>NC_091287.1:107679960-109089896 GCF_032444005.1 Ranitomeya imitator | reverse complement strand
ACCAACGATCTCCCAGCAGGGGCCTGATCGTTGGTCGCTGTCACACATAACGATTTCATTAACGATATCGTTGCTACGTCACAAATAGCAACGATATCGTTAACAATATCGTTATGTGTGAAGGTACCTTAAGTCACGAAAAAGACTGCGTACATTTTATCTTCTCATTAATTCAAACGATGGTAAACAGAATTATAAAGGCAGATAATAAACAGAAAATGAGGTTATTCTGCGACACTGTGCTTGTCAGACTTCTGAGCATAGTTTAGTGTTTCTATTCATGACTTTATATTACCAAATTACTCCCTGATGATGTCTCAGATGTGCTTTTGTCTGCAAATGAGAAGGCATAAAATACCAAGACATTAACGTTAAATTACAATCGTTAATGATGTAAATACGAAAATAATTACTCTATCATACCATCAATTGCTTTATGTTCATTACAGACGATCCTTTAAGGCCTTAATTTTCTTGTTATAACACTTTTCTCTATTTTTAGCTGATTATTTTATAGCCACAAAACAGTACTTTACCATTGTTCAGCAGTTACACAATTCATTTAATTCTGTTTAAAGCTTCATTGAAACTACATTTGGGCGACGTATAGCCAGCAAGCATTACCGGTGAGCCTCGTACTGCACTGCTAACAAGCAGGACACGAGTGCAAGGGAGAAGGCAATGGGGAAAAACATCTTTAGCACAGCACTATACAAGATTACATCAAGAGAACACAGGCTGTAACATCTCGTACTGCACTGGTGGTATGGTGTGCCATGTGGTGTGCCATTCATACTGCACTGGTGGTATGGTGTGCCATTCATACTGCACTGGTGGTATGGTGTGCCATGTGGTGTGCCATTCATACTGCACTGGTGGTATGGTGTGCCATGTGGTGTGCCATTCATACTGCACTGGTGGTATGGTGTGCCATGTGGTGTTCCATTCATACAGCACTGGTGGTATGGTGTGCCATTCATACAGTACTGGTGGTATGGTGTGCCATGTGGTGTGCCATTTATACTGCACTGGTGGTATGGTGTGCCATGTGGTGTGCCATTCATACAGCACTGGTGGTACAGTGTGCCATTCATACAGCACTGGTGGTATAGTGTGCCATTCATACTGCACTGGTGGTATGGTGTGCCATTCATACAGCACTGGTGGTATGTGTGCCATGTCGTGTGCCATTCATACAGCACTGGTGGTATAGTGTGCCATTCATACTGCACTGGTGGTATGGTGTGCCATTCATACTGCACTGGTGGTATGGTGTGCCATGTGGTGTGCCATTCATACTGCACTGGTGGTATGGTGTGCCATGTGGTGTGCCATTCATACTGCACTGGTGGTATGGTGTGCCATGTGGTGTGCCATTCATACTGCACTGGTGGTATGGTGTGCCATGTGGTGTGCCATTCATACAGCACTGGTGGTATGGTGTGCCATGTGGTGTGCCATTCATACTGCACTGGTGGTATGGTGTGCCATGTGGTGTGCCATTCATACTGCACTGGTGGTATGGTGTGCCATGTGGTGTTCCATTCATACAGCACTGGTGGTATGGTGTGCCATTCATACAGTACTGGTGGTATGGTGTGCCATGTGGTGTGCCATTCATACTGCACTGGTGGTATGGTGTGCCATGTGGTGTGCCATTCATACAGCACTGGTGGTACAGTGTGCCATTCATACAGCACTGGTGGTATAGTGTGCCATTCATACTGCACTGGTGGTATGGTGTGCCATTCATACAGCACTGGTGGTATGTGTGCCATGTCGTGTGCCATTCATACAGCACTGGTGGTATAGTGTGCCATTCATACTGCACTGGTGGTATGGTGTGCCATTCATACTGCACTGGTGGTATGGTGTGCCATGTGGTGTGCCATTCATGCAGCACTGGGGGTACGGTGTGCCATTAATACTGCACTGGTGGTACGTGTGCCATTCATACTACACTGTGGGTACGGTGTGCCATTCATACTGCACTGGTGGTACGGTGTGCCATTCATACTGCACTGGTGGTACGGTGTGCCATTCATACTGCACTGGTGGTACGTGTGCCATTCATACTGCACTGGTGGTACGGTGTGCCATTCATACTGCACTGGTGGTACGGTGTGCCATTCATGTTGCACTGGTGGTACGGTGTGCCATTCATACTGCACTGGGGGTACGGTGTGCCATTCATACTGCACTGGGGGTACGGTGTGCCATTCATACTGCACTGGGGGTACGGTGTGCCATTCATACTGCACTGGTGGTACGTGTGCCATTCATACTGCACTGGGGGTACGGTGTGCCATTCATACTGCACTGGGGGTACGGTGTGCCATTCATACTGCACTGGGGGTACGGTGTGCCATTCATTCTGCACTGGTGGTACGTGTGCCATTCATACTGCACTGGGGGTACGGTGTGCCATTCATACTGCACTGGGGGTACGGTGTGCCATTCATACTGCACTGGGGGTACGGTGTGCCATTCATACTGCACTGGGGGTACGGTGTGCCATTCATACTGCACTGGGGGTACGGTGTGCCATTCATTCTGCACTGGTGGTACGTGTGCCATTCATACTGCACTGGGGGTACGTTTGCCATTCATACTGCACTGGTGGTACGGTGTGCCATTCATACTGCACTGGTGGTACGTGTGCCATGTCTTTTTCTTTCATGGCACAATGCTTGTCATTTTATTCTTCTAGGAAGACTTGCCTCCATGGTTCCAAATTGCATAATTCCTTTTCAACCCATTGCTGAATGAGCAATTTTGTGTTTTTGGAGCAGTTGTATTTTTTTCTCTCTTTCTTGCAAAAGTACTAATTTTTATTTTTCCGCAGACATAGCCACATGAGGGCTTGATATGCAGCATTGAATTACTTCATCCATTCTAAACATATGAGGAACTGGAAAGCGAGAAAAAAATTCAAAGTGCGCTGAAATTGAGGGGGGAAAAAAACATAATTCCACCATTTTTTTCTTTGCAGTGACCATTTTGTGAGAAAAAAAAAATTACCTGGAAGCATGATTCTCCAGGTAAGTACGATCACGGCTTCTTATTGCATTATTTTAACAAAAAAACAAAAACACATTTCTGGCATTTCAACTTTTTTTCTATTTAATGATTTTACATTTTGAGAGATCTGACTTTTATGGATCCAGAGATGTCAAATATGCTTATTTTTTACTTTATTTTTAATATAGAAGAGCAATGATTTGAGTTTCTAAAAACATTTTTTAACTTTCAGGGATCCTCTGATTGTTTGTTCTATATATTGCAATGTTAATGTATTGTAGTTTATAGAGATAATCAGTCTTCTATGAAGTCCAGCCAAAAACTAGTCCTTGCAGGCGTGCCATCATGGCAAGCCCCCAAGCTTCCCAAAACAATCCATGGAGCCCCCTATGATCGTATCATTTTTTCCCAAAATGTTTTTCAGAAGCGGTTTTGATGAAGGATTTTGAGGTATTTTTCCCACAGCTTTTTGCAGACTAGTTTGCAGCGGTTTCCACAAGGAATTCGAAGCACAGAAGGGACATGTCACATTTTTCAACAGTAAGATTTTTAAAATTGTTAACATTTTAAAAGTCAGGAAAAAAACGCTCAAAAAGTTTGTTGTAAGAACAGATTTTCGATTGAAATCAACAGGAAGAGTATTCAAAGCATTTTTAAAGTGTTTTTTAATGTGGATTTTGGAGCAGACTGCTTTGAAATCCTCATGAATAAACCTCTGTGTGAATGTAGCCGTAAGGCATGTCTCGCTATAGCTACAGAAAACATTACATTTTACACAGAGTTTTCATGCATTGCAGTTGAAACTGATAAAACATGTTATGGTTATTAAAACTGTGTGGTACTGCTTATTTTTTAAGTACCGGTAATATTCATTGAAACTCTTCTCTAGCCAGACAAAAAAATGATGAGGCCTCCTGCATGCTGCACTCCTTCACAGCCAGACAGACCTCACTGATCACAAAGTGGTCCATCAGATTTTAGTTACGGTCCAGGATAAAACATGACATGCTGAACTATTTTGTTCATTATTTTTGGTCAGATCTGAAACAGAGACTCTGGACACAGATGAGACAGGGCCTCAAATACAAGCAAAAGTCTCCCACAATATAGAAACTTTTGTAATTGCCATTTTTTTGTGGAAATCTAATATGCAACAAGTACCGAATGACAAAATTAAAAATGACAATCTGATCTGCCCTGAAGGTAACGATGTAAAGACTGTCATGACACTGCTCCCCCGTGTGACATCAACCATTAATATACTATAGATATTTGTTTTCTAGTGTGTAATAAGATGGATATCACAAGGGTGGCGCTGTACTATAGAGAATGAGCCCACACAGGGCTGTCCTTGTGATATACATCTTATTACACACTAGAAAACAAATATCTATAGTCTCCCCAGGAAGAAGGCACATTCAGACAAAACGTGCGTAGGGGTCATGGTCATGGCACCTGCAGGTCTGAGGTAATCTTTTGAATACTTCTGGTTTAGTTGCCCTTTCATCTTTATTATATTGACTTGACTTGGTTACTAGTGGTTTTAATTAACCTTTTAATGGTGTGATATCTAGTCATAACAATATATACAATTTTTGATGTTTGGAGCAACCTATTACATAGATTATATGCCTGCCTCTTTTCTGTGATGCCAATTTTTGGGGTATTTTTCACTATCTCTGACTTCCCTATTTATAATAAAGTTATATATTTTTTTAAATGTTTAATAAAATTATAACTTTTTAAATTACTCTGGTTCTGTCATGTGCAATTTTCTTTGGCTTCTTATTACACACTAGCCTGATACAGAGAGCGATCACCCACACAGCATCCTCCATGAGATCATCTATTCATGCACATGCCGAAAATCTTATGCCCCCGCTCTGACAATCTAAACACTACCCAGCTACAGAGAACGTTTAATTACACTGAACACCCATATAGCATGACCATGGCAAGGTTAACTCTCCGTGACCCTCCCTTGTTGTCCGGCCATCCTGGGAGCGAGAGGATTACGGTTCACCCCTGCGTCCTTTTTACCCCCCTTGGCCCCCCTCCTTCTCCCCCGTGCCTAGGTCACTTCCCCTATGTCATTTCCCCCTTTGTCAATCCTTTACTTCCTCCCCCTTCCCTGCCGTTCTCCCTGCCTTTTCCCAAAATCCCCAATCACATAGTCACTCGCTACCTGCCCCGGTCATGCCCCCCTCCTTCAGACCCTCAGTGCCTCATCCAGGGGTTACTTTATCCAAGCACACTGTGCCTGCTGCAGACACCGTGCGCCTCCACACTGTGCCTCATCTCTGACATCACTATCCGGATACGCTTGCTTTGTGACATCATCATCTGTATGCAAACATTTAGGTACCATGCTACTTCTATTTTACAGAATTTGTGGGCCATTCATTAGAACTTGGCAAACTCATTTAACCCCTTCCCGACCTGTGACACAGCGTATGCGTCATGAAAGTCGGTGCCAATCCGACCTGTGACGCATATGCTGTGTCACAGAAGGATTGCGTTCCTGCGGGCCGGGTGACCGGGGTTAATGAAAGTTCACCCGACCCGCAGGTGCAGGGGGACCTATACTTGACCCCAGGGGGGGTGGCTTTGCCCCCCCGGGTCTACGATCACCGCTGCTGACCTTTTTGTCACCCCCCTCTGATCTGATTGGAGCTAGCGTCCATGTGACGCTAGCCCTCCAATTAGATGTGGAGGGGCGGAGAAAAACAATGTCTGCCTCGCTCCTCAGCTTCATCCCATCCGTGGAAGCTGAGGAGCGAGGTGCCTGACTGCCCACCTGCCCCCCCAGACACCACGATCGCCGCCGCAGCCGCCGCACACCTCTTCAAAGTGTCGGCGCCGCTGCTGCCACCGCCTCCCCCACTGCCACTGCCAGTACCGCCGCTGCTGCAGAGGACAGGTACCTTCCCTCTCCTGTCCTCCACTCCCCCCAACCTCCGCTCACTCCCCCCTGCACCCCTGTTCACCCCCTGCTCCGGTGATCACCCCCCTGCCCCCCCTTTGTCACCTGCAGCTGCAGTGATTTTTTTCTGCTCTCCTACCGCCCCCTGCGCCTGTCTGCCCCTCCTCCCCTGGTGATCACTCTCTGCAGTGATCACCGCTAATCACCCCCTGCCCCCCCTGATCACCCCCCGCCCCACCTAATCACCCCCTGCCCCCCCCTGTCCACCTGATCACCCTCCTGCCCCCCTTTATCACCTGCTGCTGCCTGCTCCGTTTTCTCCTCTCCTACCCCCCACGCCTGTCAGCCCCTCCTCCCCTAGTGATCACCCTCTTTAGTGATCACCCCCTGATCACCCCCAGCCCCCCCGCTCCCCCTAAGCCCCCCTGATCACCCCCTGCCCCCCACTGATCACCCCCTGCCCCCCCTTTGTCACCTGCAGCTGCTGTGCTTATTTCTGCTCTCCTACCGCCCCCTGCGCCTGTCTGCCCCTCCTCCCCTGGTGATCACTCTCTGCAGTGATCACCGCTAATCACCCCCCGCCCCCCCTGATCACCCCCCGCCCCACCTAATCACCCCCTGCCCCCCCCTGTCCACCTGATCACCCCCCTGCCCCCCTTTATCACCTGCTGCTGCCTGCTCCGTTTTCTCCTCTCCTACCCCCCACGCCTGTCAGCCCCTCCTCCCCTAGTGATCACCCTCTTTAGTGATCACCCCCTGATCACCCCCAGCCCCCCCGCTCCCCCTCCGCCCCCCTGATCACCCCCTGCCCCCCACTGATCACCCCCTGCCCCCCTTTTTCACCTGCAGCTGCTGTGCTTATTTCTGCTCTCTTACCGCCCCCTGCGCCTGTCAGCTCATCCTCCCCTTGTGATCACTCTCTTCAGTGATCACCGCTAATCACCCCCTGCCCCCCCTGATCACCTCCTGCGCCCCTGATCACCCCCTGCCCCCCACTGATCACCCCCTGCCCCCCTTTATCACCTGCAGCTGCTGTGCTTATTTCTGCTCTCCTACCGCCCCCTGCGCCTGTCAGCTCATCCTCCCCTTGTGATCACTCTCTTCAGTGATCACCGCTAATCACCCCCTGCCCCCCCCTGATCACCCCCTGCACCCCTGATCACCCCCTGCCCCCCACTGATCACCCCCTGCCCCCCTTTATCACCTGCAGCTGCTGCGCTAATTTCTCCTCTCTTACCGCCCCCTGCGCCTGTCAGCCCCTCCTCACCTAGTGATCACCCTCTTCAGTGATCACCACTAATCACCCCCTGCCCCGCTGATAACCCCCTGATCACCCCCTGCCCCCCCTGTCCACCTGATCACCCCCCTTTATCACTTGCTGCTGCCAGCTCCATCTCCATCTGACGCTGCATCTCCTCAGCCCCTTCCTGCCCCCCCGCGCTTGACAGCCCCCCCACGCCTGACAGCCGCCCGCGCTTGACAGCCCCCCCGCGCCTGACAGCCCCCCGCACCTGACAGCCTCCTCCTGCAGAATAGTTTCACCAAACACTCGCACATACACACGCAACACTATAATAAAGTTTCAATTTTTTATTACACACACGCACACACACCCCACACACAATGTCCCGCTCATCCCAGTCACAAAGGCTGTACTCAGCTGAGGAGGCATATTCCTTTCTTGCCTCCGAAGCTGATAGTGAGGGAGAGGACCCCACTTTTCTGTATTTCTCCCACTCTTCCTCCTCTAGTGACACCGACTCGCCACCCCCAAGATGTCGCAGGTCGAGAAATCGTCCGGAGCCCAGGGGAGGAGAGCCGGAGCCCAGGGGAGGAGAGTCGGAGCCAAGTGTAAGTAACCCCCAACCTAGTGCTAGTCACGCCCAACCTAGCACTAGTGCCCCCGTCTGGACCCCCGTCCCTGAAAATTTTGCTCAACGGATTCCTGATTTCATTCCCCAATCAGGAATCCAATTTGAGACTGCCAACCTCCGGGAAATAGACTTTTTCAAAGTCTTTTTCTCGGAGTCAATTGTCAGTCTCATGGTGGAGCAAACAAATTTGTACGCCCTGCAATTTTTTTCCCAAAACCCAGTTTCATCATTTTCTGCTTGGAGTCCCGTTGACTCTGCAGAAATGTTGAAATATTGGGGACTGGTCCTTCACATGGGGATTGTGAAGAAACCAGAAATTCGCCAATACTGGAGTACTGATATTTTCTATCAAACTCCATTATATGGCTTGGTTATGCATCGCAAACGTTTTGAGGCGATTCATAAATTTCTCCACTTTAGGGACAATACGGACATCCTTCCTCGCGATGACCCGAATTTTGATAGACTGTTCAAAATTCGGCCAGTTATCGAACACTTCAGCAACAAGTTTGCTGAAGTGTACATTCCCCAAAGGGAAATTTGTGTGGATGAATCCCTCATCCACTTCAAAGGGAGGCTTCAGTTCCGTCAGTACCTGCCCAGCAAAAGGGCGAGGTACGGGATAAAACTCTACAAGATCTGTGAGAGTACCTCAGGGTACACTCTCAGCTTTAGGGTTTATCAAGGAAAGGACCGCAGTATCCAGCCCCCAGAATGTCCACCTGCTCTGCGGGTGAGTGGGAAAATAGTGTGGGATTTGGTCCACCCACTGCTTGATAAAGGTTACCATCTGTAAGTTGATAACTTTTATACAAGCATCCCACTCTTTCAATCCCTCTCTGCCAGAGCTACCGTCGCTTGCGGTACCGTGCGCAGAAACAAGAGGGGTCTCCCTTTGTCACTAATTGAGCAGGCTCTCCCAAAGGGTGAGAGCCGGGCCCAATGTAGTGGCAACATGCTTGTGGTCAAGTTCAAAGACAAAAGGGATGTCTTTTTCTTGACAACAATCCATGGTCCCGGCACCACGGCCACCACCGTTCGAGGTACCCCAGTACAGGTCCAAAAACCGGACTGTGCCCTGGGGTACAACAAACACATGGGGGGAGTTGATCTTTCTGATCAAGTCCTCCAGCCCTACAGTGCCATGCGGAAAACGAAGGTGTGGTATAAAAAACTGGCTGTGCACATCGTACAAATGACACTGTATAACGCATACGTGCTATCACGATGTGCAGGCCAGACCAACAACACCTTCCTTCAGTTCCAGGAGGCGGTGATAAAGGCCCTGATGTTTGGAGGCGAGGAAGGAGCGGGCCCCAGCACCTCTGGAACTCAAGTTTCCCGTATGGTACCAGGGCAACATTTTCCCAGAGAGGGGATAAGAAAAAGGTGCCGAGTGTGCTATAAAAGGGGGACAAGAAAAACAACTCGTTTCCAATGTGAAACGTGTCCTGACAAACCTGGACTGTGTTTGAATGAATGCTTCAAAATTCATCACACGTCCATTGACTAAACACATCCTGACATGAACTCACCCACACCAGGCTGACATACACAACACCACCCTGACGTACACTATACCACACCACACACCAACGTGACGTACACTACGCCACACACACCAACCTGACACATTACGGCAGGTTGGTGTGTGTGGTGTAGTGTATGTCAGGTTGATGTTTGGTGTAGTGTACGTCAGGTTGGAGTGTGTGGTGTATACACCACACACACACCAACCTGACGTACACTATACCACACCACACCAACGTGACGTACACTACGCCACACACACCAGCCTGACACACTACGTCAGGTTGGTGTGTGTGGTGTAGTGTACGTCAGGTTGGTGTGTTTGGTGTAGTATACACCACAAGCACCAACCTGACGTACACTATACCACACACCAACCTGACGTACACAGCGCCACACACACCAACCTGACACGCTACGTCAGGTTGGTGTGTGTGGTGTAGTGTATGTCAGGTTGATGTTTGGTGTAGTGTATGTCAGGTTGGAGTGTGTGGTGTATACACCACACACACACCAACCTGACGTACACTATACCACACCACACACCAACGTGACGTACACTACGCCACACACACCAGCCTGACACACTACGTCAGGTTGGTGTGTGTGGTGTAGTGTACGTCAGGTTGGTGTGTTTGGTGTAGTATACACCACAAGCACCAACCTGACGTACACTATACCACACACCAACCTGACGTACACAGCGCCACACACACCAACCTGACACGCTACGTCAGGTTGGTGTGTGTGGTGTAGTGTATGTCAGGTTGATGTTTGGTGTAGTGTACGTCAGGTTGGAGTGTGTGGTGTATACACCACACACACACCAACCTGACGTACACTGCACCACACACACCAACCTGACGTAGTGTCAGGTTGGTGTGGTATAGTGTATGTCAGGTTGGTGTGTGTGTGTGTGGTGTATACTACACAACACACACCATCCTGATGTACACTAAACCACATACCAACCTGACATATACTACATACTTTCGTTACGCAACGTGTCCGCTAATGATTGGAGCTAATTTTCCATTCAAAAAGTCAAATGGCGCTCCTTCCCTTCCGAGCCTTGTCGTGCGCCCAAACAGTGGTTCACCCCCACATGTGAGGTATCGGTATACTCAGGAGAAATTGCCCAACAAATTTTAGGATCCATTTTATCTTGCTGCCCATGTAAAAATTAAAAAAATTGAAGCTAAAATAAATTTTTTGTGGAAAAAAAGTACTTTTTCATAATTACGGATCAATTTGTGAAGCACCGGGGGGTTCAAAGTGCTTATTATGCATCTAGATAAGTTCCTTAGGGGGTCTAGTTTCCAAAATGGGGTCACTTGTGGGGGAGCTCCAATGTTTAGGCCCACAGGGGCTCTCTAAGCGTGGCATGGTGTCCGCTAACAATTGGAACTAATTTTTCACTCAAAAAGTCAAATGGCGCTGCTTCCCTTCGGAGCCTTGCTGTGCGCCCAAACAGTGGTTCACCCCCACATGTGAGGTATCGGTATACTCAGGAGAAATTGCCCAACAAATTTTAGGATCCAGATTATCTTGCTGCCCATGTAAAAATTAAAAAAATTGAAGCTAAAATAATTTTTTTGTCGAAAAAAAAGTACTTTTTCATAATTACGGATCAATTTGTGAAGCACCGGGGGGTTCAAAGTCCTCACTATGCATCTAGATAAGTTCCTTAGGGGGTCTAGTTTCCAAAATGGGGTCACTTGTGGGGGAGCTCCAATGTTTAGGCCCACAGGGGCTCTCTAAGCGTGGCATGGTGTCCGCTAACAATTGGAGCTAATTTTTCACTCAAAAAGTCAAATGGCGCTGCTTCCCTTCGGAGCCTTGCCGTGCGCCCAAACAGTGGTTCACCCCCACATGTGAGGTATCGGTATACTCAGGAGAAATTGCCCAACAAATTTTAGGATCCATTTTATCTTGCTGCCCATGTAAAAATTAAAAAAATTGAAGCTAAAATAAATTTTTTGTGGAAAAAAAAGTACTTTTTCATAATTACGGATCAATTTGTGAAGCACCGGGGGGTTCAAAGTCCGCACTATGCATCTAGATAAGTTCCTTAGGGGGTCTAGTTTCCAAAATGGGGTCACTTGTGGGGGAGCTCCAATGTTTAGGCCCACAGAGGCTCTCTAAGCGTGGCATGGTGTCCGCTGACAATTGGAACTAATTTTTCACTCAAAAAGTCAAATGGCGCTGCTTCCCTTCGGAGCCTTGCCGTGCGCCCAAACAGTGGTTCACCCCCACATGTGAGGTATCGGTATACTCAGGAGAAATTGCCCAACAAATTTTAGGATCCATTTTATCTTGCTGCCCATGTAAAAATTAAAAAAATTGAAGCTGAAATAAATTTATTGTGAAAAAAAAGTACTTTTTCATAATTACGGATCAATTTGTGAAGCACCAGGGGGTTCAAAGTGCTCACTATGCATCTAGATAAGTTCCTTGGGGGGTCTAGTTTCCAAAATGGGGTCAATTATGGGGGAGCTCCAATGTTTAGGCCCACAGGGGCTCTCTAAGCGTGTCATGGTGTCCGCTGACAATTGGAACTAATTTTTCACTCAAAAAGTCAAATGGCGCTGCTTCCCTTCGGAGCCTTGCCGTGCGCCCAAACAGTGGTTCACCCCCACATGTGAGGTATTGGTATACTCAGGAGAAATTGCCCAACAAATTTTAGGATCCATTTTATCTTGCTGCCCATGTAAAAATTAAAAAAATTGAAGCTGAAATAAATTTATTGTGAAAAAAAAGTACTTTTTCATAATTACGGATCAATTTGTGAAGCACCGGGGGGTTCAAAGTGCTCACTATGCATCTAGATAAGTTCCTTGGGGTGTCTAGTTTCCAAAATGGGGTCACTTGTGGGGGAGCTCCAATGTTTAGGCCCACAGGGGCTCTCTAAGCATTGCATGGTGTCCGCTAACAATTGGAGCTAATTTTTCATTCAAAAGTCAAATGGCGCTCCTTCCCTTCTAAGCCTTGCCGTGTGCACAAACAGTGGTTTATCCCCACATGTGAGGTATCAGTGAACTCAGGAGAAATTGCCCAACAAATTTTAGGATCCATTTTATCCTGTTGCCCATGTAAAAATGAAAAAATTGAGGCTAAAAGAAATTTTTTGTGAAAAAAAAGTACTTTTTCATTTTTACGGATCAATTTGTGAAGCATCTGGGGGTTCAAAGTGCTCACTATGCATCTAGATAAGCTCCTTGGGGGGTCTAGTTTCCAAAATGGGGTCACTTGTGGGGGAGCTCTAATGTTTAGGCACACAGGGGCTCTCCAAACGTGACATGGTGTCCGCTAAAGATTGGAGCCAATTTTTCATTGAAAAAGTCAAATGGCGCTCCTTCCCTTCCGAGCCCTGTCGTGCACCCAGACAGTGGTTCCCCCCCCACATATGAGGTATCGGCGTACTCAGGACAAATTGTACAATAATGTTTGGGGTCCAGTTTCTCTTTTTACCTTTGGGAAAATAAAAAAATTGTTGCTAAAACATAATTTTTGTGACTAAAAAGTTAAATGTTCATTTTTTCCTTCCATGTTGCTTCTGCTGCTGTGAAGTACCTGAAGGGTTAATAAACTTCTTGAATGTGGTTTTGAGCACCTTGAGGGGTGCAGTTTTTAGAATAGTGTCATTTTGGGGTATTTTCAGCCATACAGACCCCTCAAACTGACTTCAAATGTGAGGTGGTCCCTAAAAAAAATGGTTTTGTAAATTTCGTTGTAAAAATGAAAAATCGCTGGTCAAATTTTAACCCTTATAACTTCCTAGCAAAAAAAAATTTAGTTTCCAAAATTGTGCTGATGTAAAGTAAACATGTAGGAAATGTTATTTATTAACTATTTTGTGTCACATAACTCTCTGGTTTAACAGAATAAAAATTCAAAATTTGAAAATTGCGAAATTTTCAAAATTTTAGCCAAATTTCCATTTTTTTCACAAATAAACGTAAAAATTATTGACCTAAATTTACCACTAACATGAAGCCCAATATGTCACGAAAAAACAATCTCAGAACCGTTAGGATCCATTGAAGCGTTCCCGAGTTATTACCTCATAAAGGGACACTGGTCAGAATTGCAAAAAACGGCCAGGTCATTAAGGTCAAAATAGGCTGGGTCATGAAGGGGTTAACAACATAATAGATAACACCAGATGAGATGAACTGGAATATAAGTTGGTGCACATGTAAGGGCATGTTCTCACTGACCACTAAACAGACAAAACCCAAGATAAAAAAACATAAAAAGCAAATACCCTTCAATAAAAAGCAGTAGTGCCTGCAAATAATATAAGGTGCTTAGTTAACATTATTTTGATTACAAAAAAAAAAAAGAAAAAGCCAGGTCACACTGACCTAATTCGGGACAGTCTTAACCTCTAATATTAAAACCTTACCATTTCTCAAGTCTACATCAATATAACACAAATGGTATGTGAACATGGCATCTTTTGCCTGAAAAAAATGCTGGAAAAAATGAAAATATACATTGGAATGTCAAAAGTCTTTTCTACTTCTTTTCAGAGCTGTCAGGCTTCGAAAACCATAAGATTGCTAACAGAAGATAGCTGTCCGTTCTGCAGGCAGCTTCCACTTGTAATCGGTCACGGTTTTATATTTAAAATTAAAAAAAGAAGAAATGCCAATGGTAAAGTCACCCAAAATGTACGGTTAAGACTACAAAGGAAGAAGTTTCAGGAAAAGCACATCAGCATAAATGTCACCCAAATGTAACTGAATGCTATATTTTTAACTTGATGCATATGAAGCAGACCAAAGTCAGGAGGCTTTTACAATCCAAATAGTATGTACAGAGTCCATGAGCAAAGGCTGAGGATTTGGACTCTGGTAATGTATGGGGTAAAATCTGTGCAAAGCAACATAACCCACTTACAAATTTAGGTACAAATGATGTCCGACGTACATTACAGACCAAACGTTTGGACACACCTTCTCATTTAAAGATTTTTCTGTATTTTCATGACTATGAAAATTGTAAATTCACACTGAAGGCATCAAAACTATGAATTAACACATGTGGAATTATATACTTCACAAAAAAGTGTGAAACAACTGAAAATGTTTTATATTCTAGGTTCTTCAAAGTAGCCACCTTTTGCTTTGATGACTGCTTTGTACACTCTTAGCATTCTCTTAATGAGCTTCAAGAGGTAGTCACCGGGAATGGTTTTCACTTCACAGGTGTGCCCTGTCAGGTTTAATAAGTGGGATTTCTTGCCTTATAAATGGGGTTGGGACCATCAGTTGTGTTCAGCAGAAGTCTGGTGGATATACAGCTGATAGTCCTACTGAATAGACTGTTAGAATTTGTTTTATGGCAAGAAAAAAGCAGCTAAGTAAAGAAAAACGAGTGGCCATCATTACTTTAAGAAATGAAGGTCAGTCAGTCCAAAAAAATCAGGCAAACTTTGAAAGTGTCCCCAAGTGCAGTGGCAAAAACCATCAAGCGCTACAAAGAAACTGGCTCACATGAGGACCGCACCAGGAAAGGAAGACCAAGAGTCACCCCTGCTTCTGAGGATAAGTTTATCCGAGTCACCAGCCTCAGAAATCGCAGGTTAACAGCAGCTCAGATTATAGAGACCAGGTCAATGCCACACAGAGTTCTAGCAGCAGACACATCTCTACAACAACTGTTAAGAGGAGACTTTGTGCAGCAGGCCTTCATGGTAAAATAGCTGCTAGGAAACCACTGCTAAGGATAGGCAACAAGCAGAAGAGACTTGTTTGGGCTAAAGAACACAAGGAATGGACATTAGACCAGTGGAAATCTGTGCTTTGGTCTGAGATCTTTGGTTCCAATCTTTGTGCGACGCAGAAAAGGTGAACGGATGGACTCTACATGCCTTGTTCCCACCGTGAAGCATGGAGAAGGAGGTGTGATGGTGTTGGGGTGGTTTGCTGGTGACACTGTTGGGGATTTATTCAAAATTGAAGGCATACTGAACCAGCATGGCTACCACAGCATCTTGCAGCAGAATGCTATTCCATCCGGTTTGCATTTAGTTGGACCATCATTTATTTTTCAACAGGACAATGACCCCAAACACACCTCCAGTCTGTGTAAGGGCTATTTGACCAAGAAGGAGAGTGATGAAGTGCTACGCCCGATGACCTGGCCTCCACAGTCACCAGACCTGAACCCAATCGAGATGGTTTGGGGTGAGCTGGACCACAGAGTGAAGGCAAAAGGGCCAACTAGTGCTAAGCATCTCTGGGAACTCCTTCAAGATTGTTGGAAGACCATTCCCGGAGACTACCTCTTGAAGCTCATCAAGAGAATGCCAAGTATTTGATGCCTTCAGTGTGAATGTACAATTTTTCATAGTCATGAAAATACAGAAAAATCTTTAAATGAGAAGGTGTGTCCAAACTTTTGGTCTGTACTGCACATGTTCTATATCACAGGGTCTTCTTGGCAGTATGACAGCAGCATGAAGGCCACGTTCAGAATTTGGTCAGTGTTTCACATCAGTATATGGGCAGCACGGTGGCTCAGTGGATAGCACTGCAGCCTTGCAGCACTGGGGTCCTGGGTTCGAATCCCACCCAGGACAACATCTGCAAAGAGTTTGTATGTTCTCTCCGTGTTTGCGTGGGTTTCCTCCGGGCACTCCGGTTTCCTCCCACATTCCAAAGACATACTGATAGGGAATCTAGATTGTGAGCCCCATCGGGGACAGTGATGATAATGTGTGCAAAACTGTAAAGCGCTGCGGAATATGTTAGCGCTATATAAAAATAAAGATTATTATTATTATTATGTAAGCTTAAACCAGGAGTGGGTGATAAATACAGAAGTGGTGACGCGTTTCTATTATACTTTTCCTCTGATTGTTCCTCTCCTGGCTTTGACCAAATACTGAATGTGTGAACAAGGCCTTAAACACATCCTTCATCAACACTTATAAGGCATTGACCATATTTTATAATTTCTTCTCCAATGTCTCCCACACACAGTGTGAATATGGTTACAAAGGTGGAAAAAGCCAAAAACTCACACAACTCAGTTGAAAACAGTTCTGATATGTACCCACACATTTTTCCCATATTTATTATACCGGCAATCCATCTGACGCCCTCGATCGCCTGAAAATAAAGAAAAATAATAAACCAACACAAATACTTCCTGTTCCGACGTAGTCCTTAATAACGAGTCCAGCTCTGCTTCATCTGGATGCTTGATATCCAGACATAGCAGAGCTTGTAGATGACCATCGGAGATCTCCGGCGATCACCTACACTCTAGTTCTCGTGGTCCGCTGGCCGTGAGAACTAGCCTAGGGTGACCTGAGATAACCCCTGGTCACATGCACGGCAGGTCTCACGGACTTCCGGCAGTGTGACAGGTAAGGCTACGTTCACATTAGCGGTGCTTCGGGTGCAACCGCGGCGACGCATGCGCCATGCGCCCCTATATTTAACATGGGGGGCGCATGGACATGCGTTTTGTTGCGTTTTGTGATGCATGCGTTTTTTGGGCGCAAGCGTCAGGGCGCAGAGGACGCAGCTTGTTGCATTTTTTTGCGCTATAAAAATGAACGCATGCGTCACAAAACGCAGCGTTTTGCTGCGTTTTGCATGCATTTTTGCGTGCGTTGTGCCTTGCGTCGTCGACGCAGCACACAACAACGTAACCTTAGACCTTATTTAAATTAGTAGACATGCGTAGTAAGCTGCGTTCCTGCAGTTATTATGCATGTGACGAATCATTAGATGCATGAAATCCCCTCCACTATGCTGTAACATCTGGACGCTGCGGGTTGGATGCTACACAAGTACGCAGCATTCAACAGCAGTGTTTACCGACCGTGGGAACATACCCTCAGAGAGATATTAGCATTTCCAAGTGCGGTTACAACTACTAATTGTTTGATCAGTTTGAACTAAACTGATTGCTGACTGATTATTCCAGAATGAGATCTGTATAGCCTTTCTAAAGCAAAATCCACATTTGCAAGTTTGCCACTGCCTTTGTCCTGTGTGAAAACGCACCTCAAAGTGAACCTAGCCTTTTAGTGATAAGTCACTAGTACTCCTTCTTTTACTTAGACATTGCTGGGAAATGATCTCGATGTAAACAGTAGCATCTTTTTTTAATACATCAGTTTACCAATGGTCAAAGTTAACAGCAATTGTACTTAATGGGGTTAACCAGGACTATATTATTCTTTTATTAAATAGGCCTAAGAACTAACACACAGCTAATTGCTAATTGCAGTACCTGCCTGATGTGCTGGTGCCAATTCAGAGTCGTCACGAACCGCTCCTGCCGGCGATTCTGATACTTCACTTCAACAATACAGCTCATTCTCTTCCGGGCTGCTCTGTAGATGGAGCGTGACTGCCAACGTCATGCTGCCCGACAACCGAACCCACGAAGTTAGGCAGCGAGAGCAGGCTGTCATTCAGCAGTCACACCCAGCCAACAGAGTAGTGCAGAAGAGAAGCCGCTGCTCTGTTGATGTGAACAGCAGAGATCAGCACCGGGCACAACAGGCAGGAAGTTAGCAATTACCTGCTTGTTAGTTATTAGGCACATAGTAAAAATAATAAAAGTGTCCTGGAAAATCTTCTTTTTTTTTTAAAAGCCAATAGCCTGTATATAGGGTGTTCTTTTTAACCCCTTAGTAACAGACAATTTTTTACTTAATGACCAAGCCAATTTTTACAATTCTGACTACTGTCACTTTATGAGGTTATAGCTCTGGAACACTTCAACGGATACCACTGATTCTGAGAGTGTTTTTTTGTGACATTTTGTACTTTACCTTAGTGGTAAAAATTTCTTTGATATGACTTGCGTTTATTTATGAAAAATATGGAAATTTGGCAAACATTTTGAAAATTTTGCAATTTTCAAACTTTAAATTTTTGTGCCCTTAAATCAGCGTCATATCACACAAAACAGTTAATAAATAAAATTTCCCACATGTCTACTTTACATCGGCACAATTTTGGAAACATAACTTTTTTGTTGGAACGTTATAAGGCCACATTCACACGTTCCTTTTTGTCCCGCGGGTTTTCCCGCAGCGGATTTGATAAATCTGCAGGGCAAACCCGCTGCGGTTATCCCTGCAGATTTATCGCGGTTTGTCCTGCGGGTTCCGCTGCGGGATTTACCCCTACTATTGATGCTGCATATGCAGCAATATGCAGCATCAATAGTAGTGTTAAAATAATAAAATCATGATATACTCACCCTCTGACGTCCCGATCTCCTCGGCACTGCAGGCGGCGGTCCGGTTCCAAAGATGTTGTGCGACCAGGACCTTCGGTGACGTCACGGTCATGTGACCGCAACGTCACCGAAGGTCCTGGTCGCATAGCAAACCTGAGACCGGACGGCCGCGTGCAGCGCTGAGACTTCCGAGGGTGAGTATAACATTATTTTTTATTTTAATTCTTTTTTTTTTTAATACAAATATGGTTCCCGGGGCCTGGAGGAGAGTCTCCTCTCCTCCACCCCGGGTATAACCCGCACATTATCCGCTTACTTCCCGCATGGTGTGCACAGCCCCATGCGGGAAGTAAGCGGATCAATGCATTTCTATGGGTGCAGAATCGCTGCGATTCTGCACAAAGAAGTGACATGGTCCTTCTTTTTTTCCGCAGCAATTCTGCGCGGTTTTTTTCGGGTTTTTCCGCATCATGTGCACCGCGGTTTCTGTTTTCCATAGGGTAACATTGTACTGTACCCTGCATGGAAAACAGCTGCGGACTCGCAGCGGCAAAATCGCCGCGGTTCCGCAGTAAAAACCGCATAGTGTGAACATGGCATAAGGGTTAAAATTTGACCAGCGATTTCTCATTTTTCCAACAAAAATTTACAAAACCATTCTTTAGGGACCACCTCACATTTGAAGTGAGTTTGGGGGGTCAATATGACAGACAATACCCCAAAGTGACACCATTCTAAAAACTGCACCTCTCAATGTGCTCAAAACCACATTTAAGAAGTTTATTGACACTTTGGGTGCTTCACGAGAACTAAAGCAATGTGGAAGGAAAAAATTAACATTTCACTTTTTACATAAAAAATGTACCGTATTTTCTGATGTATAAGACAACTGGGCGTATAAGACGACCCCCAACTTTTCCATATAAAATATGGAATTTGGGATATGCCCGCCGTATAAGACGGAGGTCATCTTATACGCCCAGTCATCTTATACGGCGTGTGGTTCCCAGGGTCTGGAGGAGAGGAGACTCTCCTTCAGGCCCTGGGATCCATATTCATGTAAAAAATAAAGAATAAAAATAAAAAACATGGATATACTCACCCTCGGACGGCCCCTGGCTCACAGCGCTGCTAGCGTCTCCCTCCGTTCCCTAAGAATGCAGTGAGTGAAGGACCTTCGATGACGTCGCGGTCAGGTGACCGGTCACCTGACCACTCATGTGACCGCGACGTCATCGAAGGTCCTTCACTCACTGCATTCTTAGGGAACGGAGGGAGACGCTAGCAGCACTGTGAGCCAGGGGCCGTCCGAGGGTGAGTATATCCATGTTTTTATTTTTATTCTTTATTTTTTACATGAATATGGATCCCAGGGCTTGAAGGAGAGTCTCCTCTCCTCCAGACCCTGGCAACCACACGCCGACACCCAGGATCGCTCCCTGCACACGCCGTACCCGGCGTATAAGACGACCCCCAACTTTTGGGACAATTTTTAGGGGTCAAAAAGTCGTCTTATACGCCGGAAAATACGGTACTTTAGACCTAAACTTTTTATTTACACAAGGGTAACAAAAAATGGACCACAACATTTGTTGTGCTATTTTCTCATGAGTATGCCAATACCCCGTATGTGGGGAAAAGCTACTGTTTGGGTGCACGGGAGGGCTCAGAAGGCAGGGAGCACGGTTTGACTTTTTGAATGCAAAATTGGCTGGAATCAATGGCGGGCACCATGTTGCGTTTGGAGACCTCCTGTTGTACGTAAACAGTGGAAACCCCCCACTTCTAACTCCAACCCTAACCCCAAAACACTCTAACCCTAATTCCAAACCTAACCATAACCTTAAAGCTGGGGTCACATTGCGTTATGTGACCCCGTTTAACGAACTATGTTACACCGCGGCATAACGAGGTGTAACGTAGTCCATTAACGCCGCCATTGCTAGTAATGGCGAACGCATCGCTAGCGCACGCCCACATTGGGCGTGCGCTAGCGATGTGCCGTCATTTGAGTGACGGGCCTCGAACGCTGCTTGCAGCGTTCGCGCTCCGGTCCTCGCTAGCGCAGATCGGGGATCTGCGCTAGCGGGATCGGCTAACGCGATCCCTTTTGGGACATTGCGTTAGCGCAGTCCGTAGCGCTATGCGCTAAACGGACTGCCCTAACGCAATGTGACCCTAGCCTACCTCAAATACCATAACCAGAACCCTAACCCCAACACAACCCTAACCCTAGCCCCAACCCTAGCTCTAACCTCAACCCTAGTGGAAAAATGTAAAAAAAAATACATTTTTTAATTGTATTATTTTTATCTATCTAAGGGGGCGATAAAGGGGGGGTTGATTTAACAATTTTTTTTTTATTTTGATCACTGTGATATGGTCTATGCCGGAGGTACTGAGGGGCCTCGGGGGACCCCATTTCTCTCTCCTGTGGTATGCTAGATCATATCAGAATAGAGAGAAATAAATGAGAAATCGGATTTTTTTTTGCGGTCGCCATTATTCGCCGAATAACGGCGATCACAACATTGAGGATGGTAAAAACCGACTTGAATCATGTTGTCCGGAGTCTCAGGCTATGTGCACATGTTGCGGATTAGACTTAGGAATTTCTGGTGCGGATTCTGCCTCTCCTGGCAGAAAACGCGGATTTGTCGCGTTTTTTGTGCGGTTCCGCAGCGTTTTTTGTGCGTTTTTGTTGCGGTTTTCTTGCGGATTTGCTGCAGTTTTTACCCCTGCGGTTTTCTATAATGCAATGGGTACAAAAACGCTCCAGAATCACAAAAAAGAAGTGACATGCTACTTCTTTTAAACCGCAGCATTACCGCAGCGGATTTTCCACAAAGTGTGCACTGCAAAAAACGCTGCGGATCCGCAGAGAATCCGCAACGTGTGCACATACCCTCAGCTACCCACAGTAGCTGAATCCCCAGAGATTTTCCAATGCTGGGGAGGACTATATTTTTATTTATTTCTCAGCGCCTTTAAAAGTACCCTTGACTGCCACTGTTAAAAGGCATATTGGCGGTCATTAAGGGGTTAAGAAATCAAAAGCAAACTATGTAACAGGTGCACACACAGGGCAAACATTCAGCAGAACTTCCATATGGTGGTGCTGGATATGATGCCCTAATGTACCGTGCACCTGTCTCAGGATCCGATACAGACCCGAAGAGAAAAAAAAATGGTGACAAATCTCTGTTAGTTCTACAGACTTTGCCAAAGATTATGAGGTGGATTTTTTGTAGAGACTTTCAGACTTAGATGTCAGCTGTAAAACAAGGTGAAATACAAGATAACTTTTATGGTTATAATAACAGGATGAGTATTTGGTGAGTTTTTAATGTTGAAAATTTTCTGCAGCATTTCTGCACAATTTTCAGTCCATTTTTTCCCGTATTTATTGCATTTTTAATGCTGCCGTTTCTGTCGCTTTCTGATATGTCATGTTTTTCTAAATAAAGCTACATCCTGGTATTTGGATTTGATAAAACTTTATTGATGCAGTCATGTGAGGACAACAAGCGGATTTTACCTGCGGATTTTCATCAGTTAATGTAATTCTATGGGAGAAATTCGGACACAAAATCCAGCGTACCAGCAAGAGAAATTGACATGTTGTGGATTTGAATCATGCACCGCAGCTCAGTTTACGTTGCATAAAAAAAAGCACAGTGGCCGTGAGATTTCTATAAATCTTTGCTGGAAATGTAAGACGCTGTCTTTCTTGTGCTGTGAAAATACACAGCGCCAAAAACTCATTGTGTGAACACAATCTTATAATGAGGAATTTTATGGCCAAGTTTTTAACTCGGCCACAGACCCTAAATAGCGGTATAGGCAGTGCCTGCAGGTCAGGGGCAGCGCTAACAGACTCGATTGGAAAGAGCTTGTATGCACGCACTGCACTCGTTGCTTAGGAGACTGGCCACTGCTGATAGACATCAATGGTGGCTAGTAACCTAGGCAACAAGGAGTAAGCCATAAGATTAAAAATCCCTTCAGTCTTGGAAGTGTGTAAGATTTTTGATAACAAGCATTTGGTAATGAGCCAACCCTGCTAAGTCCAGACATTATACAGCATTAGGCCATTTCAGAACAAGACTCCATAGACTTCAACGCGCACTAACTGGTATAAGGAGAAGTCATACTGAGCGGGTATATATATAGAAAAGTGTCATGTGCCACAAAACTGATACAAGCAATCTGTAGAAATGGATCATATTGTTCAGTCCATTGCAAGTGAATATTATCAATAATCAGAATGTAATAAATGACCAGCATGGCCCCCGCACCATCCATCCAAGTATTTGTACAGAAAAATACCAAACCAGATGAACATCCTCCAGACTGTAGTAAATACCTGCTGCTAGTCAATCATTGCAAGGTGCCTTCTAGAAGTTCAGTGGATGGGGCAGGCCTCCTGCAGCGCTCACATGCTTCAGCAATGCCCCTGTCATCCACGTCTCTGGATCGTGCACTTCCCCTGTCAGAGCGATTTACTATCAAAATGCAGAAACACTATGCACAGAGGAAGCCGGTCTCTGAGCACCGTGGGCACAGGCGGGGGCACGGTGGTAGCACAGGCAGGGCATGGTGCCGGGAGCACTGCTACTTTACTGCTGTAATGCTTATGGAGCAAGGAGGTTAAATAATGTCAGTGCCTGGCTGGGCGACTGCGGAGGGAACAGGATGACCTGCTGTATAATCACAACTAATGCAATTAAAGGATCGGAAACTGAGGGTCACTGAGGGCACGTTGGGCCAGTGCTGATGAGCCCATCCTGGCAATATGGCCACCGGCAGGTGGAGGCAGGCACATGGCCATGCATTATGTATATAGCAGAAGGCACTGCTCCAGCCTTATACGAGGAGTGACACACTGTGGGTATGTGGAGAGAGAGACAGACAGACAGAGGGATGGATAAAAGGATGGATGGATGGATAGAAGGATGAAAGAAAGAAAGAAAGAAAGAAAGAAAGAAAGAAAGAAAGAAAGAAAGAAAGAAAGAAAGAAAGAAAGAAAGAAAGAAAGAAAGAAAGGAAGGAAGGAAAAGAAAGAATGGATGTATAGAAGGAAAGATGGGAGGGAGGGATGGATAGAGGGAGATAAATTGAAAAAAAAAAACAGTAACAAACATAAGTGCAGCACAAGTAAGCTACAGGAGACAGTGAGTGCAAGCCTCACAGGCAAAACCAACCCTCAATGTGTCCAAAAAGATACCAGCAGCGCTGCAAGGTCCAAAAAATTGATGTTGTTTATTGACACTAAGTCATGGTGGCCACGTTATGTTCCATGTGTGGCCTCAGAAAGTTCCGCATTTGGAAGACACATCACCACCAAGACTTAGTGTCAATAAACAACAACATCTTTTTGGACCTTGGAGAGCTGCCTTTATTTTTTGCACATAGATGATAGATAATAGAGAGATAGATATAGAGAGATAGATAGATAGATAGATAACGTAGATGGATAGAGATAGACAGATAACGTAGATAGATAGATAAGATAGATAGATAATATATAATGTAGATGGATAGATAATAGAGAGATAGATAGATGGATAATAGATAGATAGATAGATAGATAGATAGATAGATAGATAGATAGATGATATATAATGTAGATGGATAGATAGATAGATGATATATAATGTAGATGGATAGATAATAGAGAGATAGATAGATGGATAATAGATGGATAATAGATAGATAGATAGATGATATATAATGTAGATGGATAGATAGATAGATGATATATAATGTAGATGGATAGATAGATAGATGATATATAATGTAGATGGATAGATAATAGAGAGATAGATAGATGGATAATAGATGGATAATAGATAGATAGATAGATGAT
Organism: Ranitomeya imitator; assembly: GCF_032444005.1. Lineage (NCBI taxonomy): Eukaryota > Metazoa > Chordata > Amphibia > Anura > Dendrobatidae > Ranitomeya > Ranitomeya imitator. The sequence continues at coordinate 109,065,463 of NC_091287.1, read as the reverse complement.
ATATAATGTAGATGGATAGATAGATAGATGATATATAATGTAGATGGATAGATAGATAGATGATATATAATGTAGATGGATAGATAATAGATAGATAAGATAGATGGATAATAGATGGATAATAGATAGATAGATAGATGATATATAATGTAGATAGATTAGATAGATAGATGATATATAATGTAGATGGATAGATAATGGCTGGCAGTAGTGACTGCTCTGATGTGCCGGGGTCGCGCCATGAATCACGTCACCAGTATTCGCAGAGTTTGCTAATACCGCACCAATACCGCACACTCTAGAAGCCGCAGCGGTAAGTTCCCGGGCGGGCACACAGCCGCACATGACAGATGGCTGCACACGTAAAGTTGCTCTCTGCTCCGCACACACGTGGATGACAAGTGACAGCAGCCTGGCCCCGGCTATTCCCGCCTCACGTGTCCTACTAGAGCCCGGTCCTGGGACGCGGCGCCACACAACACACACACGTCCATCAATAACTTCCCGCACCTCGGGGAGCACATGCCCCTGGGTGTGCGGAGCCCGGTGCCGGGCGGGCGCTCAGGACGGCGCTTACCTTGGTCAGCGCTTTCCCCGGGCAGGTGCAGGCGGTGACAGAGAGCGGCGGCGGCGGAGCAGATAGTGCAGCAGTGACAACAGCATCACAGTCCGCGGACTGCAGGAGCTCCCCCCTCCCGCGCACTGGGAAGACCCGAGGAGGCGCATGTGCAGAGGTGAGGAGCGCCCTAACACCTCACCTCACACCGGCTGACCTCACAGCGCTATGACGTAGGAGCACGTCATAATCCTACTCATGGGCTGGGGGCTCTGCACAGCTCCTCCCCAGGGTCACAGCATCAGCCTCACACCTGTTCATGTACAGCCCCCAATATTCCACCATCAGGTCCCAGACTGATGGCATTGCTGAGGAATTCCCACAGCTGGTGTCCTATGCAGAAGCACAGAGGGGAGAATAGGCAGATAATGTAATGTAGGGGTATAATGACCCTCAAAGGCATGGAGGTGCAGTAAGCGGAGCCCCTCATAACTTGAAATAATGGGGGACAAGGCTGTGACCTGGACAGTATGACCTCAGACCGCAGTCCGGTTGATTGCACAAAGCGTTGGTGTGAATATGCGCCAGCCATGAGGTGGCAGAAGAATGAGTCTCGGGCCATGTTCACACTCTGCGTCACACGCTCCGTCAGTTTACCAGAAGGAACAGTACCAGGACCCCACTCTGCTTTTTCCAGTAAAATGATGGAGCTTATTAACCCCTCCATTTTTTTTATTTTCAATTAGTCCATGCGTATAATGATTTCACAGTTGGGCAGCAGGTAACTCTGCGGGAACAACCACCTGTCAGAGACCACCGCCATACCATAGTTATGTAATTTATGTTTTAGTGGTTAAAAAAAATTTAATTTTGTAACCAAAAACGGAGCAGTGCGATGCGCCAGATCTGTGTAGCCGCAGGTACTATATTATCATTATTGGCTACTTATACATTTCTGGGGAGATAAGACAGAGAAGAGCCATTCTAGTGTCGGCACCGTGACCGGGCCTGGAGGGTCAGGTCGGATGCACATCCAGCTGAAGTGTATTGCACCACACAGACTCATCGTGGCCAGTAGGTGACATCGGCGTGCACATGGCAATGACGTCATGCTATCCCATCACACACTAGTCAACTACTGGCTGCAGAAGAGGACGCCGCTCACAGGGGGAGCTCAGGGAAGGTGAGTATTTTTTATTTTAATAAAAATATCAGTGGCCAATCTACTACATGAATGACTATGGGCTGTGCATTATACTTCTTGGATGACTAAGGGCTGTGCATTATACGTTATGGATGATTATGGCTGTGCATTATACTTTGTGAATGGTTATGGGCTGTGCAATATACTTTATGGTGACTATTGGCTGTAATTTATACTTTATGGAGGACTATGGGCTGTGCATTATACTTTATGGAGGACTATGGGCTGTGCATTATACTTTATAGATGGTGATGAGGGTGCTGATGGTGATGAGGGTGCATTACACTTTATGGATGAATATGGGCTGTGCATTGTACTTTATGGAGGACTATGGGCTGTGCATTATATGGAAGACTATGTGGAGGACTATGGGGGGGTACATTGTACTACAGGCAGTGGTGTAACTTGTAACTTATGGGTCCCAATTCAAAATCTCCAATGGGGCCCCCAACAACCACAGATCTTTAATAGTAATAGTCTTTTTATATGGGGCAAAGGGACCTTTGGGATCCCTCTAATCTCCAATTATAGTTACGCCCCTGACTACAGGGAGGACTATGGTCTGTGCGTTATACTATTTGGAGGACTATGGGGAGTGCACTGTACTTCTATGGAGCCCCATGACTTCTATGTACGCCCCTGGTGAGTATAATAGTTTATTTTTTCTACTCGTTAAAGAAGAGTGGCAGAAAGGGGGACATATACCAGGATGGGAGATTGATATACCAGGACGCTGCCCAGGATTAGTGACATGGTATAGGTAGGTATACCATGATGCGGTCTATACCAGGATGAGTGACATATATGCCAGGATGGAGGGCGCATATGTATATATTTGCTTAGAATGGGTGGGGGGCCCAGTCCAAATCTTGCATCGGGGCCAATAGACCCTAGTTTTGCCACCAACAGCCAGACAGCATGTAAGGGAACTCATGATGACGGACTGACCTGAAGAACACAAGTAAGGATAGCCTAAGGACTAGCAACTAAGTGGCAGAAAAAAATGTCATGGACCTCCTCGCACACGTAGCCTAATAAAAACCGTTCGCCAGGAGGAATACTGTCCCGGAGGATAGTCCCTCATAATGAAAATGGGAAAATAGACATCTTACAAACCACGAAGGTTAGAGGGATCAGGGATGTTGGGTTTGTCTGGGGAAATCCACACTGGTGGGATTGAGAGAAACTCTATTGTGTCAGCATGGACAGGATAGGCTCTGACTGCGCTCACTGTTTACCACGCCTCGTATGTGCCGTTTCATGTATCTGTCGCCATGCTCCGGTCTTTTGTTGGAACTTTGGTCATTTGAACATGTAATACCAATTGTGGCTGTGTACTTTTTTTGGCTGCTGTTTAACCCTGCTGTTTTGTTCGCATTTACTATACACTTGTAGTGTTCCGGGTCACTATAACCCGAACAGAACAGCAGGGTTAAGTAAAATTCATCTGCTTTACTTTTAAAACTACCATCTGACTCTCCTGTCTTTCTCCACCACACCAACACCAAGGGGAACCAAACACCAAAGAGGTGGCAGGACAGTACTACCTGCCTTAACCCCCGCACGCCAACATCCGTGTGCTTTTTCACTGCATCGGAGCGCTAAGCATGGCCACCACCCCCCATGTGACAACAAGAAGGATCCGACCCATGGCTGGTGTACTGGGTTAGCTGCGCTCCTCGTGTCACAATAGTACAGACTTAATGGACATGGCAATACTAATGCAACAAGAGAAGGAATGCGAATCCGCAGCAAAAAATGGGTAAATAGGTTAAAATAGCAAATTTATATAGACTGTTAGAAATAGGAAAAAATTAAAAATATGATGAGATAAAAAAACGGGGGCTAGAGAGACACTGGGCCTGGCGTTTCGAGCCCACTGCTCTTAGTCTTGAAACGCCAATACAAACATATATATATTTGTTATTATTATTTTTATAGTTTATTTATTCATTTAATTTTTTTAATTAGAAGAATGATTATTTAAAGTTTTATTTTTAATTTTCACTTTTTGATTCATTCTCCAATGGAAGCAAATGTGAAGTGTGGACAGGGCCCAACATTTTTATTGAGTTACTTTTACATGATAAAAATGTGCAGTATATTGATCAACGTTTACTAAATCTTAAATGCATATCACTTGTGGTAACTCTCGTCCTGTCCTATCCCACATATCCAGTAATTTGCAGGAATTTCAATGATGTGATATATTTCTGATTGTTGTCTCTGATCTTTAATATGTGGTATAGGACTGTACAGATTGGCAATGTCGTGTCACATCATTACTTTGAAAGGCTCTACCCTTGGTGTATTTGATGGCATATCTGCTGTGTTATGGACACAATAGTGGGGTTGCAGCTGCTAAACACCCGCTGTTTCTTAGATTAGAGTGCACACCATCGACTTTCTTTTACGAGTGCTATCTGTGTTTTTTTACGGACAGCACTCGTACCTATGATATTCTTGACCCAAATGTCGGCTCTAAGTACTCAATGCAAGTTTATCGGTCCATGAAAATAATCAGATTACACTTGAAAGACATCCACGTGTGGTTCAATGTTCATGGACTGACAGAATGGAGAAGGTGGAGAAACTTTATTTTATCTTTGCATCCAAGAAAAAATGATGCCACTCTGTTCAAAGTCTGATGAGAACAGTTGGACTGTTTTTCTCGGGGTCATGCACATGCATCAGCACGTCTTCACTTCCGGTTGATAGGCGCCAACTTATTGCAGGACTTTTCTTTTCCCTTAGTAGGGCAGATCATAGTGTGCCTACGCATGCCTGGGTTACAACTGCACAGGCTCAAGAGTCACATGGATCTGTGGATGACGTAAGACGCATCATCCACATCGATCAAGGCAGGAGGACAGCAATTTTGCTCATAAAGGAGGCGCAGACCCCTGACACCAGACCCCTGTTCTCCATTTAACTGGACCTTGTTGGTTAGTATTCTGTGGAGGAGACTTATAAAAGGTATTTTTTGTGATATACAGGAGGACTTGGGGGCTGATATACAGGTTAATGGACTGCTGTAATTGATAGTTAAAAGTAGTGTCATATATTGGGAAATCCTGTTTTTTTACAATTCTGACCAGTGTCCCTTTATGAGGTAATAACTCAGGAACGCTTCAACGGGTCCTAGCGGTTCTGAGATTGTTTTTTCGTGACATATTGAGCTTCATGTTAGTGGTAAATTAAGGTCAATAAATTCTGCGTTTATTTGTGATAAAAATGGAAATTTGGCGAAAATTTTGAAAATTTTGCAATTTTCACATTTTGAATTTTTATTCTGTTAAACCAGAGAGTTATGTGACACAAAATAGTTAATAAATAACATTTCCCACATGTATACTTTACATCAGCACAATTTTGGAAACAATTTTTTTTTTGCTAGGAAGTTATAAGGGTTAAAATTTGACCAGCGATTTCACATTTTTACAACAAAATTTACAAAACAATTTTTTTTAGAGACCACTTCACATTTGAAGTCAGTTTGAGGGATCTATATGGCTGAAAATACCCAAAAGTGACACCATTCTAAAAACTGTACCCCTCAAGGTGCACAAAACCACATTCAAAAAGTTTATTAACCCTTCAGGTGCTTCACAGCAGCAGAAGCAACATGGAAGGAAAAAATGAACATTTAACTTTTTAGTCACAAAAATGATCTTTTAGCAACAATTTTTTTATTTTCCCAATGGTAAAAGTAGAAACTGAACCACGAAAGTTGTTGTCCAATTTGTCCTGAGTACGCTGATACCTCATATGTGGGGTTAAACCACTGTTTGGGTGCACGGCAGGGCTTGGAAGGGAAGGAGCGCCATTTGACTTTTTGAATGAAAAATCGGCTCCACTCTTTAGCGGACACCATGTCACATTTGGAGAGTCCCCATGTGCCTAAAAATTGGAGCTCCCCTACAAGTGACCCCATTTTGGAAACTAGACGCCCCAAGGAACTTATGTAGATGAGCACTTTAAACCCCCAGGTGCTTCACAAATTGATCCGTAAAAATGAAAAAGTACTTTTTTTTCACAAAAAAATTCATTTTGCCTCAATTTTTTCATTTTCACATGGGCAACAGGATAAAATGGATCCTAAAATTTGTTGGGCAATTTCTCCTGAGAACACTGATACCTCACATGTGGGGGTAAACCACTGTTTGGGCACATGGTAAGGCTCGGAAGGGAAGGAGCGCCATTTGACCTTTTGAATGAAAAATTATCTCCATCGTTAGCGGACACCATGTCGCGTTTGGAGAGCCCTTGTGTGCCTAAACATTGGAGCTCCCCCACAAGTGACCCCATTTTGGAAACTAGACCCCCCAAGGAACTTATCAAGATGCATATTGAGCACTTTAAACCCCCAGGTGCTTCACAGAAGTTTATAACGCAGAGCCATGAAAATAAAAAATAATTTTTCTTTCCTCAAAAATGATTTTTTAGCCCAGAATTTCCTATTTTGCCAAGGGTAATAGGAGAAATTGGACCCCAAATGTTGTTGTCCAGTTTGTCCTGAGTACGCTGATACCCCATATGTGGGGGTAAACCACTGTTTGGGCGCACGGCAGGGCTCAGAAGGGAAGGCACGCCATTTGGCTTTTTAAATGGAAAATTAGCTCCAATCATTAGCGGACACCATGTCAAGTTTGGCGAGCCCCTGTGTGCCTAAACATTGGAGATCCCACACAAATGACCCCATTTTGGAAACTAGACCCCCAATGAACTAATCTAGATGTGTGGTGAGCACTTTGAACCCCCAAGTGCTTCACAGAAGTTTATAACGCAGAGCCGTGAAAATAATAAATACGTTTTCTTTCCTCAAAAATAATTTTTTAGCCCAAAATGTTTTATTTTCCCAAGGGTTACAGGAGAAATTGGACCCCAAAAGTTGTTGTCCAGTTTCTCCTGAGTACGCTGATACCCCATGTGTGGGGGTAAACCACTGTTTGGGCACACGTCGGGGCTCAGAAGGGAAGTAGTGACTTTTGAAATGCAGACTTTGATGGAATGGTCTGCGGGCGTCACGTTGCATTTGCAGAGCCCCTGGTGTGCCTAAACAGTAGAACCCCCCCACAAGTGACCCCATTTTGGAAACTAGACCCCCCAAGGAACTTATCTAGATATGTGGTGAGCACTTTTAACCCCCAAGTGCTTCACAGACGTTTACAACGCAGAGCCGTGAAAATAAAAAATCATTTTTCTTTCCTCAAAAATGATGTTTTAGCAAGCATTTTTTTATTTTCACAAGGGTAACAGGAGAAATTGGACCCCAGTAATTGTTGCGCAGTTTGTCCTGAGTATGCTGGTACCCCATATGTGGGGGTAAACCACTGTTTGGGCACACGTCGGGGCTCGGAAGTGAGGGAGCACCATTTGGCTTTTTGAATACAAGATTGGCTGGAATCAATGGTGGCGCCATGTTGCGTTTGGAGACCCCTGATGTGCCTAAACAGTGGAAACCCCTCAATTCTAACTCCAACACTAACCTCAACACATACCTAACCCTAATCCCAACTCTAGCCATAACCCTAATCACAACCCTAACCACAACCCTAATTCCAACCCTAACCCTAAGGCTATGTGCCCACGTTGCGGATTCGTGTGAGATTTTTCAGCACCATTTTTGAAAAATCCGCGGGTAAAAGGCACTGCATTTTACCTGCGGATTTACAGCGGATTTCCAGTGTTTTTTGTGCGGATTTCACCTGCGGATTCCTATTGAGGAACAGGTGTAAAACGCTGCGGAATCCGCACAAAGAATTGACATGCTGCGGAAAATACAACGCAGCGTTTCCGCGCGGTATTTTCCGCACCATGGGCACAGCGGATTTGGTTTTCCATAGGTTTACATGGTACTGTAAACCTGATGGAACACTGCTGCGAATCCACAGCGGCCAATCCGCTGCAGATCCGCAGCCAAATCCGCACCGTGTGCACATAGCTAATTCTAAAGGTACTGTATGTGCACACGCTGCGGAAAATGCTGCGGATCCGCAGCAGTTTCCCATGAGTTTACAGTTCAATGTAAACCTATGGGAAACAAAAATCGCTGTACACATGCTGCAGAAAAACTACACGGAAACGCAGAGGTTTACATTCCGCAGCATGTCACTTCTTTCTGCGGATTCCGCAGCGGTTTTACAACTGCTCAAATAGAAAATCGCAGTTGTAAAACCGCAGTGAAATGCACAGAAAAACCGCAGTAAATCCGCCATAAATCCGCAGTGGTTTAGGACTGCGGATTTATCAAATCCGCTGCGGAAAAATGCGCAGAGGACCAGAATATGTGTGCACATACCCTAACCCTAGTTCTAACCCCAACCTTAGTGGGAAAAATTTTTTATTTTTTATAGTATTGTCCCTACCCATGGGGGTGACAAAGGGTGGGGGGGTCATTTACTATTTTTTTTTATTTTGATCGCTGTGATAGGTTTTATCACAGTGATCAAAATGCACATTGGAATGAATCTGCCTACCGGCAGATTCGGCGGGCGCACTGCGCATGCACCCGCCATTTTGGGAGATGGCGGCGCCCATGGAGAAGACGGACGGACCCCGGGAGGCTCGGTAAGTATGATGGGGTGGGGGGGAGCACGAGAGGGTGGATCGGAGCATGGGGGGGTGAATTGGAGCACGGCGGGGTGGATCGGAGTGCAGGGGGGTTGGATTGGAGCACGGGGGTGGGATTGGAGCATGGGGGGTGGGATTGGAGCACGGGGGAGCGGACAAGAGCACGGGGGGAGCGGAGCACAGGACGGGGGGAGCGGACCACAGATCGGTGGACTGGGGGGGGCGTTCGGTGGGGGGGGGCAGACCAGTGTTTCCAGCCATGGCCGATGATATTGCAGTATCGGCCATGGCTGGATTGTAATATTTCACCAGTTTTAATAGGTGAAATATTACAAATCGCTCTGATTGGCAGTTTCACTTTCAACAGCCAATCAGAGCGATCGTAGCCATGGGGGGGGTGAAGCCACCCCCCTGGGCTGTACTACCACTCCCCCTGTCCCTGCAGATCGGGTGAAATTGGAGTTAACCCTTTCACCCGATCTGCAGGGACGCGATCTTTCCATGACGCCACATAGGCGTCATGGGTCGGATTGGCACCGACTTTCATGACGCCTGTTGTGAATTCTGTTGTCAAGCTCCCTCCTGTGGTCATGAATGGTACTTCGGCTGGTTCTGTCCATGGGCTTCCTCTGGTGGTTGTGAGTGGAGCTGCGGCTTCTGAGTTTCCTTCCACAGGTGACGAGGTTAATTCGTTAGCTGGCTGCTCTATTTTACTCCACTTAGATCATTGCTCCATGCCACCTGTCAATGTTCCAGTATTGGTCTAGTTCTCTCCTGGATCGTTCTTGTGACCTGTCTTCCCAGCAGAAGCTAAGTTCCTGCTTGTTTTTCTCTGTTTTGCTATTTTTCTGTCCAGCTTGCTATTTTGATTTTTGTCTTGCTTGCTGGAAGCTCTGGGACGCAGAGGGAGCGCCTCCGCACCGTGAGTCGGTGCGGAGGGTCTTTTTGCGCCCTCTGCGTGGTCTTTTTGTAGTTTTTTGTGCTGACCGCAAAGTTACCTTTCCTATCCTCTGTCTGTTCAGTAAGTCGGGCCTCACTTTGCTAAATCTATTTCATCTCTGTGTTTGTAATTTTCATCTTAACTCACAGTCATTATATGTGGGGGGCTGCCTTTTCCTTTGGGGAATTTCTCTGAGGCAAGGTAGGCTTTATTTTTCTATCTCTAGGGCTAGCTAGTTTCTTAGGCTGTGTCGAGTTGCATAGGGAGTGTTAGGAGCAATCCACGGCTATTTCTAGTGTGTGTGATAGGATTAGGGATTGCGGTCAGCAGAGTTCCCACGTCTCAGAGCTCGTCCTATATTATTAGTAACTATCAGGTCATTCCGTGTGCTCTTAACCACCAGGTCCATTATTGTCCTTACCACCAGGTCATAACAGACGCCTACGTGGCATCAAAGGTCGGTAGGGGGTTAATATAACATGAATTCTGGAGAGATATTTTATTATAAGAATAAAAGTTGTGTTACCATTTTTGTTATCCAACGGAAATGAAAACAATCAGGAACATCTTGCTAGCGCATAGTGCGGAGTGTGAATAAACAATAGGGGACTTATCTTTTTTAAAGAATGAATGCTGAGGCATCTCACAATTGTAAAGAATCCACTGTGCTCACACAATGAAGATCGGATTGTTAATTACTATACATCAAGTGATGATTGTTCTGCACATGCACCAGGAAAACCTGGGGCCACTATACTATAATTAACTATGTTATGTTCTATTGATTCTGAAGAGTTGGACTTGTAACGTTTGTACATTTTAATACAAGGCAATAAATGAAAATAGATTGTAGCATGATTCCTGTCTTGATTTCTGTGAGTAATGTTACTTGTGCATCCTCAAAAATGAAATGAGCTTGTAGGAACTCTGCTATATCTGATAAATATTTTCTGCTGACATCAGCAATATTGGACAAAGCATCCTGTATGTATTAGAAATACAATGTCAGCCTCCATGGATATAAAATAATAAATAGGAGCACTGGTTTCTTATTTCACTCCTAACCATTCCAAGCATACTAATCCGATAGGTTCTGACAGTAAAGCAACTACACAGAAAATATCTCATTTTATTTGATATATAGTTATTTCTATAATTGGGACACTACTGGTATTTGAGATAAATGGTACAGTACTGGATATACAGTTCAGTGATGGTTTAGCTGTTTTCCAAAAATTCACGTTTATAGGCACTGCATGTAGTAACTGCTGTAGTTATATCAATGGTGATTAAAACAAGATCTCATCATAGAAAGAATTTGTGACAAGTATTAACACCTTTACCCCCAAGGGTGGTTTGCACGTTAATGACCGAGCCAATTTTTACAATTCTGACCACTGTCCCCTTATGAGTGCCGTCTATGAGGGCCCTTTGACATGCGCAATGGGTAATCTGCAGTCCTGGTGGCTGCTGACATGCGCACTGTGCGCTGAGAGTAGTGCGTGCTGGTATCTAGTACACAGACGCTGCCCTGCCTGGATGTGGGATGGTACCATATGACCAGTGGGCGTGTCCTTTTGGTATCCGTGACGGCGCCGCATGTTTAATCATGTGATGCGCTGTTGTGGAGCCGACGGACATGCGCACTGAGAACGGGAACTCCCCTTATGCGGCGAAGTTGGGTGAGTCGCCGGGGATGTTAAGGACTGATGTCCGATCATATGCACATGTTTATAGGCGGTGTGTTAAGCATGGGTGACGTGAACCTGAATTGGGTCTGATATATGGGTCTGGTTACATGTCGGTAATTTGGATTGGGCCATATACACAGGTACTGATTGGCTGACGGTGAGGTGTAAGACACAGGCCTGGTGATAGGCAGCTCGCACGTAGGACGGCCTCTATGAACTTTATGATTGGTTCTGATAAGACAGGCAGCGTTGTTTGTTTACATTTTGATCTCCTACATGTGCTAACTACTATAACTACGATTGTGATTATCTGTAATGGGGAATGTTTATGACATTGTGAAAAGTTTTTAATTATGTATGTTTCACTGAATGTAAATTTTGAATTGTTTTTATGATCACCAGACACTGTTTATGTAAATTTTGTGGGCGGTCATGATAGGTGGTGATTATCCACTTCCTACATAAGGCTGTCATTTTGACTGTTATGTATGCTTGATAAAGACCCTGGAGGTTGAAACGTTGCATGTATAGCACAATAAAGAATTTATTATCTTCACCTGAATGAAAAGTCATTCTCTAAATTTGCTAGGGTCTCCTCAGAGATTGTAGGTAGTTTATTCAATTGAATATAGGATTTGATTTTGTCTTGAAATGAATGGGCAGGGAGGTCTTTAAATTGGCCATTTATATAGTAGAGAGATTTATAATAGTCATAAAAGCTGGATAGAATGTCTTTGGGACTCTGGACCTTAGTAACATAGTAACATAGTTAGTAAGGCCGAAAAAAGACATTTGTCCATCCAGTTCAGCCTATATTCCATCATAATAAATCCCCAGATCTACGTCCTTCTACAGAACCTAATAATTGTATGATACAATATTGTTCTGCTCCAGGAAGACATCCAGGCCTCTCTTGAACCCCTCGACTGAGTTCGCCATCACCACCTCCTCAGGCAAGCAATTCCAGATTCTCACTGCCCTAACAGTAAAGAATCCTCTTCTATGTTGGTGGAAAAACCTTCTCTCCTCCAGACGCAAAGAATGCCCCCTTGTGCCCGTCACCTTCCTTGGTATAAACAGATCCTCAGCGAGATATTTGTATTGTCCCCTTATATACTTATACATGGTTATTAGATCGCCCCTCAGTCGTCTTTTTTCTAGACTAAATAATCCTAATTTCGCTAATCTATCTGGGTATTGTAGTTCTCCCATCCCCTTTATTAATTTTGTTGCCCTCCTTTGTACTCTCTCTAGTTCCATTATATCCTTCCTGAGCACCGGTGCCCAAAACTGGACACAGTACTCCATGTGCGGTCTAACTAGGGATTTGTACAGAGGCAGTATAATGCTCTCATCATGTGTATCCAGACCTCTTTTAATGCACCCCATGATCCTGTTTGCCTTGGCAGCTGCTGCCTGGCACTGGCTGCTCCAGGTAAGTTTATCATTAACTAGGATCCCCAAGTCCTTCTCCCTGTCAGATTTACCCAGTGGTTTCCCATTCAGTGTGTAATGGTGATATTGATTCCTTCTTCCCATGTGTATAACCTTACATTTATCATTGTTAAACCTCATCTGCCACCTTTCAGCCCAAGTTTCCAACTTATCCAGATCCATCTGTAGCAGAATACTATCTTCTCTTGTATTAACTGCTTTACATAGTTTTGTATCATCTGCAAATATCGATATTTTACTGTGTAAACCTTCTACCAGATCATTAATGAATATGTTGAAGAGAACAGGTCCCAATACTGACCCCTGCGGTACCCCACTGGTCACAGCGACCCAGTTAGAGACTATACCATTTATAACCACCCTCTGCTTTCTATCACTAAGCCAGTTACTAACCCATTTACACACGTTTTCCCCCAGACCAAGCATTCTCATTTTGTGTACCAACCTCTTGTGCGGCACGGTATCAAACGCTTTGGAAAAATCGAGATATACCACGTAGACCTTCTTGCCCTCGGCATTTTTAATGTGTGAGATAAATGTTTGTGGACCTCGTGGATGTAAGGCTCTCGCTAGAAATTTGCCACTTTTATTACCTAGATGATAGAAACGACTTCTGACTCTTTCTCTGAAACAACAAGATTTCTGATCCAAAATTTTAAGTAATTTTTGTCTAGCTGTGGACAGACTCGACAAAGTGAGTAGAGAAAGGTCCTGTATGGCTAGGTTCACACTAGCGTTGCGCCGCCCTGCGTCGGCGACGCAACGCGCGACGCACGTAAAAACGCGCGCAAAAACGCGCGCGTTTTGCGACGCGTGCGTCGTTTTTGACGAAAATCGGACGCACAGAAAATGCTACAATGTAGCGTTTTCTTGCGTCCGACGCTAGCGTCGGAAACGACGCACGTGGCGAAAAACGCCACCAAAACAACGCACGCGTCCCCTATGTTAAACAGGGGCGCGTCGCCGCTGCGTCGCTGCTGCGTCGCCGGCGCAACAGCGACGCACATTGGCGGAACGCCAATTTGTGCTGTCTCTCAAGTTTATGGGTCTGTGAGGAGAGATCAACAATGTCTGCTAGGCGTTGTTTCTTAAGACGGGCCCCCTGTGAGATAAATACACCCCGTAAGACACTCTTCAAGGCCTCCCATTGCATTGAGGGGAACGTTGGGTTGTCAGTATGGTCTGCCACAAAACCCTCAATAGAACGTTTCACCTCTGAGACACAAGTCAGGTCTTGTAATAAGTTTTCATTTAACCGCCAGGAAAAGCTAGGTCTCATGGAGGGATCTAGTTGTATCGAAAAGTAGATGGGTGCATGGTCGGACCACAGCACAGACCCAACATCCGCCCCCCACCCCAGAATCTAACAAAGAATGGGAGACAAAGAAATAATCGATTCTACTATATGTAGAATGTATTTGAGAATAAAAACTATAATCTCTCGCATTTGGGTGAAGAGTCCTCCATACATCTACCAGTCGCAAGTCATATATCTGTTTCTTCACTTTTTTAATGGAGGACAAGGGATAAGAGGACCTACCTGATGATACATCAATTATAGGATTCATTGGAAGATTAAAGTCGCCTCCGAGGACTATCGGCAAGGCGCCTGCAAATTTCTCTAGAAGCCTTTTACATGTGGAGCCAAAATTCTGCTGACCTTGATTAGGGAAGTAAACATTGGCCAAAATAAGCACATGCGACCCCCAAGCCACTTTCAAGAAAATATATCTTCCTTCTGTGTCGATTACCGAGTCGAGGATCTCAGGTAGAAAGGATTTATGAAAACCTACAGACACTCCTTTAGATTTGGAATTGGGATTTGTACTATGGAACCATTTTGGGTAATGGTGGGATGTACAGTTAGGGGTCACCCGGGTCTTAAAGTGTGTCTCCTGAAGCATTAAAATTGAGACGTTTGTGATTAGAGTACAAAATCTGTCTCCTTTTCTCAGGTATATTTAACCCTTTAACATTATGTGAACAAAATTTAACTCCAGCCATAGCTAAAGTATATTTCAATAGGTTGAATATATGGACATTGAGACCAGATCCAAGGGAGGTTCGTGTGTGATTTTTGGATTGGGGATAGGTCAAGGGACTGGAAGAAGATGAGTGAGGAAAAAAAGCAAGAAGGTTGAAAACAAGGGAGAAAAACTAAATGTGTGATGAGTGAGCACCAAGAGTAAGAAATTATGATGTGGTTGTTTGGCGGGAGACAACCAAATATAACAGTTGGGGAGGGAAGAAGCCGAAGGTGAGTACTGGCCTCTGATTGCCACCCCTACAACCTAGGCGATAAGATATTGTATCAAACTTTGTTAACTGACATCTGATCCTATCCAGACAAAATTTAAGTTAAAACTTAACAGTACAAACAATATAGAGGATAATAGACTGTCTATTCTTCAATGTTATTTCGATGACAGGATTTCAAGACCGATTGGAAATGGTCCACATGATGGGACATGAGCAACCCAAAATCAAACCGACCCAAGAGTTAAAGCAACTCATTGGGGTTTTTGTGTGTGAAACATTTCACACAAAGATAAAAGAGAAGGAAGAAAAAAAGTCTCTTCATGTTGGATTTGGAGGGGAACCATTTTTATTGTGTTGCTTGGTGTGTTGGATTTTCAGCCATCTTGGGGGGATATTCTGATGGCGATTTGGGTCCAAGGGATCTGTGTATATGGTCAAATTCTATTGAGCCCGCCTCCTCATCATTTAATATTTCAAGGAACAGTTTTTGTACTGTGAGATCCAGATCAGATGAACTTATGGATTCAGGAAGGCCAGGTATTCTAATGTTGTTTCGCCTATTGCAATTTTCTATATCCTCCATTCCAGTTGCAAACTCCTCCAGTCTCAAAGCATGACTAGTAATGACCTCTCTGTGAGTTTGTAGTTCTTGTAAGATGATTTCCTGAGACTTCTCCACGTCCTCCACTTGAGATGTGAATTCTGATTTTAGGGCATGAAGTTCTTTTTTGTAGGAATTTTCAATTCGACAAGCAAAAACTTCCAAGTCTTTTTTGATGGGGAGAGTTCTAATAAATTTGCTAAGGTCATTTACATTCATGTCTTCTGAGAATTCATTATTATCATCCCCCTCATCTATTGCTCCATCAGGAGATCCCTGGGAGGCTGATGAATCATGTGATAAAGAGCATTCACCTGAGATCTTAGTGGAAGATTTGGATCTTGTGCTTCAATGCTGGCTATTTTTATTTAGAAAACGATCCATGTCGTCAGAATGAGTTTCAGAATCTGGAGGTAGTCCAGTATGTCTTTTGGGTTTGCCCATATACACCAGTGGGCCTTAGTGGCTTATACAGTATATGGCTGTAGGGGGGACTTGTGAGGCAAGAGTGTCTACATCAGATAGCCCCCTCCTCCAACAGCAAACACCTCTCCCCTAATAGGATTTCTAACTCAGTTAGGGATATGACCTGGAATCCTATGGGTTTTGAGCAAGTCAGCTGGTGTAACATTATATTCAGGCATGAACCTGCTCATCTGTGTAATGGCGGTGTTTGGCGCCAAAAGGAGGATCAGGGGTGAGGAGGAGATGCGAAGAAGCCGCCGCGACTTCACCTGAGAACGGCCCCCAAGCCCCCCACCTGAGACAGGTGGGTCTGATATAGGATAGCGGAGCGTGAGGGGACAATAGAGAAGGGGAGCGGGGATGCACCTCAGACGGCCTGGACCGCGAGTCGACCGGCTCTCAGCGGCTCCAATGTCAGAATGGCCGCCGCAGCAGCGAGTGTCCTCCTCCTGCTCCGCCGGAACTCTCACACTCACTGGGTCCTCTCCGTGCTGTGCCACAGTCTCCCTCCTTGCCTCACGTGTCAGCACCGGTCCTCGCCCTCCAAGGCAGGTAGGTAATCCACCACTGGGGTCCAACAGGGGAGCGGCAATGGCGTCTCTCCCCCGGAATGCTTCAGACACTGTCCAGCATCCCGCTGTCACAAAGCCTCTCCTGGCGCAGACTTTAGGTGGAGTAAAGTTAAGAGCCTTACGTTCTCCGGACTTGAAGGGTATTCCCAGGAGGTTAAGTGTAAATTTGGGGTCTCAAATTAATGAAGTCCGAGGAGCTCTTTCCTGACACGTCTGCTCAGCTTGAGGTCCAGGCCACGCCCCTCAACAACTACAGTATTTTGTTCCTAAATGACCAGACGTTTTTTAGCCATTTAATGCATATGGTGGCTTAAGAGCACTAACTGTACAGAATAATTTTTGCATCATGTTTTTTGGGACACATTGGTATCACACATTACATCACACCCTTATACTATATGCCCCATTGCCTGACAAGTCGTACAAAGTGTCTAAAAATATAATAAATGTAGCGTAAATCATGAAATACAGTTTTTGGTACAAATTAATTCAGAATTTTGTTCCATTTACTTTGATAACTATGCTCCATATTTTTTTGTAATACCTTTTTTTCTCTTTTTTTTTTTTCATTTTTAATTAAACATGGCATAGTTATTTATTATTTTAATATGACAATTTGAACCAAAAATAATTATTAGAATGGCCTTCTTATTTTTTTCTGTCATTTTAATATATAATTTGTAAGCTCTAATATGACTGGGTGGCTCTGACAACAGATTGTGGAGGCATGGGTGCTGTATTTTCTCTTTTATTTGTCATTTATTTTAGCATTTTTATTTGTCATTTATTTTAGCATTTTTATTTAACCATAATAGGTCATAAAGCATATGTGGGAGCATTCTCATTTTTTTTTATTTTGCAGCAACCCCCTGTAGTGAAAATAGTCACTGGCAGAGCAGACCTGAGTCTCCTAATCCATGCTAAGGGCACTGAGCTCGGCTGAACTATTTAAGATTGTTAGCCACAATATTAAAGCATAACAGAACTGATGTTGACAGAAAGTATAGCACATAAACTTATATAAAAGAATGATATAAACAACTTAAAAGAGTGACCAATTATTCCTACTGTATATGTCCACTCCTGGTGACCCTGCACACTAATACACATTTAACACAACATGACAAATATTAAATATTTAGCTGTTGACTGGAGTCCTCACCCCTTACTCACTGGGGATTAAGTACTCCTAATTCCCACCGCCTCAACAAGCTAATCAACAGAGATCCAGCAAGGCTAAAGGACATTTGTAGTCTTTCTATTGGAACATTTAATCCATGGATGACTAAAGCAAAATAAGTACAAAGTTAGCATGTTAAGTTGGACCACATCATGGAACAGTGACTGCAAAGTTGAGTAAAATTTAGTTTTTATTATTTAATTTATCCTCTCCGATTCAGAGATGTTATCCTTTAAAGTTTAGTTTACGATATTACATTCATCTAGGTGTTACCAGAGATTTGTTTCTGGGGGTGTGTACTTCTTCCCCTGCATGAGGTTGACCAATCAGGAGCAGGCAGCAACACACAGGGGAATAAGAACACGCCCTCCTATTGTTCTCTGTAGCTGCTGTGAAGAGATACAGCAGAGCTAAGTTATGTATCACTACTCACCCTCCCGTTACACTGACTGCAGTGAGATGAGATCTGGAAAGGTTTGCAATATACAGAAACAGCAGAGATCAGTGAGGAGAGGAGGGCATGTTCTTCTCTCCACTGCATGACACTGCCTGCTTATGAATGGTCAACCTCACACAGAGGAAGAAGTATACCAGAGACATATCTCTGGTAATGCCCAGTTGAACTTCGCATAAATTACAACTTAAACTTTACAAGTTAATATATCTGTAATGGAGAGGAGAAGTTAAAAACTACATTTTCCTCAGCTCTGCAGCCACTATTTCATGATCTGGCCAGTTTATCGTGCTCAAAGTTCCTCTTTAAAGACTTAAATAAGAAAGGAGTGCAAAAATCTCATGTGTCCATCTCTGCTTCTTACCCTCGGAGACTTCCATTAGATATAGTTCAAAATCATTGATTTCAGCAATTATCTTGGTCAGATAACTCTTTGATATCCACTATGGAGGAAATATTTTTTTTTTTTCATGTGTACTATCATTTTTCTTGAGACAAGCTATGCCATTGGTGTCTGAAAAGCAGTCGATGCTCTTCCTTCTCTCCAGAAACATCTTATGCATTCCACTGAGCCAGAAATGGTCACATGAATAGACGGCTCCATAATAGTCCACAACGTCCGCCTTAAGGCTATGTTTCCACGAGGCGTAATCTCTGCACTTTGGACACAGTGGATACCCTGCTCTGCCCACCCGCTGTTGTACACGCGGAGATTCCCCAAGTGTTCATTGAACACCCTTAGAATGTGATCTAATTTCTATATCAAAATAACACATTTTGTAAAGTAGGTTTTTATTGAGTTGTCCTAGCAGCAGGATTTCAACAACTGTAAATTAGCCGCACTGATGAAATAATAATCATCTTGTGTTTTCTGCTCCTGTCACTGTGAGGATAAGAATGCTTGCTATGAAAATTCTGAATTCTGTCCCGATTGCATTGTTAGGTGAGTCCAAATCTACGGAGATAAACAAAGCTGTATAATGGTGTGAGATGTGACAGCCCTAATGAGCTCACACAAGAATTATGCAAACATTATTAAGTGTAATAAACGCGTGTCAGCAGGCAATCCTGTTGAACTGTTTATGAAAGCTACATGAACACTTTATTAATAATGTCTTTTTAAGTTTATGCGGAGGGTGTAATAAGCCTTTGGCTTTGCTGCAGCTTCGATGGAAAATCGTTACATGATAAAAGATGAGCCGGTGCACTGGAAGCACCGTGGTACTGTACGCTCTCATTCATAAACGCTCCGTACTGGAGGAAATAGCAGGAAGCCTGCCAACATTTCCCATTTAATTATTCTACAGCCAGATCTTCACTTCTCGTAGCAACTTCCTGAGGCAACATCTGGTGACTATGAGGACAATAAAGCAAATAAATATAAAGGCATAAAAAATTAACATCCACGTTAATATTTCTTTACGGCTCTTTCGATAAATCATTTGTTGGACTGTAAAGCTGTGGCGTTACGTGCTCCATTTGGAGTACAGGGGCATATGACGGTTTTCATTTAACAGCATTATTTTTCTCTTAAGTGCTTTGGACAGGTTTTAAAGCTTAGTGTCCATTAATTCACAGAAGGAGATTTAATAACTATTTTCAACCATCTTTTTCAGGCTTAAGAGAATAGGTTATGTTGGCAGTGTATTTCTCCAGGACAAGTCTCAAGCTCCGAGGTGTGTACAGCTGGCCAGACCATCTGGATACAGTGGAGCGATTGGCACCGAGACGCATGGTACTTTCTCAATAGATATCATGGCTTCTGTGACAGAATTAATTTACTGAATCATTATAAACGGATCAAAACAAAGCATAGCGCATCTATGCTACTATATTAGCATAATAGCGCAGCTATGTTACTATATTAGCATAATAGCGCAGCTATGTTACTATATTAGCATAATAGCACATCTATGTTACCATATTAGCATAATAGCACAGCTATGGTACGATATTAGCATAATAGCGCAGCTATGTTACTATATTAGCATAATAGTGCATCTATGTTACTATATTAGCATAATAGCGCATCTATATTGCTATATTAGCATAGTAGCGCATGTATGTTACTATATTAGCATAATAGCGCAGCTATGTTACTATATTAGCATAATAGCGCATCTATGTTACTATATTAGCATAATAGCGCAGCTATGTTACTATATTAGCATAATAGCGCAGCTATGTTACTATAATAGCATAATAGCGCATCTATGTTACTATATTAGCATAATAGCACAGCTATGGTACTATATTAGTATAATAGCGCATCTATGTTACTATATTAGTATAATAGCGCAGCTACTGTATGTTACTATATTAGCATAATAGCGCAGCTATGTTACTATATTAGCCTAATAGAGCAGCTATGTTACTATATTAGCATAATAGCGCATCTATGTTACTATATTAGCATAATAGCACAGCTATGGTACTATATTAGCCTAATAGAGCAGCTATGTTACTATATTAGCATAATAGCGCAGCTACTGTATGTTACTATATTAGCATAATAGCGCATCCATATTACTATATTAGCATAATAGTGCATCTATGTTACTATATTAGCATAATAGCGCATCTATGTTACTATATTAGCATAATAGCACAGCTATGTTACTATATTAGCATAATAGCGCATCTACTATATAATTGTCTAATGGTCACTTCCGTCTGTCTGTCTTTCTGTCTGTCTGTCTTTCTGTCTGTCACGGATATTCATTGGTCGCGGCCTCTGTCTGTCATGGAAATCCAAGTCGCTCATTGGTCGCGGCAAAACAGCCACGACCAATCAGCGACGGGCACAGTCCGGAAGAAAATGGACGCTCCTTCCTCCCCGCAGTCAGTGCCCGGCGCCCGCATACTCCCCTCCGGTCAGCGCTCACACAGGGTTAATGGCAGCGTTGACCGCAGTGTAACACACTCAGTTAACGCTGCTATTAACTCGGTATGACCAACTTTTTACTATTCATGCTGCCTATGCAGCAATATACTACGTGGGCTGCGCAATATACAACGTGGGCTGCGCAATATACAACGTGGGCTGTGTTATATACAACGTGGGCTGCGCAATATACTATGTGGGCTAGGCAATATACTACGTGGGCTGCACTATATACTACGTGGTTGGGCAATATACTAAGTGGGCTGCGCAATATACTACGTGGGCTGCGCAATATACTACGTGGTCTGCGCAATATACAACGTGGTCTGCGCAATATACTACGTGGGCTGCGCAATATACAAAGTGGGAGGCGCAATATACTACGTGGGCTGCGCAATATACAACGTTGGCTGTGCAATGTACTACGTGGGCTGGGAGATATACTATGTGGGCTGCGCAATATACTACGTGGGCTGCGCAATATACAACATGGGCTGCACAATATACAACGTGGGCTGCGCAATATACTACGTGGGCTGCGCATTATACTACGTGGGCTGCGCAATATACACCGTGGGCTGCGCAATATACACCATGGGCTGCGCAATATACTATGTGGGCTGCGCAATGCACTACATCGGCTGGGCAATATACTACGTGAGCTGCGCAATATACAACGTGGGCTGCGCAATATACAACGTGGGCTGCATAATATACTACGTGGGCTGCGCAATATACTACGTAGGCTGCGCAATATACTACGTGGGCTGCGCAATATACTACGTGGGCTGCGCAATATACTACGTGGGCTGCGCAATATACTACGTGGGCTGCGCAATATACTACGTAGGCTGCGCAATATACAACGTGGGCTGCACAATATACTACGTGGGCTGCGCAATATACTACGTGGGCTGTGCAATTTACTATGTGGGCTGCGCAATATACTACGTGGGCTGCGCAATATACTACGTGGGCTGCGCAATATGCTACGTGGGCTGCGCAATATACTATGTGGGCTGGGCAATGTACTACGTGGGCTGCGCAATGTACTACGTGGGCTGGGCAATGTACTGCGTGGGCTGGGCAATGTACTGCGTGGGCTGCACAATGTACTGCGTGGGCTGTGCAATATACTACGTGGGCTGTGCTATACACTACGCATATATATTCTAGAATACCCGATGCGTTAGAATCGGGCTACCATCTAGTGTTACTATATTAGCATAATAGCGCATCTATGTTACTATATTAGCCTAATAGCACAGCTATGTTACTATATTAATATTTTTATTAATATATTATACTCCCCCGGAAGAAGGCACACGCAGCCGAAATGTGCGTAGGGGTCGTTGGCACCATCAGACCAGAGGTATAGTAGGATTTAAATTGTATACACTTATTTGTTTATCGCGCCGCAATGTGGTGATGTATTTTGGGGCAACACATTGTATTATGCCGTGTGTGGCAAGAGAGACTTTCTTACCCTAACAAACTATTACAAATATATGGCGGCGAGATCTAATGTTGTGACAAGCTTACCTCTGGCCTGGGGTGCCTATATATTGGTATCATCTCCATCATTGTTGTTTTTTATAGTGTTTTGAATATTGTTCCAAATAAAATGTGTAAGTTTTTTGTACGATGAGGTTCTTGTGCAATTTTTTGTAGGTCATTAATATACTACGTGGGCTGCGCAATATACAACATGGTCTGCGCAATATACTAGGTGGGCTGCGCAATATACAACGTGGGAGGCGCAATATACTACGTGGGCTGCGCAATATACAACGTTGGCTGTGAAATGTACTATGTGGGCTGCGCAATATACTACGTGGGCTGCGCAATATACAACGTGGGCTGGGCAATATACAACGTGGGCTGCGCAATATACTACGTGGGCTGCGCAATATACTACGTGGGCTGCGCAATATACTATGTGGGCTGCGTAATATACTATGTAGGCCGTGCAATATACAACGTGGGCTGCGCAATATACTACGTGGGCTGCGCAATATACAACGTGGGCTGCGCAATATACTATGTGGGCTGCGCAATATAGTACGTGGGCTGCGCAGTATACTACGTGGGCTGCGCAATATGCTACGTGGGCTGCGCAATATACTATGTGGGCTGGGCAATGTACTACGTGGGCTGCGCAATGTACTACGTGGGCTGCGCAATGTACTACGTGGGCTGCGCAATAGACAACGTGGGCTGCGCAATGTACTGCGTGGGCTGCGCAATGTACTGCGTGGGCTGTGCAATATACTACGTGGGCTGTGCTATAGACTACGCATGTATATTCTAGAATACCCGATGCGTTAGAATTGGGCTACCATCTAGTGTTACTATATTAGCATAATAGCGCATCTATGTTACTATATTAGCCTAATAGCAAATCTATGTTACTATCTATATATATAATTGTCTAAGGGTTTTTCCGTCTGTCCGTCTGCCGCCAGGCCTCGACCAATCAGCAACGGGCACAGCGACGATGATGTCATAAAGGACGTAGACATCTCACGTTTCTGATTCAGCGACGGGCACGGTATCAACGTAGATGTCATAATGGTTGCCATGGCGACGATGATGTCATAAAGGTTGCCTCGACCAATCAGCGACGGGCACAGTGTGCCGCGAATTCTGGAATCATCATTGTCCATATACTACGGGGACATGCATATTCTAGAATACCCGATGCGTTAGAATCGGGCCACAATCTAGTATTACCCTAATAGCGCAGCTATGTTACTATATTAGCATAATAGTGCATCTATGTTACTATATTAGCCTAATAACGCAGCTATGTTACTATATTAGCATAATAGCGCAGCTATGTTACTATATTAATACAATGTGCACTACATGGGCAAAAGTATTGACAATCCTCTGTAATAATTATTGATTTTACTCATATAGCTCCATCATATTCTGCAGTAGTTAACAGACATCGTCACTGTCGCCATTGGGGATCATAATCTAAATCCCTATCAGTATGTCTTTGGAGAACTCAAAGGAAACCCATGGACTTCATGCAAACTCCTTGAAGATGTTGTCTTTGGAAGGATTTGACCCCAGGACACCAGTGCTAGAAAGCAAAAATGCTAACCACTGAGCCACTGTACTGTCCTCAATCAACGTACATTTTTCATTTGGTCACATTGCCATAGTTGTACAAAATCCAGCGCCTGGCCAAGCAGTCTGCCATTACAAAAACTTTTGAAATAAAAAGTTGTGCTAAAGGTCTCAGTGTATATGAGCATAGTCGGACACCATTATTGGAGCTAGGAAGTTCATGAAATGTCTTCCCTCCTAACTATTCCACGATTGCCGGTAAGCAGTATAATTGAAAAGTGGAAGCGTTTAGTTCATAAAAGTCACCAATGCTCTGCTGACCCAATAACTGCGGCGCTCTAAACATCCTGTTATGGACTGACCTGGGTTGGAGTAGTGGTATTGCAACCACTAGGGCAGCAGCAAGTAACATAGGTATAGCCAGAGGTCGGTACACAGGAGCAGCAATGTAGTTTGAAGGATCAGCACGTTACATAGTCAGGGATAGCCAGAGGTCGGTACACAGGAGCAGCAATGTAGTTTGAAGGAGCAGCATGTAGCATAGTCAGGGATAGCCAAGAAGTTGATACACAGGAGCAGCAATGTAGTTTGAAGGAGCAGCATGTAGCATAGTCAGGGATAGCCAAGGAGTTGATACACAGGAGCAGCAATGTAGTTTGAGGATAAACAACAGGAGAAAGGAAGCTTGGCTAGAGGCTGGTAGGTCAATAATCTTGCAAGGAAGGGAGTACAACACCAGGTTTAAATTGGCTCCACCCTGATTGAACACCCTATCAGAAACTCAGGGTGGAGACCAACAGGAACTCAGGGTGGAGACAATCAGAAACAACACAGGTGCAAGTATCTGGGTTAGCACAAAAATGTCCAGCAAGCTGAATAGCTCAGAGGGAAAAACTGGTGCACAAGAGCTGCTGGGTTTGAATCCTGAGACCTCCTCTGCCATTAACATCAGTAGAAAAGCTCTGCCACAGATGCTGCCTGGCATGGGATTCCATGGTTAAAATGGCATAGTTGGTTGAGTTTGGTGAGAAATAACTGGACTGGCCCAAACAGAGCGGTGACCTCAACCTCATTGTAAAACTTTGGGTTGGATCAGATATTGAGAGCCAGACTCTAACAGCTTTTGTAGGTGTTCCAATACTTTTGTACATATAGTATATTTCTATAAAACCATGGTTATGTTTTAAAAAAATCCAAGTGTAATAGTTTTAAATGTATTTTTGTGGCTTTAAGGGAACCTGTCATCAGTTTTGGCCGATATGAGTTATAGCCGTCACCTTTCAGGGCTGATATACAGCAATAGAATGCTGTATATAAGCCCCCAACCTGACCTGTAAGAGAAGAAAAATAAGTTTTATTATACTCCCTGGTCCGGTCCAATGGGTGTCTCTCTTTTTGGTCCAGCGCCTCCCATCTGCTTGCAATGCCGTTCTCCTGCTTGCTTCATGTGGATGACGCATCGCTGCATCACACAGTCTCCTTCGGCACCGTGCTCCTGCGCTGGTGTACCCGGCACCTGCGCACTGCAGTACTTTGCTCTGCCCTCAACAGGGCAGGTAAGTCCGCGTGTGCAAGAGCGCTATGCCAAGGAGACTGTGTGGATGATGCAGTGATGCGTCATCCACATGAAGCAAGAAGGAGGATGGCATCGCAAGCAGATGGGAGGTGCTGGGCCAAGAAGGGGGACACCTCTCGGACCAGACTGCCCCGCAGGTGAGTATAATAAAAGTTATTTTTCTTCCCTTACAGGTCGGGCTGGGGGCAGATATACAGCATTGTACTGTAGAATGCTGTTTATCTACCCTAAAAGGTGATGGCCGTAAATCATATCGGCCAAAACTGTTGGCAGGTTCCCTTTAAAGCCTAGTGGGCATCCCATTACATAGTAAAAATAGTACATGACAGGATTATTAGCCTTGACATAGTAATATTTTCCTATTCAAGCACAGGGCATCACAGCCTGCTCAATGTCCATTCTGTTTGCTGTACATGTAGTAGAGAAAAACTGACAGAGCATGTGCTCTGTCTCCTAGGATCCTGTCTTCAGTGTAGGATTTATAACAATCCCCTTAATGAGATCCCATACTGAATACAGGATCCATGCTCTATTTTTGGACCTGTCTCACTAGTAAAGGAATGATATGGAATTCTTTATATGCCAGGCCCTAATAGATATGGCTAATTAATATAAACCTACGCTTTAAAAGGAACCCTACAGCTTAGTGTGTACAGTGTAGTACTTACAATAGGTAAGACATTATTATGTTGCTGTAGACGCTTTTCTTTCTGTTTTGTACTAATTGCTACAGTTGTTCATGTAATGACCATGAGGAGACAGAGCGCAGGCTGTCTCCTCGGCTTCCACATGCAGTATGTTAGCATCAGCTGCAATGCCCCCACCAGAACTTCAGAGCAATATCCTAGAGTCTGAGAGCCCGAGTTTGCACTCTGACTCCTCTGTTTCAATAGCTTCTCAATTTGCATACCTTTACCTTTTCAAAATAATGCCTAAAAATATATAATGAAAAATTTCCCTCTGTAGCATCTCCACATATTGTTAATGCTTTTTTTATTTTAATTATTGTAAACACTTTCTAAATTTAAAGGGTAACATGAGGAGTAGCACTATTTCTGTGCATTATGTGACATATAGCCTTCATTTTCACCATATTTCCTCCCTGCGGACTCTATCTCTTAATATACAATTGACTCAGGAATGGTGGGAGAAGAATAAGTGCTTTGATGTCTCCTACCCACATCGTAAGATATAGAGAGTTCAATTCCTGCTCTTCATTTATTACTACAGCATTGAATGGAATATATAGTAGTACTAAACAGTATAGATGTGAATCCAGCTTTACAGTGAGGTAAAGGACTTGTAAGAAAGCTCAGCACCATCTTTATGTGTCTTCCTCTAGTCCTTTTCTCACTCTGCTCTTGAGTCCCCCACCATGATGTTCCTACAGCCAAACATCACTCCTGTTATGGTGTTTTTGGGGTGATATGCAGTACTATTTGGCCTCCAAACATGGTGTGTATTATGTGCACAGTCTTGCTTGGTGAGCGTGCATACAAGCCATGGAGGTTGAGTGCATTACTCATGATTTTCTTTGAAAGAATTGTACCTGCTGATTACAGATCTTTCTGTAGCTCTCAACAGGTTGTCCTTGGCTCTTGGACAACTCTTCTGATAATTCTTTTCACTCCTCTGACTGAAATCTTGTGGTGAGCACCTGGTCGTGGCCAGTTTTTGGTGAAATGTTCTTTCCACTTTCTGATTATGGCCCCAACAATGCTCACTGGAACTTTAAGTAGTTTAGACATTCTTCTGTAACCAATACACCTTGTTAATGAGACGCCTTTTTATAGGTCATCAGCTGAACCAGCTATTATTTTTCTCTAAGTGGCAGGATTTCTTTCTATTTACTGATAGATTTCATCTGGTGTTATGATTTTCAGTGTTTTTTTGCACCTCCTTTGCTTTATGTGTTCAATACTTTTTCCCTGTGTCATTTCTCATTATTACACATAACTTATTTTATGGACATATATGGCTTGATTTTTTTTGCCTGTGTGGATCAAATGGGTTGTTACCAACATCTGGTGAGAATTTCATGTCAATAGCACCTTTAGAAAAGTATTCAAATTCACAGGGATTTGCAGATTAAAGGAAAGTCAACTCACAGTCGATCCTGCGCAGATCAATCCATTCATCTCTAATTTTACTACTACCACAAAAATCTTTTTTTTTTTCAAATTTTTTCCTACAGCAGTCACATTCTGTGATTAACAATATAGTTTTATAGTATACCGTAATTTGATACTTTTACAGTGATATCCAATTTATGTAATCTTTTATGTACTTTTGCACTAGAAAATCACAATTTAACAGAAATATACTTTTTTTCGCATTATGTTTTGAAAAGCATATTTTTCTTTTTTTTTTCATTTATACAGCTATATGAGGGCTTGTTTTTTTGTATAACAAATTAATTTAGTTTTATGAGGGCCTGTTTTTTGTGTAACAATTACATTTTTTTGTAAGACAGGATAGTAAAAAAATGTCACGTTTGGAATTGTTTTTTATAAAAAAAAATGGTGTGTTCAATGTGCTGGATAGATAATGATGTAATGTTAGAGTATGCATCATAATGGATTTGTTAATAGCAAATATGAAAGAAATACTAAGGAAGAGAAAAAAGCGCAATTGGGTCTTATCTGGTAAAAACTCATAATGCAAATAAAGGTTATTCTAACCTGATTATGTTGTAATCACACAGCATGTGAATGAGAATGTAGTCCCGACTGCAGCAGGTCCACGGGTCCAGGAAAGGAAAGGAAACAGTGGAATCATCCGTGCTGGTGGATAGTAATAAATCCAGGTACACAGTGGGATAATGTGCAGCTCTTTATTTCATCTACGTGTTTTGAAGTATCATACTTCTTCAGGACAAAAAAGCAACTAGCAAAGTTGTGACTTTTGAGGAACATTAACTTTTTTCCCAGATTAAAATATTTTTTTATTGGTGAAGACTAGGGCTTCGTGTATGGTGTTTTAAATTTATGTTTTTAAGCAAAGAAATGTTTTTTTTCGTTTTTTTTTTTTTACAAGAATAAATTTGCAACGGAACTTAAACATGTGATCCCAGTAGCAATACTCTGCTCTCCTTATGTATTATATGACTATCCGGTCTTTGTTTGATTAAGAGGTAGCTTATCAGACAGTGCCTCCCTTGAGATCAGATTGGCAATAGTATTTATCAGAACCAGAGGCCATTGTCACACCTCCAGTTGTCATAGCAAACCATCAGCACTGCAAGATTACGCTGCAGGGTTGCAGATGGTCTGACAGAGGGAGAGCTCTTCTTCTGTCAAACTTCTTGTGCCCTACTGTCACTATTGATGGCAGCATATGAGGGTTCAACCTGCTGGGATAAGTAAGGACACTGCTCCTAGCAGTTACAGCAGAATCCTGGCTATGAATATTAGTCAGGCTCGGGTAGTTGATCACACTGGTACTGTGCAATCAGCATAACATACATATCCATCTTAGAGCACAAAGCGACATCTGCTCATGATTGATATAACCTCAACTAGATCCAAGCAGTTATTGCCTAGCCATATAATTATTATCAGATATTGAGTGTGCATATCACTTGAGTCCTTTCCAGAACATCTTGAGGACTAAATCTATAAATTATATGTAAAGGATCACATAGAAATCAAGCATATGCCAACCACACAGAAGCCAGGGAGGGGAGATCGGCACAACCGGTGGTCTCTGGCGTCTTAGTGGTCAGCACATGCTCTCTGTCCATGTCATGCTCTATACTTATATATTATATAGAGGGGAGATGTGTTATTTATTGAACTTATGTAAGTTTTATGTGTACACTGGTAGCTGGGATCTTATTGCTCATATGATAGCTGGAAATATATTTTCATTTATGTGTTGCAGTGTACGTACCGTCATGAGATCATCAAAATCTTTGAATTTGTATCAGGACTTGATTAAAAAAATGTGGTCCTTAGATTGTATTAAAAGTAAGTAAATATAATCTCAGATGAACGAATAATATGATTAATTACACCGTGTCATTATTTATTTACCAAACATTAAGCAAAGCAATCAATAGATTGTAGAACCACGTTTTGCAGCAACAGCTAGAAGAAATACTTTTCTGTATAACTTTATAAGGGTCTCACATTATTCTAGAGGAACAAACAAATAAAAAACTATAGAACTTGTCTCAATTAAGGTCAATGTAGCGATTCCACAATAAGAAGGACATTAGGCTCATCTGCCATTTACATGACCATAAAAATTTTAGGAATATTTTGTGGATTGATGAGTCAAAGGTAAAACTTTCTGGAGAAGGGTAAATGGAGTTTTGCAGTGGGCCAAAAATCCACAACAGCAATATTAAAGACTGAATGCAGGATCTTGGTTAGCACGGCAGCCTTGCAGCGCTGGGGTCCTGGGTTCAAACCCCACCAAGGACAACATCTGCAAGGAGTTTGTATGTTCTCTCCGTGTTTGTGTGGGTTTCCCCAGTTTCCTCCCACACTCCAAAGACATACTGATAGGGAAACTAGATTGTGAACCCCAATGGGGACAGTGATAATGATGTCTGTAAAGAGCTGTGGAATTAATGGCGCTGTATAAGTGAATAAAATAAATAAATAAATATCACAAATGTCTGATTTCAGTTGTGGTTGAATGATCCTAAACAAATTAGCAACAAACAGAAGAGTTAAGTTGAGACACAAATACCTTTTCACAGCACTGTACATCTGGAGGCCAATTTGCATTTTAATTAGTTCAAAGACACTAATTACACCAAAAGATGTTTCATTAGTGGCTGTAATAGTTACCGTAATGGTAAAGTTTAAACCAACAGTCCATCAATTTTTTTCCATGCCTGCTCCCTCCCATCTCACCTGATTCTATCACACTCTACACATCTTTTGTATATGATGTACATGATGACTACCCTGTAGATCCATTTCATTTTTGCTTCTTTTCAGACCCCATTTTGATTCCCAGATTTCAATCTGCACTTTATTCTTCTATGCATGGCTATTAATCCCATGATGCATCAGTATAGCATCACACATAACCAGCTTGAATCAGTACCAGCAGTGATTATCCTTCCCTCTATGTGCCTCTCGGATAACCTTCATAGTGTAGTCCATGTTCTTTCATTGTACAGAAACTTCTGATGACTGAGTTGGTGACTCTTTGCAATAATTCACAGGGGGCACCATGACATCCCATGACCCCATCAATGAGACAAAGAGAAGGAATTCTTGAATTTTCAAATGGAAAAGAACAACTGAATAAGTTAATACTAGCTGACTTATATGTATTAGAGGGTTGGGGGACATATATTGTACTGGGGGGACCCGTGAAATAATTAATAAAATACAAAACTCAGTGGACTATTACTTTAAGTTGAAGAAGCCTTGTGACCAAATAATTGGAATTCCCATCTAATCCCCAGTAGCAGGAGTTGGAAACTTCTACTCATTCTAAGGTTACGCTCACACGTTCAGTATTTGGTCAGTATTTTCCTCAGTATCTGTAAGCCAAAACCAGGAGTGGGTGATAAATACGTGGTGACGTGTTTCTATTATACTTTTCCTCTGACTGTTCCACTTCTGATTTTGGCTTATACAGATATAAAAAAAACTGACCAAATACTGAATGTGTGGACATAGCCTAAAGGTCAATACCTTACAAAGCTTCATATTGAAGTAATGACAAATCGTATACAAACTTCAGTTTTCCAGAAGTTATACTGTGTACTGACACACCAAAGCATATAATACTGCTGTTTACAATGACAACATTATTTCTTTAATAAAAGTATAGCATACATATATATATTTATTATTGATAAATCTTCTGCCTGCATCCGCCTGACATTCGTGTATTGTGAAAGGTTTCATTTCATGGAGTTGGACCTATAAAACCAAGATATATAGTTCATGTCAATATATATACACATTAATTTTAGAGCCTCGGTGTTACATCTGCAGTGCAAATACTATACTACATATTGTTTGAATTGATTTTCCCCTTTAAATATACCACAGCGAGTGTTAAAATCTTCAGATTCTAGAGTTTTCTATGTGGTGTTCAATTCCTGTCCAAAGCATGTTCAGGTCACAGCAACAATCAATCAATTAAACAATAATAACAAAGTAAGAGATCCAAAGATGGGTGAAGATTGATCCAACACTAAAGTGTAAGGAAATATATAGCAGAAATGGATGTGAAAGGTGATGACCAACTGCTGTACAATATTCTGGGAGCTGAAAAGACAATAAATTATCTGCCTTAGAAATAAGAGACACTGAGATTTATATGTGCAATTGCCTTTTTTATACTTGTGCTGTGTCCCTTTTTGAAAAGAGTAGAAATCAACATCCGCCATATCACAATCATTAATGTCAGCTAGGCCAACCCTGAGAAATGGCTCACATAGCAAATGCTAGGACTGTCAGCAGTTGTGCACTGTGTCCTAATTTTACTCTACTGGTAAACTGCAAATCCATAAAAAAATACAAATAGATTTCATTTTAATATAGTTCTGGATAGATGAACAAATGCAAGTTTTATTTGCTGCTTTAGTATGCAGTAAAATATTTACTATTCTTTTATTTATTAGCTAAATAAAAAAAATACAAATGCCTAGTTATCAATTTATATTTCTATAGTATTATAGACATTGCTAAATGCTTGACGAATGGTTCACCCACTTCTTTCAACCTTTCATTGTCTTTGGAATCCTGAAGCAGTAAAAAAAGACGCATAAAAGAATAAAGGTATGAAGATCAAGTTGTTTTTACATAGAAATGCATATACTTACACTACACATATAAGGCAGTCTTTACTATTCATCCTAGACAATGCTACTGTATTTGTAATATTTTCCTGTGCTGTGTATAATGCAAAATTGTAATCCAAGTGTGTACATTACAGTATGAACGGTTTATTAGGGTTATGAGACTTTCATAAGTTACTTTTAACTACCGTATATACTCGAGTATAAGCCGACCTGAGTATAAGCCGAGACCCCCTAATTTTGCCACAAAAAAATGGGTAAACTTATTCACTCGAGTATAAGCCTAGGGTGGGAAATGCAGCAGCTACTGGTAAATTTCAAAAATAAAAATAGATACCAATAAAAATAAAATAGATTGAGACATCAGTAAGTTAAGGCTATGTGCACACGTTCAGGATTTTTAGCGTTTTTTTAGCGTTTTTTCGACTGTTTTCTGCCAAAAAAATGCTAAAAAAAAGTTTACATAAGCATCCCATCATTTTTAATGCATTCCGCATTTTTTGTGCACATGCTGCGTTTTTTTCCGCGGCGGAATCGCATTCCGGAAAAAAAAGCAGTATGTTCATTTTTTGTGCAGAATCGCAGCAATTCCGCACACATAGGAATGCATTCATCCGCTTACTTCCCGCATGGGGCTATGCCCACCATGCGGAAAGTAAGTGGATCATGTGCGGTTGGTACCCAGGGTGGAGGAGAGGAGACTCTCTTCCAGGCCCTGGGAACCATATACCTGTTAAAAAAAAAGAATTAAAATAAAAAATCGTGATATTCTTACCTTCCGGCGGCCCCTGCAGCCTTACCGCTCCTTGCAATGCTCCCATTCCCAGTAATGCCTTGTGACAATGACCTATGATGACGTAGCGGTCTAGCGAGACCGCTGTGTCATCTGGGGTCATTGCCGTGAGGCATTACTGGGAACGGGAGCTGCCGAGAGTATCGCAAGGATGAGGAATGATTCAGGGGCCACCGGAAGGTAAGAATAGCACAAATTTTTATTTTTTTAATTATTTTTAACATTTCTTTTTACTATTGATGCTGCATAGGCATCAATAAAGTTCATGATGGGCCCCATAAGATGCGCCATACAAAAATATGCCCCATGTAATGCTGCACAAAGGTTAATAATGGCCCCATAAGATGCTCCATAGAATAATATGCCCCATATGCTGTGCCACAAAGGTTGATGGCCCCATAAGATGCTCCATAGCATAATATGCCCCATATGTTGCTCCGTAAAGGTTGATGGCCCCATAAGATGCTCCATAAAGGTTGATGGCTCCATAAGATGCTCCATAAAGGTTGATGGCCCATAAGATGCTCCATAGCATAATATTCCCCATATGCTGCTCCATAAAGGTTGATGGCCCCCTAAGATGCTCCATAGAATATACCCCATATGCTGCTCCATAAAGGTTAATGGCACCATAAGATGCTCCATAGAATATGCCCCATATGCTGCTTCTGCAATTATTAAAAAAAATGACATACTCACCTCTCGTCGCTGGGTGCCGAGTGCCGGTGTCTTGAGCAGGCAGGGATACCGGCACTTGCGGTATTCACCTGTTCCCATTCCACCACTGCGCGCCGCTGTGTCTTCCAGATCAGCAGTGATTTTTCAGGCAGAGGGTGCGCACTACACACGTCATCGCGTCCTCTTACCTGAACGTCACAGCCAGAGGACACGGAACACAGCCCGGCGGTGGAACGGGGACAGGTGAGTATCGCATGGCTCACCCTCCCCCATCATACTCACCTCTCCTGGCGCGTCTCTGCAAGTCCCTGCTTCTTCGATGGTCTCTAGCGCGCGCCGGCAGCTTGTTCCAGTGTTCAGCGGTCACATGGTACCGCTCATTATAGTAATGAATATTCGCTCCATGCTTATGGGTGAGGAGTCGTGTCCATATTCATTAATGAGCGATACCACATGACCGCTGAACACACGAACAAGCTTCCGGCACCATCGGACAAGCAGGGAAGTGCAGAGATCGTACAGGGAGCAGGTGAGTATGATGTGACTGCCGCCACTCCTGCCACTCCCCTTCCCCCGCCGACCCCCTGGAACAATGACTCGAGTGTAAGCCGAGAGGAGCACTTTCAGCCTAAAAAATGGGCTGAAAATCTCGGCTTATACTCGAGTATACAGTATTTATTGCCAGAAAAATATATAAGGTGACTGAACCTTTGCAGTTTGCATCTGTGTTTGCCACACTAAGCATGGAGAACAGAAAGAGGAGATGAGGACTGTCTGAGGATGTGGAATCAAAATTGTTGAAAAATAACAATCCTAGGGTTACAAGTCGATCTCCAGAGATCTTAATGTTCCTTTGCCCATGGTGTACAACATCATCAAGACATTTACAACCCATGGCACTGCAGCTAATCTACTTGGACGTGGACGTCAGAGAAAATTGCTGAAAAATCGCAACGCAGGATAGTCCAGATCAGAGGTGTCAAACTGCATTCCTCGAGGGCTGCAAACAGGTCATGTTTTCAGGATTTCCTTGTGTTGCACAGGTGATAATTTAATCACCTGCACAGAATGATTCCATCACATGTGCAATACTAAGGAAATCCTGAAAACATGACCTGTTTTGCAGCCCTCGGGGAATGCAGTTTGACACCTCTGGTCCAGATGGTGGATAAGCAAAACGAATCAAGATACATAGAACTGCAGGCTCAGAGTGCATCAGTGTCATCACAAACTATCCGTCGACATTTGAATGCAATGATAACCTATGGCAGGAGACCCAGAAGGACCCCACTGCTGACCCATAGACATAAAAAAGCTAGACTGCAATTTCCCAAAATGTACATGAGTAATCCAAAATCCTTCTGGGAAAGCATCTTGTGGACAGATGAGACAAATATAGAGCTTTTTAGTGAAGCACATCATTCTACTGTTTATCGAAAATGGAATGAGGTATACAAAGAAATTAACACAGTACCTACAGTCAAATATGGTGGAAGTTCAAAGATGTTTTGGGGTTGTTTTTCTGCCTCTAGCACTGCGTGTCTTGACTGTGTGCAAGGCATCGTGAAATCTGCAACTCAAAATCCTTCAGTAATCTTCAATGTAGTGCCCAGTATCAGAAAGTTGGCTTTGCATCCTAATTCATGGGTCTTTCAGAAGGACAATGACTCATAATATACTTCAAGAAGCATCCAGAAAAGGATGGAAACAATGCGCTGAAGAGTTCTCAAGTGGACAGCAATGAGACCGGATCTAAATCCCATTGAACACATGAGGAGAGAGATCATAAAATTGCTGTTTGGGAAAGGCGCCTTCAAATATGAGAGACCTGGAGCAGTTTGCAAAAGAAGAGTAGTTCAACATTTCAGTTGAGAGTTGTAAGAAGCTTGTTGATGGTTATAGGAAGAGACTGATTGCAGCTATGTATTCCAAAGCGTGTGCAACCAAATATTAAGTTGAGGGTGCCAATAATTTTGTCCAGCCCAGTTTTGAAGTTTTGTTTATTTTTTTTGTGTTGATGCAATACACACAAAGAAAATAAACATGTGTATAAGAAAACGTGTAATTTCAATAATTTTCTGGGAGAAATACTTCATTTTCTGGAATAATTTGAAAGGTGCCAACACTTTTGGCCATGACTGTTAATTCCAAATGAATTGAAAATGCAGGCTGAACACAGCCTAACTATTGTAAAAAAATGATGGAATTTTATAAGACTGATGCAAACTGATGAACTTTGGTATCTGTTTGAGTGATTAGAAAGAAACTCAGTATGAACAGAGCAGTTATGAATGATCCCCTATTGTTTTTTTATATCTCTCTACAGTTCCCTCAGCACTAAAGCAGACGTCCCCAACCTTTTTTTATTATGTAATTTACTTTGAGAGATTGACAGAAGCCACGTGTAAACATTAAAGCATAATTATTATTGAGAAACTAGAAACAAGGTGAGGTTGTAATATTTTTGCATGACAGTCAGCACATCACACAGTTCAAATCTGAACATTTAAAGAGGTTGTCTGGTCTGAAGCAACAAGTCTGCAATCACTCTATAATTTGAAAGTACCTCGGTCCAGACGTATTCCACGTGAAAAAAATAAATTAATAGTGCAGCTGAGTGTCTGTACAGGGATCTGGCCAACGTTTCAGTCCTAAGACCTTCTTCATGGCCTACAAAAAGACATATATGGACATAGATAAATGATAAACTACATCATGTAAAAATACATCATAAAAAAAAAAAGCAACAAAATACTGCATAGACAATAAAAAAGAAAAAACATTTTTAATTGAAAGCACCCAAGAATAAGGGGCATAT
This sequence comes from Ranitomeya imitator, assembly GCF_032444005.1. NCBI lineage: Eukaryota > Metazoa > Chordata > Amphibia > Anura > Dendrobatidae > Ranitomeya > Ranitomeya imitator. The sequence continues at coordinate 109,028,911 of NC_091287.1, read as the reverse complement.
ATCAGTATACAGGTTTACAAGCACACACCGTAAAGTAAACACAAAGTAATTAAATACAATAGAAAAAAATAAGATGAAATAAGTTATAAATGAGATGAAATATGGTAAACTAGAGGTTGGAAACGAAAAAAAAAAGACTCGAAGTCAGAGTGAAGGTAAAAAAAGAAAAGAATTATGTAAGGTGCATAGAAAAAAAGAAGAAAGTTAAAAAACAAAGAAAGAGAGAGATATACTTAAGTGATATGAATGAAATAAAAAAATAATTTTGAAATAAATATGTGAGAGAGTGATAGAAGAAAAAGAAGGAGTAGAAATCACAATAAGGAAATGCAGTAAAAGTCCGAAATAAGGGTAAGGTTCACAATCTAACAAACAAACATAAGGGCCCACAAGCAGATGATCAGTTCAGTATGCACTGAAATAATGAAAATGGAAAAACCTTGTAACAGGCTTAATGATGAACAGGTAGAGAGGAAAGATGTCGCAGACACTTGCCGAGGCAGGCAGACAGAAGTGCATGTGACTGGAAATGTGACAGAGAGAAGGCGGTATGCAGGACGGAAGTGTGGCAAAGGAGACGACTAGTGCACAGTGCAGTGCGGAACTGAGGCAAGATGGGAATGTGAAAGCGGGACACCGGTGAATATAAAATTATAAGAAAAAGGATATACATTAAATGGAATGTTAAAGAATAAATGCAGAAAGAAAATGATAGATGTGAAAGGAAAACATTGAAATAATAGATAAAATAGAACAAATACTAAAAAGAAATATATGAAATAAATAGTCAAATACAGTGGAAATAAAGTATTTATATAAATATACCAATAAACATTACAAAGTTACGGTACTTATATATAATAATCAAATGCAATGGCTCAGTGGCCAAATAGAGAATATACATGTTATAGTCACATGTTTTTGGTCAAATGCCTAATGAGAACAAACTAGCAACATAAATAATTACAAAGTAAATGAAACTGCATAATTCCGTGATGGACAGAGGAAGAGAAATGCTCTGGAATCACATAGTAAATAAGCATAGTAATTAAACATAGATCACATAATAAACAATAGATATATAAGGACAGCTGAAGGTGCACAAGATATACAAGCAATAATGCTAATAGTTGTATTAAAAGCTAATAAAAGCATGGAAAAAGGGCAATCAAGGGTCAAATTAAAGATATAGTGAACCTAGAAGAAACAGTTTTGCTCCCTATTTAATCCTTTTGGAGAGAGGGTTTACAATTTGCAAATCCAAAAGGACTCACATAATTTAAATTGGGCTATTTGGTTACCTCCTCGATGAGGAGGTAAAACCTGTTGTAAAACTTGAAAGCGGAGTGAGTTATTATTATTATTTATTTATATAGCACCATTGATTCCATGGTGCTGTACATGAGAAGGGGTTACATACAAGTTACAGATATCACATACAGTAAACAAACTAACAATGACGGACTGATACAGAGGGGCGAGGACCCTGCCCTTGCGGGCTTACATTCTACAGGATTATGAGGAAGGAGACAGTAGGTTGAGGGTTGCAGGAGCTCCGGTGTTGGTGAGGCGGTAGCTTCGATAGTGATGAGGCGGCAGCGGTGTCAGTGCAGGCTGTAGGCTTTCCTGAAGAGATGAGTTTTCAGGTTCCGTCTGAAGGATCCGACTGTGGTTGATAGTCGGACGTGTTGGGGCAGAGAGTTCCAGAGGATGGGGGATATTCGGGAGAAGTCTTGGAGGCGATTGGATGAGGAGCGAATAAGTGTGGAGGAGAGAAGGAGGTCTTGGGAGGACCGGAGATCACGTGAGGGAAGATATCGGGAGATTAGTTCAGAGATATATGGAGGAGACAGGTTGTGGATGGCTTGGTAGGTCAGTATTAGTAATTTGAACTGGATACGCTGAGGGAATGGGAGCCAGTGAAGAGATTTGCAGAGGGGGGAAGCAGAGGAGTAGCGAGGAGAGAAATGGATTAGTCGGGCAGCAGAGTTAAGGATGGTCTGGAGAGGTGCAAGAGTGTTAGCAGGGAGGCCACAGAAAAGGATGTTGCAGTAGTCAAGGCGGGAGATGATGAGGGCGTGCACAAGCATTTTAGTAGATTGGGAGTTGAGGAAAGGACGGATCCTGGAGATATTTTTGAGCTGGAGGCGACAGGAGGTGGAAAGAGCTTGGATGTGTGGTTTGAAAGACAGGGCAGAGTCGAAGGTTACTCCGAGGCAGCGGACTTCGGGTACGGGGGAAAGCATGATGTCATTGACTGCGATAGATAGGTCAGGTAAGGAAGATTTGTGGGATGGAGGAAAGATGATGAGTTCAGATTTGTCCACATTGAGTTTGAGGAAGCGAGAGGAGAAGAAGGAGGATATGGCTGATAGGCACTCTGGGATTCTGGACAGCAGAGCGGTGACGTCTGGGCCAGAGAGGTATATCTGAGTGTCATCAGCATAGAGGTGGTACTGGAATCCATGAGACTTTATGAGTTGTCACAAGCCAAGTGTATAGATTGAGAAGAGTAGGGGTCCTAGAACAGAGCCTTGGGGGACTCCAACAGAGAGAGGGTGGGATGAGGAGGTAGTATGGGAGTGGGAGACGCTGAATGTGTGGTTGAAAAGGTATGAGGCGATCCAGGATAGGGCGAGGTCTTTGATGCCAAAGGAGGAGAGGATCTGTAGTAGGAGGCAGTGGTCAACTGTGTCAAAAGCAGAGGACAGGTCTAGAAGGAGGAGTTACAGAGTATTGTCCAGTAGCTTTGGCGGTAAGTAGGTCGTTAGTGATTGTGGTCAGGGCAGTCTTAGTTGAGTGATGGGGGCGGAAACCAGATTGTAGATTGTCGAACAACAAGTTAGATGAGAGGTGGGAGGAGAGTTCAGCATGGACGTGCTGCTCCAGGAGTTTGGAAGCGAACGGGAGCAGCGATATTGGGCGATAGCTGGACATAGAAGTTGGATCGAGGGTTGGCTTTTTAAGGATAGGCGTGAGTTAATATTATAGTTGTTAGAAATGAAATGTGGGATAGGTAAGTCATTGCGCTTTCGTGTAATCGTTGACTTGTGTTTAGCTATGCGGTCTATAGGAGACATTAGGTAGTTTCACCAATGTGTAGGAGACTGCAGGGACATCCAGTGGCATACACCACATAAGATTAATTACACATGAAACAATTCTTAGCATGAAAAATTTGGTGTGTATGCGGATGTACCATACGATCTCCTTTGAGTACATTAGAGCATTGGCTACAATTTAAACAGGGAAAGGTACTCAATCCAGTAGAGGAAAGAAACGATTGGCATCAGATAGATTTCAAAGGGCCAATCACATAGATTTTTGCTTTGTTTCTTATAGAGTAAATATAGTGCTGTAAATTCTAGAACCGGCAGATTTCATAAGGAAAGAATGGTCCAGTGTCTACGTAAGACGCCATGAATTCTACTCATAAGAGGATGCTATGTGATCCTGGCTGTACCGATATAACATTATTATCACTCCCAACCTGTAATATGTAATATTGCTCTGAAGCCTGTGTACAGAGTGACCCCGGTTGTACCGACATAACATTATCACCTCCCTTCTCCGACCGACAATATGTTATATCAGTCCGGAACCTGTACAGTGTGACCTCAGCTGTACCAATATAATGTTACTACCACCCTAACCTGTAATATGTTATATTGCTCTAGAGCCTGTGTACAGTGTGACCCCGGCTTATCCCCCAAGCTATAATATGTTATATCGCTCCGGAGTCTGTGTACAGTGTGAACCCAGATGTACCGACATGTACCCAATTTTCTGTGTGTGAATACAGCATTAGCCCTCTTTAATAAACTGTTGATATTTTGTCCAGGTGGGCTATTTTTTGTGTGGGCAAATTTCCTTGTTGGAAAATTTCCTGTGGGCACTCATGACTGTGGGCATTTTTCATGGAACCTCACTGACCATAATGCCTTAGTTACATGTCCAAGTTTATACATGAACTTGAAAAAATGGTACCTGTGTCATCAGTATTTTAAATCAGTGTATCATCAGTGTACAGTCTGTGTGTATGTTTTTGCCTTCAGTGTGTCATCAGTGTTTTTCACATATGGATATATGAATAAATTACAAAGCTTCTCCTATCCTTGCAGTGTTAAATATGGACAGCACACATATTTTTGAATGAACGAGGCTCTCAGAGCTGTGCCCTGTGTTGGGCTCTCAGAGCTGAGCTCTGGGTAGTGCTTTGATAGTGGCGCTCTGGATTGGGCTCTCAGAGCTATGCTCTGGTTACGGCTCACAGAGCTGTGCCATTTGATGAAACGTATTCAGTACTTAGCAGAGGGAGCAGCGGTAGCACAGAGAGAGGATGCCATCTTGGATTTCGAGCTCCAGTGTGCATCTCCACTCTGCTCTGTTCAGCAACTCACAGACGGTAGATGCAGAAAGACAAGCTCTCCATTTTCCCATCTAGTAAGGAAATATCCAACCTACTCAGAGGCGTAGCTAGGGGTTTAGCTCGGGGGGCCAAACATCTGAGTGGGCCCCTAACCAGGTAACCTTGATTACAGCTATAGTGGCACACTCTAATTGTCGGCATAGGGGAGCCTCAGCCGATGACCCTGGTATTACTGAAAATAAATCTCTATAAAAAGAAACTTATTACTGCCGTATGGTGCTAGATACCACCGCTGAAGAACACACAGGAGATTACACTACAGTTATAAATAGTGACTAACCGCTGGTGTTCTTTCTGATGGAAACATTCACTTTTCCCGTCTTTTCCATCTGGCCCAGACCGACACAACTTCTCCAGCCAGGAGTCAGCTGCAGAGATTACAACAAAGACACGTATGATTTCTGCATCGTTCCCATCTACTCCCTGCCTGCACAAACTCGTCATCCTACTGATACTGCCACCTTTGACAGTCACAATACTTCTGAGTGCCCCTATAACAATAATGCTTCTTACGTGCCCACTTAACATTTAATATTGCTCCGAGTCCCCAAAATGTACAGCTCCCTTATACACAGTATGAGGAACCCACAGCTCCACTATACCCACTATACACAGGATATTTCCCCTACAGCTCCCCTGAATACATTATGAGTGGCCCACAGCTTCCATATATACTGTATCATGGGCCCACATGTTCCCTATACACTGTATGATGGGTCCACAGCTCCTCTATGCACAGTATGGGTCCAACGCTCCTTCAAACACAATATAATGACCCCCACAGTAACACAACACTATATAATGGCCTTCACACTGTCTAAAGGTACCTTCACACATAACGATTTCGTTAACGATATCATTGCTTTTTGTGACGTAGCAACGATATCGTTAACGAAATCGTTATGCGTGACAGCGACCAACGATCAGGCCCCTGCTGGGAGATCGTTGGTCACTGGGAATGATCAGGACCTTTTTTTTGGTCGCTGATCACCCACTGTCATCGCTGGATCGGCGTGTGTGACGCCGATCCAGCGATGTGTTCACTGGTAACCAGGGTAAATATCGGGTAACTAAACGCAGGGCCGCGCTTAGTAACCCGATGTTTACCCTGGTTACCATTGTAAAAGTTAAAAAAAAAAAAAAACAGTACATACTTACATTCCGGTGTCTGTCCCCCGGCGTCAGCTTTCTGCACTGACTGTGTCAGCGCCGGCCGGCCGTAAAGCAGAGCACAGCGGTGACAGCTCTGGTGGTGGCGAGGCAGGAGCTCTGGTTGTGGTGAGGCAGCAGAATGGTTATTGTGGGCTGTAGACTTTTCTGAAGAGGTGGGTTTTCAGGTTCCATCTGAAGGATCTGAGGGTGGTGGGTAGTCGACGTGTTAAGGCGTGGAATTCCAGAGGATGCGGGATATTTGGGAGAAATCAAGGCGGTTGTGTGAGGAACAAATAAGTGGAGAAGAGTAGGAGGTCTTGTGAGGATCGAAGATTACGTGAGGGAAGATATTGGGAGATTAGTTCAGAGATATAAGGAGGGGACAGGTTGTGGATGGCTTTGTAGATCAGTGTTAGTAGTGCTCATATTAGCCCTCACACTATATAATGGCCCCACAGTAGTCCCCATACTTTAGATTGGCTCCAACACTATATGAGGGCCTCTCACAATAGTCCCCATATTAGCCCCCAAGCTGTAGGATGGCCCTCTCATTAGCTCCTAAACTGTATAATGGCTCCAACAATAGTCCTCACACTGTATAATGCCCCCCACACTACAGTATATGAGGGCCCCCTGAAATTTTATTCACATTGAACTAATTGGATTGTGAATAAAATGTAATTCTTGTTGCATACCTCTCTTGAGTGCTGAGTTCTACTTATAATAACATTTAATAATGTCCCCCGGGTCCCCCATGTACATACAGTAATAATGGCCCATGAGTCCCCCATGTACAGTAATAATGTCCGCTGAGTCCCCCCATGTACAGTAATAATGGCCCCAGTATCAGTGATGTGAGCAGGCGGTCATGTGACCACAGGTATACAACTTGCAGTCCTGTGTCATCTACACTCTTTCGGCTTCTCTCAATTCTTTTTTATTGAAAGACGCCAAACGTATCTAGGCGGCTTATGCAAATAGCAAACATGCGCCTGCATGACCGACTGATTGCACCTGATCGGACTCATGGCAACAGGCACACTGCACCTTGTCATGATATCGCAGTCTGCAGTCACATAGATTGACTGCAGACTTTTATCCTAAGCCTGTGCTACCACTTTAAAGGGAGCCTGACACGTGATATAGGATGCTCAAACTCTGTGCAGCATGTATCAGCCCTGGCTGTAGTATCTCACCAGGTATGAATGTCTCTATAAAGCTGTGGTGTTTGAGACAAAAACATACTAATAGCTGCCGGGTCCCCGGCGGCTTCTCCCCGCCCACTGACAGTGACTGACAAATGTCATCCTACGTGGTCGTATAACAGAGACTTGTCAGTCACTGTCAGCAGCCGGGGAGAAGCTGCCGGGGACCTGTCCATAGGATTAGTACACAGCGCCACTCCCTCCCCAGCAGCTATTAGTATGTTTATCTCTGAAAAAAATGTTCCAAATATCAGTCAATTTTGTGATAAAATCTTCAGGCCTCCTGCAAAAAATCCTGATGATGAAGAGTAATTTCCCCTTTCAGCACGACAATGACCATAATCATACCTCCATGCACTAAGCCCTTGGCCATACCAAGGATGCAATAAGGAACCCATAGTACCATATGAAATAAAAATGTTTTTCTGTTTCATGAAAGAAATAAAATCTATACAGCAGGTTTGAGTTTTATAGGGGCTAAGTCCACGATAGGACTAAAAAGTAGTTTAATGTGTTCTTTTGGGGTGAGAAACTTGTTTTGATGTGCCTGTAGTAATGAGTGCAAACAGTTGGAATACAATACAATATGGTTTGAGGGTATGGTGAATGATTGTATCCCACACATGTCCCCGTAAGGACAATAAACATTATTTTATTTGGTATACTGATAAAAATGAGATCTGACATCCATTTATTTAATATTAATATTTAATTATAATTGTCATAATTTTTATAACTGAATATCAGCACTACCTCATCTAATTGCAGCTCTGATAACAATACTATAAAGATGAGGAAGCCATAGTATGCAGCTATACAACAAGGTTGTCACGCTACCATGCCTGCCCTTTTCCCAGGGTTCATGTAAGGCATGACATAAATCTACCTTGTCACATGCATCATAACATACACTTCTTATAGGGAAAAAGAAGAAGGCACATCCACGCACGCTGATCATGAGATGGCTTTGCACATTGTGATGTGACCTAAGCTATCTTTCTTTAGCAAGTTTCTCAGAAAACTGAGGACACTTTTTTGGGATAAATATTCTAAGCACATTTTTGTGATGGCATCTATTGGATGGGGCTGGTATGAGAAGTAGTCAATAAAATCTGCGGTTTGTAATCTACTTGTATCAAGTTAAAATACAATAACTATTGTTTTAAATATGCTTAAAGACGCTCTCCCATCATAGTTTTATCCTCTTAATATATAACAGTCATCATATTACATGACACTGTCTACTTAATATTGCTTATTTTTTCTTCTACCCAGATAATTCTTCTTTTTCATTAGGTCTTTGACATCTGACTAGCTGAATCCTTCTAAACTCTATGGAGAAACAGGAGGTCAATTTTTCCAGTATGACTTAAGAGTCACTGCAAAAGTCCCTGGTGGGGAGCACAAGAACAACTGGGTCGGGAGGTGAAGAGGGGAATCATTTTTACATGGAAAAGAGACTTCCTGTTTCTGAATAAAGCTGGAAAAGAGAAGAATTAGCTGGAAAGAAAGGCAAAATGAGCAATTTTAAGTGCACAGTGCTATGTAATTTGATGATTGCAATATATTAAGAGGATAAAAACTTTGATGGGAGTAATTAGAATAGAAATAGAACATTTCTTAGAACTAGAAGGTTTGTCATTGTAAAAAAAATACACTTTTCCTATAAACACATCCCATTATTAATTAGCTGAATTATACCATATAGATTTCCCGTAAATACTATCTGTGAACTACAGTGTACATTAAGAATAAATGTATGCTGATAAAAATACACTTTCCTTCTTCTTATAACATTATTTAATGTCAGAGCTATTGCTCAATATTTGTTACAAACAAACCGTTTTTGTGCTTCTGTTTTGGCAATGTAGATGAGCAGCTAGATTAGCTCTCATTTGCATGATTGCTCCCTTTGACAAATCTAGGTCATAATGAGATTAAACACACAACAATGGTGTAATGATGCTTTATTGGCATACATATAGAGCAATCAATATAGGAGATAAAAATTAGATTATGCAAAGAAAATCACAAGAAATCTTTGTTATGTGTGTCCCAATTAGAAGACAATCCTCCACTATATTCTAATATATTTTTGCCATGTGCCTACATTACAAAGATTTCCATATTAAAGTCATGTAGTGAGGCTTTTGTTACATTAAATATTGAACACATCATTTGCATTTGTGTTTCAGCTTGGTGTGTTTGGCTGGTAGAGCGCTGTTTACTTGCCAGGGCTTTAGGCACTGTTATAGAATCCAAGGTCAGTCCTCAGCTCAGCCTTACATTCAGGATTAATCTATGCTACAATTCACTGTACAAGTTCTGAAATTGACTCGGAGAGATTCCATATGGCTTAAGCTATTTTGTTCGTTTATTTGGTTTGGTTTTGTAGTGTGAAGTAATCAATGTAAGAAATTGCCTATATTCAGATCAGACAAAAAACCTCCACAAGCCATAAAATAAAAATAAAAAATCAAGTATGATTGAAAGTGCACAGTCTAGGAGTACCATGCTGTTGCTCAGTATTAAATGACGATGGTTCAGTTACAAAGTACAATTATGCAGTGTATAGGCTTGTCTTGTTTGATATCCTCCCGCTCAATATATAGTTGAAGCAAACATTCAAAGCAGTAAGGGCTCGTTCACACGTCCAATTTTCTTATTAGAGTGCTAGCCGTGATTTTCACGGATAGCACTCACACCTAGGATATTATAGAGGACTGTGCACATGAGCAAATTTTTCCTCCAACCGAGTGGTCAGTAAAAGGTAATGGACACAGTTCCGATTTTAAATGTAAGTCTATGGGTCTGGGGAAAAATTGGACCACATGCAGATGATATCTCAGTGCAGTTTGATTTTCTCAGACTGTCAGAAAGGCAAATGTGGAGAAACGTTTTTTTTTTCTATCCACATACGAGAAAAGCTGATGATACTCGGATCACCCTCTGATCAAATTCTGATCAAAGGTCTGTTTTTCTCTCTTGTGGAAAATACTGATGTCTGAATAAGCCCTAAGGGTCAGCAATTGGTCTATATTTTGTTAGAGCGTTTAGATCTGCTGATTTCAAGATGTCAACACCTTAAGAAGGGCTAACCAACTATATTCAAGTCATTTAGTGGTCCATTTAGACAGGTCAACAAACAGTGATGGTGACGGAACGATCACTAGTGCAATCGTCCTGTCCCCATAGAATATCATGTTACTAGCATCTCATCCCCTATTAACATGGGCTGATAATCAGTAGCATTCCTGCGATAACTCATTCATTATCTCCTAATCTGCACTATGATCCCGATTTATCAGTGCCTTTGATCATGTTATATGTCTAATTTAATAGTTTTTCATCTTTTTTTGTTTGTGCCCAATTCATTATTCTATTAGTGCCTTTTTTTAAATCTATTTTATGTGTGCTTGCCTTTTTTCCCCCCTTCTGCTTTGTGGGCGGACTCAAACAATTACAGATCTTTTTTCTTAATTATCAATTGAGACTTTTAAAAAATTTGGTGCAACTTCACTCCAGCCCGTTCCTGGCATATTTACTAGTAGGCCAACATTTTGATGCAATGTTTGCGATTTTTGGCTCCAAAACTCACAAAAACAGTTCAAGACAAGAAGACAGCTCATTCTTGACTGTGCGACAAATTCACAAACTGTGTGCGCAATTTTAATTAATTTGGCGCCAAAAAGGCAACTAATAGCACAAGACAATAAAGAAAAATTATTTTAAAAAAAGTACGGTAAATGATTAATCGGGGACTATACATAAAATTTGACGCACAATGATTTTGGTTTTCTTTTTCGTTAACAACTTTTCGTTCATGGTTGCCGTGTAAAGATTGTTGTTTTGGATTGTAATGTTATAAATTAATAAATCTCCAAGTGACCTCTACCAATATCAGGCCTTGTCATAATGTCCATTAAGTGCTTCCATTGAAGCACCACACCAGAATTTTTTTTTTGCGGCCACTGGAGTGGTGATTTAAATGTAATTCCCCTATTCCATATCTCATGCTCACCTACCAACACCCTCATCCTCTTTCAGCGTCACTCCCATCAGTCTCCAGCGAAAGTGCCTTGCTGGCAAATCCAGTGTTTCCTGGAGCGCGTCGGAGGTCACTTTTCAATGCATCTGTATGAGAAACTCATTCTGGCTCTCAAAGACTTGCATTAAGCTCTTGTGACATAACGTCTGACTTCCAGCCCAGTCAGAAGTTATGGGCACAAGATGGCACCATGGGACTGGAGCGGCGTCGGGGCTGTGATGCGGCGTTGTGACACGTAACGCCAGGGCAAAATCTGGCGTCACTGTTTCCGCCTTCTTACAAACTGAACATGAAGAGGAAGCCAGAGCTGCAGCTCTTCCCAGACTTTCTCTTCATGTTCAGTTTGTCCGAAGGCGTAGACAGTGACGCCAGCACTGATTGGCCAGTGAGCATCACATGTCATTCCACCACACCACAGCCCGGGATCACAAGTGCTCACACCGCTGGAATGGAGCCGGCAAGGGAAGTGAGTATAGACTTTATTATTTTATCAGAGCAGAATATTTAGTTTAAGAAGGGGTTGTCCTAGTAGTGGGCAACCCCTTTAAGTTAAGGATACCATTATTTCTGTCCAGGCCATTTTTATTACCTTTTTTTAAATTTTTTGTAGAACCACAATCCATAATGTCTAATTTTCATATGCTGCTGTTCAGTAAATTTATAGAGTAACCGTCGTTTTAATTTTTATTTCGCAAATCAATAATAGTACATGTGAAAATAAGAAATTTTTAAATATATCTTATCTGAGGAATGTGTTTCCTTCTCTGCCAGAACTGATCTTTATTCTTAATATTCTCAATTCACGGGTAAAATCTGTATTCGGTGAAAACATATTTCTATATTACCGAGATAGGAAGTGGCAGATGCTACTGACAAGATTATATGTAGACGGGATGAGGTGAGGACACGGACTAGAGGCAGAGCTCCTTCCTCCTCCGATCTAAATCTAATTCCCAGTAGCAACTCTCATCTCTTATCTCAGTAATATAGAAATCTGTCTTCAATGAATACAGATTTTACCTTTTAAATTGAGAATTTTGAGAATGAAAAAGCAGTTCTGGTGGAGAAGGAAGCATATTTCTCTCTTAAGATATATTAGAAAGTTGCTTATTTTCATGTGTATTATTGATCTGTGAAATAAAAATTAAAATGACGGTTAGGCTACTTTCACACTAGCGTTTTCTGCAATCCGTCACAATGCGTCGTTTTGCAGAAAAAACGCATCCTGCAAGCACTTTTGCAGGATGCGTTTTTTCCCCATAGACTTGTATTGACGACGCATTTGCGACGGATTGCCACACGTCGCATCCGTCGAGCGACGGATGCGTCATGCTTTTGCGGACCGTCGGGAGCAAAAAACGCTACATGTAACGTTTTTTGCTCCTGACGGACCGCTTTTTCCGACCGCGCATGCGCAGCCGGAACTCCGCCCCCACCTCCCGCACCTTACAATGGGGCAGCGGATGCGCCGGAGAAATGCATCCGCTGCCTCCATTGTGCAGTATGTTAAACGCTAGCGTCGGAATCTCTCCCCGATGCATTGCGACGGGGAGATTCCGATGCTAGTGTGAAAGTAGCCTTACTCTTTAAATTGAAAATAGCTTTTGTCAGTTTACAATATTTTTCACTGCGTTTGTTTTTTTCTCACTTTAACAGAAGGGTACCCCAATCGTGTCCATGTGTATACTTACATACTATGTATACATATTGTGCTTACATCACAACAATCACAATATTACAAAAGAAAATTGTTGCTTAAAGCTGAACAACTTTAACAATATGAATCAACTCCAAAGTAACACAAAAACTAGAAGTACCTCTGTTCCCAGCATGCACTGCTCTCACCAATGACAATGGCTTGCCTGTTAAGACTAAACGTTTCTCTGTTATACCTTTTTGCAGAAAGAATAACTGCCCCCACTTTCTTTGATCTTTCTCAGCATCTCTGCTGCTGGATGGATTACACTTGACAACAGGCAGTGTACAGCACATTACACAGGATGAAGACACCTATATCTGGCACTTTGGAGTAATGTTTTGGGTTGAAAACATTAACTTGGGTAAACTAAGTACTTTGCAATTTGTTAATCATTGCATTGGTCATCAAATGAGCCTAAGTTTACTGAAATTATAGCGACCATTTAAATAGTTTAACTGACATTAGTCTTGTTTTCTAGTGTGATTCCATTGTGTATGCGTGTGCTATAGATGCTATATACAGTATATCATGATCAACATCAGAAAAGGGCTAGTCCATTGATATGTTTTAGCTTCATAATGCTTGCTATATTATATAACATACTTAAATATTATCACATTTTGCTAGGCATAGATAAAAAATAATTTTCATTTAATCACGTTTGGTTTCCTGAAGCTCTCGACATAATAGGTAGTCAGTTCTGGCTCATATACCCTCCTTACATTTCTTTGGCACAAATAACAATTGGATCAGTTGTTTAATGCATGTATCTTAAATCTTTATGCTTCACCATAAAAAACTTCAAATATGCATATTTATCTTTCAGCACTGCTGCAATAAGCCGTCCAAATAAGCCTTGTTATCTTTCTTACTGTAACAATGAAGCCTTTCAAAAGTATGACTAGATTTTAGATAAATACTTCATTATTTCCCTATCTTTTTATTTCCAACATTTCCGTAAGTTTATCTGGTTTCCCCCTTTTATTTATTTACTTGGCTGAATCATCAAATGACCCTTGATGCAGTAACAAAAATTTGTAGAATGTCGGATTTTTGTCATTACAATCCAGGCAGGATGTCTAAAGCTAAGAACACATGTACAGTAATGTTGAATATTGCCAATTTCTTAGTCTATTTATCTTTGCCTCAATCTTTGCCTTATACAAACCTATGTAATGATGATTTTATCTGTTCTGTGTAAGTACTTTGTTTTAAACACTATGAGATTTAATTTATAGAATGGGCTAGCAGGTTGGACAGTTTTGGATTTAACTTTTTCTGTACTATTTTCACACTTATGACATATACAAGTAATAGATTGCCAGAAATAATCTTGGAGTCGACTCATGGACTGATTATGAAGGAGGATTAAATGCTCATGAACTAGTCCCTCTAAATGTGACAGGTAGAGAAAACAGCTCTTACTCGTAAAAGGACTGATAACATGAAGAAAAGTTATTGAACCTCTTGAGGTCACTGCAAAGCTGTCCATGGTGAGATATGATAGTAACAGGCTGTGAGCTTGCCGTCCATTGCAAAAAGAAAGTTTCTGTTATGATTCCTCTGTTCAGTGTGTCTTGGATGCAGCGAGTTACAGTTTTGCTGCCCTAAGGAATCAGGGTAGTGCTTAGCTGTCAGTTAGGTGAGTGACACCTCAGTCATCCAATCTGGTGCAGCAGCGTGCTGGGCTGTCGGTATTTTGATTGACAGCTCACTTAGTGATTATCCAGCTATTTAGCTAAGCTGTCAGCCTCAGATCTCTGCCAGTCAAAGATTTCAGCTCAGTAGTGTGTTTTCTCAGTGCTCTGTACTCAGACATTCTGATCTGCGGTGCGCCCAAACAGTGGTTTACCCCCACATATTGGGTATCGACGTACTCAGGAGAAATTGCACAACAACTTTTGTGGTCTAATTTCTCTTGTCACCCTTGTGAAAATAAAAACTTGGGGGCTAAAAAATCATTTTTGTGTAAACAAATGCGACTTTTTATTTTCACAGCTCTACGTTATAAACTTCTGTGAAGCACTTGGGGTTTCAAAGTGCTCACCACACATCTAGATAAGTTCCTTAAGGGGTCTAGTTTCCAAAATGGTGTAACTTGTGGGGAGTTTCCACTGTTTAGGCACATCAGGGGCTCTCTAAATGTGACATGGCGTCCAATCTTACTTCCAGCCAATTCTGCATTGAAAAAGTCAAATGGCGCTCCTTCATTTCCAAGTTCTGCGGTGCACCCAAAAAGTGGTTTACCGCACACATGGGGTATTGGCGTATTCAGGAGAAATTGCATAACAAAATTTATGGTTACATTTCTGTTTTTACACTTGTGAAAATAAAAAAAAATGGTTCTGAATTAAAATGTTTGCAAAAAAAAGTTAAATGTTCATTTTTTCCTTCCACATTGTTTCAGTTCCTGTGAAGCACGTAAAGGGTTAATAAACTTCTTGAATGTGGTTTTGAGAACCTTGAGGGGTGTAGTTTTTAGAATGGTGTTACACTTCGTTATCTTCTATCATATAGACCCCTCAAAATGACTTCAAATGTGATGTGGTCCCTAAAAAAAATGGTGTTGTAAAAATTAGAAATTGCTGGTCAACTTTTAACCTTTATAACTCCCTAACAAAAAAAAAATTTGCATCCAAAATTGTGCTGATGTAAAGTAGACATGTGGGAAATGTTATTTATTAACTATTTTTTGTGACATATCTCTCTGATTTAAGGGCATAAAAATACAAAGTTTGAAAATTGCAAAATTTTAAATTTTTTTTGCCATATTTCCGTTTTTTTTTCATAAATAATCGCAAGTAATATCGAAGAAATGTTACCACTATCATGAAGTACAATATGTCACGAAAAAACATTCTCAGAAACAGTGGGATCCGTTGAAGCGTTCCAGAGTTATAACCTCATAAAGTGACAGTGGTCAGAATTGTAAAAATTGACTCGGTCATTAAGTACCAAATTGGCTCTGTTACTAAGGGGTTAAAGATTTTTCTGTATTTTCATGGCTATGAAAATTGTACATTCACACTGGAGGAATCAAAATTATGAATTAACACATGAGCAATTATATACTTAACAAAAAAGTGTGAAACAGCTGAAATTATGTCTTATATTCTAGATTCTTCAAAGTAGCCACCTTTTGCTTTGATGACTGCTTTGTACACTCTTGGCATTCTCTTGATGAGCTTCAAGAGGTAGTCACCGGGAATGGTCTTCCAACAATCTTGAAGGAGTTCCCAGAGATGCTTAGCACTAGTTGGCCCTTTTGCCTTCACTCTGCGGTCCAGCTCACCCCAAACCATCTTGATTGGGTTCAGGTCTGGTGACTGTGGAGGTCAGGTCATCTGGCGTAGCACCCTATCACTCTCCTTCTTGGTCAAATAACCCTTACACAGCCTGGAGGTCCAACTAAACACAAACCAGATGGAATAGCATGCCGCTGCAAGATGCTGTGGTAGCCATGCTGGTTCAGTATGCCTTCAATTTTGAATAAATCCCCAACAGTGTCACCAGCAAAGCACCCAAACACCATCACACCTCCTCCTCCATGTTTCACGGTGGGAACCAGGCATGTAGAGTCCATCCGTTCATCTTTTCTGCGTCGCACAAAGACACGGTGGTTGGAACCAAAGATCTCAAATTTGGACTCATCAGACCAAAGCACAGATTTCCACTGGTCTAATGTCCATTGCTTGCGTTCTTTAGCCCAAACAAGTCTCTTCTGCTTGTTGCCTGTCCTTAGCAGTGGTTTCCTAGCAGCTATTTTACCATAAAGGCCTGCTGCACAAAGTCTCCTTTTAACAGTTGTTGTAGAGATGTGTCTGCTGCTAGAACTCTGTGTGGCATTGACCTGGTCTCTAATCTGAGCTGCTGTTAACCTGCGATTTCTGAGGCTGGTGACTCAGATAAACTTATCCTCAGATGCAGAGGTGACTCTTGGTCTTCCTTTCCTGGGGCAGTCCTCATGTGAGCCAGTTTCTTTGTAGCGCTTGTTGGTATTTGCCACTGCAGTTGGGGACACTTTCAAAGTTTTCCCAATTTTTCTGACTGACTGACCTTCATTTCTTAACCCCTTTCTGCCATTAGACGTACTATTGCGTCCATGTGGGGTGGGCTTTACTTCCCAAGGACGCAATAGTACGTCATATGCGATCGGCAGCGCTCACGGGAGGAGCGCCGCCGATCGCGGCCGGGTGTCAGCTGTTTATCGCAGCTGACATCCGGCACTATGTGCCAGGAGCGGTCACGGACCGCCCCCGGCACATTAACCCCCGGCACACCGCGATCAAAGATGATCGCGATGTGCCGGCGGTACAGGGAAGCACCGCGCAGGGAGGGGGCTCCCTGCGGGCTTCCCTGAGCCCCCCGCAGCAACGCGATGTGATCGCGTTGCTGCGAGGGTCTCACCTCCCTCCCTGCTCCCTCCAGCCCCGGATCCAAGATGGCCGCGGATCCGAGTCCTGCAGGGAGGGAGGTGGCTTCACAGAGCCTGCTCAGAGCAGGCACTGTGAAGGCTGCAGCGCTGCATGTCAGATCAGTGATCTGACAGAGTGCTGTGCAAACTGTCAGATCACTGATCTGTGATGTCCCCCCCTGGGACAAAGTAAAAAAGTAAAAAAAAAAAATTTCAAATGTCTAAAAAAAAATAAAAAAAAATATTCCAAAATAATGAAAAAAAAATAAAAATATTATTCCCATAAATACATTTCTTTATCTAAATAAAAAAAAAAAAACAATAAAAGTACACATATTTAGTATCGCCGCGTCCGTAACGGCCCGACCTATAAAACTGGCCCACTAGTTAACCCCTTCAGTAAACACCGTAAGAAAAAAAAAAAAAAACGAGGCAAAAAACAACGCTTTATTATCATACCGCCGAACAAAAAGTGGAATAACACGCGACGAAAAAGACAGATATAACTAACCATGGTACCGCTGAAAACGTCATCTTGTCCCGCAAAAAATGAGCCGCCATACAGCATCATCAGCAAAAAAATAAAAAAGTTATAGTCCTGAGAATAAAGCGATGCAAAAATAATTATTTTTTCTATAAAATAGTTTTTATCGTATAAAAGCGCCAAAACATAAAAAAATGATATAAATGAGGTGTCGCTGTAATCGTACTGACCCGAAGAATAAAACTGCTTCATCAATTTTACCAAACGCGGAACGGTATAAACGCCTCCCCCAAAAGAAATTCATGAATGACTGGTTTTTGGTCATTCTGCCTCACAAAAATCGGAATAAAAAGCGATCAAAAAATGTCACGTGCCCGAAAATGTTACCAATAAAAACATCAACTCGTCCCGCAAAAAACAAGACCTCACATGACTCTGTGGACCAAAATATAGAAAAATTATAGCTCTCAAAATGTGGTAACGCAAAAAATATTTTTTGCAATAAAAAGCGTCTTTCAGTGTGTGACGGCTGCCAATCATAAAAATCCGCTAAAAAACCCGCTATAAAAGTAAATCAAACCCCCCTTCATCACCCCCTTAGTTAGGGAAAAATTAAAAAAATGTATTTATTTCCATTTTCCCATTAGGGCTAGGGCTAGGGTTAGGGCTAGGGTTAGGGCTAGGGTTAGGGCTAGGGTTAGGGTTAGGGCTAGGGTTAGGGCTAGGGTTAGGGCTAGGGTTAGGGTTAGGGTTAGGGTTAGGGCTAGGGCTAGGGTTAGGGCTAGGGTTAGGATTAGGGTTAGGGCTAGGGTTAGGGCTAGGGCTACAGTTTGGGTTGGGGCTAAAGTTACAGTTAGGGTTTAGATTACATTTACGGTTGGGAATAGGGTTGGGATTAGGGTTAGGGGTGTGTCAGGGTTAGAGATGTGGTTAGGGTTACTGTTGGGATTAGGGTTAGGGATGTGTTTGGATTAGGATTTCAGTTATAATTGGGGGGTTTCCACTGTTTAGGCACATCAGGGGCTCTCCAAACGCGACATGGCGTCCGATCTCAATTCCAGCCAATTCTGCGTTGAAAAAGTAAAACAGTGCTTCTTCCCTTCCGAGCTCTCCCGTGTGCCCAAACAGGGGTTTACCCCAACTTTTGGGGTCCAATTTCTCCTGCTACCCTTGGGAAAATACAAAACTCGGGGCTAAAACATATTTTTTGTGGGAAAAAAAAAGATTTTTTATTTTCACGGCTCTGCGTTATAAACTGTAGTGAAACACTTGGGGGTTCAAAGTTCTCACAACACATCTAGATTAGTTCCCTGGGGGGTCTAGTTTCCAATATGGGGTCACTTGTGGGGGGTTTCTACTGTTTAGGTACATTAGGGGTTCTGCAAACGCAATGTGACGTCTGCAGACCATTCCATCTAAGTCTGCATTCCAAATGGCGCTCCTTCCCTTCCGAGCTCTGCCATGCGCTCAAACGTTGGTTTCCCCCAACATACGGGGTATCAGCGTACTCAGGACAAATTGGACAACAACTTTTGGGGTCGAATTTCTCCTCTTACCCTCGGGAAAATACAAAACTGGGGGCTAAAAAATAATTTTGGGGGGAAAGATTTTTTTTTTTTAATTTTCACGGCTCTGCGTTACAAACTGTAGTGAAACACTTGGGGGTTCAAAGCTATCACAACACATCTAGATGAGTTCCTTAGGGGGTCTAGTTTCCAAAATGGTGTCACTTGTGGGAGGTTTCTACTGTTTAGGTACATTAGGGGCTCTGCAAATGCAATGTGACACCTGCAGACCATTCCATCTAAGTCCTCATTCCAAATGGAGCTCCTTCCCTTCCGAGCCCTCCCATGCGCCCAAACAGTGGTTCCCCCCCACGTATGGGGTATCAGCGCACTCAGGACAAATTGGACAACAAATTGTGGGGTCGAATTTCTCCTGTTACCCTCGGGAAAATACAAAACTGGGGGCTAAAAAATAATTTTTGTGGGAAAAAATTTTTGTTTTATTTTTACGGCTCTCCATTATAAACTTCTGTGAAGCCCTTGGTGGGTCAAAGCGCTCAGCACACATCTAGATAAGTTCCTAAGGGGGTCTACTTTCCAAAATGGTGTCACTTGTGGGGGGTTTCTACTGTTTAGGTACATTAGGGGCTCTGCAAACGCAATGTGACACCTGCAGACCATTCCATCTAAGTCTGCATTCAAATGGCACTCCTTCCCTTCTGAGCCCTCCCATGTGCCCAAACAGTGGTTCCCCCCACATATGGTGTATCATCGCACTCAGGACAAATTGGGCAACAAATTTTGGGGTCCAATTTCTCCTGTTACCCTCAGGAAAATACAAAACTGGGGGCTAAAAAAATAATTTTTGTGGGAAAAAAATTTTGTTTTATTTTTACGGCTCTGCATTATAAACTTCTGTGAAGCACTTGGTGGGTCAAAGTGCTCACCACACCTCTAGATAAGTTCCTTAGGGGGTCTACTTTCCAAAATGGTGTCACTTGTGGGGGGTTTCAATGTTTAGGCACATCAGTGGCTCTCCAAACGCAACATGGCATCCCGTCTCAATTCCTGTCAATTTTGCATTGAAAAGTCAAACGGCGCTCCTTCCCTTCCGAGCTCTCCCATCCGCCCAAACAGTGGTTTACCCCCACATATGGGCTATCAGCGTACTCAGGACAAATTGTACAACAACTTTTGGGGTCCAATTTCTTCTCTTACCCTTGGGAAAATAAAAAATTGGGGGCGAAAATATAATTTTTGAGAAAAAATATGATTTTTTATTTTTACGGTTCTACATTATAAACTTCTGTGAAGCACTTGTTGGGTCAAAGTGCTCACCACACCTCTAGATAAGTTCCTTAGGGGGTCTACTTTCCAAAATGGTGTCACTTGTGGGGGGTTTCAATGTTTAGCCACATCAGGGGCTCTCCAAACGAAACATGGCGTCCCATCTCAATTCCAGTCAATTTTGCATTGAAAAGTCAAATGGCACTCCTTCGCTTCCGAGCTCTGCCATGCGCCCAAACAGTGGTTTACCCCCACATGTGGGGTATTGGCATACTCAGGACAAATTGTACAACAATGTTTGGGGTCCATTTTCTCCTGTTACCCTTGGTAAAATAAAACAAATTGGAGCTGAATTAAATTTTTTGTGAAAAAAAGTTAAATTTTTCATTTTTATTTAAACATTCAAAAAATTCCTGTGAAGCACCAGAAGGGTTAATAAACTTCTTGAATATGGTTTTGAGCACCTTGAGGGGTGTAGTTTTTAGAATGGTGTCACACTTGGGTATTTTCTATCATATAGACCCCTCAAAATGACTTCAAATGAGATGTGGTCCCTAAAATAAAATGGTGTTGTAGAAATGAGAAATTGCTGGTCAACTTTTAACCCTTATAACTCCCTAACAAAAAAAAATTTTGGTTCCAAAATTGTGCTGATGTAAAGTAGACATGTGGGAAATGTTACTTATTAAGTATTTTGTGTGACATATCTCTGTGATTTAATTGCATAAAAATTCAAAGTTGGAAAATTGCGAAATTTTCATAATTTTCGCCAAATTTCCGTTTTTTTCACAAATAAACGCAGGTACTATCAAATAATTTTTACCATTGTCATGAAGTACAATATGTCACGAGAAAACAATGTCAGAATCACCAGGATCCATTGAAGCGTTCCAGAGTTATAACCTCATAAAGGGACAGTGGTCAGAATTGTAAAAATTGGCCCGGTCATTAACGTGCAAACCACCCTTGGGGGTAAAGGGGTTAAAGTAATGATGGCCATTCGTTTTTCTTTACTCATCTGCTTTTTTCTTGCCCTAATACAAATTCTAACAGTCTATTCAGTAGGACTATCAGCTGTGTATCCACCAGACTTCTGCACAACACAACTGATGGTCCCAAGCCCATTTATAAGGCAAGAAATCCCACTTATTAAACTTGACAGGGCACACCTGTGAAGTGAAAACCATTCCCGGTGACTATCTCTTGAAGCTCATCAAGAGAATGCCAAGAGTGTACAAAGCAGTCATCAAAGCAAAAGGTGGCTACTTTGAAGAACCCAGATTATAAGACATAATTTCAGTTGTTTCACACTTTTTTGTTAAGTATATAATTCCACGTGTTAATTCATAGTTTTGATGCCTTCAGTGTGAATGTACAATTTTCATAGTCATGAAAATACAGAAAAATCTTTAAATGAGAAGGTGTGTCCAAACTTTTGGTCTGTACTGTAGATACCAGGATGAGGGACATATGATTTGTAAGACAGACACTGGCATTGTAAGACAGACCCCCCATTTAACCTAAAAAATTATTTTTTTCTCTTTTTCTTCTCCAAATTTGGGGGTGCGTCTTATAAAGCGAAAAATATGGTATATACTCACCTTCTGGCTGCCCCCCGGATCCAGCCCAGACCTTAGCTATGCTCCTGGCTGCTCCCGTTCCCAGTGATGCCTTGCGACAATGACCTGTGAGGACGTAGCGGTCTCGCATGATGCTACGTCATCTGGGGTCATTGTCGCGAGGCATCGCTGGGAACGGGAGTTGCCAGGAGCATCGTAAGGATCGGGAAGGCTGCGGGGGCTGCCAGAAGGTGAGAATATCACGATTTTTTATTTTTTAAATTATTTTTAACATGATATCTTTTTACTATTGATTCTGCATAGGCACCCTCCTCGTTTCACCGCTGCCCGCTGCTCTGTCTTCCATCCTCTGCACTTACTGTTCAGGTCAGAGGGTGCGATGATGCGATTAGTGTGCGCGCTGACCTCTGCCTGAACAGTCAGTGCAGAGGATGGAAGACAGAGCGGCGCGTGGAACGAGGAAGGTGACTATCGCAAGTGCCGGGGCCCTGAGCGAAGAGAGGTGAGTATGTGATTTTCTTTTTTTTATTTTAATCGCAGCAACAGCATATGGGGCAAATGTGTGGAGCATCTTATAGGGCCACAATGTATGGAGCATCGTTTGGGGCCACAATGTATGGAGCATCTTATGGGGCCACAATGTATGGAGCATCTTATGGGGCCACAATGTATGGAGCATAGTATGGGGCCATAATGTATGGAGCATCGTATGGGGAATAATGTAAGGAGCATCGTATGGGGAATAATGTGTGGAGCATCTTATGGGGCATAATGTGTCGAGCATCTTATGGGGCATAATATATGGAGCATCTTATGGGGAATAATGTGTGGAGCATCTTATGGGGCATAATGGATGGAGCATCTTATGGGGAATAATGTGTGGAGCATCTTATGGGGCATAATATATGGAACATCTTATGGGGAATAATGTGTGGAGCATCTTATGGGGCATAATGTATGGAGCATTTTATGGGGAATAATGTATGGAGCATCTTATGGGGCATAATGTGTGGAGCATCTTATGGGGAATAATGTATGGAGCATCTTATGGGGCATAATATATGGAGCATCTTATGGGGAATAATGTGTGGAGCATCTTATGGGGCATAATGGATGGAGCATCTTATGGGGAATAATGTGTGGAGCATCTTATGGGGCATAATATATGGAACATCTTATGGGGAATAATGTGGAGCATCTTATGGGGCATAATGTATGGAGCATCTTATGGGGCATAATGTGTGGAGTATCTCATGGGGCATAATGTGTGGAGCATCTTATGGGGCATAATGTATGGAGCATCTTATGGGGCCATCAACCTTTATGCAGCATTGTATGGGGCAAATGTTTCTATGGAGCACTTATGGGGCCATTATTAACCTTTGTGCAGCATTAAATGGGGCATATTGTAATATGGAGCATTATATGGGGCGTATTTTGTATGGAGCATCTTATGGGGCCCATCATGAACTGTATGGAGCATTATATGGGGCTCCTGATTCAATGGATATTCAAAAACACTTAACCTACTGATGTCTCAATTAATTTTACTTTTATTGGTATCTATTTTTACTTTTGACATTTACCAGTAGCTGCTGCATTTTCCACCCTAGGCTTATACTCGAGTCAATAAGTTTTCTCAGATTTTTGTGGCAAAATTGGGGGGGTGGGTCGGCTTATAATCAGGACGGCTTATACTCGAGTATATGCGATATGTATACCCAGACAATAAAGCTGTGTCTAAAACTATGTTTATCCCACATTGTATGCCATAAGAAGAAAATACTATTTGATATACTACAATTAAAAAAATAAATAAAAAATTAAATGAAAAGTGATCAATAAGTCTAACATATAAAAAATTCCACCAGTGAAAATGAGATCCATATAGCAAAAATAGGAAGCTAACAATTCTATAAAAAAAGAAGAGCATAAAATAGTTCTGGATGTTAGACCAAAAAGAAAAAAAAGATTGCTGCCCCCGTTGTGCTTTTACTTCACAGCATGTGTCGGTATGTCGGTCCGACACGCTGCGACGGGCCCGTACCGACGCAAACCAAAAAGAAAAAAAAGATTGCCTGAAGTTTGTTGCTTTTTTTTGCACAAAAGCAGTAAAATATAAAAAAAACTCTGTAAATTTGATATTGTGGTTTTACAAATTTGTTGTGATTCGATTAATCTCTACGTAGCTCTCATCTCTCTGCTCTCATCCTCAGTGCACTAGCCATGACATGCGTTGTCCCTAAGGCTACTTTCACACTAGCGTCGGTACGGGCCCGTCGCAGCGCGTCGGACCGACATATGCTGTGAAGTAAAAGCACAACGGGGGCAGCGGATGCAGTTTTACAATGCATCCGCTGCCCCATTGTAAGGTCCGGGGAGGAGGGGGCGGAGTTCTGGCCGCGCATGCGCGGTCGGAAATGGCGGACACGACGCACAAAAAACGTTACATGTAGTGTTTTTTTTGTGCCGACGGTCCGCCAAAACACGACGCATCCATCGCGCGACGGATGCGACGTGTGGCAATCCGTTGCAATGCGTCGCTAATGAAAGTCTATGGAGAAAAAATGCATCCTGCGGGCAACTTTGCAGGATGCGTTTTTTCTCCAAAACGATGCATTGCGACGGAGGCCAAACGACGCTAGTGTGAAAGTAGCTTAAGAGACCAGATACTTGCTGCATAGTTTGCACATTTGAAAGTTTTTTTCTGACGAAGATTAGAAACCTGCAATATTCTGCAACTTTTAGACTGTGTTCACAAGTTGCATTCTTGTGGTGTTGTTTTTTTTTTTATGTAAATTTTAAGCTGCATTTTACAGTACCAGCAAAAGCTGTGAGATTTCAGAAATCTCATGCATACACATTGTTTTTTTTTCCTGACTGAATTGGAAAACTGATGCTTTTTTTAACCCCTTAATGACCGCCAATACGTCTTTTAACTGACCTGAGATATAAGAGAATAGCCTCCCCATACAGGTGACAATCCAGTAGCTGTCGGCTGTCCATTATAACTGACAACTTGCTGCATCAGCCACGATCAGTGTTTGCACCGTCCAACTCTGTTTAACTCCTTAGATGCTGCTGTCAATAGTGACTACATCATTATAAATAGTTAACAGAGTGTGGGGGCTTCCTATTTAACCAAATTGGTGCCCTCAGATCTTGATTGTGTGGTCCTGATGCTTGCCATGGCAATTCATGACCAAATTGCGGCCTTAGAGTCTGATTGCTGTAGTAATCTGTTCAGAAGTTAGAGACATTTAGGTGGTAAAAATACACATTTTCATTCCTATCATGCCACTTTGCATTAATTCCTGTAAAGCACCTGAAGAGTTAATAAACTACCTGACAGCAGTTGTCAATATGTCAGGGGGTGCTGTTTTTAAAATGGTATCACGTTTGGGGGTTTCCCAATATATGAGACCCCTAAAGTCACTTCAAACATGGATAAGTCCCTAAAAAAATAAATGTTGTAAATTTCCTTGAAAAAATGAAAAATTGCTGCTACATTTTTAATCCTCCTAAAATGCTAACAAAATAAAATAACATTTTACAAATGGTGCTGATGTAAAGCCGACATGTGGGAAATGTTATTTATTAATGGTTTGCTGAGGTATGGCCATCTGGATTAAAGGGATAATCATTCAAATTTTGAAAATTGATAATTTTTTAACATTTTTCTCAAATATTTTATATTTTTTAGAAATAAACACAAAACATATTGACCTAAATTTACCATTATCATAAAGTTTAATGTGTCACAAAAAAACAATCTCAAAATCACTGGGATTTGTTGAAGCATTGCAGAGTTATTACCACATAAAATGACACTGGTCAGATTTAAAAAATTTGGCTCCGTCACTAAGGGGTTAAAACTGCAGCATGTCATTTTTGCAAGATTTTTTTAACCTATAAAAAGCAATGAGTAAGTGCAAAAAAGCAGCAAAAATGCCGCAAAAACCGCAGGTATCAGTTTTTGCTGCGTTTTTGGTGCAAAAACTTTAGGAAGTTGTATCCTTTTTTTTAATGCACTATTTTACGCACTAAACTTTATCAGCATGCACAAGAGGTACCTGATAAAAATGCATCAAAACCAGCTTTTTGTAAGTAGCTTCTTTACTGCTAAGAGAGCAGGTTTTGTCTGCAGAAAAAAAAACGCAGCCAAAATGCATTGTGTGAACATAACCTTAGAGCTATTTTATGATTTCATGGTCAGCAAAACCCCCCTGTGGTGATGGAGAACGGACTAGAGGTTGCTAACTGGGTAGACAATAAAGTGCTATATAGAGGAGGTATATATATAAGGAGCTACGAGGCTATGGCCATAGCAGGGATGAGGTGAGCATAATATTTTCCTTTATAGAAAACCCTATATTTATTATGGTCTGGGTTCTAGATAGATGTCAAAACGCAGTGAATAATGACTGACATTGGATCCACATTGAACAAATTCAATGCAGATCAAATTTCCTGAGAAAATCCAGAAATTATGGAATTACCAATAAAACGGCACTTTTATTCTCTGTTATACTAAAATCATAACAGATGACAGGAGTCTTTTCACGCCAATGTGTTTTGGTAATGACACTCTTGGTTTTTACCTTTACTTTATTTAACAGGATTAGTTTTTTTGCCGGAAAATGTTATATTTTATCATGTAACATATTGGAAAATGGTAAAAAATTTACAAGTGCGGTGAAATTGCAAAAAAGAAAAATGTTGCCACTGCTCTTTAGGTTTAATTTTTATGTGTTCCTTGTGAAGTAAAAATTACCTACCAACGTGAATCTCTAGGTCAGTATGATTGCGACAATACCAAACTTCTCCAGTTGTTCTTTTATCATTTTAGTTGTGAAAAAAATTAGGACATTTGAAAAAAATAAGTTGTTTGTGTCGCCATTTTCTGAGACCCATGACTTTCCAAATTTTTACGTCAGTGGGGCTGTGTGAGGGCTTAATTTTTGTGGACTGAGCTAACATTTTTATTCATACTATTTTGGGATAAATATGGGGTGTCAGTAAATTGGTAGATCTAGTGTTTTTTTTCATTTTCTTTTTTCTTTTTTTTACTTCTAAAGTTTTGAGACAGAAAATGAAGGTGATTTAAAATTATATATACGGCATATTTTTATTTTTTACATTTTTTTAAACTTTTAGTTTTTCCTTTTTCTTTACTCTGTCAGTCCCTTTACAAAACGTGTTCCTGTGATCCTTTGATCGAATGAACAATATACATCAATTATATAGTATAGTAGTGTGATATATAGTGGAATTGTGGTTCTCCTATGAAGCTCAGCCTTTGGCCACATTCACAAGAGGAGCATGGCACTTTTGGGGGCTGTCTGCCATGGTAATTAATGGTTCCCTGTAATTGTGAGATTGACATCAGCATTTAAGTGGTTAAGCTGCAAAAATTAGAGCTAACTCTGGTCGCTGCAGATGAAAGTGTGACACCCGGGAGAAAATGAACATTATTTCTTCCAGGAGCCTCTGGATTTCAGTCAGGTAGGTGTGCCCAGAGGAATTACAGTCACTGCTCACAACACTGTAACCACGCCCCGACACTGACTGACAGCTGACTCGGTAGTGCATCAGTGTAGAGCCGACTGTCAGTCAGTGTCAGGCTGTGCTTCCACCTGCCACTCTCAGTGCTCTGGGCATTGACCAACTGCTTCGCGCACACCAGTATTTCTGAAAGCTAGAGGCTCCTGGGAGAAATAAAGTTCATTTTCTCCCAGGTGCTGCATTTTCAGTACAGCAGCCCAGCATCTACCTGCAAATTAACCGTATATCCTCAGGCTAAGGCCGGAGTCAGGCCGGCGTCACACACAGCGTAAAACAATACGGTCCGTATATTACGGCCGTAATACGCTGAAAAGTCCCGAAAAAAGTGGTCCGTAGCTCCTCCGTAGGCAGGGTGTGTCAGCGTTTTTTGCGCATGGCATCCTCCGTATGTAATCCGTATGGCATCCGTACTGCGTGGTTTTCTCGCAGGCTAGCAAAACCAACATACCGCTATAGAAGTGATCCATGTGTCCCAAAAAGAAAAGAAAATATATATATACTGTCTATATATATATATATATATATATATATATATATATATATATATATATGTCAGTAGACACATATATTAGAGAGAAAAGCCGGTAATTCAGTGCGGTGTACAGTAAAATCACACTGACAGCTTACAGTAGAATAGGTAGAATAAATGTGTACACATAGAATAGGTATATATATATATATATGTCAGTGAGACACATATATGTATATATATTAATATTTATTCCAGCGCTATACAGCTTGAAAGCCGGTAATTCAATTACCGGCTTTTTCTTTCTCCTTCCTAAAACCCGACATGATTTGAGACATGGTTTACATACAGTAAACCATGTCTTCTCTCCATTTTTTTTGCAGATTCCACACTACTAATGTCAGTAGTGTGTATCTGCAAAATTTGGCCGTTCTAGCTCTTAAAATAAAGGGTTAAATGGCGGAAAAAATTGGCGTGGGCTCCCGCGCAATTTTCTCCGCCAGAGTAGTAAAGCCAGTGACTGAGGGCAGATATTAATAGCCTGGAGAGGGTCCACGGTTATTGGCCCCCCCCTGGCTAAAAATATCTGCCCCCAGCCACCCCAGAAAAGGCACATCTGGAAGATGCGCCTATTCTGGCACTTGGCCACTCTCTTCCCATTCCCGTGTAGCGGTGGGATATGGGGTAATGAAGGGTTAATGCCACCTTGCTATTGTAAGGTGACATTAAGCCTAATTAATAATGGAGAGGCGTCAATTATGACACCTATCCATTATTAATCCAATTGTAGTGAAGGGTTAAATAAAACACAAACACATTATTTAAAATTATTTTAATGAAATAAAAACAATGGGTGTTGCAGTATTTTATTCAACGCCCAATCCAGTCACTGAAGACCCTCGTTCTGTGAGTAAAAAAACATAATAAACCAACAATATACTTACCCTCCGCAGATCTGTAACGTCCAACGATGTAAAACCTTCTGAAGGGGTTAAAACATTTTGCAGCAAGGAGCTGTGCTAATGCAGGCTGCTCCTCGCTGCAAAACCCCAGGGAATGAGGCTAAAAATAGATCAATGATCTATATTTAGCTTCATTTGCCAGGGAGCTTTCTAGGTAATTTCCCACGATCTATGAACAGCCAGCAGAGGGCGCCTCACCGCAAATGAAGCTAAATATAGATCATTGATCTATTTTTAGCCTCATTCCCTGGGGTTTTGCAGCGAGGAGCAGCCTGCATTAGCACAGCTCCTTGCTGCAAAATGTTTTAACCCCTTCAGAAGGATTTACATCGTTGGACGTTACAGATCTGCGGAGGGTAAGTATATTGTTGGTTTATTATGTTTTTTTACTCACAGAACGAGGGTCTTCAGTGACTGGATTGGGCGTTGAATAAAATACTGCAACACCCATTGTTTTTATTTCATTAAAATAATTTTAAATAATGTGTTTGTGTTTTATTTAACCCTTCACTACAATTGGATTAATAATGGATAGGTGTCATAATTGACGCCTCTCCATTATTAATTAGGCTTAATGTCACCTTACAATAGCAAGGTGGCATTAACCCTTCATTACCCCATATCCCACCGCTACACGGGAATGGGAAGAGAGTGGCCAAGTGCCAGAATAGGCGCATCTTCCAGATGTGCCTTTTCTGGGGTGGCTGGGGGCAGATATTTTTAGCCAGGGGGGGGCCAATAACCGTGGACCCTCTCCAGGCTATTAATATCTGCCCTCAGTCACTGGCTTTACTACTCTGGCGGAGAAAATTGCGCGGGAGCCCACGCCAATTTTTTCCGCCATTTAACCCTTTATTTTAAGAGCTAGAACGGCCAAATTTTGCAGATACACACTACTGACATTAGTAGTGTGGAATCTGCAAAAAAAATGGAGAGAAGACATGGTTTACTGTATGTAAACCATGTCTCAAATCATGTCGGGTTTTAGGAAGGAGAAAGAAAAAGCCGGTAATTGAATTACCGGCTTTCAAGCTGTATAGCGCGGGAATAAATATTAATATATATACATATATGTGTCTCACTGACATATATATATATATACCTATTCTATGTGTACACATTTATTCTACCTATTCTACTGTAAGCTGTCAGTGTGATTTTACTGTACACCGCACTGAATTACCGGCTTTTCTCTCTAACACCGCTGCGTATTTCTCGCAAGTCACACTGCTTGTCCGTGTGTAATCCGTATTTTTCACGCTTCCATAGACTTTCATTGGCGTATTTCTTGCGCAGTACGGTGACAAACGCAGCATGCTGCGATTTTGTACGGCCGTAGAAAGCCGTATAATACTGATCAGTAAAATACGGCAAATAGGAGCAGGGGCATAGAGAATAATTGTGCCGTATT
The DNA here is from genome assembly GCF_032444005.1 of Ranitomeya imitator. NCBI lineage: Eukaryota > Metazoa > Chordata > Amphibia > Anura > Dendrobatidae > Ranitomeya > Ranitomeya imitator. The sequence continues at coordinate 108,998,701 of NC_091287.1, read as the reverse complement.
TTTTGCGAGTTTTACGGACGTAGATTCTGCGCTCTTACGTCCGTAAAACTCGCAAGTGTGACGCCGGCCTCACACTTAGGGCTCCTTTCCACTTGCGAGATAAACGTCCATGTCTCGCATGTGAAAACCAAGCTCTGGCGCCGGCACTTGGGAGCGGAGCGTGCGGCTCCATGTATTACTATGTAGCCACACTCTCCGCTCCCAAGTGCCGGCACCAGAGCTTGGTTTTCACGTGCGAGACACGGACGTGTTTCTGGCAAATGGAAAGGAGCCCTAAAGGTATGAAAAATTGGCCTGAGTCTCCCTGCCGAGAGTTGCACGAGTGTAATGTGAGTGTCATGTGAGTACAATCCGATTTTTCACACCTAGCATCTGATTTCCATCTGAATGCAGTGTGATTGCTATCCAATTGCAATGCGATTTTAACATGAGCTTTTACATACAGAAATTCTCTAAGTCATTTACACATTGTTTTCAAAGGAAATATTCTTCAAAACACACAGGCATATAATCACAGAGTGACAGGTTAGAATAGAATAGATGGAATAGATATATACACATAGGATAGGTAGATATATAGATGTCAGTGACACACATATATATGTATATATGTTACACAGATAGAAGAAAAGCTGGGAATTCAGAAGCGGGTAGTGTAACATCACAGCAGAAGCCGACAAGATAGATTAGATGGATTACATACAGTAAATACACATAGAATAAGTAGATATATAGATGTCAGTGACATATACAATTAGTGCAGTGTGTGTGCAGCTTACTGTACATGTATTTACCGGTAATTAATAAAAGATTTATTTTCTTAAAAATATGGCGTGGGCTCCCGCTTAATTTTATTAACCAACAGAGAGAAAGCCAACGGCTGGGGACCGATGCTTATAACCTGGGAAGGGGGTAATACCCATGGAGCTTCCCAGACTATTAACCCCTTTCAGACATTAGACGTACTATCCCGTCGAGGTGGGGTGGGCCCCTATGACCACCGACGGGATAGTACGTCATACGCGATCGGCTGCACTCACGGAGGGAGCGCGGCCGATCGCGGCCGGGTGTCAGCTGCCTATCGCAGCTGACATCCGCCACTATGTGCCAGGAGCGGTCACGGACCTCTCCCGGCACATTAACCCCCCGCACACCGCAATCAAACATGATCGCTATGTGCCAGCGGTACAGGGAAGAATCGCGCAGGGAGGGGGCTCCCTGCGGGCTTCCCTGAGCCCCCCACAGCAACGCGATGTGACCGCGTTGCTGCGAGGGTCTCTTACCTCCCTCCCTGCTCCAGACCCGGATCCAAGATGGCCGCGGCATCCGGGTCCTGCAGGGAGGGAGGTGGCTTCACAGAGCCTGCTCAGAGCAGGCACTGTGAAGCCTGCAGTGCTGTAAGTCAGATCGGTGATCTGACAGAGTGCTGTGCAAACTGTCAGATCACCGATCTGTGATGTCCCCCCCTGGGGCAAAGTAAAAAAGTTAAAAAAATTTTTTCCAAATGTGTAAAAAAAAAAAAAAAATTCCTAAATAATGAAAAAAAAAATATATTATTCCCATAAATACATTTCTTTATCTAAATAATTAAAAAAACAATAAAAGTACACATATTTAGTATCACCGCATCCGTAACGGCCCGACCTATAAAACTGGCCCACTTCAGTAAACACCGTAAGAAAAAAAAAACAACGCTTTATTATCATACTGCTGAACAAAAAGTGGAATAACACGCAATCAAAAAGACAGATATAAACAACCATGGTACCGCTGAAAACGTCATCTTGTCCCGCAAAATACGAGCTGCCATACAGCATCAGCAGCAAAAAAATAAAAAAAGTTATAGTCCTGAGAATAAAGCAATGCAAAAATAATTATTTTTTCTATAAAATAGTTTTTATCGTATAAAAGTGCCAAAACATAAAAAAATGATATAAATGAGGTGTCGCTGTAATCGTACTGACCTGAAGAATAAAACTGCTTTATCAATTTTACCAAACGCGGAACGGTATAAACGCCTCCCCCAAAAGAAATTCACGAATTGCTGGTTTTTGGTCATTCTGCCTCACAAAAATCGGAATAAAAAGTGATCAAAAAATGTCACGTGCCCGAAAATGTTACCAATAAAAACGTCAACTCGTCCCGCAAAAAACACGACCTCACATGACTCTGTGGACCAAAATATGGAAAAATTATAGCTCTCAAAATGTGGTAACGCAAAAAATATTTTTTGCAATAAAAAGCGTCTTTCAGTGTGTGACGGCTACCAATCATAAAAATCCGCTAAAAAACCCGCCATAAAAGTAAATCAAACCCCCCTTCATCACCCCCTTAGTTAGGGAAAAATTAAAAAAATATATTTATTTCCATTTTCCCATTAGGGCTAGGGTTAGGGCTAGGGTTAGGGCTAGGGTTAGGGCTAGGGATAGGGTTAGTGCTAGGGTTAGGGCTAGGGTTAGGGCTAGGGTTAGGGCTAGGGTTTGGGTTAGGGTTAGGGCTAGGGTTAGGGCTAGGGTTAGGGTTAGGGCTACGGCTAGGGTTAGGGCTAGGGTTAGGGTTAGGGCTAGGGTTAGGGCTACAGTTAGGGTTGGGGCTAAAGTTAGGGTTAGGGTTGGGGCTAAAGTTACGGTTAGGGTTTAGATTACATTTACAGTTGGGAATAGGGTTGGGATTAGGGTTAGGGGTGTGTTATGGCTGGCAATCAGGCAACACAGCGTGCAGTAATCAGCGCACATACAGAGATCTGGCAAAAACCAAAAACAATAGGACGAGCTCTGAGACGTGGAATCTCTGTAGACTGCAGTACCTGATCTATCCTCACACAACTATAAGCAGCAGTGGATTGCGCCAAACAACTACCTATGCAACTCGGCACTGCCTGAGGAGCTGACTAGCCTGAAGATAGAAATACAAGCCTGACTTACCTCAGAGAAATACCCCAAAGGAATAGGCAGCCCCCCACATATAATGACTGTTAGCAAGATGAAAAGACAAACGTAGGAATGAAATAGATTCAGCAAAGTGAGGCCCGATATTCTAGACAGAGCGAGGATAGCAAAGAGAACTATGCAGTCTACAAAAAACCCTAAAACGAAAACCACGCAAAGGGGCAAAAAGACCCACCGTGCCGAACTAACAGCACGGCGGTGCACCCCTCTGCTTCTCAGAGCTTCCAGCAAAAGACAATAGCAAGCTGGACAGAAAAAAACAGAAAACAAACTAGAAGCACTTATCTAGCAGAGCAGCAGGCCCAAGGAAAGATGCAGTAGCTCAGATCCAACACTGGAACATTGACAAGGAGCAAGGAAGACAGACTCAGGTGGAGCTAAATAGCAAGGCAGCCAACGAGCTCACCAAAACACCTGAGGGAGGAAGCCCAGAGACTGCAATACCACTTGTGACCACAGAAGTGAACTCAGCCACAGAATTCACAACAGTACCCCCCCCTTGAGGAGGGGTCACCGAACCCTCACCAGAACCCCCAGGCCGACCAGGATGAGCCACATGAAAGGCACGAACAAGATCTGGGGCATGGACATCAGAGGCAAAAACCCAGGAATTATCTTCCTGAGCATAACCCTTCCATTTGACCAGATACTGGAGTTTCCGTCTAGAGACACGAGAATCCAAAATCTTCTCCACAATATACTCCAATTCCCCCTCCACCAAAACAGGGGCAGGAGGCTCCACAGATGGAACCATAGGTGCCACGTATCTCCTCAACAACGACCTATGGAATACATTATGTATGGAAAAGGAGTCTGGGAGGGTCAGACGAAAAGACACCGGATTGAGAATCTCAGAAATCCTATACGGACCAATAAAACGAGGTTTAAATTTAGGAGAGGAAACCTTCATAGGAATATGACGAGAAGATAACCAAACCAAATCCCCAACACGAAGTCGGGGTCCCACACGGCGTCTGCGATTAGCGAAAAGCTGAGCCTTCTCCTGGGACAAGGTCAAATTGTCCACTACCTGAGTCCAGATCTGCTGCAACCTGTCCACCACAGAATCCACACCAGGACAGTCCGAAGACTCAACCTGTCCTGAAGAGAAACGAGGATGGAACCCAGAATTGCAGAAAAATGGAGAGACCAAGGTAGCCGAGCTGGCCCGATTATTAAGGGCGAACTCAGCCAACGGCAAAAATGACACCCAATCATCCTGGTCAGCGGAAACAAAACATCTCAGATATGTTTCCAAGGTCTGATTGGTTCGTTCGGTCTGGCCATTAGTCTGAGGATGGAAGGCCGAGGAGAAAGATAGGTCAATGCCCATCCTACCACAAAAGGCTCGCCAGAACCTCGAGACAAACTGGGAACCTCTGTCAGAAACAATATTCTCAGGAATGCCATGTAAACGAACCACATGCTGGAAGAACAAAGGCACCAAATCAGAGGAGGAAGGCAATTTAGCCAAGGGCACCAGATGGACCATTTTAGAAAAGCGATCACAGACCACCCAAATGACCGACATTTTTTGAGAAACGGGAAGGTCAGAAATGAAATCCATCGAAATATGTGTCCAAGGCCTCTTCGGGACCGGCAAGGGCAAAAGCAACCCACTGGCACGTGAACAGCAGGGCTTAGCCCTAGCACAAATTCCACAGGACTGCACAAAAGCACGCACATCCCGTGACAGAGATGGCCACCAGAAGGATCTAGCAACCAACTCCCTGGTACCAAAGATTCCAGGATGACCGGCCAGCACCGAACAATGAAGTTCAGAGATAACTTTACTAGTCCACCTATCAGGGACGAACAGTTTCTCGGCCGGACAACGATCAGGTTTATTAGCCTGAAATTTCTGCAACACTCTCCGCAAATCAGGGGAGATGGCAGACACAATGACTCCTTCCTTGAGGATACTCGCCGGCTCAGATAACCCCGGAGAGTCGGGCACAAAACTCCTAGACAGAGCATCCGCCTTCACATTTTTAGAGCCCGGAAGGTATGAAATCACAAAATCAAAACGAGCAAAAAATAACGACCAACGGGCCTGTCTAGGATTCAAGCGCTTGGCAGACTCGAGATAAGTCAAGTTCTTATGATCAGTCAATACCACCACGCGATGCTTAGCACCCTCAAGCCAATGACGCCACTCCTCAAATGCCCACTTCATGGCCAGCAACTCTCGGTTGCCCACATCATAATTACGCTCAGCAGCAGAAAATTTCGTGGAAAAGAAAGCACATGGTTTGAACACTGAGCAACCAGAACCTCTCTGTGACAAAACCGCCCCTGCACCAATCTCAGAAGCATCAACCTCGACCTGGAACGGAAGAGAAACATCAGGTTGACACAACACAGGGGCACAGCAAAAACGACGCTTCAACTCCTGAAAAGCTTCCACGGCAGCAGAAGACCAATTAACCAAATCAGCACCCTTCTTGGTCAAATCGGTCAATGGTCTGGCAATGCTAGAAAAATTACAGATGAAGCGACGATAAAAATTAGCAAAGCCCAGGAATTTCTGCAGACTTTTTAGAGATGTCGGCTGAGTCCAATCCTGGATGGCCTGAACCTTAACCGGATCCATCTCGATAGTAGAAGGGGAAAAGATGAACCCCAAAAATGAAACTTTCTGCACACCGAAGAGACACTTTGATCCCTTCACGAACAAGGAATTAGCACGCAGTACCTGGAAAACCATTCTGACTTGCTTCACATGAGACTCCCAATCATCTGAGAAGATCAAAATGTCATCCAAGTAAACAATCAAGAATTTATCCAGATACTCACGGAAAATGTCATGCATTAAAGACTGAAAAACAGATGGAGCATTGGCAAGTCCGAACGGCATCACCAGATACTCAAAATGACCCTCGGGCGTATTAAATGCCGTTTTCCATTCATCTCCCTGCCTGATTCTCACCAGATTATACGCACCACGAAGATCAATCTTAGTAAACCAACTAGCCCCCTTAATCCGAGCAAACAAGTCAGAAATCAATGGCAAGGGATACTGAAACTTAACAGTGATCTTATTAAGAAGGCGGTAATCAATACACGGTCTTAGCGAACCATCCTTCTTGGCTACAAAAAAGAACCCTGCTCCCAATGGTGACGACGATGGGCGAATATGTCCCTTCTCCAGGGACTCCTTCACATAACTGCGCATAGCGGTGTGTTCAGGTACGGACAAATTAAATAAACGACCCTTAGGGAATTTACTACCAGGAATCAAATCGATAGCACAATCACAATTCCTATGCGGAGGTAGGGCATCAGACTTGGACTCTTCAAATACATCCTGAAAGTCCGACAAGAACTCTGGGATGTCAGAAGGAATGGATGACGAAATAGACAAAAATGGAACATCACCATGTACTCCCTGACAACCCCAGCTGGTTACCGACATAGAGTTCCAATCCAATACTGGATTATGGGTTTGTAGCCATGGCAACCCCAACACGACCACATCATGCAAATTATGCAGTACCAGAAAGCGAATAACTTCCTGATGTGCAGGAGCCATGCACATGGTCAGCTGGGCCCAGTACTGAGGCTTATTCTTGGCCAAAGGTGTAGCATCAATTCCTCTCAACGGAATAGGACACCGCAAAGGCTCCAAGAAAAATCCACAACGTTTAGCATAATCCAAATCCATCAGATTCAGGGCAGCGCCTGAATCCACAAACGCCATGACAGAATACGATGACAAAGAGCACATTAAGGTAATGGACAAAAGGAATTTGGACTGTACAGTACCAATAACGGCAGAGCTATCGAACCGCCTAGTGCGTTTAGGACAATTAGAAATAGCATGAGTAGAATCACCACAATAGAAACACAGTCTGTTCAGACGTCTGTGTTCTTGCCGTTCTACTTTAGTCATAGTCCTGTCGCACTGCATAGGCTCAGGTTTACTCTCAGGCAGTACCGCCAGATGGTGCACAGATTTACGCTCGCGCAAGCGACGACCGATCTGAATGGCCAAGGACATAGACTCATTCAAACCAGCAGGCATAGGAAATCCCACCATTACATCCTTAAGAGCTTCAGAGAGACCCTTTCTGAACAAAGCCGCTAGTGCAGATTCATTCCACAGAGTGAGTACTGACCATTTCCTAAATTTCTGACAATATACTTCTACATCATCCTGACCCTGGCATAAAGCCAGCAGATTTTTCTCAGCCTGATCCACTGAATTAGGCTCATCGTAAAGCAATCCGAGCGCCAGGGAAAATGCATCAACATTACTCAATGCAGAATCTCCTGGTGCAAGAGAAAACGCCCAGTCCTGTGGGTCACCGCGCAAAAAAGAAATAATAATCAAAACCTGTTGAATAGGATTACCAGAAGAATGAGGTTTCAAGGCCAAAAATAGCTTACAATTATTTCTGAAGCTCAGGAACTTAGTTCTGTCACCAAAAAACAAATCAGGAATCGGAATTCTTGGTTCTAGCATCGATTTCTGATCAATAGTATCTTGAATCTTTTGTACATTTACAACGAGATTATCCATTGAGGAGCACAGAGCCTGAATATCCATGTCCACAGCTGTGTCCTGAAGCACTCTAATGTCTAGGGGAAAAAAAAGACTGAAGACAGAGCTAAGAAAAAAAAATGATGTCAGGATTTCTTTTTTCCCTCTATTGGGAATCATTGGTGGGGCTCCTTGTACTGTTGTGGCTGGCAATCAGGCAACACAGCGTGCAGTAATCAGCGCACATACAGAGATCTGGCAAAAACCAAAAACAATAGGACGAGCTCTGAGACGTGGAATCTCTGTAGACTGCAGTACCTGATCTATCCTCACACAACTATAAGCAGCAGTGGATTGCGCCTAACAACTACCTATGCAACTCGGCACTGCCTGAGGAGCTGACTAGCCTGAAGATAGAAATACAAGCCTGACTTACCTCAGAGAAATACCCCAAAGGAATAGGCAGCCCCCCACATATAATGACTGTTAGCAAGATGAAAAGACAAACGTAGGAATGAAATAGATTCAGCAAAGTGAGGCCCGATATTCTAGACAGAGCGAGGATAGCAAAGAGAACTATGCAGTCTACAAAAAACCCTAAAACGAAAACCACGCAAAGGGGCAAAAAGACCCACCGTGCCGAACTAACAGCACGGCGGTGCACCCCTCTGCTTCTCAGAGCTTCCAGCAAAAGACAATAGCAAGCTGGACAGAAAAAAACAGAAAACAAACTAGAAGCACTTATCTAGCAGAGCAGCAGGCCCAAGGAAAGATGCAGTAGCTCAGATCCAACACTGGAACATTGACAAGGAGCAAGGAAGACAGACTCAGGTGGAGCTAAATAGCAAGGCAGCCAACGAGCTCACCAAAACACCTGAGGGAGGAAGCCCAGAGACTGCAATACCACTTGTGACCACAGAAGTGAACTCAGCCACAGAATTCACAACAGGGGTGTGTCAGGGTTAGAGGTGTGGTTAGGGTTACTGTTGGTATTAGGGTTAGGGGTGTGTTTGGATTAGGGTTTCAGTTATAATTGGGGGGTTTCCACTGTTTAGGCACATCAGGGGCTCTCCGAACGCAACATGGCGTCCGATCTCAATTCCAGCCAATTCTGCGTTGAAAAAGTAAAACAGTGCTTCTTCCCTTCCGAGCTCTCCCGTGTGCCCAAACAGGGGTTTACCCCAACATATGCAGTATCAGCGTACTCAGGACAAATAGGACAACAACTTTTGGAGTCCAATTTCTCCTGTTACCCTTGGGAAAATACAAAACTGGGGGCTAAAAAATAATTTTTGTGGGAAAAAAAAAAGATTTTTTATTTTCACGGCTCTGCGTTATAAACTGTAGTGAAACACTTGGGAGTTCAAAGTTCTCACAACACATCTAGATAAGTTCCCTGGGGGGTCTAGTTTCCAATATGGGGTCACTTGTGGGGGGTTTCTACTGTTTAGGTACATTAGGGGCTCTGCAAACGCAATGTGACGCCTGCAGACCATTCCATCTAAGTCTGCATTCCAAATGGTGCTCCTTCCGTTCCGAGCCCTCCCATGCGCCCAAACAGTGGTTCCCCCCACATATGGTGTATCATCGCACTCAGGACAAATTGGGCAACAAATTTTGAGGTCCAATTTCTCCTGTTACCCTCGGGAAAATACAAAACTGGGGGCTAAAAAATAATTTTTGTGGGAAAAAATGTTTGTTTTATTTTTACGGCTCTGCATTATAAACGTCTGTGAAGCCCTTGGTGGGTCAAAGCGCTCAAAACACATCTAGATAAGTTGCTTAGGGGGTCTACTTTCCAAAATGGTGTCACTTGTGGGGGGTTTCAATGTTTAGGCACATCAGTGGCTCTCCAAATGCAACATGGCGTCCCATCTCAATTCCTGTCAATTTTGCATTGAAAAGTCAAACGGCGCTCCTTCCCTTCCGAGCTCTCCCATGAGCCGAAACAGTGGTTTACCCCACATATGGGGTATCAGCGTACTCAGGACAAATTGTACAACAACTTTTCGTGTCCAATTTCTTCTCTTACCCTTGGGAAAATAAAAAATTGGGGGCGAAAAGATAATTTTTGTGAAAAAATATGATTTTTTATTTTTTACGGTTCTGCATTATAAACTTCTGTGAAGCACTTGGTGGGTCAAAGTGCTCCCCACACCTCTAGATAAGTTCCTTTGGGGGTCTACTTTCCAAAATGGTGTCACTTGTGGGGGGTTTCAATGTTTAGGCACATCAGTGGCTCTCCAAACGCAACATGGTGTCCCATCTCGATTCCAGTCAATTTTGCATTGAAAAGTCAAATGGCACTTTTTCGCTTCCGAGCTCTGTCATATAAAATCTGCTTGACTCTTCTCCTGAACTGATTTACCATTCTCAATCTTCTCAATTCAGGGGTAAAAAGTGTCTTCACTGAATCCAGATTTTTTTTCCATTACTGATATAGGAGATGAAAGTTGGTGCTTATAAGTTTTTAAGGAGAGCTGTATTAGGAGTTTTAGGAGAACTTACAAGAGAGCGTCCGTATCTGCCCTTAGCTCTTCATTCCCTCTCCATAGAATTTTATAAGCACCAACTGTCATCTCCTATCTTCTGTCTTCACTGAATACATATTTTACTGGTTTTAACCAGGAATTGAGAATGAAAGATCAATTCAAGAAAATTAAAAAAATTAGTTTTCTGATAAGATGTATTACAAAATGTCTTATTTTCATGTGCATTATTAATTTATTAAATAAAAGTTAAAATGATGGCTACTCTTTAAAGGACTAACAAATGGTGCTTGTTTCTGTCAATAGTAGTCTGCTAGTGATTATGTATTTCCACTTCTGATGTCATATCTTATTTATCATATACCTTTAGTCCCTTTATATCTAAGAACTGCAGAAATACAGGAAAAAAAGCTTCTTTTCTTTTGCATTTGCAAAACCAGCATGACATTCTTGTTAAATTAGCAGCCTCTTTCTACCTGTCCTGTGCCATTTTGCTTTCCCTGTGTGAGCTCTCATTTACCCAACACCCCGTATCACATATCCATAAAAATATTATAACATGAACTCTGAATTCATGCCTCAGTTGAGATGACGTTACAGAAGCGTTATGTTATGTCTATTATGAATAGTACTATTAAGTGATAAAATTGTCACAGAAGCCAGTGGAGGTGTTATGGAGCAGCATATTATGCCACGCTTAGAAGTTCAAGAAATTTCACAGTATTAGGGCCCCTTTCCACTTGTGTGAGAAAAAAACGGTCCGATTTACGGACCGAAAAAACTGATGTAACGTCTGCGAGTGCCATGCGAGTGCCATGCGAGTGTCATGCGAGTGTCATGCGATTTTTTTATCGCAACATCCGTATGACATCCGTATTGCTGTCCGATTTTTACGCACGGGTCTCCTTTGAAAAGCCGGTAATTCAGCGCAGAGTACAGTAAAATCACAGTGGCAGGTTAGATTAGAGTAGATATATACACATAGAATAGGTATATATACATATATATATATGTCAGGGAGACACCTATATATATATATTTATATTTAATGCAGCGCTAGATAGCTTTAAAGCTGGTAATTCAATTACCGGCTTTTGCTTTCTCCTTCACAAACCCGACATGATATGAGACCTGGTTTACATACAGTAAACCATCTCATATCACCATTTTTTTTGCATATTCCACACTACTAATGTTAGTAGTGTGTATATGCAAAATTTGGGCGTTCTAGCTATTATATTTAAGGGTTAAATGGCGGAAAAAATTGGCGTGGGCTCCCGCACAATTTTCTCCGCCAGAGTAGTAAAGCCAGTGACTGAGGGCAGATATTAATAGCCTGGAGAGGGTCCACGGTTATTGGCCCCCCCCCTGGCTAAAAACACCTGCCCCCAGCCACCCCAGAAAAGGCACATCTGGAAGATGCGCCTATTCTGGCACTTGGCCACTCTCTTCCCATTCCCGTGTAGCGGTGGGATATGGGGTAATGAAGGGTTAATGGCACCTTGCAATTGTAAGGTGACATTAAGCCTAATTAATAATGGAGAGGCGTCAATTATGACACCTATCCATTATTAATCCAATTGAAAGAAAAGGTTAAAAAAATACACACACACATTATTAAAAATTATTTTAATGAAATAAAAACAAAGGTTGTTGTAATTTTTTATTTAACGCCAAATCCACTCAGTGAAGACCCTCGTTCTGTGACAAAAAAAAAATAATAAACCAACAATATACTTACCTTCCACAGATCTGTAAAGTCCAACGATGTAAATCCTTCTGAAGGGGTTAAAACATTTTGCAGCCAGGAGCTTTGCTAATGCAATGCTACTCCTCGCTGCAAAACCCCTGGGAATGAGTCTAAATATAGATCAATGAGCTATATTTAGCTTCATTTGCGGTGAGGCGCCCTCTGCTGGCTGTTCATAGATCGTGGGAAATTTCCTAGAAAGCTCCCAGGCTTTCTAGGCAAGTTCCCACGATCTATAAACAGCCAGCAGAGGGCGCCTCACCGCAAATGAAGCTAAATATAGCTCATTGATCTATATTTAGACTCATTCCCAGGGGTTTTGCAGCGAGGAGCAGCCTGCATTAGCAAACCTCCTTGCTGCAAAATGTTTTAACCCCTTCAGAAGGATTTACATCGTTGGACGTTACAGATCTGCGGAGGGTAAGTATATTGTTGGTTTATTATGTTTTTTCTTTCACAGAACGAGGGTCTTCAGTGATTGGATTGGGCGTAGAATAAAATACTCCAACAACCATTGTTTTTATTTCATTAAAATAATCTTAAATAATGTGTTTGTGTTTTATTTAACCCTTTCATTCAATTGGATTAATAATGGATAGGTGTCATAATTGACGCCTCTCCATTATTAATTAGGCTTAATGTCACCTTACAATAGCAAGGTGGCATTAACCCTTCATTACCCCATATCCCACCGCTACACGGGAATGGGAAGAGAGTGGCCAAGTGCCAGAATAGGCGCATCTTCCAGATGTGCCTTTTCTGGGGTGGCTGGGGGCAGATATTTTTAGCCAGGGGGGGGCCAATAACCATGGACCCTCTCCAGACTATTAATATCTGCCCTCAGTCACTGGCTTTACTACTCTGGCGGAGAAAATTGTGCGGGAGCCCACGCCAATTTTTTCCGCCATTTAACCCTTAAATATAATAGCTAGAACGCCCAAATTTTGCATATACACACTACTAACATTAGTAGTGTAGAATATGCAAAAAAAATGGTGATATGAGATGGTTTACTGTATGTAAACCAGGTCTCATATCATGTCGGGTTTGTGAAGGAGAAAGCAAAAGCCGGTAATTGAATTACCAGCTTTAAAGCTATCTCACGCTGCATTAAATATAAATATATATATATAGGTGTCTCCCTGACATATATATATGTATATATACCTATTCTATGTGTATATATCTACTCTCATCTAACCTGTCAGTGTGATTTTACTGTACTCTGCGCTGAATTGCCGGCTTTTCTAAGGACACGGGTGCGTAAAAATCGGACAGCACTCGCATGGTGCGAGTGCTGTGCGTTTTTTTTCTCGCACCCATTGAATTGCATTGGCGAGTCTCATCCGAGAATCTCAGCAATACGCAGCATGCTGCGATTTTTTTCTCAGCCGACACAGATTTTTCTCAGTCCGATTTCGGCTGGGAAAAAAATCGCAAATGGAGTGTCACATATTGATTAACATTGGTCTGAGTGCAATCCGATTTTTTATCGGATTGCACTCGTCCGTTTTCCTCACGAATGGAAAGGGGCCCTTACCAACAGTGGGCATAACATCTATGTTTAGTAGTTCGGACTTTGACAAATGAAGATTCATATTTAAAATCAATCATAAATATAGGTTTTCATTCATCTAATTCACTTGATTGGCAAAAAAGATACAGTTAGAAATAATAGAAATCAAATGCCAAAAATTAATTTATTAATTCAGTAAAAATGAGTGATGAGTATATTCGTTGTTTGGGTTTTGCCTATTAAACAGGCGACCCCCCATATGTATTCAAGCTGTCTAGCAGCCGCAAATCATGCAGCTGTGATGACATAAACTAAATCCCCGCACGCCAAAATACTCGGAGATCACACGAGCATACTCAGGAAAGTGAAAGTCAATCTTATTTTCTTTAATTGTGTCATTATACAGGATTTATATCAGGGACACCATTGACATGTATCAATGTACTAGGTTCCTTAACCCTTAAAGGGATGGTCCAACGTCTGAAAAAAACGAAAATAAAACAGCAGTAAATGTTATACTACTAAACCCTTCTCACCTCTTCATTTCTCCAGTGATCCAACCCTACAGCTTGTTTATACACAGCTGGCCACATACTGTACTACCGGTGTCTACCAGCATCATGGATTGAGGATGGGGGCTTCTTTTCTGATTTACACATCAATAACTTTACTAACTGCAGAGAAAGGGCTACATCATTAGACATCAGTCACCCATAGTACATTCGCCGCACAGTGGTTTATTAGGTTGTCCATTCAAAAAGGCATATAGTCTATTTCCACAATTAGTTAGTTCATAGAAAATGGCAGCTTGGTTTATTGGGATGTGTGCTTGGACCAGGGGACCTGCCCTGCAGTTAGTGAAGGTATTGATGTGCTAATTAGGAAGATGGCAGAGCTATCACTTCCCTGTTTGCACATCAATAGATTATTTTCTTGTTTCTCCTGTGTTCAGAAATGTCCCCCTGCTTTGACCATGTTTCCTGTACATAAATTAAGGTCCAAAACAGGAAGACATTGTGCCTTTTATGGCACAATATTTGCTTTTATGATATCTTAAGACCCTATTCCACATCTGCAAATGATTTGAGATGTTGAAGTTATTCATCTAGTTAGGTCATCATTATTTGTGATTGTTGGAGTTTTTATGCCATTTCTGACAACTTTTCGGAATGGGAAGGGAGTGGGGTATTACATCATGTGCCCCTACAGATTCACTACAAGCTATGCCTCAAACATGTTGCAAATTATAGTAGACATGTGCTCAAGTCCATGACGGCATTACATTTCCTGACCCTGGATCACAGGCAGCCAAGAGAAAAAGCAAATTCCGAAGGCGGAGCCCGCACCATTCCGTGCACATGTCAGCTGATCTATACAGCTGATATGTGCCTGCAACAGCGATTCACCCGCAGCTGATAGCTAAATGCAACTGTCAATTTCTAACAGCAGCAGCGCTTACCCAAAGCTCATTGCTAATCCTGCCCATTGCTGACCCCGTCACATGATCGTGGGTCACCGATGGGTCGACATGACAATCAGAGGTCTGAAATAGACCTCTATGGCTGTCATTGCCAGATTGCTATGAGCGCTGCCCTGTGGTCGGCGCTCATAGCAAGTGATCATTTCTGCTACACACAGGAGAGCTGATCATCGCCTGTGTGTAGCAGAGGCTATCGGAGTACTGCAGCCTCTAGTCTCCCACATAGACTATTGAAGCATGCAAAAGGTAAAAAAGTTTTTAAAAATATAAAAAAAAATAAAAAATATAAAAGTTAAAATCACCCCCATTCAAAATAAAATAATACAAAAAGGAAATATACACATAGTTGGCATCAGAATAGCTCGATCTATCAATATAAAAAAAGAATTAACCTGATACCTGATTGCTAAACGACGTAACGAGAAAATAATTAAAAACATCAGAATTAGGTTTTTTTGGTTGCCGCTACATTGCAATTTCAATAACGTTGTATCTATACCAAAATGGTATCAATAAAGACATCAGCTCAGCGCACAAAAAATAAGCCCTCACTTAGCCCCAGATGACAAAAAATGGATACGCTATAGGTCTCTGTAAATGGCGCCTTTTTTTTTTTTTGCCAAATTTTGGAATTTTTTTTACCACTTAAATAAAAAAGAACCTAGACCTATTTGGTGTCTATGAACTCGTAATGACCTGGAAGATCAAAATAGCAAGTCAGTTTTAGTGAACGTGGTAAAAAAAAAACAAAGAAAAAACAACTGTGGAATTGCACTTTTTTTTAGCAATTTCACCGCACTTGGAATTTTTTCCTGTTTTCCAGTACACGATATGTTAAAACCAATGGTGTTGTTCAAAAGTACAACTTGCCCCACAAAAAATAAGCCTTCACATCCCCATTTTGACTGAAAAATAAAAAAAAGTTATGTCTCTGCGAAGAAGGGGAGTAAAAACGAAACCGCAAAAACTGAAATACCTCTAGTCGTTAAGGGGTTAAGCGGCACATTTATTCCAGCGGGCTCTGGATCAAGACTGGCATGCGGTGTTCCAATCTTGATAATTTCCCTCTCTAGTTTGTACGTATAATCATAAAATATATCTCTGTGCTTCTCCTTTGTACACAAACCTCGATTTAACAAAGCAATTTCGCCAGATGTGTCGTGTAAATTGCTTTGAAAAGTCACAAAAATTTTGTGCAACTCATAATTGTCTAAAAATGTTGCAACTTTTGGCATTTTCATGCCAGTTTTCCACAGCTCCACCAAAATGGTGTTACGAGTTTACCGTGACAGAGAGGAGACAGAAGACCATAGTGTCTGATTTCCTTTACTCCTGCACTGATTAGAAGCACTTCACCTTCATATTAAACGGTGCAAATCTATTTTAGCAGTGTAAGGGTTAATCTGCTCAGTTGAGAGCTCCTGGAAGTTTCCCTGCATTAAGGCTCAGCTGTGCACTCTTAGCCACCCCCATCTACTATATAATCTGGGTCCTGGCTAGCACTCATTGTCAGAGCAAGCTTTTTGCTGGAGGTTGTTGGTGGTTATAATTGGAGAAGGCGTTTGGTGGATCTATTTGTGACTGTTGCTAGATTTGAGTGTGTGATAATTCCCCTTCTTCTCCTACTTTGGTTTAACCCCATCCTCTACTCCTTGGTGTATACCTCTGTTGTTTATGTGTGTATATATATGTATGATTGGTATTTTCCTTTATCCCTGTTTGTATTACCTTGTTAGTCTGGTTAGTGTATTGCAGTACTCTACTGCTCCCCTCTTCCCTGAGTGGGGGAAGGGTACAGACTGAGGACAGAATCAGGAGCTAAGGCAAGGTACGTGGCCCCGGCGTCTTCACCATCAGAAGTAATCTGGGGAACAGGGCGAGTTATGGCACCCCCTAGCATTAGTACCAGGGAAGTAGCCCCTGGTCATGGGACGCCTGACAACAAAGTTCTGACAATTGGTGTGGGAAGCAGCTGCAGCAGGGCGTGATGCAATAGCTCATCTGTTCCTCTACTCCAGAAATCTTACTGAAGTAAGGGACTAGAGTAAGATTTCTGGAATGGTGCACCGAGGTACACACCACAGGAGCGTCTTACTCCAATACAGTCCCTCCTCAAAATTGTCGAGAAAACTGGTGGTCTTGATGAATTGGGGCCATAGTGAAGCAAAAAATGAAAGCACACTGTGGATAAATTGTCTGTATAAATTTCAGACCTCATTATGCATTGCAGAGGATTTGTGCAAGTAGAAGTATACAATTCCAGAAATTATTATTATTATTTATTTATATAGCACCATCAATTCCATGGTGCTGTACATGAGAAATCCTATTGATCCTATTTAAAAAAGACACCCTCTAGTAGTGAACAGAAAAAAAAATGCGAGAATATTGCCTGTCAGACTTATTTTATATCCAACCCATATGGCTAAATGATATTAAACTTTCGTGTTTGTTATAACAGGAAATGAAAGTAAAAGTTACAAAGCACAGCATTATCAATAACTATTATGCATGATATTAAAAGAAGGAATGAAAAATACCTGATATTAGTACATTTGCAATGTTTTGCTCTGATTACATCTATGCAACATATTAAAAATTGTATCCTGAGGATCATTTTCCTTTAAACTCGCACTGCCTTGTAGTTTTTATATCATAGTAGTTATTCAGTGTTTATGTCTAATCAAGCACAACTGAGTGGAGATGAAAGAACATAAAAGTTATTAAAAAATAACATACAGTTATTGTTCATACAGTTACAAGCTAAAATAATAACCAGTATACATTGCAGTGTTGTGATTTTATTTTTATTTTCTCACTGTTTATTTTAACTGCTACCAAACTCGGAGGTCTCACACTGTGTTGGGTTGTGTTTATACTTTTTAATTAGAGCATCATAGACGGATGTTTTCCTGGAATTGCTCATTGTGAGCTCACTTGACATCTTAGACTCAATGAAGACCTGCAGTTGAACGTTTCATCTCTTCCATTTGTCATATCATGTCAGTTTATGCTCTTCAGCATTTTACCAGTGACTCTGTAAACAGGAATAACTGTCAATATGATCTCCAAGATATCTATAATCCAGTGTAATCCACTAGGGCATGCTAGAGACTAATAAACTCTAAAGAGAATTGCACGTCAGGTCTTGAAACGATTTCTGTTTGTTTACTATGTCTCACGCTGATATTTAATATAAAGACACAAATTCACTGCGAAAAGAGGAATCCGCACCAGGATTTTTCCTATAGAAAATTACCACACAATATTATTTTTTTACATGAAATGTTTGCACAAAGCTATTAATCCTAATTATTACAATGTATTGAACTGCAACATTTCACTATTTGCATACTAGGGACATACAAATAATCTAAAGTGACTCCCACACTTAGAGATTTTCTGTGCTTGTATAAATGGAAAAGAGAAGAAAATTGTTGTTGCTGTGATAACTTAAAGCAGGAGTGGGGAATCTTTTCTCTGCCAATGTCCATTTAGGGGCTGTAAAAAATTATCAACTTAAAGATAATCTTGCTATATTTGGTCAAATATTTAATGAACTCATCCCTATGTGATGTTAGGTAAATCACAAAAGAGTCACTAGGGCTGGAGAAGCAAGAGCACATATACAGTTAGGGCCAGAAATATTTGGACAGTGACACAATTTTCGCGAGTTGGGCTCTGCATGCCACCACATTGGATTTGAAATGAAACCTCTACAACAGAATTCAAGTGCAGATTGTAACGTTTAATTTGAAGGGTTGAACAAAAATATCTGATAGAAAATGTAGGAATTGTACACATTTCTTTACAAACACTCCACATTTTAGGAGGTCAAAAGTAATTGGACAAATAAACATAACCCAAACAAAATATTTTTATTTTCAATATTTTGTTGCAAATCCTTTGGAGGCAATCACTGCCTTAAGTCTGGAACCCATGGACATCACCAAACGCTGGGTTTCCTCCTTCTTAATGCTTTGCCAGGCCTTTACAGCCGCATCCTTCAGGTCTTGCTTGTTTGTGGGTCTTTCCGTCTTAAGTCTGGATTTGAGCAAGTGAAATGCATGCTCAATTGGGTTTAGATCTGGAGATTGACTTGGCCATTGCAGAATGTTCCACTTTTTGGCACTCATGAACTCCTGGGTAGCTTTGGCTGTATGCTTGGGGTCATTGTCCATCTGTACTATGAAGCGCCGTCCAATCAACTTTGCAGCATTTGGCTGAATCTGGGCTGAAAGTATATCCCGGTACACTTCAGAATTCATCCGGCTACTCTTGTCTGCTCTTATGTCATCAATAAACACAAGTGACCCAGTGCCATTGAAAGCCATGCATGCCCATGCCATCACGTTGCCTCCACCATGTTTTACAGAGGATGTGGTGTGCCTTGGATCATGTGCCGTTCCCTTTCTTCTCCAAACTTTTTTCTTCCCATCATTCTGGTACAGGTTGATCTTTGTCTCATCTGTCCATAGAATACTTTTCCAGAACTGAGCTGGCTTCTTGAGGTGTTTTTCTGCAAATTTAACTCTGGCCTGTCTATTTTTGGTATTGATGAATGGTTTGCATCTAGATGTGAACCCTTTGTATTTACTGTCATGGAGTCTTCTCTTTACTGTTGACTTAGAGACAGATACACCTACTTCACTGAGAGTGTTCTGGACTTCAGTTGATGTTGTGAACGGGTTCTTCTTCACCAAATTAAGTATGCGGCGATCATCCACCACTGTTGTCATCCGTGGACGCCCAGGCCTTTTTGAGTTCCCAAGCTCACCAGTCAATTCCTTTTTTCTCAGAATGTACCAAACTGTTGATTTTGCTACTCCAAACATGTCTGCTATCTCTCTGATGGATTTTTTCTTTTTTTTCAGCCTCAGGATGTTCTGCTTCACCTCAATTGAGAGTTCCTTTGACCGCATGTTGTCTGCTCACAGCAACAGCTTCCAAATGCAAAACCACACACCTGGAATCCACCCCTGACCTTTTAACTACTTCATTGATTACAGGTTAACGAGGGAGACGCCTTCAGAGTTAATTGCAGCCCTTAGAGTCCATTGTCCAATTACTTTTGGTCCCTTGAAAAAGAGGACGCTATGCATTACAGAGCTATGATTCCTAAACCCTTTCTCCGATTTGGATGTGGAAACTATCATATTGCAGCTGGGAGTGTGCACTTTCAGCCCATATTATATATATAATTGTATTTCTGAACATGTTTTTGTAAACAGCTAAAATAACAAAACTTGTGTCACTGTCCAAATATTTCTGGCCCTAACTGTATCACATAGGAGACAACAGGGCTGGAGCATATAAATCACATAGGAGTCACTAGGGCTGGAACATATATCACATAGGAGATCACGGCCCTGGAGCTTATTCATTAGATACAGTACCTGTGTGTCATCTCCCCTGTATATAGTATATACTTGTGTGTCATCTCCCCTGTATATAGTATATATCTGTATGTCATCTCCTCCTGTATTAGACCGCGTTCACATGTTATTTGGTCAGTATTTTACCTCAGTATTTATAACCTAAATCTCCAGCTAACTGGAAGCCCTCCCCCCTGGCAGTATATATTAGCTCACACATACACATAATAGACAGGTCATGTGACTGACAGGTGCCGTATTTCCTATATGGTACATTTGTTGCTCTTGTAGTTTGTCTGCTTATTAATCAGATTTTTATTTTTGAAGGATTTTGAATTTTTGAAGGAACTTGTGTGTGTTTTAGGGCGAATTTCATGTATCAAGTTGTGTGTGTTGAGTTGCGTGTGGCGACATGCATGTAGTGACTTTTGTGAGATGAGTTTTGTGTGGCGACATGCGTGTAGCAACTTTTTGTGTGTCGAGTTGCATGTGACAGGTTAGTGTAGCAAGTTGTGTGCAGCACGTTTTGCACATGGTGAGTTTTGCGCGTGGCGAGTTTTATGTGTGGTGCGTTTTGAGTATGTGCAAGTTTTGTGTGAGGCAACTTT
This sequence comes from Ranitomeya imitator, assembly GCF_032444005.1. Taxonomy (NCBI): domain Eukaryota; kingdom Metazoa; phylum Chordata; class Amphibia; order Anura; family Dendrobatidae; genus Ranitomeya; species Ranitomeya imitator. Next base: position 108,978,052 of record NC_091287.1, on the reverse strand, counting down.
TGCATGTGTTGCAACTTTTGTGCATGTGGCAATTTTTCCGCGTGTGCAAGTTTTGCGTGTGGCGAGTTTTCCAGGAGGTGAGTTTTGCACGTGTGGCGAGTTTTGCGTGAGGCTAGTTTTGCATGTGGCGAGTTTTGCGCGTGGCGAGTTTTGACCAGCGACTTTTGTGTTTAGACTTTTATGTGGCGAGGTTGGTGTATGTGTGGTGAAATGTGTGCTGAGGGTGGTATATGTGTTCAAGCACGTGGTAGTGTGTGGCGCATTTTGTGTGTGTGTGTGTTCATATCCCCGTGTGTGGTGAGTATCCCATGTCGGGGCCCCACCTTAACAACTGTACGGTATATACTCTTTGGCGCCATCGCTCTCACTCTTTAAGTCCCCCTTGTTCACATGTGGCAGCTGTCAATTTGCCTCCAACACTTTTGCTTTCACTTTTTCCCCATTATGTAGATAGGGGCAAAATTGTTTGGTGAATTGGAATGCGCGGGGTTAAAATTTCGCCTCACAACATAGCCTATGACGCTCACGTGTGACCGTGTAAAATTTTGTGGCTGTAGCTGCGACGGTGCAGATGCCAATCCCGAACATACACACACACACATACACACACACATTCAGCTTTATATATTAGATATTTTCTATGGGTATTTCAGTACTGTATATTATTCATGATACTGTGATGGACCAATGGAGAGGGGAATGTTGTGAATTCTGTGGCAGAGCTCCCTCCTGTGGTCACAAGTGGTACTTCGGCTGATTCTCTCTGGGAGCTTCCGTTTGTGGAGGAAAGTGGTACTGCGGCTTCTGAGTTTCCTCCCTCAGGTGATCTGGTGAGGTCGTTAGGTGCTTCTCTACTTAACTCCACCTAATGCTTTGATCCATGCTTCCTGTCAATGTTCCAGTGTTGGACTTGTTTTTCCCTGGATCATTCCTGTGGCCTGCTGCTCTGCATAGCTAAGTTCTTCTTTGCTATTTGTTTGCTATTTTTTCTGTCCAGCTTGTCTAATTGTTTTGCTGGAAGCTCTGGGACGCAAAGGGTGTACCTCCGTGCCGTTAGTTCGGTACGGAGGGTCTTTTTGCCCCCTTTGCGTGGTTTTCTTTAGGGTTTTGTGTAGACCGCAAAGTTATCTTTCCTATCCTCGCTCTGTTAAGAAAGTCGGGCCTCACTTTGCTGAATCTATTTCATCCCTATGTTTGTCTTTTCATCTTAACTCACAGTCATTATATGTGGGGGGCTGCCTTTTCCTTTGGGGTATTTCTCTGAGGCAAGGTAGGCTTATTTTCTATCTTCAGGCTAGTTAGTTTCTCAGGCTGTGCCGAGTTGCATAGGCAGAGTTAGGCGCAATCCACGGCTGCCTCTAGTGTTGTTTGGAGAGGATTAGGGATTGCGGTCTGCAGAGTTCCCACGTCTCAGAGCTCGTTCTATTATTTTGGGTTATTGTCAGATCACTGTATGTGCTCTGACCGCTATGTCCATTGTGATACTGAATTGCCTATCACAACAGGGGAAACAGAAGTCAGGAAGGGGTGGAACTTTGGTCACATTATTCTATGCCGGCCTGACCAATTGAGGTGTGTTCACTGCTTTTTCACAGTGGGCATAGTGGTTTGAAGCACTAAAGTAAAAACGACTGTTCTGCACTGATCTCGTCATGTGACTGGTTGGGAAATGGCAGGGAAATTGCACAGAGAATTAAAAGAGATAGCACAGTACTGCTCAAGAAGCTAAAAATAGTTTTTAGTGAAAAAATCCCTTAAAATAAAACTTATAGACAAATAAAGCCATGAGCACTCTTTCTTACATTGTTCATGTGGGACTATCGACAATTCAGCATGTAAATGTTAGAACATGGAATTACAAGAGGTGATTCTCTAAGATGTAATGGTTGAGATTTATGAAGCACTTCAGATTTGTTAATGATTCATTGCTGGATGTAAATGTCTGTCGCTCAATTAGCTACTTCCAGGTTGCTTCTATTTCTGATTTTAATTGGACAAATTCAAATTAGCTGTGATGGAAGCCCAGGAGCAGATAGGACTGAATGGTTTACAAGTTATAAAATGTAGGGATGCTATTTTAGTAATTTTGTAAGACATCCATTTACCAGCTAAAGAGAATTTTCAGCACAAAGAAGACTCAAAAATGTGGGCAGCATTACATAGACCAGTACTTCTTAAATTGTGAAACATCTTCTAGTAGTTGGTGAATCATAGATGGGGTGATTAATTTAAAGGGAATCTGTCAGCAGGTTTTTGCTACCTCATCTGAGAGCAGCTGGATGTAAGCAAAGAGACCTTGAGTCAAATTATGTATCACTTAGTTTACTGGGTGCAACAGCTGTGAAATTAACACAGTTCTTAGATGTAGAATGCAGCAGAGCTGAGAACGCTAACCCCGCCCACAGCAGGCTCTTTATGTACATTGCTTATTGACAGTGAGCTGCTAATCACAGAAGGGGTGTGGTCAGACCATTGCTCATGCAGCCAGCTAGTAATAGCAGCGATGATGTCTTAGTGATAAAACAGTCATTGTAAGTAAACAGCGCACATCCGAACCTAATAAGTTACACATTTTGAAATATGTTTTAACGCCTACATCATACTGTCCTCAGATTACATAGCAAAAACCTGCTGACAGATTCCCTTTAACATGTTCATATATTTCTCACTAACGATGAACCTGCCTTTTGCTCCCTGCAGCAATCTATGGTTTAATAACAATATGCACTTCTTGTATTTGTGTCAAGAACAAGACTTGAGTCTGTAAAAGATAAAGTGAACCATTATAAAGGGCAATCATTCAGGACTCATTCAGATGTACGTGTTCTTTGCATGTTTTTCAAAGAAAAAGATGTTAATTTTTTAACCTGGACCTAACGATTGCTAAAAGAAAAGGAGACATATCCATTGATTATTCAAGTCACTGATCAAACTCGCCAATGCAAGTCTATGGATCTGTGAAAAACAGCACATTGATGGCATCTTAGCTGCAGCCTAGCGATGTATCTGTTTTTACTGCCTTATGCTTGAATAAACATTGGTTTTGTTTTGTTTCTTTTGAATACGAGAGAATCATTAATGAAGCACTAATTGTAAGAACTAATATACTGACTTTAGAGCTGGTGTAGACGACTGTATTTTCTGTCCAAGTGTGATCTGACAAAACATCAGATCGCACTCAAGCCAATGTTAGTCTATGTGGTTGTGCACACATCTGATTTTCTCCTCTGTCAGAGGAAAGAAATCACTGGATGCCCGAGTTTATTCCTATATTCGTGTCGCACTTGGCCATGCAAGTCAGTGAATCCTTCGAACCTATTGGATTGCACTCGAATGACATCGGAGTGCAATCTAAGCTCTACGACTGACACAATGGAGATGATAAAAAAATCCTTATTTCTATCTCCTCCATATCCGAGAAAATCGGATCACGCTCTGATCAAACTCTGATCAAACTTCGAGCAGACTCTGATTAGAGTATGATGAGCATAACTGATCCGATTTTCTTGGATGACAATAGATCTGGTCGTCTGCGCCTGCCCTAACACTGATGAAAATCTGATCAAACACAATAATGAAAATTGTTGTTTTTTTCACGTCTGAGAAAATATGGTCTTCTTACCGATGCCTAAACTGCTATGTGTACAGGGAGTTTTTTTTTTTTGGCAGCGGTGAAAACCGTAAAGAAAACTGCTCGGACGTTTTTTGAGGAGGTCTTCATTTCATTAACTGGTTTTGAAGAGTTTTTAAGCCATCAAAAGTAATGTGAAGATGAAGGAAATCCAGATAGAAGCTATGGGCACCATTTTGAACATAGCCTTACCTGGTTCATGCTAATAATATTTATAAAGTACAAGGATGGACAATATGCAGGATGTACTTTTTTTGGCTATCCAATATTCCACTTTTAAATCCAGACTTATAAAACAGGATTCTAATGTAATGTACAGTATGTTAAGATTAGAAGCATGACCTATATGAAGCCTCCTTAGATAAAGCAGCTTGTAATCTTCTGCCGTTTCTTGAAAAGCAGTCTGAGCAAATATCATGATGAAAACATATCACTCTAGTTTTATTTGAGTGTTATTACAAGAGACAGACATTAAATTTAAATTAGTTCAATAAAATAGGGCATTAAGCATAGCCGAAAAAACCAAAGCATGGATCTTTTTGACACAGTGCATGCATCACTGTAATTATAAGCCACAAATCTTGTGTTAGCTGAGCTGAAGGCTTGTTAAAATCTGATTGTTTGGGCCACACAAAGACATTAAAGCAGCAAGGTGCAGTCATATTTATATCAAAATAAGAACGTTTGTCTTTTTATTAAAGGCAACACTTTGGGGTCTTTGCATCTTTCTCAGGGAACAGATATTTTTCGGGGCTAAATTGATTCTAATTTGAGCAAGACCTGCATTTATAACACAGAGGACAGGCTACATAATAAAGCACACTAATGAAGGCTATAACTATTGTCTGACTTTATATCTGTAACTAAGAGTCAATCTATTAGAGGCAGGAAAGAGGGATTAAAAGGAACTTCATGCTTTGGGCAAAAAAATGGAAATAACTATTTTTCAATCATCTTTTCCAGTTAAGTTACAATCAATGCAAATTATTTTAATAAAACATTTTTTTTTATGTTTTCAGCTCAGGGCACATAAAGGGCATCACAGCATGTGGGAACCATATCTTTGTTATTTGTCTATCCAAACTAATTAGTAAAATCCCTGTAAGAAAGTTCTGATTTACAGTACTTATATGTTTTCATTCATCCCTCTTGCATTATCAAAACACAAATGGTGGTTGTCGAAAGGGATTAAACATTCTGCCGTAAAACTAGACTTGCATGAATGCTGCATCTTGTTAATCTCACAAAGCTAATTTTAAAGAAAAATGTCTGCTTCCATTGTTAATTGACATCATAAATGACTGTGCTGAAATAGCAAATAATTACTTCACAACAGTTGCTGAAAACCAACCATGAAAATGTCTTTGGGAGGAAAGCTCTATTATACTACTTAGAAATACTTATAGAAGAAAAACTGAGCACAGTGAGATAATAAATGGAAAAGTCTTTGTGTTCAGACTTTGTTAATGGAACCATAGTAATGTACAACAGACATGAGTGAAGTTAGTGTTTGGGATTCCTATAACTCCTTTCTTCCCATACGTTAGTATTAAAGGGGTTGTCTGGTGGAACTAAGTTATCACATATCAACAAGAAAGATGATAAATTACAGATCATTGCTTTTAATAATTCACAAATAAAAAGAATAACCTACAATATAGCTCACTTCTTACCTTCCGTTTTACTGTAATTAGATGAAAACAATGTGATCCTATAAGACCCCATTACTACCCCATCCTAATGTATGATTGGGTAGATCAAAGATACAAATGGTGAAAAGCAGAATAAAATAACGTGTAGTCAATCATCAGCCATTCTGCCTATCTGTTTCCAGACTATATAGTGTAATCCATATGATCCCAAACTGTATGTTATATACTAACTAGACCACGACAACACAAGATAAAAGACAAATAAATATCAAATATAGCGCAATTTGCACAGTAGTCCATGATAAGCACCATCAGAAAAATAGGGGTAATGTAATGACACATTTTCCTCATCCATTTGTAAGATCCATCATAAAACCCCACAATACATTAACGAGCATGAATAGAATAAAACTAGATAAACAATCTCACAACCCTAATGTGCATGGTCATATAGTGGGCTTTATATGGCCTATGTTGATAGGTATAGTTTAAAGAAATAGGTGGTGATGCATAATAGATGATAAGCAATATAATATTAATTCAAAGCCATGAGTCTGACCAGACGTGTCTGACCATCTTTGAAATTCCATCTTTTAAATTACAGATTTTTAATTACTATGAATTAGACTAGAATTGGACTGGAATTGACTGGAAGGTAAAGGAATAGAAAACTACTATAATGTTTCGGTTTCTTGTAACATTCACCCCCATACTACTTTATTTCTTCCTATCTCCTGTAATCCCTCCACCCGGTAAGGAACTAGTCATTTCTTCCTCCATCCTCCCAGCCACCTCACCTCCTCCACAGAACTATTCCCCCACATACAATCCTTTCTCTTCAGGCACATACGGCCATATCATGACCTATCCAGCTCACACCTTCTAACGCTCTGTCTGCTGCTCCTCATTGCTGGCGACATATCCCCAAATCCTGGCCCTCCTCATCACATCCCCACACTCATTTCTAATCCCCTGCTGGCTGTTTCATTAGGTATTGCACCTGTGCATTTGCCATTTTACTTGGGTCCGCTGCACCCTGTCTGTGCAAATGTATTGAGGCCCATTCAGACAGGTAAGCATCTCTGCCTGTTTTTGGTGTAATTTTGGTCAGGGCAGTTTCGGTGGAGTGGTGGGGGCGGAAGCCAGATTGGTGGTTGTCAAGGAGAGAGCTAGATGAGAGTTGGGAGGAAAGTTGAGCATGGACATGCTGCTCAAGAAGTTTTGAAGCAATCGGGAGCAGTGATATGGGGCGATAGCTGGGCATAGCAGTTGGGTCATGGTTTATTTTTTTGAGGATGGGTGTGATGGTGGCATGTTTGAAGGCAGAGGGGAAGATAGAAGATAGCGATAGGTTATACATAATAAGTGAGTACACTATGTACTAAGAGACTGTGCTGTACATAATAAGCCTACATCGGATCAAAACAGAACATTCTCTGACCCTCACGGATCTCATTTTCAGATCTGTGATTTTCATGTATGTGTGAATGGACATATTAAACTCTATGAGTCCGTGTGCCATCCAATAAAAAACCTGGAAGCACACGGAAATTTCACACAAATGTGAGAATGTAGAATAAGGGATTTTACAGATAACATTATCATTCCAAATCACACAGTGCAGATACAGATATCTACACCCAGGCACTTACCACTGACATCTCGTCTGATTAGAGCTGCTTTCTCCTGTTTCTTCTCCATCTGGTCAGACCTTTATGTCGACATCTCGCCGCCACAACTCATCTTGTTATGATGATCATTGCAGCCCTGAAAATAACAAGGTCACATACATTGTATACATACATGTGTCTCCCATTGAATAAAGATATGTATCCCACCATTAAAAATATGAAGCGATAAGCAGAACTGTGCCCCCCCATTACCTATAATCTTCACCACCCAATAATATAAATTATTCAGTCTGTGACTCTCCCCAGTTAACTGTAAGGCTATGTGCACAGGGAAAATATACAAGGTTTTACAGTACAAGCGAAGTGAATGAGATCACCGAAGTCTCAAGCACACGTTGCTTATTTTTTACTTGCAGATTAAAATCTGCATAATGTAAATTCTTTCAATTATTTCACCAGTACCAATGTGGGAAAATATGTAAAGCATGGGTAAAATGTGGAAAAAAATTAATGTATTTTATACAACTTTCTTCCTGTCAACACATTAGGATATGCAGCAGAATTTTCTCCTGCAAATCCTGAACATGTGCACATAACTTGTCCTTTGCCCCCCAATTCATTATAAGTCCTTCACCGCATTATAATGAATTTGGGGGTGGGAGAAGACGCCATCAGGTACTGAGCATCTTCCACCACCTCCTAATTCATTTCAAGTCCCTGACAGCATCTTCTTCCACCTTTCAATTCATTATAAAGGGTCCTATGCACTTTATTGCCTCCTCTCCCACTCCCCAATAAATTTTAATTCCCTCATAGCCTCACAATGAATTGTGAGATGGAGGAGGGCACTATAAGGGGCTTAGCACATTCTTCACCAACCAATTCATTTTACATCCATAGCTAACATCCTCCTCCCCCTGTTCGTAGGTCCATTATAAGTCCCCCTTCTTCCCGTTCTCTCCCCACTTTCATCATTGCCCTCTCCACCACCCCATCATTGCCCTCTCCACCACTCTCATCATTGCTCTCTCCACCCCTCATTGCCCTCTCCACCACCCCATCATTGTCTTTTCCACCGCCCTCATCATTGTCCTCTCCACCACCCACATCATTACCCTCTCCACCACCCCCTTCATTGCCTTCTCCACCACTGTCATCATTGCCCTCCCCATCAGCTCCATCATTGCCCTCCCCCATCATCTCCATCATTGCCCTCTCTACCACCTCCATCATTGCTTTCTCCCCCACCTCAATCATTGCCCTCTCCACCACCCCAATCATTGCTCTCCCCATCACCATCATTACCCTTCCTCATCACTTCCATCATTGCCCTCTCCACCACCACAATCATTGTTCTCCCCCACCACCCCAATCATTCTTCTCCTCCACCACAGCAATCATTGTTCTACCTCAACACTTCCATCATTACCTTTTCCACTACCCCAAACATCGTTCTCCCCACCACCCCATCATTGCCCTCTGCAACACCCCACTCATTGTTCTTCCCCACCACCTATATCATTGCCTTCTCCACCACCTCCATCATTGCCTTCTCTCCACCTTCATCACCACTCTCAACATTGCCTACACACACACAGACACACACCACCACCACTCACCTCCGCACATTCCCTGCAGCTGCAGCATCTTCATCACCGGCAGCTTTCCATCTGACCCAGACATGCGCTGAATGCTGGCATCATCCAGCCGCGTGGCTGTGTCAGACAGAAAGTGCGGGCAGGATGCGGAGGATGGATCCCTGCAGCTCTGCTCCGTGGCCAGAGATCGCTCCCGCCTCCCTTGAGGGTAATCTGGCCAGGGGCCCCCTGGAACCTCGTGGCCGGAGAAATAGGCCAGATTGCCCTCAGTGTTAGAAACCCTGCAGAGGCCCCCCTCCACCTCTGGGCCCCAGTGTGGCTGCACTGGCCACACATGCATATATCCGCCTTTGGTGGGAGGAATTACTGGGATCCTGACAGTCATTCCTGTCACATCCAGAGCCTAAGGTCTGGCATAGGGGCTGCCAGACACATCATGTCCTCTTAACCACAGGGGAACATTGAACATGGACCCTCATAGACTGAAGGTGATGACTGGTCCCAGGTGCACTGCCGAGGTGTACGAGAAATACCTAAGCCTGATGGAATGAATGGGCTTGGGGGTAGTCCAGGACGAGCTAGTGACAGGACTGCAGAGGAGTTGTTCTAAGGAGGAAAATGTGAATTGCTGTGCCCTATCCTATCTGTCGCCACATGATGAATTTGGACTGTTTAGTAAAAGTTTAACTGTTGCAAAGAGCTTGGTGTCCCATACATTGAGTGCGACCGCTCTTGAGGACCGAAGCCTGGCGACAGTGGAAGCCTGCAGCCTACAAGTGAGTGTGATGCACCTCACACCCTAGAACACACTAGGACTGGGACACCCCTTGTCAGTAAAGTGCCAGAGCGAAACTGGACAGCTGCATTAAATATATGTATGTAACCCTTATATTAGGCTACAAAGGCCATTATTAACATTGGATAAATCTTTGGCATTTTCATTAGTTCATAAATGTTATAATTTTCATCAACAAAATCTAGAGGAATCTCAGACAGTTACAAACTCCAAGCAAATGTTACCCTTGAACTTACAGCCCTAGGGCTGAAAGGTGAATGTGCTTCTGTATTAATATCACAGTAGGTGTAACTAAAAAAATCTTCTAAAAGTTTTTTTGCATTTTAAAATGTACAAAATACAGGGGTATTATGTCTTCCTTCACTTAACTCTGTGGCTTCCCCCAATGTATCTGTTCCTGTCCCCACACAGTAGTAGTGCCCCCTTGTGCCACCATAAAATGTTTCAGTCATGGTACTGCTAACATGTTATTTTTTACTTCTGAATGGTATCCATGAGCTCTATATTTGGATCTAAAATATGAATATAATTGTATCTTAGTCTTTAGTCCAGCATAGTTGCTGCCATAGCATAAAGATGCTGAAAGAATTTATAGTACATATTACAGAACTATTAAATAAATTATTACTTTAGTGGAAAATGTTCAATATTATAATGTTTTATTAATGTAGACATGCTCTCTATATATGGGAACATAAAAATATAATATTATTAAGAATTATGGAGAAAAAAAGCTTATGCTGGATAGTTGTCAGAAATGAAAACTACTTTTGTTTGAAGGTGGTTACAAAGTAATTTCAATGTTTCATTAATATCAAGTATCCTACATCATAATTATTGTGTTTGTATATATTGTAGAGCAAGATACTAAGCTAGCGTCTCATCTGATCAGGGCATTCATATTGTGTGAAATAAGCTGCTAAAAAGAAACTGGGGTTGGAATACAGTAGATACTAAAGAGTGCACATATTCCCATCTTTTAGGCCATATTCACACAGTGCGTTTTTTTCTGTGGAACCGCAGCGTTTTTGCCGCTGCGGTTCCGCAGCTGTTTTCCATGCAGGGTACAGTACAATGTACCCTATGGAAAACAGGAACCACTGTGCACATGATGCGGGAATCGGGAAAAAAGCCGCGCTGAATAGCCGCCGTAAAAAAGAAGTACCATGTCACTTCTTTTTTCGGAGCCGCAGCGGTTCTGCACCCATAGACCTCCATTGTGAGGTCAAACCCGCAGTAAAACCCGCAGATCAAAAATATATCTGTGGGTTTTATTGCGGTTTGTGGTGCCGAACCGCTGCAGCAGGAAGTGCGGGGAAGCGGGCGGAAGTGCGTGGGCGGAGTGTGGCTGCCCCGATCCCACCCCCCATGCTCCGATGCCCCCCCGTGCTCCGATGCCCCCCCATGCTCCGATGCCCCCCCGTGCCCTAATCTCCCCCCCTTATACTTACCCGGCCTCCCGGTGTCCGTCCGGCCGTCTTCTCCCTGGGCGCCGCCATCTTGCAAAATGGCGGGCGCATGCGCAGTGCGCCCTGTTATGTCTGCTAATGAAAGGTGTAATGAAGGCAATCCAGAGACACAGTGTGCCTAGCGATCAGAGCGCACACAGTGATCTGACAAATACCCAAAAACAAAAGAACGAGCTCTGAGACGTGGAAACTCTGTAGACTGCACACCTGATCCTATCCTAAACACAACTAAAAGTGGCTGTGGATTGCGCCTAACCACTACCTATGCAACTCGGCACAGCCTAAGAAACTAGCTAGCCTGAAGATAGAAAAATAGGCCTGACTTGCCCCCAGAGAAATACCCCAAAGGAAAAGGCAGCCCCCCACATATAATGACTGTGAGTAAGATGAAAAGACAAAACGTAGGGATGAAATAGATTCAGCAAAGTGGGGCCCAATATTCTTAGACAGAGCGAGGACAGTAAAGCGAACTTTGCAGTCTACAAAAAACCCTAAAGCGAAACCCACGCAAAGGGGGCAAAAAAGACCCACCGTGCCGGACTAACGGCACGGCGGTACACCCTTTGCGTCTCAGAGCTTCCAGCAAAACAAAAGACAAGCTGGACAGAAAAAAGGCAACAAAATAGCAAAAAAGCACTTAGTATACAGAGCAGCAGGTCACAGGAACAATCAGGAGAAGCTCAGATCCAACACTGGAACATTGACTAGGAGCAAGGATAGCAGCATCAGGTGGAGTTAAGTAACGAAGCAGCTAATGAGCTCACCAGAACACCTGAGGAAGGAAGCTCAGAAGCTGCAGTACCACTTGTGACCACAGGAGTGAATTCAGCCACAGAATTCACAACAGTACCCCCCCTTGAGGAGGGGTCACCGAACCCTCACCAGAGCCCCCAGGCCTACCAGGATGAGCCGCATGAAAGGCACGAACAAGATCGGGAGCATGAACATCAGAGGCAAAAACCCAGGAATTATCTTCCTGAGCATAACCCTTCCATTAAACCAGATACTGGAGTTTCCGTCTAGAAACACGAGAATCCAAAATCTTCTCCACAATATACTCCAATTCCCCCTCCACCAAAACCGGGGCAGGAGGCTCAACAGATGGAACCATAGGTGCCACGTATCTCCGCAACAATGACCTATGGAATACCTTATGTATGGAAAAGGAGTCTGGGAGGGTCAGACGAAAAGACACAGGATTGAGAACCTCAGAAATCCTATACGGACCAATAAAACGAGGTTTAAATTTAGGAGAGGAAACCTTCATAGGAATATGACGAGAAGATAACCAAACCAGATCCCCAACACGAAGTCGGGGACCCACACGGCGTCTGCGATTAGCGAAAAGTTGAGCCTTCTCCTGGGACAAGGTCAAATTGTCCACTACCTGAGTCCAGATCTGCTGCAACCTGTCCACCACAGAATCCACACCAGGACAGTCTGAAGACTCAACCTGTCCTGAAGAGAAACGAGGATGGAACCCAGAATTGCAGAAAAATGGAGAAACCAAGGTAGCCGAGCTGGCCCGATTATTAAGGGCGAACTCAGCCAACGGCAAAAAGGACACCCAATCATCCTGGTCTGCAGAAACAAAACATCTCAGATATGTTTCCAAGGTCTGATTGGTTCGTTCGGTCTGGCCATTAGTCTGAGGATGGAAAGCCGAGGAAAAGGATAGGTCAATGCCCATCCTACCACAAAAGGCTCGCCAGAACCTTGAAACAAACTGGGAACCTCTGTCAGAAACAATATTCTCAGGAATGCCATGCAACCGAACCACATGCTGAAAGAACAAAGGTACCAAATCAGAGGAGGAAGGCAATTTAGCCAAGGGCACCAGATGGACCATTTTAGAAAAGCGATCACAGACCACCCAAATGACTGACATCTTTTGAGAAACGGGAAGGTCAGAAATGAAATCCATCGAAATATGTGTCCAAGGCCTCTTTGGGACCGGCAAGGGCAAAAGCAACCCACTGGCACGAGAACAGGAGGGCTTAGCCCTAGCACAAATCCCACAGGACTGCACAAAAGTACGTACATCCCGTGACAGAGATGGCCACCAGAAGGATCTAGCCACTAACTCTCTGGTACCAAAGATTCCAGGATGACCAGCCAACACCGAACAATGAAGTTCAGAGATAAGTTTATTAGTCCACCTATCAGGGACGAACAGTTTCTCCGCTGGACAACGATCAGGTTTATTCGCCTGAAATTTTTGCAGCACCCGCCGCAAATCAGGGGAGATGGCAGACACAATGACTCCTTCCTTGAGGATACCCATTGGCTCAGATAAACCCGGAGAGTCGGGCACAAAACTCCTAGACAGAGCATCCGCCTTCACATTTTTAGAGCCCGGAAGGTACGAAATCACAAAGTCGAAGCGGCCAAAAAATAACGACCAACGGGCCTGTCTAGGATTCAAGCGCTTGGCAGACTCGAGATAAGTCAAGTTCTTATGATCAGTCAATACCACCACGCGATGCTTAGCTCCTTCAAGCCAATGACGCCACTCCTCGAATGCCCACTTCATGGCCAGCAACTCTCGGTTGCCCACATCATAATTACGCTCAGCGGGCGAAAACTTCCTGGAAAAGAAAGCACATGGTTTCATCACTGAGCAATCAGAACCTCTCTATGACAAAACCGCCCCTGCTCCAATCTCAGAAGCATCAACCTCGACCTGGAACGGAAGAGGAACATCTGGCTGACACAACACAGGGGCAGAACAAAAACGACGCTTCAACTCCTGAAAAGCTTCCACAGCAGCAGAAGACCAATTGACCAAATCAGCACCCTTCTTGGTCAAATCGGTCAATGGTTTGGCAATGCTAGAAAAATTACAGATGAAGCGACGATAAAAATTAGCAAAGCCCAGGAACTTTTGCAGACTTTTCAGAGATGTCGGCTGAATCCAATCCTGGATGGCTTGGACCTTAACTGGATCCATCTCGATAGTAGAAGGGGAAAAGATGAATCCCAAAAATGAAACTTTCTGCACACCGAAGAGACACTTTGATCCCTTCACAAACAAAGAGTTAGCACGCAGGACCTGAAAAACCATTCTGACCTGCTTCACATGAGACTCCCAATCATCTGAGAAGATCAAAATGTCATCCAAGTAAACAATCAGGAATTTATCCAGGTACTCACGGAAGATGTCATGCATAAAGGATTGAAACACTGATGGAGCATTGGCAAGTCCGAACGGCATCACTAGATACTCAAAATGACCCTCGGGCGTATTGAATGCAGTTTTCCATTCATCTCCTTGCCTGATTCTCACCAGATTATACGCACCACGAAGATCTATCTTAGTGAACCAACTAGCCCCCTTAATCCGAGCAAACAAGTCAGATAACAATGGCAAGGGATACTGAAATTTAACAGTGATCTTATTAAGAAGGCGGTAATCAATACACGGTCTCAGCGAACCATCCTTCTTAGCTACAAAGAAGAACCCTGCTCCCAGTGGTGATGACGATGGGCGAATATGTCCCTTCTCTAGGGATTCCTTCACATAACTGCGCATAGCGGCGTGTTCGGGCACGGATAAATTAAATAATCGACCTTTAGGGAATTTACTACCTGGAATCAAATTGATAGCACAATCACAATCCCTATGCGGAGGTAGGGCATCGGACTTGGGCTCTTCAAATACATCCTGATAATCAGACAAGAACTCTGGGACCTCAGAAGGGGTGGATGACGAAATCGACAAAAATGGAACATCACCATATACCCCCTGACAACCCCAGCTGGATACCGACATGGAATTCCAATCCAATACTGGATTATGGGTTTGTAGCCATGGCAACCCCAACACGACCACATCATGCAGATTATGCAACACCAGAAAGCGAATAACTTCCTGATGTGCAGGAGCCATGCACATGGTCAGCTGGGCCCAGTACTGAGGTTTATTCTTGGCCAAATGTGTAGCATCAATACCTCTCAATGGAATAGGACACCGCAAAGGCTCCAAGAAAAACCCACAACGTTTAGCATAATCCAAATCCATCAGATTTAGGGCAGCGCCTGAATCCACAAACGCCATGACAGAAAACGACGACAAAGAGCATATCAAGGTAATGGACAGAAGGAATTTGGACTGTACAGTACCAATGACGGCAGACCTAGCGGACCGCTTAGTGCGCTTAGGACAATCAGAAATAGCATGAGTGGAATCACCACAGTAGAAACATAGACGTCTGTATTCCTGCCGTTCCACTCTGGTCATAGTCCTATCGCACTGCATAGGCTCAGGTTTAACCTCAGGCAATACCGCCAAATGGTGCACAGATTTACGCTCGCGCAAGCGTCTACCGATCTGAATGGCTAAAGACAAAGACTCATTCAAACCAGCAGGCATAGGAAATCCCACCATGACATCCTTAAGAGCCTCAGAGAGACCCTTTCTGAACAAAGCTGCCAGCGCAGATTCATTCCACTGAGTGAGTACTGACCATTTCCTAAATTTCTGACAATATACTTCTATATCATCCTGACCCTGGCACAAAGCCAGCAAATTTTTCTCAGCCTGATCCACTGAATTAGGCTCATCGTACAGTAATCCGAGTGCCAGGAAAAACGCATCGACACTACTCAATGCAGGTAGTAGAAAAAAGATCGGGCTGACAGCACTCACACAAATGGGCGCTCGTTCCTTGTCCAGGGAACCAACCTGGATATGTACAATAGTCCAAAGGAAGATGAACAGCGCTCCAGCCGGGTGTCGTGGTATCAAAAAAGGAAACTTTATTGGTCCATGTAAAAGCAACGTTTCGACCAGTATCCTGGTCTTTTTCAAGCATGTAGCACAGTACAAAGTGTCGGCTTAAATGGTGTGGATACCACACAGGGCACCAATCACCAACCAGCCACTAATTACATATACAAATACAAAAAGTAACATCAATCAAACTATATATAATACATTAAAATAGATACATACAATATCTGCAGCGTTAGAAACAAAGAAAATCAAATCTCAAAAGCATATAACATAATATTGCTGCAATGTTTATATTCCGTCCAGCCAATTAGGTTCCGGCATATCCGTAGTCACGGCTACAAATTTCCAATGAAACAGTCCTTGCAGCGATCCTCCTGTCCAATCCGGATCAATTCTGCGGTGGGCGCCAAAATTCAACCAGCCTATCAAACCCCATCATGCTTCCAAGCCAGTCCCAGGTAACCAATCAGGCAAACACTTATATCATATACCATGACTACATCACAACCCTGCGACTCACTACGGCAAGCCACCTGGCCGCAGAGGACTCAGAAGCACCCTGATAGGTGTAGCTGTGCGTCATGACAACAGCCCGCCCACCTCACGTGATCACACAACCGGGTCCGCCCCACAGTGACGCAACCATCCATCCCCCATGCACAGGGGAAGCCGCGGATGCGCGCAGACTCAGTACCGCCGGAAACCGCCGCATCGTAAGCCACGATACAGGCAGATCCAGCGGCACAGTGAGATGCCACGCCCCCCGCCAACCCACATGCAAAGAGGACGCCGGCGCGTCACAAACAGGACGTCCCAGATGCGACGTCACAGAGTCAGCTAGCCAGATGCCAATACACAGGCGCCTATAACCATTGGATCTGTGCAGCCACGGCCACAACGGGTTGCCAAGGGAACCTAAATAAATATAAATAGATATAATTAGCCATCTATAAGGTGTAACTCAAGATAAAACATGGAAAAAGCCATTTTGATCAGATAGATCAATAGAGTGACACTACCTAGGGACGGAAAAGGACATTGTATAATCAATCGCTAAAAACAATAAAAAACGACAAAAACACTATAAAAACAATATACCGATGAATAATGCCATAACCAAGAGGAGAGAGAACAATGAACCAGGGGAGAGAAAATATTACCTGCAACCCCTGTTGGAGAACTTCAGACACATTTCATCCAGCCTCCGATCAACCACAGTGTCATCCGACACTATTCTCCGCACCCTCAAGAGTTGGCTCCATGGTAAGGAGTTAACCATTCTCTGAGGATGGTTGCTATCAAATAGCAACAGGCCATTTCTATCGGTCTCCTTCACAAAAATGTCTGTCTTCAATTTATCTCCTTCTTTATAAACAAGGGTATCCAAAAACTGGAGCTGAGAAGTAGAAGAGGTCAAAGTAAACTGTAATTCCACGTATACTCCATTAAGATAATGGTGAAACTCATTAAGTTCTGTCACATTACCATCCCAAATCAAAAAAATATCATCAATGTAACGCCACCAGGCTCTGACGTGGCGCCAGAGGCTGGAACAGTACACAAACCTGTCCTCGAATACCGCCATATAGATGTTTGCATAAGTGGGGGCCACATTGGACCCCATGGCGGTACCCCTCAACTGTAAAAAGAACTCGGAGAATGGTTAACTCCTTACCATGGAGCCAACTCTTGAGGGTGCGGAGAATAGTGTCGGATGACACTGTGGTTGATCGGAGGCTGGATGAAATGTGTCTGAAGTTCTCCAACAGGGGTTATCCCAAGAAGGAGCTTTGCAGATTTAGTCATAAGGCTCGGAATATATCACGGGAGTCCACTCGTAAATCAGGGTCCTTGAAGCAGCCCGGGGAACGTATCCCTTTTGTATCTACATACACTTCAGCTAGTGGTCAAATTGACAGGATTTTGAAAAAACTTTGGATGGGTTTGCAGCGCGGTTTACCATCTATACCAGCGTTTAAAAACTATCCAATGATGTCATACAGAAGGGGTCGCAATCTGGGTGATAGTTTGGTGAGATCGGATATTGGATCATCTAAGAGCTCCCTAGTCCAATCGACTCTAAGCACACCCAGACTTGTAAATTTTCCATGTCTGGGGTGTGCGAGCTGTAACAACATGCTTAAAGGGGAATTTTTCTATCACCCTCATACGGGGAAGAAGATTTATCTGAAGGAACGTTACACTTGTTCTTCGAGCTTTGTTGTTTACATGATTACGTGCCCGTGCGGGTTAGCTTATGTGGGGGAGACCACGATGGAGGTGCGGGCGCGAATCAGTAAGCATAAAAGCACGATACGTACAGGACTTACAGATTTGCCGATCCCCAAACATTTTCTGGACAATAAACATTCTGTCAACCAATTACGCTTTAGGGTAATAGATAGTGTTCCGGTTTTGAGGAGAGGTGGGGATAGATTATCGTTGCTTAGGAAGAAAGAAATGAGATGGATTTACTCATTAGGGACCTTACAACCTGGAGGCCTTAATTTAGACTTTAATTTACAGGTCTGCATTCCTAGGTAATATTTTCTCTCCCCTGGTTCATTGTTCTCTCTCCTCTTGGTTATGGCATTATTCATCGGTATATTGTTTTTATAGTGTTTTTGTCGTTTTTTATTGTTTTTAGCGATTGATTATACAATGTCCTTTTCCGTCCCTAGGTAGTGTCACTCTATTGATCTATCTGATCAAAATGGCTTTTTCCATGTTTTATCTTGAGTTACACCTTATAGATGGCTAATTATATCTATTTATATTTATTTAGGTTCCCTTGGCAACCCGTTGTGGCCGTGGCTGCACAGATCCAATGGTTATAGGCGCCTGTGTATTGGCATCTGGCTAGCTGACTCTGTGACGTCGCATCTGGGACGTCCTGTTTGTGACGCGCCGGCGTCCTCTTTGCATGTGGGTTGGCGGGGGGCGTGGCATCTCACTGTGCCACTGGATCTGCCTGTATCGTGGCTTACGATGCGGCGGTTTCCGGCGGTACTGAGTCTGCGCGCATCCGCGGCTTCCCCTGTGCATGGGGGATGGATGGTTGCGTCACTGTGGGGCGGACCCGGTTGTGTGATCACGTGAGGTGGGCGGGCTGTTGTCATGACGCACAGCTACACCTATCAGGGTGCTTCTGAGTCCTCTGCGGCCAGGTGGCTTGCCGTAGTGAGTCGCAGGGTTGTGATGTAGTCATGGTATATGATATAAGTGTTTGCCTGATTGGTTACCTGGGACTGGCTTGGAAGCATGATGGGGTTTGATAGGCTGGTTGAATTTTGGCGCCCACCGCAGAATTGATCCGGATTGGACAGGAGGATCGCTGCAAGGACTGTTTCATTGGAAATTTGTAGCCGTGACTACGGATATGCCGGAACCTAATTGGCTGGACGGAATATAAACATTGCAGCAATATTATGTTATATGCTTTTGAGATTTGATTTTCTTTGTTTCTAACGCTGCAGATATTGTATGTATCTATTTTAATGTATTATATATAGTTTGATTGATGTTACTTTTTGTATTTGTATATGTAATTAGTGGCTGGTTGGTGATTGGTGCCCTGTGTGGTATCCACACCATTTAAGCCGACACTTTGTACTGTGCTACATGCTTGAAAAAGACCAGGATACTGGTCGAAACGTTGCTTTTACATGGACCAATAAAGTTTCCTTTTTTGATACCACGACACCCGGCTGGAGCGCTGTTCATCTTCCTTTGGACTACTCAATGCAGGGTCTCCTGGCGCAAGAGAAAATGCCCAGTCTTGAGGGTCGCCGCGCAAAAAAGAAATAATAATCAAAACCTGTTGAATAGGATTACCAGAAGAATGAGGTTTCAAGGCCAGAAATAGCTTACAATTATTTTCAAACTTGGAAACTTAGTTCTATCTCCAAAAAACAAATCAGGAATAGGAATTCTTGGTTCTAACATAGATTTCTGATCAATAGTATCTTGAATCTTTTGTACATTTATAACGAGATTATCCATTGAAGAGCACAGACCCTGAAAATCCATGTCCACACCTGTGTCCAGAAACACCCAAATGTCTAGGGGAAAAAAAAAAAAAAAGTGAACACAGAGCAGAGAAAAAAAAAAAAAAATGATGTCAGAACTTTTTCTTTCCCTCTATTGAGAATCATTAGTTGGCTCCTAGTACTGTTATGTCTGCTAATGAAAGGTGTAATGAAGGCAATCCAGAGACACAGTGTGCCTAGCGATCAGAGCGCACACAGTGATCTGACAAATACCCAAAAACAAAAGAACGAGCTCTGAGACGTGGAAACTCTGTAGACTGCACACCTGATCCTATCCTAAACACAACTAAAAGTGGCTGTGGATTGCGCCTAACCACTACCTATGCAACTCGGCACAGCCTAAGAAACTAGCTAGCCTGAAGATAGAAAAATAGGCCTGACTTGCCCCCAGAGAAATACCCCAAAGGAAAAGGCAGCCCCCTACATATAATGACTGTGAGTAAGATGAAAAGACAAAACGTAGGGATGAAATAGATTCAGCAAAGTGGGGGCCGATATTCTTAGACAGAGCGAGGACAGTAAAGCGAACTTTGCAGTCTACAAAAAACCCTAAAGCGAAACCCACGCAAAGGGGGCAAAAAAGACCCACCGTGCCGGACTAACGGCACGGCGGTACACCCTTTGCGTCTCAGAGCTTCCAGCAAAACAAAAGACAAGCTGGACAGAAAAAATGCAACAAAATAGCAAAAAAGCACTTAGTATACAGAGCAGCAGGTCACAGGAACAATCAGGAGAAGCTCAGATCCAACACTGGAACATTGACTAGGAGCAAGGATAGCAGCATCAGGTGGAGTTAAGTAACGAAGCAGCTAATGAGCTCACCAGAACACCTGAGGAAGGAAGCTCAGAAGCTGCAGTACCACTTGTGACCACAGGAGTGAATTCAGCCACAGAATTCACAACAGCGCCCGCCGAATCTGCCGGCCGGCAGATTCGTTCCAAAGTGCATTTTGATCACTGAGATATAACCTATCTCAGTGATCAAAATAAAAAAAATATTAAATGACACCCCCCCCCCTTTGTCACCCCCATAGGTAGGGACAATAAAAAAATTAAGATTTTTTTTTTTCCACTAAGGTTAGAATAGGGTTATGGGTAGGGTTAGGGGTAGGGTTAGGGGTAGGGTTAGGGTTAGGGGTAGGGTTAGGGGTAGGGTTAGGGGTAGGGTTAGGGGTAGGGGTAGGGTTAGGGGTAGGGTTAGGGTTAGGGTATTTTCAGCCATTTTAACCCTAAAAAACTTCCTAGAAAACACACAGACTCTGCATAGAAAACTGCATCAAAAATGCATCAAAAAACGCATCAAAAAACGCACCAAAAAAGCACCAAAAAAGCACCAAAAAAGGACCTGCGTTTTCTGCAAAGAGCTGCGGTTTCAGTCCTGAAAAAAAAAGGAGGGAAATCAGGAACGTGTGAACATACCCTTACCCCTTTACCCCCAAGCCTGTTTTCACCTTCATGACCAGGTTAAATTTTAAAATTCTGATCGGTATCACTTTATGAGGTAATAACTCCATTAATTCTGAGACTGCTTTTAGAGACATATTGTACTGCATTCAATATGACTTGTGTTTATTTGTAAAAAAAATGGAAATTTGGCTAAAAGTTATGTAACATTTCCCACATGTCTACTTTACATCAGCACAATTTTGAAACATATTTTTTTGTTAGGAAGTTATAAGGGTTAAAATTTGACCATCAATTTCTATTTTTTCCATCAAAATTTACAAAACCATTTTTTTAGGGACCACATGACATTTGAAGTGACTTTGAGAGGTTTATATGACAGAAAACATGCAAAAGTTACACCATTCTAAAAAACTGCATCAAAGTGCTCAAAACCCCATGCAAGAAGTATATTAACCCTTCAGGCGCTTCACAGGAATTTATAGGAATGTGAAGAAAAAATGAACATTTAACTTTTTTTTCACAAAAATGTTACTTTAGACCCCAATTTTTTTATTTTTACAAGGTAACAGGAGAAAATGCACTCCAAAATTTGTTGTGCAATTTCTCCTGAGCACATGTACCGTATATGCCATATGTGGGGAAAAACTACTGTTTTGGCCTATGCAAGGGTTCGGAAGTGAAAGTGCGCTATTTGACTTTTTGAAAGCAAAATTTACTGGATCATTTGCAGACGCCATGTCGTGTTTGGAGACCCCCTGATGTGCCTAAACAGTGGAAGCCCCAAAAAAGTGATATCATTTTAGAAACTAGACCTCTCAGGGAGCTTATTTAGATGTGTGGTGAGCACATTGAACCCTGAAGGTACATCACAAAAGTTAAATGAGACATAAAAATAAAAAAAAATAGTTTTTCCCACAAAAATGATTTTTAGCCCAAAATTTTAAATTTTCATAAGAGTAACAGGAGAAATTTCACCATTCAGTTTGTTATGCAATTTCTCCTGAGTACGCCGCTAGCCCATATGTGGGGGAAAACTACTTTTTGGGTGCACAACAGAGCTTGGAAGGGAATGAGCGCTATTTGACTCTTTGAATGTAAAATTTGCTGGAATAATTAGTTGATGCCATGTTAGTAACATAGTAACATAGTTAGCAAGGCCGAAAAAAGATATTTGTCAATCCACTTCAGCCTATATTCCGCCAGAATAAATCCCCAGATCTACATCCTTCTACAGAACCTAATAACTGTAAGATACAATTTTGTTATGCTCCAGGAAGGCCTCTCTTGAACCCCTCGACTGAGTTCATCATCACCACCTCCTCAGCCAAGGAATTCCAGATTCTCACTGCCCTAACAGTAAAGAATACTCTTCTATGTTGGTGGAAAAACCTTCTCTCCTCCAGACGCAGAGAATGTCCCCTTTTGACCATCACATTCCTTGGTATAAACAGATCCTTGGAGAGATATTTCTATTGTCCCCTTATATACTTATACATGGTTATTAGATCACCCCTCGGTCGTCTTTTTGTAGACTAAATAATCCTAATTTTGCTAATCTCTCCGGGTATTTATCTGTGCTCCAAACAGAGGAAAAGGCCAAAAGACCACCAAAGCAGAGGATATGTGATAAAAAATATATATATATCTTTATTTATAATTACTTTAACAATAGAACAACATATAATTAATTATTGTGCATGAATCAAGATATAAAATACAAGGGAAAATATAAAAAATGATATTAAAAAATAATATTATATATAAAAAGAACAATTTGCATTTAGCGGATAAGGTAGTAAAATACTATGTATATATATACATATATACATATGTATATATATATATATATATATATATACATTATTTTAGTACCCTTGGAGATTTAAAGCACCATTAATAAAATAAAAAGTAAAAAATAAGAATCATTCACTTATGCAGTGTAAAAAAATCTAAAAGTCTTTGTCTCTCCGGGTATTGAGGTTCCCCCATTCCCTTTTTTTAATTTAGTTGCCCTCCTTTGTACTCAAACAAAGCATAAGTGGAAAAAATAAAACTTACCGTATTTTTCGGACTATAAGACGCACCGGACCATAAGACGCACCCCAAATTTGGGGTGAAAATTGCAGAAAAAAAGATTTTTTATAACATGGGGGTCCGTCTTATTGTCCGAATTTACAGTATCTTATGGCGGTGGCAGAGCAGGGTCACAGGAGGCAAGGTGGCGTGATGCTGGGATGAGGAGGTGCTGGGATGAGAAGGTGCTGGGATGAGAAGGTGCTGGGATCAGGAGGTGCTGGGATCAGGAGGTGCTGGGATCAGGAGGTGCTGGGATGAGAAGGTGCTGGGATCAGGAGGTGCTGGGATCAGGAGGTGCTGGGATCAGGAGGTGCTGGGATCAGGAGGTGCTGGGATGAGAAGGTGCTGGGATCAGGAGGTGCTGGGATCAGGAGGTGCTGGGATCAGGAGGTGCAGTGAGAGGTATGGCGTGAGAGGGGTCCCTGGCGTACCATGCAGGCTTACCTAGGTGGCAGAGGTGCGGTGGCAGAGGTCCGGTGGCAGAGGTGCGGTGGCAGGGGTGTGGCAGCAGAGGAGGCGCAGGAAGCGGGGTCCCTTTCCCCGGTATGGTGATGCAGCAGGCCCGGTATGCAGCAGAGCCGGGTGAATCCTCTTGTTATCGGTGGGCGCGGCCATCTTCCTGAGGCCGCGCGTGTGCAGATGAAGCGCTCTGCTCCCGGGGCTTCAGGAAAATGGCCGCGGGAGGCCGCGCGTGCGCAGATGGAGATCGCGGCGGCCATTTTCCTGAAGCCCCGGGAAGCAGAGCGCTCCATCTGCGCACGCGCGGCCTCCGGAAAATGGCCGCCACCACCGATAACAAGAGGATTCACCCGGCTCTGCTGCATACCGGGCCTGCTGCATCACCATACCGGGGAAAGGGACCCCGCTTACTGCACCTCCTCTGCCGCCACACCCCCGCAACCGCACCTCTGCCACCGGACCTCTGCCACCGCACCTCTGCCACCTAGGTAAGCCTGCATTGCGACTATTTGACGCACCACCCATTTTCCCCCCCTTTTTGGGGGGGAAAAAGTGCGTCTTTTAGTCCGAAAAATACGGTAACTTTTATTATAACTAAAGCCACACAAAAACTAAACCAAACACCCAAGTGAATAAAAGAACTGGGGCAGAGTCTCAGACAAATGGTATGGTTACCACAGAGACTAGTTATCCCCAAATAGGACCAGATGATATCCTCAACAACATATTGGAGATATCATAATAAACTAGATTATGACGTATGAGGCTGGAGTAAAATAACGTCCACAGCACTCAGCGTCAAGCTAGTTACATGAACAAACAATAAAAAATACCATCAATAGTAGCATGTAGGCAGTGCCACTGATGGCTATATAAATAGTATAAAAGGAACAATGTTTGTACAGGGGTAGCTGTGGACTGCCCTTGTAAGGGCAGGAGCTTTGGGGATAGTTTACTGAGAGCCCCATAGGGACTGACATAGGGACTGTCGTATCCTCTATTTTTCCGGATCATCCTCTGACCAGAGACTATCCGGTGCTCCTGTGACCTCATCTTGGAACCAGTGAGATTGTTCCTTTTATACTATTTATATAGCCATCAGTGGCACTGCCTACATGCTACTATTGATGGTATTTTTTGTTGTTTGTTCAGCTTGACGCTGAGTGTTGTGGACGTTATTTTACTCCAGCCTCATACAGTGGGGCAAAAAAGTATTTAGTCAGTCAGCAATAGTGCAAGTTCCACCACTTAAAAAGATGAGAGGCGTCTGTAATTTACATCATAGGTAGACCTCAACTATGGGAGACAAACTGAGAAAAAAAAAATCCAGAAAATCACATTGTCTGTTTTTTTATCATTTTTTTTGCATATTATGGTAGAAAATAAGTATTTGGTCAGAAACAAACAATCCAGATTTCTGGCTCTCACAGACCTGTAACTTCTTCTTTAAGAGGCTCCTCTGTCCTCCACTCATTACCTGTAGTAATGGCACCTGTTTAAACTTGTTATCAGTATAAAAAGACACCTGTGCACACCCTCAAACAGTCTGACTCCAAACTCCACTATGGTGAAGACCAAAGAGCTGTCAAAGGACACCAGAAACAAAATTGTAGCCCTGCACCAGGCTGGGAAGACTGAATCTGCAATAGCCAACCAGCTTGGAGTGAAGAAATCAACAGTGGGAGCAATAATTAGAAAATGGAAGACATACAAGACCACTGATAATCTCCCTCGATCTGGGGCTCCACGCAAAATCCCACCCCGTGGGGTCAGAATGATCACAAGAACGGTGAGCAAATATCCCAGAACCACGCGGGGGGACCTAGTGAATGAACTGCAGAGAGCTGGGACCAATGTAACAAGGCCTACCATAAGTAACACACTACGCCACCATGGACTCAGATCCTGCAGTGCCAGATGTGTCCCACTGCTTAAGCCAGTACATGTCCGGGCCCGTCTGAAGTTTGCTAGAGAGCATTTGGATGATCCAGAGGAGTTTTGGGAGAATGTCCTATGGTCTGATGAAACCAAACTGGAACTGTTTGGTAGAAACACAACTTGTCGTGTTTGGAGGAAAAAGAATACTGAGTTGCATCCATCAAACACCATACCTACTGTAAAGCATGGTGGTGGAAGCATCATGCTTTGGGGCTGTTTCTCTGCAAAGGGGCCAGGACGACTGATCCGGGTACATGAAAGAATGAATGAGGCCATGTATCGTGAGATTTTGAGTGCAAACCTCCTTCCATCAGCAAGGGCATTGAAGATGAAACGTGGCTGGGTCTTTCAACATGACAATGATCCAAAGCACACCGCCAGGGCAACGAAGGAGTGGCTTCGTAAGAAGCATTTCAAGGTCCTGGAGTGGCCTAGCCAGTCTCCAGATCTCAACCCTATAGAAAACCTTTGGAGGGAGTTGAAAGTCCGTGTTGCCAAGCGAAAAGCCAAAAACATCACTGCTCTAGAGGAGATCTGCATGGAGGAATGGGCCAACATACCAACAACAGTGTGTGGCAACCTTGTGAAGACTTACAGAAAACGTTTGACCTCTGTCATTGCCAACAAAGGATATATTACAAAGTATTGAGATGAAATTTTGTTTCTGACCAAATACTTATTTTCCACCATAATATGCAAATAAAATGTTAAAAAAACAGACAATGTGATTTTCTGGATTTTTTTTTCTCAGTTTGTCTCCCATAGTTGAGGTCTACCTATGATGTAAATTACAGACGCCTCTCATCTTTGTAAGTGGTGGAACTTGCACTATTGCTGACTGACTAAATACTTTTTTGCCCCACTGTACGTCATAATCTAGTCATACGTCATAATCTAGTTTATTATGATATCTCCAATATGTTGTTGAGGATATCATCCCGTCCTATTTGGGGATAACTAGTCTCTGTGGTCACCATACCATTTGTCTGAGACTCTGCCCCAGTTCTTTTATTCACTTGGGTGTTTGGTTTAGTTTTTGTGTGGCTTTAGTTATAATAAAAGTTACGTTTTATTTTTTCCACTTATGCTTTGTTAGAGATATTATTTATAGTGGTATCGTCTATGTGACCTACAGTCAGTATATAGACTCTGCTTTGTCCCTCCTTTGTACTCACTCTAGTTCCATTATATCCTTCCTGAGCACCGGTGGCCAAAACTGGACACAGTACTCGAAGTGCAGTTTAACCAGGGATTTGTACAGAGCAGTATAATGCTCTCATCATGTATATCCAGACCTCTTTTAATGCACCCCATGATCCTGTTTGCCTTGGCAGCCACTGCCTGCCACTGGCTGCTCCAGGTAAGTTTATCATTAGCTAGGATCCCCAAGTCCTTCTCCATGTCAGATTTCCCAGTGGTTTCCCGTTCAGTTTGTAATGGTGATATTGATTCCTTCTTCCCATGTGTATAACCTTACATTTATCATTGTTAAACCGCATCTGCCACCTTTCGGCCCAAGTTTCCAACTTATCCAGATCCATCTGTAGCAGAATACTATCTTCTCTTGTATTGACTGCTTTACATAGTTTTGTATCATCTGCAAATATCAATATTTTACTGTGCAAACCTTCTACCAGATTGTTAATGAATATGTTGAAGAGAATAGGTCCCAACACCGACCCCTGCGGTACCCCACTGGTCATAGCGACCCAGTTAGAGAATATACCATTCATAACCACCCTCTGCTTTCTATCACTAAGCCAGTTACTTACCCATTTACACACATTTTTCCCCAGACCAAGCATTCTCATTTTGTGTACCAACCTCTTGTGCGGCACGGTATCAAATGCTTTGGAAAAATCAAGATATACCACGTCCAATGACTCACCGTGGTCCAGTCTATAGCTTACCTCTTCATAAAAACTGATTAGATTGGTTTGACAGGAGCGATTTCTCATAAACCCATGGTGATATGGAGTTAAACAGTTATTCTCATTGAGATAATCCAGAATAACATCCCTCAGAAACCCTTCAAATATTTTAACAACAATAGAGGACTTACTGGCCTATAATTTCCAGGTTCACTTTTAGAGCCCTTTTTGAATATTGGTATCACATTTGCTATGCGCCAGTCCTGTGGAACAGACCCCGTCGCTATAGTGTCCCTAAATAGAAGAAACTAGATGGTGGCCCGATTCTAGTGCTTCGGGTATTCTAGAATATGTATGTAGTTTATTTATGAAGATTTAAGAATAATGCAATGAATATTTAGGATTTTCCAGGTAAAATATATACATTATCAGTGAAGCGGTGTTTAAATCCCACGCCAATATCACTGATTGGTCGCGGCCGGTTTAAATCCTGAGCCAATATCGCTGATTGGAAGCGTGGTTCAAATCCCACCCAATTCGCGGCCGGACTGTGCCTGTCACTGATTGGTCGCGGCTGGCCGGGCGCAACCAATCAGCGCAACGGGGTTTAAATCCCGAGCCAATATCGCTGATTGGTCGCGGCTGGGCACGACCAATCAGCGAAGCGTGGTTCAAATCCCGTGCCAATTCGCGACCAGACTGCGCTAATATCGCTGATCGGTCGCAGCCGGCCAGGCGCGACCAATCAGTGAAGCGTGGTTCAAATCCCGCACCAATTTGCGGCCGGACTGCGCCTGTCACTGATTGGTCGCAGGCAGCTGGCAAGACCAATCAGTGATGCAGGATTTCCGTTACAGACAAACAGACAGAATTAAACGATTATATAGTAGATACCCGATGCGTTAGAATTGGGCCACCATCTAGTATTCATATAAACATTGGTGCTTACATTTATGTTTTAACCCATTGGACACACTGCTATTGTTTTTCTCCTGTCTTTATTTTAAGAGTCAAAACTTTATTAGTCATCAATCGCTGTATGACAGCTTGTTTTCTACAAGATGACTTATAGTTTTCAAAGACACCATTTATTTTACCATATGATAAACTTAAAAACGGGAAAAATTTTTATTCTCTCCCTTACACACTGTCCTCCATGTTGTTCTCTCCCTCACAGACTGTCCTCCATGTTACTCTCTCCCTCACAGACTGTCCTCCATGTTATTCTCTCTCTCACAGACTGTCCTCCATGTTATTCTCTACTTCACAGATTGTCCTCTGTTATTCTGTCCCTCACAGACTGTCCTCCATGTTATTCTCTCCCTCACACACTGTCCTCCATGTTATTCTCTCCCTCACAGACTGTCCTTTATGTTATTCTCTCCCTCACAGACTGTTCTCCATGTTATTCTCTCCCTCACAGACTGCCCTGCATGTTATTGTCCCCCTCACACACTGTTCTTCATGTTATTCTCGCCATCACAGACTGACCTCCACGTTATTCTCTCCTTCACAGACTGACCTCCATGTTATTCTCCCCCTCACAGACTGTTCTCCATGTTATTCTCGCCCTCACAGACTGTCCTCCATGTTATTCTCTCCCTCAGAGACTGTTCTTCATGTTATTCTCGTTCTAGTATATGTATGTAGTTTATTTATGAACGCTGATTGGTCGTTCCCGGCCGGCCTCGACCAATCAGCGACGCAGGATTTCGGTTACAGACAAACAGACACTTAGACAATTATATATATATATATAGATAATGGCTTGTCTATTACATTACTTAGTTCTCTTAGTACTTGTGGGTGTATGCCATCCGAACCCGGAGATTTAGCTATTTTAATCTTATTTAGTCGCTTTTGCACCTCTTCTTGGGTAAGATTGGTGACCCTTAATATAGTGTTTTCTTTGTTGGGTTTTCCACCATGAATACTGTGGAGAAGAAGGTGTTATACTAATATATTAGCTTTTTCCTCATCATCTACAACCATTCTTTCCTCACAATTTTTTAAGAGGCCTACACTTTCACTTATAATTCTTTTACTATTGATATAGTTGAAGAGCACTGTGGGATTAGTTTTACTCTCCTTAGCAATGTGCTTTTCTGTTTCCTTTTTGGTAGCTTTAATTAGTTTTTTAGATAAACTATTTTTCTCCCTATAGTTTTTTTAGAGCTTCAATGGTGCCATCCTGCTTTCGTAGTTTAAGTGCTTTCTTTTTACTGTTAATTGCCCTTCTTACTTCTTTGTTTAGCCACATTGGGTTTTTTCTATTTCTTGTCCTTTTATTCCCACAAGGTATAAACCGCTTACAGTGCCTATTTAAGATGTTCTTAAACATTTCCCATTTATTGTATGTATTCTTATTTCTGAGGACATTGTCCCAGTCAACCAGATTAAGGGCATCTCTAAGCTGGTCAAACTTTGCCTTCCTAAAGTTCAGTGTTTTTGTGACTCTCTGACATGTTCCCCTAGCAAAAGACAAGTTTGGAGAGCCCCTGATGTGCCTAAACAGTGGAAACCCCAGTTTGAAAACTAGACCCTTCAGGGAACTTATCTAGATGTGTTTTGAGCACCTTGAACCCTCAGGTGTTTCAAATAATTTTATAGCATTGAGCCATAAAAATAAAAAAAATCTAATTTTTTTCGACAAATTTTCTTTTAGCCACAAATTTTTCATTTTCATAAGGGTAACAGGAGAAATTGCTCCATAAAATTTGTTGCGCAATTTCTCCCAAATACGCTGATAACCAATAGATGAGGAAACCCACTGTTATGGCTGACAGCAGGGCTCCGAAGGGAAGGAGCGTCTTTTGACTTTTGGTTGGAATCATTAGCGGATGGCCCTTTCGGAGAGCTTCTAATGTGCCTGAACAGTAGAAACCCCCACAATTAACTCCATTTTGGAAACTAGATGTGTGGTGAGCTCCTTGAACCCCCAGGTGATTCACAGAAGTTTATAGCATAGATCCGTGAAAAAAAAAATCACTTTTTTTCCACAAAAATATTATTTTAGCCCCAGATTTTTTATTTTAACAGGAGAAAATGGAAGCCAAAATTTGTTGTGCAATTTCTCCTGAGTACGCAGATACCCCATATGTGAGGTAAAACTAGTGTTTGGGTGCATGATAGAGCTCAGAATGGAAGGAGTGACGTTTTGGAATGCGGACTTTGTTGGAATGGTCTTCTGGTGTAATATCGTGTTTGGAGAGCACCTGACATGCCAAAACAGTGGAAACCATACACTGGAACAAATATCCTATAACATCCCCAACAGATAGCAAAAATTGATCAATATAGTCATATTGGACCTTTAGACTGGTGACACTCAAACCTGGGGGTTTAAATGAATGTATTGATAATACAGGCTATATGAGGTTAACCCCTTTACCCCCAAGGGTGGTTTGCATGTT
Organism: Ranitomeya imitator; assembly: GCF_032444005.1. Classification (NCBI taxonomy): domain Eukaryota; kingdom Metazoa; phylum Chordata; class Amphibia; order Anura; family Dendrobatidae; genus Ranitomeya; species Ranitomeya imitator. Next base: position 108,947,327 of record NC_091287.1, on the reverse strand, counting down.
AATGACCAGGCCAATTTTTACAATTCTGACCACTGTCCCTTTATGAGGTTATAACTCTGGAACGCTTCAACGGATCCCAGTGATTCTGACACTGTTTTCTCATGACATATTGTACTTCATGATGGTGGTAAAATTTCTTTGATATTACCTGCATTTATTTGTGAAAAAAATGGAAATTTGGCGAAAAATTTGAAACTTTCGCAATTTTCCAAATTTGAATTTGTATGCAATTAAATCACAGAGATATGTCACACAAAACACTTAATAAGGAACATTTACCACATGTCTACTTTACATCAGCACAATTTTGGAACCAAATTTTTTTTTGTTAGGGAGTTATAAGGGTTAAAAGTTGACCAGCAATTTCTCATTTATACAACACCATTTTTTTTTAGGGACCACATCTCAATTGAAGTCATTTTGAGGGGTCTATATGATAGAAAATACCCAAGTGTGACACTATTCTAAAAACTGCACCCCTCAAGGTGCTCAAAACCACATTCAATAAGTTTATTAACCCTTCAGGTGTTTCACAGGAATTTTTGGAATGTTTAAATAAAAATGAACATTTAACTTTTTTTCACAAAAAATTTACTTCAGCTCCAATTTGTTTTATTTTACCAGGGTAACAGGAGAAAATGGACCCCAAAAGTTGTACAATTTGTCCTGAGTACGCCGATACCCCATATGTGGGGGTAAACCACTGTTTGGGTGCATGGGAGAGCTCGGAAGGGAAGGAGCGCAGTTTGACAATTCAATGCAAAATTGACAGGAATTGAGATGGGACGCCATGTTGCGTTTGGAGAGCCACTGATGTGCCTAAACATTGAAACCCCCCACAAGCGACACCATTTTGGAAAGTAGACCCACTAAGGAACTTATCTAGAGGTGTGGTGAGCACTTTGACCCATCAAGTGCTTCACAGAAATTTATAATGCAGAACCGTAAAAATAAAAAATCATATTTTTTCCCAAAAGTTATCTTTTCGCCACCAATTTTTTATTTTCCAAAGGGTAAGAGAAGAAATTGGACCCCAAAAGTTGTTGTACAATTTGTCCTGAGTATGCTGATACCCAATATGTGGGGGTAAACCACTGTTTGGGTGCATGGGAGAGCTCGGAAGGGAAGGAGCGCCGTTTGACTTTTCAATGAAAAATTGACAGGAATTGAGATGGGACGCCATGTTGCATTTGGAGAGCCACTGATGTGCCTAAACATTGAAACCCCCCACAAGTGACACCATTTTGGAAAGTAGACCCCCTAAAGAACTTATCTAGATGTGTGGTGAGCACTTTGACCCACCAAGGGCTTCACAGAAGTTTATAATGCAGAACCATAAAAATAAAACAAAAATTTTTTCCCACAAAAATTATTTTTTAGCCCCCAGTTTTGTATTTTTCCAAGGGTTACAGGAGAAATTGGACCCCAAAAGTTGTACAATTTGTCCTGAGTACGCTGATACCCCATATGTGGGGGGAAACACTGGGCGCATGGGAGGGCTCGGAAGGGAAGGAGCGTCATTTGGAATGCAGACTTAGATGGAATGGTCTGCAGACGTCACATTGCATTTGCAGAGCCCCTAATGTACCTAAACAGTAGAAAACCCCCACAAGTGACCCCATATTGGGAACTAGACCCCCCAAGGAACTTATGTAGATGTGTTGTGAGAACTTTGAACCCCCAAGTGTTTCACTACAGTTTATAACACATAGCCGTGAATATAAAAAATCTTTTTTATTTCCCACAAAAATTATTTTTTAGCCCCCAGTTTTGTATTTTCCCAAGGGTATCAGGAGAAATTGGACCCCAAAAGTTGTTGTCCAATTTGTGCTGAGTACGCTGATACCCCATATGTTGGGGTAAACCTCTGTTTGGGCACACGGGAGAGCTCGGAAGGAAGGAGCACTTTTTTACTTTTTCAACGCAGAATTGGCTGGAATTGAGATCGGATGCCATGTAAGTTTGGAGAGCCCCTGATGTGCCGAAACAGTGGAAACCCCCCAATTATAACTGAAACCCTAATCCAAACACACCCCTAACCCTAAGCCCAACGGTAACCCTAACCACACCTCTAACCCAGACACACCCCTAACCCTAATCCCAACCCTATTCCCAACCGTAAATGTAATCGAAACCCTAACCCTAACTTTAGCCCCAACCCTAACCCTAGCTTTAGCCCCAACCCTAACTGTAGCCTTAACCCTAGCTACAACCCTAACCCTAGCAATATCCCTAGCCCTAACCCTAACCTTAGCCTTAGCCCTAACCCTAACTCTAATGGGAAAATGGAAATAAATACATTTTTTTAATTTTCTAATTTTTCCCTAACTAGGGGGTGTTGATGGGGGGTTCGATTTACTTTTATAGCGTTTTTTTTAGTGGATTTTTCTGATTGGCAGCCGTCACACACTGAAAGACGCTTTTTATTGCAAAAAATATTTTTTGCATTACCACATTTTGAGAGCTATAATTTTTCCATATTTAAGGCCACAGAGTCATGTGAGGTCTTGTTTTTTGCGGGACGAGTTGACGTTTTTATTGGTAACATTTTCGGGCACGTGACATTTTTTGATCGCTTTTCATTCCGATTTATGTGAGGCAGAATGACCAAAAACCAGCTATTCATGAATTTCTTTTGGCGGAGGGATTTATACCGCTCTGCGTTTGGTAAAATTGATAAAGCACTTTTATTCTTCAGGTCAGTACGATTACAGTGATACCTCATTTATATCATTTTTTTATGTTTTGGCGCTTTTATACAATAAAAACTATTGAAGTGCGGCCGATCGCTATGACGTACTATCCCGTCGGTGGTCATACGGGCCCACCCCACCTCGACGGGATAGTACGCCATATGTCAGAAAGGGGTTAAAGGGAACCTGTCAACAGTTTTGGCCGATATATGATATGGCCATCACCTTTCAGGGCTGATATACAGCTTTCTTTAATGCTGTATATCTGCCCCCAACCTGACATGCACAAGAAGAAAAAGAGCTTTTATTACAGTCACCTGCACAGGTGTCGGGGTTCTTTGACCTTTTCTGGCACCTGCGCACTGCAGTACTTTGCTCTGCCGTCAGCAGGACAGAAAAGGCCTGGACAGGAGACTGTGTGGATGATGCAGCGACTCGTCATCCACAGGAAGCAAGCAGGAGGGTGGCATTGCAGGCAGATAGGAGGCGTTGCACCAAGAAGAGCGACACCCTTCGGACCCGACTGCCCCGCAGGTGAGTATAATAAAAGTTCATTAAAGATTTCCCCTGAACAACTTCTATTTATCACAGGATGCTGAAACTGCACATGTGTAATGATATAAGTCTCTATAGGTTACGTGCCAATTTGCAAAGTCAGAACTGATAACGGTCTTGATTTTACAGGTGCTGAATTGGTATGAGGTTTGATAATGGACCCAGTGGAATACAGAGCAGTCATGAAGTTCCTTTACTTGAAAGTCCGCGCACCAAAGGAGACGTTGATGAAAGAGGTCTATGGTGATGATTCCCCATCATATGATGTATTCAAGAACTGACATTGTCAATTCAAATGTGGTCGGACTTTTGTGCAAACAGCTCTAATTCCATGGCGACCCCACTCTGCTATTGATGAACACACCATCCAGAAATTGGAGGTCACCATTTTGGAAAATCACCGTGTAACCATTTGCCACCTAGCCCAAAATTTCAAGATTAGTGTGGGGTCCATAGAATAAATCATCCAAGACCATCTTCACATGCATAAGGTATCCGCGACTGCTCAGACCTTTCTAGAGTTGAATGCTCTCAGGCTCTATTGACGATGTGCCATCGAAACCAGGAGGACTTTTTGAACAGACTGATCACACAGGATGAAATCTGGGTCCATCACTATGATCCTGAGACTAAAGTCCAGTCGATGCAATGGAAACATCATGACTCACCACCTCCAAAGAAGGCACATACCCATCCCTCGATAGGCAAGGTCATGCTCACATTATTTTGGAACCAGCAGGGAGTAGTATTGATGGATTTCCTAGCAAAGGGTACCATGATCACTGGGGCATACTATGCTTCATTGCTGCAGAAATTGCGGTAGGCCATCTAAACCAAGCGACGTGGCATGCTCACCAAAGGTGTCCAGCTTGTGCAAGATAATGCAACAGTTCACAACTCACATGTTGCCCAAATGGAAGCATGCTCCTGTGGCTTTGAAATTATACCACATACCCTTTATTCACCCAACCTCGCACCATCGGACTTTCACCTCTTTCCAACAATTAAGTTTTTTTTGAAGGGCAAGCATTTTCTAGATGATAAGACTCTGATTTCCGAAGTCACAATGTGGCTTTTGGAGCAACCTGTTCACTTCTACAATCAAGGTGTTTACATTAGCTTAAAGAGATGTCCTTAGGTGGCACCTATATAGAGAAGGACTAATAACTGTGCCAAATTTCATTGCTCTCAGTCCACAGGAAATCGGTCAGGGGAAAACTTTAATGAACACCCCTCGTAAATGCTATATGCTATTTAAATGAGCAACATGGGGAACTTTTATTCCCATTAGAATGGAGTGGCATGTTCAACCAATTTGTTCCCTATAGGGTAGCCAAGATCTGCACTTGCCTTTTTCTAGCAGACCCATAGAGAATACAGAGAGAATCCTTTGGGCATTGACCAGCTGTTCCATTTTAAAAGGGGATGGATAAAAGTGTTCCATCAGATATTAAAGTTTCAAGCTCTGATCATTGGTGCAAGGTCATTCAATAAGTTATCACCTGTCCTTTGGATTGGTGATAACCTCTTTTCACCAGAGAAACCAACGTAATTATACAGTACTATTACGGTGTGGGCACAGAAGACATGCAGGAGCCAACTTTTACTTTACAGTTGACACAATTCCCTAATGGGGATAACACCTAACTGAAAGTTACATGTAGTTGTAGTGTTGGCCCCTAGAGTCAATTCTACCCATGCAGTCAGTTTTAGTAGTAAAGTTGTCTTGAGAGATTCCCTTTAAACTAAATTTTGACATTTGAAAGTCACATTTGTAAAGATTTTTATATTTAGAAATTTGTGTTACAATTAACAAAAATACAATGTAAAAAAACATTTGTATAACTGCAGTTTTTGCTCTTTCATGAGGTTACATGTGGAAATGGAAGCATAAAACTTGACACTATAGTAAAAAAATGTATTTTTGGATTTTCTGCTGTGGCACAAATATTCTTTGAAGGTCATCACTCTGTTCCATCAAAGTGAGTGATTGATTCAACGAGAAGTTCATACTCAACTAAACAGTTTTCGAAATGATTCATGTTAATGATATGTCTTAGGGGATTGATGCTGAACAGAAGCTAAAGCTTAAAGAAATGATTTAGTAGTATGAAAGATGACAGACTGAATTCCATGTAAACCACGCTGATGGAAAACATAAAAGAATAAATACAACTAAAAGTCATAAAATAAGGAGGACAATAAATCTGACAGTTCAAGACCTTTAGGGCTTGAATCATGAAAAATAAAATTACTTACGCAGCCATTCCTTGGTTTTGCAACGCATCGTTTACAAAGCAGACGTCAAGAAAATGTGCGTGCTAACAGATAGAGGACCTCATCCACAGGGTCTCACGCTACCAACATATTCTTTCAGCTTAATTACTTACTCAAGAAATTATTAGCAGAGAACAAGTGGAATCTGTGAGGCTCAAACTCTATTCCCTAACAATAAATGTTGCTCTCAACAGATTTAGGCAAAAAAAAAAATTACTGTTTATAATAGTGACTTTAATGTGCTTTCAGAATTAATTAGCAAAAGATACTAAATACTGTGAGATGTGCCAGGGAAATTAGTCTGCAAAGAATGATTATAATAATCTTGATGTCAAAGTTTACTTGTAACAGTGCTATTATATTGTACCTACTATATATACAGTGGGGAAAATAAGTACGGTATTTGATATACTGCCGATTTTGCAAGTTTTTCCACCTACAAAGAATTAAAAGGTCTGTAATTTTTATCGTAGGTACACTTCAACTGCGAGAGAGACAGAAACTTTAAAAAAAATCCAGAAAATCACACTGTATGATTTTTACATAATTACTTTGCATTTTATTGTATGAAATAAGTATTTCATAGAATAGAAAAACAGAACTTAATATTTGGAACAGAAACCTATGTTTGCAATTACAGAGGTCAGACATTTCCTGTAATTCTTGACCACGTTTGCACACACTGCAGCAGGGATTTTGGCCCACTCCTCCAGATCTTCCACAGATATTTCAGGTTTCGAGGCTATCGCTGGACAACATTGAGTTTCAGCTCCTTTCAAAGATTTTCTATTGGGTTTAGGTCTGGAGGCTGGAAGCTCTGCTGGACGCATGTGTGGCGCCCCAGGGTCCTGGTCGTCACAGTAGCATTACTTTCCTCATGAGGAGAGTGATGTTACGTTTGGAAGCGATGAAGAATGTCTTTTATCAAGTAACCACAATACACACAACATGTTCACACTCCAGTTGCACTTTGTTAAAGTAATATTTGAAGTTAGTTAGAACTGTATTTTACATGCCAGATAGTTAATATATTAGTGATATAATGAATAAAAATTAAACTGAAACTTGAACCCAGATAGTGTTATGTGCAGAAAGTATTGAAGATGTCTAATGTTGCACTTGTGAATTAAACGGACCTGATGCAGTATACCCGTAGGGGTAGTCTCCGTTTGTAGGGAAAGTTCTGCACTTTGAAGGCAATAAAAATACCGTTTGTCTTGCACTTTGAAGCCTTAAAGTAGTACACCCGTAAGAGTAATTGCATTTCATAGTTGGTTAATTATTATACTGTTTTCTATTTTTGAAAGTATGCATACTATGTATATATGTTCTTGTAACGTTCAAGCATCCATTCCTCCCATAAAGGGAAGCTCCAGTTTATATTAACTTGTTCTATTTGTTTACAGCATTTAAAAATGTGTATGTCTTTTTCCTAATCTGTATTGTTGTTCTTCCTTTTCCCAGTCCGGTGAGCACTGGATTTAATGGGGGTGGGGGGGGGGGGGAGTGTGGTGCCCCAGGGTCCTGGTCGTCACAGTAGCATTGCTTTCCTCAAGGGGAGAGTGATGTTGCATTTGGAAGCGATGAAGGATATCTTTTATCAGGTAACCGCAATACACCCAACATGTTCACACTCCAGGCCACAAGGGGGAGCTTTTGATCCAATGTACTAGGTGACTCCCCTATATATATTGTGGTTTGGAGGGAAAGAGAGATCAGATTGTCAGAGAGACAGAAGGGAGCAGACCGACCTAGAGGGTCAGAAGGTCTGCAGGGGCCGTGTAGTCTGAAGCACTACAGCTCCTGGAAGGAGACATACAGAAAGCCGAACATTGTTCAGTGAGCATGCAGGAGAGCGAAGCACAGGAGAGTGATATCAGGGGAGACCAGCTAAGAGAAGGCTACCACCTTCTGAGGCACAGATAAGCGGTAGCCGGACCACAAAGGTTGTAAGGAACTTTTTTGGGGGCTAAAAAAATCATTTTTGGGGAAAAAGATTTTTTATTTTCACGGCTCTGCGTGATAAACTTTAGTGAAACACTTGGGGGTTTAAAGTTCTCACAACACATCTAGATAAGTTCCTAGTTTCCAATATGGGGTCACTTGTGGGGGGTTTCTAATGTTTAGGTACATTGGGGCTCTGAAAACACAACGTGATGCCCACAGACCATTCCATTAAAGTCTGCATTCCAAAACGGCGCTCCTTCCCTTCCGAATCAGCATACTCAGGACAAATTGAACAACAACTTTTGGGGTCCAATTTCTCTGGATACCCTTGGGAAAATAAAAACTTGCGGGCTAAGATATAATTTTTGTGGAAAAAAATCATTTTTCAATTTTCACGGCTCTACATTATAAACTTTAGTGAAACAATTGGGGTTCAAAGTGCTCACCACACATCTAGATAAGTTCTTTGTGTGGTCTAATTTCCAAAATGGGGTCACTTGTGGGGGGTTTCCACTGTTTAGGCATATCAGTGGCTCTCCAAACGCGACATGGTGTCCGATCTCAATTCCAGCTAATTTTGCATTGAAAAGTCAAATGGCTCTCCTTCCCTTCCAAGCTCTGCCATATGCCTAAACAGTGGGTTACCCCCACATATGGGGTATCAGCGTACTCTAAACAAATTGCACAACAACATTTGGGGTCCAATTTCTCTTGTTACCCTTGGGAATATAAAAAAATTGGGGTGAAAAGATAATTTTTGTGAAAAAAATATAATTTTTTATTTTTATGGCTCTACATTATAAACTTCTGTGAAGCTCTTGGGGGTTAAAAGTTCTCACCACACATCTAGATAAGTTCCTTAGGGGGTTTACTTTCCAAAATGGTGTCACTTGTTGGGGGTTTCCAGTGTTTAGGCACATCAGGGGCTCTCCAAACGTGACATGGTGTCCGATCTCAATTCCAGCTAATTTTGCATTGAAAAGTCAAACGGCGCTCCTTCCCTTCCAAGCTCTGCCATGTGCCTTAAATAGTGGTTTACCCCCACATATGGGGTATCAGCGTACTCAGGTCAAATTGCACAACAACTTTTGAGGTCGAATTTCTCCTGTTACCCTTGGTAAAAATAGAACAAATTGGATCTGAAATAATTTTTTTGTGAAAAAAAATTAAATGTTCTTTTTTTTAAACATTCCAAAAATTCCTGTGAAGCACCTGAAGGGTTAATAAACTTCTTGAGTGTGGTTTTGAGTACCTTGAGGGGTTCATTTTTTAGAATAGTGTCACTTTTGGGTATTTTCTGTCATATAGGCCCCTCAAAGTCACTTAAAGTGTGAGGTGGTCCCTAAAAAAAATGACTTTTAACCCTTATAACTTCCTAACAAAAAAAAGAGTTTCCAAAATTGTGCTGATGTAAAGCAGACATGTGGAAAATGTTATGTATTAACTATTTTGTGTGATATGACTTTCCAGTTTAAGGGCATAAAAACTAAGATTTTGAAAATTGTGAAATTTTCAAAATTTTCGCTAAATTCCTTTTTTTCACAAAAAAAACTGCAAGTTATATCGAAAAAACACCGGATTACGTACCGGTAATGCTCTTTTATAGAGCCACGACAGCACCCACTGAGAGAGGGGATCCGCCCCTAGGAACAGGAAACCCTACGGAGAGATAAAAGGGGCGGTCCCCCTCGCTCCCACAGTTTGGATTACAGAGATTGCGAGGAACCGCCCACCAGTTTTAGTAGGTAATTCTATATCACCATTTATCTTAACTTAATTACGTATAGTTACAAGAATCAACCACCCTTAACAGTGCTCATATGCAAACTAATATATGTAAATGGGAGGGAAGTGAAGGGGTGCTGTCGTGGCTCTATAAAAGAGCATTACCGGTACGTCATCCGGTGTTTTCTCTTCGCCACGACAGCACCCACTGAGAGACTTTCATAGATAGTTATTTAGGGGGGATTATCGTATTAAGAACCGATCTACCGAAACACAAGTCAGTGGAGGCAGATAGATCTAATCTATAGTGACTATAGAAAGTAGTAGGAGAAGACCAGGTTGCGGCCTTACATATGAGTTCTATAGGAACCTCTGCTCGTTCAGCCCAGGATGATGCTATCGCCCGGGTGGAATGTGCCTTCACAGCTTCAGGTGGATTCTCCTTTTTAGACGAATAGGCCAGGTATATCGCCTCTCGAATCCATCGGCATAATGTGCCTTTTGTAACACCAGATCCTTTCCTTTGACCCTGGAAGGAAACAAAGAGAGCCCTGCTCTTCCTCCAGGCGCTAGTCCTGTCTAGATAAGCTATTATAGCCCTTCTCACATCTAAAGTATGGTACTTTTCTTCCTCCTGATTTGTAGGGTTATTATAGAAAGAGGGAAGAAGGATTTCTTGAGACCTATGAAATTTAGTACACATTTTAGGTAGGTAGGAAGGGTCTGTTTTCAGGACAATTCTATCTGGAAATATTGACATAAAGGGAGGATCTACTGATAGTGCCTGTATGTCACTTACCCTTCTTGCCGACACCAGAGCGACAAGAAGAGCAGTCTTGAGGGAAATACATTTAATGTGAGCTGAGTGTAGAGGCTCAAGCGGGTGACCTGTCAAGGCTTCCAGGACCAAATTAATATCCCAAGGAGGTATCTGGGGAATCTGAACTGGTTCTGATCTCTGGCAGGCTGAAATAAATCTGGCTATCCACCTATCACCCGCAACGTTGTGACTATACAAGGCCCCTAGAGCAGAAACTTGTACTTTTAGAGTACTAACTGAAAGGCCTAAATCACGTCCTTTCTGAAGAAATTCTAGAATAGTAGAGATGGGAATTTCATTCAACAAGGCTGATGGAGAGAGACTTAAAAATTTCTTCCACACTCTCACATATATGGATGTAGTGGATTTTTTCCTACTTGACAATAAGGTATTAATCACTTTATCAGAGAAGCCTCTGAGTTTTAACAGCTGCCTCTCAAATTCCAGGCTGTCAACCGTAGACCCTTCACATGAGGGTGGTTGAAGGGCCCCTGGAAGAGAAGATCCTGATCCTCTGGGAGAATCCATGGATCTGAGATGGACATGGCTCTGAGCAGGGAAAACCATGGTCTCTTTGGCCAAAATGGGGCAATCAGGATTATATTCGCTCTGTCCTCCCTTATCTTCCTGATTACTGTTGGAAGAAGAATTAATGGAGGAAAAGCATATGCTTTCTGAAATGTCCATGGAACCTGAAGGGCGTCGAGAATATTGGGATTGTCGGTCCGGAACATTGAAGCGAATCTTTTTAACTGCCTGTTGTCTCTTGTAGCGAAGAGATCTATATCGGGTATACCCCATTTCACGGTTATCATTTTGAAAATTCGATGATTTAGAACCCACTCCCCTTGGTGGAGGGTATGACGACTGAGGAAGTCCGCTTTTGAGTTGTCCACTCCTCTGACATGTAGCGCTGACAGGGACAGAAGATGTTCTTCGGCTATAGTTAGGATGTCTTGGGCTATAGACATGAGGGTTCCTGATCTTGTTCCTCCTTGATGATTGATATAAGCCACTTGTCATGCCGTTGCTGCCGCCGCCTCTCCCCACTGCAGCTCGCCGGGTGCGCGCGCGCGTCGCATTCAGCTCTGCGCGTGCGCACATCTGATTCCTCTGTTGGCGCTCTTTCCTGTCCTCTCTGTCATCCTGGAGGACTGTAACCCGGAAGTAGCTCCCATGCTGCTATGTAAACTGCTTCCTGCTGCTTCTCTGTGCCTGATGTTCATTTGTGTTTACAAGTGCTTCTGGCCACCTGTGGTCTCTGTGCGTTCCTAGCTCTCTGACTTTGGGTCTCCTCCGCCCTCTGCAGTTCCTGCCTGTTTCCTGTGTTCCTGCCTTGTTCCTTCAGCTCCTTTTCCTCTACGGTACCTGCCCGGCTTCTATATCTTTTCCTTGCTCCCGTCAGCCTCGGTGTCTCCATATTGTCCTGCCAGCCTCCGTGCCTCCGTAGCGTTCCCATCTTCTCCCTTGTCTCAGTAGTTCCTTTCTGTTCCCTCTTTCCCTTTGTGCCTGCTGTGTTTCCATCTGATCTCAGTCGACCCTCCAGCTTCCGTGGCGATAGTCCCTCACGGGCCTGCCCCTAACTCTCCCTGTATAGGGGGCGGTCCACCTGGTCAGCTCGTCCGAGAGGGGTTCGTCATCACGGTCCAGTGGGTCCACTCTCCGTTTTTCACTGTTTGAATCTACATGCTCTAATAGGACTGCACTCGGGTGACATCCGAGTGCAGCCAGATTCTTACAGCATCACACCACTGATGTCATGTTGTCTGACAGAATTCTGGTATGTGTCCCGTGTAGCTGTGGAAGGAATTCACATAGAGCATGATAGATAGCTTTTAGCTCTCTTATATTAGAAGAGTCGTCTGACTCCGCAACTGACCATAGTCCTTGGACTAGGTGGTCTCCTAAATGTGCTCCCCAACCACTAGGACTGGCATCCGTATATATTGTGTTTGAGGGTTTAACTACCCAGGGGACCTCACTAACCAAGTGTTTTGGTTCTAGCCACCAGTTCACAGATTGGATTACCTCACCCGAAAGGGAAATTTTACCGTCTAAACGACCTTGTGATTTTACCTCTAAATGTAAAATTGCATACTGTAAACGCCTTGCATGGAATTGAGCCCATGGAACGGCTGGGATACAAGACGTAAAGGAGCCAAGAAGGGACATGCCTTCTCTCAAAGAAATTATAGGTTTATCTATTAGAGACTGAACCTTATTTCTAACTATTATTTGTTTAGTTTCCGGGAGGAAACATCTCTGGCTTATAGAATCTAATATAATCCCCAGAAAAATTTGCTGAGTTGTTGGGAATAGCCTAGATTTTTCCCAGTTTATTAACCACCCTAACCCCTGTAGAGATGAAATCATATCACACAATCGTTGCTGACATTGTGAAGGGGAATTTCTTACTACCAAAAGGTTGTCTAGGTATGGAATTATGAGGGTGTCTTTTAACCTTAGGTATGACATTACCTCCGCCATTAATTTAGTGAACACTCTTGGAGCTATTGATAGTCAAAAGGGCATTGCGGCATACTGAAAGTGCCGTATACACCCATTCAATACAATCGCCACGCGGAGATATTGTTGATGTTCTATATAGATTGGTAGATGGTAATACGCATCTTTAAGGTCAAGTACCGTCATAAAGCAATGGGGAAACAGGAGTTTTATGGTGGACCGGATAGACTCCATTTTAAAGGTTTGATTTTCTAAGAAGATGTTCAACTTTTTAAGGTTGATAATGGTTCTGAATGATCCATCCGGTTTTGGAATCAAGAATAAAGGGGAATAGAATCCCTTTCCCTCCTGAAGGAATGGAACTTCCACCAAAACTACCTTGGATAGAAGATTCATTACTTCCTGCTCCAATGCCTCCTGTTGCAACTGAGACTTTAAAGAAGTCAATAGAAATGAGTCCGGAGGGACTCGGGAAAATTTTAATCTTAAGCCAGAGGTGATGAAGCTATTTGCCCAAACATTTGACGTTATCGCTCGCCACTGATTTGAGAAGGAGGACAATCTACCTCCCACAGGTAAATCTGCTCTAAGGGGGTTTGTCTTCAACTTTGAAAGGGCGCTTCCCAAATAATGCACCTCTTTGTTTGGTGTCTCTTGTGGCCCAGCGATCTTGGTTCTTAAAATCCTTCCTTTTATTAAACGCGGGCTTTCGGAACGCTCTCCTATAGAATGGAAGGTAATTATTATTATTAGGGAAGCCCTTTTTTCTCTCTCCCGCTTTGGTTAGGATCTCGTCCAGTTTAGTACCAAACAGGTACTCACCCTGACATGGGAGGCCACACAATTTGGATTTTGTTTGGGGATCACCCTTCCAGCCCTTAAGCCACAGGGCCCTACGTGCTGCATTCATCAGTCCTGCCGACTTGGCTGCAAGGCGTATGGAGTCAGCAGATGAGTCTGCCAGGAAAGCTGTAGCACCCCTAATTAGGGGTATAGAGGATAACAATTTTTCTCTCGAGAGACCTCCTTTCAGCCCTTCCTCCAAGTCACTTAGCCAGACTAGCATGGACCTAGCGGTGCATGTAGCCGATATAGCCGGTCTAAAAGCCCCCGTAGAAGTCTCCCAGGCTCTTTTTAAAAGAGAGTCGGCTTTACGGTCCAGTGTATCTTGTAATGAGCCCAAATCCTCCACAGGCAGCAAGGATTTTTTGGATGTGGACGCTACTGCCGCGTCTACTTTCGGGGCTTTTGACCATGTAGAAAACTCTTCATCATTGAAGGGATAACGCCTTTTTGAAGATGGTGGTAATCCCCTTTGCCCCTGGCTTTCCCACTCTTTTTTGACTAAATTTTTTACTGCTGCTATTACAGGGAAGGAGGGTCTTTTCCTTTCGGATAGACCAGCAAACATTATGTCTTGCTGTGTTCTATGGGCCTTAGAATCCTCGATACCCATGGTGTTACAAACGGATTTCACAAGGTTATCAATACTATCAGTGGGAAAGCATGTATCTTGATCCTCGTCTGAGGAAACATATTCCTGGGATTTATCAGAGTCTGCATTCTCTATATCAGAAGACTGGTCAGATATAGGGGAAACGTATCCCCTTTTTCCCTTAGTACGCGGCTCCTTGTCAGAACTATGCAGGGCTCGTAATTTTTCCCTAATCATGACTCTAATGTCTTCTGATTTAACTGACGCTTCCTCCCGTAAGGTAGTGTCGGGGTCGTCACGACAATACCCTTCATCCACCAGTCATTCCAAATCAGATTAGGAGCATGTTGGTACCGGATAAGAATGAGTCAGACACAATGCTGGTTCAAACTCATTGCACGCTCGTGTGTAACGTCACAGCAACTGAACTATTTATTTCATATACATAACATTATATAGTCCATTGGGGGAAGGTGTGCAGAGGGCGGGGTTAGGCGGGGTTTAAGCAATGTATCTAGTATTCAGTCCCTCTGATTGGCTATGACATCATCTGATGAATCTTCCTTTGTCCACATCTTGTTAAGTTTCCATTTCTCCAGAAACGATACTTTAGCTTCAGAAACGAAAGTAGATTCTTGGCAAGTACAAAAACTAAGGCAAAAGTGAATACTGGCAGCCATCTTAAATACAGTTAAATTTGCATTTAGCAAGCAAAGGGGAAAAACTTATTGTTTCACAGCATAAGAATATATAAAAGTACAAAAGAGTATAAAAACGTATATTTTTACCTTGACAATCCCCCCTAAACACTAAGTTTTTCCCTAAAAAGAAAGATCCTTTGAGACTGTCCATGTGATGGGGAAAGGGGAGGTGGATTTCTTCATCCAGACACCTCAGAAGCTCTCCCCTTGTGAGAGGCCTCCAGGCAGCTGAACCCTTCACTAGCTTCACATGGAGTTCTCCCGCTGTCCCTAAACTAAATCTCTTTGCATCATCTGAGAGTAAGGGGTTTTGTCTAACATCTTGAGGGGGCGTACTTAGAGATTTCCCCTGGATCAGTGCCATCGCACTCTGGTGGGTCTACTTCTTGGTTGGGGAAGGTGCCAGTCGGAGTTGCCTCAGTGATAACCTTTTTATACAGGGGAATAACACAACAGAGGATTATCGATCCAACTACAAGAAGGGCAATCAGTACCAGACAAGCTTGTTGGAGGAATCCTTTGAGCCCACCCAACCAACCGGAAAAGAAAGATGTGTCTACTCCTGCATTAGTTTTTAATTCTGCTGCTAACCCATTTATCTTCTTAAGGGCTATCATGGTCTTTCCATTTACCCCAGAGTTCTGAGGGATATAGGTACAACATTCCTCTCCCACCATCCCACAAACTCCTCCTTCCTCAGCTAAGATCATATCAAGGGCTAGTCGGTTTTGGAGGGTCATTCTAGTGTTAGGGCGCAACTCCTCAACTATACCCTGCAAAGCATCACAGGTAAAATTGACAAACCTTTGTTCACTGTAATATGTGTAATTGATCCAATCAACATTCTTATTAATCTGCACATGTGGATTAAAGAAGCAAAGCCAACATAGATCTGGTTCTCGGCTTTAAATTGGTCAGGCACCCCCCTTGGCACTCCAACGCCATCGACATATAACAATGGATCTTCTTCATAACTCATGTGGAGCTGATCAAGGCTTCTCCTCATTCTGGTATATTCATCAGGTGTCTCTGGATCCCAAGGTAAAATCTTGAACTGCATAGCTAGTTTAACAAGGGTGCATTGACCTGTCCAGGTATTAGGCAACCTAGGACGGAGCTTACCATCTCCACATAACCAATAAATGTCGTACATATACTGTGTATGATTAGCTAGCAAATCAGTATCTAGGGAACTGTTCTCTTTACAGAAACCTGTCTTGAAGACCCCTAATGGTGTAACTGTAGTGTCGTGGGAATTATAGCAGGTATAATTATCAGCTAACACAGTTATCCCTCCTGGGACCTTTAATTTAGGTGCTTCATGAATTAGTGGGACATAATCTGAGCAATCAGTGGGCTTTAGACCCTTCAACAGATTCATAACACAGACAGTGGTATTGTCATCAGGAAAAAAACAATGCATATGTGTATAGATGTGTATTCGCTGCAGCACAAGCAACACATCCTATAGAGATATTCTGGACTCGTACATTGTATCTTACCCATTCTAACCATAAATTTGTCCTTGGGGCTGTTTGTGTTTCTATGGAGAAGACTTCTTGCCAACTAAGACCTGGAATGGGGATTACTTCGTTAACTATATTTTGCAAACATTCACCTGGGCCTGTTTTAGCTGTACTGGTAACGGGGGCCTTGGTTGGTCTGAAGCTAATATCCTAGAGCTGTATATGGCCTAAATTCCCATAGTATCCACTATTAAACACATTATGAAAATACCTCCCCAGTACAATTGTTATCTCTGGTAACACATATATAATACTGGATAATTCCCTCTACCACCCGCTGAGTCTCGGGGCACTTGACTACATCGCAGAAATCAAATCACCAGATATTTACCGGGGCCGTTAGGTTTACCCAGAGAATAGTGGCACCGGGATTCTTATTTACAATAAGGGCCGGGGAGGTAGGGGCGAGGATGGCCCCCAGCCTCAGGACCAAAAACAACAGCAACATTTTCCTTCGATCACCACTGTGACTAAGCGCTGGTCCGGTCTCTTTTGCAGTGTGAAGCGTAGATCCAGGTGCTCTTTCCTTCAAGTTTTACTGACATAGCTTTTCACGACCATAAAACCACCAGGCTTCAAATTGTGACAAATATCGGTTTCTGCTGAATCTGGAAGGGAAAAAGAAACTAAAACATGGGTGTTAGCAACATTTCTACTAAACTGAATAACATATTGAACAGCACGGTCAGTTTCTTCTGACAACTAATGAGACTGAAAATTTGCAACTGAGAACCTAGCACCAAACAATATCTCATATGGGGACAGGCCATGTTTTGCAATAGGGTAGTACGAATGTGTAAGAGCCCTGGCCATGGAGCCGTAGTCTCCTGCATCATTTTGGTCAATTGTCCCCTCAGTGTGCTGTTCAGCCTCTTAACTTTCCCACTGGATTGTGGAGAGTATGGAGTATGGAGGGCTACAGTGGATCCAAGCATTGTCAGAACCTCCTGATACACGAGAAGGAAAGTCCGGGCCTTGGTCACTTTCAGCAACTTCTGGAACCCCATATCTGCATATAACTTCCATCACCAGTTTCTTTGCTGTGGTCTTTGCAGTCACGTTGGTAACGGGGAATGCTTCTGGCCAACTGGAGAACATGTCAACAACCACCAGACAATAGTCATACCTTCCAGACTTCGGCAACATGATGAGGTCCACCTGGAGCCTTTGGAAAGGATAGTCGGGCTTAGCAAGATACTTCGGGGGTACACGTTGAAGTTGACCGGGATTGCAGGTCTGACAGATACCTCGATGTGTGGGCCCATGCGCCCACGTGACAATAGCAGGGTACATCTGCTTAGGGAGACACACAAGTTGGTCCTTTTTCCAGCGACCATGTCCATACGTGCTCCATCAGCTTTCCACTGCTTCACTTCTTCCTTTGGAGACATTCTCTGCATCGTCATTAAGCGGTCTTGCGGGGTCCGGCAGAAAACCTCAGTCTGTCATAGATCATCAGGTTCCTGTAGAGTCAGTGTTTCTTGTAACTGTTTACACTGAGAGCGTGTGGTCACCATAGCTGGTATGGGCTGTTCAACAGGCAGGAGAGCAGCAGCTTTTGCTTGCATATCCGCAAAGGCATTACCAACAGTCTGTGGACTGTTCCATGGTACCGTGCTCCTTAACTTTGATAATGGCCACCTGGGTAGGTAATTCGATTGAGTCCATGAGGGCTTTAACAGCTTCAACATTCTTCACTGAGTCCCGGCGGTAGTAACAAATCCTCGATTGGTTCATAGGCTCCGAAATCATGAGCAATACCAAATGCTTACAGTGAGTCTGTGTATATTAGCCCACCTGTCTTTGGCTTGTGCTGACAGGGAGGGAGTGAGTGCAGCTGCTTGCACTACAGTGTCTTCCGTAGTAACAGCGTATCATGTGTGAAATCTGCCAAAATCATCACCATATCTTGAACAGTCTTTCAGGGCCTTGTAGAGAGGTAACATTATGCGGGATGCGTCCGGTATCCACTGACAACAATAAGTACATAGTCCAAGGAAACGCTGGAGCTCAGTCACATCTTTTGGGAATGGAAGGGAGCTGACGGCTATTTTTTCTTTCTTCTGTGAGGTGTCTGGCACCCTGAAGGAGACAGTGACCCAAAAATATCACTTGACCAAGGCAGAACCGAAGTTTCAAGGCCGAAGCCCGACAGTTCAGATCTGCCAGATACTTGCGAAAACTAACAGTGGCAACAATGGCTTCCTGCTCTGTCTGTGTACACAACAAAAAAACAAAAAAATTACCCACATACTGAAGTAACGTGACATAGGCATATTCTAACTGACAGGATTAGAGACACTATCCCCCCTATTTTTTTTTTTTTTTTCTACAGGCATTATTGAGGGTGGATCTGGGCATGTAAGATATACATCTCATTATACTCATCTACATAGGGGTTATATAACATAAATACCATCTGACCATCATCTTGGCTCACCAACTCTCTAGGTCTGCTCAGGTGCACTTATACGTCCATCATATCGTCTTTGTCTGTATAATGGGAAAGGTTTGTTCTCAGGGTCAGCCAATTATTTTAGCGTAGCTAGCTAGTCAGAGGGCTTCCAGGGATAATACTCCTGTATCTGTCTTACACTACCTGGTGTGGTTGGTTCTCTGGTGGTGGGGGTGACTAGATAACCGGTTAGGGGTGACATGACATGCTGGTCTACAGCTCCTTCCCAAAAGGATTACTGTCAGCTTACTCCCAAAATTAATGTCCCCACTACCCACTATCCTGTGTCAGCTTATCACTACATGTGATCTTATCTGGACAGGAATCAGTGTAATTCACTTAGGTTGCAGCACAGATTATACAAGTATTTCTCCAGTCTGGGTTTGTCTGACCGCAATATTTACAAATCCATCTGTCCTATCTTGGTCTGAGAATTAACATGGCGAGAGAGATTTCCAGACACAGGGTTAAAATGAATATTGGAATATGAGACTAGATTTGCATAAGGGAGGGGGAGCTGGAGCTGAAGTCTTCTGCTTCTTGGGCCACTGATAAGGAAGCGAGCTGCGAGTTGTGTCCTTGAAGCTGCGAGGGGAGGGGGACTAGAGAGCGAGTGAGGATCGCTGCAGCTGCTGATACAGACTGGGTTAAGTTCTTCTGGAAACTTTGGCCCCCCCTTTCTCTGGCCGGCAGCACAAAAAGGAGAAATCAAAGAAAACAATTCGCGCAGGGGTTCACCCCTCCCATCGGCCACAGACACACAGACAAGAATTTACAGCATTCCTTAACACAAAAGAAGACAATAACGCAGCTATTTGACTCCACCCTCCCATTGGGTGTCTCGGAAAACCACACAGAGTGACAAAATACAGCAGTTCTCAGACTCAATTAATTTCTACAAAACCTTCACACAACTCATTTGCCAGAACACCCTAGAAAAACTAATGATTGAGGTATTTTATAGCCAAACACGGGCTCTGCATCCTTTCATCTTTCCTCTCCATCAACCTTTTTGCTCGTTCTTTATGAGATGGTGCCATGTAGACAGCTGCAATCTCCCTGTCGAGGACAATCCTACATGCTCGTACACCTTCTCGACATTCTTGACTGCCTTCTTGCCCTCCCGTGACTCTACTATTGTCTTGACTTCCACAGCATCCTCATCTAACTCGTGGGGCACGGACTTCTTCTGCCATAAGAGACGTAACATGACTCACAGAATACTACGCCCTTCTGCAGTAGGCCGCTGACAGCGACAGCAACACGTGTGTCCTAACACGGAGCCTCGCGCTCCACGTGTTATGAATAAAGAGCCTCGCGCTCAATATTTTTCCCTAACCTGAACACCAGTGATTACAGTCTGTCCTGTCACGATATTCTAAACGTTGGGAGGCTGTCTCCTAGTGAGACCCCTCCACTGTGTTTCTGGTGGTCCCCCTCTTGGGACGTCTTAATTACCGATATGTGCAAGTGTGTGCAAGTGTTTCTGGTGGTCCCCCTCTTGGGACGTCTTAATTACCGATATGTGCAAGTGTGTGCAAGTGTTTCTGGTGGTCCCCCTCTTGGGACGTCTTAATTACCGATGTATGTGCGTGCAATATCACAGAGGCTACGTCTCCTATCCCAATCCACAAACTTCTCAATCTTTCACTCTATCACTACTAGGCAACAGTCACGGGTAGGGTGGTTGAATGGAGTACAATGACCGGTGGAGGAGGTGTGGTGTACACGAGGACGCGCAGAGTGCGACGTCTCTCAGTTGCTGGTTCGAAGCGTGGCACGGGATCGCGCTCGGTCTCACCACTCGACCAGTCACTCCCCAGACCCAAGGAGACCACAGACTAACCAATAATGGCTGAAACACTAGCAAGTGTGACACATACATAGTATGCGATCTCCACTTACCGTGTTTGGAGGGTGATCAGTCCTCGAGGTCAGCCACTACGGGTGTCGTCCACGGACGTCCAGGCATGGGTCCAGGGGGTCTCGGATCGCGGGCCACGCCCCACGTTGGTTGCGCCAAATTGTCGGGGTCGTCACGACAATACCCTTCATCCACCAGTCATTCCAAATCAGATTAGGAGCATGTTGGTACCGGATAAGAATGAGTCAGACACAATGCTGGTTCAAACTCATTGCACGCTCGTGTGTAACGTCACAGCAACTGAACTATTTATTTCATATACATAACATTATATAGTCCATTGGGGGAAGGTGTGCAGAGGGCGGGGTTAGGCGGGGTTTAAGCAATGTATCTAGTATTCAGTCCCTCTGATTGGCTATGACATCATCTGATGAATCTTCCTTTGTCCACATCTTGTTAAGTTTCCATTTCTCCAGAAACGATACTTTAGCTTCAGAAACGAAAGTAGATTCTTGGCAAGTACAAAAACTAAGGCAAAAGTGAATACTGGCAGCCATCTTAAATACAGTTAAATTTGCATTTAGCAAGCAAAGGGGAAAAACTTATTGTTTCACAGCATAAGAATATATAAAAGTACAAAAGAGTATAAAAACGTATATTTTTACCTTGACAGTAGTATCAATGCATGGTTTACAAAGTCTCTTAGTGTGACTATCCGGAAGGGGCTGGAGACATAACACACACTGTTTGTGTTTCGTTTTTTCAGTTCTTTTTGCCTAGGGTGTATAGAGGGAGAGGGGACAATAATCATCTTAGTGGGGTAGATGCACACTCACCCAGTGAAGCTGTCTGTCAAGGTACCGGCTATTGAGGAGGAGACTGAGGCACAAGCAGAGGAATAGCTTGATCCGACTTGCTCTTCCTAGAAGATCCGCTCTGTCTAGAGCGACTTCTGCTGGCATGGCTGCGTGGAGTAGTAGCGGTGACTTCCATGGAAGACATCACAGGGTCCTGTGCAGAATCCATATCGGACGCTGGAGTGTCAGCGCCGGTGTCCTTTTCACATGGGGGCTGCCATCTTCTTCCTGTTGAACCCGGAAGTGCTAACCACCTCCGGGTCGCGGCCATACTTTATGCACCTGCGCTACCACCGGCATCAGCACAGGCGCCGTTTCCCTCCTCCATCACCCCGGAAGCTTACCTGCACTTCCGGGGAAACACACTGGGGCTCCACGCTGCCTGAGCGTCCGCCGAGGACGGTGCGACGCTCCCTACCGCAGCGCTTGCTTCCCGCAAACAACCAGGATGGATCCCCGTGAGCCAGCAACCGCCTGTCCTGGCCTCACGGCGTCTGCCAGCAGAGGGGGGAAACTGAGCCAGGACCCCCGACGCTGCTTCCAGCTCTGGAGCCCTTGGCGTCCCCAAAGGTAAACTACGCAAGCGGCATCCAGGCTGGGCATCCTCTTCTCTCCGTGGATTTTCCAGTAGGAACAGGAAACCAAACTGTGGGAGCGAGGGGGACCGCCCCTTTTATCTCTCTGTAGGGTTTCCTGCTCCTAGGGGCGGATCCCTTCTCTCAGTGGGTGCTGTCGTGGCGAAGAGAAAAATTTACCACTATCATAAAGTACAATATGTAACGAGAAAACAGTCTCAGAATCACCAGGATCCGTTGAAGCATTATGACCTCATAAAGTGACAGTGGTCAGAATTGAAAACAGGCTTCGGGGTGAAGGGGTTAGATAGATCTATACTCTGGAATTGGAGAACCACATTCTTACTTAATTTGCTGTTGATCTTCATGCAAAATGGGTCGAAAATTGGGGTGGATGGTAGCTATGCACAGGTTTATAGCTTTGAAGATCAAGCTGACATTTGGTATAAGGCTGGGGTCACACTGGCGTATTGCATCCGATGCGAGATCATCGGATGCGATATTCTAATGACACTCGGCTCCTGCTCGCAGTGTCATGCGTCTGTGCTCCGATTCTCTCGCACAGGGAGGATCGGAGCACAGCTGCGGAGGAGGCGGAGAAATGAATTTCTCTATCTTCTCCATTGCTGGGGTCCGCTTATAACGCACATCACTCGGATGATATCCGAGTGGTGTGCGCAGTCTCACTCGCACCCATAGACTTTTATGGGTGCGAGTGAGCCGAGAGTTTTCCTTGGTCCGAGACAATCGCAGCATGCTGCGATTGTCTCGGACTGAGGTAAACGGCTGACAAAAAGTCGGCTGCTGGGAGCTGCCCCATAGCTTAACATTGGTCTGAGTGCAATGCAATTTTTTATCGCATTGCACTCGGCCATTTAAAACGCCAGTGTGACGCCGACCTTAGGTGTATTGTGTTGAATAAAATGCAAATCAGGTTGCAATAGTATGTGTTGCACCATGTGTGGGTAACCAAGTGAATCCTAGTGTGGATGAAGTGATAGTGGAGCGTCAATGACATTGCCTAACAAAAGCATTCAGTCATTCCTAAAGTTTAACCCCTTTCTGACATTGGGTGCAATTGTATGCCAATATCGGACTCCCCCTGTTTGGTGCGGGCTCTTTACAGCTGATCTATACAACTGACATGTGCCTGCAACAACGGCAGGTGGAATCGCGATCCACCCGCAGCTGTTAACTAGTTAAATGCCACTGTCAATTTTTGACAGCAGCATTTAAGTTGCGCTTACCAGAAGCGGGAGGCTAATCCCGCCCATGGGTTGGCATGACAAACAGAGGTCGGCTCTCATAGCAAGTTAGCATTTCTGCTACACACAGGCGATCTGATCATTGCCTGTGTGTAGCAGAGGTGATCAAAGTACTGCATTTTCTAGTCTCCCATGGAGATTATTGAAGCATGCAAAAAGTAAAAAAAAGTTTTGAAAAATATTACAAAAGTAAAAAAAATATATAAGTTCAAATCACCCCATTTTCGCCCCATTCAAAATATAAAAATAAAAAAAATCAAATATACACATATTTGATATTGCCGCATTCAGATTTGCCTAATCTAACACTATTAAAGATCACAAAAAATGGAGATGCTACAAAATTTGGAATTTTTTCACCACTTATATAGGAAAGAGCCTTGACATGTTTGGTGTCTATGAACTCGTAATAACCTGGAGAATCATAATGGCAGGCCAGTTTTAGCATTTAGTGAAAATACATACTATGAGATACGGCCTTCCCAAAACCCTGTCTGATGACAAATGCACAAATGCAGGCCTCCACTGATAAAGGCTAGGAGTGGCACAGGTGCAAACTACTTGATAAAAACAGCCACCCCAACCAACCATTGCAGGGGTTGGCTGCCTAGCAGAAAAAATGCACATTGATATAACTCACATAGGATGCCAGTCACACTGATAGGTTTGGTGCACAGTGTCTGGTATGCAACCTATTGATGACGCCCCTTGTATTAACAGGCGGGCTGCCCAGCACTATAATATGCAGAACACAGTGACAGACGCCCCTGAAAAACCTAGCCAACATAAAGAGGCCTGGCCACATCCTGCAAAAAAGGATATGATATAGTGCAAAAAAATGCATGCATATGATAAATACATACACTATATGAGGTATTGGTTTAATATTTTGGCCAAAATAAAGTAAGCCCGCAACCCAACGTCAAGGGTCCCCATAATATTGCGGGTCCTACCACTAATATCAAAAAACAGCTAACATAGAAAAAACTCAGAAAAAATACATACCATGAGGTACGGCCCTCCCAAAACCCTGTCTGATGACAAATGCACACAAAGGCCTGCTGCATCCTGTTAAATGTGCATTTGTCAGACAGGGTTTTGGGAAGGCCGTACCTCATGGTATGTATTTTTTCTGAGTTTTTTCTATGTTAGCCATTTAGTGAAAATAGTAAAAAAACAAAACAAAAAAACAAAGCAACTGTGGAATTGCTCCTTTTTGCAATTTCACCACACTTGGAATTTTTTTCCCTGTATTTCAGTACATGAAATGTTAAAACCAATGCTGTTGTTCAAAACTACAACTTTTCGCTCAAAAAAACAGCCCCCGACAGAAGGAGAGGGGTGAAAGAAGGAGAGGGGTCCCGGTCGGCTATGTGCTCTCACCCCGACAGCGCCGTTTCGCTAATGCTTCCTCTATGGGTACGCCCCCATAGAGGAAGCATTAGCGAAACGGCGCTGTCGGGGTGAGAGCACATAGCCGACCGGGACCCCTCTCCTTCTTTCACATTCAGGTATGACGATACATCTCTCCCATATAGTGCTATAGTCCTCCTTCAGTTGTACCTTTTGCGGTCATCAGTGAGTTCAGTACGCACTCTCTACACTTTGTTACGGGCATCTGCATTATTTCTTTAGCACACAGTTGTGGCTATTTAACTTATATTGCACTAAGCACTTGGCACTTAGCATTAAGCACTTTGCAAAGCGTGCAGTAGTCTATCATTATTTTTGGTCTGCGCTCTATTTATGACCCACTAATGTATAGGACTTACTATATTATTTTGTAACTATGTTTTTTTGGAGATTTGTCTTGTCATTATGACATTTAAATTATAATACCTTACATGTATGTATGCCCCTCCCCCCTTTTGATTGCACTACGCACTAGGTACTTTGTGTTCAACATTTGGTTGGGTGTTATTTTACCCAGCGATTAATTGCACAGAGGGCATTTAATTTCATACATAGGTATATATATGTGCTGTATGATCATTTTTTTTACATCATTTACCTTGAGTCATACCTGTATTATTATTTGTGATATTGTATATAGGCCCTGTCTCCTATGTGTTCTTCTTTTTGTGATTCCAGTAGCTTGATTTGATATTTTAACTATTTTTAAATATATTCAATAAAATCTATCATGTTTTATTTTTGCATTTATCGTCTTTCCTACACTTGATGGTAGTGTTGGTGTGTATTTAGTAGTGTCTTGACGTTCGTGCTATAAAATTTGTTTCTCAGACTGTGTTTAATAACGTGTGCACATAGCCTAAACATTACAGCAATTTTAATATTAAAAAATTGTTGAAAAGTTAAGAGTGTTTAAAAAATAAAAGTGTTAACAGTTTATTTTTTTCAATTAATAAAAACAAAGTGAATGAACAAAACAGAAATTTAAATCATCAATATTTTGTGTGACCACATTTGCCTTCAAAATAGCCCTGATCACAGCATTGAGTCTTTGAATAAATGAAGGGACACAAGGATTTGCGCTACCTACATCCACACTAGATTGGTGGTAGTTCTCCAAGATGTTTGGAACAGCCTCCATGCAAAATTCCTTCATAAACTGTGTACATACAACAATTGATGCTTTGAAGCTGTTTTGAAAACAAAAGGTTTTCACACCAAATATTGATTTGATTGAGGTTTCTCATATGTTCATTCATGTTACATTGTTAATTGAAAAAAATAAACTATTAATAATTCTAATATTGAAAGCATTGTTACTTTATAGCATATTTTCCACACCTGCCTAAAAATTTTGCATACTAATGAATATGATTCAATGGTGCAGATCCACTATATCCACTATATACAGGTACATTTGGTGTAAAATCCAAATGTACCTGTATCTCATAGAGTCCAGCCTCCTTGGAATAGATTTAGCTGAAAGGTGAAAAAATACCACGAAATTCCACATCTTGTTGGGCAAAGTTGCACATGCTTTTTTTTGTACTTTATTGGTTAACATCCAATAGTGGGGTGGGCTATTTATGCCACTCTGTTAGAAAAAATATATTATTTCCAAAAGCATATGCCATTCTTTCCCATTGAAGACAGTAATCTGTCTGGATTTATACTGAAAAATGTACCTAGTTTTTCCTGACTCCTCTGTAAAAATGTCTTGATATGATGGAAACAATTTTACATATATATAAGTCCTATATTTTCATCAAATAATTTTTATTGAGTTTTTCAAGATTATAAAGTCAAACATTTAAACAGGGATAATAAAACAAGGGAATCAACTGGGTAAAGAAAAATGGGTAGGGGAAATGTGATGAGAGAAGGAGAGCTAGCAAACTTTAGTGGGCAGGAAAACAGTGGCGGGAGATCAAAAGAGTGAAAAAAAAGTTGGGGGTAGTTCTCTATATGCTGTAAACTCAAATTATTGTTGCAGACAAATAATTGAGACAATAAATTAAATCAAAGTTTGGTATTTAACTTTTAAATTCTTTATTCCAGAGATACCAATAGACTCTATATTTCTGGAGAGTGTAATTTCTAATTGTGGAGGATAGTTCGAATTTGTTATGGAACAATATTTTATCTACTAGATGGTGGCCTGATTCTAAAGCATCGGGTATTCTAGAATATGTATGTACGTTGCGCTGTGAGTGGGGGTTAAATTCCGTGTCAATATCGCTGATTGGTCGCGGCCAGCCGGGCGCGACCAATCAGCGAAGCGTGGTTGAAATCCCGCACCAATTTGCGGCTGGACTGCGTTTCACTGATTGGTCACGGTTGGCCGGGCATGACTAATCACCGAAGCGGTGTTTAAATCCCGCGGCAATATCGCTGATTGGCCGCAGCCGGCTGCGTAGTATATAGCACAGCCACGTAGTATATAGCAGCCATGTAGTATATAGCACAGCCACGTAGTATATAGCACAGCGATGTAGTATATAACACAGCCCACACAGTAGATAGCACAGCCATGTAGTATATAGCACAGGCATGTAGTATATAACACAGCAATGTAGTATATAGCAGCCAAGTAGTATATAACACGACGTAAAATATAGCAGCCACGTAGTATATAACACAGACAGTCACGTAGTATATAGCAGTCACGTAGTATATAGCAGCCACGTAATATATAGCAGCCATGTAGTATATAGCACAGCCATATAGTATATAGCACAGCCCACATAGTATATAGCACAGCAACGTAATATATAGCAGCCACGTAGTATATAACACAGACAGCCACGTAGTATATAGCAGGCACATAATATATAGCAGACACGTAGTATATAGCACAACCACGTAGTATATAGCACAGCCCACATAGTATATAGCACAGCGACGTAATATATAGCAGCTACGTAGTATATAACACAGACAGCCACGTAGTATATAGCAGTCACGTAATACATAGCAGCCACGTAGTATATAGCACAGCCACGCAGTATATAGCACAGCGATGTAGTATATAGCAGCCATGTAGTATATAACACAGCCCACGTGGTATATAGCAGCCACGTAGTATATAACACAGACAGCCACATAGTATATAGCAGTCACGTAGTTTATAGCAGCCACGTAATATATAGCAGCCACGTAGTATATAGCAGCCACATAATATATAACACAGCCCACATAGTATATAACACAGCCCACATAGTATATAACACAGGCCACGTAGTATGTAGCACAGCCTACGTAGTATATAACACAGCCCACGTAGTATACAGCAGTGTGAGCACCATATCCCTGTGAAAAAAGAATTAAAATAAAAAATAGTTACAGTGGGGCAAAAAAGTATTTAGTCAGTCAGCAATAGTGCAAGTTCCACCACTTAAAAAGATGAGAGGCGTCTGTAATTTACATCATAGGTAGACCTCAACTATGGGAGACAAACTGAGAAAAAAAAATCCAGAAAATCACATTGTCTGTTTTTTTAACATTTTATTTGCATATTATGGTGGAAAATAAGTATTTGGTCAGAAACAAAATTTCAGCTCAATACTTTGTAATATATCCTTTGTTGGCAATGACAGAGGTCAAACGTTTTCTGTAGGTCTTCACAAGGTTGCCACACACTGTTGTTGGTATGTTGGCCCATTCCTCCATGCAGATCTCCTCTAGAGCAGTGATGTTTTGGGCTTTTCGCTTGGCAACACGGACTTTCAACTCCCTCCAAAGGTTTTCTATAGGGTTGAGATCTGGAGACTGGCTAGGCCACTCCAGGACCTTGAAATGCTTCTTACGAAGCCACGCCTTCGTTGCCCTGGTGGTGTGCTTTGGATCATTGTCATGTTGAAAGACCCAGCCACGTTTCATCTTCAATGCCCTTGCTGATGGAAGGAGGTTTGCACTCAAAATCTCACGATACATGGCCCCATTCATTCTTTCATGTACTCGGATCAGTCGTCCTGGCCCCTTTGCAGAGAAACAGCCCCAAAGCATGATGTTTCCACCACCATGCTTTACAGTAGGTATGGTGTTTGATGGATGCAACTCAGTATTCTTTTTCTTCCAAACACGACAAGTTGTGTTTCTACCAAACAGTTCCAGTTTGGTTTCATCAGACCATAGGACATTCTCCCAAAACTCCTCTTGATCATCCAAATGCTCTCTAGCAAACTTCAGACGGGCCCGGACATGTACTGGCTTAAGCAGTGGGACACGTCTGGCACTGCAGGATCTGAGTCCATGGTGGCGTAGTGTGTTACTTATGGTAGGCCTTGTTACATTGGTCCCAGCTCTCTGCAGTTCATTCACTAGGTCCCCCCGTGTGGTTCTGGGATTTTTGCTCACCGTTCTTGTGATCATTCTGACCCCACAGGGTGCGATTTTGCGTGGAGCCCCAGATCGAGGGAGATTATCAGTGGTCTTGTATGTCTTCCATTTTCTAATTATTGCTCCCACTGTTGATTTCTTCACTCCAAGCTGGTTGGCTATTGCAGATTCAGTCTTCCCAGCCTGGTGCAGGGCTACAATTTTGTTTCTGGTGTCCTTTGACAGCTCTTTGGTCTTCACCATAGTGGAGTTTGGAGTCAGACTGTTTGGGGGTGTGCACAGGTGTCTTTTTATACTGATAACAAGTTTAAACAGGTGCCATTACTACAGGTAATGAGTGGAGGAAAGAGGAGACTCTTAAAGAAGAAGTTACAGGTCTGTGAGAGCCAGAAATCTTGATTGTTTGTTTCTGACCAAATATTTATTTTCCACCATAATATGCAAAAAAATGATAAAAAAACAGACAATGTGATTTTCTGGATTTTTTTTTTCTCAGTTTGTCTCCCATAGTTGAGGTCTACCTATGATGTAAATTACAGACGCCTCTCATCTTTTTAAGTGGTGGAACTTGCACTATTGCTGACTGACTAAATACTTTTTTGCCCCACTGTATATACCGTATATACTCGAGTATAAGCCGAGATTTTCAGCCCAAATTTTTGGGCTGAAAGTGCCCCTCTCGGCTTATACTCGAGTCACGGTAGCGGTGGGGTCGGCGGGTGAGGGGGAGAGGGCACTAAGGCATACTCACCTAGTCCTGCCGCTCCTGACGCTGCCCCTGCCTGTCACACTGTGTCCGGTGCCGCAGCTCTTCCTGTCAGCGGTCACGTGGGACCGCTCATTAAACTTATGAAGAGGACTCCACTCCCATAGGGGTGGAGCCACATATTCATTCCTCTGAGCAGTGCCAGTGACCGCTGACAGGAAGAGCTGCGGCACCCGGAGACAGTGTGACAGGCAGGGGCAGCGTCAGGAGCGGCAGGACTAGGTAAGTATTTTATATTCACCTGTCCCCGTTCCACACGCCGGGCGTCGCTCCATCTTCCCGGCGCCGCTCTGTCTTCCCGGCGTCTCTGCGCTCTGACTGTGCAGGTCAGAAGGCGCGATGACGCATATAGTGTGCGCGGCGCCCTCTGCCTGATCAGTCAGTGCGGAGAGACGCAGAGATCGGACGCTGGGAGCTGCAAGCAAGAGAGGCGAGTATGGCTTTTTTTTTTTTTTTATTGCAGCAGCAGCAGCAATGGCACAGCTTTATAAGGAGCATATATGGGGCAAAAATGAACGGTGCAGAGCACTATATGGCACAGCTATGTGGCAATAATGAACGGTGCAGAGCACTATATGGCACAGCTATGGGGCAATAATGAACGGTGCAGAGCACTATATGGCACAGCTATGGGGCAATAATGAACGGTGCAGAGCACTATATGGCACAGATATGGGGCAATAATGAACGGTGCAGAGCACTATATGGCACAGCTATGGGTCAATAATGAACGGTGCAGAGCACTATATGGCAGAGCTATGGGGCAAGAATGAACGGTGCAGAGCACTATATGGCACAGCTATGGGTCAATAATGAACGGTGCAGAGCACTATATGGCACAGCTATGGGGCAATAATGAACGGTGCAGAGCACTATATGGCACAGCTATGAGCACTATGTGGCACAGCTATGGGGCAATAATGAACGGTGCAGAGCACTATATGTCACAGCTATGGGACAACAATGAACGGTGCAGAGCACTATATGGCACAGCTATGGGGCAAGAATGAACGGAGCAGAGCACTATATGGCACAGCTATGGGGCAAGAATGAAGGGTGCAGAGCACTATATGGCACAGCTATGGGGCAAGAATGAACGGTGCAGAGCACTATATGTCACAGATATGGGGCAAAAATGAACGGTGCAGAGCACTATATGGCACAGCTATGGGGCCATAATGAACGGTATGGAGCATCTATTTTTATTTTTGAAATTCACCGGTAGCTGCTGCATTTTCCACCCTAGGCTTATACTCGAGTCAATAAGTTTTCCCAGTTTTTTGTGGCAAAATTAGGGGGGTCGGCTTATACTCGGGTCAGCTTATACTCGAGTATATACGGTACTCACCTTCCGTCGTCCACCGAAGCTGTCCCGCTCCTCGCGATGCGGCCGGCAGCTTCCGTTCCCAGTGATGCATTGCGAAATTACCCAGATGATGTAGCAGTCTCGCAAGGCAACGGAAGGTGAGAATAACATGATTTTTTTAAAATTATTTTTAACATTATATCTTTTTACTATTGATGTTGCATAGCCAGCATTGTTTAAATAGGACTGTATTTAGGAGTCAACGATGAATTAACATCTCCCTGGACTGTTCTTGGTTTCTGCAGCCTCTGATTTGGCATTAGCACTTTTTAATATGTTTCATTTTTATAATCTATGATAAAGATCTAGATTAATACTGTTTTGGTACTTAAGCTCTTTTTTCATTTTGAGTTACCTTAGATAACTGTATAAAGATCCTTGAAATTGGTATCTATTATGTTGGGACTTCGGCTTGTTACTTTTATGCCTAGCTAAGTAATGGAGTTGTTTCCCCAAGAACAGGGGAATTCATTTTTTAAATGTTGTATGAAGTCTATGTCTAGATTAAAACTCAGAATGTTTGAGTTTTTGTGGTTGATTTTGTAGTAAGGTATTTCTGTGAAGATATTATTAATCTTTGTCAGTTCTTGGGTTAATTTTTACTGATTCTGCTAAGGGCTCCATTGTTAAGGTAACCCGAAGTGGTGACAAAGGGCAACCTTGCCTAGTTCCACTGGAAATTTGAAAAATTGGCAGAGGGACAAGTTTATAATGCTTGTATGGTGTTTAGTATGTGGCCTTGAAACCCCAATTTTTTAAAGACGCAAAGGTAAATCCACAATGTATGTGATTAAATGCCTTTTTGGCATCCATTGAGATAATTATAGAGGGCGTTCTCTCTTTCCCTATCAAAAATAGTAAGACTAAGATCTTTCTAGTGCAATCAGATGCTTGCGTATTGTGTACAAATCCCACTTGATCAGTGTGGACTAGTTCAGGAGTAATCTTATTTAGTCTTTGCACTATAATTTTTGCGTAAAGTTTGATGTCAGTGTTCAACAAGGATATTGGTCTATAGTTTGATATATTGGATAGGTCGCTGTTTTGTTTTGGAATTACTATTATTGTGGCTCTTAATAATTCTTTGGTGAAAATTGCTTCCTTGGCTGCTTAGTTGAACATGTTGGTTAATGGGGTAGTTAAAGGGACACTGTCACCTGAATTTGGAGGGAACAATCTTCAGCCATGGAGGCGGAGTTTTCGGATGTTTGATTCACTCTTTCCTTACCCGCTATCTAAATTGCATAGTGCAAAATAGTATGAGGCGACTGATCTTCGAATTTAATTGTGGGGATTCTAGTTTTGGGCCTCTGAGTTTTTACTTGATTTGCCATAAGTTTTGTAATTTTTTTTATATGAAAAATAATCAATAGTTTTGAGAGTTTGAAGCAATTTGTCATATTCACCTATTAAAGGGGCTTTGAGTTCGGTTCCTAATTTTAAAATATTTACGTGTGTCATACCGGTGGAATGCTTTTGCTGTTTCAGTTCTTCAAGTCTAATATTTTGTATAACTGTTTGAATCTTTTTTTCAGTACTTTTATTATGTTGGATGTTTAACTGTATTAATATACCGCTTTGTGTTCTCAACAAATGGTAGATGGAGTTAGTTCTTGTGATGAATTTACGTTAAAATAAAATTTTAACTTGTTTTGCTTATAATGTGGAATTTTTAAAAGGAAAGAGTTGCACCTCCATAATGCTGAGTTATTATGCCATCAAAAGATTTTATCGAAAAGTGAACTGGTGCATGATCAGACCACGATTTGTTGCCTATTGAAACGCTGCTAAATTTCTGTAGAGAATGTATGGTTGTTAGTATAAGATCAATTCTGGAGGAAGTTCGATGTGTATTAGAATACAATGTATACTCCCTAGAGGAAGAGTTGATGCACCTAAATACATCATATAGGTCATGAACCAGTTCTTCAAGGAAAAGATTTTCTGTCTGGATGTTGATATGGTGTCCATATTCTGGTGGTCTGGAATGATGTTAAAATCACCAAACATAATCAGACCTTCCCTTTGCATTTTTTTTATTCATTTTAATAGCTTATTTAAAAGGGTATCTGTCATTTGTTTGGTGCATACATGTTAGCAAGGGTACATTCCCTGTTATTAATTTTGCAGATCAGAATGCAATATCTGCGGTTTATATCTTTTATTTCTGAAATTAAATTAAATATTACAGAATCTTTAACCCCTTCCCGACCTGTGACGCCATGTAGGCGTCTTGAAAGTCGGTGCCAATCCGACCTGTGACGCCTATGTGGCGTCATGGAGGGATCGCGTCCCTGCAGATCGGGTGAAAGGGTTAACTCCAATTTCACCCGATCTGCAGGGACAGGGGGAGTGGTACTTCAGCCCAAGGGGGTGGCTTCGCCCCCCGTGGCTACAATCGCTCTGATTGGCTGTTGAAAGTGAAACAGCCAATCAGAGCAATTTGTAATATTTCACCTATGAAAAGTGGTGAAATATTACAATCCAGCCATGGCCGATGCTGCAATATCATTGGCCATGGCTGGAAACCCTGATCTGTCCCCTGCCACCGCCTCTGATCTCCTCCCCAGTCCTCCGTTCTGTTCCGTACTATGGTCCCCTCCCCTCCATCCTCCTGTCCGCTCCCCCATCCTCCTCTCTGCTCCCCAGTGCTCCAATCCACCCCCCGTGCTCCGATCCCACCCCCTCATACTTACCGAGCCTCCCGCTGTCTGTCCGTCTTCTCCATGGGCGCCGCCATCTTCCAAAATGGCGGGCGCATGCGCAGTGCGCCTGCCGAATCTGCCAGCCGGCAGATTCGTTCCAGGTACATTTTGATCACTGTGATAGGTTTTATCACAGTGATCAAAACAAAAAAAATTGTAAATGACCCCCCCCCTTTTATCACCCCCATAGGTAGGAACAATAATAAAATAAAGAAAAAAAAATATATATATATATTTTTCCAGTAGGGTTAGGGCTAGGGCTAGTGTTAGGGTTAGAACTAGGGTTAGGGTTAGAACTAGGCTATGTGCACACGGTGTATTTTCCGCAGCATGTCAATTCTTTGTGTGGATTCCGCAGCGGTTTACACCTGTTCCTCAATAGGAATCTGCAGGTGAAATCTGCACAAAAAACACTGGAAATCCACGGTGAATCCGCAGGTAAAATGCAGTGCCTTTTACCTGCGGATTTTTCAAAAATGGTGCGGAAAAATCTCACACGAATCCGCAACGTTGGCACATAGCCTTAGGGTTAGGGTTGGAAATAGAGTTAGGGTTGGAATTAGGGCTAGGGTTGGAAATAGGGTTAAGATTAGGCTTGTGGTTAGGTTTATGGTTATGGTTAGGGGTATGTTAGGGTTAGGGTTGTGGTTAGGGCTGGGATTAGGGTTAGGATTAGAGTTAGGGTTGGGATTAAGATTAGGGGTGTGTTGGGGTTAGGGTTGTGGTTAGGGGTGTGTTGGGGTTAGGGTTGTAATTAGGGTTATGGCTAGAGTTGGGATTAGGGTTAGCGGTGTGTTGGGGTTAGTGTTGGAGTTAGAATGGAGGGGTTTCCACTGTTTAGGCACATCAGGGGTCTCCAAACGCAACATGGCGCCACCATTGATTCCAGCCAATATTGCGTTCAAAAAGTCAAATGGTGCTCCCTCCCTTCCGAGCCCCGTCGTGCGCCCAAACAGTGGTTTACCCCCACATATGGGGTACCAGCATACTCAGGACAAAGTGGGCAACAATTATTGGGGTCCAATTTCTCCTGTTACCCTTGAAAAAATAAAAAATTGCTTGCTAAAACATAATTTGTGAGGAATAAAAAATTATTTTTTATTTTCACGGCTCTGCATTATAAACTTCTGTGAAGCACTTGGGGATTCAAAGTGCTCAGCACATATCTAGATAAGTTCCTTGGGGGGTCTAGTTTCCAAAATGGGGTTACTTGTGGGGGTTTCTACTGTTTAGGCACATCAGGGGCTCTGCAAATGCAACGTGACGCCCGCAGACCATTCCATCAAAGTCTGCATTTCAAAAGTCACTACTTCCCTTCCGAGCCCCAACGTGTGCCCAAACAGTGGTTTACCCCCACATATGGGGTGTCAGTGTACTCAGGACAAACTGGGCAACAACTATTGGAGTCCAATTTCTCCTGTTACCCATGTGAAAATAAAAAATTGCTTGCTAAAACATAATTTTTGAGGAAAGAAAAATGATTTTTTATTTTCATGGCTCTGCGTTGTAAACTTCTGTGAAGCACTTGGGGGTTCAAAGTGCTCAGCACATATCTAGATAAGTTCCTTGGGGGTCTAGTTTCCAAGATGGGGTCACTTGTGGGGGTTTCTACTGTTTAGGCACATCAGGGGCTCTGCAAACGTAGCATGATGCCCGCAGACTATTCCATCAAAGTCTGCATTCCAAAACGTCACTACTTCCCTTCCGAGCCCCGACGTGTACCCAAAGAGTGGTTCCCCCCCCCACATATGGGGTATCAGCGTACTCAGGACAAACTGGACAACAACATTTGGGGTCCAATTTCTCTTGTTACTCTTGTGAAGATAATAAATTGCGGGCTAAAAAATATTTTTTGAGGAAAGAAAAATGATTTTTATTTTCACGGCTCTGCGTTATAAACTTCTGTGAAGCACTTGGGAGTTTAAAGTGGTCACCGCACATCTAGATTAGATCCATGGGAGGTTTAGTTTCCAAAATGCGGTCACATGTGGGGGAGCTCCAATGTTTAGGCACACAGGGGCTCTCCAAACGCGACAGGTGTCCGCTAACGATTGGAGCAAATTTTTTC
The DNA here is from genome assembly GCF_032444005.1 of Ranitomeya imitator. Classification (NCBI taxonomy): domain Eukaryota; kingdom Metazoa; phylum Chordata; class Amphibia; order Anura; family Dendrobatidae; genus Ranitomeya; species Ranitomeya imitator. The sequence goes on along the minus strand of NC_091287.1, from coordinate 108,911,510 downwards.
ATTCAAAAGTCAAATGTTGCTCCTTCCCTTCCAAGCCCTGCCGTGTGCCCAAACAGTGGTTTACCCCCACGTGTGAGGTATCAGTGTACTCAGGTGAAATTGCCCAATAAATTTATGATCCATTTTATCCTGTTGCCCATGTGAAAATGAAAAAATTGAGGCTAAAAGAATTTTTTTGTGAAAAAAATTGTACTTTTTCATTTTTACGTATCAATTTGTGAACACCTGGGGTTTCAAAGTGTTCACTATGCATCTAGATAAGCCCTTTGGGGGGTCTAGTTTCCAAAATGGGGTCACTTGTGGGGGAGCTCCAATGTTTAGGCACACAGGGGCTCTCCAAACGCGACATGGTGTCCGCTAAAGATTGAAGCCAATTTTTCATTGAAAAAGTCAAATGGCGCTCCTTCCCTTCTGAGCCCTGTTGTGCGCCAAAACAGTATTTCCCCCCCACATATGGGGTATCGGCGTACTCAGGATAAATTGTACAATAACTTTTCTGGTCCAGTTTCTCTTTTTACCCATGGGAAAATAAAAAAATTGTTGCTAAAAGATAATTTTTGTGACTAAAAAGTTAAATGTTCATTTTTTCCTTCCATGTTGCTTCTGCTGCTGTGAAGCACCTGAAGGGTTAATAAACTTTTTAAATGTGGTTTTAGTAACATAGTAACATAGTTAGTAAGGCCGAAAAAAGACATTTGTCCATCCAGTTCAGCCTATATTCCATCATAATAAATCCTCAGATCTACGTCCTTCTACAGAACCTAATTGTATGACACAATATTGTTCTGCTCCAGGAAGACATCCACGCCTCTCTTGAACCCCTCGACTGAGTTCGCCATCACCACCTCCTCAGGCAAGCAATTCCAGATTCTCACTGCCCTAACAGTAAAGAATCCTCTTCTATGTTGGTGGAAAAACCTTCTCTCCTCCAGACGCAAAGAATGCCCCCTTGTGCCCGTCACCTTCCTTGGTATAAACAGATCCTCAGCGAGATATTTGTATTGTCCCCTTATATACTTATACATGGTTATTAGATCGCCTCTCAGTCGTCTTTTTTCTAGACTAAATAATCCTAATTTCGCTAATCTATCTGGGTATTGTAGTTCTCCCATCCCCTTTATTAATTTTGTTGCCCTCCTTTGTACTCTCTCTAGTTCCATTATATCCTTCCTGAGCACCGGTGCCCAAAACTGGACACAGTACTCCATGTGCGGTCTAACTAGGGATTTGTACAGAGGCAGTATAATGCTCTCATCATGTGTATCCAGACCTCTTTTAATGCACCCCATGATCCTGTTTGCCTTGGCAGCTGCTGCCTGGCACTGGCTGCTCCAGGTAAGTTTATCATTAACTAGGATCCCCAAGTCCTTCTCCCTGTCAGATTTACCCAGTGGTTTCCCATTCAGTGTGTAATGGTGACATTGATTCCTTCTTCCCATGTGTATAACCTTACATTTATCATTGTTAAACCTCATCTGCCACCTTTCAGCCCAAGTTTCCAACTTATCCAGATCCATCTGTAGCAGAATACTATCTTCTCTTGTATTAACTGCTTTACATAGTTTTGTATCATCTGCAAATATCGATATTTTACTGTGTAAACCTTCTACCAGATCATTAATGAATATGTTGAAGAGAACAGGTCCCAATACTGACCCCTGCGGTACCCCACTGGTCACAGAGACCCAGTTAGAGACTATACCATTTATAACCACCCTCTGCTTTCTATCACTAAGCCAGTTACTAACCCATTTACACACAATTTCCCCCAGACCAAGCATTCTCATTTTGTGTACCAACCTCTTGTGCGGCACGGTATCAAACGCTTTGGAAAAATCGAGATATACCACGTCCAATGACTCACCGTGGTCCAGCCTATAGCTTACCTCTTCATAAAAACTGATTAGATTGGTTTGACAGGAGCGATTTCTCATAAACCCATGCTGATATGGAGTTAAACAGTTATTCTCATTGAGATAATCCAGAATAACATCCCTCAGAAACCCTTCAAATATTTTACCAACAATAGAGGTTAGACTTACTGGCCTATAATTTCCAGGTTCACTTTTAGAGCCCTTTTTGAATATTGGCACCACATTTGCTATGCGCCAATCCTGCGGAACAGACCCTGTCGCTATAGAGTCCCTAAAAATAAGAAATAATGGTTTATCTATTACATTACTTAGTTCTCTTAGTACTCGTGGGTGTATGCCATCCGGACCCGGAGATTTATCTATTTTAATCTTATTTAGCCGGTTTCGCACCTCTTCTTGGGTTAGATTGGTGACCCTTAATATAGGGTTTTCATTGTTTCTTGGGATTTCACCTAGCATTTCATTTTCCACCGTGAATACCGTGGAGAAGAAGGTGTTTAATATGTTAGCTTTTTCCTCGTCATCTACAACCATTCTTTCCTCACTATTTTTTAAGGGGCCTACATTTTCAGTTTTTATTCTTTTACTATTGATATAGTTGAAGAACAGTTTGGGATTAGTTTTACTCTCCTTAGCAATGTGCTTCTCTGTTTCCTTTTTGGCAGCTTTAATTAGTTTTTTAGATAAAGTATTTTTCTCCCTATAGTTTTTTAGAGCTTCAATGGTGCCATCCTGCTTTAGTAGTGCAAATGCTTTCTTTTTACTGTTAATTGCCTGTCTTACTTCTTTGTTTAGCCACATTGGGTTTTTCCTATTTCTAGTCCTTTTATTCCCACAAGGTATAAACCGCTTACACTGCCTATTTAGGATGTTCTTAAACATTTCCCATTTATTATCTGTATTCTTATTTCTGAGGATATTGTCCCAGTCTACCAGATTAAGGGCATCTCTAAGCTGGTCAAACTTTGCCTTCCTAAAGTTCAGTGTTTTTGTGACTCCCTGACAAGTCCCCCTAGTGAAAGACAGGTGAAACTGTACAATATTGTGGTCGCTATTTCCTAGATGCCCGACCACCTGCAGATTTGTTATTCTGTCAGGTCTATTAGATAGTATTAGGTCTAAAAGTGCTGCTCCTCTGGTTGGATTCTGCACCAATTGTGAAAGATAATTTTTCTTGGTTATTAGCAGAAACCTGTTGCCTTTATGGGTTTCACAGGTTTCTGTTTCCCAGTTAATATCCGGGTAGTTAAAGTCCCCCATAACCAGGACCTCATTATGGGTTGCAGCTTCATCTATCTGGTTTAGAAGTAGACTTTCCATGGTTTCTGTTATATTTGGGGGTTTGTAACAGACCCCAATGAGAATTTTGTTACCATTTTTCCCTCCATGAATTTCGACCCATATGGACTCGACATCCTCATTTCCTTCGCTAATATCCTCCCTTAAAGTGGACTTTAGACAAGACTTTACATAGAGACAAACCCCTCCTCCTCTCCGATTTTTACGATCCTTTCTAAACAGACTGTAACCTTGTAAGTTAACTGCCCAGTCATAGCTTTCATCTAACCATGTCTCGGTTATTCCCACTATGTCAAAGTTACCTGTAGATATTTCTGCTTCTAGTTCTTCCATCTTGTTTGTCAGGCTTCTGGCGTTTGCGAGCATGCAGTTTAGAGGATTTTGTTTTGTTCCAATCTCCTCACTGTGGATTGTTTTAGAAATGTTCTTACCTCCCTTCTGAGTATGTTTTCCTGGGTCTTCTTTGTTCAAGTCTAATGTTTTTCTTCCCGTCCCCTCTTCTTCTAGTTTAACGCCCTCCTGATGAGTGTAGCGAGTCTTCTGGCAAATGTGTGTTTCCCAGGTTTGTTGAGGTGTAGTCCGTCTCTGGCGAGGAGTCCATCGTACAAGTAATTCACACCGTGGTCCAGGAATCCGAATCCTTGTTGTCTGCACCATCGTCTTAGCCAGTTGTTTGCATCAAGGATCCTGTTCCATCTCCTGGTGCCATGCCCGTCTACTGGAAGGATAGAAGAAAAAACTACCTGTGCATCCAGTTCCTTTACTTTCTTCCCCAACTCTTCAAAGTCCTTGCAGATTGTCGGTAGGTCCTTCCTTGCCGTGTCATTGGTGCCAACATATATCAGAAGAAATGGGTGGACGTCCTTGGAGCTGAAGAGCTTTGGTATCCTATCAGTCACATCCTTGATCATCGCACCTGGAAGGCAGCATACTTCTCTTGCAGTTATGTCCGGTCTGCAGATGGCTGCTTCTGTGCCTCTCAGTAGTGAGTCTCCCACCACCACCACTCTTCGTTGCTTCTTGGCTGTACTTTTTGCTGTCACTTGTTGCTGTGTGCCCTTTTCTTTTTTGCTTGCTGGTATTGCTTCATCCTTAGGTGTGCCATCTTCATCCTCTACAAAGATTTGATATCGGTTCTTCAGTTGTGTGGTTGGTGATTTCTCCATGGTCTTCTTGCTTCTTTTGGTCACATGCTTCCACTCATCTGCTTTTGGAGGTTCTCTGACACTTTTTTCACCTTCTGTGACCAGTAGAGATGCTTCTGTTCTGTCTAGAAAATCTTCATTCTCTTTGATGAGTTTCAAAGTTGCTATTCTTTCTTCCAGACCCCGCACCTTTTCTTCTAAAAGGGCCACTAGTCTACACTTCTGACAGGTGAAATTTAATTCTTCTTCTGGTCGATCTGTGAACATGTAGCACATGCTGCAGCTCACCATGTAGGTTGTCACATCTGCCATGTTGCTCCTAGATCCTGCTGACTTGCTGTGTGTTTTCCTTCTTGTGTAATCTACTCAGCCAAGCTCTCTTGCAATAATGTCCTACAGGCAAAAATTCTTCGCTTTTCCCAGAAGGCACCTGGAATATGCAAATTAGCCTCCTCAAGCTTGAATCCCTGGTTTGGTGATTCTTTCCAAGCAGCTGGTCCCGGCTGTACCCAACGATCTTCTAGCTTAGGGAGACTCTTCGCTTTTCCCAGAAGGCACCTGGAATATGCAAATTAGCCTCCTCAAGCTTGAATCCCTGGTTTAGCTTGAATCCCTGGTTTTGAGTACCTTGAGGGGTGCAGTTTTTAGAATGGTGTCACTTTTGGGTGTTGATGAAAAAAATCCTTATGGTACCTTCACACTCAGCAACTTTACAACGAGAACGACAACGATCTGTGACGTTGCAGCGTCCTGGATAGCGATCTCGTTGTGTTTGACACGCAGCAGCGATCAGGATCCCGTTGTGCCATCGCTGGTCGGAGCAAGAAGTCAAGAACTTTATGTGGTCAAAAGGGCGGCGTGTATCGTTGTGTTTGAGATTAAAAGTGACGATGCCAGCAACGTTTTACATGGAGCTAACAACCAGCTACAACGATAAGTGAGTCGCCGTTACGTCACTGGATCGCTCCTGCATCGTTCTGGAGCTGCTGTGTTTGACGTCTCTACAGCGAACTTAACAGCGATGCTGCAGCGATCGGCTCGTTGTCTATATCGCGGCAGCGTCGCTGAGTGTGACTGTACCTTTAGTCCTTTATTTTACAAAGAATTGCATGGACAAGGTTGTGTGGGCAAGGACAAGTGCAGATTATGCAGAAAAGAGAAACAGGATGATGGCTGTTTCGCGTTGTTCACGCTTCCACGGGTCCAGATACCAATCTTTCCAGCAAGCACCTTCAACAGCATGATTCAACCACTGTATTGTGTCCGTGATTCCGCGTCTACTCTGCGATAATAGTAAGTAAAGTGCGCTACTCAGTGCCATTCGCTTTTTTCTTGCTTTTGGATGTCACTTTTGGGTATGTTCAGCCATATAGACCCCTCAAACTGACTTCAAATGTGAGGTGGTCCATTAAAAAAAATGGTTTTGTAAATTTTGTTGTAAAAATGAGAAATCGCTGGTCAAATTTTAACCCTTATAACTTCCTAGCAAAAAAAAATTTTGTTTCCAAAATTGTGCTGATGTAAAGTAGACATGTGGGTAATGTTGTTTATTAACTATTTTGTGTCACATAACTCTCTCGTTTAACCCCTTTACCCCCAAGGGTGGTTTGCACGTTAATGACCGGGCCAATTTTTACAATTCTGACCACTGTCCCTTTATGAGGTTATAACTCTGGAACGCTTCAATGGATCCTGGTGATTCTGACATTGTTTTCTCGTGACATATTGTACTTCATGACAATGGTAAAAATTATTTGATAGTACCTGCGTTTATTTGTGAAAAAAACGGAAATTTGGCGAAAATTATGAAAATTTCGCAATTTTCCAACTTTGAATTTTTATGCAATTAAATCACAGAGATATGTCACACAAAATACTTAATAAGTAACATTTCCCACATGTCTACTTTACATCAGCACAATTTTGGAACCAAAATTTTTTTTTGTTAGGGAGTTATAAGGGTTAAAAGTTGACCAGCAATTTCTCATTTCTACAACACCATTTTATTTTAGGGACCACATCTCATTTGAAGTCATTTTGAGGGGTCTATATGATAGAAAATACCCAAGTGTGACACCATTCTAAAAACTACACCCCTCAAGGTGCTCAAAACCATATTCAAGAAGTTTATTAACCCTTCTGGTGCTTCACAGGAATTTTTTGAATGTTTAAATAAAAATGAACATTTAACTTTTTTTCACAAAAAATGTAATTCAGCTCCAATTTGTTTTATTTTACCAAGGGTAACAGGAGAAAATGGACCCCAAACATTGTTGTACAATTTGTCCTGAGTATGCCAATACCCCACATGTGGGGGTAAACCACTGTTTGGGCGCATGGCAGAGCTCGGAAGCGAAGGAGCGCCATTTGACTTTTCAATGCAAAATTGACTGGAATTGAGATGGGACGCCATGTTTCGTTTGGAGAGCCCCTGATGTGGCTAAACATTGAAACCCCCCACAAGTGACACCATTTTGGAAAGTAGACCCCCTAAGGAACTTATCTAGAGGTGTGGTGAGCACTTTGACCCAACAAGTGCTTCACAGAAGTTTATAATGTAGAACCGTAAAAATAAAAAATCATATTTTTTCACAAAAATTATCTTTTCGCCCCCAATTTTTTATTTTCCCAAGGGTAAGAGAAGAAATTGGACCCCAAAAGTTGTTGTACAATTTGTCCTGAGTACGCTGATAGCCCATATGTGGGGGTAAACCACTGTTTGGGCGGATGGGAGAGCTCGGAAGGGAAGGAGCGCCGTTTGACTTTTCAATGCAAAATTGACAGGAATTGAGATGGGACGTCATGTTGCGTTTGAAGAGCCACTGATGTGCCTAAACATTGAAACCCCCCACAAGTGACACCATTTTGGAAAGTAGACCCCCTAAGGAACTTATCTAGAGGTGTGGTGAGCACTTTGACCCACCAAGTGCTTCACAGAAGTTTATAATGTAGAACCGTAAAAATAAAAAATCATATTTTTTCACAAAAATTATCTTTTTGCCCCCAATTTTTTATTTTCCCAAGGGTAAGAGAAGAAATTGGACCCCAAAAGTTGTTGTACAATTTGTCCTGAGTACGCGGATACCCCATATGTGGGGGTAAACCACTGTTTGGGTGGATGGGAGAGCTCGGAAGGGAAGGAGCGCCGTTTGACTTTTCAAAGCTAAATTGACAGGAATTGAGATGGGACGCCATGTTGCGTTTGAAGAGCCACTGATGTGCCTAAACATTGAAACCCCCCACAAATGACACCATTTTGGAAAGTAGACCCCCTAAGGAACTTATCTAGAGGTGTGGTGAGCACTTTGACCCACCAAGTGCTTCACAGAAGTTTATAATGCAGAGCCGTAAAAATAAAACAAAATTTTTTTCCCACAAAAATTATTTTTTTAGCCCCCAGTTTTGTATTTTCCTGAGGGTAACAGGAGAAATTGGACCCCAAAATTTGTTGCCCAATTTGTCCTGAGTGCGATGATACACCATATGTGGGGGGAACCACTGTTTGGGCACATGGGAGGGCTCAGAAGGGAAGGAGTGCCATTTGAATGCAGACTTAGATGGAATGGTCTGCAGGTGTCACATTGCGTTTGCAGAGCCCCTAATGTACCTAAACAGTAGAAACCCCCCACAAGTGACACCATTTTGGAAAGTAGACCCCCTTAGGAACTTATCTAGATGTGTGCTGAGCGCTTTGACCCACCAAGGGCTTCACAGAAGTTTATAATGGAGAGCCGTAAAAATAAAAAAAAAATTTTTTCCCACAAAAATTATTTTTTAGCCCCCAGTTTTGTATTTTCCCGAGGGTAAAAGGAGAAATTCGACCCCACAATTTGTTGTCCAATTTGTCCTGAGTGCGCTGATACCCCATATGTGGGGGGGAACCACTGTTTGGGCGCATGGGAGGGCTCGGAAGGGAAGGAGCTCCATTTGGAATGAGGACTTAGATGGAATGGTCTGCAGGTGTCACATTGCATTTGCAGAGCCCCTAATGTACCTAAACAGTAGAAACCTCCCACAAGTGACACCATTTTGGAAACTAGACCCCCTAAGGAACTCATCTAGATGTGTTGTGATATCTTTGAACCCCCAAGTGTTTCACTACAGTTTGTAACGCAGAGCCGTGAAAATTAAAAAAAAAAATCTTTCCCCCCAAAATTATTTTTTAGCCCCCAGTTTTGTATTTTCCCGAGGGTAAGAGGAGAAATTCGACCCCAAAAGTTGTTGTCCAATTTGTCCTGAGTACGCTGATACCCCGTATGTTGGGGGAAACCAACGTTTGAGCGCATGGCAGAGCTCGGAAGGGAAGGAGCGCCATTTGGAATGCAGACTTAGATGGAATGGTCTGCAGACGTCACATTGCGTTTGCAGAACCCCTAATGTACCTAAACAGTAGAAACCCCCCACAAGTGACCCCATATTGGAAACTAGACCCCCCAGGGAACTAATCTAGATGTGTTGTGAGAACTTTGAACCCCCAAGTGTTTCACTACAGTTTATAACGCAGAGCCGTGAAAATAAAAAATCTTTTTTTTCCCCACAAAAAATATGTTTTAGCCCCGAGTTTTGTATTTTCCCAAGGGTAGCAGGAGAAATTGGACCCCAAAAGTTGTTGTCCTATTTGTCCTGAGTACGCTGATACCCCATATGTTGGGGTAAACCCCTGTTTGGGCACACGGGAGAGCTCGGAAGGGAAGAAGCACTGTTTTACTTTTTCAACGCAGAATTGGCTGGAATTGAGATCGGACGCCATGTCGCGTTTGGAGAGCCCCTGATGTGCCTAAACAGTGGAAACCCCCCAATTATAACTGAAACCCTAATCCAAACACATCCCTAACCCTAATCCCAACAGTAACCCTAACAACACCTCTAACCCTGACACACCCCTAACCCTAATCCCAACCCTATTCCCAACCGTAAATGTAATCTAAACCCTAACTGTAACTTTAGCCCCAACCCAAACTGTAGCCCTAGCCCTAACCCTAGCCCTAACCCTAATCCTAACCCTAGCCCTAACCCTAGCCCTAACCCTAGCCCTAACCCTAGCCCTAACCCTAGCCCTAACCCTAGCCCTAACCCTAACCCTAGCCCTAGCCCTAACCCTAACCCTAGCCCTAACCCTAGCCCTAACCCTAGCCCTAGCCCTAACCCTAGCCCTAACTCTAACCCTAGCCCTAATGGGAAAATGGAAATAAATACATTTTTTTAATTTTTCCCTAACTAAGGGGGTGATGAAGGGGGGTTTGATTTACTTTTATAGCGGGTTTTTTAGCGGATTTTTATGATTGGCAGCCGTCACACACTGAAAGACGCTTTTTATTGCAAAAAATATTTTTTGCGTTACCACATTTTGAGAGCTATAATTTTTCTATATTCTGGTCCACAGAGTCATGTGAGGTCTTGGTTTTTGCGGGACGAGTTGATGTTTTTATTGGTAACATTTTCGGGCACGTGACATTTTTTGATCGCTTTTTATTCCGATTTTTGTGAGGCAGAATGACCAAAAACCAGCTATTCATGAATTTCTTTTGGGGGAGGCGTTTATACCGTTCCGCGTTTGGTAAAATTGATGAAGCAGTTTTATTCTTCGGGTCAGTACGATTACAGCGACACCTCATTTATATCATTTTTTTATGTTTTGGCGCTTTTATACGATAAAAACTATTTTATAGAAAAAATAATTATTTTTGCATCGCTTTATTCTCAGGGCTATAACTTTTTTATTTTTTTGCTGATGATGCTGTATGGCGGCTCGTTTTTTGCGGGACAAGATGACGTTTTCAGCGGTACCATGGTTAGTTATATCTGTCTTTTTGATCGCGTGTTATTCCACTTTTTGTTCGGCGGTATGATAATAAAGCGTTGTTTTTTGCCTCGTTTTTTTTTTTTTTTTCTTACGGTGTTTACTGAAGGGGTTAACTAGTGGGCCAGTTTTATAGGTCGGGCCGTTACGGACGCGGCGATACTAAATATGTGTACTTTTATTGTTTTTTTTTTTTTATTTAGATAAAGAAATGTATTTATGGGAATAATATTTTTATTTTTTTTTCATTATTTTGGAATATTTTTTTTAATTTTTTTTTACACATTTGAAATTTTTTTTTTTTACTTTTTTACTTTGTCCCAGGGGGGGACATCACAGATCAGTGATCTGACAGTTTGCACAGCACTCTGTCAGATCACTGATCTGATAGGAGTGCAGGCTGCTTCACAGTGCCTGCTCTGAGCAGGCTCTGTGAAGCCACCTCCCTCCCTGCAGGACCCGGATCCGCGGCCATCTTGGATCCGGGGCTGGAGGGAGCAGGGAGGGAGGTGAGACCCTCGCAGCAACGCGATCACATCGCGTTGCTGCGGGGGGCTCAGGGAAGCCCGCAGGGAGCCCCCTCCCTGCGCGGTGCTTCCCTGTACCGCCGGCACATCGCGATCATCTTTGATCGCGGTGTGCCGGGGGTTAATGTGCCGGGGGCGGTCCGTGACCGCTCCTGGCACATAGTGCCGGATGTCAGCTGCGATAAACAGCTGACACCCGGCCGCGATCGGCGGCGCTCCCCCCGTGAGCGCTGCCGATCGCATATGACGTACTATTGCGTCCTTGGGAAGAAAAGCCCACCCCACATGGACGCAATAGTACGTCTAATGGCAGAAAGGGGTTAACAGAATAAAAATTCAAAATTTGAAAATTGCTAAATTTTCAAAATTTTAGCCAAATTTCCATTTTTTTCACAAATAAATGCAAAAATTATTGACCTAAATTTACCACTAACATGAAGCCCAATATGTCACGAAAAAATGCTAGGATCCGTTGAAGCGTTCCTGAGTTATTACCTCATAAAGGGACACTAGTCAGAATTGCAAAAAACGGCCAGGTTATTAAGGTCAAAATAGGCTGGGTCATGAAGGGGTTAATTATTGTTATAACACCGGCTTTCCTTTTTTTGGCTGAGGCATAAAAGATGTATGGGCAATTTTTGTGTTGGAATTTAGGTGGATTATCTATACAAAATTTAGGTTCCTGGAATCCTATGATGTATGCCTTTAAATGCTTAGCTTCTTTCCAGGCCAAGTACCTTTTGTGAGTGCTATTAAGACCCTTAACATTGAGTGAAAAAGAATTGACAGCCATTAATAAACTGTAGTGTAAGCATACTGTCAGGCCAGAATATGGACTTTTTAGGTGTTTTAATTATATGCAAACTTTGTATGTGAAAATAACATTAACAATTTTTCAAGACATATTACAATAAGAGAAACATGTGGCAATGCAATAAAAATAAAATAGAATAAAGAAGACTGATCATCTGACACTTCTCAGAGACCAGGGATGAGTTCTGGAACATTATTTAAAAAAAAACAGAAGTTATCCTAGAAAAAAGGGAAACAATTTTGCTGCGGTTCTGTACAGATGTCCTGAAAATAAAAATTAGACAATGTAATAGCAGAAGGATTCTCATCAAGAAGACTCAAAATCTGCTGGAGTTCTTGTGTTCAAGGGTTATCTCCTTTCACAGAGGAAAGACTTGCCCTGGGTCCATGAGGTTCTAGTGTTGATAGGAAAATCTGGCCATCTTCAGGGTTTTAGATAACTATTGTTTTCCTGTTGTCTAATATTGTTAGTTTTGTTGGAAATCCCCATTTGTAGGAAATATTGTTTGAACTAAGAGCTAAAGTAATGGATGAGAAGCTTTGAGATTTTCATATAGTGATGGAAGGTCCCGGTTTCTTCTAAGGTACTCCATAAATTGTTCTTTAACATGAAAGAAGTGGAGTCTGAAAATTACATCCCTGGGTAGTTTTTTGGCAATGGAGCTCGGCTTTTGGAGTCTATGTGCTCTGTCGATGATGGTGCTGATGGAAGGGTTGCTTTGAGGATTTGCGTTAAATATTGGGGTAGGTTGTGTTGCTGGATATTTTCCGCCATCCCTTGAATTTTTAAATTTTTTGGGTTGTTTCTATCCTAGTGCTCTACTAATTTGGTTGTGCTCCATGACATCTTGTTTAAATGTGATTTTTTCAATCTTTGATTCGTTTTCCTGAACTTTTCCTTTCACTTCCTGGAAGGAAAGCTTTAGAGAATTGAACCTTTTATTAATGTTGCTTTCCGGATCATTTTTGAAGGAAGTAATTATGGTAAGTTAGAGAGGAATCTTTCTGTGGGGGTAAGATTTTGTAGAAATAAGTCCAGAGAAGTCGTGTCAGAGGGTTTGTTGACCTTTGATTGATATGAAATGTCTAATGGATTAGTTATGTCAAGACTTGGTCATTGTTTCTGTGGGCTTATATTTGTAGAATAGTCGTCAGACTCATCCTCTGAGTTTTCATAGATGAAGGTTGCTGCTCCTATGATGTTCCTTGGGGCTTCTTCAAATTCCTTTCTCTTATTTTTAGAGAGTGACACACATGTTTCTGGGAGTTCCTCTCTCCCTGATTGTCCTCAGGAAAAAACGTGTAATAAAGTATAAAGTGCATAATCCCCTAAGGGCAGTCAGAGACAGTGTCATGCATATCAAAGATCAAGGGAACTAATTAGAGTAGCAAAAGTAAAAACCACAGATAAATATAAATACCCAGAGTTCAGTTGCATCCAGCGTACCCCTTGACACACGTTTTGATGGCAGTCTTCCTCAGAAGTCTTCCCAGATACATGTGTGTGATGTATTAAGTATTTTATATCTGTCTTGAGACTCTTTTGGTTATGAGCACCATGCACTTTACTCTGTATTTACCTATATGCGATATTGAACTGTGCCTCAAGCGGATGATATTAAATTCTTTATATTGGATGTAATACACGTGGTATATTTATACCCAGGATACTCTTTATCATACATGTTCTGTCCAATGTATGTTTTTTCCCCATCCTGTTTTTTCAGTTTGCTCTTATCTCCTTAAAAAATTTTCAAATTTCTATTTTCAATAAAGACATTATTGATTCATTGCGTTGTGTTGGGTGACTTTTGATGCTAGTTTACAGATTTTGTGGCTGATCACGGTCCTCCGTACTTTTGTGGCTATTCGGTTTAGTCTGTTCTCTTTTAGATAGTTAATAAATTCCTGTGGGAAGTTGTTTGCTTGACTTGTGGAATGTCCTGGATTAGACAGTATTGGGGGTCCATGAGTAAACCTAGGCTCTTTGATAAACGTGGCCCTTTCAACAAAGTCTACATGCAGGGGTTTTCTCTGTTCAGTCTTAGGTAGCTCCTGCTGGGAATCCCTGCCTTGATGGGCACCAGAGGCTGTGGCAGTGTTTCCGCTGGGGAGCGGCTGAGATAAGGGGATTGACTGGGACTCTCCTGTGCTGACAGTGCCGGGGTCTTCACTGTGCAGGGGTGCCTTTTGGGAATGTGTGTCCTCCTTACCTCTGGCACTTCTGAAGAGGTCCGGGTCACTGTGGTCCTCTGGCTCTCTGTGGATGCTGGCAGCCCTTCTCTTTCTCTGAAGCAGGGGAAGCTTGCTGGGATCCATGGGGTCTTCAGCATCTCTTCTGATGCCCTCTTTTTTTTCTTAGCTGAGGTGTCTTTTCTTTGAATTTTGTTTCTGGAGAGCATGTTGTTATCTGGTCCTTGGTCTGTAGAAAGTAGCTTGAATAGGTTAGCTTTCATCAGGGCTTTGGGAGAGACAACAGTCTTGGTATGAGTCAGCAGTTTTGAAAACTGTTGTTTGTAGGTGGATGTTAGGTGTTGTGAATTCCGCTCTTGGGCTCCCTCCGGTGGTTGTAAGTGGCACTTTTGTGAGTTCTGCTCTTGGGCTCCCTCCGGTGGTTTTAAGTGGAATGGCTGCTCCTTGGATTTAGCAGTCAGCAGCTGCTTCCACTGATTGTCTATTCTGCTCGGCTATTTAGCCTGGCTCTTTCCTTCAGCTTGTGACACTTTTCAATGGTTCCTGGTTGGATTCACATCACTTTGGATTTCCCTGTTATCCTGACCAGTTCAGCAAAGTTAAGTCCTTGCTTGCTCTTTTCTGTCCACAGGTTGTGGACTTATCCGTTCTGTGCTTTCTATGTTTGTCCAGCTTGTCAGTATGAATTATTCAGTGTAGCTGGAAGCGCTGGGAAGCAGATTTACCCTCCACACCTTTAGTCAGGTGTGGAGATTTTTGTAAACTCTGTGTGGATTTTTTGTAGTGTTTTATACTGACCGCACAGTATTCCATCCTGTCCTATCTATCTAGCTAGACTGGCCTCCTGTGCTCATCCTGGTTTCATTCTTTGTATGTCTTTTCCCTCTCCACTCACAGTCATTACTTGTGGGGGGCTATCTATCCTTTGGGGATTTTCTCTGAGGCAAGATAGTTTTTCTGTTTCTATCTTTAGGGGTAGTTAGATCTTAGGCTGTGACGAGGTGCCTAGGGAGTGTCAGGAGCATCCCACGGCTACTTCTAGTGTTGTGTTGAGCTTAGGGACTGCGGTCAGTACAGGTACCACTTCCTTTAGAGCTCGTCCCATGTTGCTCCTAAACCACCAGATCATAACAGTTAGGGTTGAGCGAAACGGATCGTTCATTTTCAAAAGTCGCCGACTTTTGGCACAGTCGGGTTTCATGAAACCCGACCCGATCCCTGTGTGGGGTCGGCCATGCGGTACGCGACTTTTGCGCCAAAGTCGCGTGTCAATGACGCGAAAAACGCCATTTCTCAGCCAATGAAGGTGGACGCAGAGTGTGGGCAGCGTGATGACATAGGTCCTGGTCCCCACCATCTTACAGAAGGGCATTGCAGTGATTGGCTTGCTGTCTGCGGCGTCACAGGGGCTATAAAGGGGCGTTCCCACCGACCGCCATGTTACTGCTGCTGATCTGAGCATAGGGAGAGGTTGCTGCCGCTTCGTCAGAAGCAGGGATAGCGTTAGGCAGGGTCCATTAACCCCCAAACCGCTTGTGCTGTAGGGATTTCCACTGTCCAACACCACCTTTTGTTTGCAGGGACAGTGGAAGCTAAATTTTTTTTCCTCAGCGCTGTAGCTCATTGAGCTGCCCTAGAAGGCTCCCTGATAGCTGCATTGCTGTGTGTACACCGCTGTGCAAACCAACTGCTTTTTTCAAAGCACAAATCCTGTTGTTCCTTCCTTTCTGCACAGCTATCTTGTTTGTTTGTCCACACTTTTGATTTAATTTGTGCAGCAGTCCACTCCTTGTTATTGCTGCCTGCCATACCTTGCTGAGATTACTGCAGGGAGATAGTAATTGTAGGACAGTCCCTGTTTTTTTATTTTTTTTTATTTTGGTTTTTAAATTCTCTCTGAAAAAAAATAAATAGTGGGAGATTAATCTTGGCATTTGTGCTTGAGTGCCAGTCGTGTGTGCCATCTCTCTCCAATTGTGGGGCACAGAAAGCCTAGTGTCTATAATCCTTTTATTTTTTTTTTTTTTTAATTCTCCCTAAAAAAAATAGTGGGAGATTAAGATTGGCATCTCTGCTAGAGTGCCAGTCCTGTGTGTGCCATCTCTCTCCAATTTTGGGGCACAGAAAGCCTAGTGTGTGATACTGGTCCTGTTTTCTTGGCAATTCTCCCTAACAAAAAAAAGTAGTGGGAGATTAAGTTTGGCATTTCTGCTAGAGTGCCAGTCCTGTGTGTGCCATCTCTCTCCAATTTTGGGGCACAGAAAGCCTAGTGTGTAATACTGGCCCTGATTTCTTGGCAATTTTCCCTAACAAAAAAAGTAGTGGGAGATTAAGATTGGCATTTCTGCTAGAGTGCCAGTCCTGTGTGTGCCATCTCTCTCCAATTTTGGGGCACAGAAAGCCTAGTGTGTAATACTGGGCCTGATTTCTTGACAATTCTCGCTAACAAAAAAAGTAGTGGGAGATTAAGATTGGCATTTCTGCTAGAGTGCCAGTCCTGTGTGTGCCATCTCTCTCCAATTTTGGGGCACAGAAAGCCTAGTGTGTAATACTGGCCCTGATTTCTTGGCAATTCTCCCTAACAAAAAAAAGTAGTGGGAGATTAAGATTGGAATTTCTGCTAGAGTGCCAGTCCTGTGTGTGCCATCTCTCTCCAATTTTGGGTCACAGAAAGCCTAGTGTGTATTACTGGCCCTGATTTCTTGACAATTCTCCCTAATAAAAAAAAGTAGTGGGAGATTAAGATTGGCATTTCTGCTAGAGTGCCAGTCCTGTGTGTGCCATCTCTCTCCAATTTTGGGGCACAGAAAGCCTAGTGTGTAATACTGGGCCTGATTTCTTGACAATTCTCCCTAACAAAAAAAAGTAGTGGGAGATTAAGATTGGCATTTCTGCTAGAGTGCCAGTCCTGTGTGTGCCATCTCTCTCCAATTTTGGGGCACAGAAAGCCTAGATACTGGCCCTGATTTCTTGGCAATTCTCCCTAACAAAAAAAAGTAGTGGGAGATTAAGATTGGCATTTCTGCAAGAGTGCCAGTCCTGTGTGTGCCATCTCTCTCCAATTTTGGGGCACAGAAAGCCTAGTGTGTAACACTGGCCCTGATTTCTTAGCAATTCTCCCTAACAAAAAAAGTAGTGGGAGATTAAGATTGGCATTTCTGCTAGAGTGCCAGTCCTGTGTGTGCCATCTCTCTCCAATTTTGGGGCACAGAAAGCCTAGTGTGTAATACTGGACCTGATTTCTTGACAATTCTCCCTAACAAAAAAAAAAGTAGTGGGAGATTAAGATTGGCATTTCTGCTAGAGTGCCAGTCCTGTGTGTGCCATCTCTCTCCAATTTTGGGGCACAGAAAGCCTAGTGTGTAATACTGGCCCTGATTTCTTAGCAATTCTCCCTAACAAAAAAAAGTAGTGGGAGATTAAGATTGGCATTTCTGCTAGAGTGCCAGTCCTGTGTGTGCCATCTCTCTCCAATTTTGGGGCACAGAAAGCTTAATGTGTAATACTGGCCCTGATTTCTTGATAATTCTCCCTAACAAAAAAAAGTAGTGGGAGATTAAGATTGGCATTTCTGCTAGAGTGCCAGTCCTGTGTGTGCCATCTCTCTCCAATTTTGGGTCACAGAAAGCCTAGTGTGTAATACTGGCCCTGATTTCTTGGCAATTCTCCCTAACAAAAAAAAGTAGTGGGAGATTAAGATTGGCATTTCTGCTAGAGTGCCAGTCCTGTGTGTGCCATCTCTCTCCAATTTTGGGGCACAGAAAGCCTAGTGTGTAATACTGGCCCTGATTTCTTGGCAATTCTCCCTAACAAAAAAAAGTAGTGGGAGATTAAGATTGGCATTTCTGCTAGAGTGCCAGTCCTGTGTGTGCCATCTCTCTCCAATTTTGGGGCACAGAAAGCCTATTGTGTAATACTGGGCCTGATTTCTTGGCAATTCTCCCTAACAAAAAAAAGTAGTGGGAGATTAAGATTGGCATTTCTGCTAGAGTGCCAGTCCTGTGTGTGCCATCTCTCTCCAATTTTTGGTTTTTAATTCTCCCTTAAAAAAAAAAATATGGGAGATTCATATTGGCATTTGTGCTTCTGTGCAAGTCGTGTGTGCCATCTCTCTCAAATTGTGGGCCACAGAAAGCCTAGTGTCTGCAATACTGTTTTTTTTTGTTTTTAATTGTCCCTTAAAAAAAAAAATGGGAGATTAATATTGGCATTTGTGCTTGAGTGCCAGTCGTGTGTGCCATCTCTCTCAAATTGTGGGCCACAGAAAGCCTAGTGTCTGTTTTTTTATTTTGGTTTTTAAATTCTCCCTGAAAACAAAAAAAATAGTGGGAGATTAATATTGGCATTTGTGCTTCTGTGCCAGTCGTGTGTGCCATCTCTCTCAAATTGTGGGCCACAGAAAGCCTAGTGTCTGGTTTTTTTTATTTTGGTTTATAAATTCTCCCTGAAAACAAAAAAAAATAGTGGGAGATTAATATTGGCATTTGTGCTTCAGTGCAAGTCGTGTGTGCCATCTCTCTCAAATTGTGGGCCACAGAAAGCCTAGTGTCTGTTTTTTTATTTTGGTTTTTAAATTCTCCCTGAAAACAAAAAAAATTGTGGGAGATTAATATTGGCATTTGTGCTTCAGTGCCAGTCGTGTGTGCCATCTCTCTTAAATTGTTGGCCACAGAAAGCCTAGTGTCTGTTTTTTTTTTTGTTTTTAAATTCTCCCTGAAAAAAAAAAATAGTGGGAGATTAATATTGGCATTTGTGCTTCTGTGCCAGTCGTGTGTGCCATCTCTCTCAAATTGCGGGCCACAGAAAGCCTAGTGTCTGTTTTTTTTATTTTGGTTTTTAAATTCTCCCTGAAAGCAAAAAAAATAGTTGGAGATTAATATTGGCATTTGTGCTTCAGTGCAAATCGCGTGTGCCATCTCTCTCATATTGTGGGCCACAGAAAGCCTAGTGTCTGTTTTTTTTTTTTTTTTAAATTCTCCCTGAAAAAAAAAAAATAGTGGGAGATTAATATTGGCATTTGTGCTTCAGTGCAAGTCGTGTGTGCCATCTCTCTCAAATTGTGGGCCACAGAAAGCCTAGTGTCTGTTTTATTTTATTATTTTGGTTTTTAAATTCTCCCTGAAAACAAAAAAAATAGTGGGAGATTAATATTGGCATTTGTGCTTCAGTGCCAGTCGTGTGTGCCATCTCTCTCAAATTGTTGGCCACAGAAAGCCTAGTGTCTGTTTTTTTTGGTTTTTAAATTCTCCCTGAAAAAAAATAAATAGTGGGAGATTAATATTGGCATTTGTGCTTCTGTGCCAGTCGTGTGTGCCATCTCTCTCAAATTGTGGGCCACAGAAAGCCTAGTGTCTGTTTTCTTTATTTTGGCTTTTAAATTCTCCCTGAAAACAAAAAAATAGTGGGAGATTAATATTGGCATTTGTGCTTCAGTGCAAGTCGTGTGTGCCATCTCTCTCAAATTGTGGGCCACAGAAAGCCTAGTGTCTATTTTTTTTTAAATTCTCCCTGAAAAAAAATAAATAGTGGGAGATTAATATTGGCATTTGTGCTTCAGTGCCAGTCCTGCGTGTGTGGCATCTTTCTCATTTTGTGCCACAGAAAACCGAGTGTGTAACATTGTGCCTGATTTTCCTTGCAGTCTCACCCACCTATAAAGGGATATCTAAATCCTACAGAAGTTTGAGTTCACCTTGTAAGTTGTTTTACAGTAACAAATACTGTTACTTTGGTTACGTTTTTAAAACAATGAAGAAGTCTGGTGGAAGAGGTCGTGGCCGTGGGCGTTCATTGCCAGCTGGTAATGATGGTAGTGGTGGTGGAGCATCAGGTGGTCGTGGGAAAAACAATATAGCACCTAAGTCTCGAGCTGTGGAGCCAGGTTCGTCGTCTGGCTACACAATGCCTCGAACGCTCCCTTTTCTGGGAGTAGGAAAACCGCTTTTAAAGCCGGAGCAGCAAGAGCAAGTTTTGGCTTTCCTTGCTGACTCAGCCTCTAGCTCTTTTGCCTCCTCTTCTGAAACTGGTAAATGTAAAAGCAGCGCGTCGTTAGTGGATGTTCACGCTCAGGGACAAGTCGCTCCATTGTCCTGTTCAGCAAAAACAACAACAGAGAAGGATGCGTCAGGCGACACAACGGGTTACTCCATGGAGCTCTTTACACATACCGTTCCTGGGTTAGAAAGTGACAGTTAACAGGCCATGCCCATTACAAGTTGAATCGGACATGGAGTGCACAGATGCACAGCCACAGCCAGATTACTATGCTGTTCCTTTGACTCAGACCACCACATTGCCCTCGCAGTGTACTGATCCAGAATCAGACCCTGATGAGACTATGGTGCCCCGTCACAAACGCTATACCACTGGCTTACACGGTAACACAGACGAAGTTGCACATAAGATAGAAGAGGAGGTCATAGATGACCCAGTTGTTGACCCTGATTGGCAGCCATTGGGGGAACAGGGTGCAGGCGGCAGTAGTTCTGAAGCGGAGGAGGAGGGGCCGCAGCAGGCATCAACATCGCAACAGGTTCCATCTGCCGGGCCCGTATCTGGCCTAAAATGCGTGGCAAAGCCAAAACCAGTTGGAGGACAGCGTGGCCATACGGTTAAAGAAGCTCAGTCTGCAATGCCTGAAAAGGTATCCGATGCTAGAAAGAGTGCAGTCTGGCATTTTTTTTAAACAACATCCAATTGATCAGCGCAAAGTCATCTGTCAAAAATGTTCAACTACCTTAAGCAGAGGTCAGAATCTGAAAACTCTAAATACAAGTTGCATGCATAGACATTTAACCACCATGCATTTGCAAGCCTGGACTAACTACCAAACGTCCCTTAAGGTTGTAGCACCCTCGGCCAATGAAGCTAGTCAGCAACGCTACATCCCTTCCGTCACTGTAAGGCCACCATTTTCCGCACCACCTGCAGTATCTGTGCAGGTTTCGTTGCCAGGCCAAAGCAGTCAGGGTCAGGAAATCACCAGTTTCGTAGAAGGAAACACTGCATCTAGGGCACCGGCAAGAATACTGTCTCCAACCGTCTCTCAGTCTGCCATGTCCACCGGCACCCCCGCTAGTTCCACCATCTCCAGCTCTCCAGTCAAGCTCACCCTACATGAGACTCTCGTTAGAAAAAGGAAGTACTCATCCTCGCATCCGCGTACACAGGGTTTTAACGCCCACATAGCTAGACTAATCTCGTTAGAGATGATGCCCTACCGGTTAGTTGAAAGCGAAGCTTTCAAAGCCCTGATGGACTACGCTGAACCACGCTACGAGCTACCCATTCGACACTTCTTTTCGAGAAAAGCCATCCCAGCCCTCCACCAGCATGTTAAAGAGCGCATCGTCCATGCACTCAGGCAATCTGTGAGTGCAAAGGTGCACCTGACAACAGATGCATGGACCAGTAGGCATGGCCAGGGACGTTACGTGTCCATCACGGCACACTGGGTGAATGTGGTGGATGCAGGGTCCACAGGGGACAGCAATATTGGGACAGTTCTGCCTAGCCCACGGTCTAGGAAACAGTTGGCTGTAGCCGTTCGCCCCCCCTCCTCCTCATTCTCCTGCAGAAGCGAGAGCTCGTCCACAGACCGCAGTCGCACAACCACTCCATCCGCAGCTGCCACTGTTGCACACCAGGTTTCCCATTATGGGGCAGCTACTGGCAAGCGTCAGCAGACTGTATTGGCTATGAAGTGTTTGGGCGACAACAGACACACCGCGGAAGTTCTGTCCGAGTTCTTGCAGAAAGAAACGCAGTCGTGGCTGGGCACTGTAGATCTTGAGGCAGGCAAGGTAGTGAGTGATAACGGAAGGAATTTCATGGCTGCCATCGCCCTTTCCCAACTGAAACACATTCCTTGCCTGGCTCACACCTTAAACCTGGTGGTGCAGTGCTTCCTGAAAAGTTATCCAGGGTTATCCGACCTGCTCCTCAAAGTGCGCGGACTTTGCTCGCATATCCGCCGTTCGCCCATACACTCCAGCCGTATGCAGACCTATCATCGGTCTTTGAACCTTCCCCAGCATCGCCTAATCATCGACGTTGCAACAAGGTGGAACTCAACACTGCACATGCTTCAGAGACTGTGCGAACAGAGGCGGGCTGTTATGTATTTGTGGGAGGATACACATACACGGGCAGGCAGTAGGATGGCAGACATGGAGTTGTCAGGTGTGCAGTGGTCGAAGGTACAAGATATGTGTCAAGTCCTTCAGTGTTTTGAGGAATGCACACGGCTGGTAAGTGCAGACAACGCCATAATAAGCATGAGCATCCCCCTAATGCGTCTGCTGATGCAAAGTTTGACGCACATAAAGGAGCAGGCGTCTGCAGCAGAGGAAGAGGAAAGCCTTGATGACAGTCAGCCATTGTCTGGTCAGGGCAGTGTACAGGACGAGGTAGGGGGCGAACAGGAGGAGGAGGATGATGAAGATGAGTATTTTTTTAATGAGGAAGCTTCTCCGGGGCCACTGGAAATTGGTGGCGTGGCAAGGCCGGGTTCTGGTTTTTTGAGGGACACAAGTGACATAGATTTGCCTGAAACTGCCCCTCAACCCAGCACAACCGCAGATTTGACAACTGGAACTTTGGCCCACATGGCGGATTATGCCTTACGTATCCTCAAAAGGGACACACGCATTATTAAAATGATGACCAATGACGATTACTGGTTGGCCTGCCTCCTTGATCCTCGCTATAAAGGCAAATTGCAAAATATTATGCCACATGAGAACTTGGAACAAATATTAGCAACCAAACAATCAACTCTTGTTGACCGTTTAATTCAGGCATTCCCAGCACACAGCGCCGGTGATTGTTCTCACACGAGCTGCAGGGGGCAGCAGACCAGAGGTGTTAGAGGTGCACAAATCAGAAGTGGCGTTGGCCAGAGGGGTTTTCTGACCAGGTTGTGGAGTGATTTTGCTATGACCGCAGACAGTACAGGTACTGCAGCATCAATTCAAAGTGACAGGAGACAACATTTGTCCAGTATGGTTACTATTTTTCATCCCTTAGGCTACGTTCACACTAGCGTTCGGCTAGTGTGCGTCGCGCTAGCGTCGGGCGACGCAGCGGCGACGCACGCGTCATGCGCCCCTATGTTTAACATGGGGGACGCATGCGTTTTTGCTTGTTGCATTTTCCGACACGTGCGTCTTTTTTGACGCTAGCGTCGGACCAAGAAAACGCAACAAGTTGCATTTTTCTTGCGTCCGATTTTCGTCAAAAAACGACGCACGCGTCGAAAAACGCAGCGTTTTGTTTTTCGGTGCGTTGTGCGTCGCGTCGCCGACGCAGCGGCGCACAACGCTAGTGTGAACGTAGCCTTATCGATGTTCTCCCTCAATCGTCATTCCCATTTGATTACTGGGCATCCAAATTAGACACCTGGCCAGAATTGGCAGAATATGCATTGCAGGAGCTTGCTTGCCCAGCAGCTAGTGTGCTATCAGAAAGAGTATTCAGTGCTGCTGGTTCAATATTAACCGAAAAAAGGACTCGTCTGGCTACCGAAAATGTTGATGATCTAACCTTCATTAAAATGAACCACTACTGGATTTCGAATTATTTTGACCCACCTTTCCCGGCTGACACCTAGATTTCCAATGAAAAGGTCTTGCTTCTGGACTGCTCTGACTGAGTTTTCCAATCTCGTAATTTGCAGCAGCTGTTTGTCCAGCATACAACATGTTTACACCACCCTAAATGGCCAAACTCCCCCCACGGGGCCGTGGTCTCGCCACTTGGCGCAAGCACCCGTGAGAGTGCCGTTTGTCTGAAGAGGTGGGTGTGCACGCTTTTGGTCGACGGCACTGCCACTGGGTCCCTCATAGTACAATAAAGTGTCTCTGGCGGTGGTGGCGCGCAACCAACGTCAGACACACCGTTTTAACATGAGGGGCCCTGGGCCTGTACCGCCGGCCACAAGACAGTTTCCCCCCCCACCAGCTCAAACAGTGCTCTACGATTTGCAAAATTATCTCTCACAGCTCCAGCAATGTTTAGTCTATGCGCTGACATCGTTCAATGCCTGGCACTGACAATACCAATGTGTTGACATGTATGATGCTACTTAAAATAGTCTGGGGCAGTGTCCTATATTTACACCAGTAAATACTTTGCGCCAAATTACTAGGTCAGAAACACAGCAGAGGAGCCCACCCCTGTACCTAAGTATGCCACCCTTTTGTTTTTTGTTTTTGTTGTATTGCGAGACATTAACATCTATTTATTTTTTGGGAGTACTAACTGTCAGACACTCATTACAATCGGCCTCCGCCGACAACACCAATGCTGCCTGTGTACCCCTGCAAGATAATTCCAAGTGCATAGAGCCTACTTTTGTTATGTTAGGCCTACTAAGCCTATCTGCGGTCCCTCCTTCCAATAGTCCTCTACTGACCACACCACTGCTGCCCGTGTACCCCTGGAACCTATTTTAAAGTGCCTACAGCCAACTTTTGTTATGTTAGGCCTACTAAGCCTGTCTGCGGTCCCTCCTTCCAATAGTCCTCCACTGACCAGACCACTGCTGCTCGTGTACCCCTGGAACCTATTTTTAAGGGCCTACAGCCTACTTTTGTTATGTTAGGCCTACTAAGCCTGTCTGCGGTCCCTCCTTCCAATAGTCCTCCACTGACCAGACCAATGCTGCCCGTGTACCCCTGGAACCTATTTTAAAGTGCCTACAGCCTACTTTTGTTATGTTAGGCCTACTAAGCCTGTCTGCGGTCCCTCCTTCCAATAGTCCTCCACTGACCACACCACTGCTGCCCGTGTACCCCTGGAACCTATTTTAAAGTGCCTACAGCCAACTTTTGTTATGTTAGGCCTACTAAGCCTGTCTGCGGTCCCTCCTTCCAATAGTCCTCCACTGACCACACCACTGCTGCCCGTGCACCCCTGAAAGCTATTTTAAAGTGCCTACAGCCAACTTTTGTTATGTTAGGCCTACTAAGCCTGTCTGCGGTCTCTCCTTCCAATAGTCCTCCACTGACCACACCACTGCTGCCCGTGGACCCCTGGAACCTATTTTAAATTGCATAGAGCATCTTTTTTTAATTGTAGGCGTACTAAGTCTGTCTGCGGTCCATAATTGAAATTGTCCTCCACTGACCAGAGCAATGTTAGTTGTTGTTGTTAGTAGTTGTTAATGTTAGACTGCATTTGGCCTACTAGTTGGGTTGGGGCCTACTATCGGTGTCTGCCGCTCCTTGCTGTTCTCCTCCACTGAACAAAGCTGTGCCGCTTGTTTACTACTGTTGCCAATTTTGAACTGCATTTAGACTACTTACTGATTTGGGCCTACTCACTGTGTCAGCCTCTCATTACAGTTGTCCTCCACTGAACAAAGCAATGCCCCCTGGTTAGTCCTATTACCAATTTTGAACTACATTTAGCCCACTTTATTCTTTGGGCCTATATCTGTGTTTCCTCCTCATCCTGCCCATTGCCCAGCCAGTGATAGATGAGTCTGCTGGTACATTGACCCATAACGCAACATTCCCCGTGCACGCTACACAGCAAGATTGTGACCCTGCTGAAAGTCAGGTTCCTCTTCCCGCATACCATACCACCTTACACGGGGACAAAGAGGAAGGTGCAGATGAAAGTGCAGGTTCCTTCATCAGGGGAGGAATAATCGTTGGCGACGTCACTGGCACAGGGCCCCTCATAGTACGCAAAAGTGTCACTGTCGGTGGGAGGCGCCCCCGCCGTGCAAACACACCGCCGTACTTTGAGGGGCCCTGTGCCAGTGCCAATGCCAACGAGTGGGCCCCCCCTGCTTGCTCCGTATCACAGCACTTGCAAAGTTGAAATACTTACCTCTCCCTGCTCCACTGCCGTGACATGGTCCAGATTTCCTGGGCCCACTAAATACTTGAACCAGCCCTACCCCCCACAACTTTAGCCAAATGACCCCCAATTTCCAATGCCTTACTATTATTATAAGGTAAATTAAGATTGACAAGCTTCAGTAACAAGAATGGATGTTTTTGCCATTAAAATGGGCACTGTACATGTTTTCCTGGCCTCCACTCACTGCCGACTATGCTCCCCCATTGACTTGCATTGGGTTTCGTGTTTCGGTCGATCCCCGACTTTTCGCGATAATCGGCCGATTCCACTCGACTCGACTGTTGAGATAGTCGGGTTTCGCGAAACTCGACTCGACCCTAAAAAACTAAAAGTCACTCAACTCTAGTGGATGTAGCTTCTTTTTTCTTTTTCAGTCATTTTTATAATCCTTAAGTGTCCATGGATGTTTCCAGTAGGTCCAGTACAGGACAGATGGAAGTTGTATATCCTTCTGGAGTTGCTTAAATTAGCTTTCTCAGGACATTAGTATCAGGAGCTCAGAAGCTTGCCATTTCCCCCCCTTTTTTTTCATTCCTATATTTTGTAATACACACAAATATCGGTATGCTGAAGGCCCACTATTTCCCAAAGTGGTGGACAGGCCTCAACCAAGAGAATTTGTTTTTCTACTGGAAAATTTGCTTGAAACTTTTATCTGGCTGATTTGTTATCTGGCAGATATTTATTTGATCCAATTGAAAGATAAATATTTAAATATTTCTCCAATTGTGCTGGGGAAAAATGGGAAAAGTAATTGCTTATTGTTTGCTTTTTTTTGGAGCGGTCTGAAAAAGGAAATGAGAGAAAATGCTTTTTAATAATGTAAAGACCCAGAGGTGGTAACAAAATAGCATGAAATTGCAGTAAAAATATCACCAATCTCATTTTCACAAGCTTTATATGTATGCGTCATCACATATTGAAACAACATGTCTGATAAAATAAAAACATAAGTCAATTTAATAAAAAAACCACATCTTATTGTAGGGTGCTGTTTAGCTCAATTGGGCTAAATGTACTGTAGATCAACATCTATTCTTGCAGACAAATGTTTCAATGCCAGCGTCTCTGTTGTCCGGCGAGGATGTTTGCTCCTGTATATGAGGCTAACTACTTTCTCTGCTGAAGTCTAAGGCAAATGAAGACATTTAGTATGGAAAAATAATCTCAAACATTTATTTTATAAACGTGCGTATATTTTATTGTGTATGTGTACACATGCAGTTACACACAGACACACAGGTAGGGTCAGATGACATTCTCCAAATCTGATAAAAAGGTTTCTCCACTTCCATTCTATAAGTCCATGAAAAAGGATCTGCACAAAGATGTTATCCAAGTGCGGTCCTATTTTTTTCATTGACCCATAGTCTTGCATTGCCAGTTTTGATCTGACACTTGGATCACAATCCGACATGTCACCATGAATTTCCACTTGGACGGATAGCACTCATACGCAAAAACTGTACAACTGAATGAGGCAAGCAGAAATTCTAAGGAAGGAAGATGGTAGTATTGACACTTATCGTCTCCATTATTAAACATTTTCAGCTACATTACATAGTGGGAATCAATCAAATAAGGGATTAGTTATAGTGCAAGTTCATAACCGTGCACTTTCTCATTTGAGTAGCATAAATACATGAAATAGGCATTAGATAGAATAAAAATGATATAAATGGAATAAAAATGGAATAAAAATGATAGTTTTTGGAAATAGAAATGTTCAAATACTAAATATTTGCTGTTTTGTTTAAGATAAAGGTAATTTATAGATGAATATAAAGAGGAAAGAAATCTCTTAAAGGGAATCTGTCAGTAGGTTCTTGCTGTGGAATCTGAAAGCAGCGTTATGTAGAGACTGAGACCCTGATTCCAGTGATTTGTCACATGGCATTTTTGCAGCGTTTTTTGCTGTGTTTATTTACAAAGTGTATTTGGTGTGTGAAATTCACAGCGTTTTACAGTTCCAGCATATTTAATGAGATTTCTGAAATCTCGTGCACTTTTCACCTATTCAAATGATCAGATGAAAAACACAAGTAAAAACATTGCAAAAACAATGCAAAAGCAAGACAAAAGAGTCCGTATTGAACATAGTGTTTTTCCTGCCACTACTCTGATTTTTGGTGCACAAAAACTCGGCAAAAACACAGCATAACATAGTAACATAACATAGTAACATAACATAGTAACATAACATAGTTAGTAAGGCCGAAAAAAGACATTTGTCCATCCAGTTCAGCCTATATTTCATCATAATAAATCCCCAGATCTACGTCCTTCTACAGAACCTAATAATTGTATGATACAATATTGTTCTGCTCCAGGAAGACATCCAGGCCTCTCTTGAACCCCTCGACTGAGTTCGCCATCACCACCTCCTCAGGCAAGCAATTCCAGATTCTCACTGCCCTAACAGTAAAGAATCCTCTTCTATGTTGGTGGAAAAACCTTCTCTCCTCCAGACGCAAAGAATGCCCCCTTGTGCCCGTCACCTTCCTTGGTATAAACAGATCCTCAGCGAGATATTTGTATTGTCCCCTTATATACTTATACATGGTTATTAGATCGCCCCTCAGTCGTCTTTTTTCTAGACTAAATAATCCTAATTTCGCTAATCTATCTGGGTATTGTAGTTCTCCCATCCCCTTTATTAATTTTGTTGCCCTCCTTTGTACTCTCTCTAGTTCCATTATATCCTTCCTGAGCACCGGTGCCCAAAACTGGACACAGTACTCCATGTGCGGTCTAACTAGGGATTTGTACAGAGGCAGTATAATGCTCTCATCATGTGTATCCAGACCTCTTTTAATGCACCCCATGATCCTGTTTGCCTTGGCAGCTGCTGCCTGGCACTGGCTGCTCCAGGTAAGTTTATCATTAACTAGGATCCCCAAGTCCTTCTCCCTGTCAGATTTACCCAGTGGTTTCCCGTTCAGTGTGTAATGGTGATATTGATTCCCTCTTCCCATGTGTATAACCTTACATTTATCACTGTTAAACTTCATCTGCCACCTTTCAGCCCAAGTTTCCAACTTATCCAGATCCATCTGTAGCAGAATACTATCTTCTCTTGTATTAACTGCTTTACATAGTTTTGTATCATCTGCAAATATCGATATTTTACTGTGTAAACCTTCTACCAGATCATTAATGAATATGTTGAAGAGAACAGGTCCCAATACTGACCCCTGCGGTACCCCACTGGTCACAGCGACCCAGTTAGAGACTATACCATTTATAACCACCCTCTGCTTTCTATCACTAAGCCAGTTACTAACCCATTTACACACATTTTCCCCCAGACCAAGCATTCTCATTTTGTGTACCAACCTCTTGTGCGGCACGGTATCAAACGCTTTGGAAAAATCGAGATATACCACGTCCAATGACTCACCGTGGTCCAGTCTATAGCTTACCTCTTCATAAAAACTGATTAGATTGGTTTGACAGGAGCGATTTCTCATAAACCCATGCTGATATGGAGTTAAACAGTTATTCTCATTGAGATAATCCAGAATAACATCCCTCAGAAACCCTTCAAATATTTTACCAACAATAGAGGTTAGACTTACTGGCCTATAATTTCCAGGTTCACTTTTAGAGCCCTTTTTGAATATTGGCACCACATTTGCTATGCGCCAGTCCTGCGGAACAGACCCTGTCGCTATAGAGTCCCTAAAAATAAGAAATAATGGTTTATCTATTACATTACTTAGTTCTCTTAGTACTCGTGGGTGTATGCCATCCGGACCCGGAGATTTATCTATTTTAATCTTATTTAGCCGGTTTCGCACCTCTTCTTGGGTTAGATTGGTGACCCTTAATATAGGGTTTTCATTGTTTCTTGGGATTTCACCTAGCATTTCATTTTCCACCGTGAATACCGTGGAGAAGAAGGTGTTTAATATGTTAGCTTTTTCCTCGTCATCTACAACCATTCTTTCCTCACTATTTTTTAACGGGCCTACATTTTCAGTTTTTATTCTTTTACTATTGATATAGTTGAAGAACAGTTTGGGATTAGTTTTACTCTCCTTAGCAATGTGCTTCTCTGTTTCCTTTTTGGCAGCTTTAATTAGTTTTTTAGATAAAGTATTTTTCTCCCTATAGTTTTTTAGAGCTTCAATGGTGCCATCCTGCTTTAGTAGTGCAAATGCTTTCTTTTTACTGTTAATTGCCTGTCTTACTTCTTCGTTTAGCCACATTGGGTTTTTCCTATTTCTAGTCCTTTTATTCCCACAAGGTATAAACCGCTTACACTGCCTATTTAGGATGTTCTTAAACATTTCCCATTTATTATCTGTATTCTCATTTCTGAGGATATTGTCCCAGTCTACCAGATTAAGGGCATCTCTAAGCTGTTCAAACTTTGCCTTCCTAAAGTTCAATGTTTTTGTGACTCCCTGACAAGTCCCCCTAGTGAAAGACAGGTGAAACTGCACAATATTGTGGTCGCTATTTCCTAAATGCCAAACCACCTGCAGATTTGTTATTCTGTCAGGTCTATTAGATAGTATTAGGTCTAAAAGTGCTGCTCCTCTGGTTGGATTCTGCACCAATTGTGAAAGATAATTTTTCTTGGTTATTAGCAGAAACCTGCTAATATGACCATACCCTTAAAAAAGTGTTTTAACAGCAGGAGATTCTCACTAATGGACTAGTTTTCTCATGCTATGTAGTCTTCCCATTACACTGATTAACAGCTTTTTACCTATGCACAGTATTCACTGAAAGCTGCCAATCAATGGTGTGGGCGGGGTTATACAGAGCTCAGCATTTGTAGAACTGCTGCATCTACAGCTGAGAAAACAGGGATTTTATTAAAACTACAACAAACAGATCAGTAAGCGACACATCATTGGATTCATATTTTTGTCCCTACATCATGCTGCTCTCAGATTACATACCAAAAACCTGGTGACAGATTCCCTTTAAGAAGATAGCCTTTAAGGATATAAGGCACTTGATATTAGAGCATTGTGATCAGAACAAGAGTGGTGGACACTTCATGTGTGGTTATAACACTTCTTGGCATAAAAAGTTGCAAATTATGGTGCACACCATATGTATACCATGATTTGTAACTTTTGTGGAGGGAAGATTTTGGGAGGACTCGTATGGCCCGACACATTCCATATCATTTACACCAGAAATTGGTGTAAATTAAGTAAAAATCTTAGCCAATTTATAGCTGGTGTAGATTTAATTTTTTTTTTCACATGCACAACAAGTGATGCGCCAGATTTAGTGCAAGGCATGCCCCTCCTAATAAAAAAAATCAAAGGAGAGTAAGAGAAACGTCACTCACCACCAACTTCAGTAAAATGCACTTTAGTTCGGTCATAGAATACTGTATCAGTGGAATGAGCGACAGCCGTTTCGCATGAGTACATGCTTCTTCAGGCTTCCGGTGTGAGCCTGAAGAAGCATGTACTCACGAAACATCTGCTGCTTGTTTCACTGATTGCTCAGTCTGCAAATAAAGTGCATTTTACTGAAATTTTCAGTGGTGGGTGCAGGTTCTCTTGCCCTGCTTTGGATTTGTATGATCTTTGACAAGTACGAAGCTGAGCACCGCAAGACAGCTATGATAATCTTTTTATTTATTGTTTGATCAAATTTTTTCCTTGCATCCGGGTGTGATGATGGTGTTAGCATTTGTACACATTACTCTCCTAATAACTATAGTGCATTTTATATACGCAAGTTTTTTTTAACTTAAGAATTACACAAATTATGCCAATCTCAATAAATATCCCCCAGTATATATATATATATATATATATTTTTTTTTTTTTTAAGCTACGCTCTGTCAGCTTGGTTTGGTGTTGTAGCTCAATCCCATGTACCTAAACAGACGCAACTTTTATCTAATTCTATAAACAATTTTTTATCTTCAAATCCCAGTAAAGTTTGAAAGTGCATTGTTAAAGCCTACCATCAATGTGCCAGTTTTTGGCACAGAAAGGGTTACCAGAGAAATACAACGATGAACACATTTATCCATGTTTTTATCTCAAGCATGACAATACCTTTCAATTATGATGGTTGCCGGTAAAAACACAGAGAAAGCTGCAGTTCGGTGTAATAACTTATTTGTAAAGATGTAACAAGCATCAGAATAGTGACAGTCACTGCGCAAACTACGGAGCAATAAATGGAACGCCATTTTCTGACAATAAACTATCAGTGAATTCTCTTAGTGTATTTCTTCATGAAACATGTTTATGTTATAGTCTCCCCATTTTATAGCCCACATTTATCACCATAAGGTGCATTTCATGACAGTGGAATAACTACATTCAGTTAGAGTTGTCGCAATGTGCCTCCCGTATCAAGACACATGCTGATTGTATCAAGTGCTGTTGACTGTCTTAGTGCCGCAAATAGACAAGATGATTACACTGTACTTCGAAGATATGATGTAACATTATTCTCATGGCAAGGAGCTGAAGGTCAAGGTTGTCGAGGAAGCCGGAAAATATGATGTGTATTGCACGCATCGTAACGTGATGAACATTGTAAACGCAGGGCTCGGTCTTCACAATAATGTCCAAAATCACTCTACGGCAAAATGTCATTTGAATGCAATTTGCATGGACATAAATAGCTATCATTCCAAAGGCCTGAAGTGTTACCTCTCTGCAGTATCTGCCGCTCCACTAATGGATTGTTTTTATGATTTTTTAAATAATTTCTATTAAAATAACTTTTGAAAATGAATACATAGCCATTCACTGCTTATACCAGTCATTTATTAGAGGAAATATCAATAAGATACAAAGCAAAAAGTAATTATTTCACAAATAACTGCTTTGTTCTTATTCACATACATTTAAATAAAATATATCTAGGATGTTGTATAGTTCATGATCTCTTGTACCACTGCTATATGTGACCCTGGTAGGCCAAACCTGAGCAGACATGTGAGAGAAATGGGGTCCCAAGCTGTAATCTGAGAGCGCCATGATGTAGGGGCAAAGAATCTGATTCCAGCAATGTATCACTTACTGGGCTGCTTGCTGCAGTCTTGATAAAATCACTGTTTTATCTGCTGCAGATCTAGCAGTTCTCTGAATGCTGAGCTCTGTATAGACCTGTTTACACCACTGATTGGTTGTTTAACAGCCGCTGAGGAGCGCCGCACAAAAGATCATTTCACCCCATGGTCAAACATTTTGCTTGGCAACCTGTTTACACTGAAAGATTGAGCTTTTTTATGAACGCTTATTTCACGCCAATCTTTCAGTGTAAATGCAGATACGTATAGGATTAAAGGATAACATGCTGCCTTCCTGTAGCCGTCACTGGAGAGACTGTAAGCGCTAATTAACACAGATTTGAACATAAAGTTAGTATGCATAATGCTCACCTGCTCCCTCTAGTGGTGAATGATCAACTGTTATTATGTGGTTTTCCTAAGGGATAAATCTTTTGAGATTTCTAAGCAATGCAGTGCTCCCCTGGGAATTTAAGCATGCAAATAGCCTATTCTGAAAGAAGGGATACTAAGACTTTTTTTTGCCACCTACTGATGTATCAATCCTAAACGTCATTATCAACCCTTTACAGGGTATTGCCATATTAAGAAAAGAAGCCAAACCCAGAATTTAATTTGCAGGCATGTGTTTCCTCTCTGAAGATACTATTTGCATATTTACATTTCTTGTTGAGCTTTGTATGGACTGTAAGTCTCCTAACATCAACCTGGCGATCACCACAAGAGGAAACTTTACTCCCCCTGTCACAGGCTGTCTCACCCAGTCAATCAATTATCTTGCTTTTGCAATGATGTGGGGCAAAAACCTTAAAACCTCTGTCTGCAAATGGAGCTTCCGGTTGGTGTTCCTAATCTAAATCATGCATTGACATTAACTCCCTTACGTGGCACTGGAATCCTTGTCTATTTCCTCTCTGGAGAGATTATTTATATATTGTTTTTCTTTCTAGAACATAGAGGTGATCCATATGTCACAAGATAACCCTTCTAAGTCTATAGCATACACGGACCACCTACATGTAGCAATTGTTAAAATCTTTGTATGGTCCACAACACTTATTTTATTACAAAGCTGTTTGGGATGAAATTACAAATGAGAGAGGTTTTAAGAATCTTAAGACAACATCTGTTTAGTGGTAATAAAGGTTAAAAAACGTACAAGAGAACGAAATTGTGGCTCTGGACAAAATCAGTCTTCTTCCCCCTCTGGCAGCTGACAATATAATCCTTTCTTCCACTGCAGAAGCTGTCTTCACATATACCGCTTTGCTATTATAGAGTCTCTGCTCACTTACTGACAAGCATGGAAGAAAGATATTTCTGTTGACTCCTCTGCAGGAGGCTATGGGGGGAGTGCCAGAGTCTGCATGCCCACCAGGTATTAGCTGATTAGGTGGACATGTATAACGCTCGAGATCTGGTTTGGCCTCTCATTAATTTAGGGGTCTGAATGTATTTATACATAAAGACATGTATTCTGGAGATTACCTTATCTAAAACACATTAGCTATAACAGATAAAGACCATATACTGCATACAGTAAATAATATTCACCTCCTGATACTATATAGTACATAACGTTGCTAATTTACTGTATAAGTAATCTCTCCACAGTGCACATATGCCAAAAAAGGCTAAAATAAGCCTAAATCATATAAAATAAAATGGATTTATATAAAGGCTTGCTCCTTAAAGAATGAGTCACATAGGGAGAGTCTCCTTTATTACAGGATAAGCTGTGGTCTGCCTTTGTTAGAGCAGAAGCAAATGAGGACATCAGGGAAAAATAGCCTCTATTGGGCTGACTCCCCCTTATCGTCTGGGGGCCATTGTGTACCTGGATATCCCGTGACTCTGACACAGCGAAAAATGGGTAAGAATGTTCCTGTTAATATGTACTGTGTTATTGGTGTTTTACAGCTATGTATTAATTTAATATAGGACACTTGCACAGCTGATGGTCATTGACCACTGTTAACCACTTCACGACCTATGACATATAGGTACGTCACAGATCTCCTCCCTCCCTTTGATGCTTCCTCCAGCACTGAGCCAGCATCTTTTCTGGCACATGACCGCTAATTACCGGATGTGGGCGCTTCACAAACCCCACCCATCGGTGCCTCTGTCACATGATCGGGGGGGTGCCGATGGGTTGGCATGACAGCCGGGGGTCTGCAGAATCTCCATAGGATAGGATCATTTCTGAAGCCCTGCTATGTGTAGAACATAGGCTCCTAAGAAGTCTATTGAAGTCAGTGAAAACTGTGAAAAGAAGTTTTAAAAAATCTTAAAAGATTAAAAAATTATAAAAGTTGAAATCACCTCCCCAATAACCATCCTCATAATAAAATAAGGCAATTAAAAAAATACTCATATTTGGTATCGCTGTATTTAGAAATTTTCGATCTATTAAAATATAAAGTGAATTAATCCAATCGGTAAACGATGTAATGAGAAAAAATCAAAACACCAGAATTATGTTTTTTTTGGTTGTCACAACATTGCAATATAATGCAATAACGGGCGATCAAAACTATGTATTGTCACAAAAATGATATAAATCAAAATGTCAGCTTGGCATGCAGAAGATAAGCCCTCACCCAGCCTCAGATCACAAAAAATGGAGACGCTACATCTCTTGGAAAATGGCTAACCATTTTTTCTTCTTGCAAACTTTGGAAATTGTTTTCACCACTTACGTAAAAAAGAACCTAGACATGTTTGGTGTCTCCGAGCTTGTAATGACTTGGAGACTCATAACGGAAGGTCAGTTTTAGCATTTAGTGAACATGGTAAATTAAAAACCCAAAATACATATTGTGAAATTGCCCTTTTTTTTTTTACAATTCAACAACACTTGGATTTTTTTTCTTGTTTTCCAGTACATTACATGATAAAATCAATGGTGTCATTCAAAAGTACAACTCATCTTGCAAAAAAAAGCCCTCATATGGCTATATTGATGAAAAAATAAAAAATGTTATGGCTCTGGAAAGAAGGGGAGCAAAAAATTAAAACTGAAAAATGGAAAATCGCAAGGTGGTGAAAGGGTTAATATTGCTTCTTTTTAACAAAAAAAAGTAACATTTTATTTTACCTTTCATTTACTGCTGTTTGCAATTTTGAATTTGTGAGATATTTCTCCATCATTTACTGTTTACTCCGTTAAGAAAGACAAATGTGTGAAATACAGACTGAATCATGGCCACCACATCCTAACAGGAACCTGATTGATCATAGACTCAATTTTATCAATCTCTAAGGTATGAATTTATGTGTATTTAACAACAGAATGTAGTACTATAAAATCTCCACCTTGATACTCCTAACGTCCTAAAATGTGCACTCGTGAAAATTTTGATAAAAAGCCATATGGCCATTGTGGCTTTTTGAGTCCTGTTTAAACATCAAGGGGTTGATTCATTAGTGTTTTCACCAGAAAACTAGTGTAGAACACTCTCGGCCAGGGTTGCCATCTTGATTTTTTATTTTTTTCTGGACAGCTTATCAAAAAATCGCAGACAGCCAAAATTCTTTTTATAATGGACAAATGATATTGGAATTCCATAATAAACTCATTACGATTACAAGTGATATATGTCTACAAACCACAGTTGTGAGTTGAAGAGACATCAGCTGCATTCAGTGTGCGCTGTAAACTCATGAAATTTACAGTCATAGTAATCTGTATAAGTTTTTCCAGCTTTAACAAAATAATGGACACTTCCAATTTTCTTTATGTACAGGGGAACAAATGTGCTCCATTTTTACAAAATACTTTGTAGAAAAAAAAATCCAGCTTACCGCAGCAGAATCCAATGACCGTGTTCGGAAAGAAGTTCGTGTTAGCAGCAAACGAGCAGTGTCAAAGAAGGAAAGGATCCATCGGTGAAAAATTATTTAGAAACAAAAATCTTCAATATACAGTATAACATGGTTAAAATTATGGTATAACACCAATGATTTAGAAAAAAGGCAAGTAACCCCGGGAAACTCATGGCCTTACGCGTTTCAAACCAACTGGTTCTTAATCATAGTTCAGAGTGTTCACTCTCAACTATGATTAAGAACCAGTCGGTTTGAAACGCGTAAGGCCATGAGTTTCCTGGGTTACGTGCTCTATTTTTACAGACTGTCCAGGAATTCTGGATGGGTGGCTATCCTGGTCTCAGCATTTGGAGTGTCAGTCCAGTATGTTCCTTGTGAAGGCATGTTTTCTTCTTTGCTCATCCAGCTCAATCCACTAGTCCTTCTTTGGCGCAAGGTCTTCTTGAAGTCACAGTCTGGAATCCCTGTTCTACACCTCTCTCCAGGGGAATATCTGGATGCTTAAATAGACTATAATAAGTAAGTAATTGAAGCAAATGAGTAAGTACCGTAATAGTTTTTCAACATGTAATTTCTTAAAAAAAATGTTTTATTCTAAATATTAAAATACACCATCCCAGTGTGACAAATACTCAACTAATAAACTGCATTAAAGGATTGTAGCAATTTAGCAAAGCATTCATGATAGTATAGACCAAAGTAAATTACAGGATACATAGAAGGTTCCTACAATAATCCTAGATAATTCCTGCCCATCTGTGGAGATTGTTATCCTAAAGAGTATGATATTTTGGCACCCCCCACTCAACAGAGGCTGACCCTGTCTTCGCTGGTTGTCCCTTATACTAGGCAGGCAGCAGGAAAACATAGATTTAAGATGAGAAAAGAAAGTACAGGTGAAATTTGCGACATTTCTTAGTTACAGAGGATTAGGGAATATCCTTCTTCTCAGGATAGGATGATGTACCCCCTGTAGATATTTGGTAGATAGTAGACACAATATTTAATAGATAGTCAATGAACTTCCATTATATGATAAGTCCCTATGGTGACTACTAAGGATTGATACACTAAGAGAAAAAATTTTTTGCTTGTGAATAACTCCACTTGTCTTTTCCTCCCAGCCTTATTGTAAATGATAGTGGATACAGGTATAGGTGGAACATGAACCCAAAACTGTAAATGACAGATGACCAATATAGTCTCAGACAGATACATTATGTTGTGGGCTCATAAAGTAAAGTAAGGGACTTATCATGGAAGTAGACTGCGCCTCAATGTGTTTCCCCATCCATTCAGTTCATCCGGAGGTCTGGTGTATATGGTGATGCCAGAGATACAGGATGCAGTGATGTTGCCTTACTTTACTTTATGAGCCCGCTGCATGATGTGTCCATCTAAGATTATATTGTTCATTGGTTTGTTTATTATTGTAGGGACCTTCTAGTTATCTTGTAGTTTACTTTGGTCTGTGCTATCATACATCATTTGCTAAATTGCTACAAATCTTTAATGCAATTTATTTGTTGAGTATTTGTCATACTGGGATGATGTATTTTAATATTTAGAAATAAAAACCTTTTTGAAGGGATTACATAGTCACACATGGTTGAATAGACAATAGTGATGAGCTAACGTTCTCAGTTAAAGGGACACTGTCACCTGGATTTGGAGGGAACAATCTTCAGCCATGGAGGCGGGGTTTTGGGGTTTTTGATTCACCCTTTCCTTACCCGCTGGCTGCATGCTGGCTGCAATATTGGATTGAAGTTCATTCTCTGTCCTCCATAGTACACGCCTGTGCAAGGCAAGATTACCTTGTGCAGGCATGTACTACGGAGGACAGAGAATGAACTTCAATCCAATATTGCAGCCAGCATGCAGCCAGTGGGTAAGGAAAGGGTGAATCAAAAACCCCAAAACCCCGCCTCCATGGCTGAAGATTGTTCCCTCCAAATCCAGGTGACAGTGTCCCTTTAAGGTGTCGGGTGCTAACTGAGTGACTTTGGCATGCTCGAAAAAAACGTTTGAGTCCCTGTGCCTGCGTGTCTTGTGGCTGTCTCGAATGGATATCACGACCGTAGCACGTGTATCCCACTCCAGCCCGCAACAACAGTCCTGAAGATAGTTCCTCACATCCAGACGATGTATATCACAAAAGTAGAACATGTACCCAGTTCCAGCCGACAACATATGGTACAGTTCCAAACAAGGTTCTCCTTAAGTCTTTGAGCAGACTTGTATTGCATCAGATGGAGTCATGGTTCCTTGGCTATTCCTGAAGAGAGTCTCTTTGCAGAGGGAGCCAGAGGCTTTTTATATCCACTACTCCCATTCAGGATATTCTTCCACATGATGCCTTACCTGATTACCAATCTGGGTCTGGCCTTAGGTATACTTAAGATCCAGCCTGCACATCTTCCTCTGCTTACCATTACTGAATCAAAACATTGATTGCTGAACACTTTTCAGATGAAATAAGTGCACTTAAACTGACGAGCAAGCAAATCTCAAATAAATCACAGCCAGCAAATCTCTAATAAAACACAACAATAAGATCGACATAACTGGTGCTCCGTGCTAAAAAATGTCCATATCCCTTAGAGCCGTGGATTCTGCTCTATGTATATTGGTTTAATAGTCTTTATTCTGTGGCCATCTCCTAAAAAAACACAAAATTGAGCCAGAGCATATGTTGGTACAAGTATAATGAGTATTCACACTGTGCCATTTAACAAGCAATACATAGGATAAAAACAAATGAGCAAATACCCTGTAGTAAGTAAATAAATAGTAATAGTACATGTAAATAATATAGGGTATTTAGGTAACCTTACTTTGATCAAAAAAATGTAAAAGCCACCCCACCACGACAAGATGTACCCCAATCAGGATGGTACCTAACTCTTGTAGATGACCTCACTATGTGAAAGCAGATGTAAAAATAGTCAATCCATCATTACCCCATGATCGTATCACAGAGGGCTGATGTTAGGGTGTCCTTTAAATGCCGATGTCAGAGACTACCAGCAGCATCTAAATGGTTAACAGCAGCAATTGGAGCTCAGCTCCAGCATCTTCCGTTAGAAATAATTTCCACCAACGTAAGGGGTTCAGGACAGATGCTGCATCCTGATCCCATACCACACATGGGCACCCCTGCACCGGATGTACAATTACGCCCATATGTGTGAAGTTGCTACAAATATTTAATGTATTAATATCACTGAGCTTTTCCTTTTCAATACAAATGTGTTCAGGATATTTTAAAATTATGCAGAAAATATAGTCAGATTGAATCTCAATGAAGGTAACCCTAACCAAGGGATTTTTAGGGCTGGAAATGTCTTCAAAGGGTTAATCAATCGTTTGATGCATAAAGTAGAATTGTCAAAAAAGCACAAAAATGTATGTAATCTTATTGGATGACAGAATAATGGCCAAATCAGGCGTAATTAGTGTTTCAGACAGTGAATAGCAAACTTCCGCCTCACGAATTCCATTCTGTACTAAGCGGTCCCCATTTCCCAGAATACAGACAGTTCATTTGCATGCTATTGTTTGGCGGCTATTTTCTGATTGCAGTTTTCCCATATGATCAAATGGCTGCTGCTGTTGAATAAACCATATTTTCCTGATGAATTTTTAGCCAATGATAATGTTTTTCTAAACTCCCTATAAGTATTCAAATAGAAAGCATGCAAGATAAATTGCACATCACTCCGCAGTCTTAAAGCAAAACAAAAAGTAACGATATTGCCACTTTAGGGACTCATTCTAGTGCCTGCTGTCGCCA
Organism: Ranitomeya imitator; assembly: GCF_032444005.1. Lineage (NCBI taxonomy): Eukaryota > Metazoa > Chordata > Amphibia > Anura > Dendrobatidae > Ranitomeya > Ranitomeya imitator. Next base: position 108,871,355 of record NC_091287.1, on the reverse strand, counting down.
TTATATGAATCATTCCAGTGCTACAGTTACCTATAAACTGATTTTTTTTTCTTTCCAGAAGAGTAGAAGACGCCTGGAGGAATACAAAAATGAAACACATCCTTAAAAATAGCTGATTTACTATTCCCCAGAAAGTGCAATATAAACCTGATCACTTTTTTTATTGTGTATATCTTTTTATAGCGTCAATTTTGGCCAAACCTTTAAATTTGCAGACAACCGAACTTCAAGATTAAAATAAATAATTGGCAAAGCTGTCTGTTATATATTTGTTTTGCCAAATGGTGTATAGTTAACTGATTTACATTCTATATTATTTATGGTTATTACATTTTTTATGACTAAAAATGCAAGTTTTTATTTTCATTTTAACTCCGTAGTGACCACCAATACATCTTTTTACTAACTTGCGATTTAAGTGACGAACATCTCTCCAACCGGGTGACAATCCAGCAGCTGTCGGCTGTACACTATAGCTGACAACTTGCTGCATCAGCCACGATCAGTGATGGTACCAACCATAATTGTTTAACCCCTTAAATGTTGCTGTCAATAATGACTACAGCATCTAGATAGTTAACAGAGTGTGGGGGCTCCCTCGTTAACCCCATCGACACCCGGAGATCTCGATTGTGTGGTTCTGATGTTTACCATGGCAATTCATGGCTAAATAACGGCCTTAGGGCTCATACTCACTTGCGAGCAAAACAGACGAGTGCAATCCGATAAAAAATCCGATTGCCCTCGTACCAATGTTATTCAATAGGTGACATCTCATTTGCGATTTTTTTCGGACTGAGAAAAAAATCGCAGCATGCTGCGATTTGCTGCGAGTCTTGGATGAGACTCGGCAATGCAAGTCAATGGGAGCGAGAAAAAAAACGCATTGGAATACGGACCATCTGTTTTCCATTCATTTTTTACAGATACCTTACTATTCTGTGGCATAGAACACTGGAAATGGTCCTGTAAATGACTGTATAAAAATAGTTTCTGAGAAAAAAAACGCATTGCATACGGATGTCATACGGATGTAAAACGGATGGTGCGATTAAAAATCACATTGAACTCGCATGACAATCGCATAGTTTGCATCCAATTTTTTGGGTCCAGATTATGGACTGTTTTTTTTCTCACAAATGGGTATGTGCCCTTAGAGTCTGCCTGAAACAGTGGCCTGTTCAGAAGTTATTATCAACATTTAGATGGTAAAAATAAATTTCTTAATTTCTGTTATGCCACTTTGCATTAATTCCTGAAAAGCACCTGAAGGGTTAATAAACTACGTGAAGTCCATTTTGAATACATTGAGGGGTGCGGTTTTTAAAATAGTATCATTTGGGGGGCTTAAAACTTATAGGCATATCTCCCAACCGTCCTGGATCCAGCGGGACTGTCCTGATTTTGACAGTCAGCCCCGCGATCCTGGGCGGGACATTAGTTATCCCGCACTGGTTGGGAGGTGTGTAATACACCCGGTCCGCTCCCTGAGTCCCTGCACCCGCAGAGCAGCACAACACATATGGTTGCTCTGTGTGCACAGGACCTGTGATGAGGTCACAGGATGGGAGGAGTCAGGGGGTCACATGATCGGGAGGAGTCAGGGGGTCACATGATCGGGAGGACCTCCGTGTACAGGACTCTGCTGGTTGCCATGGCGCCGGACAAGGGTAAGTGTATGTGTGAGGTCAGGAGGTGTTTACAGTGTGGATGTAGCAGAGCCGTGTGTGTACGAGGTGTTTGGATCGGAGCAGCGTGTGAAAGGTGTATGGAGCAGAGTCGTGTGTGTAAGAGGTGTACGGAGCCGTGTTCATGAGGTGTACAGAGCGCAGCCGCGTGTGTACGAGGTGTATGGAGTGGAGCAGCGTGTGAAAGGAGTATGGAGCGGTGTCGTGTGTGTAAGAGGTGTATGGAGCCGTGTGTACGAGGTGTACGGAGCGGAGCAGCATGTGAAAGGTGTATGGAGCAGAGTCGTGTGTGTACGATGTGTACGGAGCAGAGCCACGTGTGTACGAAGTGTACGGAGCGGAGCCACAAGTGTACGAGGTGTACAGAGCAGAGCCACGTGTGTACGAGGTGTGCGGAGCAGAGCCATGTGTGTACAAGGTATACAGAGCGGAGCAGTGTGTGCAATGTGTATGGAGCAGAGCCGTGTGTGTACGAGGTGTACGGAGCGGAGCCGTGTGTGTACGAGATGTACGGAGAGGAGCCGTGTGTGCACGAAGTGTACGGAGCTGAACCGTGTGTGCACGAGGTGTACAGAGCTGAGCCGTGTGTGTACGAGGTGTACGGAGTGGAGCCATGTGTGTACGAGGTGTACGGAGCAGAGCCGTGTGTGTACGAGGTGTACAGAGCGGAGCAGCGTATGAAAGGTGTATGGAGCAGAGTCGTGTGTGTAAGACGTGTACGGAGCAGAGCCATGTGTGTAAGAGGTATACGGATCGGAGCAGAGTGTGAAAGGTGTATGGTCAGAGTCGTGTGTGTGTACGAGGTGTACGGAGCGGAGCCACGTGTGTACGAGGTCTACAGAGCAGAGCCACGTGTGTACGAGGTGTGCGGAACAGAGCCATGTGTGTACAAGGTATACGGAGCGGAGCAGCGTGTGCAATGTGTATGGAGCGGAGCCGTGTGTGTACGAGGTGTACGGAGCAGAGCCGTGTGTGTGCAAGGTATATGGAGTGGAGCAGCGTGTGCAATGTGTATGGAGCAGAGCCGAGTGTACGAGGTGTACGGAGTGGTGCCGTGTGTGTATGAGGTGTATGGGGAGGAGCCGTGTGTGTATGAGGTGTACCTAGCGGAGCCGTGTGTGTACGAGGTGTACGGAGCGGAGCTGCATGTGCAAAGTGTATGGAGCGGAGTCGTGTGTGTACGAGGTGCATGGATCAGAGTTGCATGTGTACGAGGTGTACGGAGCAGACGCTGGCTGAGTCGGATCGGAGCAGATATTGCTCCTCGCTCTGACACTGACTGGCACAGGAGACATGGAGAGGTCTTTATCAGTGGCGTATCACAGCTGCAGCGATGTAAGCAGTCAGTGGCGCAGCTGGATGACACCATTTAGCGCCGTGGGAGTGGAAGCTGCCGGCTGATGCGAGGGTGCGCGGTGAAGGTGTGTGTGTGGTGTGTGTAGTGATGGAGAAGGCAATGATGGGGTTGGGGGTAGCCATGTGTGGCCATTATACTGTACTCAGCATCGTGTGGGGCCATTATACTGTACAAAGCATCATGTGGGGCCATTATACTGTATGGACCATCACGTGGGGCAAGTATACTGTACGCAGCATCATGTGGGCCATTATACAGTATGGAGCATTATGTGTGGCCATTATACAGTATGGGGCACTGTGTGGCCATTATACAGTATGGAACATCATGTGGAGCCATCATACAGTAAGGAGCATCATGTGTGGCCATTATACAGTATGGAGCATCATGTGTGGCCATTATACAGTACGCAGCATCATGTGTGGCCATTATACAGTACGAAGCATCATGTGGGGCTATTATACAGTATGGAGCACAATGTGGCCATTATACAGTATGGAGCATCATGTGTGGCCATTATACAGTATGGAGCATCATGTGGGGCCAGTACACTGTACGCAGCATCATTTGGGGCCATTATACAGTATGGAGCATCATGTGTGGCCATTATACAGCATGCAGCATCATGTGAGCCCATTATACTGTATGGAGCATCACGTGGGGCCAGTACACTGTACGCAGCATCATTTGGGGCCATTATACAGTATGGAGCATCATGTGTGGCCATTATACAGTATGCAACATCATGTGGGCCCATTATACTGTATGGAGCATCATGTGGGGCCAGTACACTGTACGCAGCATCATTTGGGGCCATTATACAGAATGGAGTGTCATGTGTGGCAATTTTACAGTATGGAGCATCACGTGGGCCCAGTACTCTGTATACAGCATCATTTGGGGCCATTATACAGTATGGAGCGTCATGTGTGGCCATTATACAGTATGGAGCATCACGTGGGGCCAGTACACTGTATGCAGCATCACTTGGGGCCATTATACAGTATGGAGCGTCATGTGTGGCCATTATACAGTATGGATCATCACGTGGGGCCAGTACACTGTAAACATCATCATTTGGGGCTATTATACAGTATGGAGCATCATGTGTGGCCATTATACAGTATGGAGCACTGTGTGGCCATTTTTTTTTGTGTATAATTATTGTTTATGAAACATTGAGATCAGAAGTGCTAAATGGGTGTGGTTGGGGCGTGACTAGTTGTGAAATGGGTGTGGTCAGAGGTGTGGCTTAAAATTTGCCGTGGCGCTGCTAACTTTGTCCCTCTTTCTCTTCCTCAAAAGTTGGGAGGTATACATATAGGACCCCCAAAGTCACTTCAAAATTTAATAGGTCCCTAAAAAAAATAAGTTTTGTAAATTTCTTTGAAAAAATGAAAAATTACTGCTGCATTTTTAAATCTTCTAAAATGCTAATAAAGTAAAAGAACATTTAACAAATTGTGCTGACGTAAGGTAGACATGAGGGAAATGTTATGTATTAACCCCTTTACCCCTGAGGGTGGTTTGCAGGTTAATGACCCACCCAATTTTTACAATTCTGACCACTGTCCCTTTATGAGGTTATAACTAAGGAATGCTTCCATGGATCCTGGTGATTCTGACATTGTGTTTTGTGACATATTGTACTTCATGATAGTGGTAAAATTTATTTGATATGACTTGCCTTTATCAAAAAAAACAAATTTGGCAAAAATGTCACAATTTTTACAACTTTGAATTTTCATGCCCTTAAATCACACAGATATGTCAAACAAAATACTTAATAAGTAACATTTCCCACATGTCTACTTTACATCAGCACATTTTTGGAACCATAATTTTTTTTGGTTAGGGAGTTATAAGGGTTAAAAGTTGAACAGCGATTTCTCATTTTTACAACACCATTTTTTTTTAGGCAGCACATCACATTTGAAGTCACTTTGAGGGGTCTATATGATAGAAAATAACCAAATAACCAAGTGTGACACCATTCTAAAAACTGCACCCCTCAAGGTGCTCAAAACCACATTCAAGAAGTTGATTAACCCTTCAGGTGTTTCACAGGAATTTTTGGAATGTTTAAAAAAAATGAACATTTAGCTTTTTTTTCACCACAAAATTTACTTGAGATCCAAATTTTTCTTAGTTTCCCAAGGGTAACAGGAGAAATTGGATCCCAATAGTTTTGTGCAATTTGTCCTGAGTACGCTGACACCCCATATGTGCAGGTAAACCACTGTTTGGGTGCATGACAGAGCTTAGAAGGGAAGGAGTTCCGTTTGACTTTTTCAACGCAAAATTGCTTGGAATTGAGATTGAACGCTATGTTGAGAGCCCCTGATGGGCCTAAACAGTGGAACCTTCCCCCCTCCCCCCACAAGTGACACCATTTTGGAAACTAGACCCGCCGAGGAACTTATCTAGATGTGTGGTGAGAACTTTGAACCCCCAGGTGTGTCACAGCAGTTTAGGTCGTTGAGCTGTGAAAATAATAAAATCATATTTTCCTCACAAAAATGTTGTTTTGGCTCCAAATTTTGCATTTTCATAAAGATATTTATAAAGGTTAGAAACGTCCTTTATTGAGGTGCATTTTCTGTTTCAGAACTATTCTGATTGAAATGTTCTTTGCTGCCAATGAAAAAACCTTGTTTTACTGCTGTTTTGCCCTTTTCTTTTGTTTTCTTCGGTTCTGTCCCTTGTGTTCGTAGTCTGAGATTACAGCATATTCTATTCTACTGAAACAACTACAGACTGAAACAATATTCATGATTTGCAAAAAAGAAAAAAAAAGAGCATGAACCGCACATCCTAAAATTATAAGTTGTTATGTAAACTGTGAGGTTTACCGTGACTTGGCAGTGGGCTTCATACAGTCTGATCAGAATGTTAAACTGAAAACCTCATGTTCAGTATATAAATTTTTGCCTAGCGGCTTTAGATCAACGTATGATTTTTTGGAGGTGCGGTTCATGCTCTTTTTTTTTTCTTTTTGTATGAAACAATATTCATATAGCACAAGTTTCGAGACCAGGCTGAGAACATGTCCAAAAATTCCAATGTACTGTTCTCCCACGTGTAAAGAGGAAAAGTTGGAGTGGTTTAGTACTCCCATAAGCATTATGTCACCAAAAAGAGAATGGAGTAAGCCATAAACCACCATACAGTAATGTAAAAAGTAAAATTTATTCAGAGTTTCTAACATATAAAAAACATATTAAATACAAATTTGTGCAAAACATCAAAATATACGGAAGAGATTTGGGAAATGGCAAGGAGAGGATGAGGGTCCAATAGGAAATGGGAGAACATATGGGAAAATCACCAAAATTGCAACAGCAAGAGGAAGAGGCATCAAGTCAGTGCTGAGCCCCTAATGATTAAATGGTACACCATGCAAAGTGAATACATAGGCTGCTGCAGTCTATCAGTTGCTTACCCATAATATGTCCTTTAGGGGCCGCAAGGAGCGCTTCAGAAGTCCGGACATATTAGAAACTAGCTGCCTGTTATATCTGGCACTGGTTTAGAGTGGTCACTGACCAATCCTGCTGGCAATTCAGCTGCTCCTTCATCAATAAATCAGCTATTCCTCTTCCAGACTGCTCTGTCGATAGGTCATCACTGCCGATGTCATACTTATTGACAGCCAACTCCCCTCAGTTAGGCAGTAGGGAGCCAGCCGTCAATAAGCATGGCATCGGATGGTCATGCCCAGGGCCACCATCAGGGCATTACTGAACTTACTGGCATATGGGGCCCAATGAGCAGAGGGGGCCCACAGCGGGCCCCCTCTGTTTTGCCCTGTAGGCACACGATCAGTTAAAATCTGCTGCTATGCAAGAGATTCCTTCCACACTTCAACAGTTAACAGCCACCAGCCAATCACAGGCCGGCAGTTGATGTCAGCGCGCACGTCGCTGTCATACGCCGGAACGACACTGCATGCCTCATCTGAATCGGAGAGGAGGCCACCGCTGGAGCTCGGCCAAGTAAGGAAAAACTTTTTTTTGTAAAGCTGCAGTATGGAGCTGGATTATACACTATGGGAGTGCATTATACTACTATGGGGTGGGAGGATGGACTGAAAGGGGCTGCATTATACTCCTGTAGGGGTGCATTATACTGCTATGGGGGTGCATTATACTACAATGTGGGTGCATTTTAGTACTATGGGGGTGCATAATACTACTATGGGGCTGCATTATACTATGGAGGTGCATTATACTGCTATGGAGGTGCATTATATTACTATGGAGGTGCATTATAGTACTACGGGGTGCATTATACTGCTATGGGGTGTGTTATACTGTTATGGTGGTGCATTATACTATGTGGTGCATTATACAGCTATGGGGGTGCATTCTAGTACTATGGGATGCATTATACTATGGGGAGCATTATAATACTATGGGGTGCATTATACTACTATGGGACTGCATTATACTGCTATGGAGTGCATTATACTGCTATGGGGCTGCATTATACTGCTATGGGGGTGCATTATACTCCTATGGAGCTGCATTATAATATGTTGTGCATTATACTACTATGGGGGTGCATTATACTACTATGGGGCTGCATTATACTCCTATGGGGCTCCATTATACCACTGTGGGGATGCATTATACTGCTATGGGGTGCATTATACAGCTATGCAGGTGCATTATACTGCTATGGGGGTGCATTATACTATATATGACTATGGGGTACATTATACTACTATCGGGCTGCATTATACTACTATATATGAGATATATTATACTATTATGGATGACTATGGGGCAATATGGAGAGACATGGGCAAGTATGGAGAGACATGAGGCAGAATGAGAGGGCACATGGTTTTCAGATTGTGGGATATTATTACTGTAGGGGCTAATTACAGGATATTGTTTTTGAGGATACTGTTTTCAGTGTGAGGGAGGAGAGGTTCTGTTACTGTGCAGGGTGACACAGTCACTTTTTTTCTTCATCTGGTATAGTATAGAGGTTGGGGAAAAATTGGGAATGTGCTATAGATAACTGTGTTTTTTTCTGCAGAGACGAGTCATGGCTGGAAGAAGTTATGGCGGTGTGTGCTGAATGAAGATGAAAAGCAAAGATAAAGGACTTTAACTAGAGACGTCACTGGTAAGTCAATGTGTTACCTGTACACTGACACTATACACTGTATACTATATACAGAGCTCCTGTCTATAATATCACCGGTGATCACTGTATTACTTGTACACTGACATGCTATACAGAGCTCCTGCATATAATTTCAATGGTGATCACTGTATTACTTGTACACTGACACTATATACAGAGCTCATATGTTTAATGACACTGTGAACACTTTATTATCTGTACACTATCACTATATACATAGCTCCTGTGTATAATGCCACTGGTGATCACTGTATATTACCTGTACATGGACACTGTATACGAAGTACAGCTCTCCTGTGTATATTGGCATTTATGGCGATATTACTATTGTTTTTTTATTAATGATCAGTATTTTAGTATTTGGTCATTCTGGTGGTAATATCTGGTCCGTCCATGGTGTGGTGATATTTGATCCTTGTATGTGCTATTACTTGGTCACTATGTGGTGGTAATATGTGATCTGGTCATGGTGTGGCGATATTTGTTCCTTCGATGTAGTATTATTTGGTCACTATGTGGTGGTAATATGTAGTCTGGCCATGGTGTGGCGGTTTTTGTTCCTTGTATGTGCTATTATTTGATTACTATATGGTGGTAACATATATGGTCCAGCCATGGTGTGGCAGTATTTGCTCCTTGTTTTTGATATTATTGTTCCTTTAAAAATTGAAAAATAAATAAAAATATACCGAAATTGCATTGGATGTTTTAACAAATGTTTAGTAAGTTACCGTAGAATAGAGCCCGGCCTTGTCATGGAGGCGGATTAAAAACATCTTTTGGCCAAAACAAAAAGCTACTGGCTATGTATGTGGTGATGGCAACTGCAAATGTGTGATTGGTGAGGACATGGAGGAGAAGTGGAATTTTTCCAAGAGAGGGTGGTGGGACTGTGGACAGTTCGAAGGGTGGAGGCGGGGCTGGGGTAGAGCCTGGGTGGACTCTTAAGGGGACCTTGAAAATTTTGCCAGTGGAAATTCCTAGTGGCAGCCCGAGTCACGCCCTGCCAACTGAGGAGAACAGAAGAGAAGCAAATGCTCTGTCGATGTGATGTCAGCGGAAGCTGCAGAATCGCTGGCAGGGGCTGTGCGCGACTGCTCTGTGCCAGCAGAGATCTGTGCTGGGCAGAAGAACAGTCAGGTAGTTAACAACTACCTGCCTGTTAGTTCTTCTTAGGCCCATAGTAACAAATGAATATATTCCTTGGTAACTCCTTCACTGATGCCCTTGTGCTCCAGTTATTTGCTCCCTAGATCCCTGCTGATCTCAGCTTCTCCTTTTACATGCAGGCAATCCTCTCAGTTAGGCTACTATACTCCTTAAACATATATTATTTTTTACCTGTGACTCTGGGCATTATATAAGCCAAACGATGTTCACAATACGGGTAGCAACCAGATCTAACTCAAATAAAGAACTCTGAAAGAATACTCGATGTCCCACTCCCCAGACACTACACACTGGGAAAAGGCTACTAAGTGTTATCTAAATATAATTATTTCACCAATGGGTAGAAATAGCCAAATTATTTTTTTTATTCTGGTCCTGATAAATATGTAGAGTTTACACATCCAGGAGTGCATGTAGATCTCCATGAGTGCCCCATAGGCAGCATGAAACATAGCTGACTGTTTGGTTAATAAGTAAATAATTATAATAATTACTTAAAGGTCTTTTCCACCAAGGATAAGTCATCGATATTGGAACAGCTGAGGTTCAACATTTGGCACCCCCCACTGATCAGCTATTTGCAGAGAGGCAGAGGCCTAATGTCAACAATGTATGGAGAAGAACACCATCGTTTAGTAGCTGCGGACAGCTAAGATTGATATGCTCCCATTATATGAATAGGATAGGACATAAACATCAAAATGGTAAAAACAGTCCCTTAAGGCTGATAGGAACACCATATGCAAGTAAAGCATTCTTTATTCATACTTTTTCTGGCTTCATAAATTCATCCCTATATTCTGATTTTCTTAGTTTCAGATCATTTTTGTATTCAGCTCTGAGTGATGATAGTCATTTTTTAGTCTATTTTTGGTAGATACTTCAAAAGTAAAAATAAAGAAGTAAAAAAAAGTCATAAAAGAAACTAAAACACTTTATGGTACAACAGATGTTCGAGGTAAAAGTTTGTTTTAAATGCAATTTTTGGTTTGTTGTCTGAATGTTCTTGCATCCAATTACAATATATGAACTAACCCCAGGCTTTGCTGTCATAGTTTGTTTAAAAATTCATTTTGAATACATAAATGAAACAGATACTGTAAGATTGATCTAATTAATGGAAATAACGACAAATCTATTGTCTACTGTGGCATTAATAGTACTGGTTGCTGGTATACTGTGGAAAAAGCCACTTTGTGAACATATACAACAGCAGTGACGATGATTTCACGATGGATGCTCTGCATTGTTTAGAATATTGATTCAACCCACAATATAGTTGACTTGTCTTTTATTTCTTTTTAATAAAATCTATTTTATTTAGCCAAACAGTAGCAGACCAAACAATAACCCACCCCTCACAAGAGGGCTATGCAACAGCAAAGGACATGTTGACCAATTTTTTGCAAATATAATCTAGTATTAACAAACATCAGCTAAGCCCCTTTCCCCGCCACCTTTCTACCCTCCCCTGTTCATCAGAGGTCTAGAAAATAATTTTTCAAACAACAAGGGTAAGCGCCTTAAAGTGAACCTGTTGTGTTGTACATGTGTAAGAGCTTTACACATGCAGAAGAACAAAAAAAGTAAACTAATCTCCAATAATGAAAAAAGAACCCCTATAAAGAATATATGAGCATAATAAATCTTTATTGAATAACAACAAGAGAAAATTTGTAAAAAACATTAAAAAAGGGAAGGGGAGTAATAGTGGCACGAAAAAACAATAACAACACATAAAAGACAATTCAATTACATAGATGAATGGTTATCTCTTGATAGTATAAGGGGAACCAAGGAACCATGGTAACCTAAGTTTTCCTTAAGGGAGTTACTGGTATACTGCACATAGACCTTCAGAGCTATCCAGCAAAAGGCTCTCCTATACAGTTGATTCCTATACAAACACTGGCTACATATAAAGCATGTATATGCAAAAAAATAGTATGCATAAATGCGTCAAAATAGTATGCATATATACAAGGAATAACATGTATACATACATACATATATGTACACACGGTATAAATACACACGGTATATATACATACAGCTCTGGCAAAAATTAAGAGACCACTGCAAAATGTTCAGTTTGTCTGATTTTTCTATTTGTAGCTATATTTATATATAGGTATATTTTTGAGTAAAATGTAAATTGTTCTTTCATTCTATAAACTTCTGACAACATGTCTCCGAATTTCTAAGCAATAAATTTTGCATTTTTTTTCTGAAAAGGAGAAATGGTCAAAATTACAAAAAAAAACCCCAGTGCTTTCAGACCTCAAATAATGCAAAGAAAACAAGTTCATAATCAATTATATAAACTTCATCTATGGTGGTGGGACCCATGCAAAAAGATGATTGTAGATATATAAGGTGCCTAATTTGTTATAGTCATAGACCTGTATGATGCTAAAGATTCAAAGAAGAGGACAAATTGACCTGTATAATCACTAGGAATCAAGGAGATAAAGTGCACAGTGCATAATGATCATAGTCACATCCCTCAAATCAAGGTCTCACAAACTTCACCTGTAAGAGTATATCATGCAGACCCACCATAAATCACGTGTCACCGACTCACCACTTGAAAAAGAGGGTATGTGCCTATGATATGAAACGTTTTGAGGCGTTTCTCAAATTTTCTCAGATTTTTTCAACCAAAGTGGTAGTGTTTGGAAAAAGAACAAGAGTTTGGGGAAAGATATCATTTTTATAAGGTGAACCCAACCCAAAAAGTGAGGGTTTCGAAGATTGTGTTTCTGAGTCAAGTTCCCAATGATATAAGGTATATTGCTTTACAAATATATTTTCTCTTTATTAGGGCCTTGTAGACCTATCAAAGGCCTTGTCAGCATCAAGGCTGGCAAAGATCAGACCTTTCATATTTTTCTGAAATATTTTCTTGATATTTCAAACTGCAAATATATTATGGGTAATGAAATGTCTATGTACAGGGCCAACAAAGCCAACCAAGAAGGGCATGATAACAAGATCAACTGATGTCTAGTTGAAATAATTTTGGTTAGAGTTTTAAAATTAACATTGAGAAAATTGTCTTTATTATGCAGGAAACAAGGGCTTTGTCCTTGATTTGGGTAGCACATAAATACATGCTTCTTTGAAATGGTCTGGCATAACTTCAGCATCTAAAATATAATTTAAAAAGTGAGAGAAGGTGTTGTGAAAGGTTGTATCTTATAAAATTGTTCTGAAATCCTTTTTGGTCTGGGTTCCTTATCTAGCTTTAAAGAATTAATTGCTTTACTTTATCTCTTCAATCAAAGTCAACTGTTATTAAGGATTACTTTTTGATCTCTGGTCAGTCTAGTAGGATTATCCTGATGGAGAAAGTCCTATGGTAATATAAAGAGTCAGAATGAGGTCCTTATAAGTCTGTGTAGTAAGATCAGAATACACCACTTATTTATTTGAAATTAGAAGTTATGCTACATTCCGAAAAAAAAAATGTCTGTAATTTTTGCATCAGATTCAAAGAGGACCAGTCACTTGAATCACTTAATAGCAGATATATTCACTTTTATTGTTTTTGGTGTGAACAATGTGAAATCTTTACTTGCAGTCCAACTGGGCTTGTCTTCAGTTTTCCCTCAGAGAGCTGCCAATCATAGTTCAGCTGCTAGATCAGCTGCTAAGCTGTGATTGACATAGTTTGCCAGCGAGGGGTGAAAACGCATGCCCCAGGAGAAGAATCTGAAGGAATTCAGCCCCCAGAGAAGACTCTAAAGCAGTGTTTCCCAAACTCCAGTCCTCACGGACCCCACGGTTCATGTTTTCCGGATTTCCATAGTGTTGCACAGGTGAGACAATTCCTGATGCCTTGATGATACTTCCACTACTTGCGCAATACTAAGGAAATCCTGAAAACATGAGCCATGGGGTCCGTGAAGACTGGAGTTTGGGAAACACTGCTCTAAAGTAATACCCAGGCTAGACTGCAAGCAAAGATTTCACATACTGCCATAACTTTTTTTTTTTTTTCATCAATATGGCCATGTAAGAGATTGTTTATATACGTTATTGCATTTTAATGCAATGTTGTGGCGACCAAGAAAACCTAATTCTGGCGTTTTGTTTTTTTATTTCTTGTTACGCCGTTTACCAATCGAATTAATTATATTCATATATTGATAGATCTGGCATTTATGAACCTGGTGATGCCAAATATATATAATGTTATAATAAAATCAGCTGGCATGTGCCAAAAAGTTGCGTGCTTAGCGCTGTAGCCTGCCGAAAACAGAGCAGACAACCTTAGACGTACATATACTGTACGTCTAAGGTTGGAAAGACGTTAAAGGCTTGCTCAAATGAGATAGAGTCTAGCACTATTTTTCTCTTGTAACTAAATACATTTCTTTGGTCTTCAGATTTTAAGATCTCATTATGCTTTAGTAAGAATTGAGAGCAGAGGGAAAGTTGTGTAAAACAATTTCTTCTGCCTAGCCACATAGGAAGTTATAAAACCTCTAAGTACAGTTTTAGCTGTTGCTCAGTCTAAAGTCATCAGAGTTATAAAACTGTCTGGGAAATCACTATCTCATAGTCATTGGTCTGTGTGTTAGAAATTTCAGACCTAAATGATCAATGCATCATCGGAGATGGATGTCTGTTGTAAGTTAAAGTGAAGCTGCCGCCATGAAAATGACGTCCAATCTACAGACCCCATGTTATACAGCAGGGGAAGATGAGTAGATTATTATATAATTTTATGAGAAAAGAATCAGTATGACCTGTGTTTTCATCTATTAATTCTTTGCTTTTTATGGGATTTTCAGTCCAGTGAGTGGTTTAGTTAGTGATTGACAGCTTTCTCTGTGTCAGTGTGCATATAGAGATAGCTGTCAATCACTGATAGGACCACCCACTGCACTGAAAATCCCAGAAAGAGGATAAGTTAAAAATGATTGCAACACAGGTGTCACGGGTGTGTCAAAGGCTGAAAACCGTCGCTCTGCATCTGGCAGCAGAAGGTCTCAGCAGTTTGCTTTGCAAATTTCTTCCTGGTCCTTCTGACTCTAACACCCAGTGGCAGCCTTCTCCCAGCTCTAGCTGACACACCTGGACCAGGGTTTCTATAACTCCCAGCTTGCTGCTGGGAGTTTCCGGTGATGTTTCTATTTCCATTTCCCCAGAGGCGTAGCTAAGGGTTCAGCTAAGGGGGGGTGAACCATCTGAGTGGGCCCCTAAACCTTGATTACAACTATGGTGGCACACTTTAATCATGGGTATAGGGGGAACCTCAGCAGATGATCCTGCTGTAATCGAAAATGTATAATGGCCCCCGCATTAGCCCCCACGTTGTATCTCCCTTGGATTCTGGTCTCTGTCCCTTTCTGTGGGCTGCAAATTGCAGAAAATAAAAACAACCAGTAAATGCGTATAGAGTCCACCATATGGGAATAGGTCCCTGAATGAATCCAGGTAACCCTAAAAAGAATACTCTTATCTGGACAAAACCCTAAAGAGGTGAATAGAAAGAAAGAGGAGAGCAGAAGAAAGAGGGGGAGGTGAAATATCACACAATGAAAGAAGAAAGTGCGCCCCCCTGTATGTCATCTCTTCTTTTTTTCCCTTCTCCCCATTTGTGGGCCATGTTATTCAGACTGAGTATACATATGCATCTATATGTGATTGTGATTATCTATACTCACCTACTGGCTGTTCCCATTTTTATTCTATTTGGCTCTTCATCTACTATATAATTGTCTAAGGGTCACTTCCGTCTGTCCTTCTGTCTGTCTGTCCTTCTGTCACAGGTATTCATTCGCTGATTGGTCTCGCCAGCTGCCTGTCATAGCTGCCGCGACCAATCAGCGACGGGCACAGTCCGGAAGAAAATGGCCGCTCCTTACTCCCCGCAGTCAGTGCCTGTCGCCCACATACTCCCCTCCAGTCAGCGCTCACACAGGGTTAATGCCGGCGGTAACGTACCGCATTATGCCGCGGGTAACGCACTCCGTTACCGCCGCTATTAACCCTGTGTGTCCCCAACTTTTTACTATTGACGCTGCCTATGCGGCATCAATAGTAAAAAATGTAATGTTAAAAATAATAATAAAAAAAAAAACCTGCTATACTCACCCTCCGTTGCAGCTCGCGCTGGCCACCATCTTCTGTTGCAGGTTCCAGTGGCTGAAGGACCTGCCATGACATCACGGTCATGTGACCGCGACGTCATCACAGGTCCTGCGCTAATACCAGCCCTGGGACCGGAACCTGCCGTGGACTACAAGGGCTCCCTCGGAAAGGTGAGTGTATGTTTATTTTTTATTTTTTCACCTGTGACAAACCTGGCTGGGCAATATACTACGTCACTGGGCAATATACTACTTCACTGGGCAATATACTACGTGGCTCTGTGCTGTATACTACGTCACTGGGCAATATACTACATCGCTGGGCAATATACTATGTGGCTGGGCAATATACTACGTGGCTGGGCAATACACTACATGACTGGGCAATATACTATGTGGCTGGGCAATATACTACGTGGACATGCATATTCTAGAATACCCGATGCTTTAGAATCGGGCCACCATCTAGTCATATATATTTATCCTCAACTTTATAGGGATTTTTATTGTTTATATAAATTGCATTTTCATGTTTGTTACCTTGTATTTACTGATATGAGATGAGACACATTGGACTGATAGGACCCTGACCCCGGCTACAGGACCACATTACAAGAGACACAGAGAGAGAGAGACACACAGAGAGAGACACACAGAGAGAGACAGACAGAGAGAGACACAAAAGAGAGACACAGAGACAGTGTGACAGACAGAGAGAGAGCGAGACAGACAGAGAGAGCGAGACAGACTGAGAGAGAGCGAGACAGACTGAGAGAGAGCGAGACAGACTGAGAGAGAGCGAGACAGAGAGAGCGAGACAGACTGAGAGAGAGCGAGACAGACTGAGAGAGAGCGAGACAGACAGAGAGAGAGACTGAGACAGAGCAAAACGGATGCAAGAAACCTCAGGGACTTGTCAGGAGGGGAACAGTGTCCTGCCTCCTCCTCACTGCACAGTGCAGTCACCTCCAGCCCCCTGCAGCCTGAGCTCCTACGTCGTTCTATCTCCTGTCCTGCTCCTGTATGCAGGGATCAGGGAGGGAAGAAGCAGCGTCCTGAAGTCTCTTCAGCAGACACCACACAGCCGGCAATGTGTGCGTGTCTGCATTATGCTCCCAGGCACCCAGCGTCCCCGGACACATGCTCCTCTACAGAACAGACCGCAGCAGTGCAGGGAGATTCTGTCCCTGCCCTACCTCAGAGCTCAACTATATTGGCGTGCACAGCAGGCTAATATAGTTAAGGGCAGCGTAGCTCCAGTTGGGCCCCCTCTGAGCTCTGGGCCCGGGGCGACTGCACCCTCTGCCCCCCTGGTAGCTACGCTACTGCATTTCCCTGTTGAGGCTTGGAGCAATACCAGTCAGCTATCTTTCTCTTTGGTATTTGGAGGACGTCTGTGTTTTTATCTGAGCCTACTCAAGCAAAGTTTTCCCCTTGTTTGTGCATCCCATCTGTCTTTAGTTATAGTGGGGATTGACTACTGACATATTGTCCTTCCCTTTGCAGGGCTTACTGCTAGGGTCAGGCAGGGATTAGGTATCCTGATTGGCAATAGGTGCAGAACCGATATAGAAACATTAGGGCAGACAGGGTGATGTTAAATCTGCCTAGGGGGCTACACTCCCCATTTCCGTAGTATTGGGCTTCCTCCCCCTTATCCCTTCCTGTTGCACTTATTCTTTCCTACACTGTGCATGACAACAGGTTATACCAAATTTGTACTAAAAAAACTATATATCAATTGGCTCCCCATGTTCTATATCTCGATGCCTACAGATTGCATCTTCATAGTGACAGATTCCCTTTAACTGTTTGTATCCTCTGTAACAATTTTAATGAAATAAGCGCAATGATCAATCCTGGAGTGCATGTCATTTCCCGGGAGTAGATTGTGTGTTACCTTTTGGTAGGGTGAAATAAGCATACAGGATCTTTTATATTAAGTCTGCTTTTGCTGAAAAACATCCGGAGGTGGGGAAGACCCAGCAAAAGTAGAGGATGGAGGTTTTGATATATCCAAGTAATAAATTATGGAGATCATGAACATATTAGAGGGATGCCATTCTTTGAGATTTTTGTGGAGTAACAAAATGGTATTTTGTGCATAGATGTTAACCATGCAATATTGTTTCTGCACTCTAATGTATAGTAATCTACATGTACAACCTTTTATTGCTTCATTATATGAGATAGCGCTCACTTTCTGTGTTGGGGGACACTCGCTTGACCACAATATTCAGGCACACAGGAACTGTTACTCACTTAATCAGTCAATCCAATTTATTTAAATTCAGCATAAACCAGATAGAGTACAGTCCGTTTCATTCATCCACGAAACATTATAGGCCATCAGTCAGTTCATATAGCAAATACACCTCTCTGCCTTTCTTACAACCCCCTTGTCTGAGGTTACCTTCCAGGACCTCCTGCTCCATACACTGACCTCCTGTTAGTCCTCTCACCTGGGGAACTGCCTTACGGGGATCACTGTCCTTATGACTAGGGCACTCCCAAAAGTCCCACCGACGGTCATTAGCTCCCCAACACAGCGCCGTCACTGACATTACAGACAGACCACTCTGTAGTGTCCGGCCTGGACACATGGAAGTCTGTCCATGCTGTCAGACTCCCAGACAACTCCCCATGTGCCAAACTTACCTCCATTATGTAGCTTGTAACCACACCCATAGGTGAGGTATGGATCACATGGGCTGGTCCCGTGATCCTGACATTACTGCAGGTCCTCAAACACCCGCACTTCCCACAGGAAAAAGGGGTACAGTGAGCACCCTCATCCAGAGGTGCGGTATGTGGGTAGCCAGACCCTCCCATCTCTCATAGCTACACGCAACCCGGACCCAGATGCACTAAACAACATCTTAGTGCTCATGTGCACCAAAGACAAAATACTCCAGGTTGCATCGCAGGGAGCAGTTCCCCATATCAAGTGAGGCTTACGGCGCAGAAGACCTCCTCCTCTGCGACACATACCGGCCATTCACCACAATGCTGGACACTGTCTCACTATCCCCATTATGCCTCCATGCATGTCCTGGAGAGCACATACAGCGCCCACTAGCTGTAACATGGGTCACTGCATCACATAGTATTGAGCAGCCTAAGGATGCTCTTGAAAACAATTGCCACTCCCTGCTCTTTCTTTGAATACAAAGTCTCAAAACAATCATGATAATTCTTATTTTTAAACATTGGATGACATACTTCAAGACAGTGAGTTTTCTATAAAAATTAAAGGAGGGGATGGAGTCTAGTGATATTTTCAAGGACTTTGTGGTGTTACACTGGTGAATTAAAATAGTCCACATTGCTAGATAACCAATTAGGAGATGTAAGATAATCATGAGTAATCCCATACATATTTTTAGGTATATTAACCAATACCTAGAGAAGACCAGGATGTAGAAATATCAGCCTAATACCATGCATGAAATACAAGAAACAAGTGAACAAGACCCACCATACCATACGTACCATATCCCACCTCCCATAAACTAACTCTAGAGAAGTACAAAGCAGTATGTAAATAATTACACTGAATTGGAGAATGTATCTCAAGTGGGATTAGTCACTTGGGCACTATAATTAAAAACTGGCAAAGAGAAACTGACATCAATCATTCATAAGGATATTTCAGCTTCTCATGAAGTTGGTACACCATTAGTTTGGCATCCAGTTTTATGTGACTGGAGACAAGGTTCATGTCAATCGCTGGAGCTTGTTTTGGGCAATCACTGGTTCATCATAATTTTGTTGCATACTACTGTTGAAAAGGAAAATGTTCAACAAGTTCAACTAAAGGATAGGATAGGACAAAGGGAAGATAATACATGATCCAGTCAGACCCCAAAAGGTACCGTAATCTTCTTTTCCTGATCCCAATTGCCAATTTATTGGATTAAGGTATCAGAAAAGAACTATACACATGTACATACATATTTATATTATTTTCTTCTGAAGAGCATTCAAGCCTTTTTTTAAACTATAAACTATTGCTTTTGTGACTATCTCCTGAGGTAGACTATCCTACAGACTAATAGTTCTTATGAGCTAGAAGGTTTGTAGAGATTGTCTCTTTCTCTAAGCAGAGGAAGTCACCCTTTTCTAGATATCTAATCCTAAGCATATCCCCCAGCTCTAGCTCAGACACTATCTCTATGCAATGCTCTGTAGACTGCATACATAGTTTTTTTTAATGTTGTGACGCTAAATACTGCTATTTTCACCTCTGTATTACTATCCGTTTTTACAGGATTAAAGTACTAATTGTTACTACAGATGGTTTATTTCGACTACGGATTTTCCTGTGGTATATATTTGTATATGTGTAAATATGTCTACACCTATTTTGCTTCATTTTTGGTTGTTACTGAATTTATTCTAATTGTATCTCATATTATTCCTATAAGGTCAGCACAGCGGCTCAGCGGTTTGCCTTGCAGCGCTTGAGGTCCTGGGTCAAATGCCACCGAGGACAACATCTGCAAGGAGTTTGTATGTTCTCCCCGTGTTTGTATGAGTTTCCTCCTGGTTCTCCGGTTTCCTCCCACATTCCAAAGATATACTGATAGGGAATGTAGATTGTGAGCCGCTTTGAGGCAGTAATGATGATGTCTGTAAAGCGTGTTGAAATTAATGGCACTATAGAAATGAGCATAATAAATAAATTGTGACATTTTTGAGAAAGACTCATTGAATTGAAACTTTAATCTCTTGTTGCAATCATGAAGATTTTTTTTCATTTTGAATGCATTACCTATACTTATGTATATAAATAAATAAACATCATTACTTTTGCTTGAACCAAAATGAGTGTGCAGTGAATAGTTCCTTGGATCCCTCTGCTAAGACAGGATGGAAATACAGCAAGGTGACAGCAGCATGAAGGAAGTTCTCAGTATAGTAATGGTGCTTAGCACATTCACGTACTGTACATTCAGCTCCCCACATCTTTTATGGTATCCTTTCACTGTCCATTGGTTGTACTGGTGCTAACGGAGGGTGAGTGTTATGTAATGATAGGTCACAAGGTGGCTGATAGCCTTTTGTCGATGTAACACAATAGATTTCTCATGCCGACAGATTTAGCGTTGTCCCCGATATAACCCTTCATCTTCCTTACAGTCAGAGGACAATTAATCATATAAGTCCAAAAATAAATTAAATGCTAGACACTTTACTAGTCAATAATCAACCTGTATATGTTTCAGCCAATCCAAAAAGGGCTGTCAGATACAAAGAGGTTCAAGCTTAATTGATTGAAATGTAATTTTTATTAGCAAATATACAGCTCTGGCAAAAATTAAGAGACCACCACATCAAAACCCTGTCATGGGCAGCCCAATCTCCAGACCTGAACCCCACTGAAAACCTCTGGAATGTAATCAAGAGGATGATGGATAGTCACAAGTCATCAAACAAAGAAGAACTGCTTACATTTTTGCACCAGAAGCAGTGTGAAAGACTGGTGGAAAGCATGCCAAGACGCATGAAAGCTGTGATTAAAAATCATGGTTATTCCGCAAATAATTGATTTCTCTACTCTTCCTGAGTTAAAACATTAGTATTGTTGTTTCTAAATGATTATGAACTTGTTTTCTTTGCATTATTTGAGGCATGAAAGCACTGCTTTTTTTTTTTTTTTCAAATTTGACCATTTCTCCTTTTCAGGAAAAAAAAAGCTAAATTTATTGCTTGGAAATTTGAAGACATGTTGTCAGTAGTTTATAGAATAAATGAAAAATTTACATTTTACTCAAAAATAAACCCGTAAAGAGAAAAATCAGACAAAATGAACATTTTGCAGTGGTCTCTTAATTTTTCCAGAGCTGAGTATAAGAGCAAAAAAAGGAAAAATTAAAACAGACAGGGAAAAAAACTCCAAAAAGGGAGGGACACATGCAGGATATAGTCAATCCAAGTTGTAAATGGAAAAAATTATATACGTCATAGCATTGTAGACTCAATATATAAAGGCAACTGCCAGGGAGCTATTACAACCCCTTTGTAAATACATAAGAAAGAATAGTATACATCAATACATGGGCTATATATGCCCTCACATTATGGTTATATGTATAAAGTGCCAAGTTTGTGTCCACATGCCTCCCCGGAAGAAGTATAAGCAAAACGGAGTCGGGTGTGGGGAGGACACAGCACCTACAGTATTTCATCGGTTGGTCTCTTATCTAGGTAATATATTGCTTAGGCTACTTTCACACATCAGGTTTTTCACGCCATGCCGATTTCGGCATCGCGCCGCAGTGCCGGATCCAGCGTAATTTGTGAAAACCGGATGGGATGGATCCGGTTTTCTGCCGGATCCGATGTCCGGATCCAGTGGTAAACCGTATCCATCCCATCCAGTTGGCATCTGTTTCGTCCGTTTTTCCATCTGGTTTTTGACAAATCCGGTTTTTAAGAATGCCCCTGTGATTGGCCCCCTGAAAACTATATATACAGTCTTCCTACAGCCCATCAGTGACAGGTTGGAGTGGAGCAAGTGCTTGGAGAGAAAGATGGATGTCGTTATTGCGAATATTCTGCAGAATGAATGACACGTGGGGAGTTTTCTACACTGTACATGGAGCTACGAGGAGACCCAGAGGAATTTTTATCATATGTGTGGATGAAAGCGGAGAACTTTGATCTATTGGTGGACTGAATTGAACATCTCATCCGAAGGAGTGATACATATTGCCGATTCTGTATTTCACCAGCAGAGCATCTGATGGTCACTCTTCGTAAGCCATTGTATGTACTCCTGTAGCACAGTTTCATTGATTGTAATTTGATTTTGTAGTAATTTCTGCCTTGCTTTTGTTCACAGATTCCTTGCTACTAGAGAATCCCTTTCATCACTACATTTCCAGTTCAGGCTGGGAATTTCAACCATCTCTGGAATTGTAAAGCACACTTGCCGTGCACTGTGGGACTCTTTGCATGATGATTTTATACCACATCCCACAATGGAGAGTTGGTTGGAAGTAGCTGAGAAATTCCAGCAAGTGTGTCAGTTTCCCAATTGCTTGGGCGCGGTGGATGGGAAACATATCCGTATCGTGAAACTGGCTGGTTCTGGATCAGAATATTTTAACTATAAAAAGTACTTTTCCATTGTGCTGATGGCCATTGCCGATGCGGATTACAAATTTGTAGCGCTGGATATTGGGGCGCATGGCGACTCAAATGATTCCCAAGTTTTCAAACTGTCTGCAATGGGGCGTCATTTGTATGGAAACACCTTTCAATCCCCCCCAAGACCACTGCCTCAAACCTCTGGGCCACCAATGCCTTTTGTTTGTGTTGGGGATGAAGCCTTCCAGCTATCAGAACATCTTTTGAAACCCTACTCCAGCCGTGGATTAACCCAAACTAAAAGAATTTTTAACTACCGCCTCACATGTGCATGGAGAATGGTGGAGTGCGCTTTTGGGATTTTGACAGCCAAATGGAAAGTTCTACTGACATCTATAAACTAGAAGACAGACACTGTTGACGAGGTGGTGAAAGCGTGTGTTGTTCTGCACAATTATGTGATATCCAAGGAACAGATTTCCATTGAGGACCACTCTGAAGAAACCACCTTGGCTGATTATAACAACATTAGGTATGGAAGTTCTGTGGCAGTTTCCCGAATTAGGGACCAATTCGCAGAATACTTTATTTCTCCGGAAGGAAGAATAGACTGGCAGGATGAGAGCGTTTGAACAATTTGACTTTGACCTTGTAACCGTATTTTACCATAATGTACCCAAGTTGTGTACCTGTTTGTGTTCACACCAAAGTATTAAACCTTTAATTACCCAAGTTGTGTACCTGTTTAGGTTCTACCCAAAGTTTTTTTTACCTCTAACCAATAAACCTTGTTTAACCCAAGTGTTAACTATACCTTAAAAAGAAAATACAAATTAGCTTTAAAAATACAGTTTTATTACAATTTTTTTTTAACAAAACAAAAATAAACTTCTCTTTGGCAACACAAAAATAAACTTTATTTGGCTGCGCCAAAAACTTAGAGGTTTGAATAAGTTGGGGTGGAGATAGTGCTGGAGGGGCTGTCAGATAGGGACACTTCAACAGTGGGAGTGTGGAGAGAGGAATGTGGTGGTGGTGGTGGGGAAGGATCAATAGATAGTAGTGAAGGGGTGGAGAAAGCAAGTGAACGGGTGGACAGGAAACTGGGTGTTGGGTTAGGAATTTGGTATGATGGAGGGGTGTAGCTGATGGTTTGGGAGCATTGGGAGGCAGAAGCGGTGATGGGTAGAGAAGAGGGTTGGGACATGACGGGCAAAGGAGGCTAGTGGTAGTGGGCAGGGAGAGGAGGCGCGGAAGATGTTGTTGGGAACTGGTATGGGGAGGGATGTTCATACTGGTCTGGATGGTCGGAAGAGGCACTGGTGGGACGCTGGTAGTTGTCTGGATGGTGGGAGGGGGCACGGGCACGATGTGGGTAATGGTGAGGCTGCTGGGACAGGGCACGGTCAGGTTGCTGGTACGGGTCAAGAGGATGGTAGTGGCTGTAGTGAGGGACAGTGGCTGAAGGGGGGCAGGTGCAGGAGGAGTGCCAAGTGTGGTGGCTTTGGAGGCAATGAGTGATAGTGTAGACTGGCAGGCCTCAATTACTTGCATCTGCTGATTAGTGGATAGCTTCTCCATTTGCTTGAGTACCGACTGGAAATAAGTGTGGTTCGGTGACTGACTTGCCTCTGAACGCATCGTTAGCAGAAGTGTATGCAACTCGAGTATGCTTTTATTTATTAAATTGAAACCTGCAGCCATTTGCTCAGACAAAACTTTGAGACAGTTCTGGAAGGATGCGTTCAGGTGCAAGAACTCGGGCGCATAGCTCTGTACCTGACCCCTCTGCCACTGGCGCCCTGAAGCCACAGGTGTACTAGAGGTGGCAGCAGCAGAGGGGTGGGGTACAGGAAAAGCTATATCCTCACCAGCAGATTCATGCAATGGAACTGGCCAGGATGCTCCAGCGCTGATGGATGGGACCGAGGGATCAGATGGGTGGGAAGGCTGGCAAGGTGCAGAGTGGGGAGGTGCAGAGGGGCCGGGACTGTCGAAGTGTCCCCCGGTGGTGCACTCCTGAGGGATTGCCCCAGAAGGGTTCAACTCAGCTGCAGGCTCCCGACAGTGCTGTGGAACAAAGAGAAAAAAATATAATTGATATACTGATATTGCATGGCCCTGGCTGAAACAGCAAAAGAGGGTTAGATATTTGTATCTGCTCCTGCGTCCTCCAGAACCACTCGGGGCCCGCATATCTTTGTTGAACTCCTTCTTAAAGCGATCCCTGATAGACCGCCAAAACATCACAATCCTCTCACCTGTAAAAAAAGGAGAAACACAAATTGGTTAAGATACAATACTTAGAATGCATCAACATAACTGAACTGTGTATACTTACGTTCTTGATTCTGGGCCCGAACATCGAGGTCCTCCCAGTTCTCTACTAGCTGTTGGCATACTTGCTCCCAGAGTCGATCGGTCACTATGATATCAGCATGGCGGCGGTCACCCATGTTCCACAGCGACTCCCTGTCTCGATCAGATAGATGAGGAGGTTAATATTGAGGCCGACCTCCTCACCACCCGAATCAGGAGCACGCCGTGAAGCCTGTTATAAAAAAGGACAAAAATAAAATAAAATTAGATTCAAAACAACATAAAGAAAATTCCAAAAACAAAAAACAAAAAATGCTGCTTACACGATGACGGCCGCACAACTCTCACGCCGACGACCCTGGGAGCCACTCGGAGGACCTCTGGATCGATCACCAGAATCCGAACTCTAGAAGAAAAATAACATAAAAATGATGTGCTCGTAGTTAGCCTTTTTATGTGTTGTGTAAATTTTGATATCTATAATGATCATTCTGTTTATGTTGTGTGATGTGTCCAATGATCTGTTTCTATGTGTTGTGTGCATTGTTCTTTCTGTAAGGATCTTTTGTTTTTATGTGTTGGGTGTAGTGTGTGGTTTGTGGTTCAGCGATGCATGAAAGAAACATACCAATTGTGATCTCACTCCAGGTCTTTCTCCACCCCTTCGGTCTTCTTCTGGAAGCACCTCTTCTGCTGCAGCAGCAGCTTCCTACAAAAATGAAAGATGGTGAAATACATTAATATATATAGACAGAGAGAGAGAGCTAGACAGAGAGAGAGAGCTAGACAGAGAGGCTCTAGCTGGCAGGCAGGCTCTTGCTGGAAGGCAGGCTAGGCTCTTGCTGGCAGGCAGGCAGGCTCTAGCTGGCAAGCAGGCTCTTGCTGGAAGGCAGGGTGTGGCAGGGTGTTGGCTCTCTTGTAGTATGGCTGGAAATGAGTGAGGGCCTCTATGGCATTTTTTTGTCCTGCGGGCAGGCCAATAGGTTCTGAGCATGCTCAGATTAAAAAAACGGATCCGGCCGCCAGATCCGCTTTTTTTCCGGATCCGGCACATGAATTATAGCAAAAAGCTGGAAGAGCCGGATTCGGCCCTTCTGGCTTTTTTGCCGCAGACAAAAAACATTACTGTAGGCGTTTTTTCCAGACGCTATAATCAAAATTTTTGCCAGATCCGGAAAAAAACAGAAGGAACGCTGGGCCATGCGGCGCAATCCGGCACTAATACAAGTCAATGTGAAAAACCGGTTCCGGTTTTTATTTTCGCTGGTTCCGGTTTTTCACAAAAGAGCCATAATCAGCCGGAATGAAAAAACCTGATGTGTGAAAGTAGCCTTACTGTCTACTTTTATTGATTGCTTACCACCTGGGACTAACTTTGCGCGATCCTGGTATTTGAACATACAGGAGTTAATAATAATAATAATAATGGTTTTCAGTACAAACTGATATTGCACTTGGCACTTTATAAATTTAACCATACTGTGGGGGCATACATAGCCCATTTATTGATGTATACTATTCTTTGTTATGTATTTACAAAGGGGGCAATAATAGCTCCCTGGGACTTGCCTTTTTACATTGAGTCTACAATGCTATGAATAGTTTGGCATAAATCATTTTGTCCATTTACAACTTGGATTGACATTATACTGTGCGTCCCTCCTTTTTTGAATTTTTTTCTCTGTTTAAACTTTTACTTTTTTGCTTTAATATATATTTACTAATAAAATTTGTATTTTAATTATTTCAGCTTGAGTCTATATTTATCTGACAGTCATTTTTTTTGATTGGCTGCTTCATACAGATCCAGGTTGATTATAGGCAGAGGACAATGCGGGCAGAGACCGCGGTGATCCCAGACAGTTTCCTGGGCGTTGTGTGCTGTAGACTGGAGAGTTAAGTGACGTCATGAAGAAAATCTTTAGTCCCCACAATTAGATGTCTGACAGATTTTAATGATGTTTTGCTTGAGATACTTAGTCAAACTATAAGTGATGGAATGGCCACCACGATGTCCCGCCCCCGGAAGTGGTTTGCCTTGTCTCTTTATAAGTGAGAGGTACATTTATTGGTTATTTCCGCTCTGTTTTATTGTGAAATTTTATTTTATCGATTCCCCAGATTGTTGTATTTCTCTTGTTAAAAGCAATATGACTCTACGGAGCGCACTGTGAACTGCGAGACTGATTTGTCTTGCTGGTCTATTTCAGATGTTCCCTGTGGTAAAATATTTCAAAGATTGACAGTTAGATTAAAGTAAGGATGTTACATAGCTTCAACAAGATGGCTGAATGGCTATAAAGCGCCTGAAATCTGCGTGTAAAAACGGTGTTTTCTCCTCAGAGCCAAAGCACAAGAAATATCTAAAGCTGTTGTTGTCTCAAATGTCAAATAAATTGAGAAATATCGACACTGTCATTTCTTGTTGAAGTGACATCAGCTTGTGGTAGACCCTTGTACATTTCTCAGCCCTGAAGCTGTGTTAGTCTAATTGCTCCTGTGTCCACCACACTCACAGAAAGCACATCATAATCGATTGCCTTTATCCTTAACCCTCGAGAACTCTGTGCTAAAGGGGAACCTATAAAAACAAATATAAGTTTCTCCGGTGCTAAAAGACAGTGGACATTCATTACAAAATGTTGATCTATTCTTGGCATAGGTCTATCAATTATGTAGTAATTACGAAATAGTAAGTAAAAGTGTTCTATGAAAATAACAGAAAATTTTCGTTGCTGTGACATGTATTGCATTCAGAACTAGGGCATAACTATAGGTGGTGTATATGTAGCACACACACCTGTGAATTATGCGTAAAGGCGGTCCAAAAGACCATTGCCACATAAGAAGACATCCATAGAGAGGGTATAGGGTAGGTGAGGGGCCCTGGTGGATAGGCAGAGTGTTCACAACAAGGGAATGATTATATGTGGATGCAGAGGTACTTGGACACACCTGTAAGTTTATATGTAAGGGGGGCTCAAAAGCCCTTTACCACATAATAAGACATCAATGCTATAGAATGTGTAGGGTAGGTGGGGGGCCCTGGTGGATAGGCGGACAGTTAGTTTATGTGTAAGGAGGGCTCAAAAGACAATATGCCACATAAGAATGCATTAATACTATAAAGCGATTAGGTAAATGGGGGCCCTGATTAGTAGGCGGACTGGTTAGCCTTCTCCAATTATAGCAGTGTTGAAGGGATTATTATTTATTATTATTATTTATTTATATAGCACCATTGATTCCATGGTGCTGTACATGAGAAGGGGTTACATACAAATTACAGATATCACTTACAGTAAGCAAACTAACAATTACAGACTGATACAGAGGGGCGAGGACCCTGCCCTTGCGGGCTTACATTCTAGAGATAGGAATGTCTCTATTTATAAAAAGAAATCCTATGACATATAAAGAATAGAGATGGTAATTAAGCCAGTAGAGGAGCTGGAATCAGCAGCCTGAACTAAAAATATGGAATATGGTGACTATATTCTTATGGGATGGTGGGATTGTACTATAAATAAGACTTCTATGGTTCAATTTGGGGATTGACATATGTGACAGAAGATGATTAAATCTAGCGGTCAGGAGAGTTTGGAAGTTCCAATATCACCCATGAGTCTGCTTCCTCACAGAAGGCATAACATTTTCTCCTTGGATTGCGTGATAACAATGTGCCAACATACCCTCTAAATGCTGCAGATTTCTATTTCTTCATGTGGCAAAGCAGTTTTAGAGCCTCTAGAACCACTCTAATGCTTCACTGTAGGCATACTTCACTTTTCAGAGCATGCATAAGTCTTCCTCCTCCAGACTCACTGCTGATACATAGGTCCAAAAAGTTCCAGTTTTGCTTCACCCCTAAACAGAATTTCAAAACTTCTGTGGCTTATTAATATGGTTTTGAGCCAAATCATGCTGCAGGTATTGTGCCGTCACTTGTGAGTTATTGACCACCTTCCTCCTCAAGAATCTGGTGGCAGTAGTTTCCTCTTTAGTCAAATCCATGTAATGTAACAACTGTTCCTTTACCTTTGAACTTGTGAACTATGCTATCATCAATGCTAACAACTTGTTTGTTTGCTTCATTTTATGGTCCATCTTTTTTACTTAACTATATTTCTAATATTCAATCAAACATCATCACAGTCAACAAACCCATAACCAGTCCAGGTATTTGATGAGTGTTTTTTTTATTAATTAGTCTGTGATTCGTTACAATCACCTGTTTTGCAAATCTTTGTTCCTGTGAAGGATTTTAAAAAAGGGATTTAATACACACGTGGTCAAAATTGTTGGTACCCCTCGTTTAATGACAGAAAACCCCACAATGGTCACACAAATAACTTGCATCTGACAAAAGTAATAATAAATAAAAGATCTATTAAAATGAACATTCTGCTGTATAACGCTCTTCTTAGCTACTAGCACTCCGCAACAAGGTGATATGAGCAGTCTGCACTGCAATGAACAAGGCTCTACCTTTTTTTCATGGCACCATCCCTCACAGTAGATGGCAGGAAGCCAGCTGAGACAGACTGCACCGCACATTATTAACCAGGGTCCCTGAAACTACAGGATGGCAACTGAAGGGTAAATAGCACCTGGAGGGGCATTTAAAAATGGGTTATATTGGAAGAAATGTTTATATATTCAATTAATAATACATAATGCATTATTATACAACCTCATTGTGATTTTTGGAATTCTTCTTTAAGTGGTGCGACTGCCAGTGCAAGTGCACCAGCTTTCATTGGCCCCAGAGATATGAACCTTGGGCGAAGGTGGGTTGTCATAACAGCTTTGTTTCTGCTGAACACAACCATGGCTGCCAATTCATCCATGTAGGGAAGGGGTTCAATATTGCAATTAATAAGAAAAATCTTGTGTGACCAAACAGAGTAAATGAATACTTACCGTACTTATGAGACATTATTCCCAGTGTAAACAACTTAGAATGAAGTAACCCATCAACAAATAGGAAAACGATGGCTGTAAGTGACATTTTGAGAAAATACCAACCGGCTGATATGTAGAACTATTGAGGACAGATCACAATGTATAGTTGTACTTATAGATAAATATAAAAAGATTATAAATATGCTGTTTCCTGCCTCTTTCGTTAGGGCTCAATCAGATGTTCGTGCAAATCGGGCCGATCTCAGATTACAATGCACAGACTGGCCGAGGGTTTCCCAACCCAAACATGACAAATTCATGGAAATATATGAAGCTGTTGTAACACCCCAGGGTCCTGGTTGTTACAGTGACATTGACTTCCTCACGGGGAGAGTGATGTTACGCTTGAAAGCGAAGGATGATCTTCTTTATCAGGTAACCACAAGCATACATGTTCACACTCCAGGCCAGAAGGGGGAGCTCTGATTCAGCTTATGGGTGGCTCCCCTATATATATTCTGGTCTGGAGGGAAAGTTAGTTCCTGTCAGAGAGACAGAGAAGAAAGAAGGACTGGTGGGGCCGTGCAAGCCAAGAGAGTGCTGCAGCTCCTGGACAGAGATAACACAGAAGAAAGAACAGCTTGTAGTGAGCGTGCAGGAGAGCGAAGCACAGGAGAGTGACAACTGGAGAGAATAGCTGCGACTGAGCTACCTTCTTGCAGAGTGCAGATTCCAGTAGCCGGAAGACCGAGGTTGTGTCAGACTCTAAGAGGCACAGCAGAAACAGGCAGGACAGCTGGACTACACCTGTCCGCCCTAATACCCAGGAGACACAGTGGCGCATAGAGTCCGGGTCGTGATAGAGACCCTGTTAAAAGGCTCGAGCCACCTGTCATAGGGGTTAGTGTCCCACCTTTAAGGAGGACAGAGAGAACAGTGAGCACCTTGACAGAAGCCACAGACAGCAAGGGACTACACCACAGCACTAGTAGAAAGGCTTTCAACTCCACCTGGTAAAGGGGACTGTGAACTCGCTTCCAAGCTGGCCGGACCCTGCCTGTACCTGTAATCCGGGACCCTGGACTGTAGCAGCCTGAAGTCTCCAGTATACCAGGTAAATAGACTGCAAACCTGTGTCCTCTGTTTCTTTATACACTACCTACCATCTCCAGCTAAACACCGGGAGCCCTAGGGACCCAACTTCCCCTGTGGGAAGTTATACCATCTTAGCTGCCATAACATCACCCAAGAGGACCCCTTTAAGCAGGGTCATCCCCACTGACTGAATACCACAGGTGGCATCACAAACATAAGCTTTATTCAAATCCCATTTACATGGGCGCCCAGGGCCACGGACCGGGTCGCCGCCGTGATCCATCCCCTTAAGTACCGGACCCGGTACCGAGTACCCCACAGCCCTGACGGGTGTTCCACTGTCATGCTTAGGTTGGAATACCAGCGGCCAGTCTGTGCATTGCGGTCTGAGATTGTACACATTTAGATGGATATCTGAGCTAGTCCTAACTCCTAAGGAAAGAGTCCAGAAATAGAAACAGAAACATATAGTTTTTTGATCTCAATGTAACTAGAGTAGCTCAGTAGACTCCTATCATGTGAGAACACACAAGTCTTGATTTTAAATAATCTATCAGACTCGTGAAGTCACTAAAAATGAACAATTATGTTGATATAATAATTGATATTTTATTATTTCATATACAGTTAGGGCCAGAAATATTTGGACAGTGACACAAGTTTTGTTATTTTAGCTGTTAACAAAAACATGTTCAGAAATACAATTATATATATAATATGGGCTGAAAGTGCACACTCCCAGCTGCAATATGATAGTTTCCACATCCAAATCGGAGAAAGGGTTTAGGAATCATAGCTCTGTAATGCATAGCGTCCTCTTTTTCAAGGGACCAAAAGTAATTGGACAATGGACTCTAAGGGCTGCAATTAACTCTGAAGGCGTCTCCCTCGTTAACCTGTAATCAATGAAGTAGCTAAAAGGTCAGGGGTGGATTCCAGGTGTGTGGTTTTGCATTTGGAAGCTGTTGCTGTGAGCAGACAACATGCGGTCAAAGGAACTCTCAATTGAGGTGAAGCAGAACATCCTGAGGCTGAAAAAAAAAGAAAAAATCCATCAGAGAGATAGCAGACATGCTTGAAGTAGCAAAATCAACAGTTGGGTACATTCTGAGAAAAAAGGAATTGACTGGTGAGCTTGGGAACTCAAAAAGGCCTGGGCGTCCACGGATGACAACAGTGGTGGATGATCGCCGCATACTTAATTTGGTGAAGAAGAACCCGTTCACAACATCAACTGAAGTCCAGAACACTCTCAGTGAAGTAGGTGTATCTGTCTCTAAGTCAACAGTAAAGAGAAGACTCCATGACAGCAAATACAAAGGGTTCACATCTAGATGCAAACCATTCATCAATACCAAAAATAGACAGGCCAGAGTTAAATTTGCAGAAAAACACCTCAAGAAGCCAGCTCAGTTCTGGAAAAGTATTCTATGGACAGATGAGACAAAGATCAACCTGTACCAGAATGATGGGAAGAAAAAAGTTTGGAGAAGAAAGGGAACGGCACATGATCCAAGGCACACCACATCCTCTGTAAAACATGGTGGAGGCAACGTGATGGCATGGGCATGCATGGCTTTCAATGGCACTGGGTCACTTGTGTTTATTGATGACATAAGAGCAGACAAGAGTAGCCGGATGAATTCTGAAGTGTACCGGGATATACTTTCAGCCCAGATTCAGCCAAATGCTGCAAAGTTGATTGGACGGCGCTTCATAGTACAGATGGACAATGACCCCAAGCATACAGCCAAAGCTACCCAGGAGTTCATGAGTGCCAAAAAGTGGAACATTCTGCAATGGCCAAGTCAATCTCCAGATCTAAACCCAATTGAGCATGCATTTCACTTGCTGAAATCTAGACTTAAGACGGAAAGACCCACAAACAAGCAAGACCTGAAGGCTGCGGCTGTAAAGGCCTGGCAAAGCATTAAGAAGGAGGAAACCCAGCGTTTGGTGATGTCCATGGGTTCCAGACTTAAGGCAGTGATTGCCTCCAAAGGATTTGCAACAAAATATTGAAAATAAAAATATTTTGTTTGGGTTATGTTTATTTGTCCAATTACTTTTGACCTCCTAAAATGTGGAGTGTTTGTAAAGAAATGTGTACAATTCCTACATTTTCTATCAGATATTTTTGTTCAACCCTTCAAATTAAACATTACAATCTGCACTTGAATTCTGTTGTAGAGGTTTCATTTCAAATCCAATGTGGTGGCATGCAGAGCCCAACTCGCGAAAATTGTGTCACTGTCCAAATATTTCTGGCCCTAACTGTATTTCCTTTTTTAAGTGATTTATTGCTTGAACAAACATTCAGATGATTCTTCACCTGGTAACAACTCTGAACACCTGCTGAGGAATGTGATACATACAAACATAAACTGGAGAGTCTGGATTATGATGTCCAGTCGTACACTGAGTATATAGTTACCAAGAATACTTTTATGTCATATACGAGTCCCGAAGGAGGATAGAATGTTGCATTGGTTCTCTAACAGCAATAACAGATTGTTACTAAATGTCAGTCTGTTCCAGAAGAAAATCTTGTCATAGAATAAGAGGATATTACAGAATGTTAGGTTTGTAAATGCAGAGTAATAAAATATTTAAGTGTGTTTACATGCTGTGTAATGGCGAGTGTAATAAACTACTCTATATTGTCAGCTCGTAACAACCCCAGCCATCCTCGTCACTCCGCAGAGTGGGTTTCATATGAGACACAACAGCTTGTAAACCAGAGGTGTTTTTACCCCTGTGAATTCATGCAGCCAAAATATGATAGTTTAGTGACCGTGATATAACCTGACAGTGATATAAAATGATCTCTGAGGGAGACATCTGTTTTCATTCTATACATTACAGTAAGAACCTCTTTGCTTTGTATGTGTGGGGTAATTGTGTGTGTGATGAAGTGAAGAGGCTGGAGACACACACACTGTATTCGGCTTAATTACCATCGCTTTAATTTCATAAATGCCAAACAAATGGTTATAAATTATGAGGAACATCATTTAGGAGCGTTTTAATTAAAGGGACTCTGTCACCTGAATTTGGAGGGAACAATCTTCAGCCATAGGGGCGGGGTTTTCGGGTGTTTGATTCACCCTCTCTTTATTAATATTGCAGCCAGCATGCAGCCGGCGGGTAAGGAAAGGGTGAATTAGACACCCGAAAACCCCGCCCCTATGGCTGAAGATTGTTCCCTCCAAATTTAGGTGACAGAGTCCCTTTAAGCTCATATTTGTATAAATTTTTCCAAACCCTTTAAGAAAAATTCTTGGGAAATTGTCCCTACATGACTTTAGAAAGTCTATCTACAGTCATGTCCAAAAGTGTTGGCACCCTTCAAATTGTTTCACAAAATTAAGTATGTCTCCCGGGAAAAATACTTAAAACAACACAAAAAGCACAGAGAAAAGAAGACAAATTGTACATAATTTCACACAATATCACAAAATTGTTGGCAGCCTCAGCTTAATATTTGGTTGCACACCCTTTGGAATAAATAACTACAATCAGTCGCTTCCTATAACCATCAACAAGCTTCTTACACCTCTCATCTGGTATTTTGGACCACTTTTGCTTTGCAAACTGCTCCAGGACTCTCTTATTTGAAGGTGCCTTCTCCCAACAGCAATTTTAAGATCTCTCCACAGGTGTTCAGTGGGGTTTAGATCCAGACTCATTGCTGGCTGTTTCAGACCTCTCCAGCACTTTGTTTCCAGCCATTTCTGGGTGATTCTCGAAGTATGTATGGGGCATCAAAATAACCCAAAAACATAAAGAAGTTGTAAAAACATCTGTTCCACTAATCACTTCAAAAAAACATGGAACCATGTGTTAGGGTTGGCGGATTGTGCTAAATTATATAATAATAATGCACAATCGCAACCCGGGGTCCACCGTGCAGAGATATAAAACTGCTGCTAGTGTACAATGGCGGAACAGACGGCGAGCGATTACTTGTACACACTGGGCAACGCCACTCAGTGTAAACGGGACTCTGAGTTCCAAACTCTGTTATTCCACAGGAAGGAACAGTACAAATGAGTACCACGTGCTCTGTCCTGTTAAATGTCACAGGACAAGCACATGAACTGAACTCGCACTCAAAAAAGGAAAAGATGCTCTGAAACTGTGCTGTGTCAATCGCACACAGAAACAAAACAGATGCTGAGCATAATAACCTGACTAGGGTTGTGCATGCTCTGAAACTCTGCTATGCTAACCGCATACATGTTGGTAACAGATGCTAAGCCAAATTTCTAATTTCACCCACTGACGCTAGCTGCCTGCCTACGTGTACAATCCCAAACCTAGACAGACACAAAACACATGCAGACAGAGTGGTAGGGTCTTAACTCGCATAGCTACACACAAATGATACTAGCGCACCAGCGTGCGCCCCTGAAAGCCTTTTATTCACTAGGCTCATGTCCAGTCAGACAGGACCTTGCTCGTGGACCAATGCCACTGCCACATCACCAGAGCAGCTGACGTCCGACCACCGATGAGAAGATGCCACGTCACGGACATGCTCAGTATGGTGATCTCCGGATTTAGACTCCAGAGTGCTGGAGTGTCCCTGCATATTACTGGTTACTAAGGACTTGGCTGGAGAGCCAGTGTACACCACAAGCCTGAGCAAGACGCTGGGACCCATGTCTATGCTCAGCAGCGGCCGAACCTGAATGGGAGACCACAGATGCAGATAAGGCTTGGGATCTATCCCATGCAGTGGGAGAATCCCGACGCCGAACACCATGTTTGTGTATAATTTGATACAAAGATATGTTTGTTACTTCCTAAGTGGACAGTTTGATTTCACAGAAGTTTTATTTACTTGGAGTTAAATTCTGCTGTTTAAATGTTCCCTTTATTTTTGAGCAGTGTGTATATATATATATATATATATATATATATATATACCGTATATACTCGAGTATAAGCTGAGATTTTCAGCCCATTTTTTGGGGCTGAAAGTCCCCCTCTCGGCTTATACTCGAGTCATATCCAGGGGTCGGCAGGGGAGGGGGAGCGGGGGCTGTCTAATTATACTCACCTATTCCTGGCGCGGTCCCTGCAGGTCCCCGGCTCCCTGGCGCCCCAGTTTCTTCCTGTACTGAGCGGTCACATGGTACCGCTCATTACAGTAATGAATATGCGGCTCCACCTCTATGGGAGGTGGAGACGCATATTCATTACTGTAATGAGCGGTAACGGTGACCGCTCAGTACAGGATGAAGCTGCGGCGCTGTGGAAGCAGGGACTGCACAGCGCCAGGAGCAGGTGAGTATAACAGGGAGGGGAGCGCTGCGCTGCGCGATATTCACCTGCTTCTCGTTCCGGCGCCGCTCCGTCCTCAGCATCTTCTGCAGTGACGCTCAGGTCAGAGGGCGCGGTGATGTGGTTAGTGCACGCCCTCTGCCTGAACATCAGTGCTGAAGACGCTGAAGATGGAGCGGCGCCGGAACGAGGAGCAGGGGAATATTGAACGTGCCGTGGGGCCTGAGCGACGGAGATGTGAGTATGTGATTTTTTTTATAGCAACAACAGCAAATGGGGCAAGTGTCTGTATGGAGCATCTATGGGGCCATAACGTTTGTGCAGCACTATATGGCGCAAGTGTCTGTATGGGGCCATAATTAACATTTGTGCAGCACTATATGGGGCAAGTGTCTGTATGGGGCCATAACGTTTGTGCAGCACTATATAGGGCAAGTGTCTGTAAGGGCCATAATTAACGTTTGTGGAGCATTACGGTATATGGGGCAAGTGTCTGTATGGAGCATCTTATGGGGCCATAATCAAGGTTTGTGCAGCACTATATGGGGCAAATATCTTTATGGAGCATCTTATGGGGCCATAATCAGCATTTGTGCAGCATTATATTGGGCAAATGTGCCTATGGAGCATCTTATGGGGCCATTATTAACCTTTATGCAGGATTATATGGGGCATATTTTAATATGGAGCATCTTATGGGGCCATCATAAACTTTATGGATTATATGGGACTCCTTATTCAATAGGGATATTCAAAAACACTTAACCTACTGATGTCTCAAATAATTTTACTTTTATTGGTATCTATTTTTACTTTTGACATTTACTGGTAGCTGCGGCATTTCCCACCGTAGGCTTATACTCGAGTCATTAAGTTTTCACAGTTTTTTGTGGCAAAATTTGGGGGTTCGGCTTATACTCGGGTCGGCTTATACTCGGTGACCACTCAGTACAGGATGAAGCTGCGGCGCTGTGGAAGCAGGGACTGCACAGCGCCAGGAGCAGGTGAGTATAACGGGGAGGGGAGCGCTGCACAGTGACCCTATCACAGTGATCAAATTAAAAAAATAGAAAATAAACCCACCCTTTATCACCCCCTTAGTTAGGGAAAATAATAAAATAAAGAAAATATATTTATTTCCATTTTACCATTAGGATTGGAGTTGGCCTAAAGTGAGTTGGGTTAAAGTCAGAGTTAGGGTTAGGGCTAAAATTAGGGTTAGGGTTGAGGCTAAAGTTAGGGTTAGGGTTGGGATTAGGGTTAGGGTTGGGATTAAGGTTAGGGGTGTGTTGGAGTCAGGTTTGTGGTTAGGGTTATGGTTAGGGTTGGGATTAGGAATAGGGGTGTGTTGGGGTTAGGGTTGGGGAAGTTTAAACTGTTTTGGTACATCGGGGGTCCCCAAACGCCATATGGTGCCATCATTGATTCCAGCCAATTTTCCATTCAAAAAGTCAAATGGTGCTCCCTCACTTCTGAGCTCTGCCATGCGCCCAAACAGTGGTTTATCCCCACATGTGGGGGGTCAGCACACTCAGGACAAATTGGACAACAACGTTTGTGGTCCAATTTGTCCTGTTACCCTTGGGAAAATAAAAAATTGGGGGCAAAAAAACATTTTTGTGGAAAAAAAGATTTTTTATTTTCACGGCTCTGCGTTATAAACTTCTGTGAAGCACTTGGCATTCCGTACATCTAGATAAGTTCCTTCGGGGGTCTAGTTTCCAAAATGGGATCACTTGTGGGAGGTTTCTGCTGTTTAGGCACATCAAGGGCTCTGCAAATGCAACATGATGCCCGCAGACCATTCCATCAAAATCTGCATTCCAAATTGTCACTACTTCCCTTCCGAGCCCCAATGTGTGCCCAAACAGTAGTTTTCTCCCATATATGGGGTGCCAGCTGTTGTGAATTCTGCTTTTGGGCTCCCTCCGGTGGTTGTAGGTGGTAATGCAGTTGTCCCTGGGCTGCAGTCCTGGACAGGTGTATCTGCTGATTGCAATTCTGACTGGGGTATTTAGGTTTGCAGGACTCATTAGTCCCTCCAGTTGTCAATGTTTCTTGGGAAGTGTTGGACCTCTGTCTGGCTTCTCCTGCTTAGCTGCCAATTCAGCAAAGATAAGTGTCTGTTTCTTTTTCTATGGCACACAAGCTGTGTGCTTGTTTTTTGATTGTATTTCTGCTCTGAGTGTAGGTTTCTGTTGTGAATTCTGTTGTCGAACTCCCTCCTGTGGTCGTGAATGGTACTTCGGCGAGTTCTGTCAATGGACTCCCTCTGGTGGCTGTGAGTGAAGCTGCTGCTTCTGAGGTTCCTTACACAGGTGACGTGGTTTATCTTTTGGTTGGCTGCTCTATTTAACTCCACTCAGATCGTTACTCCATACCAGCTGTCAATGTTCCTGCATTGGTTCAGTTCGCTCTTGGATCTTTCTGGTGACCTGTCTTCTCCAGCAGAAGCTAAGTTCCTGATAGTTATTATTTGTTCATTTTTTCCTTGTCCAGCTGGTTATCATGATTTTGTCTTGCTAGCTGGAAGCTCTGGGATGCAGAGTGGCATCTCCGCACCGTTAGTCGGTGCGGAGGTCTTTTTGCGCACTCTGCGTGGTCTTTTGTAGTTTTTGTGCTGACCGCAAAGATACCTTTCCTATCCTCTGTCTGTTTAGTAAGTCTGGCCTCCCTTTGCTGAAACCTGTTTCATTTCTGCGTTTGTGACTTTCATCTTTACTCACAGTCAATATATGTGGGGGGCTGCCTTTTCCTTTGGGGAATTTCTCTGAGGCAAGGTAGGCTTTATTTTCTATCTCTAGGGCTAGCTAGCTCTTAGGCTGTGAAGAGGCGTCTAGGGAGAGTCAGGAACGCTCAACGGCTATTTCTAGTTGTTGTGATAGGATTAGGGCCTGCGGTCAGCAGAGCTCCCACATCCCAGAGCTTGTCCTGTGTGAGTTTAACTATCAGGTCGTGCCGGGTGCTCCTAACCACCAGGTCATAACAGTACAGCTGGCCCAAAGTATTAATGAATCTCAATAGAGGGATAAGAGAAGCTCTGAGACCATTTTTTTTTCTTTGCACTGTGTTTTGTCTTTCTTTTCCCCTAAACCTTTGGGTGGTTCAGGACACAGGTGTAGAGATGGACATTCAAGGTCTGTCCTCTTGTGTGGATCATCTCACTGCAAGGGTACAAAACATTCAAGATTTTGTGGTTCAGAATCCTATGTTAGAGCCTAGAATTCCTATTCCTGATTTATTTTCTGGGGATAGATCTAAGTTTCTGAATTTCAAAAATAATTGTAAACTGTTTCTAGCTTTGAAACCCCGCTCCTCGGGTGACCCCGTTCAACAACTAAAAATCATTATTTCTTTGTTGCGTGGTGACCCTCAAGACTGGCCATTTTCCCTTGCGCCAGGAGATCCTGCATTGCGTGATGTTGATGCGTTTTTTCTGGCGCTTGGATTGCTTTATGATGAACCAAATTCAGTGGATCAGGCAGAGAAAATCTTGCTGGCTTTGTGTCAGGGTCAGGATGAAGCGGAGGTGTACTGTCAGAAGTTTAGAAAGTGGTCTGTGCTTACTCAGTGGAATGAGTGTGCCCTGGCGGCAATTTTCAGAAAGGGTCTTTCTGAAGCCCTTAAGGATGTCATGGTGGGATTTCCCACGCCTGCTGGTCTGAATGAGTCTATGTCCTTGGCCTTTCAGATCGATCGGCGCTTGCGTGAGCGCAAAGCTGTGCACCATTTGGCGGTGTTCTCTGAGCATAGGCCTGAGCCTATGCAGTGTGATAGGACTTTGACCAGAGCTGAACGGCAAGAACACAGACGTCGGAATGGGATGTGTTTTTACTGTGGTGAATCCACTCATGCTATCTCCGATTGTCTTAAGCGCACTAAGCGGTTCGCTAGGTCTGCCACCATTGGTACTGTACAGTCTAAATTTCTTTTGTCTGTTACTCTGATTTGCTCTCTGTCGTCCTATTCTGTTATGGCATTTGTGGATTCAGGCGCTGCCCTGAATTTGATGGACTTGGAGTTTGCCAGGCACTGTGGTTTTTTCTTGGAGCCCTTGCAGTATCCTATTCCATTGAGAGGAATTGATGCTACGCCTTTGGCCAAGAATAAGCCTCAGTACTGGACTCAATTGACCATGTGCATGGCTCCTGCACATCAAGAGGATATTCGCTTTTTGGTGTTGCATAATCTGCATGATGTGGTCGTTTTGGGGTTGCCATGGCTACAGGTCCATAATCCAGTGTTAGATTGGAAATCTATGTCTGTGTCCGGCTGGGGTTGTCAGGGGGTACATAGTGATGTTCCATTGTTGTCAATTTCGCCTTCCACTCCTTCTGAAGTCCCTGAGTTTTTATCAGATTACCGGGATGTATTTGAAGAGCCCAAATTCGGTGCCCTACCTCCTCATAGGGATTGCGATTGTGCTATTAATTTGATTCCTGGTAGTAAGTTTCCTAAGGGCCGTCTGTATAATTTATCTGTGCCAGAGCACGCCGCTATGCGGAGTTATATAAAGGAATCCTTGGAGAAAGGTCATATTCGCCCGTCGTCGTCACCATTGGGAGCAGGGTTCTTTTTTGTGGCCAAGAAGGATGGCTCTTTGAGACCTTGTATTGATTACCGCCTTCTTAATAAGATCACAGTCAAATTTCAGTATCCTTTGCCGCTGCTGTCTGATTTGTTTGCTCGGATTAAGGGGGCTAGTTGGTTCACCAAGATAGATCTTCGAGGGGCGTATAATCTTGTGCGAATTAAACAGGGCGATGAATGGAAAACAGCATTTAATACGCCCGAGGGCCATTTTGAGTACCTGGTTATGCCATTCGGGCTTTCTAATGCTCCATCTGTGTTTCAGTCCTTTATGCATGACATCTTTCGAGAGTACCTGGATAGATTCATGATTGTATATTTGGATGACATTTTGGTCTTTTCGGATGATTGGGAGTCTCATGTGAAGCAGGTCAGAATGGTGTTCCAGGTCCTTCGTGCGAATTCCTTGTTTGTGAAGGGGTCAAAGTGTCTCTTTGGAGTTCAGAAGGTTTCATTTTTGGGTTTCATTTTTTCCCCTTCTACTATCGAGATGGACTCTGTTAAAGTTCAGGCCATTTATGATTGGACGCAGCCGACATCTGTGAAGAGCCTGCAGAAGTTCCTGGGCTTTGCTAATTTTTACCGTCGCTTCATCGCTAATTTTTCTAGTATTGCTAAACCATTGACTGATTTGACCAAGAAAGGTGCTGATGTGGTCAATTGGTCCTCTGCGGCTGTAGAGGCTTTTCAGGAGTTGAAGCGTTGTTTTTCTTCTGCCCCGGTGTTGTGCCAGCCAGATGTTTCGCTCCCGTTTCAGGTTGAGGTTGATGCTTCTGAGATTGGAGCAGGGGCTGTTTTGTCGCAAAGAAGTTCTGATGGCTCGGTGATGAAACCATGTGCCTTCTTTTCTAG
Source organism: Ranitomeya imitator (assembly GCF_032444005.1). Classification (NCBI taxonomy): domain Eukaryota; kingdom Metazoa; phylum Chordata; class Amphibia; order Anura; family Dendrobatidae; genus Ranitomeya; species Ranitomeya imitator. The sequence goes on along the minus strand of NC_091287.1, from coordinate 108,829,737 downwards.
AAAATTCTCGCCTGCTGAGCGCAATTATGATGTTGGCAATCGAGAGTTGTTGGCCATGAAGTGGGCATTCAAGGAGTGGCGACATTGGCTTGAAGGAGCTAAACATCACGTGGTGGTCTTGACGGATCACAAGAATTTGACTTATCTCGAGTCTGCCAAACGGTTGAATCCTAGACAGGCTCGATGGTCGCTCTTTTTCTCCCGTTTTGATTTTATGGTTTCATACCTTCCGGGATCTAAGAATGTGAAGGCTGATGCCCTGTCAAGGAGTTTTTTGCCTGACTCTCCGGGTGTTCCGGAGCCGGCGGGTATTCTCAAAGAGGGGGTAATTTTGTCTTCCATCTCCCCTGATTTGCGGCGCGTGCTGCAGAAGTTTCAGGCTGATAGACCTGACCGTTGTCCAGCAGAGAGACTGTTTGTCCCTGATAGATGGACTAGTAGAGTTATCTCTGAGGTTCATTGTTCGGTGTTGGCTGGTCATCCTGGAATCTTTGTTACCAGAGATTTGGTGGCTAGATCCTTTTGGTGGCCTTCTTTGTCACGGGATGTGCGTTCTTTTGTGCAGTCCTGTGGGACTTGTGCTCGGGCTAAGCCCTGCTGTTCTCGTGCCAGTGGGTTGCTTTTGCCCTTGCCGGTCCCGAAGAGGCCCTGGACGCATATTTCCATGGATTTTATTTCTGATCTCCCTGTTTCTCAAAGGATGTCGGTCATTTGGGTGGTTTGTGATCGCTTCTCTAAGATGGTCCATTTGGTACCCTTGTCTAAATTGCCTTCCTCCTCTGATTTGGTGCCATTGTTTTTCCAGCATGTGGTTCGTTTGCATGGCATTCCAGAGAACATCGTCTCGTACAGAGGTTCCCAGTTTGTTTCGAGGTTTTGGCGGTCCTTTTGTGCTAAGATGGGCATTGATTTGTCTTTTTCTTCGGCTTTCCATCCTCAGACTAATGGCCAAACCGAACGAACTAATCAGACTTTGGAAACATATCTGAGATGCTTTGTTTCTGCTAATCAGGATGATTGGGTGTCCTTCTTGCCTTTGGCTGAGTTCGCCCTTAATAATCGGGCCAGCTCGGCTACTTTAGTTTCTCCTTTTTTCTGTAATTCTGGTTTCCATCCTCGTTTCTCTTCAGGGCAGGTTGAGCCTTCGGACTGTCCTGGTGTGGATACGGTGGTGGACAGGTTGCAGCAGATTTGGACTCATGTGGTGGACAATTTGACATTGTCCCAGGAGAAGGCTCAACGTTTCGCTAACTGCCGGCGCTGTGTTGGTCCCCGACTTCGTGTTGGGGATTTGGTTTGGTTGTCATCTCGTCATGTTCCTATGAAGGTTTCCTCTCCTAAGTTTAAACCTCGTTTCATTGGGCCATATAAGATTTCTGAAGTTCTTAATCCTGTGTCATTTCGTTTGGACCTTCCAGCTTCTTTTGCCATCCATAATGTGTTCCATAGGTCGTTGTTGCGGAGATACGTGGCGCCTATGGTTCCCTCCGTTGATCCTCCTGCCCCGGTGTTGGTCGAGGGGGAGTTGGAGTATGTGGTGGAGAAGATTTTGGATTCTCGTGTTTCGAGACGGAAACTCCAGTACCTGGTCAAGTGGAAGGGTTATGGTCAGGAAGATAATTCCTGGGTTTTTGCCTCTGATGTTCATGCTGCTGATCTAGTTCGTGCCTTTCATTTGGCTCATCCTGATCGGCCTGGGGGCTGTGGTGAGGGTTCGGTGACCCCTCCTCAAGGGGGGGTACTGTTGTGAATTCTGTTGTCGAACTCCCTCCTGTGGTCGTGAATGGTACTTCAACGAGTTCTGTCCATGGACTCCCTCTGGTGGCTGTGAGTGAAGCTGCTGCTTCTGAGGTTCCTTACACAGGTGACGTGGTTTATCCTTTGTTTGGCTGCTCTATTTAACTCCACTCAGATCGTTACTCCATGCCAGCTGTCAATGTTCCTGCATTGGTTCAGTTCGCTCTTGGATCTTTCTGGTGACCTGTCTTCTCCAGCAGAAGCTAAGTTCCTGATAGTTATTATTTGTTCATTGTTTCCTTGTCCAGCTGGTTATCATGATTTTGTCTTGCTAGCTGGAAGCTCTGGGATGCAGAGTGGCATCTCCCCACCGTTAGTCGGTGCGGAGGTCTTTTTGCGCACTCTGCGTGGTCTTTTGTAGTTTTTGTGCTGATCGCAAAGATACCTTTCCTATCCTCTGTCTGTTTAGTAAGTCTGGCCTCCCTTTGCTGAAACCTGTTTCATTTCTGCATTTGTGACTTTCATCTTTACTCACAGTCAATATATGTGGGGGGCTGCCTTTTCCTTTGGGGAATTTCTCTGAGGCAAGATAGGCTTTATTTTCTATCTCTAGGGCTAGCTAGCTCTTAGGCTGTGAAGAGGCGTCTAGGGAGAGTCAGGAACGCTCCACGGCTATTTCTAGTTGTTGTGATAGGATTAGGGCCTGCGGTCAGCAGAGCTCCCACATCCCAGAGCTTGTCCTGTGTGAGTTTAACTATCAGGTCGTGCCGGGTGCTCCTAACCACCAGGTCATAACAGGTTTCTCTGGAGTTGCAGATATACGTTCCACGTCTTTAGTTAGATGGAGGAATTTTTTGTATTTTCTGCTGTGGATATTTTTGGAAGGGTTTTAATACTGACCGCACAGTACTCTGTCCTATCCTTTCCTATTTTAGCTAGAGTGGCCTCTTGTGCTAAATCCTGTTTTCTGCCTGTGTGTGTCTTTCCTCTCCTACTCACAGCCAATATTTGTGCGGGTCTGCCTATCCTTTGGGGTTCTGCTCTGAGGCAAGGTAGAATTCCTATTTCCATCTATAGGGGTATTTAGTCCTCCGGCTGTGACGAGGTGTCTAGGGTTTGTTAGGTACACCCCACGGCTACTTCTAGTTGCGGTGTTAAGATCAGGATTTGCGGTCAGTATAGTTACCACCTACTCCAGTGAAAGTTTTCATGCTGCTCCAAGGTCACCGGATCATAACAGCCAGCATACTCAGGACAAATAGGACAACAACTTTTGGGGTCCAATTTCTCCTGTTACCCTTGTGAAAATAAAAAAATTGTGGGCTAAAAAATAATTTTTGTGGAAAAACAAAATTATTTTTTATTTTCATGACTCTACGCTATAAACTTCTGTGAAGCACTTTTGGGTTCAAAGCGCTCACCACATATCTAGATAAGCTCCTTGGGGGGTCTATTTTCTACTGTTTAGGTACATCAGGGGCTCTGCAAACACAACATGACACCCGCAGACCATTCCATCAAAGAATGCATTTTAACATGTCACTACTTCCCTTCTGAGCCCCGGCGTGTGCCCAAACAGTGGTTCCCCCCACATATGGGGTACCAGCATACTCAGGACAAACTGTACAACAACTTTTGGGGTCCAATTTCTCCTGTTACCCTTGTGAAAATTAGAAAACAAAAGACTGGCGGGCACCACTACAAGGGATCTCCCATCACATGCCACAAATACATATACACTAGAAAAAACAAAGAAAAGGAGGCATGCACAAAATGGGGATCACCACACTAAGAATCATGCAAAAATTACAAAATTTATTAAAGTCCAAAGACACTGAACACTGCAAAAAAAACACTTTAAAAACACATAAAAAAACCATATACATGGTAAATACAAAGACCCATAATAGGGTCTAAAACCCTGGTTCAAGAACCACCCCCACACACAATAATATAATCTAAAGCAGTATGGTACACTGAAAAAAGATATCCAAAAACAGTCCCACAAGCAAAGTTAGTATAGCATGCAGTTCTAAAATTACATGTAAACAAAGAAAATCCAATCCAATGTACCTATGCAGCAAATAAAGGTAGCAAAGATAACCCCCCGTAAATCCTGGGGATGTCAGTCTAACATAGGAATGCTGCAGGACAAGCAGGGAGGGTGGAGAACCAGGGCACAAAAACGCCTGTCCTGCAGCATTCCCTGACTCCTTACAAGGGTCGGAGCTGGGTCCTATACAGGTTATATATTGTTCTATCCTATCAATCAGGCACGATCTTCTTTGTGCTCCTATGTTAGACTGACATCCCCAGGATTTACGGGGGGTTATCTTTGCTACCTTTATTTGCTGCATAGGTACATTGGATTGGATTTTCTTTGTTTACATGTAATTTTAGAACTGCATGCTATACTAACTTTGCTTGTGGGACTGTTTTTGTATATCTTTTTTCAGTGTACCATACTGCTTTAGATTATATTATTGTGTGTGGGGGTGGTTCTTGAACCAGGGTTTTAGACCCTATTATGGGTCTTTGTATTTACCATGTATATGGTTTTTTTATGTGTTTTTAAAGTGTTTTTTTGCAGTGTTCAGTGTCTTTGGACTTTAATAAATTTTGTAATTTTTGCATGATTCTTAGTGTGGTGATCCCCATTTTGTGCATGCCTCCTTTTCTTTGTTTTTTCCTTGTGAAAATTAAAAATTGCGGGCTAAAAAATAATTTTTTATTTTCACGGCTCTGCATTATAAACTTCTATGAAGCATTTGGGGGTTCAAAGTGCTCACCACACATCTAGATAAGTTTCTTAAGGGGTCTAGTTTCCAAAATGGTGTCACTTGTGGGGGTTTCCACTGTTTAGGCACATCAGGTGCTCTCCAAACGCGACTTGTCGTCTGGTCTCAATTCCAGACAATTCTGCATTGAAAAAGTCAAACTGTGCTCCTTCCCTTCTGAGCTCTGCCGTGTGCCCAAACAGTGGTTTACCCCCACATATGAAGTATCAGCGTACTCAGGACAAATTGCTCAATAACTTTCGCTGTCTAGTTTCTCCAGTTACCCTTGTGAAAATAAGAATTTTGGGGCGAAAAGATTATTTTTGTGGAAAAAATACGATTTTTTATTTTCACGGCTCTACGTTATAAACTTCTGTGAAGAACTTGGGGGTTCAAAGTGCTCACCACACATCTAGATAAGTTCCTTAAGGGGTCTAGTTTCCAAAATGGGGTCACTTGTGGGGGGGTTTCCACTATTTAGGCACATCAGGGGCTCTGCAAACGCGACATGGCATCCGATCTCAATTCCAGCCAATTCTGCATAGAAAAAGTCAAACGACACTCCTTCCCTACCAAGCTCTGCCGTGCGCCCAAACAGTGGTTTACACCCACATATGGGGTATCGGTGTATTCAGGAGTGATTGCACAACAAATTTTGTCGTTCATTTTCTCTTTTTACACTTGTGAAAATAAAAAAAATTGGTTCTGAAGTAAAATGTTTGTAAAAAAGGTTAAATGTTGATTTTTTCCTTCCACATTGCTTCTGATCCTGTGAAGCACGTAAAGGGTTAATAATCTTCTTGAATGTGGTTTTGAGCACCTAGATGGGTGCAGTTTTTACAATGATGTGACTTTTGGGTATTTTCTGTCATGTACACCCCTCAAAGTGACTTTAAATGTGAGATGGTCCCTAAAAAAGTTTTTCTAAATTTTGTTGCAAAAATTAGAAATCGCTGGTCAACTTTTAACCCTTATAACTTCCTAACAAAAAAAATTTTTCTTTCAAAAATGTTGCTGATGTAAAGTATACATGTGGGAAATGTTATTTCTTAAGTATTTTGTGTGATATATCTCTCTGATTTAAGGGCATACAAATTAAAAGTTGAAAATTGCTAAATTTATTTTTTTGCCATATTTCCATTTTTGTTTTTTTATAAATAAACAAGTAATATCAAAGAAATTTTACCACTAATAAGAAGTACAATATGTGATGAAAAAACATTCTCAGAATCAGCAGGATCCGTTAAAGCGTTCCAGAGTTATTACCTCGTAAAGTGACAGTGGTCAGAATTGTAAAAATTGGCTTGGTTATTAAGCTGCAAATTGGCTCTGTCACTAAGGGAACTATGTGGAGCCATCATACCTTCTGGGGAACTATGTGGAGCCATTATACTATATGGAGAACTATGTGAGGCCATTATACTGTATGGAGCACTATGTGGGGCATATTACACTGTATAGAGTACAATGCGAGGCCCATTATACTGTATGGAAGACTGTGTGAGGCCATTATATTACATGGAGCACTATGTGGGGCCATTATACTGAATGGAGCACTATGTGGGGCCATTATACTGTATGGAAGACAATGCAGGACCTCACTATACTGTATGAAGAACTATGTGGGGTTCAGTATGCTATATGTAGCACTTTTTGTGGCCTTTAAACTGTATAGAGGGCTGTGATGGGGTCACCATTCTTTGTGTGGAGATTGAAGTAGGGGTGTGGAGAGTACTGTGGAGGAAATCAATGTGGGGCGCCTTACTGTGTTTGGAGGGCACTTTTGTTTGCATAATACTTTATGTGTATTATTCAAGGTTTTTTATCCTTTGATATTACATATTTAAATTAGGCCATTGGGCCATATGCTTTTACTTCTCTTACATAACATATTATATTACAATATTTTATTCTAAAATCTACTAATTAAAATGTACTTTTGTTCATGGAACAACCCCTTTAAGTTTGTTTCCACATGAAAAGCTTCCTTGTTATGTTTGATGATAAGGAAAAATGTCCTCAAGAGTAGACATTTTTAAATTAATATCAAGGTTGGCCCAAGACTTTCTCCAAGCTTTTAATTCTGGCCCTCTGTGTACAATCCTTGTAGATAAGCCATAAAGTATGATACCAAGTACAGTACACCAGGAAAAGGAAGATTTATGTAGGACAAGTAAAACTATTTTATTTGAACAATTTAGATAAAAACCAATATATCTGAAAATATAAATGAAATGACACAGTAGAGGCTAATGGAGGGTTAACCCGGACAGAAATATTTATTTATTTCACTGGCTCCTCATTGCCCAGAGACTCCATTTCAAAACCCTAACCTTGGCATACAAAGCCATCCACAACCTGTCTTCTCCATACATCTGTGACCTCGTCTCCCGGTACTTACATGCACGCAACCTCTGATCCTTACAAGATCTCCTCCTCTACTCCTTATTTCCGCTTCCACAATCGCATACAAGATTTTTCCTGTGTGTCCCCCCTACTCTGGAACTCTCTACTACAACATATCAGACTCTCGCCTACCATGGAAACCTTCAAAAGGAACCTGAAAACCTACCTCTTCCGACAAGCCTACAACCTGCAGTAACCACCGATCGACCAAACTACTGCATGACCTGCTCTCCCCTCCCTTGTAGACTGAGCCCTCACGGACAGTGTCCTTTCTCCTCCTGTACCAGTCGGTGACTCGTTTTGTTCAAAATAATTGTAGTTTTTTTTAATGTAAACTCCTTTTCACATGTAAAGCGCCATTGAATAAATAGCGTTATAGTAATAAATAATAATATTATCATAGATATAAACATAGAAAAACTGGAAAAATTACACATATACAGCTAAGTGCCTTTCAAAAGATTGCATAAATGTACATATGTGCGTTAAAAAAAATTCAAAAAGGTAGGTGGCACACAGAATTAAAGTGATCAAAAGTGCAGATAATCTTTTAATTGAACCACGTGTATGATGGCATAGTTTTGGCTCCCCAGAGCCTTTGTCAAGAGAGGCTGCACATCAAAAAGCTAAGGTACAAAATTAGTGGACTTTATTGGCTTATGTGGCGTCCTTTTGGTTCATAGTGTGAATTTTTCTCAGCTTCAGAAACTTTCACACTATGAACTGAAATGTTGTTACAGAGGCCAATGAAGTCCATTAATTTTGTACCTTAAGGTACCGTCACACTAAGCGACGCTGCAGCGATACCGACAACGATCCGGATCGCTGTAGCGTCGCTGTTTGGTCGCTGGAGAGCTGTCACACAGACAGCTCTCCAGCGACCAACTATGCCGGTAACCAGGGTAAACATCGGGTTACTAAGCGCAGGGCCGCGCTTAGTAACCCGATGTTTACCCTGGTTACCAGCGTAAAAGTAAAAAAAAAAAAACACTACATACTTACCTTCCGCTGTCTGTCCCTCGGCGCTCTGCTTCTCTGCCCTGTGTAAGCACAGCAGCCAGAAAACACAGCGGTGAGAAGCAGAGCGCCGCGGGACAGACACCGGAATGTAAGTATGTAGTGTTTGTTTTTTTTTTTTACTTTTACGCTGGTAACCAGGGTAAACATCAGGTTACTAAGCACGGCCCTGCACTTAGTAACCCGATGTTTACCCTGGTTACCAGCGAAGACATCGCTGAATCGGCGTCACACACGCCGATTCAGCGATGTCTGCAGGGAGTCCAGCGACGAAATAAAGTGCTGGACTTTCTGCAGCGACCAACGACATCACAGCAGGATTCTGATCGCTGCTGTGTGTCAAACTGAACGATATCGCTAGCCAGGACGCTGCAACGTCACGGATCGCTAGCGATATCGTTTAGTGTGACGGTACCTTTACTTTTTTGGCTTGCTGATTACATTTGTTTGCTGGCAATTGCCTGGGAGGCTTGTCACCTAGACACAATTTGTATAGCCAATGCTGCTCACTATTTTGTCTATCTATCTATCTATCTATCTAGAAATCCAAAAATTTGGAGGCAGCACACCATTCACAGTGAAAAAAGGAGCTTCTGTTTATTAGCCGATCATGGCGACATTTCGGTTCAAAAGTGAGAAATAGTGACGAGCGCGTATACTCGTTGCTCGGGTTTTCCAGAGCTTGTTCGGGTGCCCTCCGAGTATTTTGCCGTGCTCGGAGATTTCGTTTTCGGCACTGCAGCTGCATGTATAGCGACTGCTAGACAGTCAGAATACGTGTGGGGGTTGTCTGTTTGTCAGGGAATTCCCACATGTATTCAGCCTGTCTAGCAGTCGTAAATCATTCAGCTGAGGCGACGAAAACTAATTCTCCGAGCACGCCAAAATACTCTGAGACCATCTGAACATGCTCGGGAAAACCTGAGCAACGAGTATACTCGCTCATTATTAGTGAGAACCTTTTTCTAGCTTGAAAAAGGTTCTCACTTTTGAACTGAAGCTCCTTTTTTCACTCTGACTGGTGTGCTGCCTCCGATTTTTGGATTTCTATTTAAGGTTTGGACATTGCCTGGGGAGCCTTGCACTCTGCTTGTTATCTTTTGTGCTGCTCTTACTTTTTTGTTTTCTATCTATCTATCTATCTATCTATCTATCTATCTATCTATCTATCTATTTTTGTTAAAGATAAGCTAATGATAATTTTACAGAATTTAGCCCTTCAGTAAATCAGGTAGTCCGTTATCTTTTCCAATTATTAACACTGTTGCTTTTATGTTTTATTTTTATGATAGTTCTAAATGTGTATATCTTTTGTACATTAAAGGCCTCATTTTCAATAAGACCCCTCCTGAAGGAAGAAAGAATTGTTGTAGTATACATAGAAATATAAAATAGAGGCAGCACTCTAAAATAGATGCAATAAATAGTCCACAGAAGCTTGGAAAAGGTTCTAAGAACCGCAACGTTGCCACATGGGCTAATTAATGACCATTTCTTTGTGCAACTATTTTGGAGTTTCTTTCTTTCTTTCTTTCTTTTTCTAGAGGCTCATCATACTATGTAATTTACATGTTACTTTATGTAAAGGTATAGCCATTCCAAAAATAAATGCATTATTTGCATTTTAAATCTAGATAATAACATCAGACTAATTAGGTATGTTACATAGTTACCTAGCTGAAACTGGAAAAATGAAATGGATATGTGCAGAGAAAAAAAAAACAATGTTTTGTTTGTTCATCCCCAGAGGGAAGCAAAATTTAGGAATATTATCTAGTTGACTGTGCATCAGCTATTCATGAAAGCTTTGCCAGACTCTGCTCCAAGCCCCCATAGACAGCAAGTACTTTGCAATGTTGCGATTTCAGTAGCATATTTACAATCCTAATGTCCCTCTAGATGGCCTATGGTTAGTATGTGTTAGAACTGTAATAGGCTACATGAAAATTGCTGTTGTAAAGGCCTACTGCTGAGAGATGACAAAATGGCATTTTATGACTGCTGATCTTGTAGAAATGTTCACGTATTGTGGTTAACTGCTTACTCACAATTAAAACCTTACAAAAGAAGACACATAGTACAGGCAACATATGTTTAGATAAAAACCTAATTAATTGATAATAAAAGTAAGCCGATTTAAAAATAAAATACTCCCAGCGAAAAGGGATCAGCTTGTTAAAATCGTTAGAAAGCAGACTATTTCTATCTATAGACAATGCAACAGGGGCTCTGTGCTTTGTGGCAGCTGCAGTGAATAGGGTTAATTGTAATTGAAAGATTATTAGATTAGTACATTTTTTCAGGAAATGATGGAATATTTCCTTTTCTCAGAGGCCAAGAAGTAAAAGAGAGATACATACAGAAGCCTATGTGTATACGTATAGTGGTGCTATACTGCGTTATCTTAATAATAATAATAATAATAATCTTTATTCATATAGCGCCAACATATTCCGCAGCGCTTTACAGTTTAACAGTTTCAAACACAACAGTCATAAGTAACAACGTTAACAATACAATAATTAAAGCGAAATAAGACAACCCTGCTCGTGAGAGCTTACAATCTACAATGAGGTGGGGGAGATACAAAGCACAGGTGTGTATTTACAATGATGTATTTACAATGATGGTCCAGCCATCTTCCAGGGGTTGGGGAATAGATGGGGATAGTGAATGGGCTACACACACACAAACATAACATGACTTTGATTACTGAATGTGATAGGCCGCTCTGAACAAATGTGTTTTTGAGCGAGCGCCTAAAACTATGCAAATTGTGGATGGTCCTAATATCTTGGGGTGGAGCATTCCTGAGGATTGACGCAGCGCGGGAGAAGTCTTGGAGTCAGGAGTGAGAGGTTCGGATTAGTGCAGAGGTTAGTCGAAAGTAATTTGCAGAGCGCAGCGGTCGGCTAGGCAGATAGACCGAAATTAGGGAGGAGATGTATGGGGGTGCTGTACTGTGGAGAGCTTTGTGGGTGAGAACAAGTACTTTGAATTGTATCCTGTAATGAATGTGCAGCCAGTGTAACGACTGGCGAAGAGCGGACGCGTTCGAGTAATGACTATCCAGATGGACGATCCTGGCTGCTGCATTAAGGATAGACTGGAAAGGGGAAAGTTGAGTAAGGGGGAGGCCAATTAGTAGAGCATTACAGTAGTCCAGGCGGGAGTGGATGAGGGCGACAGTGAGGGTCTCTGTTGTTTCCATGGTGAGAAAAGGGCAGATTCTAGAGATGTTCTTTAGGTGTAAGCGGCACGAGCAGGCAAGAGATTGTATATGGGAGGTGAAGAGATCGGAGTCAAACATAACACCCAGGCAGCGCGCCTGCTGCCGGGGTGTTATTATGGTGCCACCTACGGAGAGGGAAATGTCAGATTTAGGGAGGCTAGTAGATGGCAGGAGCAGAAGAAGTTCAGTTTTGGAGAGGTTGAGTTTCAGATAGAGAGCAGACATGATGTTGGAGACTGCAGACAGACAGTCAGTGGCATTCTGTAGTACAGCGGGGGTAAGGCCAGGAGAGGATGTGTATAGTTGTGTGTCATCGGCATAAAGATGGTACTGAAAGCCAAATCTGCTGATGGTCTGTCCAATTGGGGCCGTGTAGAGAGAGAAGAGAAGGGGGCCAAGGACTAAGCCCTGAGGTACCCCGACAGTGAGAGGAAGAGGAGATGAAGTGGAGCCACAGAACAGAACACTGAAGGAACGGTCAGAAAGATAGGAGGAGAACCAGGAGAGAGCAGTGTCCTTAATGCCTAGTGACTGGAGCCTAGAGACTAGGAGAGAGTGGTCAACAGTGTCAAAAGCTGCAGAAAGGTCGAGAAGAATGAGCAGAGAGTGGTCACAGTTGCGTTTTGCTGTCAGAAGGTCATTGGTCACTTTGATGAGTGCAGTTTCTGTCAAATGTAGGGGGCGGAAACCGGACTGTGAAGGGTCTAGGAGGGAGTGAGTGGAGATGTAACAGGTAAGGCGGGAGTATATCAGGCACTCCAAGAGTTTAGAGATGAAGGGGAGATTGGAGTCTGGTCTGTAGTTGTTTGTGCAGGATGGGTCGAGGGTGAGTTTCTTTGGTAATGGAGTAATAATAAAGTGTTTGAAGGAGGAGGGGAAAATGCCAGAGGAGAGGGAGAGATTAAAGATTGTAGTTAGGTGAGTTGTGACGACTGGAGAGAGAGACTGGAGGAGATGTGAGGGAATGGGGTCGGTGGTGCATGTAGTTGGACGAGAAGAGGAGAGGAGCCTGGAGACTTCTTCTGTGATGGGATGTGGAGAGTGAGCCAGGGGAAATGCAGGGAGGGATGGGAGTCACTGAACTTGGTGATTGGGAGCGGATTTCCTGACGGATATTGTCTATTTTCTCTATAAAGTGGGAGGCCATCTTGGCTTCCAATGGTATAATAAACCTGCCATTTAATTCCCTGCCTTCCACTTACTCTGTCACAGTCTACACAGCTCGGCTGGCATCTGAGCAACATAAAACAAGAAATGTCAAAATAATGAATGTGCCCAAGCAGACAGTAAAATATGGAAAAAAATGAAAAAGATATTTATAATAAAATATTTTACTTTCTCTTAGTAGTAGAAAGAAGGCCGATTTCCCTAATCTTGGGTGAAACAATTTAATCTTAACTCCAAATATAGCAATCAGAAGACATTTTTGCCCTTTGATCCAGAAGAGCATTTGTGGGATCAGACACTGATGTTAGGTTATAGGCCTGACTCACAATCACTATTTTAGTTAATTCCAAAAGTGTCTGTGAGGGCCACTCACGTTCTTAGGCTGCCGTCACACTAGCAGTATTTGGTCAGTATTTTACATCAGTATTTGCAAGCCAAAACCAGGAGTGGAACAATCAAAGGAAAAGTATAATAGAAACATATGAACCACTTCAGGATTTATCACCCACTCCTGGTTTTTGCTTACAAATACTGATGTAAAGTACTAACCAAATACTGCTAGTGTGACAGCAGCCTTAAACAGAAAACTCCCCCAACTGTGGCCTTGCTTTGGACCCAAGGACCTTTCTGAAGCACAGTCATGACAAAATGTCTAGGTATGCTAAAGCACAACAATTTACCAAAACTAGAACTAAGGGACTTAGGGCAACACTTGAAAAACATCTCCATTGCATTATTTCTGCTCAACTAAAGTTAGCACAATGTAGCCAGGTGGGTAACCCTCTCTTGGCATTCCCTAAACCCAGATATCTCTTTATAGTCTTTCGGCTTCCATCCCACAGGCAGGCAGAGTTGCAATATTATTGTTCTACAGCAGAGCTGTGAGAGCTGCAGCTGCAAACGTGTTTGTAAGGAGACAAAGTTCAGTTCTATTGTTCTGTGATAGTTATGTCTCACACTGGTATAGCCCCTTTATGTAACATAATCTGTGGAGGCCGATTCTCATGCAGATGAGTGTCTGGACCATAGTCCTTAACAGCTCATTTTACATATAAAGAGAACATGATTATCTCTGGAATATAACATCACATCTCACATATCAAGGTATCATTTTATTCATAGAGAGAAAACCTCTTACTTTTATCTACTTCCGTTTGGACATGCCGAATTACTCATACCGTATTTTGTCTATCATTTTATTCAGCTTTCTATGACCTGCATGATCATATAGAAAAAAATGATTGGAGAACATAGTATGCTAATTTGGGAAAATACCAGTTAGCTAGTTAAATCAAACATAATATTAAATTAATAGCCAAAGCATATTTATGGATGTATGCAGGACTAACTGCATAATTCAATAAGAAAATAACTAAAGTCCAGATAAAAAAGTGAAAAAATCTTTATTTAAACAGTGAACAGGTAAAAACACAGCAGAAATAAGTTGTGCCAACAAAACAGCACACAGACGCGTCAATGCAGACACATGAGGGTCGATGTTACATAACCCACGAATCATGCCACAATCCATACTCATATAGATGGAGGTTTAAGAGGGTTGATCCTACTGATAGATTCCCTTTAACTTTATAAGGGCTGCCACTTCGTGGCTGAGTTGCTGTTGTTCCTAAACGTTTCAACTTTCCAATAATACCACTCACAGTTGATTCTGACATTTTTAGGAAGGAAAAAATATCAGGAACTGACTCGTACATTTATGATACCCTGTTACAGGACCACACTCAAATTCGGTGAGATCTTGAGAATGAGCCATTTATTCATAAATGTTTGCAAAGCCAGACTGCATGGCGAGGGGATGGATTTTATACACCTGTAGCAATAGGACTGAATGGAATGCTATAATTTAATGATTAGGATGTCTGCCCCACTACATTTGTCCTCATGGTGTATCTGTATGCATAGTTAATTGGATCAGACAGCTATTTTTTTGGGGACCAGACTGAAATTGGATGACCCATCAGGTATTGGTAGCATAGATCGCACAATTGATTTGGCTGTGTGGTGATTTTCATAATACCGTAAATGGATTTCACAATGCAAGTTTATTTACAGTAAGGCCTCATTCTGAAATCAGTGTTTTTTTTCATACTCAAATAACGATCTGAATGTTCTTTATCATCAGAGTTTGGTCAGTATCGGTTTCTACCATCAGGGTATGTGCACACGTTCGGGTTTTTTTCGCGATAAAAACGCATTACAAACTGCAGACATATGCATCCTATCATTTAGAATGCATTCTGCAATTTTTGTGCACATGATGCGTTTTTTCCGCAAAAAAACGCATTGCGGTAAAAAAGCAGCATGTTCATTAATTTTGCGGACTTTTCACGTTTTTCCCGCTATTCTATGCATTGGGAAAAAACGCACAAAAAATGCTTCAAAAACGCGTCAAAACGTGAAAAAAACGCCTGTGGATTTCTGGCAGAAATGTCCGTTTTTTGTCAGGAAATTTCTGCTAGAAAATCCTGACGTGTGCACATACCCTCAGAGTTGGGACAGAAATTCATCAGTTGTTATTAGATGTGAATGCTTTTTTTCCCAATGATGACAAAAGTATTCTAAGAGTGATACCTTTATTGGCTAAGCAGAAAATAATATGTTTGCAAGCTTTCAGAACACAGTGGCTCCTTCTTCAGGCAAGATTACAAGTAGATTAAAAAGAAAAAGGCACAACATTTAAGGAATACTACAGTAGGACTGTTGTTCAGGCCATGGTAGGTGTGATGCCTTCTAAAGATAAGCCAAGGCATTTTCTTACAAATGGAGAGGCAGTGGGAATAATGTTCTTTCTTAGTTATCTGGAGTCCATCTGGTGGAGGTGTGAATGGTATCCATGTAGTGAAAGAAAAATTTGGGAATTCAAACTAATGAAGATGTTCAATTCTTTGACACTAGGACTCAATTTAACACCTAGATTTATGAGTCACTACATGGACACCATTCACACCTCCACCAGATGGACTCCAGATAACTAAGAACATAATTCCCACTGCCTCTCCATTTGTAAGAAAATGCCTAATTTGATTACCTTGGCTTATCTTTAGGAGGCATCACACCTACCATCCCCTGAACAACAGTCCTACTGTAGTATTCTTTAAATGTTGTGCTTTTTTCTTATTAATCTATTTGTAATCTTGCCGGAAGAAGGAGCCACTGTGCCCTGAAAGCTTGCAAACATATTATTTTCTGCTTAGCCAATAAAGGTATCACTCCTGGAATACTTTTGTCATCATTGGGCAGAAAAGTATTCACATCGATTTTTCTGGCTAACGCGGTACCACAATACAATTTGTTATTCAACATCATCAGTTGTTATTAATAAAAAAAAGCTGATGGAAGTTTCTTAAGATTCTCTTATCAAACAGTCCTTGAAAAATGGACAGCACATAGATGGCATTTAAGTGCTGCCTGATTTTTTCATATTCCCATGGGCTTGAATTGGCAAATTTGAAATAAGACTCAAAATCAGTCATGTCTCCATGATTTTATGTGGACCACTCAGCTCGTAAGAATACGCAAACATGGGAACAGCTCCAAAGACTGATATAAAGACGAGAAACCACAGATAGACCTTGTATGAGATTACCGATGTCTGAATGAGCTCTTACAAAGCCAATGGTGACCAATAAAGAAAAAATCATTTCTGGCCATTTCATTATTGCTTTCTTTTTTTCCATTTTAGACTTGATGTGACTTTACACACTGTTTCTGTTTCTGTAAATGTGATTGTATTCAGTATATAATTTCCTTCTCTGACAGCTAAATATGTCGCTGTGCACGCTCATAATAAGCTGACAAGAAGCCACCGATGACTCGATATGTTGCCCCCCATCTGGGTGCTCTGCCTCGGGTGTTGTCAGCTGAGAGGGAACATGTAAGGCCCTTTGTGCTGCCCAATCTGGGGACAATGTAAATTTGCGAGGGTATAGTGATTTCAGCAATCTGTCAGTTATGTGCTAAGATGCTAGAGTCTAGGGGAACGTACATTGTATTCCTTAAAGAGTCTAATGTACGATTTGTGCTATTCAGGCCAATTCTTGAATTTTTTGACATCCCTAATACAGATGAATTTGTAGGATAAAAACCTATTCAATAAAAAAATTTACTGAAACTGCACTGCAAGGGCACAATCGGTTTACTGTGAAGACAAGTATGCTGGAGGAAATTAATTTTTTTTTTGGCACTTAAAGCACCACTCCAATTTTTTTCTATTGCAGCGCTGGAGTGGTGCCACTCATGTAAATCCCCGGCCCCCGGTATTATACTTACCAGCATGCATCTTCAGCTGCTACCAGCGCCGCTCTGGCCTGATCCGCCATTTTGTGACCGTAACACCGGGATGGGCAATGTAAGTCTATGAAAGACTTGTTCCAGCCCTGTTTTGGCTCTCATAGACTTACATTCAGAAGTGACTTCTGGATCCCCCAGCAAACACTGGAGCGATCCGGCAAGTCACAACCTACAGAAGACGCCCTAAGTGGTGCCGATAACAGATGTAGATGGCTTGGGGCAGGGTACTTATATTAGGTTTTTTTTTTCACCATTCCAGCACACTCTACCTTTTTTTTCCTTTCTTCCAGTACATTATATGGTAAAATGAACCTGTCATTCAAAACTACAAGTGCAAAAAATAAATTCTTCATAGGTCGATGGAAAAAAAAGTTATGGTTCTTTTTAGAGAGGAAAAAAAACGTGCAAAAAACTAAAATCACCCATGATGAAGGGGTTAACATTTTATAATAGATCATAAGACTTAAAGCCACAGAATTAATTAGTTCACCATTATTATAAATGTGAAAGGTCAACAAAGTTTCATATTATCATGAGTAAGGTAATGAAAGCTATATTAAGTATTGCAATAATAGAGTTTGTATGAAAATCAGAAGAACATAAACATCGCAGGAACATTACCATAGAGAAGCCAGTATAGGATTCAGAGGGAATTGGTGCCATCTGGTGGTGGAAGTACCAAATACAGCATCTCTGTAATGACTTGCAAGCACATTGATTTGTGAATCAATGACCATCACGTATTCTCACAGTTTTGAACTGAGAAGTATAGATTTACTAATTCACTAAAACTAACATCTTGCAATGATCTGACACTGCCACATTACAAGCAAATGAAAGTATTCTTTCTAAGGCTTTGCATTTCACTATCTCCATGCTTTCAAGAGAACCTGTCACCTGGAGAGAATTGGCTAGTTTTTACTCTTATTTTATTCCCTCTGCTCCCTTGAATATTCTGCTTTTGCTTTTTTAATATCTGTCAAACAGTTCCAGAGATATGGGCCTTTTTTTTTACGTAGTTCGAACTTTTAAGGTCTTTACCAAGAGGGTGTTGCTCACAGGGTAATAATGCAGACAGCCAAAATACACACCCCAGAGGATCCTGTTAGTTACACCTCCTTGGTAAAGATAATGAAAATGAACAATAAGTAAAAAGGTCCATATTTTGCAACTGTATGGCAGATTTAAAAAATAAATAAAAAACTGACTACTCGAGGGGGCAGTGGAAAACTTGGTGACAGATCCTTATAAAATCAGGTTGTCCAGCAAGAAAAAAACATCTTTTGATGTGAGTATCATAGAAATATATGCATCTTACTAATGTACCTGAATTAAGAAAGGTGTCCCGATGGATAAAATATCAATGTAGTCCCGATCCAGGCAACTGCTAGGTTGGATATAGTTGCATACATAGTGAGACACTCTTGTTATAACTCCAACTGCACTAGCACTTTGATTATATGGTTATGTGGTTGTGGCACAATTAGGCTACAAGCTTGAATGCACTTTCCTCTGGACTACCTTTGTACTTTGCTTGTCTAGTGATGCAGTGACCCCTGTTACAGGTAGGAGGTGCTGCATGGTCTCCTCGGGATGTGCATGGAGGTGTATCTGTGATTATGATGGTGAAACAGTGACTGTCAGGATTGTAAGTGGCCGGTATGTGTTGCAGAGACTCTGCGCTGTAAGCCTGAAGTAAGGTTGTTCAGGGACCTTTAGTTCCACAAATATTTGTGCAATTTTAAAGGGAGGCTTGCAGGGTTAGTCGGAGAGCTGGGCGGGTCTGACTAACCACACACCTCCCACCTATGGGAGTGGTTACCAGTATATAATGTGACCATGGTGTGGTCACATGTTGGAGAGTGTTTGGATCTGTTTGGTCCATGTGCAAGGTCCTAGAAGCCTATGTGTTGGGAGTGATATCTCCCTGAATAGCATGTGGTGGGGCTTTGACACTGAGTGGCCTGTGTGTTGGATGGTCCCAGGAGGGGATGGATGTCTTGAAGAGCACATGGAGAGGCCATGTGTGAGCAGAGTGAGTGACGGCCCTGCGTTGGGAAGCTACCGACCTTCTGAGGGTTTGGACTGTCCGGAGTGCCCTGGTCACAAGGACGGTGATCCCAGTGAGGCAGCTTCCCAGGAATAGAGAGAACTGACAAGGAGTCAGCGGGTGGAGCAGGAGCTCCTGTAAGGTACCTTCACAGACTGTTGGTGCTTATTGTATTCCATGACCTAATAAACTGTGCGGCATGTGGTCACCCATGGCAACTGAACAAAGTAAGGTCCAGCATGTTTAGTGTCTGTGAGATGAAGTCGTATATGAAGTGATGTAATGAACTGTTCGTGGTTGCAGTTTATGATACCTGAATAAACCAGATAGACTGCTTTGTGTTAAAAACCATGCCCTTGTGCATTTATCCTATTGCCAACCCATTAGTGAGCGTTATCTCACAGTCTGTATAAAGAAATCCCATCAAATTAATTGGATCTGTGATATATTGTCTCTGTCCCCCCCTTTTTTGGAGGCCTATCGCCATGTCTTTTTAAATGTTTTTTTCTTGTCTCTATGTATTTATTTAATAATATCTATATATAACTTACCTTGTAATGTCTTCACATCCTGTTCCGTACAGATGTGTCCAGATCCCAGAATAACAAGCGGCGGAAGTTCACCGACCTCCATATTGGGACACCCAAGTGATGGGTTAAAGAAGAGAGCACAGACGGGAGAAGCACATGGAGAAAGAGAGAGTGGATAGGTGGGTGAGCACATGGGGGAGAGATTCTCAAGGCTGCAAAGCCTGCCTCCATCGTGACATTACCGCCCTCCTGATGCGATAGCATCGGGCCTCCATCTAGTGATTTAATAATTATTAATTACTAAGCTGGAATTTTTTTATATCCTACTGCACAATGATTTGCTGTTACGGATATTGGTTGTGAGTTGATTAGTAAAGTGTCCAGCTTTATATAATTTTCTTTAGGACATATGTGATTAAAAGTATTAAGCAGGAGTGGGAAAGATGCTGGAAAGTGAAAATGCTTTGAAAAATAAAAGAGTTAATAGTTTATTTTTATCAGTTAACAAAATACATAGCAAATGAAGAAAAGGGAAATCTAACTCATCAATACTTTGTGTGATCGCCATTTGCCTTCAAACCAAGATCAAAGCATCAATTCTTCTAGGTACACTTGTACACAGTTTTTGAAGGGACTAGGAAGAGAGAACTAACCAGAGATCTTCTGTGGATGTCGCCTCTACAAATCCTTCTGACTCTTCATATTATCCCAGACAGACTGGATGATGTTGAGATCAGGACTTTGTGGGGCCATGTCGTCACTTCCAGGACTCCCTGTTCTTTTTAACTGTGAAGATAGTTCTAGATGACATTGGCTGTATGTTTGGGGTCATTACCCTCCTGCATAATAAATTTGGAGCCAATCAGACATTTCCTTGATGGTATTGTGTGATGAATAAGTGTCTGTATTTCTCAACAGTGAGGACACCATTAGTCTTGCCAAAATTCCCAAGTCTGTTAGTTAAAATGCAGTCCTAAACTTACAAGAAACCTCTTCCATGCTTCTCTGTTTCCTGCAAACACTCATTGTACCATTCTCAAGCACTTCGGTGATCAAACTGTATTTTGTTACAGCCAAATATTTCATGTTTTGTCTCATCAGTCCAGAGCACCTGCTGCTCTTTTTCTGCACCCCATTCCCTATGTTTTCAAGCATAGTTAATTCACATGGACTTGTTTCCTTGTCAAAAGTATGGATTCACTTCCATGAAGACCACTTCTGGACAGACTTCTCGGAACAGATGGGTGTAGCTAAGTCTCACTAATTGCTGCCAGCAGGGCCGGCTCCAGGTTTTTGGGGGCCCCGGGTGAAAGAGTCTCAGTGGGCCCCCCCTTTAACACATACCACGATTCATGATCGCATATAAACACAGTCATATAGTATATAACACAGCCCACGTAGTATATAGCACAGCCATGTAGCATATAACACAGCCATGTAGTATATAACAGCCCATGTAGCATATAACACAGCCACGTAGTATATAGCACAGCCCATATAGTATATAGCACAGCCACATAGTATATAACACGGCCCACATAGTTTATAGAACAGCCATCTAGTATATAGCACAGCCCACGTAGCATATAACAGCCCACGTAGTATATAACACGGCCCACGTAGTATATAGAGCAGCCATGTAGTATATAGAGACACTTGCCCCATATAGTGCTGCACAAACGTTATGGCTCCATAGATGCTCCATACAGACACTTGGCCCATATAGTGCTGCACAAACGTTATGGCCCCATAAGATGCTCCATACAGACACTTGCCCCATTTGCTGTTGCTCCGATAAAAAAAAAAAAATCACATACTCACCTCTCCGTCGCTCAGGCCCCCGGGACTTTCAATATTCACCTGTCCTCGTTACAGCCGCCACTCCATCTTCTTCAGCGTCTTCTGCACTGACGCTCAGGCAGAGGGCACACACTAACCACGTCATCACGCCCTCTGACCTGAGCGTTACTGCTGAAGACATGGAAGACGGAGCGGAGGCTGGAGCGAGGAGCAGGTAAATATTGCGCAGCGCTGCACTCCCCTCCCCGTTATACTCACCTGCTCCTGGCACTGTGCAGTCCCTGCTTCACGGCGCCGGCAGCTTCTTCCTGTATTGAGCGGTCACCGTTACCACTCATTACAGTAATGAATATGCGGCTCCATCCTTATGGGAGGTGGAGCCGCATATTCATTACTGTAATGAGCGGTACCATGTGACCGGCCCTGGCTGCCAGTTCTGAGCTAATGGCACTGCTGAACATCTGCCGATTTAAAAGAAAAGTAACCCCGATGTGTGTTTCATCTGCTGTACTATATTTCCTTGGCTGACCTTTGCATGTATGGCCCTCAACGTTGCCCATTTTTTGGTGTCCTCAATGCAGTCCCCCATGCAATACCAACATTGAGGTGCCTGACTGGCTCTAAATTTATTCTGCAGAAGGACAATGACCCCAAACATACAGCCAGAGTATTTAAGAGCATGTGATGATTGTAAATTCAGGATTTCTCAGTCCATGTATGAGACTAAAATCTAAAGAAACATGATGCACAATTTTCTATTTTGCATATAAAATGTTTTGGTATAAGCCATCTCTTTTGAGAAGTTGAAAGGATGTTTAACTACTCTAAATACATGGCATAATTTGTGGTTATGGAGTGTATGGCACTGTTTTTCAGGTATTTTGAGTGAGGCATATTTTTGCATGGACTTGTGTATATGACAGCAGGTACTATATAAAGGACAGCTCTGTAATTTGCTTGTAAAAATCTACATGCGATTTCTTGTAATGTAACTTTACATATATCCATGGGGTAATGATCACGGTCGCAGGAGATGCAACCACTGCTTTTAACTATATCCATGTTTAGTGATGTGCATGCAGTTAAACACCGTGGCAAAACAGCACGCCCTTAGCTCTTTGGAGCTTGGAAATTCATAGAAGAAGCGAGGCAGGGTGATGATGTCACATCATCCGAATGTCTGTGCCTGCCCGAGGGGTGCTGGGAAAAGGGGAAGGAGGATCTTGCCACTGATCCTGAGAGTGGGGTGAGGTGAGGTTGAATTTTTGTTTTTGATTGAAATTCGGAGGTCACTAAGTAGAACATCTTTAGTGTGATGGGGCAAATGGTGCACTATATTATTGTATGTGTGCAATATAAATTTATGAAGGGAAAAGCAAATATAATTATGGTATGAGGCTACAAAGAGGGGCAACTTATTGTATAGTGTGCAAAGAGGGACATTATTGTATGGGTCACAAAAGGGGAAATGCTTATTGTAAAAGTGTGCAGATGGGACATAATTATTATACGGGAGCGTAAAAAGGGAAGTATAACTGTGTGGCAGTAGAAGGGGTACTGTTTTTAGTTATGTGGGGCAGAAAACCTGCATAGGCAAAGAGGGATGGAATTGTTAGTGTGTATGGTGCTATTTAGTTTATTTGGTGTTGGGTAAAAGCCAGAGGCGGACAGAGACAGTAGACCGCCTCTGTGCTAGGACTGTACATGGGCCTCTCCCACCACATAGCTCATAAAAAAATGTTTCTGTACTAATCTACTAGGAATTGTGAACTGTGAAGTTTAGTAGTTTATGCCCTAAGCATTGTAGTTGATATCGAGAAACTGAGAAACCCCTTTACCTCCCAAACCTGTTTGCCCCTTCCTGATCAGGCCAAATTTTACAATTCTGAGCAATGTATCTCTTTGAGGTTATAACTCTGTAACGCTTCAACAGATCCCACTGATTCTGAGACAGATTTTTCGTGACATATTGTACTTCATGATAATGGTAAAATTTGTTTGATATGACTTGCGTTTATTTGTGAAAAAATAAAAATTTGGTGAAAATTGTATTTGTTTTCAATGTTAAAGGGAACCTGTCACCCCGTTTTTTCAGATTGAGATAAAAATACTGTTAAATAGGGCCTGCGCTGTGCATTACAATAGTGTATGTAGTGTACCCTGATTCCCCACCTATGCTGTGAAATACATTACAAAAGTCGCCGTTTTCGCCTGTCAATCAGGCTGGTCAGGTCGGGTGGGCGTGGTGACATCGCTGTTTCTTCCCCAGCTTTCCGTTGGTGGCGTAGTGGTGTGCGCGTGTCCAAGTGCCAAATCCACTGCGCGCACGTGAAGAAACAGCGCGCGATCTGCGCTATTACCCTTGTCATCGGTGGGGGCGGCCATCTTCCTGGGGCCGCGCATGCGCAGATGGAGTGCTCTGCTGCACGGGGCTTCAGGAAAATGGCCACGGGATGCCGCGCGTGCGCAGATGGAGATCGCGGCGGCCATTTTCCTGAAGCCGAGATGCAAACTTTTAATTCTATGCCCTTAAACCAAAGAGTTATTTCACACAAAATAGTTATTAAATAATAAATAACATTTCCCAGATGTCTACTTTATATCAGAACAATTTTGGAAACATAATTTTTTTGTTGTTAGGAAGTTATATGGGTTAAAAGTTGACCAACAATTTCTCATTTTTCCATCAAAATTTACAAAACCATTTTTTTTAGGGACCACATCACATTTGAAGTGACTTTGAGGGGCTTAAATGACAGAAAATACCCAAAATTTATACCATTCTAAAAACTGCACCCCTCAATGTGCTCAAAATCACATTCAAAAGTTTATTAACCCTTCAGGTGCTACTCAGAAATTTTTGTAATGTCGAAGGAAAAAATGAACATTTAACTTTTTTTCACCAAAATTTTACTTTAGACCATTTTTTTTTATTTTCACAAGGGTATCAGGAGAAAACGGACCCCTAAATTTGTTGTGCAATTTCTCCTGAGCATGTCGATAGCCCATATGTGGGGGAAAGTAATGAACTCAAAATTGGCTGGAATCGAGAGCAGACGCCTTGTCGTGTTTGGAGAGCCCCTGATGTGCCTAAACAGTGGAAACACCCACAAGTGACACCATTTTGGAAACTAGACCCCTCAAGGAACTTATTTATATGTGTGGTGAGCACCTTGAACCGCCAGATGCTTCACGGAAATTTATAACGTTGAGCTGTGAAAACAAAATCACATTTTTTCCACAAAAATGTTCTTCAGCCCCAATTTTTGTATTTTCACAAGGATAACAGGAGCAAATGGACCACAAATAATTATTTTTGCATTGCTTTATTCTGAGAGCTATAACTTTTTTATTGGTCCGCTGATACCATTTTAATCTACATTCGTCTTTTTATCGTTTTTTATTCCACCTTTTGTTCGTCAGTATGATGCTAAAGCATTGTTTTTTGCCTCATTATGTTCTTCTTTTTAAGACGTTCACTAAAGAGGTTAACTAGTGTGACATTTTTATGGGAGGGTTTGATCCGGACACGGCGATACCAAATATATGTACTTATTTTTTCCATAAAAAATATTAATTTATGGGTAGTATATATATATATATATATATATATATATATATACAGTATATATATATATATATATATATACCAATCACACTGTATATATTATTATTTTGTGATATTTCAAAAAATATATATGTTTACAACTTTTTTTAACTTTTTTACTTTGTCCCGCTGTGGTACTTTCAGCACTCTGACTGCAGTTATAAAGCATAGCAATGCAGCATTGCTATGCATTGTAACTGAGTGCTGCACTGACAAAAGATAGTTAGATCATGCACTGCACATGATCTAACTAACTTGCTAGAGACTGGTGACCCGGATGTCACCATGGCAGCAATCGTTCGAAGGGCAGAGGGGGCTCCCTCCCTTTCCCTGTCTTCTAAATGCTGCGATCAATATCGATCGCAGCATTTAGGGGGTTAAATTGCCAGAAGCAGTGCTGGCACCACTCCTGGCAGTGAGTGGTGAGTGTCATCTGTCAGAGTCACTGAACACCTTGTGGCGATTTGCACAACTCCTAAAAATGAAAGGACTTATGCTATTTCTGCACCAAAATCACATAAAATGGAGAGGAAAGGTAAATAAATACAGGAAAAATGCAGTTATCAGTGAAGATTTTTATTGCATAGTGTGGTGCGGACATCTGCAGAAAATGTGCAGATAAGAAGCAGTAGAATTTTTTTCTTAAGGGATTAATGGAGGAAAAAAATCACGTTATTTTTTTAATGCCATGTATCAATCATTGTAAATAATCTATTTTATTGTATGGGTGTTACAGTTACAGGGATACCATATATACCTGTTTTTTGTGATGATTTTTTTTGCATTAAAAATAAAGATTTTTGGTACTCATCATAAAATCTGTTTTTAAAAGGGAACCTGTCACCCCCCAAATCAAAGGTGAGCTAAGCTCACTGGCATCAGGGGCTTATCTACAGCATTCTGTAATGCTGTAGATAAGCCCCCGATGTATCCTGAAAGATGAGAAAAAGAGGTTATATTATACTCACCCAGGGGCGGTCCCGCTGCGGTCTGGTCCGATGGGCGTCACGGTCCGGGGCCTCCCATCTTCTTACAACGATGTCCTCTTCTTGTCTTCACGCTGCGGCCGGGAAAGGTCAGAGAGGCCCGGCGCCTGCGCACTGCAGTACTTTGCTCTGCCCTCAAAGTATGCCTGCGCCGGAGCCGCAGCATGAAGACAAGAAGAAGACGTCATCCTATGAAGATGAGAGGCCCCGGACCGGACCGCGACGTCCATCGGATTGGACCGCCCGCCAAGGTGAGTATAATCTAACCTCTTTTTCTAATTTTTCAGGATACATCAGGGGCTTATCTACAGCATTACAGAATGCTGTAGATAAGCCCCTCATGCCGGTGGGCTTAGCTCACCTTCGATTTTGGGGTAAGCAGTAAAAGAAGCAAAAATACTGTTAAAGCATTCGGAAAAATAATTCAATTACACTCCGAGAAAAGAAAACAACTTAAATGCACGCCCACTCTGGCAACTGAGGGTGGGTGCCGTGTCTCCCAATGAAGACTATTACGGTGAGGTGAGTACCAAAAATCAAAATCTTTCTTTTTTGGTTGCTTCCTTGGGGGTTGCAGTGAACTATGAGTCCTCCTAAAGCTGTCCCTGGGGTGGGAAAGCATTAAGCTACTTACCGGTAGCGGCATTTTTCGGAGGCCCATGACAGCACCACAAGAGAGGGGATCTGCCCATTAGGAACAGGAAACCTACAGATACAAAAGGGCAGCTCCTCTCCCACGTATCAGTTGTATTAAAGAGCCTGAGAGGACTACCACGGTAAATGACAAGCATACACAAATATTATATGCAATCAAACACAATATCTTTAATAAAGTAACAATCCAGATATCACACGTGAGAAAATCTTTTTTTAAAAATATATTTTAAGGAAGTACAACCCCCACGTGAATAGGGAGGGAACTAAGGGTGCTGTCATGGGCCTCCGAAAAACACCGCTACCGGTAAGTAGCTTAATGCTTTATTAGGACTCCCATGATAGCACCATGAGAGATTTACAGAGATGTAAGTAACCTTAGGGAGGGACTATAGCCTGCAGCACCCTTAACCCAAAGGTGAGATCTGAGGAGAACCCCAAGTCCAACCGATAGTGTTTGAAAAAGGTGGAAAGGGATGACCATGTGGCCGCCTTACATATCTGGTCGATTGACACTCCAGACCTTTCCGCCCAGGATGATGCCATGGCTCGGTTCTGTGGAGCCGGACCCCACCTTCTGTATAAGCCAGAGAGATAGCCTCCCTAATCCATTTAGCTAGCGTGTATTTTGATGCTCTAACCCCTTTCCTAGGACCTTGGAAGGATAAGAATAGTGCATTATCTTTCTTCCAATCATTAGTGACTGAGATATATTGTAGAAGGCATCTCCTAACATCTAATGTATGGAGTTCTTTTTCTTTAGGGTTAGAAGGATTAATGATAAATGATGGTAGAACTATCTCCTGTGATCTGTGAAATTGGGATGCTACTGTTGGTAAATAAGCTGGGTCCGGTCCGAGAATCACCCTATCCTGTAAGAACTCTGTATACGGGGGAAGTCTGGAAAGTTCCTGGATGTCTCCTATTCTGCGAGCCGATGTTATAGCTACCAGAAAAGCTGTTTTAAGGGACAACATTTTGATAGAAGCTTCATGTAAGGGCTCAAATGGGTCTTTCATTAGAGATGAAAGGACTAGATTTAGGTCCCATGGTACCGCCTTGTTTTTATACAAAGGTCTAGCTCTACCAACTGCCTTAATGAACCTCGACACCCAGTAATTATTGGCAATATTACAAGAGAACAGGGAACCAAGGGCTGATACCTGCACTCTCAGTGTACTTGCAGAAAGATTTCATTCTAATCCCTTTTGCACGACAGCGATTTTGAAAACGCCTGTCAGGGTGTTCCCATACCTTTTTTAGGACTTGCACAAATTCATGGTAGTAAAAAAAAGATCTAGCCATGCACTTGCTAAAGAAACCTGTTTTAGTGGAGGGTGGGGTGTCCTCTGACTATACTCCCAGAGACGAGTCAACAGCCGACACCAGAGTTTCCACCATCTCCGTCAACTTCCCCACCTGACAGGGATCCAACATAGACTATGAGCTGGAACTAGGGTTTGAGCATTGGGGGAGTGTAATTCCTAACAGGGGGAAAAAGAACTTGTACGTCTAACCCAGAAGGGAGACCTGGAGGATGAGGAAAAGCGAGGCTGCTTGGATCTTGTCCAAGATCAGCCATACTGGTGCGACATGGCAGGAGGGACCAACGCATTCACAGTAGAAGTTGGATCTCCTGGGGCAGCAGCCGCCGTTGGCAAAGTTCCACAGCATTCTGGACAACATGGATACTTTGGCTGCCGATTAGGTTAGATAATTATGGGCCCAACAGGAGGGCTAAACTCTCCTCCAACACTACAGAGGTCCCTTGAGCAGGTATAAGTAGGGAGAGTGGAGGAGTACAGGAGGTACAGTAGGCCACAGATTGCCCCATGGAAAGCTTACCATTACAGGCCACAGAAGCATAATATGTCACTAGTGTGGGCTGCGCCAATTGGCGTGCACGGCCTTCTCTGGGCCATTATAAGAGCCAGAGAGCAGAGAAAAAAGCAGACTTTGCACAGTGCTTTGAGAAAAGATGCTGAGGAGAATCAATAATCAGCCCCCAGATGTCAATCGCATCCTGGCCCAGGCCCAGGCCCAGGCCCATCCTGGTATGATATATGCCAGCCATCCGGTGCCTCTTCTGGATATATATTTTCTTCATCCTGGTATATATGTCCCCCATTCTGGTAAATGTGTCTCCCCTTCTTGGTAAATACAGTATATTACAACCGTGAGTACACCCCTTACATTTTTCTAAATATTTTATATCTTTTCATAGGACAACACTAAAAATATGAGACTTTGATACAATGTAATGTAGGTAGTGTATAGCTTGTATAACAGTGTAAATATTGTGTGCCCTCTAAATAACTAAATACGGCAATTAATGTCTAAACCGCTGGCAACAAAAGTGAGAACGCCCATAAGTGAAAATGGCCAAATTGTGCCCAAATAGCAGTATCTTTTAAATAGAATCTGTCATCAGGTATTTGCCACCTAATCTGAGTGCACCACAACTGTAGCGACAGATATGCTGATTCCAGTGATATGTCACTTACTAGGCTGTATGGCGCAGTTTTGATTACAAAAGAAGCAACCTGTTTTTATCAGCAAGAGGTTATCACTGGAGGACTAGTAAACCTGCTGTCATGTAGTCCTCCATATTCATGAGCTCTATGTAATCCCTCCTGCACCATCAACTAGCTGATTTTATCAATACTGCAGTAAGCAGTCCAACAAGTGACACATTGCTGGAATCAACTTGTCTGTCCCTACATCATACTGCTCAGATGGATTAGCAAAAATATGGTGACAGATTGCCTTTAGAGCAGGGGTGTCAAACTGCATTCCTCGAGGGAGGGCTGCAAACAGGTCATGTTTTCAGGATTTCCTTGTACTGCACAGGTGATAATTTAATCACCTACACAAATAATGAGTTGGTGATTAAATTATCACCTGTGCAGTACAAGGAAATCCTGAAAACATGACCTGTTTGTAGCCCTCCCTGGAGGAATGCAGTTTGACACCCCTGCTTTAGAGCATATTCTCTGATTCCTAACCTATCGCACATGTGACAGAAAACAAAAAGCCAGCATGTGACATTTTGTGAATATAAAGACTTTTTTTTGTCAAAAATGCAACCAGAAGCTTTAGAAGGCAGAAACATGATTTTCTAGGCAGTAATTGATTTTTTATATTTATAGAAAGCCAGCATGACAGTGTTATTTCTGCAAGAGTTTCTTTAGTTGGATCCATTATAGTAAAATTATACAGTAGTTGTTAATGGATTATCCTAATATATTAGTGTAGGCTCAGGAAAGGTTTACACTACAACTAAAATGTTTTATTTAATTATACTGCTGCGTATCACAGAGCGGAGGCGCTCAGATTTAAGAACATGACCATTACAATGAAGCAAAGTAATTTCTCAACAGCAAGGCACGATTTACTACCCTATGGATGAACCATCATTTGCTAATGCTTGAAAGAAATCATTGAAATATCATTCACATTTTGCTAATCTCCAAATCAACACTAGATGGCAGTAAATGAAAGAAAGAAAAAAAAAATACAAAATTGTGAAACATATTGTGGCTCTACAAATATATTAAGAATAAAATAAGTTTAATAAATAACATATTAGCTGATTGATTAATTAATTGATTAATTACCCCCTTCTTTTCCTGAATTTAGCAGCTTCACCCCAAAGCCTGTTTTCACCTTCCTGTGAACAATTTTTTTAGGGACCACTTCACATATGAAGTGACTTTGAGGGGCCTATATGACAGAAAATACTGAAAAGTGACACCATTCTATAAACTGCACCCCTCAAGGGATTCAAAACCATATTCAAGAAGCTTATTAACCATTCAGGTGCTTCACAGGAATTAATAGAATGTGGAAGGAAAAAATAAATATTTACTTTTCTTTCACAAAAATTTTCCTTTAGACCTAATTTTTTTTAAAACTTCTATAAGGGTAACAGGAGAAAATGGACCATACATTTTGTTGTGCAATTTTTACTGAGCATGCCGATACCCCATATGTGGGGAAAAACCACTGTTTGGGTGCACGATAGGTCTCTGAAGGGAAAGAGCGCTATTGCACTTTTTGAATGAAAAATTTGCTGGCATAATTAGCGGACACCATGTCATGTTTGGAGAGCCCTTGATGTGCCTAAACAGTGGAAACCCCCCACAAGTGACACCATTTGGAAATTAGACCCCTTAGGGAACTTATCTAGATGTGTATTGAGCACTTTGAACCCCCAGGTGCTTCACAGAAGTTTATAACGTTGAGCCGTGAAATTAAAAAAAAAAATCACATTTGTCCCAGATAAATCTTTTTTAGCTCCAAATTTTATATTTTCACAAGGGTAACAGGAGAAAATGGACCCCAAAATTTGTGCAATTTCTCCTGAGTTCACCGGTACCCCATATGTGGTCGAAAACTACTTCTGAGGCACAGTGAAAAGCACAAAAGGGAAGAAACGCCATATAACAATGCAGATTTTGCTTCACTTGTTTGAGGGTGCCTTGTAACATTGGCAGAGCCCCTGAGGTGCCAAAACAGCAGAACCTCCCATATGTGACCCCATTTTACAAACGAAACCTCTCAATGAATTCATCTATAGCTGCAGTGATTATATTGATAACACAAGTGTGTCACATATTTTTATACCATTGGGCAGTGAAAAAAATAATAATTTACATTTTTACCACCAAGATTGTGTGTTAGCCCCAAGTTTTACATTTTCATACTGGGAAATAGGTAAAATGGCACCAAAATGATTCCCACAATTTCTATTGAATGTGGCAATACCCTATATGTGGCTGTACAGTACTGCTTAGCCACACAGTGAGACTCGGGAGGAACAGAGCGCTATTTGCCCCGTGGAACACGGATTTTCATAGAATAGTTTGCGGATTCCACATAAATAGCCCCTAAGTGCCAGAAAAGCAGAATCCCCCCTCAAATGACCCCATTTTCAAAATGATAACCCTTTGGGAATTTATCTACAGGTGTAGTGACGATTTTGACTCCATGGGTGTTTTCCAGAAACAAGCAGCAGTGGATGTTGCTGAGTGAAAATTGCAAACTGCTGTTGTAGTGACCAGTACGCTGTAGTGACCAGTACGTTGTAGTAACCAGTATGTTGTAGTGCCCAGCTCATGCTTCTGTAGACACGCACCTGTATACTAGACAGGCTGTCATCGCTAAAGAAATGCCAAACATGTGGGCGCTAAATGTGGTTTATGCACACTGGGGTTCAGAAGGGAGAGGTGCATTTGGATTTGGGAGCGGAGAATTTGATGAATTTCTTTTGGGGGGTGAGGAGCCATTTCACTTTTCCAGAGCCTTTGTGCTACCAGCAACGTGGAAGCCCATTAGATTTCCGTTAACAGATGACTTACCTGAATGTAGACTTGCTTTTTCGTGGACTGAGTTGAAGGTTTTATTGGGAACATTTTACATGACATGACAGATGAAACCCGCGATGGATCCATTCATTATCATGAGGCAGTAGACTTACTCTTGACTACGTCTGGCCTGTGTTCAGCGGTGTCCTTCTTTTCAGAAGTGCACAAAACTGTGATGGACTGCGCTTTTATGCACGCCTAACAGGACGGACACGCCGGATCACATGTCCTATGGCATCCACAGTGCCTCCATTTACCTCATTATAGGGAATCTTCTGCCGGGAATTCTGTCTGAATCACGTATTTCAGAGATTTACACAGAAATCCTAATGTAAACACTAAGCTAATTTATAATTTGCAAAATGTTGTAAAAGTTGTGCACTATCCACAAAATATGTCAAATTATATATTTTGTATAGTTGAAGTCTAATGAATGATATTTCAAAGCTTGTTGAAAGAATTATGCAACATTTTCAAAAAAGGTACAAGAAGCAAAAGAACAAGATACCATAAATGTTTTAATTTCAGTCAAATTCCTCAAATATAGTGCCCCATTTTGATGAATTTGTTGCAAAGTTTCCCTCTTTTTTAGAAAGTTTAAAAGTTTTACACAAGAGCTGGACTTGCCAGACGACACGTGGATCAAGGGCCAAAGTATGCAAGAGGGCAGATGGGAAAGAAGAGCTAGTAGAACAGATGCAGCTTAGGCTAGTTTCACATTTGCGTTCGAATCTGCAGCGTTTAATCCGCATCCGCAAGTGCAGGAAAAAACGCACAGAAACACGTACAAACGCAGCGTTTTTTAGACGCGTGCGGGAATGCATGCAGTTAATTAAACGCCGTGTTTTCATGCTTTATCATGCATTTTGTCATGCGTTTGCGTTATTTGTGCGCATGGTGGAAAATTTTACAGGAGAAAAATCTAGATAACCAGACACCGCCAATGGGACTACAGAGGGCATGTATTATGAGATATCTATATATAGACCCTAGGACTGCTGAAATCTTAACAGTGTGCTACTGTATCCTGTGTCATGATGGATCTTTGCATGGAGAGCTTTTATTTCAACCTGGATTTAAGCATCAAGCTGTCTCTTGCCTGTGCGTTTGCTTGGGAGCAACACAGAAATCACAAAGGATGGAGAAGGACACGGCGTAGGCATTTTTGGCGACACCCCATTATCGAACTACTTGAGAGCCGTGGAGCCTATCACACTCTATATGGCGAGCTTAATGCCAACCCAGACAAATTCCCAGAAAATACAAGGATGTCGCAAGACTCTTTCCGGGATTTGCTTGGTCGTGTCCAAGGAGCCATTCGTAGACAGGACACCTAGCTCCATAGAACGATTCCGCCAGAGGAACGTCTGCTGGTTACATTAAGGTACGTAACAATTCTAAACAAATGCCAGTCCTAATTTTGGTTGTTCTGACATGTATGCTTTGTATTTTCCTTTATGTCTTTAGCAGAACAACACCATAAATAGAATTGATTGTAAAAAATTTTTAATTTATTTTATTACAGATTTCTGACAATCGGAGAGATTTTATCATCCCTCCCCTTCCAATACCGGCTTGGAATTTCCACCCTGTCTGGAATAGTTGTGGACACCTGCCGGGCTTTGTGGAATGTTCTCCGGGATGAGTTTATACCCCTACCCACTGTGGACATGTGGATTGAAATTGCTGAAAAATTCTGGAGTGTGTGTGATTTCCCCAACTGTTTGGGAGCGGTGGATGGAAAGCACATCTGCATTTTCAAACCACCCAGAACAGGATCGAAGTACTTCAACTATAAAAAATATTTTTCTGTTGTGCTCATGGTAATAGCAAATGCGGACTGTCGCTTCATCGCCGTGGACATTGGATCTTTTGGCCGTGGCAACGATTCCCAGACTTTCAAGAACTCGGATATGGGGCGTTGTGTGTATGGCAAAAATTTTAATTTTCCATGGCCACGACATCTCCCCACCACTCAAGGTCCACCGATGCCATTTGTTATGGTTGGGGATGAGGCCTTTCAGTTGTGTGAAAACCTACTGAAGCCATATTCCAGTCGAGACTTGAACCACACTAAAAGGATCTTTAACTACAGACTGACCAGGGTCAGAAGAACAGTAGAGTGCACCTTTGGGATTCTAGTATCAAAATGGCGCATTCTTGCAACAGCCATTAATCTAAAAATGGAGACAGTGGATGAGGTGGTCAAAGCCTGTGTGGTTCTCCACAATTACATAATGGCTAAGGAGCGACCCAACAGTGAACTGGATGAACCAGTTGCCAACCCATTGCCAGATTACCAGCATCACCTGCTGCGGTCAACTGCTGAAGTTGGCCACATGTGGGACCAATTTGCTGCCTTTTTTGATTCTGATATTGGACGTGTGGCATGGCAGGACAATATTGTGTAAAATGTCCTGTTGGGTTTGGGTCTGTACCAGTTATGTTTTAAATGTTACTAATATTTGTTGTTAATAAACTTTATATTTTTGGTATCTTGACTGTGTCTCCTATGTATTTCCTCTACAAACCACTTAGGTTGTTAGTGGTAAAATTGTTGACGTCATTGCGTCTTGATTCTGTTCTGCAGTATCTATTGGATGCAGACTGAAGAGACGATGGCTGTTTAATACAAAACAGATCTATACTCATCAAGCCAGGTGTCAGAAATAATGAATTCATGATGCACGTATAACAGCCTTATGAATTCACTATTTCTGACACATGTCCAGGTGAGCATAGATATGCCTTTTATTACCGCCATCGTCCCTTCTCTTTGTGTGAAGTAGATTACGTACACATAAGAGAAAATGGAGGTTATACAAGGCAGTTCTGTAATCACCAGGTCAGGTGTCCTAACTAATGATTTTTTGGACACATGACCTGTTGAGTATAGCTCTGCATTGTATTGCCGCCATTTTCTCTTCAGTCTGCAACACTAGTCACAGACTAAGCAGAAGGAAGAGATTATGGATAAAATACAAGTATAAATTTTTTGTCCCACCTCATATCTCTATACTAAAGACACACAAAACTGCAGTGTTGTACTTGCTAACTACTGGAGTTATGATGTGGGCAAAGTGTGCGGCACAGTTTTTTATTTGGTGCATGGGGTGTGTTGCTGGCGGTGAAATACACAGTTAACCAAACATTTTTGGGGGCAAAAAACATTATTATTTGTTTTTATAACAAAAAAAATAAATAACTGCGCCTGATTGGGGTAGAGTGCTGGAAACGGGGGAAGGGGTGGGGGGGGGTGTATGTAGCTGTGAAGCTTGACTCACTGTGGATGACATGACACAGGGGTGGCAGGAGAAGGGGCAATTAAATTAATGGGGTCTGGTAGATCGGGGATGGGGCTCGACGCATGAGAGGGCTGATACACACTGGAAGGGTGAGACAAACCTGACATAACAGACACATTGGAAGGTGAGGGGGGGGAATAAAAATAGTCCGCTTTTTTTTTCCCTTTTTGGGATCGCGCTGCAGTCTGGGGAGCCTCGACGGGCTCATTTCCTGCGGCTTGGTCATAGTGGCCAAACTGTCACTGTCTTTGTCCCACTGCTGCTGCTGCATGGTTGCGGTAGTAGTTTGGAAGGCCATGCCAGGGTCCTGCTGCATCGTGGTGACGGAGCGGAAGGCCATGCCAGGATCCTGTTGCATCGTGGTGGCGGAGCGGAAGGCCATGC
This sequence comes from Ranitomeya imitator, assembly GCF_032444005.1. Taxonomy (NCBI): domain Eukaryota; kingdom Metazoa; phylum Chordata; class Amphibia; order Anura; family Dendrobatidae; genus Ranitomeya; species Ranitomeya imitator. The sequence continues at coordinate 108,794,408 of NC_091287.1, read as the reverse complement.
CAGGGTCCTGCTGCATCGTGGTGGCAGAGCGGAAGGCCATGCCAGGGTGCTGCTACATCGTGGTGGCGGAGCGGAAGGGAATGCCAGGGTCCTGCTGCATCATGGTGGCAGAGCGGAAGGGAATGCCAGGGTCTTGCTGCATCGTGATGGCGGAGCGTAAGGGAATTCCTGGGTCCTCCAACAAAGGGGTACGCCTTGTCACTGGCTGTCTCACAAAATGGCCAATTTGTGCACTAAGTACCTTCATTTTTAATGTATTTTCTATAGCAGTAATGCAGTTCCAATTTCATATATTCAATGAAAAAAAGCTGCGGGGAGAAAATGAACTTATTTCCTTCTGACAGTGTTCAGGCTTCATGTCACAGGGGCAGAGCCGGCACGAGTTCAGTCCCACTCTGCGCATACAGCTGTAACCGCGCCCTCTGCCCTGGCTGACAACCGACCCTATTGCGGAGGCGGCTGTCAGTCAGGGCCGGGGGTGCGGTTACAGTCGCCGCTCTCTATACTCAGAGTGGTGACGGAACCAGTGCTGGCGCTGCCCCTATGACTGAAACCCGAATGCTGCCGGGGTGAATAAAGTTCATTTTCTCCCTGCATCGGTCAGCTACAGTAAGTGCGGGCGCCGGATAGGTTAATAAAGCTCTTAACATGCAGATTAATCCCATAGCAGCAGACTAATAGCGTTTTTTCCCATTAAACCTGTGCTTGCTCTGGCTGCACTCTTATCAGCCTATTACTTTATCTTGCTGTTATTAAAGGGTTTATTAAAAGAGTGTATCCAGTACAATGCACTTAAAAAGGCTGTTGACCGGATTTGACTTTCTTATCTTCCTATGTGAAACCTTGTGATTAAATGAAACTAAAGACATTGTCAGATGTTATCTCTATTACTCTTTTGGAACATCTTGCTATAGTTGCATCTACAATCATGGACAGATAAGATGAGATTTTCTATTATTTTCACGCTGCATGTTCCTGAAGAGATATGAACATACATTTTTCTGAAAAATAGGCCACACACACATGCAACTATATTCATAAAATTCCTTACAAATCTGGTTTATTTAGGGTTTATGAATTGAGTGACTATAAGATGCATTATTACATACAGACAGAGTTTTTAAGTACTTTTATTATACACAATGTATATACTATATGAATAGAAAGGAAAATAAATACCTCAATTATTTAAGTTTCTTTTTCTGAATTTTAATATTGATGAAAAATGTTGGATTGTGGAGGTGTGACCTTCAAGACCCCAGGCTGACTGGAACCAGTGGCGTACTGCCAATGGCAGCAGACCACATGGCTGCTATGGGGCCCGTGAGTTGGAGTGGCCCGATGCCAGAGCCAGCACTTGGCCCTCCCTTGCATCGCACTTTAACTGTATTGGCATTGTGAGTGCCGATACATTTGGAAACAATGATGGGAGAAGGAAGTCATCTGCTCCCTCCTTCATCATTCTCCCTTGGTGTCTGAGACCTGATAGCACATTGGGTGAGATGCCTTTACTACAAGGTGCCGGCTGTGCAGAGACGTGCGGTGCTCCAGACTGGAGTCGCAGGGAACCGAGAGAAGGAGAGTCTTTATTATTATTTCAATTCAATGAGTACATTGTGTGGCACATTATACTATTAGAAGTGCATTATACTATATAAAGTGCAATGGGGTCACATTAACAAGGCGCATTATACTATATGTAGTGCAATGGTGGTGCATTACACTATACGGAGGCCATTTTACTATATGGAGGTGCATTATACTATATGACGTGCAAAGGGGGCACATTATGGAGGCACATTATACTATATGTAGTGTAATAGGGGTGCATTATACTGCATAGAGGCCATTATTCTATGTGGAGGCGCATTATACTATATGAAGTGCAATGGGGGCACATTATGGAGGCACATTATACTTTATGTAGTACAATGGGGGTGAATTATACTGTATGGAGTCCATTATACTAAATGGAGTCGCATTATACTATATGGACTGCAATTGGGATGCATTATGCCAAATGACGGTACATCATACTATATGAAGTGCAATGAGGTCCATTATACTGTATGTACGGTATGGAGGGCTGTGTGTGGGGTGATTATATTGTTTACAGGACTATGTGGGGGACCATTATACAGTTTGGAGCACTATGTGGGCGTCATTATACGGTTTGGAGGGCTATATTGGGTCCATTATACTGTTTGCTGTTCTATGTGGAGGCCATTCTACTGTTTTCAGGGCAGTGTGGTGGTCCTTTTTATGTTTACAGGGCTATGTGGGGGTCCATTATACTTTTTGCATTGCTATTTGAGGATCCATTATACTATTATCAGTGCTATGTGGAGGTCTATTATACTGATTTTAGGGCTTTGTGTGGGTCAATATACTATTTGGAAGGTTATGATGGGGGCTATTATACTATTTGGAGGGCTAGTACTGTATGTGAACAATTATACAGTGTGAAGGTTTGTGTGGGGTCTTTCATACTGTGTAATAGACAGCTGTCAGCTGGTAATAATAGCAAGGGAAACTCCATGATTATTGCCCCATTCCCAGACTATAAACATCAGCCCCCAGAGGTCAGCTTTCCATCAGCTAGTTAAGAATAATATGGGGGACCCCATGTCATTTTGCTCTTTTAGTCTATCTATCTGTTCTATTCTATTCTGATGGTTCATGCTGTGAAGTTACTGTACTCGACTGATGATATGTTGGGTTTCATCGGTGATGTATGCGTAAAAATAGCATAGCACACGCATGGTCTATGTGCTGTGCGATTTTTTTCTCACACCCATTGAATTTTGTTGGTGAGTCTTGGCCATTTCAAGCGTCCATACACTGCAAATTTTTCCTCACTCCAATTCCAGGAGAGGAAAAACTAGCAGATGAGCACTGCCTCATTAACTAACATTGTAGTGAGTGCAGTGCCAGGTCTTCTCACATTGCACTCGCCGATGTTAAGCGCTGATGTAAGCACACCCTAATCCAAATAGTCATATCACACAAAATCTACTATATAATTGTCTAAGGGTCACTTCCGTCTTTCTGTCTGTCTGTCTGTCTTTCTGTCACGGATATTCATTGGTCGCGGCCTCTGTCTGTCATGGAAATCCAAGTCGCTGATTGGTCGTGGCAAAACAGCCATGACCAATCAGCGACGGGTACAGTCCGGTGGAAAAATGGCCGCTCCTTACTCCCCGCAGTCAGTGCCCAGTGCCCGCTCCATACTCCCCGCAGTCAGTGCCCGGCGCCTGCTCCATACTCCCTGCAGTCAGTGCCCGGCGCCCGCTCCATACTCCCCGCAGTCAGTGCCTGGCACCCGCTCCATACTCCCCGCAGTCAGTGCCCGGCGCCCGCTCCATACTCCCCGCAGTCTGTGCCCGGCGCCCGCTCCATATTCCCCTCCAGTCACCGCTCACACAGGGTTAATGCCAGCGGTAACGAACCACGTTATGCCACGGGTAACTCACTCCGTTACCGCCGCTATTAACCCTGTGTGACCAAGTTTTTACTATTGAGGCTGCCTATGCAGCATCAATAGTAAAAAGATCTAATGTTAAAAATAATAAAAAAACAAAAAACCTGCTCTCAACTTCTGTAGTACGACGATGCGCTCGCGCCTGCCGCCAGCTTCCGGTCCCAGAGATGCATTGCAAAATTACCCAGAAGACTTAGTGGTCTCGCAAGACTGCTAAGTGATCTGGTTAATTTCGCAATGCATCCTGGGAACGCAAGATGGCGGCAGCCGCGCGTACATCGCCAGAGGTTTGCTGGATCTACGCTGGATCCCGCCAGGTGAGTATATAACTATTTTTTATTTTAATTATTTTTTTTAACAGGGATATGGCGCCCACACTGCTAAATACTACGTGGGCTGTGTTAAATACAGCGTGGCTGCTATATACTTCGTGGCCAGTGTTAGATACTATGTGGGCTGTGTTCTATACTGCGTGGGCTGCGTTATATACTACATGGCTGCTATATACTATGTGGGCAGTGTTATATACTAGATGGCTGTGTTCTATACTGCGTGCTATATACTACGTGGCCACTGTTAGATACTATGTGGGCTGTGCTATATATTACGTGGCCAGTGTTACATACTATGTGGGCTGTGTTATATACTGCGTGGCTGCTATATACTGCGTGGCTGCTATATACTGTGTGGGCTGTGTTATATACTACGTGGGCTGTGTTATTTACTGCGTGGCCTATATTAACACATCAGATATTCTACAATATGTATGTATGTATATAGCAGCCACATGGTATATACCACAGGCCACGTAGTACTCCTATATACTACGTGGCCTGTGCTATATACTATGTGGCTGCTATATACATACATATTCTAGAATACCCGATGCGTTAGAATCGGGCCACCATCTATTATATAATAAGTAACATTCACCATTTTTCTAATTTCCATTCATTTTGTTAGGTTGTTAGAAGGTTTAAAAATATAGCCGAAATGTTTCATTTTTTCCAGGAAATTTACAAAACTTGTTTTTTAGGGACCTATATATCATCAACTCCCTAAAAAGTGATACCATTTTAAAAACAGCGCCCCTCATCATATTCAAAACTGCGGCCAGGTAGTTTATTAACCCTTCAGGTGCTTTTTGGAAATTAGAGCAAAGTGAAATAACAGGAATGAAAAATGTTTTTTTTTTACCAATAAAATGTTGCTAACATTTAAACAGGCCACTATATCTGGCAGACTTTAAGGCCATTACTGGGCCATGAATTGCTATGGAAAACATTGGGACCACACAATCCCAATTTTAGGGTGTTGAAAGGTTTAAAGCTGGAGCCCGCATTCCCTGTTAACCATCTAGATGCCTTTGTCACTATTGACAGCAGCATCTATTGGTCAGTGTCAACACAATCGTGGCTGATGCTGCAGGGTGTAAGCTACAGTGGCATGTAAAAGTTTGGGCACCCCATGTCAAGTTTACGGTTATTGTGAACAGTCAAGCAAGTTGAAGATGAAATGCTCTCTAAAAGACCTAAAGTTAAAGATGAAAACATTTTTTTCCCCCAGCAAAACGGCGGCGGAGCATGCATAGTAGCTTCTCTCTCTTACCAATAAATGCTACTGGACAAGCGCCGCCTCCGGCACCATTGTGCTGCAGCCACATTTTTTTTCCTCCAGCAAAACTGTTTTTATAATTTGTAGTCATCAGAGTCAGTGGTGGATTATAATGAGGTCAATCTGAGCGGTAGCCAAGGGCCCAGTGGTGTGGGGGGGCCCTGGGCAACCGCTCAGATTGACCTCGGCCGCCATCAGGGCATTACTGCCCTGACTAGCGTATGGGACTGGTGGGCAGAGGGGGCCCACATCGGGCCCCGTCTCATCTGCTCACCGGGCCCCCCCTACAGGCGCTGCGGCAGTAAGGCTATTGAGGTGCGGCTGCGGGCCCGCATGTCAATAGTTAACAGCCGCCAGCCAATCGGAGGCTGGCAGCTGACGTGTGCCGCAGCGCGCATGTCGCTGGCGTCTGACGTCATTGCCAGCCGCCGGCGAGTGCATGCTTCACCTGAGTGGAGGGAGGAAGCTTCACCCGCCGGTCGCCGCAGGAGCGTGGCTAGGTAAGTAAGAACTCGTGTTTTTTTTGTTTGTTTTTTTTAGATCAGCAATCCCAGGGCAGAATGCTGGAGACACTGGGGGCAGAAATGCTGGACACGCTGGGGGCAGAAATGCTGGACAAGCTGGGGCAATATGCTATGCTGGAGACACTGGGGGCAATATGCTGGAGGCACTGGGGGCAGGATGCTGGACTCACTGGAGAAGATTGCTGGACACACTGGGGGCAATATGCTGGAGACACTGGGGGCAAGATACTGGACACACTGGGGGAAGGATGCTGGAGACACTGGGCAGAATGCTGGACACACTGGGGGCAGGATGCTGGAGACACTGGGGCAGATTGCTGGACACACTGGGGGCAGATTGCTGGACACACCGGCGGCAATATGCTGGAGACACTGGGGCAGATTGCTGGACACGCTGGGGTAATATGCTGGACACACTGGGGCAGAATGCTGGACACACTGGGGGCAATATGCTGGAGACACTGCGAGCAATATGCTGGAGACACTGGGGGCAGGATGCTGGACACACTGGGGCAGGATGTTGGACACACTGGGGGCAATATGCTGGAGACACTGGGGCAGATTGCTGGACACACTGGGGCAATATGCTGGACACACTGGGGGCAATATGCTGGACATATTGGGGGCAATTTGCTGGAGACACTGGGGCAATATGCTGGAGACACTGGGGGCAATATGCTGGAGACACTGGGGCAATATGCTGGAGACACTGGGGGCAATATGCTGGACACACTGGGGGCAGGATGCTGGACACATTGGGGCAAAATGCTGGACACACTGGGGGCAGAATGCTGGACATATTGGGGGCAATATGCTGGAGACACTGGGGCAGATTGCTGGACACACTGGGGCAATATGCTGGAGACACTGGGGCAGATTGCTGGACACATTGGGGGCAGAGATGCTGGACATTGGGGGCAGAGATGCTGGACACTGGGGGCATAGATGCTGGACACTGGGGGCAGAGATGCTGGACACTGGGGGCAGAGATGTTGGAGACATGGGCAGAATGTAGATATGGGGCATGATTGGAGACACGGGGCAGAATGAAAGACATGGGGCAGGATTGGAGACAGATCGTGCAGGATCATGGGGCAGAATGGATACGATGGAGACTGATGGAGCAATATGGGGAGATCATATGGGGCAGTATGGATACTCATGAGGGCAGGATGGGAGAACATATGGCTGGAGTCAGGAATGAGATACACGGGGCCAGGATGGGGGGTATTATTATTACCATAGGGGCTAATTAAGGGATATTATTACTGCAGTGATGTATTTATTTTATTTTTTGAGGACACTGTTTTAAATGGGTGGGGTGGTCCTGTTACTGTGTAGAGTGACATTATGTGGCCTCTTTTTCTTCATGTGGTGTAATGTAGAAGTTGGGAAAAATTAAGTAATGTGTTCTGCAAGCAGAGCTCAAGATAACTGTGTTATTTCCTGCAGAGACGAGTCCTGGCTGAATGAAGTGATGGTGGTCTGTGCTGGATGAAAGATGAAGGACTTCACCTAGAGACGTCACTGGTGAGTCAGTGTTACCTATACACTGACACTATACACTGTATACTATATACTAAACTGAAGGGTAAATTGACTAGATCAATGGATGTTTGACAGGTTATAGTTTCACACAGCAACTATTTTTCTGGAATAATCTGGTTCAGGCATATGATGACCCCGTCACATGACACCATCACATGACCCTGTCACATGACCCCATCACATGACCCTGTGACATGACCGGGGCCCACAGTGTCTGAACAGCCCGGGGCCCTGGCTACCCTTAACCCACCCCTGATCAGAGTTTAGGGCCCAATATTCATTTATTTGAAGCTTTTAAGCTCATTGTGTTTTGCTAAGTAGCATAAAATGGAGACATTTCAGTAGTGAGTTTGTCTACATTTATTGTGCAGAGATTGCTCAGCTGTCTGCCATGAATGATGATCTTTGTGCTGCTGTGTTATATATGTATTTTCTTTTTTCGTGCCAGCGTGTCACACTCTTACGCTGTCTGATTCATCTGTCTTAATCATCTTTGACTCAGTGTAAACCTTTGAATCAGAGGCAATATGAGGACAAGACACGCAGTTGTTGATTACATAAATAGCTACATTTTTTTCGACATGGTTTTCATGGTAGGTTCAAAGAATATGTTAATACGTATGCATATTAGCTCTTCACCAGAGAAAGAAAGCTTGCTTTACCCTAAGCACAACTACAGTTCCTCCTAAAAGCAGACAGAACCATCTACAAATAGTTGTCTCAGTGTTCTCGCCCTTAATCAGTACTGAGGACAGGAGCGGTTTCTTGGAGGGCGACTTGGATGCAGCTCAGGGAGGTTACCGTGTATACTGTGTGTATAGACACATATTTAAATGCAATTCTCCAAGGAAAAAAGTATGCAAACTAGCATTCCCTGGAGGAAAGAAATCAAAGGCAAAAGCATGTGCTGCATATCCTGAGTGTTAATTTCTGCCTGTAACCCTGTGCACATTGCAATCTGACTGATGAAGGTCATTGTAAGACCGAAACGTTTCTTGCAATAAAATCTGCTTACAACATTTACCTGAGTGCCAAGGTTTCTGGAAGATTTACATGGAATAGGATCCTACTTGGGCACCATCCACAGGAGTGACGTAATTATCATTTTTCATCCTACAAGACTTGTCCTGCTAGACTTCTATTAAATGAGGCCATGACCATCTAGTCGGCACATGACCGCATATATGCAAATCACAATCTTGCTGTAACGCGCCCGACACTGGAGAGACCTCACAGCATGTAGTGCAAGCGATTTAAGCAATTTGAGGATTCACAAGTCTGCAGTCACATAAAGTGACTGCAGACTTGCAGCTTAAGGCAGGAAATTTTCAAAATACAGAACATTGCACTTGATGCACTGTAAAAATCTGAGGAACACAGCGTGTTAGAGATGCAGATGTCTCCTGATTTAATTTACATTGAACATCTGTGGGGTGTACAGTCTCATCCACAGCAGCCCCATATTACAACTGAAACATACGCTGCTATCGTTTTTGTGCCAGATCCTACAAGACACTATTAGATGCCATTTGGAGTCCACACATTGATGGACCTGAGCTACTTTGTTGGCTCAAGGTTTCAAGGTGGAACAACAGAATATTAGTTGGTTTTAATGTTATGGCTGACTGATGTACTGTATATAGAGAAAGAGAAAGGATTTGGAAAAGCATTATTTAAAAAGGGGATAAAGTGCTGTGGAATATGTTGGCGCTATAGAAATATAATTATTATAATATTCTTGGATTTTTGGTTAATGTTTTTAATGTTACTGGGAGTTGCTTAAATGATAAGTAAATGCATATGTTTAAGCATTTTTTTATTCTGGAATAAGACTGTATCTTAGAATTCTTTAGGAACATATGTTTGGAATTGGAAATAATTACCTGAAAAATATTAATAAATGTAAAATAAATTGCTCTGCGACGATCTTTGTTTTAGGAAGTAGTTGGTGGTCGCATTCAATGTGCTACAGGTTTATGACATTGAAAATATTTAGAGGTCAAGTTGCATTTGAGATTCATTAATCATCTCTCGGTTCTGCCTCATCTAGGTCCATACAGGCATACATTGTTCCATGATAGTATGATGAAAAACATCTGGTAAAGTTGAAGTGTGTTAATGAAAGATCGATTTTATGTGAAGGAAAATAGTTCAGTGCCATGGATGCCAAAGAGGCCATGGTTATTCAGCACAGTTCACATCATGATGCTGACATGCTGAACACATAAGTCATTTTACGGACTTTTCATGGCAGTAAATATGAGGACAAGCATTTTATAGTGTACACGAAGACACAACTTTGGTGAACTTGCAATTATAAATTAGGAAACTGCCCCCAAAGCACGTGTACTGTCATAACAATCAGAATTGATCACTTTACTCTGGGAAACTAGAAGTGCACCATAGTGGATTTTGAGTCATGTAAGAAAAATCCTGTCCTATAATGGTACATCATAAAAAGAATTGGCGCATGGTTTTAGAATTAATTACATTAATAAGATTGATTTTTTTTGGTGAAGAAACCTCATTGTTAAACAGACAAAAGTTACTTATTTTGAGTTGTTGATATATAACAACATTCATGGCTTTATAGCTTTACAGAAAAAATATACTGTATCTTTGTATCATGTTAGGCACTGGTTGGAAAAAATATTAAAATTTGAGAATACTCAGTGGTTGATATCTTTTAATGGCTAACTGAAAAGATGGTAACAAATAGCAAGCTTTCGAGACTACTCAGGTCTGACGAGACTTACTATTTATTACGATCTTTTCAGTTAGCCATTTAGATATCAACCATTCAGGACTCTCACATTTTAATATTTTTCTAGCTTTACAGAGTGACTGCTTCTCTACCTGTGTTTACATACTGAAGACAGAAAAATATCTATTTTATGGTTAAAACAATGATGTGAAAAATTGATATTTTGGCTCAAAATGTATTTGCGCTAATTATACTGGAGTGCGGAGCCTAAGGGATCCTTTAGTTTTTATTCATAACCCACGCAAGGAAGTTTGGACTTTGCTGCAGAAATATCCCAAAGTCTTGGTACCCAAGGTTGGAGCGCCCCCAAGGGCCGTGGGATAGTTGGTACCGGGCCAGACACAGTTCTTAAAGGGGAAGGTCATGGCAGCGGTGACCCGGTCCATGGCCCTGGGCATTCAATTAAAGAGATGAGAAAATGGGAATAAGGGTTATGGGGAAAGTGTTTGTGACGCCACCTGTGGTGTTCGGCAATAAAGGTGTTAGCATATGCTGCTGTACAGTCCTCTGGGGCAGATAATAATGCAGCTGAGCTGATATAGCTCTCCACAGATAGAACTTGGTCCCCAGGGCAGTTAGTGGTGTGGATGGCAATGTTACTAGTGACAGGTAGAGGAGCAGAGTAGATGATGCCGGAAAGAAATGGAAGGACACAGCTTGCTGCAGTTCTCATGGTTTTACTCACAGCTCAGGCTCCCCAGCTGGGGTGCTGTGTCCTTCAGGTGTGAAGTCCAGGTAGCTCTTCGGCAAGTTGGGCACTTGTCCAGAACTCCTCTTTTATATGCCTCTCCTGTCTGTCTTTCTGTGCTGGCTATCTCCTCTCCTGCCCTGTGCTTGCCACCCAGTGCCCCAAGCAGGTAAATGTGGGTCTTGTCGGGTGACGTACTCTTGGTCCCTCGGACCCTCTGTGTACACCTTTTCAGCGAGTAGGTGCAAATGTGGCTGCTGCACCTACAGTCACAACAGCCTCCGGATTGCTAACTGGAGCCTGAAGTTTTCCCACTAGTTCAGGGGCCGGTTCCCCTACTGCTGCCTGATTCCTCCACTGATGTAGGTCAGCCTGGATATGGGTCCCATGGGTGGCCTCCGTGCCCCAAGAACCTATTCTTCCTGGGAGCTTCTTTCCTCTCTTTCACTTTCTTGCTGGGACGAGCACCTGCCAGCTCCAGTTCCCAGCTCCACGTCTGCTCTTTTCTCCTGCTCCCCACAGACTCTCTGTCTACCTACTCAATAACTGTCTCCCTCTGTGTATCTAGTGCCCCCCTCTTTCCTACATTCTCCACCCACTCCCCAACACTCTTTCTTATCCCGACTGGGATGAGGCCATCCTCCCCAAGGGTACACCCAGATGCCCTGTCTAAACTGGTGTCTGTTGGGAGCGAGTGTTAGAGTTCTGTACAATGTTCCCTCCTTACCAGAGAGTTGGTGTTACGGATTTGCGATAACACAGGACAAAGGTAGAAGAGGGAAAACTGACCCTGTACTATGACTAGGCTGAAACCCTACGATGGAGTGGGTGACCCATTCCTTGTGAATAGACCCACCGACGATCCTAGGTTAATCTCAAGTGAAGGCCTATAGATAAGGGCAAGGGGTTCCTTAAAAGAACTAAGGACTGGGTACAAAAAACCTCCTAATAGAAAACAAAGAGAAGGCTCAAGAAACCAATAAAAACAAGAAACTAAGGCTAGCAGAACCAGAGGTACCAGCACTGCACAAATAACACACACAGAAGACAAAGCAAAGCACCAAGCTAGAGCTCAAGCAGATAAACACTGTTGTCCAGCAAGGACTGGGAGGCAGATGCTGGTTAATAAAGAGTGAAAAAAACACCTGACCCAAGACAAACCCAGCACCAGAGGAAAAAGACCAGCAGCCAGAACTCCACAAGAAAATGGCGGAGAGTCACAAACTAAACAGATTCTAACAGTACCTCCCCTTTAACGAGGATCCCCCGGATCCTCTAGGCCGGGCCTTATTCGGAAATCTCCTGTGAAAAGCCTTAATTAACCTTGAGGCTGAGACGTCCACAGCTTTCACCCAGGAATTGTCCTCGGGACCGAAACCCTTCCAGGATACAAGATACTGTAACCATCCTCTATGCCACCTGGAATCAAGAATGCGTGAAATCTCAAACTCGCAGTCTTCATCAATTGGAGGAGCAGACGGCATAGCCACCTTATCTGGCGTGTCAACCTTCTTCAGCAAAGATACATGAAAAACTGATTTATTTTTCAAGGACGAAGGAATGTCTAATCTCACCGCTGCCGAGTTGACAATGTTAACCACTTTGAAAGGTCCTACAAACTTCAGCCGCAACTTTTTAGAAGGGATCTTCAAACGCAGATTCCTAGAGGACAACCAAACCATGTTCCCAACTAGGGTTGAGCGAAACGGATCGGATAAATTCAAAAATCGCCAACTTTCGGCAAAGTTGGGTTTCATGAAACCTGACCCGATCCTAGTGTGGAATCGGCCATGAGGTCAGCGATCTTCACGCCAAAGTCGCATTTCGTATGACGCTTTCAGCGCCATTTTTCAGCTAATGAAGGAGGACGCAGAGTGTGGGCAGCGTGATGACATAGGTCTCGGTCCCCACCATCTTAGAGAAGGGCATGACAGTGATTGGCTTGCTTTCTGCGGCATCACACGCTATAAAGGGGCGTGCATGCCGACCGCCATCATACTTTTGCCGATCGTAGCTTAGGGAGAGGTTGCCACAGCTTCATCAGAAGAAGAGATATAGTTAGGGAGGGAAGATTAAGCCCCGAAACTGCTTGTGCTGTAACGATTTCCACTGTCCAACACCACCATTTGATTGCAGGGACAGTGGAGGCTATATTTTGCGCATCAGCTCTTTAGCTTATTAGGCTGCCTTATAAGGCTCCCTGATAGCTGCATTGCTGTTTGCACACCGCTGTGCAAACCAACTGCTTCTTTAAAAGCAAAAATCCTGTTGCTCCTTTCTGCACAGTTATCTTGTTTATTTGTCCACACTTTTGTGTGCAGCAGTCCTTTTTATTGCTGCCATACTTTTCCTGAGATCATTGTAGGGAGATTGAAATTGTACTACAGTCCTTGTATTTTTTCATATACCTTCCAGCCACTTTTTGCCACTGCATCAATTCAAAGTGACAGGAGACAGCATTTGTCCAGTATGGTTACAAACTACTTTTCCTCCCTTATCGATGTTCTTCCTCACAGGTCATTCCCCTTTGATTACTGGGCATCTAAAATAGACACCTGGCCTGAATTGGCAGAATATGCATTACAGGAGCTCGCTTGCCCTGCTTCTAGTGTGCTATCAGAAAGAGTCTTCAGTGCTGCTGGTTCAATACTAACCAAAAAAAGGACTCGTCTGGCTACCCAGAATGTTGATGATCTAACCTTCATTAAAATGAACCAATCATTGATTTCAAATTATTTTGCCCCACCTTCTCCTGCTGACACATAGCTTGCCTGAATAATGTCTCGCTTTTGGCCTCCTCTTACTGACTTCTCCAATTCCGCAATTTGCAGCTGCTGAATGTCCACCATAGGCCATTTTTATACCTCCATAAATGGTCTGACTCCCCCCACAGGGCCGTGGTCACCACCTGGCGCAAGCACCCATGTGAGTGCCATTTGCCTGGACAGGTGGGTGCACCCACTCTTGGCGACGGCACTGGCACAGGGTCCCTCATAGTACAATAAAGTGTCTCTGATGGTGGTGGTGCACAACCAACGTCAGACACACCGTCGTAATATGAGGGGCCCTGTGCCAGTACCGCCGCCCACGAGAGAGTGTCCCCCCCAGCTCGAACAGTGCTCTAACACTTCCAATACTTACCTCTCCCTGCTCCACCACTGTGAAGTCTGTGCTGTTAAATCCTTCAATGGCACTGCCAATACAAATTTGTTGAAATGATAGATGATAGTTAAAATATACAGGGGCCCTGGCCTCCATTTAAACCAGTTAATACTTGACGCCTACTACCACTGTCTGCTACTCAGCAGAGGAGCCCACCCCTGTACCTAGCTATGCCGCCTGTTTAGTCCTGTTACCAATTTTTAACTGCTTTTAGCCTACTTTTGTATTTGGGCCTACTAATCGTGTCTGCGCCACTCATTACAGTTGTCCTCCACTGAACAAAGCTAGGCCGCCTGCTTAGTCCTGTTACCAATTTTGAACTGCATTTAGCCTACTTTTTTAGTTGGGCCTACTAACTGTGTCTGCGCCACTCATTACAGTTGTCCTCCACTGAACAAAGCTAGGCCGCCTGTTTAGTCCTGTTACCAATTTTGAACTGCATTTAGCCTACTTTATTATTTGGGCCTATATCTGTGTTTTTTTTTCCTCACCCTGTCCATTGCCCAGCCACTGCTAGATGAGTCTGCTGGTACATTGACCCAGACCACTACATTCCCCTTGCACTCTACACAGCCTGAATCTGACCCTGCTGAAAGTCAGGTTCCCCTTCCCGCATACTATACCACCTTACACGGGGACAAAGAGGAAGGTGCAGATGAAAGTGCAGGTTCCTTCATCAGGTGGGGGGCATACTCATTAGCGACGTCACTGGCACAGGGCCCCTCATAGTACGCAAAAGTGTCTCTGGCAGTGGGAGGCGCCACCCGCCGTCAAACACACCACCGTACGATGAGGGGCCCTGTGCCAGTGCCAAGTGCCAACGAGTGGGCCCCCCCTGCTTGCTCAGGATCACAGCACTTGCAAACTTTTAATACTTACCTCTCCCTGCTCCACCACCGTGACGTATTCCGCGTTTCCTGGGCCCACGAAAATCTTGAGCCAGCCCTACCCCCCACAACTTTAGCCAAATGACCCCCTGTTTTCAATGCCTAACTATTATTATAAAGTAAATTAAGATTGACAAGCTTAAGAAATAAGAATTTATGTTTTTAGCATTAAAATGGGCATTGTAGGTGTTTTCCTGTCCTCCACTCACTGCCGACTTTGATTCCCCATTGACTTGCATTGGGTTTCGTGTTTTGGTCAGTCCTTGACTTTTCGAAATAATCGGCCGATTTCACCCGACCCGACCTTTGACAAAGTCGGGTTTAGCGAAACCCGACTCGATCCTAAAAAAGTAAAAGTCTCTCAACTTTATTCCCAACAACAAACCTAGCCTCCCTTCTTCTCTTGTCCTAAAATTTCTTAGACCTCCTATTAGCCTGTTTAAGATTATGGTGCACACTAGTCCAAAACCTTTCCAAATTTCCAGAAAAACTCTCCTCCTCAGGCACCACTGCCCCAATCCTAGAAAAAGGACTGAAAGATGGATTCTTCCCAGTACAACAAAAGAAAGGAGAACACCAGCTGAAGAAGACGCTTGATTACTGAGAGCAAACTCAGCTAATCAAAGATATTCCAACCACATCTCCTGATTGTCCGCTACAAAACATCTCAAAAACTGCTCAACGTCCTGGTTCTTCCTCTCAGTCTGTCCATTGGACTGCGGATGATAGCCCGACGAAAATGACAAATGAACCTTAAGTCTGTCACAAAAGGCACGCCAAAAGCGAGCCACAAACTGTGGTCCCCTATCAGAGACAATGCCCGTAGGAACACCATAGAGTCTGACAATCTCTTTCACAACTGCCCTGGCAAATGTCTTAGCGCAGGGTAATTTATTGAATGGGACCAGATGACACATCTTACTAAACCGGTCCACAACCAACCCAGATAACAGAAAAACCCTCAGAGACCGGCAGGTCGGTGATAAAATCCATTGCAAGATGTGTCCATGGAGAACTAGGAACCTCTAAAGGGCAAAGCAACCCTGCCGCCGGAGCATGAAAAGCCTTAGACCTAGCGCACACGGTACACTGACGCACCCATTTGACAATTTCTCTTAGCCACCCTGGCCACCAGAAACTCCGATTGATCGACTTTCTTGTTTCGGCAATCCCTGGATGACCCGCCAAACAAGACTCATGACATTGCGTAAACAAAGCTCTCCTCAGGGCTTTAGGCACAAATAATTTCCCATACGGAGTGTTAGTTGGTGCCGCATCCTGGGCTTTAAAAATGCTAATTTCCAAATCAGAACCTAATGCTGCCACCACCACCCCTCTCTGCAGAATAGATTCTTCCTTTTCATTATTAAACACTGGGGTGAAACTTCGAGACAGAGCATCAGCTTTAACATTGTTTGTCCCAGGGATATAAAATGTAACCGGGCAAAAAACAATGCCCACCTAGCTTGATGGGTATTCAAGCATTTAGCAGCATCCAGATAGATCAGGTTCTTAAGATCAGTTAAGACTTGTAATGGATGTCTATCGCCCTCCAAAAAATGTCGCCAATGCTCAAAGGCAAGCTTAATAGCCAGCAATTCTCGGTTCCCAACATCGTAGTTGAGCTCTGCCTCTGAAAATTTCTTAGAAAAGAAAGCACAGGGATGCACTCCATCCTCTCCCTCCTGGGACAGAACAGCCCCCACTCCTACTGATGGGGCGTCCACCTCTACCAGAAAGGGCTTAGTCTCATCTGTCTGGCTCAAAACAGGAGCAGAGCTAAACCTCTCCTTGAGATGCTCAAAAGCCTTAACAGCCTCAGGGGACCATTGGACAGTATTGGAACCCTTCTTAGTAACATCAGTAAGGGGTTTTGCGATAACAGAAAAATTCTTTATAAATTTTCTATAATAATTAGCAAACCCCAAAAATCTCTGAATCGATCTCAAGCATTCAGGTCTAGGCCACTCCTTTACCACCTGGACCTTCACGGGTCCATCTCAAAACCATCACTGGAAACAAAGTACCCCAAAAAACTAATTTTCTGTACCGCAAACTCGCATTTCTCCAATTTAGCAAAGAGTGTGTTCTCTCTCAGAATCTGCAGAACCTCACAGATTCTCTGCCAATGCGACTCCAGATCGGGCAAATAGATCAAAATATCATCCAAATAAACAATCACACTCCTACCTATCAATGGCCTCAGGCTGTCGTTACTGAAATTTTGAAAGAACGCCGGAGCATTTGTAAGGCCGAAAATCATAACTAGACACTCAAAATGACCTTTCGGGGTATTAAAGGCTCTCTTCCATTCATCGCCTTTTTTAACTTGCAGCAAATTATATGCCCCTCGGAGATCGATCTTAGAGAACCACTTGGATCCATCTAATGGTTAAACAAATCCGGAATTAGCGGCAAGGGGTAAGGATTGCGCCCAGTGATCTTATTAATCTCCCTGAAATCCAGACACGGCCTAAGACCCACATCTTTTTTTTGACAAAAAAGAACCCCACAGCCACAGGGGACTTAGAGGGTCTTATATGACCTGCAGCAAGACTAGTCTGCAGGTATTCCTTTAAGGCCTCTCTCTTGGGAATCGTCAGATTAAATAAACGACTCTTAGGGAGGGTAGCACCAGGGACAAACTCAATAGCGCGATCGTAATCTCTATGAGGTGGTAGAGCTTGTTACTCCACTTCTGAAAATACTTTCCAGAATTCCTGAATGGCTTCAGGTAGCTCTTTTTTCACAACAGCATGTATACATCAATGTATACATCACAACATTTCCCATAACACTCCTGACCCCTCCTGACCCCAGGATCTTATCGTACTCGATGACCATTCCAGTACAGGATTGTGCGTTTTTAACCAGGGTAACCCCAGGGTAACTAGAAAAGGCAATTTATCAAGTACAAACAAATCTAAAGATTCCTGGTGTTCCATATTCACAGTGAGTGGAAACACCTTTCAACAAACGCACCCATGCTCTAGAGGAGTGTTATCAATCGCCACTACAGGAAAAGGGCATGATAAACATACAGAATAAATCTTATTCTTGTCTAGAAACTGTTGATCAATCAAATTAAGTGCAGAACCACAGTCTACCAGCACTTGAAAATCAATCGAATGACCGCGACAGGTAGAACTACCAGAAAAAGAAACTCCTGCCGACCATAAAAATGCAATGCGAAAGGGAGGGTTATTCTGATTGACCTTTTTTTCTCTTTTCCTTGTTTATGCGTCCTTCACATTGCTTAATAAAATGGTCTGCCTTACCACAATAAAGGCATAGCCCCTCAGAGAATCTTTGCTTTTCCTGGGAACAAGAGGACATCGCCCCAAGTTGCATCGGCTCCCCACAGTCAACGGGGCTCTCCAGCAAAATTGAAACCTTCTTCTCATTCTGTCTACCTCTCAATCTTCTATCCACCCGGATAGCTAAATGCATAGCAGCCTCAAGCATAGCAGGTGCAAGATATGCAATGAGCAAATCTTTAACCCTGTCATTCAAACCTGCTAAAAACTGACTCTTGAGTGCTGGATCATTCCAGCTGACCTCTGCAGACCATCGTCTGAACTGGGTACAATATCTCTCAGCATCACCAGAACCCTATTTCAGCCCCCTGAGTTCTGCCTCTGCTGTAGTGACCCAACCAGGATCATCATATAATACCCCCATAGCAGAAAAAAAATGCTTCTACTGACATCAAACAAGGGTCATCTGGATGCAATGAAAATGCCCAAACGTACGGTTCACCTCACAATAACGACATAATAATTAGTGTTGAGCCATCCCCCTAGTGTTCGAGTTCGGTTTGTCGAATTGGGGCGTGTTCGACGAATGTTCGTCGAACGTTTGATGAACACCGTCGAACCCCATTGAAACCAATGGCAGGCAAACACAAACACATACAAACTCATAGAAAACACATAGAAAACACCTTAAAAGGTGTTCAAAAGATGACAAACTGCTCAGAAGACACAACAAACACATGGAAAAGTCACAAGTACATATAGTCATGCAAAAAGAAAAGAGATGGAGGAGTAAAAGGAGGAGGAGAATCAGATATAGGCATGTCATGCCCTTCTAAAATCAAGAAAGGCTGGAGTAAAAATCTAAAATCAGCCTACCAACACCCAGATGTCGTGACAAAAAAAATGTAAAAAAGAAATATCTTTAGGCAGAATGGAGGGTCCATTCAGAACACTTTCCTTAGAAGACGTAGTGGCATCCCTGTTGGAAGTTGTGCCAAAAAAGGAACCCAATACATTCAGACTAATCCACCATTTGTCATTTCCAAGGGGCAGGTCAGTAAACGACAACATCGAAGCGGAACCAAGTACAGTACTATATACTGTACCTCCTTTGACGAGGCAATCAGGCAGCTCAAGAAGTTGGGAAGGGGCACCCTAATGGCCAAAACAGATATTGAGGTGGCATTCCGGTTTCTACCTGTGCCTCTGAATAGTGTGCGCCTCTTGGGCTGCTTCTGTAAAGGAGCATACTACATCGATCGCTGTTTGCCCATGAGGTGCTCCATATCCTGCTCACTATTTGAGGCATTTAGTTGCTTCCTCGAATGGATCGTCATGGACGTTTTTAAGGGGGCACATATTATCCATTACCTCGACGACTTCATATGCCTGGGCCCAAAAGATTCGCCACAGTGTTAATACACGTGGTAGTCCACCTGTGAGAAGGAGAGAGCTGGAGGGAGAGCGGACACCCCAGAGCCAAGGGGTTAGATTGAGAAAGGAAGAAGGCGGTGTAGCTTGCTTCATGGGTGGGGTACTCTGCTGAGTAGCAGAAACTGCTATTAGGCCCAAAGTATTGCCTGGGCTAGATGCAGTTAAAAATTAGTACTTAGATAAACAGGCAGTGTAGCTTGCTTCATGGGTGGGGTACTCTGCTGAGTAGCACAAAATGCAACTAGGCCCAAAAGGATTTCCTGGGCTATATGCAGTTAAAAGTTAGTAATTAGATAAACAGGCGGTGTAGCATGCTTCATGGGTGGGCTGCTCTGCTGAGTTTCAGAAACTGCTACTAGGCCCAAAGTATTGCCTGGGCTAGATGCAGTTAAAAATTAGTACTTAGATAAACAGGCGGTGTAGCTTGCTTTATGGGTGGGGTACTCTGCTGAGTAGCAGAAACTGCTACTAGGCCCAAAAAGATTTCCTGGGCTAGATGCAGTTAAAAATTATTAATTAGAAAAACAGGCGGTGTAGCTTGCTTCATGGGTGGGCTACTCTGCTGAGTAGCAGAAACTGCTACTATGCCCAAAGTATTGCCTGGGCTAGATGCAGTTAAAAATTAGTAGTTAGATAAACAGGCGGTGTAGCTTGCTTCAAGGGTGGGGTACTCTGCCGAATAGCACAAAATGCTACTAGGCCCAAAAGGATTTCCTTGGTTAGATGCAGTTAAAAATTATTAATTAGATAAACAGGCGGTGTAGCTTGCTTCATGGGTGGGCTACTCTGCTGATTAGCAGACACTGAAGCTTTGGAGCAGACCTCTGAATCCCAGGCCATAATATGAGTAAACAGCTCTGCAGACTCAACCACCTGTGTTACCCCAAGCCATAGTGTATGTAGTTTCTAAAGGTTAAAAGGGGGGGAGCGACCCCACCCACCTGCAATTGACGATGCCAACGTCATGTAAAACACAACAAGGGGACTCCAAAAAGAGTCTCCATTTTTTCCAAAAATTGGGCCACAGACACCACTTAAGTGGTATCAATTTCGCCAGAGTTTCTTAAAATGTTTGGTGAGGTGATTTTCAAAAATCATCAAGCTTTTAGTCTCCCCAGGATGACACAGGGGTAGAAAAGTCCTTGCGGATCTAGGATTTGTTCATCTTGATGAATGTTAGTCTGTCTACATTGTCACTGGACAGCCGCGTGCGCTTATCTGTCAGCACACCACCAGCAGCGCTGAACACACGTTCAGAGAGAATGCTGGCTGTGGGGCACGGCAAGATATCCAAGGCGTGAGTTCCGAGCTCAGGCTTCCAGATTTGAAGCCCAAAATGAGCAAGGGTCCAGTTCTACAGTCATGACATCGATGTTAACTTGGAGATAAACCTGTACCATCCTCTCTAGGCATTGGCTATGCGTCAGACTTCTTGTCTCCTGTGGCCTTGCAAAGGATGGTCTAAAAAATTCTTGAAACGATTGCAAAAAATTGCTGTTACCATCAGATACAATTTTACTGTTACGGTTTGAGTAATGACTCGACAGTCCCACAGTTGGCAAGTTAGAACTCAGAGATTCACTACAGGCACCACTGGTGTTTTGTGGAAAAGCAGATGTAAGATTCTGTAACAGTCTCTGCTGATACTCCTGCATGCGTTAATCCCCTTCTATGGCAGGAATTATTTTGCCAAATTAACTTTTGTACCAGGATCTAAGAGTGTGGCAACCCAGTAATCGGCATTACTTCGGATTCTGACAATCCGAGGGTCATGTTGCAGGTAGTGCAGCAAGAAGGCACTCATGTGTCTTGCGCATCCAGGAGGACCAAGTCCTTGTTGTCTTGGTGGCGGCGAGGTGAGAATCATGCTTCCTTCGTCTGCCCTCTCCCCCCAACCTTGCACAACAGAAATTTGATCAAGATCTCTCTCATTTGATGAGTCTTCCATGCCCAGCGCCAGTTCGTCCTCCACTTCTTCCTCGGCTCCTGCACCTTCCTCAACAGTTTGGCTGCTACCATGAGCCCTCGGTAATCCCTCTCCCCCACCCTCCAATGCCAGCTGCCGTGATGCTGCCGACCGTCTGGACCTTGGAGATATTATCCCTTCTGCATATTACTCCTCCTGTTCCTCCTCCTCCTCCTCTTGTCCCACCACCTGACTCCGAATACTGTTTAAGGTGTGCTCCAGCATGTACATGACCAGAATAGTCATGCTGATAATG
Source organism: Ranitomeya imitator (assembly GCF_032444005.1). NCBI lineage: Eukaryota > Metazoa > Chordata > Amphibia > Anura > Dendrobatidae > Ranitomeya > Ranitomeya imitator. The sequence goes on along the minus strand of NC_091287.1, from coordinate 108,772,827 downwards.
GCATCGTCAGCACTAAACAGCTTCGTCGCTATTTCAAAACTGTGCAGAAGGGTGCATAGGTCCCTGACCTGAGACCACTCCTGCAGCATGATTTGCCCCACCTCTGGATCTTGTTGGCCTAGGCTATACGTCATAACGTATTGCAACAGGGCTCGTTGGGGCTGCCACAGTCGCTGCAACATGTGCAGAGTTGAATTCCACCGTGTGTTCACATTGCATTTCAGCTGGTGAACTGGCAGGCCCAATGACTTCTGTAGAGATGTAAGTCGTTGAGCTGCGGGATGCAAACGGCGCAAGTGAGCACACAGCGACCGTGCCCTCTTCAGAAGCCCATCTAGTCCGGGATAGTTGGATAAAAATTGCTGGACAACCAGGTTCAAAACGTGAGCCATACAAGGCACGTGTGTGACATTGCCCCAGCGAAGGGCCGCACCCAGGTTTGCAGCATTGTCGCACCCGGCCTTCCCTGGCTGCAGGTTCAGTGGAGATTGATGGAACTCGGTCTCCAGAGCTGACCACAATTCCTCAGATGTGTGATTCACATTTCCCAGACATTTCAAGGTAAACACTGCCTGATGCCATTGAGCCCTGGTGGCAGGATAGTAAGGAGGTGTGCAGGATTCCTTCTGCGCAGTTAGAATGTGGGTGGCATCACCAGACAGGCTTTGGCTGCAGGTGGAGGACCGAGAGGAGGTTGAGGAGGCAGAAGCAGTGGAGGAACTTAGAGATACAGAGGATCGACGTGCAACTCTTGGGGATGGCAAGACTTGGACAGCAGCCCCTTCTCCTGATGTTACCATAGTTACCCAGTGCCCAGTCACTGACATGTAACGCCCCTGTCCATGTCTACTCGTCCAAGTGTCTGAGGTGAAATGCACCCTGTCACACACAGAGTTTCTCAAGGAAGCGGTGATGTTGTGTGCGACATGCTGGCGTAGCGCAGGCACAGCTTTCTTTGAGAAGTAGTGGCGACCGGGCATCTGGTACTGGGGCATTGCGACGGACATAAGGTCTTGAAAATCCTCTGTGTCCACAAGGCGGAAAGGCAGCATTTCTGTAGCCAATAGCTTGCAGATGGTGAAATTCAACCTCTTAGCTTTGTCATGGCTAGGAGGAAATGGTCTTTTACTTGTCCACATCTGAGGGACCGAGGGCTGACTGCCGTGCTTAGACGGGGTTGAGTAGGGTGTCCTCGGCAAACTACTTGTCTGTGAGGAAGGTGCAGGAGGAGATATTATGTTGCCTTGATCAAAATGTGGTAGTCTCGAGGGTCGGAGAGCGCTAAACACCAGTAAGTGTTTCCACTTGCAAATGTCCTGACAACTTACCAATCACACTGGCTGTTGCGGGTAAAGAGGTGGAAGGTTTGCATTCAAAACCATGTGCGACTGCTGTCCTCACAGTCACAGAGGATGAAGAGGCCGCGAATGCACTTGATGGGGCAGACGGTGGTTGGCCCGGCCCACTAGGCCGCATTGTAGCACAGTGAGCTTCTCACTGCAACTTATGCCTCATATCCATGTGTCGGTTCATGCATGATGTACTCAAACTATTCATTTTTTGGCCTCTACTGAGATTTTGATGACAAATCTTACAGACAACATGAATTGGGTCATCATTTGCGATCTCAAAAAATGCCCAGGCTATTCAAGGCTTAGAGCCCATGCGACCTGAAGAGTCACCACGACTTGTGCTCAGAGGCACAGTTGTGGTTGAGGATGCAGTTGTTGACGTGCTTCCAGTACTCCGTCTCTGTCCAGGAAGGCGCAAGCTAACCTCATTGTCAGACTCGTCACTAGCATCCTCCTCCACTTCCTCTGCTGACCTCATGGACTGGCAGACTGTGGGTTGACAGTAAGTGGGGTCTCCAACCTCATCATCATCACCCGGTGTGTTCTCACACCCGTCGTTCTCAGAGCCAACCTCTTCCTGCCCTGACCGAAAAGTCAATTTTTCATTCCAATCAGGTATCTCAGTCTCATCATCATCTTCCTCATTGTCTCCACCAGCAGGAGTTACAGTTTGGGAACGACAGTCTACATTATGCTCAGAACCTTCGCCTGGATCTGACTCACAAAGATTCTGGGCATCAGTGCAGATCATTTCCTCGTCTGGGTTCACAGAAGCTCTGGAGCAGACGTCTAATTCCCAGGCGATATTATGAGTAAACAGCTCTGCAGACTCAACCATCTGTGTTACCCCATGCTCAGAGGGGCGGCTGGAGACTTGGGAGCTGTGAGGAAGAAAGTGCGATTGGGGTGACACCTCTGAGGACTGGAGTATTTGTGATGTTGAAGTTGAGGTGGATGAGAGCCCACTTGAACGAGCACTTGATATCCGTTCAAGCACCTGCTGTTTTTGTGCCTCATCTGGAATCTGTAGCGTTGCTCATAGCGATGGTCGTAAGAAAGGGATCATATCAGATTTTCCACGAAAAGAAATAAACATCGTACTTTGGCTGGAAGATGGTCTTTCTTCTGCAGATGTTACTGTTGCTTTACCACCTACCCCACTGACACAACCTTTTTTTCCCTTACCAACATGCCTATTCCCCTTTCCACCAGCAGCAGGCCTTTTGCCACTCATTTTGGTGCTTTACTAATTGGCAACTCTGTATCTGTAGTTGGTGGCACAAATAACGATGGATGGAAACAAAGCAGAGCTGAGTGGCCAAACTGTGGTACTAGGCCCAAAATGATTTACTGGGTTAGATGCAGTAAAAATTTAGGTACACAAGCAGTGTAGTTAGCTTCACATGTGGGCTACTCCGCTGACGTGCAGACACTGCTCCTTGGCCCAAATCGATTTACTGGGTTAGATGCAGTAAAAATTTAGATACACAGGCGGTGTAGCTTCACAGGCGGGCTACTCTGCTGACGTGCAGACACTGCTCCTAAGCCCAAAATGATTTACTGGGTTGGATGCAGTAAAAATCTAGATATACAGGCGATGTAGCTAGATGACTACCAGACAATGCTACTAGCCCAAAAGGATTGGCTGAGTTAGCTGAGCTAGATTACACCAAATGCTGTGACAAACACTTGCACAGCACTGGCACAGTCCTGCCTGGCAAAAAGTGATATGAACTGCTGTAACCTACCCTGAAAAGGGCTGATATTACAACTAGTCCCGACTCCCGACTCCCTAAACCTATCTCTCAGAAAATTTGCTATCAAAAAAGACTCTTAGACTGTATAGTGCCCACAGCAGCAGCGGTGTTGTGTAACGCTAAGCTGCAGCAGTGAGGAAATGGTGGCGACGGGGAAAATGGCTGGTTCTTATAGGGCAAGGACATGTGACATACACAGCCAATGACACATGCCCTTGCTTGTGTGCATCACATGCACATTGCTGTGTGTGCACTGCTGATAGGCTGAGAGACTGCACCGCCCCACTATAAATGCGGGAAGGAAAAAAAAAAGGAGATCGGCATTATTTCAGCACAGATCTATCCCCCGCCCACTATACACAGAAACAGTCTATTAACAATGATAAACAGTTTTAATATGCAAATCAAGTTAGGCTTTTGGTGAACGAACAGTTATCGAACAGAAACTCGAACAGCCAAATTTTAAGCAAATTGTTCGAGTTCGTCGAACAACTCGAACACCGCCCAAAACAGCTCGAATTTGGAATTGGCGAAAAGTTCGACTCGAACACTGCTCATCTCTAATAATAATCCCCACACACTGTAATTCAGCCCCTGAAGACCTGGGTCTGCGCCGAAAATAAAGTAAACATGCATTTTTAAACTAAAAAAATTCCTGCCGTTTACCAGAAAAACATTCAGGCAAACTCACCTTAGGTTCTTCTGAGTGGATTTCAGGGCAATTACTCACGTGCTGTTGTAAGCTGGCAACTTTCAACGTTAACCCTTGCAGACGCTGAGCAAGATCTTGAACGCTGTTCATATTGCAGAAATCTGGGAGGGGTGGTTTTTTTTTTATATACTTCTTTCTGGCTGCACAAACTGTTACAGATCTGCAACACAGGACTAAGGTAGAAGGGGGAAAACGGAGCCTGCACTATGACTGGGCTGAAATCCTACGATGGAGTGGGCGACCCATTCCTTGCGAATAGACCCACCGATGATCCTAGGTTAATCTCAAGCGAAGACCTATAGATAAGGGGAAGGGGTTCCATAAAAGAACTAAGGACTGGGTAAAAAAACGGGTCACCTCCTAATAGAAAACAAAGAGAAGGCTACAGAAACCAATAGAAAACAGAAACTAAGGCTACTTTCACACTCTCGTTGTTTGGCCTCCGTCGCAATGCATCGTTTTGCAGAAAAAACGCATCCTGCAAAGTTGTCTGCAGGATGCGTTCTTTCTCCATAGGCTTGTATTAGCGACGCATTGCCAAGCGTCCCAACCGTCATGCGACGGTTGCGTCGTGTTGCGTCGGACCGTTGGCACCAAAAAGCGTTGCTTGTAATGTTTTTTGGTGTGTCGTGTCTGCCATTTCCGACCGCGCATGCACGGACGGAACTCCGCCCCCTCCTCCCTGCAACTCACAATGGGGCAGCGGATGCGTTCTAATAATGCATCCGCTGCCACCATTGTGCAGCGTTGAGACAGGATGCATTGGTACATCGGCCCGACGCACTGCGATGGGCTGACGCTAGTGTGAAAGTAGCTTAAGGCTAGCAGAACCAGAGTTGCCAGCACTGCTTAAATAACACACTTAGAAGACAAAGCAAAACACCAAGATAGAGCTCAAGCAGATAAACACTGTTGTCCAGCAAGGACTGGGAGGCAGGTGCAGGTTAATAAAGAGTGAAACAAACACCTGACCCAAGACAAACCCAGCACCAGAGGAAAAAGACCAGCAGCCAGAACTCCACAAGAAAATGGCAGATAGTCAAAAACTAAAGAGATTCTAACAGTTGTAATACCACACCTCTGGCTGAGATGCAGTACATCTGTGGCGACTGGACCTTCAGGGGTGCCACATACCCCCGGTTAAACACAGCACATCCCAGGCTGGAAAAAAGCAAAAAACCAGGTGAATGCATGCAATTTTTTTAAATGCATTTCATCTGTAACAGGTAAACAGGTAACACCAACTTTTCTTCCCTTTATGGGAGGTTCTTTTGCTTAAACGTTACATAGATATAAATAACAAAAGTGCACACATATTAAAGGTGCAAAAACAGCATTTAAGTGTAAAACATAACATTAGTAACACTTCTACTCAGCAGGTTGTGAGATCCCGTACCGGGGTGTCCTTCTCACCAGCTGTAGTAATATGGGGGACCCTTTCCAAACCCCCAACGTAGGCTTGGGGGTGCTGCAAGGCATAACTATTCAGACTATTCTTCGGCTACACCAAACGTTTTGGTTTTGGTTCTTGGTCACTTTCAAATAAACAGGGTTCTACCCATGCTGCCAGTGTGTGGTAAAAACAATAGGCAGCACTGTAAGTGCCAACTATTTACAATAAAAGTTTTCAGGTAATTTATCGTTCATCACCTTTTTGTACCTTAACCTTTAATAAACAGGAATCAACATCCTTAACCAGGTAATTAACGGTTCACTATCAAACAACAACTGTCATTATTTGCTTTTTCCTTTAAGGCCACTCCTGGTGTCCACAGCTTTCCGATTGTCCAGCAACTGCAGTCTGTGTTGCCTGTGATCGCACTGCGTTTTTGGCTTCTCCAGGTGTGTCAACATGCATTCCAGTGCATATAATAACATTAAGGGCCTACCATCCCCTTTCTCCTTTGTGCCGGGCGAATGTTACTTGGTCTCCCAAGTACAGATTACGGTATGGGTATGGGTAAAGGAGCAGAGTAGATGATGCTGTATAGAAATGGAATGACACAGCTTGCTGCAGTTCTCATGGTTTTACTCACAGTTCCTCCAGGTGTGAAGTCTAGGTAACTCTCCGGCAAGTTGGGGACTTGTCCAGAACTCCTCTTTTATATGCCTCTCCTGGCTGTCTTTCTACGCTGGCTATCTCCTATCCTGAAAAAAAAAATATCCAGCTTCCAAAAATATCAAGATTTATTGAGGATAAAATCCAAAGTCCAATGACATGGTTCACAGGAGAATGAGTAGCATGAATTTTTTTATTTTTTTTCCTGTTTGCCTTATTGTTCCACGTGATGACTGCACGGTATCCGGGCTTCCCCACAACAAATGCCTAATAGGTGAGCTGGTTTTTCACTATTTTTCCTTATCTCCTATCCTGCCCTGCGCTTGCCACCCAGTGTCCCAAGCTGGTCAATGTGGGTCTTGTCGGGTGATGTACTCTCGGTCCCCTGGACCCTCTGTGTCCACCTTTTTGGCGAGTAGGTGCAAATGCGACCTACAGTCACAACAGCCTCCGGATTACTAGCTGGAGCCTGAAGTTTTCCCACTAGTTCAGGGGCCGGTTCCGCTACTGCGGCCTGGTTCTTCCACTGATGTAGGTCAGCCTGGATACGGGTCCCATGGGTGGCTTCCGCACTTCCTGTGCCCCTGGAACCCCTTCTTCCTGGGAGCTTCTTTCCTCCCTTTCACTTTCTTGCAGGGACGAGCTCCTGTCAGCGCTAGTCCCCAACTCCACGTCTGCTCTGTTCTCCTGCCCCCTGCAGACTCGCTTTCTGCCTACTCTCTAACTGTCTCCAACTGTGTATCTAGCTCCCCCTCTTTCCTACATTCTCCACCCACTCCCCAACACCCTTTCCTATCCAGACTGGGATAAGGCCATCCTCCCCAAGTGTACACCTAGATGCCCCGTCTAAACTGGTGTCTGTTGGGTGCGAGTGTTAGCGTGCTGTACAATGTTCCCTCCTTACCAGAGAGTTGGGATACCACACCTCTGACTGTGATGCAGTACCTCATTGGTGACTGGACCTTCAGGGGCGCCACAAAATAGCAACCAGGATGACTACTTTACACAACATAAATGAGAAAACAGAAACAAGAACAGAAAAGGAGAACTAGAAAAGGACCATGGAGCCAGCACAGGAAAGTGCAGCATGGAAGCTTGTCAAGGTCACCGGACAGGAAATAATTTCAGGGCTGTAAATGGACTTTAGAATTTCAGGAATTGATTTTATTCACAAAAGAGCAGTCCAAGAACTGAGTTGGTGCTTGAATCAGGAAGCAGAACAAACTAAAAGCTGGAAAAGAAAGTTAGGGATACCAGTAATAGTGTCCAGAGACAGGTCAGCGTTAGAACCAGATAATATCACAAATAGTATCCAGGAGCAGGGATTGGACAGACCCAAAACACATAAGTACAAGAATCCAGGGACAGCAGCCAAGAACATTTCAAGGAACAGAGACTAAGAATAGGACACAAACAGAAACAGAAGGAATCAGGAACAGTGAGTAGGCGCTGGCCTCAGACCAATCCAGAAGATATCATGAACAGCAGCTATAATGAAGCCTTAGAATGAACCTTGACCTACTAGGAATAGCGACCAACAGAATAGTTGGAGGCCATGTTGGATATTTTGCATTGGGGCCCAATGTTACACCATTTTTTACATAATAAAAATTATTTTATGGAAAAATAATTATTTTTGCATCACTTTAGTCTGAGAGCTATAACTTTTTTATTTTTCCACTGATGGAGCTGTACGGCAGCATTTTTGGCTGGACAAAATGACGTTTTCAGCAGTGTCATGTTTATTTATATCCGACTTTTTGATCGTGTTTTATTCCACTTTTTGTTCGGCGGTATCGTGATAAAGCATTGTTTTTGTATTTTTATGGTGTTCATTAAAGTGGTTAACTAGTAGGACAGTTTTATGGTCAGGTCGTTGCGGATGCAGTAATACTAAATCTGTGTACTTTTATTGTTTATATATTTTCATTTCATAAAAATATATATTTATAAATACAATATCTTTAGTTTTTTATTATTATTTTTTAACTAAAAAAATATATTTTTACAATTATTTAAAAAAATATTTGTTTTAATTTTTTTTTACTTTTTTACTTTGTCCCACTATGGGACTATGGTTTTTTGCACGCCGATTGCTTGTATAGAATAGGGATGCAGCAGCATCCCTATGCTGTGCAAACTGTCATCTCTACTGACATTGAAAGTTGCTGATCATGCTCTACTCATGATCAGCAACTTTTCTAGCTCTGGTCACTCGGAAGTCGTCATGACAACATCGAGTAACTATGGCAATGATTGGGACCACGTGTCACGCAGCAGGGTCTCTGATCCAAAGGCAGATTGGCTGTCATCCCTCTTCCGGCTCCTAGAATGCTGCAATCGCATTTGATCGCAGCATTTAGGGGGCTGAAGTGCCGGGAGCAGTGCGTGACCACTCCTTGCACTTAGCGCCAGGTGTCAGCTGTCATAATCAATAGTAAACCGTGGCACAACCGTACAGATGCTCAAGTACCTGAAATTAATTTTATTTCCTATTTGCTTCTTGTAATTTACATGATTGATTTCATATCTATCTGGATAATTAATTTATACATTGTTTTATTGCCTGTATACTTACATTGTAGCACACTGATGAAGGTCGGCATATGACTGAAACGTCTGAAGCAGATGTATTATATCCTGGACTGCATTTAAAAAAATCTTCAGAATATCAAGCTTAGTGCCAAGTTTTATTAGGCTACTTTCACACTGGCGTTTTTTGCCAGACGTCGCAATGCGTCGTTTATGGCAAAAAAACGCATCCTGCAAAGTTGTTTGCAGGATGCGTTTTTGCCCCATAGGTTAACATTAGCGACGCATTGCGACGCTTTGCCACACGTCACAACCGTCGTGCGATGGTTGCGCCGTGTTGTGGCGGACCGCCGGGAGCAAAAAACGTTACATGTAACGTTTTTTGCTCCTGACGGACCGCTTTTTCCGACCGCGCATGCGCGGCCGGAACTCCGCCCCCACCTCACAATGGGGCAGCGGATGCGCCGGAGAAATGCATCCGCTGGCCCCGTTGTGCAGTGCGTCAAACGCTAGCGTCGGAATCTCTGCCCGACGCACTGCGACGGGGAGATTCCGACGCTAGTGTGAAAGTAGCCTTAGCTGTCAGAATCAGCTGACACCCGACAGCGATCACCCGCACACAGCCCATGTGTGCAGGCGATCACGATGACGTAATAATCCAACCCTAGTCAAATAGGCCCAGGGCACATGGACGGATTATTATGACATATGTCAGAAAGGGGTTGAAGGTGTACTCTGGGGAGGTAAAAAAGTTTTAATGGACATGTCTTCATAAATTAGAAAGCTAACATCCACAGTGTTGTTTGTAATCCTGATGGTACTTGCTATTGCATGTGACACTGAATCTTCTCCTCAGTATCCCACCTAACCCTTCTGGGATGTTATGTCACAGGTCAGGGTGTGGGGTCTGCTTTTAGCTGCTAGTAACAGCCAGCCCTCTGATAACATCTCCTTCCAGGCAGTCAGGGATCAGGGGCCATGGCCCGCCCCTGATAAACTGCACTCATTGTATCTGTGTTCTGCCAGTACTCCACTTCATTATCCCACTCGGAATTCATGCCTCCTAATTTCACAGCTTTTTTATTACAGTTTTAGCTCCCTGCTTGCTACTGGATATGTCATGAAGAAGCTGGAAATCCAAGCTGCAATAAACAGCAGAACAAGTCATGAAAGTGCAGTGTTCTGTCATGTGTCAGCCAGATCATTAGATATACCATAGAATAAAACCAAAAACAGTGCCCATGTGTTTTTGGTTTTATAATTGTTCTCTTGTTTCTACAAGACTGGGGAGTCCACCACTCCTCTGTGGGTCATTTGCATTGTAGCTGTTCCATCTTGCAAGTTCTACATGGATATTTTCTCTCTGAACCCTGTTCATGCAGGTACTATACAGATGATCAGGTTTTTTAATACATCAGATAGGGATTATATACATTAGACAGGACTGCTCTATTATGGGTATACCTTGGCGATTGGTGGAGCAGCTCAACATACTTTTTTTGCAAAAAAAACCTTTTAACTAAATACCCTGTTTTTTTTTCTTCATTTTTTGACTAGCACTTGCTTATTTACTGTGACTTTTTTACAACAGAGTATTTTTTGACCTCTCTGTGCGCTTTTGTGTCTTCAAGTTCTTTGGTGGTGTGAACAGGTTTCTACAGACTTGTTCACTGTGCAAGTAGCTCATGTGTTTTTGGTTTTATAATTGTTCTCTTGTTTCTACAAGACTGGGGAGTCCACCACTCCTCTGTGGGTCATTTGCATTGTAGCTGTTCCATCTTGCAAGTTCTACATGGATATTTTCTCTCTGAGCCCTGTTCATACAGGTACTATACAGATGATCAGGTTTTTAAATACATTAGATAGGGATTATATACATTAGACAGGACTGCTCTATTATGGGTATACCTTGGCGATTGGTGGAGCAGCTTAACATACTTTTTTGCGAAAAAACCTATTAACTAAATACCCTGTATTTTTGCATTTTTTGACTAGCACTTGCTTATTTATTGTGACTTTTTTTACAACAGAGTATTTTTTGACTTCTCTGTGCGCTTTTGTGTCTTCAAGTTCTTTGGTGGTGTGAACAGGTTTCTACAGACTTGTTCACTGTGCAAGTAGCCCATGTGTTTTTGGTTTTATAATTGTTCTCTTGTTTCTACAAGACTGGGGAGTCCACCACTCCTCTGTGGGTCATTTGCATTGTAGCTGTTCCATCTTACAAGTTCTACATGGATATTTTCTCTCTGAACCCTGTTCATACAGGTACTATACAGATGATCAGGTTTTTAAATACATCAGATAGGGATTATATACATTAGACAGGACTGCTCTATTATGGGTATACCTTGGCGATTGGTGGAGCAGCTTAACATACTATTTTTGCAAAAAAACCTATTAACTAAATACCCTGTATTTTTTCATTTTTTGACTAGCACTTGCTTATTTACTGTGACTTTTTTACAACAGAGTATTTTTTTACCTCTCTGTGCGCTTTTGTGTCTTCAAATACCGTAGAATAAAGTAGCTTTAATTTGGCACAGAAATGACAATACCTAGAACTACCGTAGATATCCATCAAAACAACAAACAATTGAGGACAAGCCCACAGCAACAATAAAGGAGTTGCAGGAATTTCTGCCAAGTACTGGCTATATACTATATGTGACAACAATTTCTTGTATTCTTCATATGTGTGGCCTGTTGAGTAGGCTGGCAAGATGGAAGCCTTTACTTACATTGAAAATATCCAAGCCCAGCAATGTTTTGCTTAACCCCTTTCTGACATGGGACGTACTATCCCGTCGAGGTGGGGTGGGCCCCCATGACCATGGACGGGATAGTACATCCAGCGCGATCGGCGGCGCTCACGGGGGGAGCGCCGCCGATCGCGGCCGGGTGTCAGCTGTTTATCGCAGCTGACATCCGGCACTATGTGCCAGGAGCGGTCACGGACCGCCCCCGGCACATTAACCCCTGGCACACCGCGATCAAAGATGATCGCGATGTGCCGGCGGTATAGGGAAGCTTCCCGCAGGGAGGGGGCTCCCTGCGGGCTTCCCTGAGACCCCCACAGCAACGCGATGTGATCGCGTTGCTGCGAGGGTCTCACCTCCCTCCCTGCTCCCTCCAGCCCCGGATCCAAGATGGCCGCGGATCCGGGTCCTGCAGGGAGGGAGGTGGCTTCAAAGAGCCTGCTCAGAGCAGGCACTGTGAAGGCTGCAGCGCTGTATGTCAGATCAGTGATCTGACAGAGTGCTGTGCACACTGTCAGATCACTGATCTGTGATGTCCCCCCCTGGGACAATGTAAAAAAGTAAAAAAAAAAATTTCAAAATGTGTAAAAAAAAATTAAAAAAAATATTCCTAAATAATGAAAAAAAAAAAAAAATATTATTCCCCTTAATACATTTCTTTATCTAAATAAAAAAAAAACAATAAAAGTACACATATTTAGTATCGCCGCGTCCGTAATGACCCGACCTATAAAACTGGCCCACTAGTTAACCCCTTCAGTAAACACCGTAAGAAAAAAAAAAAAAACGAGGCAAAAAACAACGCTTTATTATCATACCGCCAAACAAAAAGTGGAATAACACGCGATCAAAAAGACAGATATAAATAACCATGGTACCGCTGAAAACGTCATCTTGTCCCGCAAAAAACGAGCTGCTATACAGCATCATCAGCAAAAAAAAAAAAAGTTATAGTCCTGAGAATAAAGCGATGCAAAAATAATTATTTTTTCTATAAAATAGTTTTTATCGTATAAAAGCGCCAAAACATAAAAAAAATATAAATGAGGTGTCGCTGTAATCGTACTGACCCGAAGAATAAAACTGCTTTATCAATTTTACCAAACGCGGAACGGTATAAACGCCTCCCCCAAAAGAAATTCATGAATAGCTGGTTTTTGGTCATTCTGCCTCGCAAAAATCGGAATAAAAAGCGATCAAAAAATGTAACGTGCCCGAAAATGTTACCAATAAAAACGTCAACTCGTCCCGCAAAAAACAAGACCTCACATGACTCTGTGGACCAAAATATGGAAAAATTATAGCTCTCAAAATGTGGTAACGCAAAAAATATTTTTTGCAATAAAAAGCGTCTTTCAGTGTGTGACGGCTGCCAATCATAAAAATCCGCTAAAAAACCCGCTATAAAAGTAAATCAAACCCCCCTTCATCACCCCCTTAGTTAGGGAAAAATTAAAAAAATGTATTTATTTCCATTTTTCCATTAGGGTTAGGGCTAGGGTTAGGGCTAGGGCTAGGGTTTGGGCTAGGGTTAGGGCTAGAGTTAGGGCTAGGGTTAGGGCTAGGGTTAGGGCTAGGGTTAGGGCTAGGGCTAGGGTTAGGGCTAGGGTTAAGGCTACAGTTAGGGTTGGGGCTAAAGTTAGGGTTAGGGCTATGGTTAGGGCTAGGGTTAGGGCTACAGTTTGGGTTGGGGCTAAAGTTAGGGTTGGGGCTAGGGTTAAGGCTACAGTTAGGGTTGGGGCTAAAGTTACGGTTAGGATTGGGGCTAAAGTTACAGTTAGGGTTTAGATTACATTTACAGTTGGGAATAGGGTTGGGATTAGGGTTAGGGGTGTGTCAGGGTTAGAGGTGTGGTTAGGGTTACTGTTGGGATTAGGGTTAGGGGTGTGTTTGGATTAGGGTTTCAGTTATAATTGGGGGGTTTCCACTGTTTAGGCACATCAGGGGCTCTCCAAACGCGACATGGCGTCCGATCTCAATTCCAGCCAATTCTGCGTTGAAAAAGTAAAACAGTGCTCCTTCCCTTCCGAGCTCTCCCGTGTGCCCAAACAGAGGTTTACCCCAACATATGGGGTATCAGCGTACTCAGGACAAATAGGACAACAACCTTTAGGGTCCAATTTCTCCTGTTACCCTTGGGAAAATACAAAACTGGGGGCTAAAAAATAATTTTTGTGGGAAAAAAAAAGATTTTTTATTTTCACGGCTTTGCGTTATAAACTGTAGTGAAACACTTGAGGGTTCAAAGTTCTCACAACACATCTAGATAAGTTCCATGGGGGTCTAGTTTCCAATATGGGGTCACTTGTGGGGGATTTCTACTGTTTAGGTACATTAGGGGTTCTGCAAACGCAATGTGACGCCTGCAGACCATTCCATCTAAGTCTGCATTCCAAATGGCACTCCTTCCCTTCCGAGCCCTCCCATGCGCCCAAACGGTGGTTCCCCCCAACATATGGGGTATCAGCGTACTCAGGACAAATTGGACAACAACTTTTGGGGTCAAATTTCTCCTCTTACCCTCGGGAAAATACAAAACTGGGGGCTAAAAAATAATTTTTGGGGGAAAGATTTTTTTTTTCAATTTTCACGGCTCTGCGTTACAAACTGTAGTGAAACACTTGGGGGTTCAAAGCTCTCACAACACATCTAGATGAGTTCCTTAGGGGGTCTAGTTTCCAAAATGGTGTCACTTGTGGGGGGTTTCTACTGTTTCGGTACATTAGGGGCTCTGCAAATGCAATGTGACACCTGCAGACCATTCCATCTAAGCCTGCAATCCAAATGGAGCTCCTTCCCTTCCGAGCCCTCCCATGCGCCCAAACAGTGGTTCCCCCCCACATATGGGGTATCAGCGCACTCAGAACAAATTGGACAACAAATTTTGGGGTCCAATTTCTCCTGTTACCCTCGGGAAAATACAAAACTGGGGGCTAAAAAATAATTTTTGTGGGAAAAAATTTTTGTTTTATTTTTACGGCTCTCCATTATAAACTTCTGTGAAGCCCTTGGTGGGTCAAAGTGCTCACCACACATGTAGATAAGTTCCTTAGGGGGTCTACTTTCCAAAATGGTGTCACTTGTGGGGGGTTTCTACTGTTTAGGTACATTAGGGGCTCTGCAAACGCAATGTGACACCTGCAGACCATTCCATCTAAGTCTGCATTCAAATGGCACTCCTTCCCTTCCAAACCCTCCCATGCGCCCAAACAGTGGTTCCCCCCACATATGGTGTATCATCGCACTCAGGACAAATTGGGCAACAAATGTTGGGGTCCACTTTCTCCTGTTACCCTCGGGAAAATACAAAACTGGGGGCTAAAAAAATAATTTTTGTGGGAAAAATTTTTTGTTTTATTTTTACGGCTCTGCATTATAAACTTCTGTGAAGCACTTGGTGGGTCAAAGTGCTCACCACACATCTAGATAAGTTCCTTAGGGGGTCTACTTTCCAAAATGGTGTCACTTGTGGGGGGTTTCAATGTTTAGGCACATCAGTGGCTCTCCAAACGCAACATGGCGTCCCATCTCAATTCCTGTCAATTTTGCATTGAAAAGTCAAACGGCGCTCCTTCCCTTCCGAGCTCTCCCATCCGCCCAAACAGTGGTTTACCCCCACATATGGGGTATCAGCGTACTCAGGACAAATTGTACAACAACTTTTGGGGTCCAATTTCTTCTCTTACCCTTGGGAAAATAAAAAATTGGGGGCGGAAAGTTAATTTTTGTGAAAAAATATGATTTTTTATTTTTACGGTTCTACATTATAAACTTCTGTGAAGCACTTGGTGGGTCAAAGTGCTCACCACACATTTAGATAAGTTCCTTAAGGGGTCTACTTTCCAAAATGGTGTCACTTGTGGGGGGTTTCAATGTTTAGGCACATCAGGGGCTCTCCAAACGAAACATGGCGTCCCATCTCAATTCCAGTCAAGTTTGCATTGAAAAGTCAAATGGCGCTCCTTCGCTTCCGAGCTCTGCCATGCGCCCAAACAGTGGTTTACCCCCACATGTGGGGAATTGTCGTGCTCAGGACAAATTGTACAACAATGTTTGGGGTCTATTTTCTCCTGTTACCCTTGGTAAAATTAAACAAATTGGAGCTGAATTAAATTTTTTGTGAAAAAAAGTTAAATGTTCATTTTTATTTAAACATTCAAAAAATTCCTGTGAAGCACCAGAAGGGTTAATAAACTTCTTGAATATGGTTTTGAGCACCTTGAGGGGTGTAGTTTTTAGAATGGTGTCACACTTGGGTATTTTCTATCATATAGACCCCTCAAAATGACTTCAAATGAGATGTGGTCCCTAAAATAAAATGGTGTTGTAGAAATGAGAAATTGCTGGTCAACTTTTAACCCTTATAACTCCCTAACAAAAAAAAATTTTGGTTCCAAAATTGTGCTGATGTAAAGTAGACATGTGGGAAATGTTACTTATTAAGTATTTTGTGTGACATATCTCTGTGATTTAATTGCATAAAAATTCAAAGTTGGAAAATTGCGAAGTTTTCAAAATTTTCGCCATATTTCCGTTTTTTTCACAAATAAACGCAGGTAATGTCAAAGAAATTTTACCATTGTCATGAAGTACAATATGTCACGAGAAAACAATGTCAGAATCACTGGGATCCGTTGAAGCGTTCCAGAGTTATAACCTCACAAAGGGACAATGGTCAGAATTGTAAAAATTGGCCCGGTCATTAACGTGCAAACCACCCTTGGGGGTAAAGGGGTTAATGTGTCATGGTCTGATGAGGCCAAAGTTATATAAACAATAATATACATATATACAGTATATATATTGTTAATTAAATAACTGTGCTTCCAAACTCTATGTTCATATATTGTATGCATTGAAAAAGTATTCATACCCCAACGTTACATTCACAATCACAACCGTAAATGTTTTTTATATGGATTTTATGTGATATACCAACACAAAGTAGCAAGCAAGTGTTTGTGAAGTGTAAAGGTAGTGATACATGGTTTTTGAAATATTTAAAAAACATAAATCTGAAAATTGTGACCAGCATTTGTATTTATTCCTCCTGAGTCGATACTTTGTAGGACCACCTTTCACTGCAATTACTGCTGGAAGTCTTTTGGGGTACATCTCTACTGACTTTCCACATCTAGAGTCTGAAATTTTTCCCATTTTTCTTTGCAAATTAGCTTTAGCTCAGTGAGATTGCTTGGAGAGCATCTGTGAACAGCAACTTTCAAATCTTGCCACAGATTCTCATTGAGATATAGATCTGGACATTGACTGGGCCATTCAAACACATGAAATTACTTTGACTTAAATCTTTCCGTTGTAGCTCTGGCTGTTTGTTTAGGGTCGTTGTCATGCTGGAATGTGAACCTACGTGCCAGTCTCAAGTTTTTGCAGGTTTTAACAGGTTTTCCTTCAGGATATTTAGTTCCATCCACATTCCCATCAACTCTGACCAGCTTCCCTGTCCCTGTTGAAAAAAAGCATTCCACAGTGTGATGCTGCCACCATGTTTGACAGTGGGGATGGTGTTTTCAGTGTGATTTGCAGTGTTGGTTTTCCACCACACAGAACATTTTGCATTTAGCTCAAAAAAGTTCTACTTTGGCCTTATTTGTCCAGTACACCTTCTTCAACATGCTAGCTGGGTTCCTGTCATGGTATAGGACATGGTTCATGTCCTGCTCTCTGAGTTAATATTGCTGGCCTCTCTGTTGTGAATTCTGTTATCAAACTCCCTCCTGTGGTCATGAATGGTACTTCGGCGAGTTCTGTCCATGGACTCCCTCTGGTGGCTGTGAGTGGAGCTGCTGCTTCTGAGGTTCCTTCCACAGGTGATTTAGTTTAGTCTTTGGCTGGCTGCTCTATTTAACTCCACTCAGATCGTTACTCTATGCCAGCTGTCAATGTTCTTGTACTGGTTCAGTTCGGTCTTGGATCTTTCTGGTGACCTATCTACTCCAGCAGAAGCTAAGTCCCTGCTAGTTTATTATTTGTTCATTGTTTTCTTGTCCAGCTTGCTATCATGATTTTGCCTTGCTAGCTGGAAGCTCTTTAGAAATACCCTGGTTTAGGGAAAGAGGGGAAAAAAAAAAAAAGAGACAAGTGCGGCGCTTCCTCTGAGCGTAATACGTTTTTACCAACAAGTTAAAAACATTTCTTTTATTTGTAGTTATGCTCACCTTCTATCGGTAAGAAATGCACGTTGAGATTCTCAAGGAATCAATTCTTTAGGCAACTCTTCTTCGTATGTTGTATAATCCAATAAGGTGTGCAGCTCACTTTGGAGAACTATGTGTTGATCCTGCTTCAGATCCACATAGGTGGCAATTTCAAAGAGAAAAAAAAAAATTTTTTACAGTGCAGCCTTCATCAGGTAGTAAAAAAACAAAAAGAACAAACAATACAATAAGCACTATAAAATGATGTTACAACCTCCAAGTTCTCTTATTTATGAGGGTTCCTAGTCTAGGAACCCTCATAAATAAGAGAACTTGGAGGTTGTAACATCATTTTATAGTGCTTATTGTATTGTTTGTTCTTTTTGTTTTTTTACTACCTGATGAAGGCTGCACTGTAAAAATAGCAGCCGAAACGCGTTGTACTGTTTTTTAAAAAAATTTACAAATATATTTTATTTTGAGAAAATAAATGAATTTTTTAACATTTTTCACTTGAAGTGGATGAATTCAAAAAATCCGTAGGTGCTTAGCGCCACATTTACTTGGAGTTTTTTTTTTTTTTTTCTCTTTGAAATAGCTGGAAGCTCTGGGATGCAGAGTGGCACCTCCGCACCGTGAGTCGGTGCGGAGGTCTTTTTGCACACTCTGTGTGGTCTTTTTGTAGTTTTTTGTGCTGACCGCAAAGATACCTTTCCTATCCTCAGTCTGTTTAGTAAGTCTGGCCTCCCTTTGCTGAAACCTGTTTCATTTCTGTGTTTGTGACTTTCATCTTAACTCACAGTCAATATATGTGGGGGGCTTCCTTTACCTTTGGGGAATTTCTCTGAGGCAAGGTAGGCTTTATTTTCTATCTCTAGGGCTAGTTAGCTCTTAGGCTGTGAAGAGGCATCTAGGGAGAGTCAGGAATGCTCCACGGCTATTTCTAGTGTGTGTGATAGGATTAGGGGTTGCGGTCAGCAGAGCTCCCACTTCCCAGAGCTTGTCCTTTGTTAGTTTAACCATCAGGTCTTTTCGGGTGCTCCTAACCACCAGGTCCATAACAGTACAGCTGGCCCAAAGTGTTAATGCATCTCAATAGAGGGATAAGAGAAGTTCTGAGACCATTTTTTTTTCTCTGCAGTGTGTTTTGTCTTTCTTTTCCCCTTAACCTCTGGGTGGTTCAAGACACAGGTGTAGATATGGACATTCAAGGTCTGTCCTCTTGTGTGGATCATCTCACTGCAAGGGTACAAAACATTCAAGATTTTGTGGTTCAGAATCCGATGTTAGAGCCTAGAATTCCTATTCCTGATTTGTTTTCTGGGGATAGATCTAGATTCCTGAATTTCAAAAATAATTGTAAATTGTATCTTGCTTTGAAACCCCGCTCCTCTGGTGACCCCGTTCAACAAGTAAAAATCATTATTTCTTTGTTGCGTGGTGACCCTCAAGACTGGGCATTTTCCCTTGCGCCAGGAGATCCTGCATTGCGTGATGTAGATGCGTTTTTTCTGGCGCTTGGATTGCTTTATGATGAACCAAATTCAGTTGATCAGGCAGAGAAAATCTTGCTGGCTTTGCGTCAGGGTCAGGATGAGGCAGAGGTATATTGTCAGAAGTTTAGAAAGTGGTCTGTGCTTACTCAGTGGAATGAGTGTGCCCTGGCGGCAATTTTCAGAAAGGGTCTTTCTGAAACCCTTAAGGATGTCATGGTGGGATTTCCCACGCCTGCTGGTCTGAATGAGTCTATGTCCTTGGCCATTCAGATCGATCGGCGCTTGCGGGAGCGCAAAGCTGTGCACCATTTGGCGGTATTCTCTGAGCATAGGCCTGAGCCTATGCAATGTGATAGGACTTTGACCAGAGCTGAACAGCAAGAACACAGATGTCGGAATGGGCTGTGTTTTTACTGTGGTGATTTCACTCATGCTATCTCCGATTGTCCTAAGCGCACTAAGCGGTTCGCTAGGTCTGCCACCATTGGTACGGTACAGTCTAAATTTCTTTTGTCCGTTACTCTGATTTGCTCTTTGTCGTCCTATTCTGTTATGGCATTTGTGGATTCAGGCGCTGCCCTGAATTTGATGGACTTGGAGTTTGCCAGGCGCTGTGGTTTTTTCTTGGAGCCTTTGCAGTATCCTATTCCATTGAGAGGAATTGATGCTACGCCTTTGGCCAAGAATAAGCCTCAGTATTGGACTCAATTGACCATGTGCATGGCTCCTGCACATCAGGAGGATATTCGCTTTTTGGTGTTGCATAATCTGCATGATGTGGTCGTTTTGGGGTTGCCATGGCTACAGGTCCATAATCCAGTTTTGGATAGGAAATCTATGTCTGTGTCCAGCTGGGGTTGTCAAGGGGTACATGGTGATGTTCCATTGTTGTCAATTTCGCCTTCCACTCCTTCTGAAGTCCCTGAATTTTTGTCGGATTACCGGGATGTATTTGATGAGCCCAAATCCAGTGCCCTACCTCCCCATAGGGATTGCGATTGTGCTATTAATTTGATTCCTGGTAGTAAGTTTCCTAAGGGCCGACTGTTCAATTTATCTGTGTCAGAGCACGCCGCGATGCGGAGTTATATAAAGGAATCCTTGGAGAAAGGTCATATTCGCCCGTCGTCATCACCGTTGGGAGCAGGGTTCTTTTTTTGTGGCCAAGAAGGATGGTTCTTTGAGACCTTGTATTGATTACCGCCTTCTTAATAAAATCACAGTCAAATTTCAGTACCCTTTGCCGCTGCTGTCTGATTTGTTTGCTCGGATTAAGGGGGCTAGTTGGTTCACCAAGATAGATCTTCGAGGGGAATATAATCTTGTGCGTATTAAACAGGGCGATGAATGGAAAACAGCATTTAATACGCCCGAGGGCCATTTTGAGTACCTGGTTATGCCATTCGGGCTTTCTAATGCTCCATCTGTATTTCAGTCCGTTATGCATGACATCTTCCGAGAGTACCTGGATAGATTCATGATTGTATATTTGGATGATATTTTGGTCTTTTCGGATGATTGGGAGTCTCATGTAAAGCAGGTCAGAATGGTGTTCCAGGTCCTTCGTGCGAATTCCTTGTTTGTGAAGGGGTCAAAGTGTCTCTTTGGAGTTCAGAAAGTTTCATTTTTGGGTTTCATTTTTTCCCCTTCTACTATCGAGATGGACCCTGTTAAAGTTCAGGCCATTTATGATTGGACTCAGCCGACATCTGTGAAGAGCCTGCAGAAGTTCCTGGGCTTTGCTAATTTTTACCGTCGCTTCATCGCTAATTTTTCTAGTGTTGCTAAACCGTTGACTGATTTGACCAAGAAAGGTGCTGATGTGGTCAATTGGTCCTCTGCGTCTGCAGAGGCTTTTCAGGAGTTGAAGCGTCATTTTTTTTCTGCCCCTGTGTTGTGTCAGCCAGATGTTTCGCTCCCGTTTCAGGTCGAGGTTGATGCTTCTGAGATTGGAGCAGGGGCTGTTTTGTCGCAAAGAAGTTCTGATGGCTCGGTGATGAAACCATGTGCCTTCTTTTCTAGAAAGTTCTCGCCTGCTGAGCGCAATTATGATGTTGGCAATCGAGAGTTGTTGGCCATGAAGTGGGCATTCGAGGAGTGGCGACATTGGCTTGAAGGAGCCAAGCATCGCGTGGTGGTTTTGACGGATCACAAGAATTTGACTTATCTTGAGTCTGCCAAACGGTTGAATCCTAGACAGGCTCGATGGTCGCTGTTTTTCTCCCATTTTGATTTTGTTATTTCGTACCTTCCGGGCTCTAAGAATGTGAAGGCTGATGCCCTGTCAAGGAGTTTTGTGCCTGACTCTCCGGGTGTTCCGGAGCCGGCGGGTATTCTCAAAGAGGGGGTAATTTTGTCTGCCATCTCCCCTGATTTGCGACGGGTGCTGCAGAAGTTTCAGGCTGATAGACCGGACCATTGTCCAGCGGAGAAACTGTTTGTCCCTGATAGATGGACTAGTAGAGTTATCTCTGAGGTTC
Organism: Ranitomeya imitator; assembly: GCF_032444005.1. Classification (NCBI taxonomy): domain Eukaryota; kingdom Metazoa; phylum Chordata; class Amphibia; order Anura; family Dendrobatidae; genus Ranitomeya; species Ranitomeya imitator. The sequence continues at coordinate 108,751,528 of NC_091287.1, read as the reverse complement.
ATTGTTCGGTGTTGGCTGGTCATCCTGGAATCTTTGGTACCAGAGATTTGGTGGCTAGATCCTTTTGGTGGCCTTCTTTGTCACGGGATGTGCGTTCTTTTGTGCAGTCCTGTGGGACTTGTGCTCGGGCTAAGCCCTGCTGTTCTCGTGCCAGGGGGTTGCTTTTGCCCTTGCCAGTCCCGAAGAGGCGCTGGACGCATATTTCCATGGATTTTATTTCAGATCTCCCTGTCTCTCAGAGGATGTCGGTCATTTGGGTGGTTTGTGATCGCTTCTCTAAGATGGTCCATTTGGTACCCTTGTCTAAATTGCCTTCTTCCTCTGATTTGGTGCCATTGTTTTTCCAGCATGTGGTTCGTTTGCATGGCATTCCGGAGAACATCGTCTCGGACAGAGGTTCCCAGTTTGTTTCGAGGTTTTGGCGGTCCTTTTGTGCTAAGATGGGCATTGATTTGTCTTTTTCTTCGGCTTTCCATCCTCAGACAAATGGCCAAACCGAACGAACTAATCAGACTTTGGAAACATATCTGAGATGCTTTGTTTCTGCTGATCAGGATGATTGGGTGTCCTTCTTGCCTTTGGCCGAGTTCTCCCTTAATAATCAGGCCAGCTCGGCTACTTTGGTTTCGCCGTTTTTCTGTAATTCTGGTTTTCATCCTCGTTTCTCTTCAGGGCAGGTTGAGCCTTCGGACTGTCCTGGTGTGGATACGGTGGTGGACAGGTTGCAGCAGATTTGGACTCGTGGTGGACAATTTGACATTGTCCCAGGAGAAGGCTCAACGTTTCGCTAACTGCCGGCGCTGTGTTGGTCCCTGACTTCGTGTTGGGGATTTGGTTTGGTTGTCGTCTCGTTATGTTCCTATGAAGGTTTCCTCTCCTAAGTTTAAGCCTCGTTTCATTGGTCCGTATAAGATTTCTGAAGTTCTCAATCCTGTGTCATTTCGTTTGGCCCTTCCAGCTTCTTTTGCCATCCATAATGTGTTCCATAGGTTGTTGTTGCGGAGATACGTGGCGCCTATGGTTCCCTCCGTTGATCCTCCTGCACCGGTGTTGGTCGAGGGGGAGTTTGAGTATGTGGTGGAGAAGATTTTGGATTCTCGTATTTCGAGACGGAAACTCCAGTACCTGGTCAAGTGGAAGGGTTATGGTCAGGAAGATAATTCCTGGGTTTTTGTCTCTGATGTTCATGCTGCCGATCTAGTTCGTGCTCTGGTGAGGGTTCGGTGACCCCTCCTCAAGGGGGGGTACTGTTGTGAATTCTGTTATCGAACTCCCTCCTGTGGTCATGAATGGTACTTCGGCGAGTTCTGTCCATGGACTCCCTCTGGTGGCTGTGAGTGGAGCTGCTGCTTCTGAGGTTCCTTCCACAGGTGATTTAGTTTAGTCTTTGGCTGGCTGCTCTATTTAACTCCACTCAGATCGTTACTCTATGCCAGCTGTCAATGTTCTTGTACTGGTTCAGTTCGGTCTTGGATCTTTCTGGTGACCTGTCTACTCCAGCAGAAGCTAAGTCCCTGCTAGTTTATTATTTGTTCATTGTTTTCTTATCCAGCTTGCTATCATGATTTTGCCTTGCTAGCTGGAAGCTCTGGGATGCAGAGTGGCACCTCCGCACCGTGAGTCGGTGCGGAGGTCTTTTTGCACACTCTGCGTGGTCTTTTTGTAGATTTTTGTGCTGACCGCAAAGATACCTTTCCTATCCTCAGTCTGTTTAGTAAGTCTGGCCTCCCTTTGCTGAAACCTGTTTCATTTCTGTGTTTGTGACTTTCATCTTAACTCACAGTCAATATATGTGGGGGGCTTCCTTTACCTTTGGGGAATTTCTCTGAGGCAAGGTAGGCTTTATTTTCTATCTCTAGGGCTAGTTAGCTCTTAGGCTGTGAAGAGGCATCTAGGGAGAGTCAGGAACGCTCCACGGCTATTTCTAGTGTGTGTGATAGGATTAGGGGTTGCGGTCAGCAGAGCTCCCACTTCCCAGAGCTTGTCCTTTGTTAGTTTAACCATCAGGTCTTTTCGGGTGCTCCTAACCACCAGGTCCATAACACCTCTCTTTGGATTTGGGAGGGGTATTTATTCTCACTCCAGTCTAGGATTCTCTGCAAGCTATACTTTCGTTTAGTCTGTGTGTCTGACCCCTTGAATGTGTGCTCAGTTGCATTTGTTTTCTTTGTGCTCTGTGCTTTACTCTGCTTGATTGTTCTGCTGGTTTTCTGACCTTTGGCTACCTTTCTGACTATCCCTCCACCTCACCCTTGGTTACCTCATTATCTCCTGGTTTGATCTTGGCACGTTTAACTACTCTCCAGTGTACATCATCTCCTCTGCACTCCGGCGTCTGGCACCGCCCTCGACCACCTCCTTCACGTGGTTCAAGTCCTGTTTGTTACCCAGTGAGTTCCCCACTGCTTTGCTCTCAGCTCTCTTGCTTTGGCGTGCAGATCTCCCTGCAGCAGTTATACCCAGGAGTCAGTTCCCCACATGACTTTTTACAAACTGGAAAAGCAACTTCTTATGGCTTGATTTATTTATTGCCTTTCTTCTTGCCACTCTTCCATAAAGGTCATATTTTTCGAGTGTACAACTAATAGTTGTCCTGTGGACAGAGTCTTTCACCTAACCTGTGGATCTCTATGACCATAGGAATCTTGGTTGCTTCTCAAACTAGCAAATATTCATTACCTTAATGAGCAGGGCTATGTCATCGCTCGGCAGAGCTTCTTTTTATTTTACAGGAACCATGCATACAAGGATAGGGGATAAGGAGTCATGCATACAAGGATAGGGTATAAGGAGCCATGCATACAAGAACAGGGATGGGGGAGCCATGCATACAAGGACATGGATGGGGGAGCCATGCAAACAAGAAAAGGGACAGGGGAGCCATGCATACAAGGACAGGGGAGCCATGCATACAAAGACATGGACGGGGAGCCATGTATACAAGGACAGGGACGGGGGAGCCATGCATACAAGGACGGGATGGGGAGCCATGCATACCAAGATATGGATAAGGGGACAATGCATACCCGGCTTATACAACAAGTTTACCCATTTTTTCGTGTCAAAATTAGGTGCCTTGGCTTATAATCGGGTCGACTTATACTCGAGTATATACAGTACTTGCTATTTTCTGTTGGTATATAGCATAAAATAATAATAAAATACATTTACGTTTGTGGGTGTGGAAAAGTTCACAAGGAATGAAAACTTTTTCGTGGCACTGTAAATCATATAATTAGTTTTACTTATATCTAGTAGCATATCTTGAAGTTTGTGAGCCCCAGTGCTAAGGAAAGCTATAAACGTTGGTAAAAATTAACTGGAATAATCTATATAGATCATAACAAAAGGTGATCGGCTGGTTCAGTGAAACGAACGACTGTTTGGTTGCTTCCACCATTTAATGACTGTCAAGAGAGCGAAGATTATGCTGTAAAGCGCTGTGTAATTAATGGCGCTATATAAGTGAGTAAAATAAAATAATAATAATAAATAAAACACTGGTTGTTCAATATTATCCGATGTAATCTGTGATGTGTTTCAAGTCATTGACAATCTACGAGGGGCATTCATTAAAGATTTCCCCTGACCAACTTCTATTTATCACAGTCTGCTGAAACTGCACATGTGTAATGATGTAAGTCTCTATAGGTTACATTCCAATTTGCAACTCAGAACTGGTAAAGGTCTTGATTTTACAGGAGCTGAAGTGGTGTGAGGTTTGATAATGGACCCAATAAAATACAGAGCAGTCATCAAGTTCCTTTACTTGAAAGGCCACACACCAAATGAGTCGTTCAATGAGATGAAAGAGGTTTATGGTGATGATTTTCCATCATTTGATGAAGTCAAGAACTGGCAACATCAATTCAAATGTGGTCAGACTTCGGTGCAAACAGCTTCAATTCCAGGGTGACTCCACTCAGCTATTGATGAACACACCATCCAGCAAGTGGAGGTTGTCATTTTGGAAAATCGCAGCGTAACCATTCACCACCTAGCCCAAAATGTCAAGATTAGTGTGGGGTCCATGGAAAAAATAATCCAAGACCATCTTCACATGCATAAGGTGTCCGCTCGCTGGATTCCCCGGCTGCTCACACCTTTCCAGAAGCAAGAACGAGTCGAATGCTCTCAGGCTCTATTGACAATGTGCCATGGAAACCAAGAGGAATTTGTCAACAGACTGATCACACAGGATGAAAGCTGGGTCCATCACTATGATCCTGAGACTAAAGTCCAATGGATGCAATGGAAGCATCATGACTCACCGCCTCCAAAGAAGGCACGTGCCCAACCCTCAGTAGGCAAGGTCATGCTCACAGTATTTGGGACCAGCACGGAGTAGTATTGATGAATTTCTTAGAAATGGGTACCATGGTTACTGGGGCATACTATACTTCACAGCTGGGAGGCCATCAAAACCAAGAGATGTGGCATGCTCACCAAAGGTGTCCACCTTCTCCAAGAGCAAGGCAATGCACCAGTTCACAACTCATGTGTTGCCCAAATGGAGCATGCTCCTGTGGCTTTGAAATTCTACTGCATCCTCCTTATTCACCAGACCTCGCACCATCAGACTTCCACCTCTTTCAAGCAAAGAAGTTATTTTGGAAGGTCAAGCATTTTCCAGATGATGAGACTCTGATTCCCGAAGTCACAACGTGGCTTTTGGAGCAACATGTCGACTTCTACAAGCAAGGTCTTTACAGTTGCTTAAAGAGATGGTAGAAGTGTGTGTCCCCAGGTGGCACCTATGTAGAGAAGGACTAATAACAGTGCCAAGTTTCATTGCTCTCAGTCCACAGGAAGTGGGTCAAGGGAAATGTTTAATGAACACCCCTCGTATGTCCCATTTCTTTTAATGTGTATGGAGGTCTTTATTCTTTAACAAATCCCCAACAAGTGTCATATATACTAATGTGACAAATGGGACTGATATTATTTATCAATAATCTGTTGTCATATAGTTTTTTATATTTACTGTATGTTTTTTATATTTACTTAGGATGTAAGCTTCTACCTAAAAAAGGAAGAGGGCAATTGTCAGATATTATCTGCTGAAATAGCATTATTCATTACATGTTACTTTCCGTACTATTAACCACATTTCCGTCATATTTTTTGCTCTACACCATAAAAACACTGACCCAGAAGAATCACAACTTGCTTTATCTTTTTCCAAGTTGTGCTAGGTAAGCACTTTTGCTTCCCTGTTATTTTTCATGTTCCATTTTTATCCCTAATGGTTGCCGGCTGGTTGCTATTTAGGTTTGACGTACAGTTGCTATTTAGAGTATTTGTATGTCATTTGACCTTGTTGCATACTTTAATTAAAATGTTATGTCTTTGAAAAACAGTACTAAAGTTCACCCATAAGCGTAAGTGTAATATCACACATAAATATAGTTGTACTTAAAACCTAAATAATTTCCCCTTCTTCCAGAGCAAAATTTACATACGTGATTATAGCTAAATGCAATCAACTTTTAATGAGATTTTCAGCTTTCTGTATGTCAAGTGAGGTGGCTGCTCAAAGCTCCAGGGCTTGGATGAGCAGACACTACACAGACAGGTAGTGTTGGTACAAGAGAATGATATAGCTGCAAGAAATGAGAGTTTAGTGGCTGCATGGAACCGCAGCTGAAGTGAAACCATAAGGCTGTGGCAACAAAGTAGTGTCTTACCATCTGAGTGAGGAGAAATGCTTGGAGAATGTAAGACTTATGTCACAGGAGCGCATCAGGTTGCCAAGGCATCCTAGAGCAGAGAGAGCGGACAACTGCAGAGGGAAGACAGAGCTCATGGCGTTTCATCCAAGCAAGGCGAATCTGTCAGACCTCTATTTTTCTGACACAAAGTTCAAAACTGCATCAAACAATAACATGAAATTAAATGTGTGCAGCCTCCACTGGGGAGGTTTTGGGTATAAAATAAATACTGGGGGTAGGTAATTTACTAAGTTAAATTTGACAGAATTTTGATATAAGAGTTTTATATCATGTCGATCTCCGCAAGGAGAAACAATACTTTTTGGATAACGGTCTGACGCCGCTCACACAGCCAAAACAGATCTCCGGTTTGCACTGACGAGGGGCAGTACCCCAAAACACAGTGTCTGCAATTGAGATTCTGGTTTGGCTATTATCCTAAGTCATGTGACAAGGATCGTTAAAGGGTCAACATTGACTTGTAGGATTGCTACCTTCCAATAGGTGGCACTAGAGTTCTAGCTCTCTTCCTCTCTGAAGAGACAATTTGCATAATTAGGATATAAGAGTTCCAAATTTTTACGTGTTCCAAAAAACTGTCATACATTCTATATGTTACATTTATCATTACTGATTTGTTCAAGAAGTAGGTGTGACGTTTTGAACAGAATGTGTGACCTGAAATCCAACACCATGCACCAAAATTGGAGCAAAAGACTAGCGCAATGTAAACAAACCAATAGATGGTGTAATTAGTCTAAAGATGGATGGAATGTATAAAACAGCATCAGTCACTGTGATAAATTTGGCACATTTTAAGATTGTTTAGTCTAAGTTTACACAGAGTAAAGTACTGCAGTGCGCAGGTGCTGGGCCTCTCTGACCTTTCCCGGCGCATGCGCACTGCGCACCTTAACACTGCCCTCAACAGGGCAGATAAGTACGCCAGCACAGGAGCGTGATGCCATGGAGCGACGAAGCAACAGGAGTGCGGCATCGCAAGAAGATGGGAGGCGCCGTAATCGGACTGGACCGCCCTGCCAGGGGAGTATAATAAAACTTATTTTTCTTATCTTTCAGGTTATCTACAGCATTATAAAATGCTGTAGATAAGCCCTGAAAGGCAGTGGCCATATCTTATATTAGCCAAAACTGCTGACAGGTTCGCTTTAAGGTGATGATTTTCTATATCTCAACATATATTAAATATTACATTACTGTTCCATTTTAATGCACTTTTGTTAGATCACCAAGCTATATACACGATTCTACCTACATACCAATAGGTAGGGAAAGGATTTTTCTGCCACTAAGCTCTACAATATAAGAGTAAATCCCTTTATAAGTAGATTTTTTAATTCACAAAGTTCAGCAACTGGGCTTTTAGCAATAGGAGAAATGAGCTAAGGGAAATAATTCAGCATTTAGAGCACATGTTGGGCACGATGCATATTTCCTAACCATCTACTTACCCAAAGATAAACTCTTCACATACTTCACTAGCACAAAGAACATGCCCATTACTGAGACCATTTTGCTGCAAAGTACAAAATAATTATGGTTACTTTTCAGATTGAAAATATCTTTTATGTTGGTGAACATAAGTAGTGTACTGTTTTGCTGCGCTACATATTGCTTTCTTTTCTGAGTTTATTCTTCCTTGAAAAACTAAATTGAATTGAGAAAAAAACAGATTTGGCGTGAATATAACATGGTATTCCTCTTTTGGTTGAGGCTCAAATGTAAAAGGTTTTTGCATTTGCCTTCCTGTTTTTGGAAGTATTCATAGAAATACATGACAAACTAAAATATCGCAAAACTTGAAGCTTTGCAAAATTTTGTGACTTTTTACATTTTTATGCCACTCACAGTCAGCTTCACCTACTTTTAGAAAAGTGGACAGAGCTACTGGTGTATTGGGTGTGACCAAATGTGCTGGACTAATATAAAGTAGCATAAATTACATGTAGTAGAAAGGGATCTTGTTCCAGCTTCTTAAAATACTAAATTTATTAGAACATCTTAAAATTTGATGGCAGAAAAAAGGGTCACATGACAAGGAATGGGCAACGCGTTTCAAACGCTCACAGGTGTCCTTGTTCAAGGCTAAACATAGTAGGTCCTACGGGATATTTATCCATTAGTATAACCAATAAGAACCCAATCTCATGTCGCATGATGAAATGGGAACATTGATAAAACAAAAGGAATATACAACCCAGGAAAAAACATGAATAAAATGCAATATACTGTATGCACAACCATTTGAATATCAATCAAAGTCCAACACATTTAGTAGGGAAATATAAATTTTTTTTTTGACGTGGGACCTGTTATCTTGTGGGTTTAAATGCCCACAAGGAAATTATATTTCACTACTAAATGTGTTGGACTTTGATTGATGTGTTCTTATTTGTTGTACTAATGGATAAATATCCCACAGGACAGGACCTACTATACTTAGCCTTGAAAAAGGACGCCTGTGAGCGTTTGAAACGTGTTGCTGCATTCTTTGTGATGTGAAACTATTTTCTGCCTTCAAATTTTAAAGATGTTCTAATAAAAGTAAGATTTTAAAGGGAACCTGTCACCTTTTCCCTGGCGTTTTTGACTAAAAGAGCCACCTTGTGCAGCACTAATGCTGCATTCTGTCAAGGTGGCTCTTTTAGTTGGGGCCTCTTCTAATGCTGCAATATTCGTTTTTATTAGCCCGCCATACCTGTAGTCTGTCCTAGGGGCATGTCTTTTCCCCCCGGACACAAACGCCTCCCAGCCATCCCTCAGCCCCTCTGTGCGCCGGGCGCCGTCTCCTGTGCCTTCATTAACGTCCCCGGCGCCTGCGCTGCAAGTTCCCATCATGTGATGGGAGTTGAAGGGCAGCGCAAGCTGCGCATGCCCGAAAAAGGAACTTACAGCGCAGGCGCCGGGGACATTAATGAAGGCACAGGAGGGGTGCCTGGCGCCCAGAGGGCCTGAGGGATGGCTGGAAGGCGTTTGTGTCTGGGGGGAAAAGACATGCCCCCCGGACAGACTACAGGTATGGCGGACTAATTAAAAAAACGAATATTGCAGTATTAGAAGGGACCCCAAATAAAAGAGCCATCTTGACAGAATGCAGCATTAGTGCTGCACAAGGTGGCTCTTTTAGTTAAAAACGCCGGGGGGGGTTACAGGTTCCCTTTAAGAAGCTGAAACAAGATCCCCTTCTCTACATTTGATTGCACGTGTGGCTATACAAGTTCCATGCTTCAGCGCGCCATATGCTGCTGTAGATGAGCTGGTTTCACTTTATTTGTTCTAACATAAATTACTCTAGAAATGTGCTTCTTTCTATCAATGGAGTAGCATTTCTAACAAAGTTGCATAGTAGATGAAAGATGCACCAATTTCATTAAGAGGTGCAATTTGATCCAATCATCCATCTATCTCATTCACAGGTATGTCTGCTTTTGTCCAGTGCCACGGATCCCAGTATCCATCAAACATGATTGATTGTATTGATCCTTATTCACACTTCTGGTATGTCCCTTGTTTCAACCCCTTCAATCTTACGTAAACTGGCAAATAGTTATAATAACTCCCTTCACTTTTATGCACTTTTATGGCCCCTTAACTGCCATCATTAAAAGGCATATTGTTGGTCATTAAGGGGTTAAATTGTGAATGTTACTATAAGTATATTGTTGCTTTGTTTGAGATTTTTTAGGAATTTTCCCTTTTAATTGTATCAGTAAAGGTCTATTGGATGATGATTTGTTATGTTATACACTAGATGGGATATGAACCCAGGACCCCAGTGTTTGAAGGCTACGGTTTTTACTATTGAACCACTATGCGGCATATACAGCTCTGGCATAAATTAAGAGACCACCACATCAAAACCCTGTCAAATCCCTGCCTGCAGCCCAATCTCCAGACCTGAACCCCATTGAAAACCTCTGGAACGTAATCAAGAGGATGATGGATAGTCACAAGCCATGAAGCAAAGAAGTACTGCTTACATTTTTGTGCCAGAAGCAGTGTGAAAGACTGGTGGAAAGCATGCCAAGATGCATGAAAGCTGTGATTAAAAATCATGGTTATTCCACAAAATATTGATTTCTGAACTGTTCCGGAGTTAAAACATTAGTATTGTTGTTTCTAAATGATTATGAACTTGTTTTCTTTGCATTATTTGAGGTTTGAAAGCACTGGATTTTTTTTTTTAATTTTGACCACTTCTCCGTTTCAGAAAAAAAATACAAAATTTATTGCTTGGCAATTCGGAGACATGTTGTTGTCAGTAGTTTATAGAATAAATGAAAAATTTGCATTTTACTCAAAAATATACCTATAAAGAGAGAAATCATACAAGCTGAACATTTTGCAGTGGTCTCTTAATTTTCGCCAGAGCTGTATATGAATTAACCCCTTCATGCCGCAGCCCTTTTTCGTTTTTGTGTTTTTTTTCGCTTCCCTTTTTCCCAGAGCTATAACTTTTTTTTATTTTTCAGTCAATATAGCCATATGAGGGCTTGTTTTTTGCAGGACAAGCTGTTCTTTTGAACAACACCATTGGTTTTACCATATCTTCTACTGAAAAATGGGGAAAAAAATTCAAGTGCGGTGAAAATGAAAAATAAGTGCAATACCTGTTGTGAATTCTGTGGCTGAATTCACTCCTGTGGTCACAAGTGGTACTGCAGCTTCTGAGCTTCCTCCCTCAGGTGTTCTGGTGAGCTCGTTAACTGCTTCATTACTTAACTCCGCCTGATGCTGCTATCCTTGCTCCTTGTCAATGTTTCAGTGTTGGATCTGAGCTTCTCCTGATTGTTCCTGTGACCTGCTGCTCTGTATAGCTAAGTGCTTTTTGCTTTTTTGTTGCTTTTTTTCTGTCCAGCTTGTCTTTTGTTTTGCTGGAAGCTCTGAGACGCAAAGGGTGTACCGCCGTGCCGTTAGTTCGGCACGGTGGGTTTTTTTTGCTCCCTTTGCGTGGTTTTGCTTTAGGGTTTTTTGTAGACTGCAAAGTTCACTTTACTGTCCTCGCTCTGTCCTAGAACATCGGGCCCCACTTTGCTGAATCTATTTCATCCCTACGTTTTGTCTTTTCATCTTACTCACAGTCATTATATGTGGGGGGCTGCCTTTTCCTTTGGGGAATTTCTCTGGGGCAAGTCAGGCCTATTTTTCTATCTTCAGGCTAGCTAGTTTCTTAGGCTGTGCCGAGTTGCCTAGGTAGTTGTTAGGCGCAATCCACAGCCGCTTTTAGTTGTGTTTAGGATAGGATCAGGTGTGCAGTCTACAGAGTTTCCACGTCTCAGAGCTCGTTCTTGTATTTTTGGGTATTTGTCAGATCACTGTGTGCGCTCTGATCGCTAAGCACACTGTGTTTCTGGATTGCCTTCATAACACCTGTCATTAGCAAACATAACAAATACCACAACTGTTTTTTGGATTTCTTTTACCATGTTCCCCCAAATACTAAAACCAGTATGATTCTCCAGGTCATTACGAGTTTGTAAGATGGCAAGCATGTCTAGGTTCTTTTCTATTTTAGTGATGAAAAAAAATCTAAAGTTTGTAAAAAAAAAATTGTGTGTACCGTATATACTTGAGTATAAGCCGACCCCCTTAATTTTGCCACAAAAAACTGGGAAAACTTAATGGCTCGAGTATAAGCCTAGGGTGGGAAATGCAGCAGCTACCGGTAAATGTCAAAAGTAAAAATAGATACCAATAAAAGTAAAATTAATTGAGACATCAGTAGGTTAAATGTTTTTGAATATCCATATTGAATCAGGATCCCCATATAATGCTCCATACAGTTTATGATGGGCCCCATAAGATGCTCCATATTAAAATATGCCCCATATAATCCTGCATAAAGGTTAATAATGGCCCCATAAGATGCTCCATAGACACATTTGCCCAATATAATGCTGCACAAATTCTGATTATGGCCCCATAAGATGGTCCATAAAGATATTTGCCCCATATAATGCTGCACAAACCTTGAACGTTAATTATGGCCCCATTCAGACACTTGCCCCATATAGTGCTGCACAAACGTTATGGCCCCATATAGTGCTGCACAAACGTTATGGTCCTTTATAGTGCTGCACAAATGTTATGGTCCCATACAGTGCTGCACAAACGTTATGGCCCCTTATATTGCTGCACAAATGTTATGGCCGCATATAGTGCTGCACAAACGTTATGGCCCCATATAGTGCTGCACAAATATTACGGCCCCATATAGTGCTGCACAAACGTTATGGCCCCATATAGTGCTGCACAAATGTTATGGTCCCATACAGTGCTGCACAAACGTTATGGCCCCCTATATTGCTGCACAAATGTTATGGTCCCATACAGTGCTGCACAAACGTTATGACCCCTTATATTGCTGCACAAATGTTATGGCCGCATATAGTGCTGCACAAACGTTATGGCCCCATATAGTGCTGCACAAATGTTATGGCCCCATATAGTGCTGCACAAACGTTATGGCCCCATATAGTGCTGCACAAATATTATGGCCCCATATAGTGTTGCACAAACGTTATGGCTCCATATAGTGCTGCACAAATATTATGGCCCCATATAGTGCTGCACAAACGTTATGGCCCCATATAGTGCTGCACAAATGTTATGGTCCCATACAGTGCTGCACAAACGTTATGGCCCCCTATATTGCTGCACAAATGTTATGGTCCCATACAGTGCTGCACAAACGTTATGACCCCTTATATTGCTGCACAAATGTTATGGCCGCATATAGTGCTGCACAAACGTTATGGCCCCATATAGTGCTGCACAAATGTTATGGCCCCATATAGTGCTGCACAAATGTTAGGGCCCCATATAGTGCTGCACAAACGTTATGGCCCCATATAGTGCTGCACAAATATTATGGCCCCATATAGTGCTGCACAAACGTTATGGCCCCATATAGTGCTGCACAAATGTTATGGCCCCATATAGTGCTGCACAAATGTTATGGCCCCATATAGTGCTGCACAAATGTTATGGCCCCATACAGTGCTGCACAAATGTTATGGCCCCATATAGTGCTGCACAAACCTTATGGCCCCATAGATGCTCCATACAGACACTTGCCCCATTTGCTGTGATAAAAAAAAAAAATCACATACTCACCTCTCCGTCGCTCAGGCCCCCAGCACTTTCAATAGTTACCTGCTCCTTGTTCCGGTGCGGCTCCGTCCTCTGCACTGACGTTCAGCAGAGGGCGCGCACTAACTACGTCACCGCGCCCTCTGACCTGAGCGTCACTGCTGAAGACAGAGCGACGTCCGGAATGAGGAAAGGTGACTATCGCGCAGCACAGCGCTCCCCTCCCCGTATACTCACCTGGTCCTGGCGCTGTGCAGTCCCTGGCTTCCCCGACACCGCAGCTTCATCCTGTACTGAGCGGTCACTGCTACCGCTCATTACAGTAATGAATATGCGGCTCCACCTCTAACGGTGACCGCTCAGTACAGGATGAAGCTGCGGCGCTGTGGAAGCAGGGACTGCACAGCGCCAGGAGCAGGTGAGTGTAACGGGGAGGGGAGCGCATATTCATTACTGTAATGAGCGGTCCCATGTGCAAAGCATCCTGCAAGATAAAGTGCAAAAAAACACACATCAATGTATGTAAGGTATTAGTTTATATTGGGGCCTCATTTTTGGAGGATTTCTAAGTCCAATTTTTGTGTCAGTGAGCTTTTACTCTATGTTTAGCGTTAGGACTGGCAAAATGTAAGGACCGTTGACGTGGGTTGCCGGCTTACATATTGAGGCCCCAATATAAACTAATACCTTACATACATTGATATGTGTTTTTTTTTGCACTTTATCTTGCAGGGTGCAGTCGGACCAAGATGGCTCTGTAAACTGTTGGCCTCTATTCACATAGCATGCATTTTGTGGCACTGGGTGGCCCACATATATGTGCGTCAGTAATAGGCTGTAAACCAGATGCTTTGCATTGCCTGTGTGAACAACGCCACATACAGACTATTATCGCTTATCTTTTTGTGCACTAATGCCAAACAGCCAACACTGGATTGACACTGGTTGTTTCATCTGTATTTTTTTCACCTGTGTTTTTGCCATCATAAATCGTGTTCGCCGCACCCTGCAGTGCATTTGGTTGGAGGCTTCAGCAGGTAAACATCTCTGCATTTTTCTCAGTGACTTTTTTTAATTTTTTGGAGGATTTCTAAGTCCTCTTTTTGTGTCGGTGAGCTTTTAAATAGAGATGACACAAAGTAATAACTATAGAACTGAATTATTTTCACAAAATATTTCCCATGCCAGAATAAGGGATAAGCACAATAAATAGCCACCTACAGGACCATGGGAGAAAGGGTTGGGGTCTATTTTTTTTCAGTCTTATATAAAGTATATGCTAGTGATGCCACCAAAACAGTTTGAACAGTACTAAAACATCCAACACAACTGTTTTTGTTCTGAAGGATGGAGACTTGATGAACTAAATAACTGAAAATAAATCTGAATGATAGAATAGACCAAGAGTTGAGAGGCAGGGAATATATCTGCTTAGCTGAGGCTAATCTAGGTTTTCATGCACATGTGGCAAAAATTCAGTTTGGTGCCCTTTCCTATTGTAAGGTAGTGACCGGTGTCATATGCGAGGGTCGCTATGTATCCCCCAGGATGTGCTTAGAAACATATTAGATCCGCTGGAGTGCCCTGTGCTCACAGCAGGTTGCCTGTGAGACACAGGGAAGAATAAAAGTGAGTGTGAACTGGGTCAGGTTATTTGACCTAAAAATTATTCAGGAAGGGAGTGGGGCCGGTTCGTTCCTCCAGTCCAGATCCTATAGTGACCCATAGCCATAGAATCTGGAGAAAGAAAAAAAAAAAGCCTGCAAGAAAGTTTGGGGTGTGTCAGTATTGTTCTGGGATTCAGACCTAGCAGGAGGCTTATGAGGAGCTCTTTTCGTGTGGAGCAACACTGGTCAGGCAGAACCTAAAAAGCCAGACACCCCAACGTACATGATGGTGTTTATGTTCACGGCAATGGATTGTGCACTATCTTTATTTTCCCGGCTGCGTGCCAAAGGACTTGTTTGCTTATTTTTTTTTCCGGTTTGTGAGTATGCGATGAAATAAACAAGACTTTATTTTTGAACTTTATATGGGTAACTGCCTTCTTACTGCACAGCAAGGACATCGCTGCATCACACTATATACAGCTTAGGTGGCTTGAGCAGTTGTCATGTGATCGCTCATATTCAATTTGCATACTAACAGTCTTTTGTCATCTAGCCTCTCTTTCTGATTCTCTCAATGTTCAGTGAAAACTACAGTGCCTGCTTCATTGAGAGGATAAGGAAAAGAAGCTAGTTGGTATGTCATCTTAAGTATAAAAATCACATGTGAGTGGTCAAGTAATGATCACTTGGGTCTACAAGCAGAGCTGAATACTGATAGTAACTATATTGAACACTGCTAGGATCTGGCATGTGTGGTGCCCCAGGGTTCTGGTCGTCACAGTAATGTTGCTCTCCTCATGGGGAGTGATGTTACGTTTGGAGGCAACGAAGAAGAACTCTTTGTCAGGTAACACAATGCATGCAACATGTTCACACTCCAGACCAGAAGGGGAGCTCTAAGCCTGTTTAAGGTGAATTCCCCTATAAGAACATCCTGATCTGGAGGGAAAGAGTTCAGTTCCTGTCAGAGAGACAGAGGGAAAGGAAGCAGAGGAGCCGTGTAGCCTGAAGTGCTATAGCTCCTGGAAGGAGACATTTCAGAAAGCAGAATACGTTGCAGTGAACATGCAGGAAAGCAAAGCACAGGAGAGGATACCAGAAGGGGGCCAGCCCCGAGCAGGCTGCCTCCTTCTGAGGCACAGATAACACTGTTAGCTGGAACACTGAGGTAGTAAGCACCTCTACGCCTTACTTCAGAGACCGGCAGGACAGCAACTTGCATGTTACCTGTCCACAGCCACACCCTGTAGGCACTGTGGCACCCCTCAGAGGCTGGGGCATGCTAGAGTCCCTATAAACCGCCTCAAGCCACCAGCCATAAGGGTTTTGCCTTATCCGACTACGGGGGACAGAGAGAGAAACACCACATCTGTGAGGACCTTATTTGAAGCTTATGCAGTAAGGGACTACTCCACTACAGCGCAAGGAAAGGTTATTGATTTCCACCTGGACAAAGGGGACTCTGGACTTGCCTCCTAACCGGCCGGACTCTACCTTCCCTGTCATCTGGTGCCCTGGACTGTGGCTGCTGAAACCAACAGTAAACAAGGTAAAGAGACTGCAATCCTGTGTCCTCGTTCTTCACTGCACCTCTCACCATTCTACCATCTATACACTGGGAAGCCCTTGGGATATACTTCACCTGTGGGAAGGTATACCATCTAGCTGCCATAACATTACCCAGCGGACCCCTTAAAGCAGCATCGGTCACCCTGATCGAATACCACAGGTGGCTTCACGAGCATAAACCTTATCCCTTTAAAAACCTTTCCCTTTTATACTGACATTCCAGGGCCACGGACCGGGTCAGCCACTGTGACATCCCCCTGTGAACCGCAGGACCCGGTACCGAGTAACCCTTTGCCCTGATAGGGCGCTCCAACTTGACGCCACGAACAGGATGTACTGACCCAGCAAAACAGGTCATGTGCGCCTAAAAGACTGTGCCTAACTGTTTTGTGCTAAGAGACTGCTTATTGTCCATTGGCGCCAAAAATTGGCGCCAAAATCCGCCATTGCTGCGCCACATGGAGTGCGAGAGGGAGGAGCCGTACCTTCATGGGTGGAGCCAGCCGGAAAGTGCAAAGAAGGAAACGGGTGCTGCACTGCCTGGAACGCCGGAAGTGAAGACGCCATACAGCGTAGCCAGAAATGAGGACACTGCAAAGTGCCAAGCAACACCCCGGAGGGACCGCTGCAGATTCCGGAAGAAGAGATCCAACTTCCACCAGGTTAGCGAGGGGAACGAACCATGTCTAGTTCGGTGGAAGAGTTGGTGGCGGTCGCAGACGCAGACCTCATGGTGCCCCCAGGCCCAGCGGCAGATGCACCTGCAGGCTTAGTGATGCCCCCGGGCCCCGCGGAAAATGCAGCCGCAGTCCCCATACCGCTAGCTGAGCCCGCAGCTGCCATAAGCCGATCGGACCCCGCTGCAGCTACAGCGCCCATCATGCCGCTGTCCATGCCCTATATTCCTGGACTAGCGGCGGAAACCGCGTCCGCTTCCACCTTTGGCACCTGTGCCGTCCATCCTCTCTTCCATTTCTCTGCAGCTGGCAGGGTTTCTACTTATGATCACTATAGTGACCCAATCCATTCTGTGGTTTTTTGAGAGGTACATTGATGAAGGTCAATGTTTGACCGAAAAAAGTCAGCCTCTGTATGTACTCTCCTTATTAAAATCTTTTTCACCGCATCCCACTGAGTGTGTGCCAAGCTTATCTTTCATATTATATGGTTTGGGCGCCTACTTGAGCACCACTGTATTAAAGCTGTGCCTACGGCTATCTATCTATATTGCTATATTCCTGGAGCAGCCTGGCTTCCACATAAATCCGGGGAGTCCCATACATTAAGTGACTTTGAGGAAAGACTCTGCAGCCTATTTGAAGTATATTCCCTGACCGAGCATCAAAAGGTCAGCATCTTAATTGGGCAATTGATATGCGCAGTCCTAAGAGAATTGAAATCCTGGCCAAATGTGGACAAACGGCCTGTGCGGCAGATATTTGCTAAACTTAAAACCACCTTTGACACCCGCACCGCTACAGAAATCAAATTGAAGTTTTATGAGTGCAAGCAGAGGGCGCAGGATAGCATACATGACTATGCCCTTAATCTCCAGGAGGCACTGCAGGCTGTCAGGCAGGTTGACCCTAACATCGTGCAGGATGGAGACAAACTCTTAGAGTGGTTCATTGAAGGACTCCTGTTCAACAACCGCAGAACCCAGCTGCGCCTCCTGGCCATGCAAAACCCTGACCTGGACTTTGCACAATTTAAAGACAAGGCCATTTGGGTGCTACATAAACCACAGCCCAGCCGCACAGTGCCCCCTAGGCATCCAGCCCTCACGTACCACCAAGAGGTGGCGCTAGATCCTCAGGTCCCTGCTGAGGCCGATGCCCAGTTCCTCGATGATGATTCCCCCGCGGGACTACGTCTCAAGCTGCAGGAGCTGACCAAGAACTTTGTTGCATTAGCCCGGATTGTGCAATCCCAAGGAGAAGATCAAGCTGGCTTCCAGACCAGAGGATGTTCCCTGGCGATGACAGAAGAGGACCAGAGGAAGAGACGACGATAGATGTCACCAGGATGGACGACCCAGACAGGACACATTGCAAGGTACTGTCATTTAAACGAGCGACCCCTGGGGCAGAGGGCCAACCCCCAGGAGTAGGACGACCAGGCCCACAGAACTGGCAAGCCAAGTACACCAGAAGATGACCAGTCCTCCCTATTGTAATCAACGGCATCCCAATGAACGCTTTACTGGACACTGGTACTCAGGTGACAACTATACCTTACATCCTTTATAAATGTTATTGGGCTGGCACAGACATTACTCGTGGCCCCGATGATGATTTCACCATAGTATCCAGTAACGGTCAGCCATTGCCACAAGTGGGGTACAAAGAGGTCCCCATTAAGGTGGGGTGGGTAGAATTGAAGGCCCAAGGAATGGTGATTGTTGATATTGACCGACGTGAACGGAACCCCATGAAGACCATTGGTACTAATGTCATAGAAAATTGTCTTGCGGTAGTTATTGTCTTATTACAACAGGTGGCCAAAACTGCTGGTTCCAGTGAGTAACGTGTCCTGCAGAAAGAAATCAGACCTCTGGTGCATAGACAGAAGGCAGAACTATCTGGTGGAGAAATTGGCCTTGCCACAGTGAGTGATTCAATCCCCATTGCAATACCCCCAGGAATGAAATGTTAATATGGTGTCGGGCAGCAATAGGCCTCAGAGGTAAAGACTACCAGGCCCTGGTATTCAGATAGTAGGCCCACAATCCTGACAGCCAGAGGGGTGGTTGAAGTTGGCAAGTGGAGGGTGCCAGTATGTGTCTTTATCTGTGGAGAGGAGTTCCGCCTAACCAAATATGCCACACTTGCCAAACTGTTTACTGTTGATAATAATGTGATACAGGCAACAGAACCCTTGGTCCCGTCCAACCAGGTGGAGGACAATGGCTCTGCAGGACAAATGGAAGATTGGTGTCAGAAATTACACGTGGGCACTGACTCTACACCATCACACCAAAAACAAGGGGCTTACAGGGTGGTCCATGAGTATGAGCAAGTATTCAGCAAACAGCAACTAGATTTTGGACAGGTAAACGGGATTCAACATTATATCCCCATGGGAGATCATCTGCCTATTAAGGAGAGATAACGGCCTTTACCTCCAGCTCATTATCAGTGTGCCAAAGACATGTTATGAGGGATGAAAGAGGCTGGGTTAATCAGAGATAGTTGTAGCCCCTGGGCAGCTCCATTAGTCCTCGTCAGGAAAAAGAATGGCAGCATGAGAATGTGTGTAGATTATAGGCTGATAAACCGTATAAAGGTACTGTCACACTAGACGATATCGCTAGCGATCCGTGACGTTGCAGCGTCCTCGCTAGCGATATCGTCCAGTGTGACAGGCAGCAGCGATCAGGCCCCTGCTGGGAGATCGCTGGTCGGGGAAGAAAGTCCAGAACTTTATTTCGTCGCTGGACTCCCCGTAGACATCGCTGAATCGGCGTGTGTGACACCGATTCAGCGATGTCTTCGCTGGTAACCAGGGTAAACATCGGGTAACTAAGCGCAGGGCCGCGCTTAGTAACCCGATGTTTACCCTGGTTACCATCCTAAAAGTAAAAAAACAAACACTACATACTTACCTACAGCCGTCTGTCCTCCAGCGCTGTGCTCTGCACTCCTCCTGCTCTGGCTGTGAGCGTCGGTCAGCCGGAATGCAGAGCGGTGACGTCACCGCTCTGCTTTCTGGCTGCCTGGCGCTCACAGCCAGACCAGAGAAGCAGAGCGCCGAGGACAGACGGCTGTAGGTAAGTATGTAGCGTTTGTTTTTTTACTTTTTAGGATGGTAACCAGGGTAAACATCGGGTTACTAAGCGCGGCCCTGCGCTTAGTTACCCGATGTTTACCCTGGTTACCGGGGACCTCGGGATCGTTGGTCGCTGGAGAGCTGTCTGTGTGACAGCTCTCCAGCGACCAAACAGCGACGCTGCAGCGATCCGGATCGTTGTCGGTATCGCTGCAGCGTCGCTATGTGTGACGGTACCTTAACACACAAAGATGCATACCCACTGCCCAGAACAGAAGAGTCATTAGCTGCTTTAAAATCTGCTAACTACTTCTCTACCTTGTATCTCACCAGTGGGAACTGGCAGGTTCCCATAGCAGAGGCAGATAAGGAAAAGACGGCCTTCACCACACCGATGGGTCTCTGTGAATTCAACTACATGCCGTTTGGACTGTGCAACGCCCCAGGAACATTTCAGAGGATGATGGAGTGCTGTCTTGGACACAAGAATTTCGAAACCATCTTGCTGTTTCTGGACGATGTCATCGTCTTCTCCAAGACTTATGAGGACCACCTGAAGCACTTGGCCGAGGTGTTCGAACCTCTGTACAACTTTGGCCTAAAGGTAAAACCATCCAAATGCCATCTGTTAAAGCCCAAAGTGCAGTACCTGGGCCATGTGGTGAGCGCTGAAGGAGTGGCCCCAGACCCTGACAAGGTCACTGTGATCAGAGACTGTCTGAAGCCCAGCAACCTCCATGAAGTCCGGCAGTTCCTCGGGTTGGTAGGCTACTACAGAAGATTTATCAAAGACTTCACAAAGAAAGCTGCACCACTACAAGACCTGTTAGTTGTCCAATCCAAGAAAACCAAGCGTAAGAATACCCCGTTTGACTGGGACGACGGACTGGAGAGATCCTTCACTCATTTGAAGTTGGCTCTGACCGGAGATGAGGTACTGGCTTACCCTGAATATGACCAACCGTTTGTGCTGTACACGGACGCCAGCAACATGGGACTAGGAGCCGTGTTGTCCAGAAAGGCAAAGAAAGGGTAATCGCTTACACCAGCAGAAAACTTCGCCCCACCGAAAGGAACCCTGAAAACTACAGTTCATTTAAGCTGGAGTTCCTCGCCATCGTCTGGGCAGTGACAGAGAGATTCAAGCACTCCCTGGCCTCGGCAAGATTTACCGTCTTCATGGATAACAATCCCCTGACACACTTGTACACAGCCAAACTAGTTGCCTTGGAGCAACGGTGGATGGCTCGGTTGTCCAATTATGATTTCACAATCAAGTACCGTGCAGGGCACAAGAATGCAAATGCAGATGCATTGTCTAGAATGCCCAGCTTGCCGGAAATAAGAGAAGATTCAGAAACACTCGAAGAAATAGAGTTACCAGCTTTCCATTGCCCAAGGGCGACTCAGTATTCCCATCATGTGAGGAACAGGCGCAAGGACAAACAGGACGCCACGCTGAATCCCCTGCTCCACCATGGATGGGCAGAGACCCAGGACTGTGACCCCGCGGTCCGTCTGGTCAAAGAACTCCTGACACAGGCCAGATGATCCACAAGAGATGCAACAACTGTGGAAGGAGAAAGGCAAACTATTTATCTACGATGGTAAGCTGTGCCGGAGAACCATCGACCCACACACTCACGAGTTAGTTTGTCAGTGTCAGATAGTGGTCCCAAGACAAGATGCGCCAATGGTTCTGGAAGCGTACCACGATGGAGCAGGACACTTTGGATAGAAGAAGTTAGAGATTCTACTTCGTGAAAGGTTCTACTGGTTTGGCATGAGAAAAGCCATCAAAAAGTGGTGCCGAGAGTGTTGCCCATGTAGCCTACACAGGAAGGACCATGACAGTCAGAGGGCTCCCCTACAGCCCATAGTCACCAAACAGCCACTTGAACTGGTGGCCTTAAACCATGTGAAGCTAACTCCAAGTCAGTCAGGCTATGCCTAAGCTTTGACTATTGTGGATCACTACTCCAGATTCCTGGTAGTCGTACCTGTCATGGACCTGACAGCAAAGACAGCAGCCAAAGCCTTCCAACAGCACTTCTGTAGACCAAATGGATATCCTGAGAAGGTACTTACTGATCAAGGACCAGCTTTCGAAGCAGAAGTGTTTCAAGAATTCTGCAACCTCTACGGATGTAAAAAGATCAGAACCACACCGTACCACCCTCAAACCAACGGAATGTGTGAGAAGATCAATGAAGTAGTGATTGACCTACTGAAGACCTTACCTATACAGGAAAGGAAATTATGGCCAGAAAAGTTACCAGACTTGGTAGACTTATACAACCACATTCCAGTGAATCCCACCAACTGCACTCCAGCATACCTGATGAGAGGAAATCCAGCAAACTACCTGTTGATCTAGATATGGGCCTCTCATACATCCAAATCAGATCTCCTGCATTGCAATGAGGAGGGGCAACACCCTGAAACACGTGTCTGCAAATTAGGATTCTGATTTGGTCTTTATCCAAAGTCATGCGGGAAGGATTGTTAAAGGGTCGATGTTGATTTTTGGATTGCTCTCTCTCCAAAGAGACAATTTGCAGATTTTTCCAACAGAATTTGGTCAGAGTTTCATCACTTTTTCTCAAATAAAAAAAAACTGATGGAGCTCAAGCTACTCCTCTCAAACAGACTGTGAATAATACGGAGGGCATCGAAGTGCTGTCTGATTTTTTTTCACGGACCCATATACTTGCATTGGCTAGTTTTATCTGACACTCAGATCAATATCAGACAAGTATCCATTCACTTGTGTGGACCACTTGATCTGAGGGAAAAAATGACGGCTGGTGAGTTAAGGGTTGGGGCCGGGGGACATATTCTGAAATCCCTATGTTTGGACGTTAAAACAGCAGGTTTCAACCATATACAGTTAGGGCCAGAAATATTTGGACAGTGACACAAGTTTTGTTATTTTAGCTGTTTACAAAAACATGTTCAGAAATACAATTATATATATAATATGGGCTGAAAGTGCACACTCCCAGCTGCAATATGATAGTTTCCACATCCAAATCGGAGAAAGGGTTTAGGAATCATAGCTCTGTAATGCATAGCGTCCTCTTTTTCAAGGGACCAAAAGTAATTGGACAATGGACTCTAAGAGCTGCAATTAACTCTGAAGGCGTCTACCTCGTTAAACTGTAATCAATGAAGTAGTTAAAAGGTCAGGGGTGGATTCCAGGTGTGTGGTTTTGCATTTGGAAGCTGTTGCTGTGAGCAGACAACATGCGGTCAAAGGAACTCTCAATTGAGGTGAAGCAGAACATCCTGAGGCTGAAAAAAAAGAAAAAATCCATCAGAGAGATAGCAGACATGCTTGGAGTAGCAAAATCAACAGTTGGGTACATTCTGAGAAAAAAGGAATTGACTGGTGAGCTTGGGAACTCAAAAAGGCCTGGGCGTCCACGGATGACAACAGTGGTGGATGATCGCCGCATACTTAATTTGGTGAAGAAGAACCCGTTCACAACATCAACTGAAGTCCAGAACACTCTCAGTGAAGTAGGTGTATCTGTCTCTAAGTCAACAGTAAAGAGAAGACTCCATGACAGTAAATACAAAGGGTTCACATCTAGATGCAAACCATTCATCAATACCAAAAATAGACAGGCCAGAGTTAAATTTGCAGAAAAACACCTCAAGAAGCCAGCTCAGTTCTGGAAAAGTATTCTATGGACAGATGAGACAAAGATCAACCTGTACCAGAATGATGGGAAGAAAAAAGTTTGGAGAAGAAAGGGAACGGCACATGATCCAAGGCACACCACATCCTCTGTAAAACATGGTGGAGGCAACGTGATGGCATGGGCATGCATGGCTTTCAATGGCACTGGGTCACTTGTGTTTATTGATGACATAAGAGCAGACAAGAGTAGCCGGATGAATTCTGAAGTGTACGGGATATATTTTCAGCCCAGATTCAGCCAAATGCTGCAAAGTTGATTGGACGGCGCTTCATAGTACAGATGGACAATGACCCCAAGCATACAGCCAAAGCTACCCAGGAGTTCATGAGTGCCAAAAAGTGGAACATTCTGCAATGGCCAAGTCAATCTCCAGATCTAAACCCAATTGAGCATGCATTTCACTTGCTCAAATCCAGACTTAAGACGGAAAGACCCACAAACAAGCAAGACCTGAAGGCTGCGGCTGTAAAGGCCTGGCAAAGCATTAAGAAGGAGGAAACCCAGCGTTTGGTGATGTCCATGGGTTCCAGACTTAAGGCAGTGATTGCCTCCAAAGGATTTGCAACAAAATATTGAAAATAAAAATATTTTGTTTGGGTTATGTTTATTTGTCCAATTACTTTTGACCTCCTAAATGTGGAGTGTTTGTAAAGAAATGTGTACAATTCCTACATTTTCTATCAGATATTTTTGTTCAACCCTTCAAATTAAACGTTACAATCTGCACTTGAATTCTGTTGTAGAGGTTTCATTTCAAATCCAATGTGGTGGCATGCAGAGCCCAACTCGCGAAAATTGTGTCACTGTCCAAATATTTCTGGCCCTAACTGTATCTAAGAACACAAGCATAACACTAAAGCCAATACTGACCAAAAATTTAATTTCATAATTAAAAAAATCAAAGCCTTGAAATATGAACAGAACATAAACGATTAGAGCACTTTCACATTGTAATTTTGATTCAACCGATTGATTATAATTGGGAGAGACGTTAGGAACATTTCCTGCATATATATCACTGGAATGGTTTGAACAGATGTCTTGAACAGCAAACCATAGGAAATCTAAAGCGATATCGTGGTTATTAAGCCTCTCCACAGAGCCCAGAGGAAGCCTTATTGGAATCACATGTAAAATGAGTCTTTTCACCTGTGAGAAACATAATAACCACTAACGTATAAAACAATGACAACAAATACCATATTTACTTAGAGAGAGAGAGATCTGATGTACAGTCAGCTACTTGAAGATTTGTTTTTGTACATGATTTGTTAGATAGGGTAACATGGAAAGGTCTGTAATAATTAGTCACTTAGACACGGGAGAGGCATCCATCTTGAGGGCAGTTGCACAATATGAAAATTTAATCTAAAATGCACTAAGAAGTGGAGTGCTGAGAAAATGTGACTCTAAAAAATCAGTCCTGCCTAGTAGCTTTGACTCTTGTCAATAGTGTTGCTTCCAGGGAGGGGGGAGTCACACCAGGAGCAACTGCCACTCTCAGTGTATGTGCACACATTCAGTATTTGCAGCAGATTTTTGTGTTGGCAGGAAAAATGCACAAAATATGTGCTTTTTTGCATGCATTTTTAATATGTCTTTTTTATGCTTGCTTTCCCACTCATTAAAATGGATGAAAAACAGTGCAAAAACATTGAAAGAATTGACATGCTGCAGATTTCAACCAGCTTCAAATCAGATGGCATCTGAGTGCTGTCCTACAGACTTT
This sequence comes from Ranitomeya imitator, assembly GCF_032444005.1. Taxonomy (NCBI): domain Eukaryota; kingdom Metazoa; phylum Chordata; class Amphibia; order Anura; family Dendrobatidae; genus Ranitomeya; species Ranitomeya imitator. Next base: position 108,726,321 of record NC_091287.1, on the reverse strand, counting down.
CATAGGCTATCATCAGTAGTGTTGAGCTACCTCCCTAGTGTTCGGGTTCGGTTCGTCGAACAGGGACGTGTTCGACGAATGTTCGTCGAATGTTCGACGAACAATGTCGAACCCCATTGAAACCAATGGCAGGCAAACACAAACACATACAAACACATAGAAAACACATAGAAAACACCTTAAAAGGTGTCCAAAAGCTGACAAACTGCTCAGAAGACACAACAAACAAATGGAAAAGTCACAACTACATATAGTCATGCGAAAAGAAAAGAGGTGGAGGAGAAAAAGGAGGAGGAGACACAGATATTGGCATGTCATGCCCTTCTAAAATCAAGAAAAGCTGGGGTAAAAATCTAAAATCACTCTACCAACACCCTGACGTCTTGACAAAAAAAAAAAAAAAAATCTTTAGGTAGAATGGCAGCGGGTCCATTCAGAACACTTTCATTAGAAGACATAGTGGTACCCCCTTTGGGAGTTGTGCCAAAAAATGAACCCAATACGTTCAGACTAATCCACCATTTGTCATATCCAAGGGGCAGGTCAGTAAATGACAACATCAACACGGAACCAAGTACAGTACTATGTACTGTACCTCCTTTGACAAGGCAATCAGGCGGGTCAAGAAGTTGGTAAGGGGCACCCTAATGGCCAAAACAGACATTGAGGGGGCGTTCCGGTTACTATCTGTGCCTCCGAATAGAGTCCTCCCATTGGGCTGCTCTGTGAAGGAGCATACTACATAGATCGCTGTTTGCCCATGGGGTTCTCCATATCCTGCTCACTATTTGAGGCGTTTAGTTGCTTCCTCGAATGTGTCGTCATGGACGTTTGTAAGGCGGCACATATTATCCATTATCTCGATGACTTCTTATTACTGGGCCCAAAAGATTCACCACAGTGTGAAAACACGTAGTAGTCCACCTGTGAGAAGGAGAGAGCTGGAGGGAGAGTGGACACCCCGGAGCCGAGGGGTTAGATTGAGAAAGAAAGAAGGCGGTGTAGCTTGCTTCATGGGTGGGGTACTCTGCTGAGTAGCAGAAATTGCTACTAGGCCCAAAAGGATTTCCTGGGCTAGATGCCGTTAAAAAATAGTACTTAGGTAAGCAGATGGTGTAGCTTGCTTCATGGGTGGGGTACACTGCTTAGTAGCACCAAATTGCTACTAGGCCCAAAAGGTTTTCCTGGGCTAGATGCCATTAAAAAATAGTACTTAGGTAAACAGGCGGTGTAGCTTGCTTCCTGGGTGGGGTACGCTGCTGAGTAGCACCAAATTGCTACTAGGCCCAAAAGGATTTCCTGGGCTAGATGCTGTTAAAAAATAGTACTTAGGTAAACAGGCGGTATAGCTTGCTTCATGGGTGGGGTACGCTGCTGAGAAGCACCAAATTCTACTATGCCCAAAAGGATTTCCTGGGCTAGATGCCGTTAAAAAATAGTACTTAGGTAAACAGGCGGTGTAGCTTGCTTCGTGGGTGGGATACTCCGCTGAGTAGCAGAAATTGCTACTAGGCCCAAAAGGATTTCCTGGGCCAGATGCCGTTAAAAATAGTACTTCGGTAAACAGGTGGTGGGTGGGTGGGCTACTCTGCTGACTAGCAGACACTGAGGCTTTGGAGCAGACCTCTGAATCCCAGGCCATAGTATGAGTAAACAACTCTGCAGATGACCCCACCCACCTGGAATTGACAATGGCAACGTCATGTAAAACACAGCAAGGGGACTCAATAAAAAGTCTCCATTTTTTCCAAAAATTCGGCCACAGACACCACTTAAGTGGCATCAATTTCGCCAGAGTTTTTTTAAAATGGTTGGTGAGGTGATTTTCAAAAATCATCAAGCTCGTAGTATCCCCAGGATGACACAGGGGTAGACAAGTCCTTGCGGATCCAGGATTTGTTCATCTTGATGAACGTTAGCTTGTCTACATTGTCACTGGACTGCCGCGTGCGCTTATCTGTCAGCACACCACCAGCAGCGCTGAAAACACGTTCAGAGAGAACGCTGGCTGCAGGGCACGACAAGATCACCAAGGCGTGAGAGGCGAGCTCAGGCCATTTTTCAAGATTGGAAGCCCAAAATGAGCAAGGGTCCAGTTCCACAGTCATGGCATCGATGTTAACTTGGAGATACTCTTGTATCATCCTCTCTAGGTGTTGGCTGTGCGTCAGACTTCTTGTCTCCTGTGGCCTTGCAAAGGATGGTCTAAAAAAATCTTGAAACAATTGGAAAAAAATGCTGTTACCACCAGATACAATGTTACTATTATGGTTTGAGTGATGACTCGATAGTCCTACGGTTGGCAAGTTAGAACTCAGAGATTCACTACGTGCACCACTGGTGGTTTGTGGAAAAGCAGATGTTAGATTCTGTAACAGTCTCTGCTGATACTCCTGCATGCGTGAATCCCTTTCTATGGCAGGAATTATTTTGCCAAATTTACTTTTTTACCGGGGATCTAAGAGTGTGGCAACCCAGTAGTCGGCATTACTTCGGATTCTGACAATCCGAGGGTCATGCTGCAGGTAGTGCAGCAAGAAGGCACTCATGTGTCTTGTGCATCCAGGAGGACCAAGCCCTTGTTGTCTTGGTGGCGGCGAGGTGAGAATCATGCTTCCTTCCTCTGCCCTCTCCCCCCAACCTCGCACAACAGAAATTTGATCAAGGTCTCCCTCATCTGATGAGTCTTCCATGCCCAGCGCCAGTTCGTCCCCCACTTCTTCCTCAGCTCCTGCACCTTCCTCAACAGTTTGGCTGCTACCATACGCCCTCGGTAATCCCTCTCCCCAGCCTCCAATGCCAGCCGCCTTGGTGCTGTCAAACCCTCTGGACCTTGGAGATATCCCTTCCTCCTGTTCCTCCTTCTCCTTCTCCTGCATGTACATCACCAGAATAGTCATGCTGATAATGGCATCGTCAGCACTAAACATCTTCATTGCTATTTCAAAACTGTGCAGAAGGGTGCATAGGTCTCTGATCTGAGACCACTCCTGCAGCGTGATTTGCCCCACCTCTGAAACTCATTGGCCCAGGCTATACGTCATAATCTATTGCACCAGGGCTCGTCGGTGCTGCCACAGTCGCTGCAACATGTGCAGAGTTGAATTCCACCGTGTGGGCACATCGCATTTCAGTTGGTGAACTGGAAGGCCCAACGACTTCTGTAGAGATGTAAGTCGTTGAGCTGCGGGACGCGAATGGCGGAAGTGAGCACACAGTGACCGTGCCCTCTGAAGAAGCCCATCTAGTCTGGGATAGTGGGATAAAAATTGCTGGACAACCAGGTTCAAAACGTGAGCCATACAAGGCACGTGTGTGACATTGCCCCGGCGAACGGCCGCACCCAGGTTTACAGCATTGTCGCACATGGCCTTCACTGGCTGCAGGTTGAGTGGAGACAACCATTGATGGAACTCGGCCTCCAGAGCTGAGCACAACTTCTCAGTTGTGTGACATTTCCCAGATATTTCAAGGTAAACACTGCCTGATGTGAGGTGTTCAGGATTCCTTCTGCGCAGTTAGAACCCGGGTGGCATTACCAGACAGGCTTTGGGTGCAGGTGGAGGACCGAGAGGAGGTTGAGGAGGCAGAAGCAGTGGAGGAACTTCTAGATACAGAGGATCGACGAGCAACTCGTAGGGATGGCAAGACTTGGACAGCAGCACCTTCTCCTGATGTCACCATAGTTACCCAGTGCCCAGTCAGCAACATGTAACGCTCCTGTCCATGTCTACTCGTCCAAGTGTCTGTGGTGAAATGCACCGTCACACACAGTTTCTCAAGGAAGCGGTGATGTTGTGTGCGACATGCTGGTGTAGCGCAGGCACAGCTTTCTTTGAGAACTAGTGGCGACTGGGCATCTGGTACTGGGGCACTGCGACGGACATAAGGTCTCGAAAATCCTCTGTGTCCACCAGACGAAAAGGCAGCATTTCTGTAGCCAACAGCTTGCAGATGGTGAAATTCAACTTCTTAGCTTTGTCATGGCTAGGAGGAAATGGTCTTTTACTTGTCCACATCTGAGGGACTGAGGGCTGGCTGCCGTGGTTAGATGGAATTGAGTAGGGTGTCCCCGGCAAACTGCTGGTCTGTGAGGAAGGTGCAGGCGGAGATGTTATGTTGCCTTGATCAAAATGTGGTGTTGATGTCGGAGAGCGCTCAACACCAGCAGGTGTTTCCACTTACAAATGTCCTGATGACCTGCCAATCACACTGGCTGTTGCGGGTAAAGAGGTGGAAGTTCTGCATCCAAAACCATATGCGACTGCTGTCCCCACAGTCACAGAGGATGAAGAGGACGCGGATGCACTTGATGGGGCAGACGGTGGTTGTCCCGGCCCACTAGGCTGCATTGTAACACAGTGAGCTTCCCACTGCAACTTATGCCTCATATCCATGTGACGGTTCATGCATGAAGTACTCAAGCTAGTGATTTTTTGGCCTCTATTGAGATTTTGTTGACAAATCTTACAGACAACATGAGTTGGGTCATCCTTTGCGATGAAAAAAATGCCCAGGCTATGCAAGGCTTAGAGCCCATGCGACCTGAAGAGCCACCATGACTTCTCAAAGGCACAGTTGGGGTTGAGGTTGCAGTTGTTGACATGCTTCCAGTACTCCGTGTCTGTCCAGGAAGGCGCAACGTAACCTCGTCATCAGACTCGTCACTAGCTTCCTCCTCCACCTCCTCTGCTGACCTCATGGACTGGCGGACTGTGGGTTGACAGTAAGTAGGGTCTCCATCCTCATCATCATCATCATGTGTGTTCTCACACCCATCGTCCTCAGAGCCAACCTCTTCCTTCCCTGACCGAAAAGTCAAGTTTTCGTTCCAATCAGGTATCTCAGTCTCATCATCTTCCTCATTGTCTCCACCAACAGGAGTTACAGTTTGGGAACGAGGGTCTATATTATGCTCAGAACCTTCGTCATCTGGGCCTTGATCCGACTCACAAAGATTCTGGGCATCAGTGCAGATCATTTCCTCATCTGGATTCACAGAAGCTCTGGAGTAGACCTCTGATTCCCAGTCTATAGTATGAGTAAACAGCTCTGCAGACTCAACCATCTGTGTTACCCCATACTCAGACAGGCGGCTGGAGACTTGGGAGCTGTGAGGAAGCAAGTGCGATTGGGATGACAACTCTGAGGACTGAGTAGTTGTGATGTTGAAGTTGACATGGAGGAGAGCCCACTTGAACGAGCACTTGATATCCGTTCAAGCACCTGCTGTTTTTGTGCCTCATCTGGAATTTTTGGTGATGCTCGTAGCGATGGTCGTAAGAAAGGGATCATATCAGATTGTCCACGAAAAGAAGAAGACATCTTACTTTGGCTGGAAGATGGTCTTTTTTATGCAGATGTTACTGTTGCTTTACCACCTACCACATGGACACAACCTTTTTTTCCCTTTCGAACTCGCCTATTCCCCTTTCCACCAGCAGCAGGCCTTTTGCCACTCATTTTAGTGCTTAACTAATTGGCAACTCTGTATCTGTAGTTGTTGGCACAACAACCGATGAATGAAAACCGAGCAGAACTGAGTGGTCAAACTGTGGTACTAGGCCCAAAACGATTTACTGGGTTAGATGCAGTAAAAATTTAGATACACGGGCGTGCAGACACTGCTCCCAGGCCCAAAGCTATTTACTGGGTAAGATGCAGTAAAAATTTAGATATACAGGCTTGCAGACACTGCTCCTTGGCCCAAAACTATTTACTGGGTTAGATGCAGTAATAATTTAGATACACAGGCTTGCAGACACTGTTCCTAGGCCCAAAACTATTTACTGGGTTAGATGCAGTAATAATTTAGATACTCAGGTGTGCAGACACTACTCCTAAGCCCAAAACTATTCACTGGGTTAGATGCAGTAAAAATTTAGATACACAGGCGTGCAGACACTGCTCCTAGGCGCAAAACTATTCACTGGGTTAGATGCAGTAAAAATTTAGATACACAGGCGTGCCGACACTGCTCCTAGGCCCAAAACTATTTACTGGGTTAGATGCAGTAAAAATTTAGATACACAGGCGGTGTAGCTTCACAGGTTGGCAACTCTGTTGACGTGCAGACACTGCTACTAAGCCCGAAACGATTTCCTGGGTTAGATACTGCGAAAATTTAGATACACAGGAGGGCTACTCAGATGACTATCAGACAATGCTACTTGCCCAACAGGATTGGCTGAGCTAGATGACACCAAATGCTGTGACAAACACTTGCACAGCACTGGCACAGACCTGCCTGGCAAAAAGTGCTATGAATTGTTGTAACCTATGCTGAAAAGGGCTGATATTACAACTATTCCCGACTCCTCCCGACTCCCTAAACCTATCTCTCTGACAATTCGCTCGCAATTCACACTCTTATACTCTATAGTGCCCACAGCAGCAGTGGTGCCGTCTAACACTAAGCTGCAGCAGTGAAGAAATGGTGGCGACGGGGAAAATGGCTGGTTCTTATAGGGTATGGACATGTGACATACACAGCCAATGACACATGCCCTTGCTTGTGTGCGTCAAATGCACATTACTGTGTGTGCACTGCTGATAGGCTGAGAGACTGCACCGCCCCACTGTAAATGTGGGAAAGAAAAAAAATGGAGATCGGCATTATTTCAGCACAGATCTATCCCCTGCCCCCACCCGCCCACTATGCACTGAAACAGTCTATTAACAATGATAAACAGTTTTAATGTGCAAATCAATTTAGGCTTTTGGTGAACAAACAGTTATCGAACAGAAACTCGAACAGCCGAATTTTAAGCAAATTGTTCGAGTTCGACGAACGACTCGAACACCGCCCAAAACAGCTCGAATTTGCAATTGGTGAACAGTTCGCTCGAACACAGCTCATCTCTACTGTTAATGTGTGATTGGTGAGAAGTGGAGTTTTTCCAAGAGACAGCGGTGGGGCTGTGGAAATTCGAGGGGTAGAGGCGGGGCTAGGGTGGAGCCTGAGCGGAGTCTTAAGGGAGCCCAAAAAATGTTGTCAGTAAGGGGCCCCGAAATTGCTAGTGGCAGCCCTGCTCCCCAGTCAACAGATAGTGGAGAAGCGTCACAGTGCGTAACAAAGCGGCTACCAGAAAGCTGAAACTCTACACCAGTCAATGTATTTTTATGTAAGGAAGCGCATAAAAAGACCATACAAAATTATTATTCTGTCCTTGAACTGCTTTCTTTACAGCAACGTGGTTCACTTTGAAACTACACTCTTCTCTATCTCCTAATCGATATGCAAAAGAGGGTTTATCTTCATTTGCAGACCGGGCTGCAACAGCTGTAATGTTCAAGGGCAATTATTGGAGTTGTGAGAATCACAGCTTTTTCAAGTGAGCAACTCCATAATTCCTTCTTAGCTGTACCATTCAATATGACCCTATGTGCTCTTGTCACCCTTCTTTTATCTATACGCGCACATACGCAGAGACCTATCACTTGAGTGTAGCGAGCTGGGAGAAGCCGCTGAAGATCAGCCCGCCCTGGAGTATGTTTTTCTCTGCAATGTCGCAGTGTTTCAGAGTCAAACATACCTTGCTGAGAGCGTACAGCCAGTGCCTGATACATTCTGTCCCTGGATCAGGTAACATGTATCAGCTGTCACGTTCACTTTTTAATGCAACCTAAGAAACATCTTTATATAGCTCCTCCTTGTTGCTGTGACAGAGCATGCTCAGTGATTTGTTCAGTTCTGCACATACACAAGTTCAATATATAAAATTGTACAACTTTTACATTCTTGTGCTCTGTAACATCCCTTGCTGTATCTCTTGTTTCTGCCTCCCAGGGGGCTGCATACCCTGGTCTGTACATGTATCCTGTGTCTCTCATTTCTGCCTCCCAGGGGGCTGCATACCCTGGTCTGAATACTTGTTCCTGTAACTGATCTTGTACCTGACCTTGTCTGAACTAAGTCCTATACCTGTGTCCATTTGTATCCCTGTCTGTAGCCTTCCCTATCCTGCTGTGGGTTTCCTTTTGTTCACTCCTTCTACTCTTGGCTCCACATCATGCGGCTCTGCTCTTTGCTCCGCATCTTGTAGCTCTGCTCTTTGCTCCACATCCTGCGGCTCTGCTCTTTGCTCTGCAACTTGCAGCTCTGCTCTTTGCTCCACAACCTGCGGTTCTGCTCTTTGCTCCACAACCTTTTTGTCTGCTCTTTGCTCCACAACCTGTGGTTCTGCTCTGCTGCTCACCTTATGGTTCTGCTCTACTGCGCACCTTGCAGTTCGACTCTGCTGCGCACCTTGCACTTCTGCTCTGCTGCGCACCTTGCGGTTCCACTCTGGTGCGCATCCTGCGATTCTGCTTTGCACCACATCCCACTGTTCTGCTCCGCATCCTGTGGTTATTCTCTGCTCCGCATCCTGCAATTCTGCTCTGCTCCGCATCCTGCACTTCTGCTCCTTTAGTCTGTACTGGCTCCTATCAGTTCCTGCCCCTTCAGTCTGAACTGGTTCCTACCTGTTCCCTTTTCCCACTCATACCTGCCTATGTTCCTTTCCTATCTGAACCAGTTCCAGTCCCACTAGCCGTGCCCGCCTGCCTGACAGAGTGCCAGCCGTGCCCGCTTGCCTGCCAGAGTGCCAGCTGTGCCTGCCTGCCAGAGTGCCAGCCGTGCCCACCTGCCTGCCAGAGTGCCAGCCGTGTCTGCCAGAGTGCCAGCCAAGCCCGCCTGCCTGCCAGAGTGCCAGCCATGTCCTCCTGAGTACCAGCCATGCTCGTCTGTACTTGCCCGCACCTGTCAATAGACTTCTGTTCCCCAGTGAGATCAGTTGCTATGGCCAGACACTGCCCTAGAGTGGTACCTGTAGAAGAAGAAGAAGGCTAGTACTCGACTTTTGTGGAGGTGACGGTGCTACTGAACAGAGCCAGTAGGCCCATCAATAATAAATTTACTACATGTTCAAATTCTAGAAAACAACCTACGAAGGGCGACATTGTGATTAAGGCCACTGATTGGCCGAAACGATAATTTTTTCTGTCTCCTCACTTTTCACCAATAAATTATTCACTTGAAGCAATCCTTATCCTGTACAAGTGCAGTGATTATATATTTTATTACTGGAGTGGTACCTGGCAGCTACCTGCCGCACAAGCCTGACTTCTCCACTAGAGGCTCCAGTGAACACCAAGGTAGCTTCTTAGTCACACCCCTCCAGGGTAGTCTGGATTGTTGCTCATTGGGGCCACAATCCCACACTCGCGCCACCCAGTCATGGTGTGTGCGTTACATGCTCATATGGGAATATCTGTGATATCTATCAGAGACTGAGGACAAAACAACAAATGCATGGCCATACTATATAAACAATGTATGTTAATGATAGACTTTGTATCAGTAAAGTTTTTGAATTTTTATTTCTGGACTGTTTAGCTTTATGTACTAAAATCTAAAAAATACTTGTACTATTTTAATAAGTAAACCCAAAGAAAACCTCAAGAAAATGAGCCGGAACACATTTTAGTATAAGTACAATGTGTAGGTGCACATTCACACTGTGGCTATTAACAGACAGAACCTAGGAAAAATACTTACATACAAAAGTATGGTTCCCCCTTTTAGGGCTGTGTATTTTGTCTATATAGATTTCCATGGGCAGGTGGTGAAATTGTCAGGTCCTGCTCTGCCCTCATATATTCTGAGGCCTACTGGCACTTAGTGAGGTGAATTTCAAGCATTAGAGGTCATCCTGGTTGGGTACACCTTGTCGGGGTGAGATGGCTTTTATGCTCTTTTGATTAAAATAGTGTCAGCTAAGTACCCTATGTTATTTACATGTACAATTACCATTTATTTATTTATCTAATTACTGTATTGTATATGCTCATTTTGCTTTTATCATAAATTCACAAGCAGTTGAGGGCAAATTTTTACACAAACAAACCACATTTTCAAGTAATGGATATACTAACTTGAAGCTTTTGAAAGCGAGTTTCTTGCCTACACTCCAAAATAAGGAAGAGGTCAAGTCCAGTTGACCTTACCAGTGACTTAAAGGGGATATCCGACTTAAAAAAATGAATTTTCAATAGGCAGTGAGTATTATAAAATTAAAAAAGAGAGTACAATAACCAGTTCTAGCATCAACCCAACAAGCACAGGCTGCGTTGGTGGTCTCTACGGGGCAGGAGACAATGATGTCCCATTCTTTAGTCACCTAAATACTGAGGTCTAGGATATGCTGCAGCAGCCTAACACTGTGCAGTAAATGAGTCTGAGTCTGGCTGTGATTCCCTGCACTGTAAGGAGACACCACACGGCAACAGATCTGAGCTGTCTTAATTCTTAAATTGGGGATTTTTCAATGGATTCATTGGAAAATCCCATTCACCTATAACAATCTCATTCACCTATAACAGAAAAATGTAATCAAGTCATGGAAGAGGAATAGTGGAAGAAGCTGGAAAAGAGTAGGGATCAGTGAATTGATTTGATAAGAATCAAATTTGTGTCAATGTTTTGAGAATATGCTGACCCTGGCGAAAAAGATTTGTTATTTGCGTCTTGATAATTGCTTACATATTGCAGACGATTGCCTTAGTCAAAGAGGGATGACATGACCTTGAGCGCTGCACGTCAGGCTTCCCAAAATGTCTTGCAGCTATCATATGATATAGCACAGCCAATCAGGAGGGACTATTATAACCTGTATAAAAACACAAGCAGGGAATGCAGCAGCGATTTCAGAGTGCATCTGGATAGGGAAAGGACATAACAGCTCACAGCTTAGCAATATAGACTGGAGAAACTGTTTAACACAGGAATGAAGAAGACTGAGGAAAAGAGAATACCGTCATAGATGTTTTCAAGACCAACTGAAAGCTCGATTTATAGCAAAACTATTAGTTGCAAATTTAATTTCCTGGGAAATTCTGCAAAGCTGCCGAACTCTAATTTTAAGAATGCAATCATACATATTAAGAGTAAAGGACAATGTTATAATAAAATAGCACAGATTGAAAATGTTATTTTATTTTAGTATACTGATAAAATAAAATGGTAAAACCATTGCATTGAATTTAAAAGCAACAAAAGATAATTATGCAGGTTTTTTTCATCTTAGTTCAAAGTTTAAGAGATTATCCGATCCCAAAATATCTGAGATAAAGAGGAAATTGTGGGCAGGCGAAAAGAAGGTTGTCAGGGTAAAGTTATCTCTCACACTTAGCAGACTTCCGTTTCTTCTCCGGCCTGAAGTGGGTGAAGAAAAAGAACAAAGGTTACTAGTCAGCTGTGTACCAAATGTTATGTAATGTTACATTACAATGCAAGTCTTCATGCAATTCATTTTTCAAATTTAACTGGTTTATATAACATTAGGTAAAAGTACCTGGCTAAACTTATAGTACTGCTGGCTAAACTTATAGTACTGCTATTTAAAACACATCAGTGGAAACTTTCCATTCACATGTCTGTTAATAATATTTGAGTATATGAATTGCTAATTCTGTTTTTAAAAATACATTTTGTGTCTGAGCTTCCGCAGAACATGTTTATAATGAAAATCAGGAAAGATAATGAGCACAATTGGGTCTTACATGGGTTAAAAAGCTAAATTAAAGCAAAGAATGTGCTCACCTTCAAAGGCTGTGAAAGGCGCAACCCTGTGAACCCTGAAAAAACTGGCTGCTGCGTCACCATCAGCCCCAGTGGACCTGAACTGCAGCATCGGCCATCCCTTGCCGAACACCACGGGTGGCGTCACGAATCAATCCCAGATATATTTTCCCCTTGCATTTTTATTGCACGCCCAGAGCCACGGAGTCGGGTCATGGCCCCGTGACTTCCCCAAAGAACTGTCCAACCTGGTTCTCAGTACCCTACGACTCTGGTGGGCGTTGCACACTGCATCTTTTGAGTCTTTGATGAGACTTTCCCATTCAATTTTTTGGGTGAGTAAAAAAAAATTGGATCAAAAACATGTTTGGAAGTAAAAATGATATCCCTGAAAATGCAATCTCGTCCTGCAAATAACAAGCACCCACTCAACTCTGTCAGCAGAAAAATAAAAAAGATAAAGCACTATGAATGTGGCATTACAGAAACTATTTTTTTTCCAATATAATTGATCTTATTGTGAAAAAGTAGCAAAACATAAAAATACTTTTAGAAATCTGGTATCATTGTAACTGTACTGAACTAAAGAATCAAGCTGTTTTATCACTTTTACCGCATGGTCAAAGGCATAAAAGAATAAATAAAACCCATTCCTAAATTTTGTTCATTTTAGATACCAAAAATGTGAATTAAAAAAATGATCAAAAGTTGCTATATACCCATTTTCTTAGACATGTACAAAAGTACCGTCATAGCAAATAGATAAATGGCTGCACTCAATTGTACTAAAGCAAGGGAATGTGTAATACATGAAATGTGAATAGCATAATGGCTTGTGAAATCTATGAAAAAACACACGAGATGCTTAGCACAAAATTTGGCCAAAAAATGTGAGCCCATTCACCAACGTCAAGGTAATCTCATGGATCGGATGGGTCCCTGACCTGACTGCCTAGTGTGAACACTTACCTCTGGCTGATACCACGGTAAAGCCTGCATTTATAGGAAGGTCGGAACCAAATGTGTTTGGATGTAATTAAAATCATAGCATGGTGAAAGGGCGGGGTGTTCAAGTCAGAAAAAAATAGTACTTAGCAAGTAAACAAAATGATGGAAATCACTGAGAACAGAGGCCAGATTGAGTTCAGAGTGCTCAGTGAAGAGCAAGGGAAAAAGTATGAACTATACCTTAAGAATGATCCAAAATGTTATATACCCCAAAATTGTAGCAATAAAACTTCAATTCAACCCACTAAAACCATGCCCCAACTCAGAGCCATCATCTATCACGGGGAATAAAAGGGGTTTATACGTTGCAGGTAGTACAATGGCTCTGGAAAAACATTAATCGTTAATCGTCTATGGGCAGTCCAGAAGTAGTTAAATGTGGTGCACTCCACATTACAGTACAGTACAATATTTGTGTGTTGCACACCTGTCCCAGGCTTGCTCCCTTCACCTTGATCCATTGGCCTCTGTTGAGCTCCATGTCTGGGTTTGCAGGTTGCCCAGTGTGTGACATCATCTACATAGGTCTTTTAGGGCATATTAGAACACACACTAGTTTCTTTGGACTGTTATTCTAGACTTTAGCTAGTTTCTGCACTCCACCTATAGACACTGTTACTTGATTCTGTCCCTGCTGCTGACTTTGATGCATCCATCCAATGGTTCCCAAGATTCATGAGGGTGTCTCATCCTCACTTTCCATGTTCCATCCTGCCGGCTGCACCAACATTCGAGACCCGTGTACTCACCTGGACCAGGAGCTTAGAGAGTCGACTTCACCGGGTGAGCCTAAAGAGAGCATAGCATTGTGAATGCATTAGTAAGGTGTTCAAGTTCCCATATACACCTCTATTGTGTCTGTGAGAGCAACATACCTACAATGGCTTAGTAAGTCCGCTGCAGATCTGGGTCAAATTCATAGATGTTTCCTATTTTTAACTAACCTTAATTCCTGAAACCTACAAAGAAGACAATGGTTCCACTCATATAAAATATGGTAGGGTACTAGCTTAAATTATATACCGAAAAAACAGATAACATTCATCAGGATAAAAGGTGCAAAGGTGCAAAAACTCACAGAGAACAGAGGGCTGGTGGGTTTGATCGTATGGATAGAGCATCATAGACATATTAGAGCACTATATGGGTTATACACAATGACTTGCACAAGTTCATAAAACAATGTGTGGGAATTATCAACCCAACAGGATCTATTGACAGACGCACAACTGAAACATACGATCGGGTACAGAGATCATACCCTTGGAAGAAGCACACGGTACGTCAGGGTGCAGAGAGAAGAAGTACAAGCAAAACATATGCTGGGTTGCAGAGAGCTGTTCCCTTTGGAAGAAATGCAAGTGAAACATTTGTCAAGGTGCAGATAGCTTGCTGGGTAATTTCTGTTTATTGATCTATGCACTTGTCACTTTGTTGTTTGGTACTTTCTTGGTTCTATATTCTATACTTTATGCATTAGGCAATGTGCAGTTCATGATATGTAACTAATCTACTTCTAGAACATTCCAGTTCTGCGTCATTTGCACTGTGTGCCATACAATCTGACCTCCGGACCCCTGTTTTTTGGATGTTTATCCACCCTTGCATGTATTTGCTTTTATTCAGTTTTTATGATGTTATATCAAATAAATCACTATTTTATCCTGTTATAACTTTTTTGTTATTAAATAGCACTTTAATTCCCAAAGGGAATATTACCTAGTTTTCCAAGTTTTCTCTGGCTTTCCCAGATCTGGCTGGTTGCATATCAGTATGGGAATCGAAGATGGTTCACTGTATAACTAAGCAGATGTACCATTCAAGTTAGAAAGCTATGAGACAATTCCTGAGGGGCATGTCATGAAGCTTTCCCACACAAAGATGTATGCCTTTTATGTAGGAAACTTCCTACTGTATGTCATTTAATGGATATAATATGAAACCTTTTATGCTTTGTTTGATGTATTTCTTCAGAAATATTTACTGTATATTCTCCATTGTTTCATCACAAAGATTTAGCAATACATATATAGCACAAAGAGATACCAAAAAGAGCAGGCATCACTCGAGGTAATACTCAATTTAAAAAGTTAAAACATCTATTGACCCATAGATAAAGTGGCAACATTTTGGCTTAAAGGGAATCTGTGACCCTTTTTGAGCTTCCTGAGTTAATAATATGGGCATACAGGTTGTATACCACTGAAATTAGTCATACCTAAACACCTCCTGGATGTCACCTTGTTTAGTAAAAATAATCTTTTATAGCTTCGATCTTCCAGGCTATGGGGTGCAGCGCACAGGCTACATGGAAGATAAGACTGCCTCCGGTCTTCGTTATACAAGATTTCTCCTCCCCTTCTCTTCAGACGTCCCTTTGATGTCATGTGTTCTGCTGGAAGTCCTGCACCTGCACATTATGACTGCTGTCACTCCTCTGAATTGTGGGGAATTTACCTTTACTGTTCACCGGAGATCACAAGCACCGGAAGTTACCGTGACTCTCCGAAACCTGCACACATAAAAATTGAAGACAGTACCCAAAGAAGGACGGAACAGTGCTGAGAAAGGGGTTGTCTTAGTAGTGGAAATCCCCTTTAAAACATTCATTTACCAGGATACATTTGAAAAGAAAGAAAGAATTACATTTAGTCAGTCATGCAGATGGGGAGAGTTTTTGGGAGCAAGGAGAAAGTTACTTCATGGTTAGAGTTGTCATCAGTTAGTAGTGAAAGAAGACAGTGAAACCAGTCACAGGTATAGTGACTAGATAGGTCACATACGGATGATGTAGGATCATGCGAGACCACTATGTCATCACAGGTCATTGTCTCGCAAGGCATTACTGGGAACGGGAGCTGCCGGGAGCATCGCTAAGGTCTGGGCTGGATGCGGGGGCCACCAGAAAGTGAGTATATATATTTTTTATTTTAATTCTTTTTTAACAGGGATATGATGCCCAAACTGCTATATACTATGTGGCTGTGTTATATATTACGTGGCTGTGCTATATACTAGATGGGCTGTGCTATATACTACGTGGCTGTGTTATATGCTACGTGGCTGCTACATACTACGTGAGTTGTGTTATATACTACGCGGCTATGTTACCCTTGAGAAAGGCTCATCATGCCGAAACGCACGTTGGGGTACACGCTGTAGACTATCACTTTCCAGTGCCTGCTCAGGTAATTATGTAGTAATTTCATGGTAGCCAATGGGTGGCAATTATTTGATATATTATTCTTATGGACTATATCTTTCCTGGCATGGCGAATTGCAACATTATATGTCCCCCCTGGTCGGTATAATAAGACTCCATTTGAGTCTCTTACTGGGACTTTTGATATTTTGTTATTATTGCGATGGTCCTCATGCCTGTACCCCTGCCGTTTCCCTGTGCACATTGTGGCTTGAGTACTTTTTTCCTCTCCTCCTGGCTTTGCCAAATGTCCTGTTTTATATATATTTATTTAATAAAGAGTTTGTTATAATTATTTCTACAATTTTTTTGTTGGGTGTTCTTTGATCGTAGTTTTTTCTTAGGTTTTGTATTCTATGGTAGCGATTATCCCGTAGTTATATCCATCATAACCCATCTGTAGGATTTTTACTTTATGTGATCTGTTCTTACTTACATTATGGGTATGCTTCCTATGAAGCTGTGGTTCCTACGTGGCTATGTTATATATTACGTGGCTGTGCTATATACTACATGGGCTGTGTTATATACTATGTGGGCTGTGCTATATACTACGTGGGCTCAGCTGTGCTATATACTACGTGGGCTGTGTTATATGCTATGTGGGCTGTGTTATATACCACATGGCTGTGCTTTATGCTATGTGGCTGTGCTATATACTATGTGGCTGTGTTATTTGCTACATGAGCTGTGTTATATACTATGTGGCTGTGCTATATGCTACGTGGTTGTGCTATATACTATGTGGGCTGTGCTATATACTACATGGCTGTGCTATATACTACCTGGGCTGCGTTATATACTACATGGCTGTGTTATATACTATGTGGCTGTGCTATATGCTATGTGGGCTGTTATATACTTTGTGGGCTGTGTTATATACTACGTAGCTGTGTTATATACTATGTGGGCTATGTTATATACTATGTGGCTGTGCTATATACTACATGGCTGTGCTATATACTATGTGGGCTGTGTTATATACTACGTGGGCTGTGCTATATGCTATGTGGCTGTGTTATATGCTAAGTGGCTGTGCTATATGCTACGTGGGCTGTGTTACATACTATGTGGTCTATGTTATATGCTACGTGGCTGCGTTATATGCAACATGACTGTGCTATATGCTACGTGGGCTGTTGTATGCTACGTGGCTGTGCTATATACTATGGGGGCTGTGCTATATGCTACATGGCTGTGCTATATACTACATGGCTCTGCTATATGCTACGCGGGCTGTGTTATATACTACATGGGCTGTGTTATATACTACGTGGGCTGTGTTATATACTACGTGGGCTGTGCTATATACTACATGGCTGTGTTATATACTACATGGGCTGTGTTATTTACTATGTTGGCTGTGCTATATACTACAGACAGACAGACAGACAGACGGAAAAACCCTTAGACAATTATATATATAGATGTGGCTGTGCTATATACTATGTGGCTGTGTTATATGCTATGTGGCTGTGCTATATGCTATGTGACTGTGTTATATGCTATGTGGCTGTGCTATATGCTATGTGGGCTGTGCTATATGCTATGTGGGCTGTTGTATGCTACATGGCTGTGCTATATACTATGGGGGCAGTGTTATATCCTACCTTGCTGTGCTATATGCTACATGGCTCTGCTATATGCTATGTGGGTTGTGTTATATACTACATGGGCTGTGTTATATACTATGTGGGCTGTGCTATATATTACATGGCTGTGTTATATGCTACATGGGCTGTGTTATTTACTATGTGGGCTCTGTTATATACTACATGCTACATGGCTGTTTTATATACTACGTGACTGTGCTATATGCCATGTGGGCTGTTATATGCTATGTGGCTGTGCTATATACTATGGGGGCTGTGTTATATGATATGTGGCTGTGCTATGTGCTACGTGGGATGTGCTATATGCTACGTGGCTGTGCTATATACTACATGGCTGTGTTATACTACATGGCTGTGTTATATGCTACATGGCTGTTCTATATGCTACGTGGGCTGTTATAAACTATGTGGGCTGTGTTATATACTACATAGCTGTGTTATATACTATGTGGGCTGTGTTATATACTACATGGCTGTGTTATATACTACATGGCTGTGTTATATGCTACGTGGCTGTGCTATATGCTACGTGGGCTGTGCTATATGCTACGTGGCTGTGCTATATACTACATGGCTGTGCTATATGCTATGTGGCTGTGCTACATACTACGTGGGCTGTGTTATATACTAAGTGGTTGAGTTATATGCTACGTGGCTGTGCTATATGCTACATGGGCTGTGTTATATACTACAGGGCTGTGCTATATGCTACGTGACTGTGCTATATGCTACGGGGGCTATGTTATATGCTACGTGGCTGTGTTATATGCTACGTGACTGTGCTATATACTGTGGGGGCTGTGTTATATCCTACATTGCTCTGCTATATGCTACGTGGGCTTTGTTATATACTACATGGGCTGTGTTATATACTACGTGGGCTGTGCAATGTACTACATGGCTGTGTTATATACTACGTGGGCTGTGTTATATACTACATGGGCTGTGTTATATACTGCGTGGCTGTGCTATATGCTACATGGGCTGAGCTATATACTACGTGGCTGTGCTATATACTACGTGGATGTGCTATATACTACATGGCTGTGCTATATGCTTCACATTTTGCACTTTTACAAATGTTCTATGTTAATATATTCTAATGTTTACTTTAAAAAGTTTTCCATTAAAAAATTGTCATATTCAATGTATATAGTTTTTTCTTTGCAGCAAGTTCAGCTAACAATAAAATGCCAACTGGTAGCTGAGGAAAAGGGAGTAGGTCACAAAAATTGGCATATAAGGGGTTGAATTATATAAAGCCCCTCTGCTGTATGGTATTGTAGAATTTACAATAGCTATCACTCATGTAAGAAGTGAAATCTGGCATTGTACTATACCTATATTTCTCTGCTGTATCTGTGCATCATGAATTGTGGTATGTGTTAAGGGGGGGGGGGGGCACTGAGACTCTTTCGCCCTGGGCCCTCAAAACCTAGAGCCTGCCCTGCCTACTAAATATATGTTCCACCAGTTCCACCAGTAAAGTTCACTTTATTTTTATAAAATGGACTTTATTCTTTCTTGCTTTTGCTTTACTTCAGTGGTTCCTACATGATCTGAGGGTATGTGGTAAACATTTGAAAAGAACAACATCACACACACCTCAACCAGAGTGACCTTTACATGTTTATCATGCATGTATAGTGAAATATCTTATGTTACAGGATTCACTTGAATGGGTTGTCCACTGCAGCCAATCACTGGGCTCAGCAGCTCTGCTCATGCAGGTGGCACATGCCGCTGAGCCCACAAATTGGTTGCAGTGATTGGGATCAATGCTGCCTTTTGCCAACAAAGACCAGAATCATTGCTGGACTTGGTGAGGGAGAATAATTCTGTGTTTGGAATCATCTGTAAGCCTACGGGTTAATATAAATAATTCCTAGATAACCCACTTAAAGTTGAAAATCACATTAGCTGAGTTTTCTGAGGCCAGGTTCACATTTGTGTTCAGGAGGGCTGCGGATGGCTGCGTACTTCCTCCCTTCTTCCTCCATGAAGCTCCGCCTATGCTCCGCCTACTTCTGTATGTGTCTTGCATACAACACATGTCTCTGCGTACCCAATCTTAAAGATAGGTACATAGGGAAACGCTGGACGCATTCAGAAGTAGGGAGGAAGAAGGGAGGAACTAGGCAGCCACCGCAGCCCTCCTGAACGCAAATTTGAACCTAGCCTTAAATGCTTCAACCAGCTTTGATTATCATTGTAACTTGACTGCTTTTACTTTAAAAACCAAAAGACATGAACTGGAATATAAGCTGGTATGCATGCAACACATAGGAGCATGTTCATACTGGCCACTAAACAGACAAAACATAAAATAAAAACAAAATGAGCAAATACCCTTGAATAAACAAATAGCAATAGTGCATGAAATAACTTGGGTTTGTTGGTTAACATAAAAGCCATTCATCCCATCACTACTTTAAGTAGGCTTAATCTTTCTTCATGATAAAAACTGTAAAAATCCAAGCTAAAATTTCCATAACTGTAAAAATATGCTGTACAAATATGGCCCGGCCACTGATGAATACTTTTATTGTATTCTTTGAATAGCTGAATAATAATTAACAAGGGCAGAACAGCAGCCAAATTCTCCTCCAGTTATTTCAACTGTTAATCCTGACCTGTTTGTCTTTCTTTAATCGATCATTTACACCAGTGACTCGGAAAGCAGTCCTCAAGGCTTTTCCATTTGGTCACTGTGTGAAAAAACCTTCCTTAAAATATAGGCTGATTGAAGAAGAACTTGTTCATTGGCCATATAAAAGTTCCTTTAGACTTTGTTTAAACCATCAATAAGAATAAGCAAACTCAGACTCATTACTGGTATACAAAACTGCACAGTGGGAAAAATAATTATTTGATACACTGTAGGTACACTATACTGTGAGATACAGAATCTACAAATAAAAAAACATAAAATCACATTGTATGATTTTTACATAATTAATTTGCATTTTATTGCATGAAATATTTGATCACCTACCAACAGCAAGAATTCTGGCTCTTACAGACCTGTTAGTTTTTATTTAAGAAGCCATTCTACTCTGCACTCATAGCTTGTATTAATTGCACCTGTTTGAACTTGTTACATGTATAAAAGATATGTCTACACACTCAATCACACTCCAACCTCTCCACCATGGACAAGACAAAAGAGCTGTCTAAAAACACCAGGGACAAAATTGTAATTGTAGACCTGCACAAGACTGGGTAAGTATTTGATAAACTGCAGATTTTGTAAGTTCTCCCAACTACAAAGAATGGAGAGGTTTGTTTTATCACATTCATCAATCACACTCCAATATCTCTACTATGGCCAAGACCAAAGAGCTGTCTAAGAGCTGTCCAGATACAAAATTGTAGACCTGCACAAGGCTGGGATAGGCTACAGGACAATAGGCAAGCAGCTTGGTGAGAAGGCAACAAGTGTTGGCACAATTATTAAAAAATGGAAGAAACACAAAATTACTGTCAATCTTCCTTGGTCTGGGGCTACATGCAAGATCTCTCTCGCCTTATAGGGTAAGACCTGATGAGAGCTGGGACCACAGTTTAAAACATTACCATTAGTAAAACACTACACCATCAAGGATTAAAATCCTGCAGGGTACGCAAGATCCCACTGCTCACACTAGCTCATGTCCAGGCCCATTTGAAGTTCACCAATGTCCACCTAGATAATCCAGAGGAGGCATGGTAGAAGGTCATGTAGACTTTCTGCAACTCCATAGAGATCTAACAAAGTTTGAAAAATTTAGTTTGTTGTTGTCGCCTCCTGCACATTCCATTTCTCTACTCTAAAACCTTTTTACTGCCCAGGCAACTGGTGACAGACCATCGTTCTGTTTTATATGAGAAAAGGAGCTGGGAAAATCTTTTGATGATTCGCAATGGGCTAAATCTTTTCTATTGGCCCACAAGACATCAATTGGAACCAAGGCCCAAAAGACCTCTTTCTAGTTCATCACTAGATAGTACAGAGTACTGGAAGTTCTCCCATGATTGTACCCTGTGGTTTCAGATAGGAATGGTTCTTCAATAGGATGGAACACTTGATATTGATAACCTGCAGATGTTGATAAATATTGTGCGATATCGAGAGATAGGATTGAATTCCAAGAATCCAATGTCCTGGACTTAACAGTATTTTATCAATTTATATCCTATGCTAGTCCGCTTACACCCGCATAGAAGAGCAAGTAATTTATTAGAATATGGATGTCGATGGAATACTTCCCCTTGTTCCCCATTGTACAATATGTGTTGTATGCCTCCATTGTTAATGATAATGATATTTATTTTATTTTATGCTCCTGACTTTTAGTTCTTTTTTTATGTTAATTATGTTAAAAAACATTAAATAAACACAGAATTTGCAAAATTATACCTATACTGCTGAAGCACAGCTATGAATAGCGCAGGCAATTGGATGATAGACGCTTCAAGTCTCCTAAAGGGACTATTAAATAAAGTTAAAAAAAAGTTTATAAATGTGAAAAAATAAGAAAAAATATATAAAGTTCAAATCACCCCTCTTTTGCTCATTTGGAAATAAAACAATAAAAAAGACATATTTGGTATTGATGCATTCAGAAATGTCTGAACTATCAAAATATTAAATAATTAATAAAAGAAAAACGAGCGTACAGAGAGAAAAAAATCAACATCAGATTTATGATTGCTTGTCCGCCACAATATTGCAATAAAAGTTGATCAAAACATTGTATGTACCGTATATACTCGAGTATAAGCCGAGCTGCGGCACCCGGAGACAGTGTGACAGGCAGGGGCAGCGTCAGGAGCGCCGGGACTAGGTGAGTATGCCTCAGCGCCCTCTCCCCCTCACCCGCCGACCCTGCCGCCCACCGTGACTCGAGTATAAGCCGAGAGGGGCACTTTCAGCCCAAAAATTTGGGCTGAAAATCTCAGCTTATACTCGAGTATATACAGTACCCAAAAATGGTATAAATAATAATGTCAACTCAGGGCAGAAATAATAAGCCATCACTCAGCCAAAGATTGTGAAAAAATAGAAAAGCTAGGTCTCGGAAAATGGCGACTAAGGCAAAAACTTTTTTTCATACAAATTTGAGATTTTTTTCACCACTTAAATAAAAAGGAAACTATACATGTTTGGTATCTGGTACTCATACTGACCTGGGGAATCATATTGCCAGGTCAGTTTTACCATGTATCAAACATGGTAAATATAAAACCCAACAGAAATTGTGGAATTGCATTTTTTTTTAAATTTCACAGCACTGTAATTTTTCTCTGCCTTTTTTCCAGCACACTGTATGGTAAAATCAATGGTATAATTTGAAAGTACAACTCATCCTGATGATTGTATAAAAAAAAGTTATTGCTCTTGGAGAAGGGGAGGAAAAAAAGAAAAAACAGAAAATGGCCATGGCGTGAAGTGGTTAGCGCTTGACTTTTAGATTGATGTTCTGCTCATTACATTTTCAGAAATATGAATTTTCAATGTTTGCGTTTCATAAATCAAACAAAAGCTTACCACAACTTTGATTTATTTCATTCTCTTGTGAAGAAGAACTGAGGCCACACACTGGCAGCAGGGTTAGGTGATAGATGGATGGGATATTCTCTCAAAAAAAGTGATAACTGGGGACGGTCGATTTGATATAATGTAAATTTGGGCTGAATTTTATCAAATTCATTGGTCCTGGTGTATAAAAATTGGCAAATAAATGCATGACTACTTTTTACATATTACAGAAAATTGTATCAGCCGCAGAAGACTGAACGTGACTTTAGATACTACTGCAAAGGTTTTCCCATTATACCTTGTAACTATCAAATCACATGATATAGCATAGTCAATGAGGAGAGATTATCATTGCCTGTACATTAGCTTAGGCAGGGAATTCGGCAGCCAAATTAGGGTGATTTACAATAGTGAAGACTAGGGTTGAGCGAAACGGGTCGAACATTTTCAAAAGTCGCCGACTTTTGGCGAAGTCGAGTTTCATGAAACCCGATCTGACCCCTGTGCGTTGTCGGCCATGTGGTACGCGACTTTCGCGCCAAAGTCGCGTTTCAATGACGCGAAAAGCGCCATTTCTCAGCCAATGAAGGTAAACGCAGAGTGTGGGCAGCGTGATGACATAGGTCCTGGTCCCCACCATCTTAGAGAAGGGCATTGCAGTGATTGGCTTGCTGTCTGCGGCGTCACAGGGGCTATAAAGGGGCGTTCCCGCCGACCGCCATCTTACTGCTGCTGATCTGAGCTTAGGGAGAGGTTGCTGCCGCTTCGTCAGAAGCAGGGATAGCGTTAGGCAGGGTACATTAACCACCAAACCGCTTGTGCTGTAGCGATTTGCACTGTCCAACACCACCTTCGGTGTGCAGGGATAGTGGAAGCTACATTTTTTTTTTCTCAGCGCTGTAGCTCATTGGGCTGCCCTAGAAAGCTCCCTGATAGCTGCATTGCTGTGTGCACGCCGCTGTGCAAACCAACTGCTTTTTTCAAAGCACAAATCCTCTTGTTCCTTCCTTTCTGCACAGCTATCTTGTTTGTTTGTCCACACTTTTTATTTAATTTGTGCATCAGTCCACTCCTTATTGCTGCCTGCCATACCTGGCTGAGATTACTGCAGGGAGATAGTAATTGAAGGACAGTTCCTTTTTTTTTTTTTTTTTTTTTTTTGTGGGAGATTAAGATTGGCATTTCTGCTAGAGTGCCATCCCTGTCTGTGCCATCTCTCACTCAGTGGGCCATAGAAAGCCTATTTATTTTTTTGCTTGATTTGGGTTCTAAAATCTACCTGAAAAAATCACTACATCAATCAGTGGGAGAAAAATATTGGCCTCAGGGCTTGTGTGCCACTCCTGACTCCTGTGTGTGCCATCTCTCAGTCAGTGGGCCATAGAAAGCCTATTTATTTTTTTGCTTGATTTGTGTTCCAAAATCTACCTGAAAGAATCACTACATCAATCAGTGGGAGAAAAATATTGGCCTCAGGGCTTTTGTGCCACTCCTGACTCCTGTGTGCATCATCACTCACTCAGTGGGCCATAGAAAGCCTATTTTTTTTTTTTGCTTTATTTGGGTTCTAAATTCTACCTGAAAAAATCAATAAATCAATCGGTGGGAGATTAATATTGGCCTTTGGGCTTGTGTGCCAGTCCTGAGCGTGCCATCTCTCTCACAAATAGTGGGCCATAGAAAGCCTATTTATTTTATTTTTTTTGGTTTTATAAATTCTCCCTGAAAAAAAAAAAGGGAGATTAATATTGGCCTTTGGGCTTGTGTGCCAGTCCTAAGCGTGCCATCTCTCTCTCTCAGACAGTGGGCCATAGAAAGCCTATTTATTATTTTTTTTATTGGGTTTATAAATTTTCCCTGAAAAAAAAAAAAAAAAGTGGGAGATTAATATTGGCCTCTGGGCTTGTGTGCCAGTCCTGAGCGTGCCATCTCTCTCACAAATAGTGGGCCATAGAAAGCCTATTTATTTTTTTTTGTGTTATAAATTCCCCCTGAAAAAAAAAGGGCGATTAATATTGGCCTTTGGGCTTGTGTGCCAGTCCTAAGCGTGCCGTCTCTTTCTCTCAGATAGTGAGCCATAGAAAGCCTATTTATTTTTTTGGTTGATTTGGGTTCTAAATTCTACCTGAAAAAATCAATAAATCAATCAGTGGGAGATAAATATTGGCCTCTGGGCTTGTGTGCCACTCCTGACTCCTGTGTGCGTCATCTCTCCCACAGTGAGCCATAGAAAGCCTATTTTTTGTTTTATTTGTTTTCTAAATTCTCCCTGAAAAAATCATTTTATTTTATTTGGTTTCTAAATTCTTCCTGAAAAAATCATTTTTTTTTATTATTTTTTTTTTCTAAAGTCTCCCTGAAAAAAAATAAAAATCAGTGGGAGATTAATATTGCCCTTTCTGCTTGTATGCCAGTCTTGACTCCTGGGTGTGCCATCTCTCTCTCTCTCCAATTGTGGGCCATAGAAAGCCTATTATTTTTTTTAGCTTGATTTGGGTTCCAAAATCTACCTGAAAAAAATCACTACATCAATCATTGGGAGAAAAATATTGGCCTCTGGGCTTGTGTGCCACTCCTGACTCCTGTGTGCGTCATCTCTCACTCAGTGGGCCATAGAAAGCCTATTTTTTGTTTTATTTGTTTTCTAAATTCTCCCTGAAAAAATCATTTTATTTTATTTGGTTTCTAAATTCTTCCTGAAAAAATCATTTTTTTTTATTATTTTTTTTTTCTAAAGTCTCCCTGAAAAAAAAAAAATCAAATCAGTGGGAGATTAATATTGCCCTTTCTGCTTGTGTGCCAGTCTTGACTCCTGGGTGTGCCATCTCTCTCTCTCTTTCTCTCCAATTGTGGGCCATAGAAAGCCTATTATTTTTTTAGCTTGATTTGGGTTCCAAAATCTACCTGAAAAAATCACTACATCAATCATTGGGAGAAAAATATTGGCCTCTGGGCTTGTGTGCCACTCCTGACTCCTGTGTGCGTCATCTCTCACTCAGTGGGCCATAGAAAGCCTATTTTTTGTTTTATTTGTTTTCTAAATTCTCCCTGAAAAAATCATTTTATTTTATTTGGTTTCTAAATTCTTCCTGAAAAAATCATTTTATTCTATTATTATTTTTTTCTAAAGTCTCCCTGAAAAAAAAAAAAATCAGTGGGAGATTAATATTGCCCTTTCTGCTTGTGTGCCAGTCTTGACTCCTGGGTGTGCCATCTCTCTCTCTCTCTCCAATTGTGGGCCATAGAAAGCCTATTATTTTTTTAGCTTGATTTGGGTTCCAAAATCTACCTGAAAAAATCACTACATCAATCATTGAGAGAAAAATATTGGCCTCTGGGCTTGTGTGCCACTCCTGACTCCTGTGTGCGTCATCTCTCACTCAGTGGGCCATAGAAAGCCTATTTTTTGTTTTATTTGTTTTCTAAATTCTCCCTGAAGAAATCATTTTATTTTATTTTGTTTCTAAAGTCTCCCTGAAAAAAAAATAAAAAATAAAAAAAAACAGTGGGAGATTAATATTTACATTTGTGCTTCAGTGACAGTCCTGCGTGTGTGGCATCTCTCTCATTTGTTGCCACCAAAAACAGAGTGTGTAACATTGTGCCTGATTTTCGTTGTGGTCTCACCCACCTGTAAAGGGGTAGCTAAATCATACTGAAGTTATAGCTCACCGTGTAAGTTGTGTGACAGCAACAAATACCGTTAGTTTGGTTATGTTTTTAAAACAATGAGGAAGTCTGGTGGAAGAGGTCGTGGCCAGGGGCGTTCATTGTCAGCTGGTAATGAGGGTAGTGGTAGTGGTGGAGCATCAGGTGGTCGTGGGAAAAAAAATATTGCACCTAAGTCTGGAGCTGTGGAGCCAGGTTCGTCGTCTGGCTACACAAGGCCTCGAACGCTCCCTTTTCTGGGAGTAGGAAAACCGCTTTTAAAGCCAGAGCAGCAAGAGCAAGTTTTGGCTTATCTTGCTGACTCAGTCTCTAGCTCTTTTGCCTCCTCTCGTGAAACTGGTAAATGTAAAAGCAGCGCGTCGTTAGTGGATGTTCACGGTCAGGGACAAGTCGCTTCCTTGTCCTCTTCAGCAAAAACAACAACAGAGAAGAATGCAGCAGGCGACACAACGGGTTACTACATGGAGCTCTTTACACATACCGTCCCTGGCTTAGAAAGTGAAGCAGTTAACAGTCCATGCCCATTACAAGTTGAATCTGACATGGAGTGCACTGATGCACAGCCACAGCCAGACTACTATGCTGGTCCTTTGACTCAGACCACAACATTGCCCTCGCAGGGTAATGATCAAGAATCAGACCCTGATGAGACTATGTTGCCCCATCACGAACGCTATACCACCGACCGACACGGTGACACAGACGAAGTTGCACACGAGCTACAAGAAGAGGTAATAGATGACCCAGTTCTTGACCCCGATTGGCAGCCATTGGGGGAACAGGGTGCAGGCGGCAGCAGTTCTGAAGCGGAGGAGGAGGGGCCGCAGCAGGCATCAACATCGCAACAGGTTCCATCGGCCGGGCCCGTATCTTGCCCAAAACACGTGGCAAAGCCAAAACCTGTTGGAGGACAGCGTGGCCATCCGGTTAAAGCTCAGTCTGCAATGCCTGAAAAGGTATCCAATGCTAGAAAGAGTGCAGTCTGGCATTTTTTTAAACAACATCCAATTGATCAGCGCAAAGTCATCTGTCAAAAATGTTCAACTACCTTAAGCAGAGGGCAGAATCTGAAAAGTCTCAATACAAGTTGCATGCATAGACATTTAACCACCATGCATTTGCAAGCTTGGACTAACTACCAAACGTCCCTTAAGGTTGTAGCACCCTCGGCCAATGAAGCTAGTCATCAACGCAACATCCCTTCCGGCAGTGTAGGGCCACCATTTTCCGCACCACCTGCAGTATCTGTGCAGGTTTCTTTGCCAGGCCAAAGCAGTCAGGGTCAGGGAATCACCAGTTTCGTAGTAGGAAACACTGCATCTAGGGCACCGGCGGCAACAATACCATCTCCCACCGTCTCTCAGTCTGCCATGTCCACCGGCACCCCCGCTAGTTCCACGATCTCCAGCTCTCCAGTCCAGCTCACCCTACATGAGACTATGGTTAGAAAAAGGAAGTACTTAGCCTCGCATCCGCGTACACAGGGTTTGAACGCCCACATAGCTAGACTAATCTCGTTAGAGATGATGCCCTACCGGTTAGTTGAAAGCAAAGCTTTCAAAGCCCTGATGGACTACGCTGTACCACGCTACGAGCTACCCAGTCGACACTTTTTTCCAGAAAAGCCATCCCAGCCCTCCACCAGCATGTTAAAGAGCGCATCGTCCATGCACTCAGGCAATCTGTGAGCACAAAGGTGCACCTGACAACAGATGCATGGACCAGTAGGCATGGCCAGGGACGTTACGTGTCCATCACGGCACACTGGGTAAATGTGGTGGATTCAGGGTCCACAGGGGACAGCAATTTTGGGACAGTTCTGCCTAGCCCACGGTCTAGGAAACAGTTGGCTGTAGCCGTTCGCACCCCCTCCTCCTCCTCCTCGTCCTCCTGCAGAAGCAAGAGCTCGTCCACAGACCGCAGTCGCACAACCACTCCATCCGCAGCTGCCACTGTTGCACACCAGGTCTCCCATTATGGGGCAGCTACTGGCAAACGTCAGCAGGCTGTATTGGCTATGAAGTGTTTGGGTGACAACAGACACACCGCGGAAGTTCTGTCCGAGTTCTTGCAGAAAGAAACGCAGTCGTGGCTGGGCACTGTAGATCTTGAGGCAGGCAAGGTAGTGAGTGATAACGGAAGGAATTTCATGGCTGCCATCTCCCTTTCCCAACTGAAACACATTCCTTGCCTGGCTCACACCTTAAACCTGGTGGTGCAGTGCTTCCTGAAAAGTTATCCGGGGTTATCCGACCTGCTCCTCAAAGTGCGTGGACTTTGCTCACATATCCGCCGTTCGCCCGTACACTCCAGCCGTATGCAGACCTATCAGCGTTCTTTGAACCTTCCCCAGCATCGCCTAATCATAGACGTTGCAACAAGGTGGAACTCAACACTGCACATGCTTCAGAGACTGTGCGAACAGAGGCGGGCTGTTATGTTTTTGTGGGAGGATACACATACACGGGCAGGCAGTAGGATGGCAGACATGGAGTTGTCAGGTGTGCAGTGGTCGAAGATTCAAGACATGTGTCAAGTCCTTCAGTGTTTTGAGGAATGCACACGGCTGGTTAGTGCAGACAACGCCATAATAAGCATGAGCATCCCCCTAATGCGTCTGCTGATGCAAAGTTTGACGCACATAAAGGATCAGGCGTCTGCAGCTGAGGAAGAGGAAAGCCTTGATGACAGTCAGCCATTGTCTGGCCAGGGCAGTGTAAAGGACGAGGTAGCGGGCGAAGAGGAGGAGGAGGACGAGGAGGATGATGGGGATGATTATATTTTTAATGAGGAAGCTTTTCCGGGGCCACTGGAAATTGTTGGCGCGGCAAGGCCAGGTTCTGGTTTTTGGAGGGACACAAGTGACGTGGATTTGCCTGAAACTGCCCCTCAACCAAGCACAACCGCAGATTTGAGAACTGGAACTTTGGCCCACATGGCGGATTATGCCTTACGTATCCTCAAAAGGGACACACGCATTACTAAAATGATGAACGATGACGATTACTGGTTGGCCTGCCTCCTTGATCCTCGCTATAAAGGCAAATTGCAAAATATAATGCCACATGAGAACTTGGAAATAATATTAGCAACCAAACAATCAACTCTTGTTGACCGTTTGCTTCTGGCATTCCCTGCACACAGCGCCCGTGATCGTTCTCACATGAGCTGCAGGGGCCAGCAGACCAGAGGTGTTAGAGGGGCAGAAATCAGAAGTGGCGTTGGCCAGAGGGGTTTTCTGACCAGGTTGTGGAGTGATTTTGCTATGACCGCAGACAGGACAGGTACTGCAGCATCAATTCAAAGGGACAGGAGACAACATTTGTCCAGTATGGTTACAAACTATTTTTCATCCCTTATCGACGTTCTCCCTCAACCATCATTCCCATTTGATTACTGGGCATCCAAATTAGACACCTGGCCAGAATTGGCAGAATATGCATTGCAGGAGCTTGCTTGCCCGGCAGCTAGTGTCCTATCAGAAAGAGTATTCAGTGCTGCAGGTTCAATACTAACAGAAAAAAGGACTCGTCTGGCTACCCAAAATGTAGATGATCTAACCTTCATTAAAATGAACCACAACTGGATTTCGAAATCTTTTGCCCCACCTTGCCCGGCTGACACCTAGCTTTCCTATGAAAAGGTCTTGCCTGTGGACTATTATGAATGACTTTTCAAATATCGTAATTTGCTGCACCTGATTGTCCAGCATACGACATGTTTACACCTCCCTAAATGGCCAAACTCCCCACACGGGGCCGTGGTATCGCCACTTGGCGCCAGCACCCGTGAGAGTGCTGTTTTTTTTCTGAAGAGGTGGGTGTGCCCGCTTTTGGTCGACGGCACTGCCACTGGGTCCCTCATAGTACAAAAAAGTGTCTCTGGCGGTGGTGGTGCGCACCCAACGTCAGACACACCGTTGTAATATGAGGGGCCCTGGGCCTGTACCGCCGGCCACAAGACAGTCCCCCCCCAGCTCAAACAGTGCTCTACCACTTGCAAAATTATCTCTCACAGCTCCACCAATGTTTAGTCTATGCGCTGACATCCTTCAATGCCTGGCACTGACAATACCATTGTATTGACATTTTTGTTATGTTAGGCCTTTGAAGCCTGTCTGCGGTCCCTCCTTCCACTAGGCCTCCACTGACCATTGTACTGCTGCCCGTGTACCCCTGGAACCAATTTTAAATTGCCAACAGCCCAATTTTGTTATGTTAGGCCTTCGAAGCCTGTCTGCAGTCCCTTCTTTCTACTACTACTACACTGACCAGACCACTGCTGCCCGTGTACCCCTGGAACCAATGTTAAATTGCCTGCACCCCTATTTTTGTTATGTTAGGCCTTCGAAGCCTGTCTGCGGTCCCTCCTTCCACTAGGCCTCCACTGACCATTGTACTGCTGCCCGTGTACCCCTGGAACCAATTTTAAATTGCCAACAGCCCAATTTTGTTATGTTAGGCCTTCGAAGCCTGTCTGCAGTCCCTTCTTTCTACTACTACTACACTGACCAGACCACTGCTGCCCGTGTACCCCTGGAACCAATGTTAAATTGCCTGCACCCCTATTTTTGTTATGTTAGGCCTTCGAAGCCTGTCTGCGGTCCCTCCTTCCACTAGGCCTCCACTGACCATTGTACTGCTGCCCGTGTACCCCTGGAACCAATTTTAAATTGCCAACAGCCCAATTTTGTTATGTTAGGCCTTCGAAGCCTGTCTGCAGTCCCTTCTTTCTACTACTACTACACTGACCAGACCACTGCTGCCCGTGTACCCCTGGAACCAATGTTAAATTGCCTGCACCCCTATTTTTGTTATGTTAGGCCTTCGAAGCCTGTCTGCGGTCCCTCCTTCCACTGGGCCTCCACTGACCATTGTACTGCTGCCCGTGTACCCCTGGAACCAATTTTAAATTGCCAACAGCCCAATTTTGTTATGTTAGGCCTTCGAAGCCTGTCTGCAGTCCCTTCTTTCTACTACTACTACACTGACCAGACCACTGCTGCCCGTGTACCCCTGGAACCAATGTTAAATTGCCTGCACCCCTATTTTTGTTATTTTAGGCCTTCGAAGCCTGTCTGCGGTCCCTCCTTCCACTAGGCCTCCACTGACCATTGTACTGCTGCCCGTGTACCCCTGGAACCAATTTTAAATTGCCAACAGCCCTATCTTTTTATGTTAAGCCTTCGAAGCCTGTCTGCGGTCCCTCCTTCCACTTGGCCTCCACTGACCATTGTACTGCTGCCCGTGTACCCCTGGAACCAATGTAAAAGTGCCTACAGCCTGTCCAATTTGTTATGTTAGGCCTTCGAAGCCTGTCTGCGGTCCCTTCTTTCTACTACAACTACACTGACCAGACCACTGCCACCCGTGTACCCCTGTAACCTATTTTAAAGTGCATACAGCCAATTTTTTTTCTCTATTTTACAATTATAAAGCCCAGATGGACTACGCTGTACCACGGTAAGAGCTACCCAGTCGTCACTTCTTTTGCAAGAAAAGCCATCCCAGCACTACAGCATCATGTAAAAATCTGCATTGTCCATGCTCTCTGGCTATCTAATAGTAGAAAGGTGCACCTGACAACAGATGCATGGACCAGTAGGCATGTTCACGAGAGGTTAGATGTCCATTACGGCGCACTGGGTTAATGTTGTGGATGCATGGTCCACAGGGGACAGCCTACAAAGTCTGTCTGCAGTCCCAAATATAAATTGTCCTCCGCTTACCACACCAATGCTGCCTGTGTACCCCTGGAACATTTCATAAACTCCATTGACCAAAATTTGGGGTTTACAGCCTACTACCAGTGTCTGCCGCTCCAAGGTGTTCCCCGGGTTGCCTTTTCTGAGCTTTGATCTTCAGGCTCTTCTTAAGTAGTTGTTGAAAACAACACTGCATTCGGCCTACAAGTTGGGTCTGGGGTGTAGAGATGGTGTGTTCCACTCCAAGGTGTTCCCCAGGTTTCCTCGCCATTGCTACGATCTTAATGCTCTCGTTTAGTAGTTGTTGGAAACTACAGTGCATTAGGTCTACAAATTGGGTCTGGGGTGTAGAGATGGTGTGTTCCACTCCAAGGTGTTCCCCAGGTTTCCTCGCCATTGCTGCGATCTTAATGCTCTCGTTTAGTAGTTGTTGGAAACTACAGTGCATTAGGCCTACAAATTGGGTATGGGGTGTAGAGAGATGGTGTGTTCCACTCCAAGGTGTTCCCAAGGTTTCCTCGCCATTGCTGCGATCTTAATGCTCTCGTTTAGTAGTTGTTGGAAACTACAGTGCATTAGGCCTACAAATTGGGTATGGGGTGTAGAGAGATGGTGTGTTCCACTCCAAGGTGTTCCCCAGGTTTCCTCGCCATTGCTGCGATCTTAATGCTCTCGTTTAGTAGTTGTTGGAAACTACAGTGCATTAGGCCTACAAATTGGGTATGGGGTGTAGAGAGATGGTGTGTTCCACTCCAAGGTGTTCCCCAGGTTTCCTCGCCATTGCTGCGATCTTAATGCTCTCGTTTAGTAGTTGTTGGAAACTACAGTGCATTAGGCCTACAAATTGGGTATGGGGTGTAGAGAGATGGTGTGTTCCACTCCAAGGTGTTCCCCAGGTTTCCTCGCCATTGCTGCGATCTTAATGCTCTCGTTTAGTAGTTGTTGGAAACTACAGTGCATTAGGCCTACAAATTGGGTATGGGGTGTAGAGAGATGGTGTGTTCCACTCCAAGGTGTTCCCCAGGTTTCCTCGCCATTGCTTCGATCTTCCTGCTCTCGTTTAGTAGTTGTTGGAAACTACACTGCATTAGGCCTACAAATTGGGTATGGGGTGTAGAGAGATGGTGTGTTCCCCTCCAAGGTGTTCCCCAGGTTTCCTCGCCATTGCTTCGATCTTCCTGCTCTCGTTTAGTAGTTGTTGGAAACTACACTGCATTAGGCCTACAAATTGGGTATGGGGTGTAGAGAGATGGTGTGTTCCACTCCAAGGTGTTCCCAAGGTTTCCTCGCCATTGCTTCGATCTTCCTGCTCTCGTTTAGTAGTTGTTGGAAACTACAGTGCATTAGGCCTACAAATTGGGTATGGGGGGTAGAGAGATGGTGTGTTCCACTCCAAGGTGTTCCCCAGGTTTC
Source organism: Ranitomeya imitator (assembly GCF_032444005.1). Classification (NCBI taxonomy): domain Eukaryota; kingdom Metazoa; phylum Chordata; class Amphibia; order Anura; family Dendrobatidae; genus Ranitomeya; species Ranitomeya imitator. The sequence goes on along the minus strand of NC_091287.1, from coordinate 108,692,628 downwards.
CTCGCCATTGCTGCGATCTTAATGCTCTCATTTAGTAGTTGTTGGAAACTACAGTGCATTAGGCCTACAAATTGGGTATGGGGTGTAGAGAGATGGTGTGTTCCACTCCAAGGTGTTCCCCAGGTTTCCTCGCCATTGCTGCGATCTTAATGCTCTCGTTTAGTAGTTGTTGGAAACTACAGTGCATTAGGCCTACAAATTGGGTATGGGGTGTAGAGAGATGGTGTGTTCCACTCCAAGGTGTTCCCCAGGTTTCCTCGCCATTGCTGCGATCTTAATGCTCTCGTTTAGTCGTTGTTGGAAACTACAGTGCATTAGGCCTACAAATTGGGTATGGGGTGTAGAGAGATGGTGTGTTCCACTCCAAGGTGTTCCCCAGGTTTCCTCGCCATTGCTGCGATCTTAATGCTCTCGTTTAGTAGTTGTTGGAAACTACAGTGCATTAGGCCTACAAATTGGGTATGGGGTGTAGAGAGATGGTGTGTTCCACTCCAAGGTGTTCCCCAGGTTTCCTCGCCATTGCTTCGATCTTCCTGCTCTCGTTTAGTAGTTGTTGGAAACTACACTGCATTAGGCCTACAAATTGGGTATGGGGTGTAGAGAGATGGTGTGTTACACTCCAAGGTGTTCTCCAGGTTGCCTTTCCTGAGCTTCTATCTTCAGGCTCTCATTAACTTGTGGTTAAATGGAACAACTGCATTTGGCGTACTAGTTGGGTTGGGGCCTACTATCGGTGTCTGCCACTCCTTGCTGTTCTCCTGGTTTCCTGTCCTGAAATTCCATTTTCAGGCTCTCGTTAAGTAGTTGTTAATGTTAGACTGCATTTGGCCTACTAGTTGGGTTGGGGCCTACTATCGGTGTCTGCCACTCCTTGCTGTTCTCCTCCACTGAACAAAGCTGTGCCGCCTGTTTACTACGGTTGCCAATTTTGAACTGCATTTCGACTACTTACTGATTTGGGCCTACTCTCTGTGTCAGCCTCTCATTCCAGTTGTCCTCCACTGCAATGCCCCCTGGTTAGTCCTGTGTTACCAATTTTGAACTGCATTTAGCCCACTTTATTCTTTGGGCCTATATCTGTGTTTCCTCCTCATCCTGCCCATTGCCCAGCCAGTGATAGATGAGTCTGCTGCTACATTGACCCATAACGCTAAATTCCCCGTGCACGCTACACAGCAAGATTGTGACCCTGCTGAAAGTCAGGTTCCTCTTCCCGCATACCATACCACCTTACACGGGGACAAAGAGGAAGGTGCAGATGAAAGTGCAGGTTCCTTCATCAGGTGGGGGGAGGAATACTAGTTGGCGACGTCACTGGCACAGGGCCTCTCATAGTACGCAAAAGTGTTGCTGCCGGTGGGAGGCGCCCCCGCCGTGCAAACACACCGCTGTACTTTGAGGGGCCCTGTGCCAGTGCCAGTGCCAACGAGTGGGCCCCCCCTGCTTGCTCAGGATCACAGCACTTGCAAAGTTGAAATACTTTCCTCTCCCTGCTCCACTGCCGTGACGCGTTCCAGATTTCCTGGGCCCACTAATTACTTGAACCAGCCCTACCCCCCACAACTTTAGCCAAATGACCCCCAATTTCAAATGCCTTCCAATTATTATAAGCTAAATTACGATTGACAAGCTTCAGTAAAAAGAATGGATGTTTTTGCCATTAAAATGGGCAGTGTAGGTGTTTTCCTGGCCTCCACTCACTGCCGACTATGCTCCCCCATTGACTTGCATTGGGTTTCGTGTTTCGGGCGATACCCGACTTTTCGCGATAATCGGCCGATTCCACTCGACTCGACTTCTAAGATAGTCGGGTTTCGCGAAACATGACTCGACTCTAAAAAGGTCAAGGTCGCTCAACCCTAGTGAAGATATCAGAGCTATTTTTTATCCATAATGCACTAGAAAGCAGCCACAAAAACCTTTTTTGTGTAGAGAAAATCACATTTTTTTTAAACACAAAATAAAATTTACAAAAATCCATACATTTAACTGTGACTGTCTATATCACAAAGTGTGCATGTCGCATTCAATTTTTTTGCACATTTGTTTTCCTGGTCAAATTTTACATCTTTACATGCCATATAATTACAGTGCACTGAAGCAGGTTCTGTATTTTTGGATGTGTAGCATTTCTTATCACGTCATTTTTAGGAAGGGGGTTGAACTTTGTTAAAGAAATATAAAAAAAATTAAGAATTGTAGATATTTAGTTATGCATATTTGTTTTTGTACACCTGTTTCCACTAGTACAATTTGTCAATCATTCACACTACACCTATACTTTGGCCTGCTACCACATTTTGCTTTCTGTACATGTATTTACCTAACTAGCATTTCTTGTTATGCCCTTCAATATTGTCAAAAGTTACCATAATTAAAATGTTGGTCAAATTGTTTGGTAATAAAAAAGTGACAATGGCAATAGTTTGGGTAGTGTTAGAGAAAAAAAAGAACCATGCCAAGCCTGGGAATGTGGAAGTCACTAGCAACAGAAGAGGTACTATCACCACCACCGGCACCAGCTGTCCGATAATAATACCAAATGCAGGCATCAAGTTGCCTCCTTTGCCTCCTGCAAGTGGATTAGTGGGGAGAATGCAGAAGGCGTTATGAAAAATATGGCATATCACTCGTCTAAGTCACAAGATGTTACTTCTGACAGTGACACTGTCAGTTTGAGTCAAGGTTCTTCAAAGAACAGTCTGTCTAATCACAAATATCTTTGTACCTTTATATCTAATGGGCTATTTGGTAATGCTCGCTACCACCTGTTTTTATGGTAAGATCACATTGACATTACTAAGATTAATTGTGTAAAAGATCTTGAAAGGGGTTACATACAATTCCAATAGACCTTGGAGTCTTTGGAGTGTTACACACGTCTTTTCAGAGCAATTTGAAATATTGCCGTATTGTGATGCGTGGTCAATAATTTTTACTTTTAATTATAAAATATGGCGAATTTGAATTTCAAAAAATGAAATAAAAATCGTTGGTGTTGACATATGGTCTACCAGACAACTAACCATGTAGCCAACCAGTGACTTTAGCAGCCAAATTGCTTTTCATTTTATAAAGATCCCTTCTTTTTGGCCAGTGTTTTAAAAAACCCTACTATTCTCATCTTCTTTTTTTTAACATCTTTTTTATTTTAGAAGACAAATGTTACAAAATTTGCTAGTAATTTTGACATTATCTTAGAGGTTACTTATAAACGTGCAATTTCTGCTGAAAACGGGCTTAAAATGAATGAGGAATTTTCTTTGTACAAATGCGCAGGATTTACTTTATCACTTTAGTCAAAGCATGAAAATAACATTAGTCAAGTAAAGAACAAGTTAAACTTTATTTAACATCACTTTTTCCTAAATGTTAACATATGGGATGCATGAATAGTGAAGGGATGGAGACATGGAAAACTTCTGACCCACAAACACGTAAACTGAAGACAGCAGTTGTATGTTTGCCAAGTAAAGGTAATTTGAGTATCTTTAATAACAAAATAGAACTGGATAAGATCCAATATCTTGAAACACAATCGGCATCCTACAATTGGCAAAGGATCAACTTGTCTCCATGCCATTCTTGTTACCATAAGAGTCTTAAATTGAATCTGTCAAAATTATTTAGTTGCAGCGTTTTACTTGTCAAGATGTAACAGGGCAGGACAACTGCATGAGGACTGAAAATAAAACATCACAGTTATAAAGGCTGCAATTTTAATGTATGGACATCAAGCAAAAAGTGTGTAATCAGCTCTTTCTTGAAATGGAGATAGCATGCATGTAAAGGCGCAGCAATATATCTTGAAATGTTAAACCATGTCTGTGATTGCACTTACGTCTCAGTATCTCGCCATGTTTTCTAAAATAAAAAATCTGTAGTATAAATTCTTGGCAATTGTTTGACACTGTTACATAATATTTTTTGCATGCAAATGTGGGAGTTAAAAACCGTTAATTTTGGCAATGTATTTTAGATCTTTTAGATTTATGGCTATAAGTTATGGGTTTACGGTACATTATTTCAAGTACTTTAAAACATAATTTGTCCATTAAAAATAAGTCATATTAGTTGCTATAATTTTTTTACTGTTATCAGTTGTCCATGATGAAGACCACAATAATTCCAAAACTTGCTGAATATTATTTTTCTTGATAATGTGCAATATTACATTTAATAAATTTCAAGTAGATTTGGTTTGTAGGCTTTGACATTGAAAAAATAATAATATACAGAAGATGAAATCATTTCTTCTTATTAATTCGTATCCATATTACCTTTACTTTTTCATATTGTTATTAAACTATGGCTACTCTTTTCCCAAATACTGTCCGATTGATTGGGCTAGCTGCCTATCTCCTGCCTTCTCCCATAGGTCCGCTTTTTCAGGCTTACAGTTGTGCTCAAAAGTTTACTTACCCCGGTAGAATTTTTGCTTTCTTGGCCTTTTTTCAGAGAATATGAATGATAACAACAAAACCTTTTCTCTACTCTTGGTTAGTGGTTGGTTGAAGGCATTTATTGTCAAACTACTGTGCTTTCTCTTTTTAAATCATAATGACAACCGAAAACACGTCTCCCTGTGGCCCCTTTGACGCACGTTTCGCATTGCAGATTTTTAAAAAAGGTGTGGTGAAAAAGCTGCCACACAAAACGCGCGTCAAAGGGGCCACAGGGAGAGGTATGGGTGCTGTTACTTACGATGGTTAAGCAGGATTAACCTTTTGTAGCATGTGTGTCTGGTGCTTCTGTCACTGATCTTTTTGATCTTTCACCTGTCTCCTTACCATTCACGCTTTCAATAGTGTTCATATTGATTATACATGCAATCCTGCCTACTCTTGGTTATGTGTCCCTCTTTTACTGGCATGTCTCATCTGTATCTTTCTCTATGTGTTGTACTGTTTGATAGACAATGAATTTATATGTGATACTTTAAGAAAAACTATTTTTATTTATTTTACCAGGGCCATAATCATGGCCAAGGACTTCGGGGCATCTGTACCCTAGCCTTCCATCACATGAAAATAATGCCCATTACTTTGCATATCTGTGGCTCCTATTTCTGTGCCAGGTCTCATCTGCTGTGCTGCAGGCTTCCTTTAGACGGTTTTGCACAGATTGAGACACAGTCCATTTCAAATGAACCACTTTACTTTTTTCTTGACTCAGCACATCCCTATTCATCACCGCATTCACAAGAGGTTTCACATTGCACATTTCTTCCTCTTTCCCTGCACTTCTCTCTCTTTCACACAGCACGTACCCAGGTCGGACCATCTCACATGGTTCCTCAGCATCCTCCCTGTTTAGCTCTGCTACGGTTAGACCTTCCTTAGTCTGTTTCACACCAGACATGAGAGTATCAGCCTCCAAAGTCAGTTGCCACATGGCGACCTTCCCATCTGTACTGTCTCTTGTGATGACACAGTGTCCTCCTTATTCACCCTCACTGCGTTTGGGGTAGCCCTCAGCTGTTACACTCGGGATCTGGGGGCATCGGCCCATGCGATGAGCTGCCACATTCTGGAGCCACTTGTGTATCCGCACTGTCACTGCTTCTCTCTTAAGCTTCTTTTCCTGCTGCTGTTCTGGCCTACTACTGTTCAGGCCCAGTGATGTGGATGACTGGGCTTCTCCCTTGATCAACAATGCGTGGTCACTGCTAATATTCCGGTCACTTAAGCCCATGCAGGCTGTTTGGGTGCCCTGGCTCGACTGACTGAAATGAGGAAGTTCTCCGTCTCTTATCTGCAGCAGACCCATCCTATGTTTAACTGTTTACTAACTGGTTTCACTATACTACATTACATATACTATTATTATTATTTATTATTTATAACACCCCATCTATAACACCCCATATTATAGCTGCACTTACTCTACTTACTAAATACACACAATAGAAAATATGTACATTGCAGCATTAATAGTTAATAGTTAAGACATCTAGGTAAATAACATGTACATACAATTATCACAATAAGACATACTGAGACGAGTGTGGGGAATATAGTACCACCTTTGTATCCCCTTACACCAATACATTGATAACATCTAGCATTCTGACCCCCGGTACAATGATAATGTCCTCTATTCTAGCCTCAATACAATGATAATATCTCTTATTGTGGCCCTCATACAATGATAATGTCCCCCATTCCAACCTGCATACTTTGATAATGTCTTTAATTCTGACCCCCCTACAATGATAATATCCCCCAATTCAGCCGACCATCTATGATAATGTCTTTTATTCTGGCCTCATACAGTGATAAAGTCCCTCATTGTGTTCCCTGTCTAATAATAATGCGCCCCATTGTGGTCCCCATTCAATGATAATTTCCTCTATTCTGGCACCCATACAGTTAAAATGTCCCAATGTCACCTGCTGCTTTGGACCTCTGATAAGTCAATAGGTTGTATTGGTATAGTGGGGCAGGGAGCTGTTGGCTCTCTGCTCTGCAATAGTTTTAAAATGGATGTGTGTCCAAGGAAGAAAGCTATTATTATTATTATTATTATTATTTATTGCCATAGTGCCCTTTATTTCATGGCGCTTTACATGTGAGGAGGGGTATACATAATAAAAACAGGTACAATAATCTTAAACAATGCAAGTCATAACTGGTACAGGAGGAGAGAGGACCCTGCCCGCGAGGGCTCACAGTCTACAAGGGGTGGGAGAGGATACAGTAGGTGAGGATAGAGCTGGTCATGCAGCAGTTTGGTCGATCGGTGGTTACTGCAGGTTGTAGGCTTGTCGGAAGAGGTAGGTCTTCAGGCTCTTTTTGAAGGTTTCGATGGTAGGCGAGAGTCTGATGTGTTGTGGTAGAGGGTTCCAGAGTAGGGGTGATATGCGAGAGAAATCTTGTATACGATTGTGGGAAGAGGAGATAAGAGGGGTCTGGGTCTGGAAGGACCCCCTCTGCTCCAGTCATGCTGAACCCTATATGATAGTTACAACCTTGTCTTACGTGTTATGACTGGCCGCTGTCTGCTAACCAGTCTGAGATGGGAGTAGCAGCACTTTGCTGACTCAGTCAGACATCTCATACCACCATCTGATACGAGATATTGCAGGTGCGGCATTGGCCACATGGACATATACTGTATTGATAACATATACTGTATGGATAAATGACAATGTTGCTGTGCTTTAGGTTAACTTTTCCATTCCTACACACTTTGTGGGGACTTTCCTTTTAAATACTTCTATTTTAAATGTAAGATAGAAAAAAATAATCCCTTTCCTCGCAGCTTCAGGGTCAGGAAGATGCTGATGTCATTCCAGATGCTGCTGGATCAATTTGGTTGCAGCACGCAATTCCAAACTTGAATCCATCTCTAACCCCAGTAATTTTCTTAATGTAGTTTTGTTTTAGGTCCAAAAATGCCTGTGGCGCCAAGTCTTTTTTACATTAAAACAATCATTTTAAACTTTGTGTCCTTATATAAAAGATGTCAGATACCATTCGTTGTTCCTAATCATAGTGCGTGCATTTTCATGTAGATGGGTATATGCATTTCTGTTACATTGCACCATGTCCTTCCCAATGGAATGTCACTTGTGATGATCATATTATATCAATATACAGTTATCCTAAAAGTGTGGCTTCTAATGATGGAGACCAAAGCTTTATCTCATCTCTGTCATTAGGGAGTATTTCCAATCTAGTAATATCAATGTGACATTACTTGCATTTCCAGAAGAGGGCAGCATAATTCTCCTGCACAATGAGGAATGTGAGGAAATCAGGCCCATAGGCCCTAAATGGGGAGTTTTATGGTTCTGCTCACCAGCGAGGCCAAGAAAACATCAGCTTTGTGCTGGTCGAACCAGTCCAAGGCAGCAAGGCCATGTTCCCATGTAGTGTAAACTCTGCATTTTTCTGCTGCGTTTTATGTGTAGAAAATCTTCTGCATTTAGCAATATAAGCAAAGTATACATGATTTCATGAAAACTGAAGCCCACTGTGCATTTAAAGGGAACCTGTCACATGAAAAAACACGATTGACCTGCAGATATGGGGCTAATCTGCAGGTCAATAGCATTGTGAATCTGCACGACGCTTGAACTTAGATCCACACTGCACGGTGGAAATTAACTTTATTCCCCCCCAGCATTCCGGCTTCAATCACAGGGACGGCGCCAAGTCAGTCACTGCTCTGTGTATAGAGAGTGGAGGGTGTAACCACGGCCCCAGCACTGACCAACAGCCGGCCTTAATGCTGAGCTGCTGTCAGGGTCAAGGCGTGGTTTCAGCTGCTGTTCTCTATACACTGAGCACTGACTGAACCCATGCCGGTGCAGCCCCCTGACTGAAACAGGAAATGTTGCCTTGGGAAATAAAGGTAATTTCATCCCAACAGCGGGGGTCTAAGTGCCACGTCAGGCAGGTTCACTGGGCAGGTTTTTTCGGGTGACAGGTTCCCTTTAAAGATGCAGTAGAACTGGACAGTTTTCATTGCATTTTTTCTCTATAAACTTCTATGTGGAGTCTGAAAAAAATGCATGTATAAAATGTAATTGTGTTTTTAATTGCAGAATTGCAGCATTTTGGAACTAAAAAAAGCATTAAAAAATGGTGCTTCGAATCTGCAAGCATGGAACAAGGTAAGGCCACGTTCACACGTTCAGTATTTGGTCAGTATTTTCTATCAGTATTTGTAAGCCAAAATCAAGAGTGGAACAATCAGAGGACAAGTATAATTAAAGGCCTTATCACTCTGATGGGTCAAATAACTACACCTCCTCACCCCTTGGGTGCTCAGACTGGACGATTGACCGTGTACCGTGAGATAGACTCGGCTGTCACATATCAAGCAGTATCCCCACTAGCCCCACCGCAGATTATTGTGATGATGCTAATGTAGGGGGTATGATATATTACGTTTATACCTTTTCCTTTCTCTTTCATCCTGGTGCCGTATATTATTAGTGAATGTATATTTGTTAACATATGATGGTACTGCTACACAATTTTGTGTATTACCACTCCTATACAATGGTACTGCTACACTGTTATGTGTTTTACTGTGTCTTGCTAAATGTATATATGTGTAATGTTATACTGTTGTAATGCTGCTATGTATATGTATAGGGTAAGTGCAGTTATTGGATTGGCCACTAGATGGGGGCATTTTAGTGTACAGAGCTTTCAGCTAGGGTATAGTGTAGGAAAGGGTTAACTATAGGAGGCGCTGCTGTGTGGTAAGTTAGTAACATTCCCTTAGGTAGTCAGAAGGGCCCAGGCGCCCGAATAGCTCTAGGCCCAGGACACCACAGCAGTCACGCAACGTTTAAAGGGACTCTGTCACCTGAATTTGGAGGGAACAATTTTCAGCCATAGGGGCGGGGTTTTAGGGTGTTTGATTCACCCTTTCCTTACCCGCTGGCTGCATGCTGGCTGCAATATTGGATTGAAGTTCATTCTCTGTCCTCCATAGTACACGCCTGCGCAAGGCAAGATTGCCTTGTGCAGGCATGTACTACGGAAACAGTGAGTCTGAACAGGAAGAACACTGCGGTATCACCTAAGGCGCTATTACCCCATAATGTACTGGAGGACGTAGAATTGAGTGCAGGGAAAGAGCAGAATGAGAACTGCATGGGACTTGTTGTTGATGTTGTTACTGACAAGAATGTGCTGCCAAGTTGTTCAAGTAAAGTTTCACATGTTGCATTTGAACCCGGACTGGGTCTCAATTCTTGTGAAGCCAGTTGCAGAAAGGTCTCAGCACCATAGTGGTATCCCTGATGGCGTATTGGGAGAAGACACAGGTATGCTGGAGAAAGAATGCTGTTTTCATGTAAGTGGAGATCAGGGAAAAGATACACCGGAGTGTATGGCCATGACTACGGCCCTGCCGCTCCCTTAGACTAATGCAAAGTGATAGCGAGGTAAGTGCTTTTCAGCAACATAATGCACTTTTTATCTAGATGAGTATGACACTTTCTGGGCACAGTTTGGACTGTATGACTTTATTAAGTCCCAAAATGTCAATTAATGAAAGTAAATTCCAAACGAACCAAAATTAAGTAAGCTCACCCTTTGGCTTTATAACAGAAATGACAAAGTAGATGCACCAGGATCAACGGCAGGTGACCAGTGCTGTCATAAAAAACAAGTCAAGGCAAAATAAGAGGGTATCCAGTACAGCAGACAAAATGTATTTCTGCACTTAGAAAACTTTCAAAGGATATCATTAAATCTTACATTTTTTTGCTGAATAAGGCCTCATTAGGATGTCAGTGTTTTTGATGAACGCAAAAAATGGTACTTGTGTCATCAGCATTTTGGATCACCGTGTCAGTAATTTTCACATATGGATAAATAACTAAATTACAAAGCTTCCCATATACATTACAGTGTTAATCACTAATGCCATCTGTGTACTATACGTGTTTTTCACGGACCCACGATTACGTATTGGCACTTTTCACCTCTGCTGCCGCAAAAACCTGACATATCTATGAGTTTTGCATGGACAAACTGGACCTCATCTTCAACCACCTCTGTTCCCTACCTAACCTCTTTAACTCCCCTCTCCCCCCTGTTTGACCACAACCTACTCATATTATCTTCCCTCTAATCTCCAGGTGCACAATCTCCACTCCCCAAACTTGTACACCCTCACAGAAATCTCAAACACCTTGATTTATACTCACTTTCTGAACCACTTCTCCCTTTTACAGACATTACATGATGCAGACACTGCTGCCGCTTTATATAATATCACAATAGCTACAGCTCTAGAATCGGTCACCCACTCACACATACCAAAGTTCATACAATCAACAGGCAATCCTGGAACACCAGCCTGACTAAAGAATTGCAGCAGGCTTCCAGGGTTGCTGAGCGGAGATGGAAGAGATCCCACTCCAGCGAGTACTTCATCACATACAAACAGTGCCTCACTACTTTCAAGTCCACACTCACTGCAGCAAAACAAACCTACTCCTCATCTCTCATATCCTCTTTGTCACTCCACCCTAAACAGCTATTAAGCACTTTCAATTCTATCCTCTGTCCCTCAGCACCTCTGCTGTTTCCGCTCTTAACAATTGAAGACTTTGCCTCATACTTCAAGCAGAAGATTGATAACATCAGAGAAAGCTTTGGCCTATAGTCCCTACAGCCCCTCCTCATAAGTACTCAGCCCTGTTCTTCCAAAACCAGCTTCTCCACCATTACAGAAGATCAACATTCCTCTCTACTCTCCAGATCACATCTCACCACTTGCACACTTGACCATATCCCATCCCACCTCATTCCAGACCTCACCACAGTCTTCATCCCAACCCTAAGCCATATCTTCAATCTTTCACTGACAAATGGTATCTTCTCATGCTTTAACATGCCTCGATCACACGTGTCCTCAAAAATCCCTCCTTTGACCTATTCTCTGTGTCTAGCTATCGCCCCATATTACTTCTCCCCTATGCTTCATATCACTTCTCCCCTACTGGAACAACACGTTCCTCTAGAACTGTTCTCCCACCCCTCCTCTTGCTCTCACTTTGACCAGTAGCAATATGGATGCTATATATGCTATATATGGACCAGTTTCCTACCGAAACTGTCCTGACTAAAATCACCAATGAAGTACTAACCGCCAAATCCAAGTGACACTACTCTGTCCTCTTCCTCCTCCGGGATCTGTCCACTGCCTTCGACATGGTGGATTACTCCCTTTTACTACGGATTCTCTTGGAATCACAGACGTGGCTCTATTTTTGATCTCTTCATACCTATCAGGCCAGACATTTTATGTCTCCCACTCACACATCATCTCTCTTCTCACCCCCTATCTGTTGGTGTCTCGCAAAGCTCAATTTTAGGACCCCTACTCTTCTCCATCTACACTTTTTGGCCTGGGACAGCTCATAGGGTCCCACGGCTTTCAGTATCATCTCTAACCTGATGACACACAGATCTACCTCTCTGGATGTGATATCACCTCCTTACCAGAATTCCACAATGTCTGTTCTCTATTTTATTCTTTTTCTCTGCTCTACCCTTACCTTCTATAATATGGTACAGTTTCACTTGTCTTTCGCTAGGGAGACTTGTCAGGGCATCACAAAAACACTGAACTTTACAGCTTATAGATGCCCTTAATCTGGTTGACTGGGACAATGTCCTCAGAAATAAGAATACAGATAATAAATGGGAAATGTTTAAGGACATCCTAAATAGGCACTGTAAGTGGTTTACACCTTGTGTGAATAAAAGTACAAGAAATAGGAAAAACTCAATGTGGCTAAACAAAGAAGTAAGAGGGGCAATTAACAGTAAAAAGAAAGCATTTAAACTACTAAAGCAGGATGGCACCGTTGAAGCTCTAAAAACTATAGGGAGAAATACAACTTATCTAAAAAAACTAATGAAAGCTGCCAAAAAGGAAACAGAGAAGCACATTGCTAAGGAGAGTAAAACTAATCCCAAACTGTTCTTCAGCTATATCAATAGTAAAGGAATCAAAAGTGAAAGCGTAGGCCTCTTAAAAAATTGTGAGGATAGAATGGTTGCAGATGACGAGGAAAAAGCTAATATTTTAAACACCTTCTTCTCCACGGTATTCACGGTGGAAAATAAAATGCCAGGTGAAATGGCGAGAGACAAAGAAATCCCTATATTAAAGGTCGCCAATCTAACCCACGAAGAGGTGCAAAACTGGCTAAATAAGATTAAAATAGATAAATCTCCGGGTCCGGATGGCATACACCCATGAGTACTAAAAGAACTAAGTAATATAATAGACAAACCATTATTTCTTATATTTAGGGACTCTATACCGACGGGATCTGCTCCACAGGACTTTTGCATAGCAATGTGGTATCAATATTTAAAAAGGGCTCTAAAAATTAACCTGTAAATTATAGGCCAGTAAGTCTAACCTCTATTGTTGGTAAAATATTTGAAGGGTTTCTGAGGGATGTTATAACTGGCTTGCTGTGACCAGTGGGGTACCGCAGGGGAGAGTGTTGGGACCTATTGTCTTTAACATATTTATTAACGGTCTGGTAGAGAATTACACAGTAAAATATCGATATTTACAGATAATACAAAACTATGTAAAGCAGTCAATGCAAGAGAAGATAGTATTCTGCTACAGATGGATCTGGATAAGTTGGAAACTTGGGCCGAGAGGTGGCAGATGCAGTTTAACAATGATAAATGTAAGGTTATACACATGGGAAGAAAGAATCAATATCACCATTACACACTGAACGGGAAACCACTTGGTAAATCTGACATGGAGAAGGACTTGGGGATCCTAATTAATGATAAACTTACCTGGTGCAGCCAGTGCCAGGCAGCGGCTGCCAAGGCAAATGGGATCATGGGGTGCATTAAAAGAGGTCTGGATACACATGATGAGAGCATTATACTGCCTCTGTACAAATCTCTGGTTAGACCGTACATGGAGTACAGTGTACAGTATTGGGCACCGGTGCTCAGGAAGGATATAATGGAAATAGAGCAAGTACAAAGGAGGGCAACAAAATTAATAATGGGGATGGGGGAACTACAATAACCAGAGAGATTAGCAAAAGTAGGATTATTTAGTCTAGAAAAAAGATGACTGAGGGGTGATCAAATAACCATGTATAAGTATATAAGGGGACAATACAAATATCTCTCCGAGGATCTGTTTATACCAAGGAAGGTTACGGTCACAAGGGGGCATTCTCTGCGTCTGGAGGAGAGAAGGTTTTACCACCAACATAGAAGAGGATTCTTTACTGTTAGGGCAGTGAGAATCTGGAATTACTTGCCTGAGGAGGTGGTGATGGCGAGCTCAGTTGAGGGGTTCAAGAGAGGCCTGGATGTCTTCCTGGAGCGTAACAATATTGTATCTTACAGTTATTAGGTTCTTTAGAAGAACGTAGATCTGGGGATTTATTCTGACAGAATATAGGCTGAACTGGATGGACAAATGCTTACTATGTTATTACTATGTTATTATTCTGTATCCTCATGCATCTCTTGTAGACTGTGAGCCCTTGTGGGCAGGGTCCTCTTTACTCCTATACCAGTATGTGACTCGTATTGCTCCTGATTATTGTATTTGTTTTTTATTATGTATTCCAATTTTCATATGTAAGGCTCCATGGGATAAATGGCGCTATAATAATAATTAATAATAATTATATTATTAATAATAATGGGCCCAATTAATCAAGATTGACATTTTGTTTGGCAGTCTTGATAAAGATTTTGCTGGATACATGCATATATTATGTTGAATTTGAAGACGGTGCTCGACCATGTATTCCACGCTGCCCTACTAAGCTCTTGTTACAAAAAGTTGGAGGAAACGATTGGCTAGTTTAAAAAATTGCAACTTTTCCAATAGTTTTATGCCAGATATCTGGTGAAAACAATTTGATAAATTGGTGAATATGTGTGCAAATTATTTAATTCTGTATAATATTTGGGCAAAATATGACACCTTAAGCAATATTACCATGAATCTATAGGATGTGGACTTTACTGCAAGGGCTCCCACATTGTGTCTGCAAAGTATTTGCTGACTGGTTGATTGAGCTGAAGGTAGCACAAATTAGTGATGGCAAAAACTAGAGAAAAACTAGAGAACACAAAAGCACAACCAGACACAGAGTCCAGGATTCCAAGGTCAGAATTCAGGAAGTCAGACAGAGTTTACAAACAAAGAAGAGTCAAACAGTCCAACAAGAAACCAGAATGGATATCCTCAAGTTAATCTAGATGAATAGCTCAGTAGTGGCAACTTCAGAACATTAGGAAATCAGAAAGAATATTGCACCATGTAGTATAGCCAATAGTTGGCCCAACAGAAAAAAAGGGTTGGATACCAAACCCAGTTTGGAATTATTCTTTTGACCGGCAATTCTGATGGCCAGAAGACATGATTGTGCGGAGCATGTGTCTTTCAACATTGCTGCCAGTGCACAGGGATGTCAAACTCAAATACATAATGGTCCAAAATTAAAAGCTCAGACAAAGTAGTGGGCCAACCTTGATATTTATAAAAAAAATGTCTACAATTCAGGAAGTTTTTCTTTACCATCACATATAACGATAAACTTTTTCATATGGAAAAAACTTAAAGGGGTGGTCCCAAGAACAAAGTGCATTTTAATTAATAGATCTTAGAATAAAATATTCAAATAATATAGTATGCTATGTAAGAGCAGTAAAAAGCATATGGTCCAACGGCCAAATATAAATATGTAGTAACAAAGGAAAAAAATCCTTCAAAAATACAGATAGTAAAGTATGATGCAATCAAAAGTGCCCCCAAACACAGTATAATACCCCCACAGTGAATTCCTCCACAGTACCCTCCACATGCAAAGTATGATGACCCTAGTGTACCCCCCTTCCTCAATCCCCCTGACTAAGAATGGTAAACCCATCACAGTATGATTCTCCAACTGTAATTCCCACACAGCACTCCATTCAGTATAATGGACACAAAAAGTCCTCCATACAGTATAATGAGACCCTGCATTGCCTTCCATACAGTATAATGGCCTCACATAGTGCACCATACAGTATAAACGGGCCCATATAGTGCTCAATGCAGTATAATGCACCATATATAGTGCTGCATATAGTATAATAGCCCTACATAGTGTTTCATACAGTATAATGGCTCTACATAGTGCTCCATACAGTATAATAGTCCCCACATTGAAAAAAAAATACGCACCTCTGCCATTCCCTCGATGCTCGTCTCTTTATGGTGTCTTCAGGTCCTCTGCACATCTCAGTACAGTGGGCACATTGTAATGATAGCATCAAGACATCAGATGCAGAGGGGGGAATGATGGGAGAGGTAGCGTCAGATGGCGCTCACTCCTCCATCTTTGCTTTCAACTTTAGCGGTATCTAGGATGCAGATTTAGCTGAAAGTGAGATGCTTGGTGGGAAACGAGACCAGCTCGCCTCACTGGCCTAATATACACACCCTGCAGGCCAGATTTGGCCCACGGACCAGAGTTTGACATGTGCTATAGGACTAACTGGACAAACACTGGATAAATACTGTATGGCACTCTTTAGGTATTGGGTGCAAAATGTATTTGAGTACAATGTGGGTCTATTTAACCACTTTGCTTAATGGAATAAAATCATATTAGGAAACTCCATGCAATATAATCTAATAGGAAATATGTCTTCTAGCATTACGTTATGAGATTGCTTTACCTCTGTAGTTCTGTAGTTCTTACAAACATTTTTATAGCAGGTTGAGTCTAACTTTTACACAAATAAATTTAATCCATGTTTTTTTTTCTTGGGAAAGAATATCAGTGCTCAACAAGCCATCTCCGCCATGGAAATGTTTAGACTTCATTAAAATAGAGGTTTTACCGTTACCAAGGACTATTTATTTAATACACTTTATGCTACAGCAGTCCGTGCATCTCCCGTTTCTCTCTTTACTCAGACTTCCACTAAAGCGTACTTCTGTTCTTTCTCTACCCCACAATTAATTTATATAAATAAATATAAGCCTAATCCTTTTTCCAAGAATAGCATGCTCTGTGGCACTGTGCCACTTGCTGTCTGTTCGCCTGTACGTCTTAGTTAAATAAATATAACCTTCATCCTCTCACCAAGAATAGCAGCTATCATTGGCAAGCATCCTTTGGCTGACTGCAATCAGTATGATACTGTTCAGATCAACCTGTTTAACATGTTTACTAGAAAGCATGTTGGCCAATGGTATGGTAACTCGGATGTCACAATTGAATTTACCAAAAAGAGGCATTTTCAGAAAAAATATTAGCTATCATCAGAAAAGAACCTGTTCTTTAAATCAGGTATTAGTATTAGATGTTTTGTTTTGTATTTTAAATGCAATTTTTTTTTCACATTTTCATTTTTATTAAAAAACAAATAAACAAAATTAGTTATCGTGCAATTTTCACACTGGCCACTGGGGATTTTTTAGACTCATATTTCCTGTTTTAGGAAGTTTTCAGCAGGCTCCTTATCATCAGAGGCAGTATAGCAATGACAAGTAACAACTCCATACACAGCTGATAACACAGAATCCACCATTCACAAAAAGTGATGTTACAGCTGACCCTGCTCTCCCTCCCTTCACAGTGACCTTTCCACATGCTCATTAATTACTTCATGACAAATGGTAATATCGAGGTCTGACCATTGTGGCTATGCACCTGTGTTGATTTCTGAAACAACAGGAGGTTACAGTCTAAAAATGCCTCAGAGGCCAATGGAAAGGTTATTATTTTTTTTATTAATTTATTTTTAATCAAGTACATTTTTATTGATTTTAGAACATTTTACAGAAAGGAAAAATAAGATATCCAAATCTGAACATTTGAACCCCAACCATTTTAATAAGATTCAATCTTCCTACCAACGAGAATTGCAATTTGCTATTTTCATTTTGATTTATTCCATTAAGGCGAGTAAGTTAATTTTTTTCATAAAACACTGAAATTGGGAAACCACTTTCACCTGCGTTTGCTGTATTTTTGGAATGAGCAACCGAGCACTAATTTTTCCCAATTGATGTTAAGACCCAATAAATGTCCAAAGTCCTCTTTTTCTCTGAAGAGGCAATTTGCATACAAAGTTTTTAAGGATGTCCATAACATTAAGCAGCGAGCTATCACAATCCCCAAGGAAAAGCAAATTGCATAGAATGCAATTTTTTATTCTATCCGCCCAGGTCTAAACCTAACCACTTTTGTAGAATTCCTTATCGCTGCGGCCAAATATTCAATGGCAATGTCAAATATTAGTGCAGCTTAAAGCTTTGAGATAATGCACCATTTTCTTTAATTTTACATGTAAGAGAAGAATATATGAATTGTATCCAGGATATAAAAATAGGCCCAAACCATATTTCTTGTAAAATCATCCATAAGAACCTCCATTCTATACTCTCAAATGCATTGGTAGCGACAAAAGGTCCCATATTGTCAGCTGGTAGTTGCATATTTAGGAATAAGCAACGGAGGTTAATTGCGGTGGATTTACTAGCCACAAAACCTGTCTAGTCTGGGTGGACTATTGTGGATATAATTCCAGAGAGTCTGTAAGGTAAAACTTTGGCTAAGATTTAATGTCTATTTTTAATATTTATATAGGTCTATAGGAGTCAGCTAATTGAGGGTCTTTGCTTTTTGATAATCTGATAAGGCTTTTTCTAATTCCTCCAAAACTAAAGGTCTATCCAGCGAACATTTATCTTCTTTAGTCAATTTGGCTATATCTAGACATTTTTGGATATCTCCTTCTGTATATTAAGTCTTTGAGGTGTATTAAGATTCATAGAATGAGAATAAAACTTCTAGAATTTCCCCTGTCGAATTTACGAAGGCACCATTATTCGAATATAGACTATAAATCTATCAGCGCCAACTCTTTAATGTATGACCCAAAGGGGGTTATGTTACCTTCTACTTTGCTTTCCTTTGTCCCAGTGACCATCCATAATATTGTTAACATTGCCTATACTCAGCAGAGGTACACCGTGATGCTGTACTGATAATGCTATTATTTTTTGCAATATCCTACCCAATACCCAATCCACTACACCACATAAAAGCACAAGGAGTACAATTACCCTCTCCCGCAGAGAAAGCAGGCGAATCAACTTCCAGTGCTGATGAAAAAATTCCCATCGTATATCAAATACACAAAAGCTTCCCATTCTTACATTCTCCCTCTGCTACTATCTTATCAAGAGAGTTACATTAAGTTTAGAGAAAATGAACATTATCTTTCAACAAGATGAATAATCATCCTACAATATTAAATATAACCAGAAACTGAACAATCGCGTAATTAAATAGGAAGTCTAGCATTTTGCTACATTTACAAGTGAAGAAATTTCCCCACTGAGAGAGAAGAAAAAAAGCTCCCCCAGGGCCATTATATATTCTTCTGGCAATTCTCTTTTCTGGATCTGTTGAGTTTATGTGGCTGCCATGCATGCATGGCTGTCTTTCGTGCTGATCTAGCCATTTCCTGGTATCCTCTGCTCCCGAAAAGAAGTGTGCCAAGCAACAACTTGTCATGCCGGATACAACATAGAATAAGACAGATTTAGATTCTTCAATCGCTTTTTAATGTCTGTGAATTATTTCATCCTCTGTTATTGAACTTATGCGGAAAAATCTGGGAAAACGAATACTTTGCTCCTGTCTTCAAATGGCATCACGATCTCTGTAGTGCACAATCCTGGTTAATATTCAATGCGGGGGGGAGTCCAAGGGGTAAGGATCTTGAAGGAACTCTGTGTGCTTGTCCAATAGCAAATATAGGTGTAAGAACATCAGTCCTGAACTTATTTTTTAGCCAATAGCAAATAAAGGTGTAAGAACATCAGTCCTGAACTTATTTTTAGCCAGTTTTCCATAAATTCAGTGGGAGCATTCCCTTCTATTTTTACTGGGATTCCTATTATTTTTAGATTATTCCTTCTCATGCAGTTTTCTAGGTCATCTGTCTTAGCAACTGTGAAGGATTACCCCTTCCTCCCACGTCACCAATCCGTGACGTCACTACACAGGCCCAGCTCTCCGGCGCCCCCTTTGTCTCTCAGGTCAGTAAGGGAACTGCACCTAGAGCAAATGGCCGCCGGGGAGACTGCCCTGTTACCCACACTGGGTATTTTAAGATTCGCAATCAGAGTAAAAGGATCAGCCCAAAATTAATTGATGATTTAATTGCCTTCAGGGCGCACTAGATATTTACAAGAAAGATACAATCACAATATATCAAGAGTTACAGTCAGAGTACAATATAACAACAATAATACAAGGCTTAAAGGTATAAAGCTGGAGGTCAACTTACCAGGTTGAAGGTCGCTTGTGGAAGCCGGGGGCGCGCAGCATTCCGCAGGTCCAAAACTTAGTTACCGGGCAGCCCCCAGAAAGCGTGTGCTTGCTCCCCTCTGGCTGGCATACCCTGTTCCTTAAGATATCATCATCATCTTCTTCTGTGGAGTGAGACTCTCCCAGTGACCTCAGCTTCTTCTTAAACCTGGCTGAGCCCCCCTGCCTGCAGCTGGGTGGGCTTAGCAATCTCCACTCCCTCTGCCTCCCTGCAAGATTTATTCCAATTTCTAATAAATGGGATAACTTCCCTCAGGATGATCGGATCAGCACACGGGCAGTACCAGCGCCTGTGGTTTGTTCTGCCGGTCGTACTGGGATCAAACCTGGACCCATTCGGTCCCTGTGGGAGGCTGATCTCTATATCTCAGGTTTCAGGCCTCCCACCGCCACGGGAGTCGCACTGTTGGATGCACAATTTCTTTAGGGCAAGGAGAATATTTTTTATGAGCCTGTACCTCGGACGATGCATCCATAATTCACAATTCCATGTTGGAGACGGTTCGACTGGGCTGCCATAATAGATATGTATCCAGTGGCCACTTGGCATGCGTGTTTTAATTAAGCCCCCAAGCATTTCCAAGCCCCCTGCTGGCGTGGTTTCCTCATTGAGCTTTGAAATACCGTCTACAGTTTACACTGAGCTCAGCCCGTTAGCATACTAATAGGAACTTTATTCATTATAAAAGGTGGGGGCCAGAAGCGTTCCTCGCTGCAGACCTGTGACCAGGAGACAAAATGGAGTCACGCCAACCTGGTAGTATGCCTGTTCCAAGATGGCGGCTGTTCCCTCATCACACCTCCCTGCTTTAGAGGGCGCTAGGGGGCATCACATTCCTGTGTTCCCCCATGCGCCCTTCCACACCTTCTCCTTGCCGGGGCAACCCATCAGCATTACTATGGTCTCGGCCTCTCTCTCCCTGAGCCTGTCTCTGCCTCCTCCTCTCTGAGGCTGACTCTGTCCCTCCTCTCTCTCTCTCTGAGGCTGTCTCTGCCTCTCCCCTCTCTCTGAGGCTGTCTCGGTCTCCTCCTCTCTCTCTCTGAGGCTGTCTCTGCCTCCTCCTCTGTCTCTCTCTGAGGCTGTCTCGGCCCCCTCCTCTCTCTCTCTGAGGCTGTCCCTGCCTCCCCCTCTGTCTCTCTCTGAGGCTGTCTCCACCTCCTCCTCTCTCTCTCTGAGGCTGTCTCTGCCTCCTCCTCTCTCTCTCTGAGGCTGCCTCTGCCCCCTCCTCCTTCTCTCTCTGAGGCTGTTTCTGCCTCCTCCTCGGTCTCTCTTGGAGGCTGTCTCTGCCCCCTCCTCTCTCTCTCTGAGGCTGTCTCTGCCCCCTCCTCCTTCTCTCTCTGAGGCTGTCTCTGCCTCCTCCCCTCTCTTTCTGAGGCGGTCTCCGCCTCCTCCTCGGTCTCTCTTGGAGGCTGTCTCTGCCCCCTCCTCTCTCTCTCTGAGGCTGTCTCTGCCCCCTCCTCCTTCTCTCTCTGAGGCTGTTTCTGCCTCCTCCTCGGTCTCTCTTGGAGGCTGTCTCTGCCCCCTCCTCTCTCTCTCTGAGGCTGTCTCTGCCCCCTCCTCCTTCTCTCTCTGAGGCTGTCTCTGCCTCCTCCCCTCTCTTTCTGAGGTGGTCTCCGCCTCCTTCTCCGTCTCTCTCTGAGGCTGTCTCTGCCCCCTCCTCTCTCTCCCTGAGGCTGTCTCTGCCCCCTCCTCCTTCTCTCTCTGAGGCTGTCTCTGCCTCCTCCCCTCTCTTTCTGAGGCGGTCTCCGCCTCCTCCTCCGTCTCTCTCTGAGGCTGTCTCTGCCCCCTCCTCTCTCTCTCTGAGGCTGTCTCTGCCCCCTCCTCCTCCGTCTCTCTCTGAGGCTGTCTCTGCCCCCTCCTCTCTCTCTCTGAGGCTGTCTCTGCCCCCTCCTCCTCCGTCTCTCTCTGAGGCTGTCTCTGCCCCCTCCTCTCTCTCCCTGAGGCTGTCTCTGCCCCCTCCTCCTTCTCTCTCTGAGGCTGTCTCTGCCCCCTCCCCCCTCTCTCTCTCTCTGAGGCTGTCTCTGCCCCCTCCTCCTTCTCTCTCTCTCTCTGAGGCTGCCTCTAACTGTCGGTCCCTAGGCCACGCCTCCGGTGAGCCCTGCTGGACCGATACCCGGTACAGCCGTCCCTGGTCCCAGACCACCCGCTCGCGGTCTGACTCCCCGGGAGGCTGTGCCGCCTGCTCCTTAAGAGCTTTCAGGCCAGCATCAGCTTCCAACGCTTCCTGAAATCCCTGACTCGATGTGGCGAGAATGGACGACACCGCCACATACGCTGTCAGCTACCCGGGATCTGTCTCCTGGCCGCTGTCTGACTCGGCAGCCACTTGGGCAGAGAGGGGGAAGCCGTCGGACCTCTGCAAGGCTCCTTGGGCTACGGCGCTCCCACTCCTGGTGACAGCGGCCACGACCACTGTGCCCATGGGTAGCACTTGCTTCCCTCCGGCTCCTGACCAAGTCGCCGGGTCAGGCAGACTTCCCTGCCCTCCTGACATCCCGGGTGTGGGGAACTCCTGCCCTGGGGTCTTACCTGGTGGCTCCTCTCCTGGGTCGCCTCCTCCCCCCAGGGCCTGTTCCTCTTCCTGCAGGGGCCCTAGACTCAGCAGGCTGGATTCACTTAGGGGCCCTACCCTGCCTGTAGCAGCCCCTCCCTCCACCTCTGAGCTCTCCCCTACAGTCTCCTCAACTGTCCTCACTGTGAGCCCTGTGTGGGTGGTGTCAGTGTATGGAGTACCCTCAGGTTTCACTCCCTCCCCCACTGTTGGAGGCACATTCAACACATCAACATTCACAGTAGAGACATGACATTCTTGGGGAGCCGAACTTGGGGGTTCAGTGGCCACATACTGAGACACTAGCCGCCCAAAATCGGTACCAAGTAATACATTAGCAGGAATATTTGACGTTACTCCCACCTCCCGTACTCCCCTCCCGGCACCCCAGTCCAAAAACACCTTTGCGACAGGCAGCACCGGTTCCACGCCTCCAATTACGGAGACGGACAGGGTTCTCCCTGGCACCAAGTCTTGAGGGGACACCACCTCAGGACGTACCAGGGTTCGTTCAGCGCCTGTGTCCCGCAGTCCCATGACCGCTGAGCGGCCGATAGTGACGGGTTGGTAATTGTCCAGGGACCTCCCACCACCCCCTCCCACACATAAAACAGTGGACGGTTCCGGGGACAGGGATGGGGGCTTAAGACGCTGGGGACATGCAGCCTTGAAGTGTCCCAGCTGGTTGCAGTGATGACAACGTCTGGGTTCTGCGCCTGGCCTGGAGAGGGCAGCAGGGGGGTACACCCCTTGCACTCTGGGGGCTGGGGGAACAGGGGCAGGATTGGGCTTACCCCCTCTCCAGGTGCTGCTGGCAGGCTTCTTCGGCTCAGGCGCCCTGTTATTGGCATACTCGTCTGCCAGGGCGGCTGTAGCAGAAGCCCCCTTCGGTTTCCGGTCACGGAGGAATTGCTGGAGGTCCTCTGGGCAGTTCCACAAGAACTGCTCCGTGACGAACAGTTCCTGGACCTCCTGGCGGGCGGTGAGCGCTAGACCCAAGATCCAGTGCTCTGCAGCTCTCAGCTACGCCCGCATGTGGTCGGTCCAGGTGTCCTTTGGGCCCCGCTGCAGGCTCTGGAACTTCTTGCGGTAGGACTCTGGGGTGAGGTTGTAGTGCTGGATCAGCGCCCGCTTGATGCTGCTGTAGTCCTGCTCCGCCCCGGCAGGTAAGTCCCCCAAAACTTCCAGGGACTTACCCCTCAAACGGGGGGTCAGGTATCTTGCCCACTGATCCGGGGCCAGATGGTGTTGAAGGCAGGTCCTTTCAAAGGCCAGCAAGAAGGAATCCAGGTCTCCATCCTTCTCAAGCAGAGGGAAGTCCTCGGCCCGGACTTTGGAAACCCTGGACTCTGGCGGTGCTGGGGCGTCCAGCGGGAGCCCGTGTTGAGCCATCTCCAGTCGGTGCTGGCGCTCCGCTGCTCTCTCTGCCGCTGCTTGCTCCGCTGCCCGCTCTGCAGCTTTCTCTGCCCGCTCCGCTACCTCGCGGCGTTCTGCCCGCTCTCGCTCCTCTGCTTTCTCTGCAGCTGCCATGAGTCTCATATAGGCGTCTTCATTACCTGCCTCGAGACGTGCCAATGCGGCTGCAACAAGGGCCTCTGATGTGGACAGGCTGGTGCGGGTAGGTATGGGTAGTCCCTTGCCGGACTAAGCACGGGTGGCTGGCTCCTTGGGGAGTCTGGGCTGAGCTCCCCCTCGCCTTGAGCAGTACCATCCACCACCACCTCCTCATTGACCATAGCACTGGCCTGCGCCCTCACTGCACTCCTGGTGCCTTCCGCCATCTTTGGAACCTCTGGTTACTGACACAGCTGTAACCCTGACCTTGCACACAACTTATTATATCTACACTCTGACCGTCTAGTGCTGGGCTGACCTTAAGACCCCAGCAGTGAAAGTTACCGCTGGTAGTCTTTAGTGTCTGGGAGTAGGGGTCCCACGCACACTATTACTCTGATCCCACGTATGCTGCCACCACTGTGAAGGATTACCCCTTCCTCCCACGTCACCAATCCGTGACGTCACTACACAGGCCCAGCTCTCCGGCGCCCCCTTTGTCTCTCAGGTCAGTAAGGGAACTGCACCTAGAGCAAATGGCCGCCGGGGAGACTGCCCTGTTACCCACACTGGGTATTCTAAGATTCGCAATCAGAGTAAAAGGATCAGCCCAAAATTAATTGATGATTTAATTGCCTTAAGGGCGCACTAGATATTTACAAGAAAGATACAATCACAATATATCAAGAGTTACAGTCAGAGTACAATATAACAACAATAATACAAGGCTTAAAGGTATAAAGCTGGAGGTCAATTTACCAGGTTGAAGGTTGCTTGTGGAAGCGGGGGCGCGCAGCATTCCGCAGGTCCAAAACTTAGTTACCGGGCAGCCCCCAGAAAGCGTATGCTTGCTCCCCTCTGGCTGGCATACCCTGTTCCTTAAGATATCATCATCATCTTCTTCTGTGGAGTGAGACTCTCCCAGTGACCTCAGCTTCTTCTTAAACCTGGCTGAGCCCCCCTGCCTGCAGCTGGGTGGGCTTAGCAATCTCCACCCCCTCTGCCTCCCTGCAAGATTTATTCCAATTTCTAATAAATGGGATAACTTCCCTCAGGATGATCGGATCAGCACACGGGCAGTACCAGCGCCTGTGGTTTGTTCTGCCGGTCGTACTGGGATCAAACCTGGACCCATTCGGTCCCTGTGGGAGGCTGATCTCTATATCTCAGGTTTCAGGCCTCCCACCGCCACGGGAGTCGCACTGTTGGATGCACAATTTCTTTAGGGCAAGGAGAATATTTTTTATGAGCCTGTACCTCGGACGATGCGTCCATAATTCACAATTCCATGTTGGAGACGGTTCGACTGGGCTGCTATAATAGATGTGTATCCAGTGGCCACTTGGCATGCGTGTTTTAATTAAGCCCCCAAGCATTTCCAAGCCCCCTGCTGGCGTGGTTTCCTCATTGAGCTTTGAAATACCGTCTACAGTTTACACTGAGCTCAGCCCGTTAGCATACTAATAGGAACTTAATTCATTATAAAAGGTGGGGGCCAGAAGCGTTCCTCGCTGCAGACCTGTGACCAGGAGACAAAATGGAGTCACGCCAATCTGGTAGTATGCCTGTTCCAAGATGGCGGCTGTTCCCTCATCACAGCAACCAGTTCAGATATACAGTTAGGTCCATATATATTTGGACAAAGACAACATTTTTCTAATTTTGGTTATAGACATTACCACAATGAATTTTAAACAAAACAATTCAGATGCAGTTGAAGTTCAGACTTTCAGCTTTCATTTGAGGGTATCCACATTAAAATTGGATGAGGGTTTTAGGAGTTTCAGCTCCTTAACATGTGCCACCCTGTTTTTAAAGGGACCAAAAGTAATTGGACAGATTCAATAATTGTAAATAAAATGTTCATTTTTAGTACTTGGTTGAAAACCCTTTGTTGGCAATGACTTCCTGAAGTCTTGAACTCATTGACATCACCAGATGCTGTGTTTCCTCCTTTTTGATGCTCTGCCAGGCCTTCACTGCGGTGGTTTTCAGTTGCTGTTTGTTTGTGGGCCTTTCTGTCTGGAGTTTAGTCTTTAAGAAGTGAAATGCTGCTCAATTGGGTTGAGGTCAGGTGACTGACTTGGCCATTCAAGAATATTCCACTTATTTGCTTTAACCCTCCGTCACATACAACTGATCTGACAGGCGCTTCTCTTTTACTTTCATTTCTCCTTCCTGACCAGATTGTGAGGAAACCCCCTCCCTCCAGGTAGTCCCCTGTCTCTTGAAGGTCTGTGAAACCTGATATCACAGTTGGATTTCAGAGCTTCAGGGGAGAGGATATAGCTGCACAGATCTCTCAGGCTCATTGTATGTGAATACGTCACATTCAGTAAGGTTGGTATTTTATGTTTTTATTCATCACAATAGTTTATTTAGCTTGTTTTATGAATGTATAGCACAAAATGTGAGGATATTTCATAGAAATAAGGGAGATTTTATAAAAGAAAGTGTGCTGCTCAGGCATATACAGTAGTTCCCTAACATATTCCTTCTCTTGCTTCAGATTATCTGCTGAAATGGAGAGGAAAATGTACAATTTATCCAAACAACTTGATGTTGAGGAAGTAACAAACATTCTGTTAGATGATAGAGACCTCACACTGAATGAGGATTTAGGAGAGGAAAGTGAGATTGATTCTCATGATGAGGTGGAAGAATGTGTCCTGGATTCTGAAACAGAGCAAGATGGTGACAGTGGTGAGGATGAAGAAGTTGGATCATATTATATTGGAAAAGATAAAAATACTAAATGGAACAAGAAGCCATTCCAGAAAAAACGTAGGGAACCTTTAAACATTATTACTCACCTTCCTGCAGTAATAGGAACTGCACGTAATGCAAAAACTGCAGTTGAATGCTGGAACAGTATATTTACAGATGACATTCTGGACTCTATTGTCACATATACCAACCAATATATAGACATTATAAAGGACAAGTACATCTGCAACAGAACCATCAAGCCACCAGATGAAATAGAACTGCGTGCTTTTTTTGGATTACTGTACCTTGCAGGAGCTTATAGGGCAAATAGACAAAGTTTGGAGGAACTTTGGGGTAAAGATGGGGATGGAGTTGAAAAATTTAGCCTTGTTATGTCCATAAACAGATTCAAGATTCTAATTCGTTGCCTTCGGTTTGACGACAGAACTACCCGAACCGAACGCAAAACACATGACCGACTTGCTCCAATTCGTGATATAGTTCAAAGATTTGTTGTAAACTGTAAACAAAGTTATTACCCTGGAGAGAATCTCACTATTGACGAAATGCTCCCTGGTTTTCGTGGCAGATGTGCCTTTCGTCAATATATTCCATCAAAGCCAAACAAATATGGAATAAAAATGTATGCCCTTGTTGATGCCAGTAAGACCTACACTTACAACCTGGAAGTTTATGCAGGAAAACAACCAGAAGGTCCTTACTGTGTGAGCAACAAACCCATTGATGTTGTAAAAAGACTGGCTGAACCCTTATTTGGATCGGGTCGCAATATTACAGCTGACAATTGGTTTACAAGTTGTGATCTGATTGATTATCTGAAAATTCAGAAGCTGTCATATGTGGGAACTGTAAGAAAAAACAAAAGGGAATTGCCGCCACAGTTTGTAAGTGTGAAAGAGAGACAACAGTACAGCAGTATGTTTGCATTCCATAATGGAAAGGCTTTAGTTTCCTATGTACCACATGCCAAAAAAATCGTACTTCTTCTATCAACACTTCATGATGATGCTGCCATCGATCCTGGGACTGGGGCAGAAAAAAACCCGGAGATAATTACATTTTACAATGCCACCAAAGGGGGTGTGGATACAGCAGATCAGATGTGCTCCACTTTCAACGTCAGCAGAAATATCAAACGCTGGCCAATGGTCATATTTTTTGCTATGTTGAATTTGGGTGGTATAAATTCACAAGTAATTTATCTTGAAAACAAGCTTGAACCACTCCGTAGACGATTGTATCTGAAAAAATTGGCCCATGAACTAGTACTTGGAGAGCTACGCAGGAGAAGCGTGAAAACAATCGGTATCCCTTCTCGCCTTCAAGTTCAGCTCAAAAGGTTCCGCCCAGAAGATGATGGTGAAAAGTCACCATCTGCACCACCTCACAAAAGAAGGAGATGCACCACCTGCCAAATGGAAAGCGGAACCAGAAGGCTTTCAAATTATGAATGTCTCAAATGTCATAAAGCAATTTGCCTGACACATGCAAAAATGGTGTGTAATTCTTGCTATTTGCTCTGCAAGTGTGACTTTTCTGGGGAAACCTCAGCATCTACTTCTGATTGAATATGTTTTTAATAGTACTTAAGGTACCTTAAAATTAAGTTTGTGTTCAAAAATTTTCTTTGTACATTTTTTTGAGAGAGTCGAACTGGGGACTATTTGGCGGAAGTTTTGAAAAGTTTGTATTTCATAGTTATTAGTTTTATGTTAAGTAAATGTTTTTTTTTGCAACTGATTATGTGTAGTCTCTTTTATTACATCCCTATGAAGGTCACTGATCACTTTTAGAGCACTGAAATTGCAAACATTAGATATTATAGGTATTTTTCCAGCAGGTGCCTGACAGGCACATTGTATGTGAACTCGTTAGTCCGAATATTGTATGTGACAGAGGGTTAAAAAACTCCTGGGTTGCTTTGGCTTTATGTTTTGGGTCATTGGTCGTCGTTTAATACTAGAGATGGACAATTAGTTTTGCTGCATTTGGCTGGATCTGAGCACACAGTATGTCTCTGAATAGCTCAGAATTCATTCGGCTGCTTCTGTCCTGTGTCACATCATTAATAAACACTAGTGACCCAGTGCCACTGGCAGCCATGCATGCCCAAGCCATCACACTGCCTCCGCCGTGTGTTACAGATGATGTGGTATGCTTTGGATCATGAGCTGTACCACGCCTTCGCCATACTTTTCTCTTTCCATCATTCTGGTAGAGGTTGATCTTGGTTTCATCTGTCCAAAGAATGTTCTTCCAGAACTGTGCTGGCTTTTTTAGATGTTTTTTAGCAAAGTCCAGTCTAGCCTTTTTATTCTTGATGCTTATGAGTGGCTTGTACCATGCAGTGAACCCTCTGTATTTACTTTCATGCAGTCTTCTCTTTATGGTAGATTTGGATATTGATATGCCGACCTCCTGGAGAGTGTTGGTCACTTGGTTGGCTGTTGTGATGGGGTTTCTCTTCACCATGGAGATTATTCTGCGATCATCCACCACTGTTGTCTTCCGTGAGCACCAAGGTCTTTTTGCATTGATGAGTTCACCAGTGCTTTCTTTCTTTCTCAGGATGTACCAAACTGTAGATTTTGCCACTCCTAATATTGTAGCAATTTCTCGGATGAGTTTTTTCAGCTTAAGGATGGCTTGTTTCACCTGCATGGAGAGCTCCTTTGACCGCATGTTTACTTCACAGCAAAACCTTCCAAATGCAAGCACCGCACCTCAAATCAACTCCAGGCCTTTTATCTGCTTAATTGAGAATGACATAATGAAGGGATTGCCCACACCTGTCCATGAAATAGCCTTGGAGTCAATTGTCCAATTACTTTTGGTCCCTTTAAAAACAGGGTGGCACATATTAAGGAGCTGAAACTCCTAAAACCCTTCATCCAATTTTAACGTGGATACCCTCAAATGAAAGCTGAAAGTCTGAACTTCAACTGCATCTGAATTGTTTTGTTTAAAATTCATTGTGGTAATGTCTGTAACTAAAATGAGAAAAATGTTGTCTCTGTCCAAATATATATGGACCTAACTGTACGTTGGACTGACCTAGTTTGGACCCTTTTCACATTCAGGATATCATCGTCTCTCATCTACAGCACCAGTTCTCTCCATAACCCCCTTCATCTCAGACTTAATATTAGACATGTCCTCTTTTAAACTACCCATCTGTTGGGTCAGTGTAGTTAATGTGGCCTTACACAAAGACACCACATAAAACACATCTTTGATTGTTGGCTCATGTTAATCCTTATCCTCTTCAGTTCGCTGGTTAAAGTCTCCCCCTAAGCAGTTCTGCACTACATGTTTCGCTGGTATTCCTTGATCCTCCACTTCATCTTCAGAGATGCAAAAATCACAGAGACATGTCGGTCACAGATGAAAAGCACCAATGTAAGTCTATGGGTCAATGAAAATCATGAATGGCACATGGATGGCTTCACTGTATAGTCTATTTGATGTCCATTATTAACCCCTTCCCGACCTTTGACGCCACGTAGGCGTCATGAAAGTCGGTGCCATTCCGACCCATGACGCCTATGCGGTGTCATGGAAAGATCGCGTCCCTGCAGATCGGGTGAAAGGGTTAACTCCCATTTCACCCGATCTGCAGGGACAGGGGGAGTGGTAGTTTAGCCCAGGGGGGGTGGCTTCACCCCCTCGTGGCTACGATCGCTCTGATTGGCTGTTGAAAGTGAAACTGCCAATCAGAGCGATTTGTAATATTTCACCCATTATAACGGGTGAAATATTACAATCCAGCCATGGCCGATGCTGAAATATCATCGGCCATGGCTGGAAATACTAGTGTGCCCCCACCCCACCCCTCCGATCGCCCCCCCAGCCCTCCGATCTGGCCGATACACTGCTCCGGCTCCCCTCCGTCCAGTGCTCCGCTCCCCCCCGTGCTCTTGTCCGCTCCCCCCGTGCTCCAATCACCCCCCCGTGCTCCAATCACCCCCCCTGCACTCCGATCCACCCCCCCCGGTGCTCCGTTCCACCCCCCCGTGCTCCATTCCAGCCCCCCCGTGCTCCGTTCCACGCCCCCCGTGCTCCGTTCCACCCCTCCCGCACTCCGATTCCCCCCCCGTGCTCCGATCCCCCCCCCCCCGTGGTCCCCCCCCACCCCATCATACTTACCGATCCAGCCGGGGTCCCGTCCGTCTTCTCCCTGGGCGCCGCCATCTTCCAAAATGGCGGGCGCATGCGCAGTGCGCCCGCCGAATCTGCCGGCCGGCAGATTCGTTCCAAAGTGCATTTTGATCACTGAGATATAATCTATCTCAGTGATCAAAATAAAAAAAATAATAAATGACCCCCCCCCTTTGTCACCCCCATAGATAGGGACAATAAAAAAATAAAGAAATTTTTTTTTTCCACTAATGTTAGAATAGGGTTAGGGTTAGGGTTAGGGGTAGGGTTAGGGGTAGGGTTAGGGTTAGGGGTAGGGTTAGGGCTAGGGTTAGGGCTAGGGGTAGGGTTAGGGTTAGGGCTAGGGGTAGGGGTAGGGTTAGGGTTAGGGCTAGGGGTAGGGGTAGGGTTAGGGTTAGGGCTAGGGTTAGGGTTTCGGTATGTGCACACGTATTCTGGTCCTCTGCGGATTTTTCCGCTGCGGATTTGATAAATCCGCAGTGCTAAACCGCTGCAGATTTATGGCGGATTTACCGCGGTTTTTCTGCGCATTTCACTGCGGTTTTACAACTGCGATTTTCTATTTGAGCAGTTGTAAAACCGCTGCGGAATCCGCACAAAGAAGTGACATGCTGCGGAATGTAAACCGCTGCGTTTCCGTGCAGTTTTTCCGCAGCATGGGCACAGCGATTTTTGTTTCCCGTAGGTTTACATTGAACTGTAAACTCATGGGAAACTGCTGCGGATCCGCAGCGTTTTCCGCAGCGTGTGCACATACCTTTAGAATTAGGCTATGTGCACACGGTGCGGATTTGGCTGCGGATTCGCAGCAGTGTTCCATCAGGTTTACAGTACCATGTAAACATATGGAAAACAAATCCGCTGTGCCCATGGTGCAGAAAATACCACGCGGAAACGCTGCGTTGTATTTTCCGCAGCATGTCAATTCTTTGTGCGGATTCCGCAGCGTTTTACACCTGTTCCTCAATAGGAATCCGCAGGTGAAATCCGCACAAAAAACACTGGAAATCCGCAGAAAATCCGCAGGTAAAACGCAGTGCCTTTTACCCGCGGATTTTTCAAAAATGGTGCGAAAATATCTCACACGAATCCGCAACGTGGGCACATAGCCTTAGGGTTAGGGTTGGAATTAGGGTTGTGGTTATGGTTAGGGGTGTGTTGGGGTTAGGGTTGTGGTTAGGGGTGTGTTGCGGTTAGGGTTGTGTTTAGGGTTATGGCTACAGTTGGGATTAGGGTTAGGGGTGTGTTGGGGTTAGTGTTGGAGGTAGAATTGAGGGGTTACCACTGTTTAGGCACATCAGGGGTCTCCAAACGCAACATGGCGCCACCATTGATTCCAGCCAATCTCGTATTCAAAAAGTCAAATGGTGCTCCCTCACTTCCGAGCCCTGACGTGTGCCCAAACAGTGGTTTACCCCCACATATGGGGTACCAGCATACTCAGGACAAACTGCGCAACAATTACTGGGGTCCAATTTCTCCTGTTACCCTTGTGAATCAAAAAAAATGCTTGCTAAAACATAATTTTTGAGGAAAGAAAAATGATTTTTTATTTTCACGGCTCTGCGTTGTAAACGTCTGTGAAGCACTTGGGGGTTCAAAGTGCTCACCACATATCTAGATAAGTTCCTTGGGGGGTCTAATTTCTAAAATGGGGTCACTTGTGGGGGTTTCTACTGTTTAGGCACACCAGGGGCTCTGCAAATGCAACGTGACACCCGCAGACCATTCCATCAAAGTCTGCATTTCAAAAGTCACTACTTCCCTTCTGAGCCCCGACGTGTGCCCAAACAGTGGTTTACCCCCACTCATGGGGTATCAGCGTACTCAGGAGAAACTGGATAACAACTTTTGGGGTCCAATTTCTCCTGTAACCCTTGGGAAAATAAAAAATTCTGGGCTAAATAATTATTTTTGAGGAAAGAAAACGTATTTATTATTTTCACGGCTCTGCATTATAAACTTCTATGAAGCACTTGGGGGTTCAAAGTGCTCACCACACATCTAGATAAGTTCCTTTCGGGGTCTAGTTTCCAAAATGGGGTCACTTGTGGGGGGTTTCTACTGTTTAGGCACATCAGGGGCTCTGCAAACGCAACGTGACGCCCGCAGAGCATTCCATCAAAGTCTGCATTTCAAAACGTCACTACTTCAATTCCAAGCCCCGGCATGTGCCCAAACAGTAGTTTACCCCCACATATGGGGTATCACCATACTCAGGAGAAACTGGACAACAAATATTGGGGTCAAATTTCTCCTGTTACCCTTGGGAAAATAAAAAATTGCAGGCTAAAAGATCATTTTTGAGAAAATAATTTTTTTTTTTTCATGGCTCTGCGTTATAAACTTCTGTGAAGCACTTGGGGGTTCAAAGTCCTCACCACACATCTAGATTAGTTCCTTTGGGGGTCTAGTTTCCAAAATGGTGTCATTTCTGGGGGATCTCCAATGTTTAGGCACACAGGGGCTCTCCAAACGTGACATGGTGTCCGCTAATGATTGGAGCTAATTTTCCATTTAAAAAGCCAAATGGCGTGCCATCCCTTCCGAGCCCTGCCGTGCGCCCAAACAGTGGTTTACCCCCACATATTGGGTATCTGCGTACTCAGGACAAACAGGACAACAATATTTGGGGTCCAATTTCTCCTATTATCCTTGGCCCCAGTAGGTGGAGATCTCTCCGCAATTGATGTCTTCTTGAATTTGAGTACCCAAGACATCAAGAATTTAGCGCACTGCCAGTCTCGTCACAATCTCAGTAGAGTACAGATGGAGGCTCTCCGGGGTTTAGAAAATGACAAATCCCTTATTTTCAAGCCATCTGACAAAGGTGGCAATATTGTGGTTATGGGGATCGACGGGTATAGGAATATGTGTTTGTCGTTACTTAATGACCGGTCCACTTATGCCCATGTAACAACGAATCCAACTACTAAATGTGTGTCAGAACTTAGGGCCATTTTACTTAAAGCCAAGGCTGAGAAACTGATTGATGAGGATGAGTTCTCCTTCCTGTTGCCCCTCCACCCGGTTATGCCCACATTCTATGCCCTCCCAAAGGTCCACAAGGGCCTGGATCCGCTAAAGGGTAGACCCATTGTCTCTGGGATAGGAGGTGTTGGACAAAATGTGGGTATTTACATCGATAATGTCCTAAGACCATTTGTTACCGCACTTCCATCCTATGTTAGGGACACCATGGATCTGCTTCGCAGACTAGAGGGTATTTCCCTAGAACCTGGCACCCTCCTGGCCAGCATTGACGTTGAGTCTCTGTACTCCTCAATCCCACATCAGTGTGGAGTTCAGGGGGTGCAATACTTTTTGAACACAAGGGGGTGTCAGTTCAGGGCCCACAATGAACTTATCATATCTCTTCTTGAATTTGTACTGCATAACAATTTTTTTTGCTTTGATGGCAGGATCCTCCACCAGCTCAGGGGCACTGCCATGGGCAGCCCATGTGCGCCCACTTACGCAAACTTGTTCCTGGGCTGGTGGGAGGACAGTATTGCCTTCTCAGAGACTTATGAGAATTATCTGGCCCTTGTGGACCTTTGGGTCAGATATATAGATGATATTTTCATATTGTGGAGGGGCACCAGGGAGGGTTTTGCTGAGTTTGTGGCATCCCTTAACGATAATGAGATTGGCCTCAGCTTTACTTTTGAAATACAGGAAGAGAGACTACCATTTCTGGATGTCCTCATCTCTAAATCTAGGGATGGGGAGTGTCTTGAAACTACTGTGTACAGGAAGCCGACCGCAACCAATTCCCTTTTAAGGTGGGACAGCCATCATCCCTTCTCTCTAAAAAAGGGTATCCCTAAAGGCCAATACCTTAGGTTGCGTCGCAACTGTTCCAATCAAAGGGATTTTAAAATAAAGGCGGATGATCTTCGGCAGAGGTTCCGGACCAGGGGCTACCCGGATTGGATTCTTAGGGAAGCATTTCGCCATGCGAATGCATGTGAGAGGGGGACCTTGCTTATACCCCGAAATAGAGAAGAAGAGACCCCTAAGGAGACTAGGGTGATTTGCACCTTTGACAATGGGGCAGGACCCGTGAGGGACATCTTGAAAAAACATTGGGGAATTTTGGGGATGGACGAGGACGTGAAAGATATCATTGGCAAGGAACCAAGGATCACCTATCGGAGAGGTAGGAGTTTAGGTGATAGACTCATGCATAGCCATTTCACTACGCCTAGAAAGGAGACATGGCTTCCTCAAAGACCAGCAGGATGTTTTAAATGTGGAGCCTGTGTGGCGTGTGATTTTGTCCTTACTGGGAAGGTATTCCATAATGAGCATACACAGCAGTCCTATACCATCAGGGACTTTATCAATTGTAGAACAACAGGGATTGTATACAGGGTGAGTTGTATCTGTGGAATCACCTACATTGGAAAAACGATCAGAGAATTCAGACGACGAGTGGGGGAACACTTGGGGGATATACGAAACAGAAGGGATACCCCGATAGCAAAACATGTGCATGATATACATGGGGGTGACCCCAAGGTCTTGCGTTTTATGGGGATTGATAAGGTGCATCCTCCGTCCAGGGGGGGTGACCTGGATAAAATGCTTCTTCAGAGAGAAGCGAGATGGATCTTTCTTCTGGATACATGCCAACCCCATGGTTTGAACGAACAACTTAATTATAGCTGTTTCCTTTAGGCTTTATTTACCTTATTAGTGGTGTTCTCCTTGCCTAGTCTTTCTCTCCATTACTCTCTGTCCGTTCCCTCCCTCTCTCCCCTTCCCCTTTCCCATCTTATTATTTTATGTAATTTGTTATTTGTCTGTTTGACGGGTCTTCTCCAGTTACCATGCCAAAGAAAGCAAGATATATTATGATCCATCGGGATCTGTTTGGAAACTAGCCACTGCTACTTTCTATATAGCCATCTAGGTTATAATGGGTGTCACTATGACTTCAATTACTGACACCTCTATGTCTAGTATGAGCTTCTGTTTTTTGCTTCTGTGCATCCATTTTTATCCACGTTTCACGCTAATTGTTTTATGGAATTTTGTTTAATTGATCTTCGCCCATTTATGTTAGCCTCTAACCCCCTCCCCCTTGTTTGGGTTTATAATCCATTTCTGCCAGTTTGCTTGTGATTATGCATGGATGTGGGTACCGCATAGAATCTTATTTGTTGATATCATGAGTTGATTCGGTTATTGTGACGCTTCCCCCCCTCCCTTCTGTGCAACTTACAAGGGCCGGTGCTTCACTGTGGTCGTGGACGGAGACGGCTTGCGTTTCACCCTTGAAACGCATTCACCATGGCAACATGTGGGCGCCGTACAGGATGTGACGCGTACAAGATGGCGCCGCAACTTCTGGTACCTGCACTTACCACGCCGAGTGAGTCGGCTTGCGTTCCACTGCTGGAGCGCACCCAGCGTTACATGTTGTGGGCACCGTACAGGATGTGACGCGTACAAGATGGCGCCGCAACTTCCGGTTCCTGCACTTACCACGCCGAGTGAGTCGGCTTGCGTTCCACTGTTGGAGCGTTACATGCTGTTGGGCGCTTGATAGGATGTGATGCGCACAGGATGGCGCCACAACTTCCGGTGCATGCGCTCACTATGTGATATTATGTATAATCCAGTAACCATGTGGACATGGTGAGTGCTTGTGCCATATGGCCGCTTATGATAGTGGAGGTTTACTGACATCAATTATGCCCCCGACTATGTACGCCTGGCTAAACACATCAGCGCACATGAGATGGCGCCGTAACTCCGGTGCCCCCTTTTTTTTTTTTTTCGTATATCATTATTTATAAACTGGTAACCATGCAGCCGCATATGGCCTTTTTTTTTTTTTTTTTTTTTTTTCGTATATCATTATTTATAAACTGGTAACCATGCAGCCGCATATGGCTTTTTTTTTTTTTTTTTTTTTTTTGTATATCATTATTTATAAATTGGTAACCATGCAGCCGCATATGGCTTTTTTTTTTTTTTTTTTTTTTCTTTCCGTATATCATTATTTATAAACTGGTAACCATGCAGCCGCATATGGCTTTTTTTTTTTTTTTTTTCGTATATCATTATTTATAAACTGGTAACCATGCAGCCGCATATGGCTTTTTCTCATTCATGAGTATGGGGGCTCACGGGCATTATTTATGCCCCCTTGGAATGCCCCAACTGGATCTATAGCTTTTTGGGGCATACAGTGCACATGGTTTATTAGGCAGTTTGATCCGTTCCGGGTTTTCCCATATCCCAGTATATCAGGTACTAGGGGGAGGGGCTTTGGGTATATAGAGAGGCTTCACAGAGGTGGGTTGTACTCTACCAGAGACTGTGGACACAGATGGTCATCTCCAGCGTGGGTTACCTAGCCACTGCAGGCCCCACAATTTAGACGGACTTACATCTCTGTGCCCGTTGGCACTTTTTTCCATATGACTCCCCTGATGATTCTCCATGACCGGAGTTGAAACGCGTAGGGAGGAAGATTCTACGTTTCAAGAGGTTTTGGGACTCTGCCTTTACACATATTGGGTGGGCTGGTCCCTTAGAGCAAGGTCCATTTGGGGCCTGTCCTTGTCAGGACAGGAGTTACAGAGGGGTTACAGGGTAGACATACTACTTCAGCCCTGCCCCTCCTCATCTAATTGGATCTCTACTGTGTCGTACGGAAGTATACAGTGTCCGGCAGCTTGGGTGAGATCCAACCATTCTTTTTTATTGAGCACTGGTTCACCTGAGCACTTTGTATGTTTTTTTCGTTTGTGTCCTGTTGGATGTGCAGTTTTTAGCATTTAATATTAAAAGTTATGTTTTATTAGTGGATATCCTCCACAGCTGATTCTGTCTGTTCAAAGTCCTCACCACACATCTAGATTAGTTCCTTTGGGGGTCTAGTTTCCAAAATGGTGTCATTTCTGGGGGATCTCCAATGTTTAGGCACACAGGGGCTCTCCAAACGTGACATGGTGTCCGCTAATGATTGGAGCTAATTTTCCATTTAAAAAGCCAAATGGCGTGCCATCCCTTCCGAGCCCTACCGTGCGCCCAAACAGTGGTTTACCCCCACATATTGGGTATCTGCGTACTCAGGACAAACAGGACAACAATATTTGGGGTCCAATTTCTCCTATTATCCTTGGCAAAATAGGAAATTCCAGGCTAAAAAATCATTTTTGAGGAAAGAAAAATTATTTTTTATTTTCATGGCTCTGCGTTATAAACTTCTGTGAAGCACCTGGGGGTTTAAAGTGCTCAATATGCATCTAGATAAGTTCCTTGGGGGGTCTAGTTTCCAAAATGGGGTCACTTGTGGGGGAGCTCCAATGTTTAGGCACACAGGGGCTCTCCAAACGCGACATGGTGTCCGCTAACAATTGGAGCTAATTTTCCATTCAAAAAGTCAAATGGCGCGCCTTCCCTTCCGAGCCCTGCCGAGTGCCCAAACAGTGGTTTACCCCCACATATGAGGTATCGACGTACTCGGGAGAAATTGCCCAACAAATTTTATGATCCATTTTACCCTACTGCCCATGTGAAAATGAAAAAATTGAGGCGAAAAGAATTTTTTTGTGAAAAAAAAGTACTTTTTCATTTTTACAGATCAATTTGTGAAGCACCTGAGGGTTTAAAGTGCTCACTAGGCATCTAAATAAGTTCCTTGGGGGGTCTAGTTTCCAAAATGGGGTCACTTGTGGGGAAGCGCCAATGTTTAGGCACACAGGAGCTCTCCAAACGCGACATGGTGTCCGCTAACGATGGAAATAATTTTTCATTCAAAAAGTCAAATGGCGCTCCTTCCCTTCCGAGCCTTACCATGTGCCCAAACAGTGGTTTACCCCCACATGTGAGGTATTGGTGTACTCAGGAGAAATTGCCCAACACATTTTAGGATCCATTTTATCCTGTTGCCCATGTGAAAATGAAAAAAATTGAGGCTAAAATAATTTTTTTGTGAAAAAAAAGTACTTTTTCATTTTTACGGATTAATTTTTGAAGCACCTGGGGGTTCAAAGTGCTCACTATGCATCTAGATAAGTTCCTTGGGGCGTCTAGTTTCCAAAATGGGGTCACTTGTGGGGGAGCTCCAATTTTCAGGCACACGGGGGCTCTCCAAACGTGACATGGTGTCCGCTAAAGAGTGGAGCCAATTTTTGATTCAAAAAGTCAAATGGCGCTCCTTCCCTTCCATGCCCTGCCGTGCGCCCAAACAGTGGTTTACCCCCACATATGAGGTATCAGCGTACTCAGGACAAATTGGACAACAACTTTCGTGGTTCAGTTTCTCCTTTTACCATTGGGAAAATAAAAAAATTGTTGCTAAAAGATAATTTTTGTGACTAAAAAGTTAAATGTTCATTTTTTCCTTCCATGTTGCTTCTGCTGCTGTGAAGCACCTGAAGGGTTAATAAACTTCTTGAATGTGGTTTTGAGTACCTTGAGGGGTGCAGTTTTTAGAATGGTGTCACTTTTGGGTATTTTCAGCCATATAGACCCC
This sequence comes from Ranitomeya imitator, assembly GCF_032444005.1. NCBI lineage: Eukaryota > Metazoa > Chordata > Amphibia > Anura > Dendrobatidae > Ranitomeya > Ranitomeya imitator. The sequence continues at coordinate 108,653,258 of NC_091287.1, read as the reverse complement.
TCAAACTGACTTCAAATGTGAGGTGGTCCCTAAAAAAAATGGTTTTGTAAATTTCGTTGTAAAAATGACAAATCGCTGGTCAAATTTTAACCCTTATAACTTCCTAACAAAAAAAAATTTTGTTTCCAAAATTGTGCTGATGTAAAGTAAACATGTGGGAAATGTTATTTATTAACTATTTTGTGTCACATATCTCTCTGGTTTAACAGAATAAAAATTCAAAATGTGAAAATTGCGAAATTTTCAAAATTTTCGCCAAATTTCCGTTTTTATCACAAATAAACGCAGAATTTATTGACCTAAATTTACCACTAACATGAAGCCCAATATGTCACGAAAAAACAATCTCAGAACCGCTATGATCCGTTGAAGCGTTCCTGAGTTATTACCTCATAAAGGGACACTGGTCAGAATTGCAAAAAACGGCAAGGTCTTTAAGGTCAAAATAGGCTGGATCATGAAGGGGTTAACATTGCAATGGATACGAGAAGCTTTGTTAATTATTTATTTATTCATACATAACAAACACTAATGACACTGATTTTAAAAACTGACATACTGACCAAACACCAGAGACCTCATTCAGACGCCTGTTTTTTTGCGTACGAGTGCTATCTGTGTTTTTTTCTATAATAGTATATAGGGTAATTCACATGTCCATGAAAAATCAAAATCACGGAGATATTTCTGATTTTGATCCAAGTGTCATATCAAAATCGTCAATGCAAATGTATGGGTCCATGAAAATATTGGACTGCATTTAAATGCTGTATGACCGCACCTGATTTTCACAGATTACAGCCATCTGCCGGTAAAGATGTGATCTTAATTCCTGAGCAGGAATCAAAGAACGAGACTCAATATATGACGTAACAGTACATTGTATATAAGTAAGGGGTTAAATATACTGTATGTTTTGCAGCAGCCACAAGGACCATAGACAGGAATAGATTGGAAATGTTCTTTGACTTCACTCTTAGAGGTAGATAAGCATTAGGCTTTAGGTCGTGTTCACACAAGCAATACAGCTTTGATCCAAATGGGCAGTTTTTATTGCTTTCCACAGGTTGCACAGCACCAAAACATCAAAATCATTTACATAAATTCCTAGCCTTTTTCAGGTGCCAACTAACGAGTATAGACCCTGACTACTTCAGACACCACTGAGCTAACAAAACTGCTGTCATCCATAATAACCACTGATACTTGCAGTTTGGTGCACATAGCCGATGCAGACTCTTCTCAGAGAGATTTGGGCTTGTTTCTCGCTTCAAATTTCTAGATACATCCAGTCTGTTAAGCCTGTTAAGCCTTCCCAGCAGACTGACTTAGATGAACACCTAGCCTGTTTATATGCAAAGCTATTCAGAAGAAATCATCAAAGCCTGCAGAGCTAGCATTTTATCCTAGCCTACCTGGCATTGCTGCATACCCTCCCCTTCTGCCCAAACTCAAGGACTGCACCACCTGCCAAACCCCCAGCAAATATAGAGTTCCACTTTACCAAAACTGATTTTGGGCCTCAGGAATTCTACAGGGCTTTAAATTGACCCGAGTGGGAATCTTATGTTTGATGACACGAGTGTGACCTGGTAACTCCAAGACCCTGCCCCTATTTTTAGGTACCAATTTTTGTCCACATTGTGTTTAGAAAGGTGACAAATTTCCTGCTACTTTGACATACAAAATGTTAGCTTGTAACTGGGCTAACAAGCAAAGTGTTTCTAGGGGATTCCTATTCTTCCAGGGTTTTAACAGGTTGACATGGGGAAGGGAAGGGCTTCTATTTCCCTGGTCGGTATACTTTATAGTTTACCTCTCCCACCTTTTCCTCCTTTTTCACCACCTTATAGGTCTCTTGCCACTTGTTGAGGAATCTGTTCTCCCCTGTGGGCACTAGCACAAGTATCCAATCTCCAGGCTTAAATTTTCTCACTCGAGTATACCTCTTGGAATTTTCCTCTTCGGCCTTGAGGAGACGCTTTTTTTGTCCCTTCACTTTTGTCCACACGACACAATAAATCATTATGCCTGGCCCCTTGTGGAAACCGACTGTTGGCTCCCATCTCCTGGGGAACCCTATTTACATTTTCATGGGTACCTTTTACTGTTAAGACTGGGCAGTCCCAGAGTTGTCCTGGGACTCCTCCAGATCAGAGATATTGGCTTCAGGTGATGCTTCCTCATCCTCCTTTCTTGCCAGTACAGTGAATGGAAATTCACCATTTACATCATGTACCTTTGTTACCATAGCCGATTTCTGGCTACATACTAGACTACTGGGTGCTACAGTTTTAGTCCATAAGTCTCAGAACAAAGGAAAATCTCAACCGATAATAATAGAATACAACAAGTCCTTGACCATTCCCACTTGTTGGGACACGGAACCACAGTCTGCGCCTATATGTCGACCAGGAACATTGGAAAATTCTTGGCATCCCCATGGATACACATCACCCCCACCCCTTTTCCAGGGACTAGCACATGCAGAAGTTTATCCCTTACAGTACCATGGTCACCAAACTCCCTGAGCTCAGAAGACCCATCACTTGGACACCCTACACAGTCACCTGGCATTCTTAAGGGCCCTCGCCAGGATGAAAAGCAGAACTGCAGGCAGGGTAGGCGATGTAGAAGTAATGCCAGTCTATGCTGCAGTCCATCTGCTCCGAGTTCAAGGGACTCACCGCCTCCAACAGATAAAAGGACGAGTTGTAACCTGTGAACCTGGCTCTGACCTATCCTGGGTCTTTGTGCGCACCACAGACGTGGCCTTTCTTTTGGGTTTCACAGAAATGTGACCTCAGGCTCCCTTGATTGCTCAGGGAATTCTCTATGGCCAAGTATATTTTTTGGCCCACAAAGTCATCTGCATTCTGGGTTCACCTTTTGCAACCCAGCTTTGCACAGATTTTGGTAGTGAGTGGATAAACCGGTCCACCACCACTCTTTTCACCATCTCAAATACTTCAAAGTTGCTGTCAGGAATTTCAGGTAACCCTTTAGGTGCTACACAGGCATTAATGCAAAGTTGGATGAAAAAATATATAATTTTTAATCTAAAATGTTGCTTTAGCCCAAATGTTTTTTCACTTTTAGAAGGAATAGCACAAGAAAACGTACCACACAATTTGTTAACTAGTTTCTTCTGAGTTTGCTGATATTCCAACATGTGGTCACAAACCTCTGTTAAGACAAACGTCAGAGCTCGGAAGGGAAGAAGCACCATTTGAATTTTGGAACACAGATTTGGCTGAAATAGATTGCAGGCACCATATTGTATTTGCACCAAACAGCAGAAAACCCCCACAGGTGACCCTTTTTGGAAGCTACACTCCTCAAGGATTTTATCCAGGGGTATAGTGAGTATTTTGGACTGACAGGTACTTTGCAGATTATTGCTCAATAGTCATGTACAGCTGTCACGTTCGAGAATTACGCCCACAGTGCGGTGCTATTCAATTACTTATGACAGCCATTTTAAAAACGTATTGGTGGTCATTAATTGGTTAAAGCTTCAATACAATTTTTTTTATTTTTTATTGTGACATCCATATAAACTGTACAATCCCATGAATGTGTTGCAGCAATATATAATTCCATCTGTTCCATCTGTCTCTGCCAGTCTATACATCATAAAATAATTATAGATGCCAAAGTGTCTGGCTGTAAGGCCGTCTTTATAGACAAATAGGAATGTCACACATTTTCCCCTATAGACTTCAAACAACCCACTCTCTTGGCACATGTGGCAATCTAACGCTGATTGCTGTAACAGTAGATGCTGGATCATCTTTGAGAATGAATTCCTAAACTTGACTGTGACAGATTAAAAAGACCCTAACTCATGATAAATATTATATTACCTACTGTACATCAATGCAATAATGAAAAACAGAGACTTGTAATGTCTAGAAAGTAACAGTACGGAGACATTTTCTGCAATAGGAGCGCTTCATATATCCAAACTATGTTAATGAAGTACATTTCCTATTATCAAAAAGTGAAAAAATGCTACTCAACGTCTCTTGACAGGCTAGGCCTACAAGGACATTTTAGAATGCAAGTGTATTAAGATTTATTACAGCAGGCTTGGCTAATTACTTATCCTGCTGTATTCTTGGGATCACGTAACACAGATTTTGCTTATATAAAGGTGCTTTATTGACATCAGAAACCAAAGAAATGAATTCGTAGCCAAGTTTGTTTCTTGACCGAGTCCACAGTCAAATTTAAATGCTAAACCATTGGAGACATGAGAAGTATTGATAGGTAAGAAACAGGTGTTCCTTCATGTTCCCATCCATGTTACTGAGCATACATTAATACAATCTTCTTTTCACAGTACCATCAAATCGTTACATATATACATGTGCCTTGTCATTAACATAAAAATCTTACCAATTTTACTAGTCTTAATATTCTACCATTTATGTGAAAAATTGAAGCAATTGTCAGAAAATGACCTATTGTTTAAATCACATTTTTTGTTACATATATGGTTTCGCAAAAATTGGCAATGTTTTTTTTCCATATCCCAATCTTTTTTTTTTTTTTAAAAAGTCATCTTGCAATTTTTTTATTGGCCACTGGGAATCTTTAGAGACGATATTTAAATATGCTGAGGAAAAGTATAAGGTACTGTGTGCACAATGAGATTTTGGAGAATTTTTGATGTTGGAGAATTTCTGCATCATTTTTGCATATATTATGTAAATTAGGTTACTTGCATTTACAGATGAATGAGGCACCTTCAGGTATCTTGAAATTATACCCAAGGATGAGCCAGACTTGTACAAGTCCACAATTCTTTTCCTGATATATTGGCCTATTTTTTTTAGACTTTCCCATGATGCTACACCACGAAGCACTGTGTTTCAGGTATCTATTAAAATGCATCCACAAGGGTGTCTCTAATTAACTCAGATGTTGCCAAAAAGAAGCTTCCAAAGCACATAACATCATCATATGGGCAGTCCAAAATTGTTTAAAGGCATAGTAATCTTAGTGTATGTAAACTTTTGACTTTGCAGTAAGTAATAAAATAGCCTTAAAACATTCTTTCTCTCATTATTCTGGCATTTGGCAAATAATAATAATTACGGTAATCCTAATTGATCTTATGGGAAAGGTTTATTCTGATATCATGTCAGATATTGAAAAAAAACATGCATATGTGTCTTTTTATATAGTGTATGTAAATTTCTGGTTTCAACTGTATAATGGAAAACAATAAAAAAAACAGGCAAAAAAAAATCCAAGAGTGGTGGAATGGTGAAAAAAATTCAATTCTTACATATTTATTTTAGCTCTACTTTTATGATGTTCATTCTAGGAGAGTAAAAATAATCTGGCAACATGGCTCTCTAGGTCAGTACAATTACAGCTATGCACTTGTATATATTTTTTGTAAGTGCTGACAAAATTTCAGAAATTTGTATAAAGAAAATATTTTTTTTGTCACCATTTTCTGAGACCCATAAATTTTTTACTTCTCTGTTGACGCTACTGTGAGACCTCATTTTAGTTTGTGTATGGCGAGCTGTTGTTTCTATTGGTATAGTTTTTTGGTATTTATAATGTTTTCATCACTTTTTATTTCATTTTTGTGGGATGTGTGACAAGCAAAAAAATGCAGTGTTTTGATTTTTTTCTGCTTTATGACATTTCATTTCTTGATTAAATAATTTCATGTTTTAATAGATCAGACTTTTGCAGCTGTAGCAATGACAAACATGGTTACTTTTTAAGTTACCATATTTTGCGATTTATATGACGCACCAGGTTATAAACATAAGGATGAATGACCTCGGGGAGATCAAAACATCCAACACCGCGGAGACACCATCACGTGTTTCTCAATGCAGTGATCCAGAACACTGCCCCTTCCCTTATGGGAAATATGCAAATGCATGTAGAAAAGCCGCGGAGACACCATCACGTGTTTCTCAACGCAAGCAATAAATAGCCAGGTCTTTCACCGGGAAGGAACAACCACTGGAAGGGCAGCATCCAAAAAGGAAAACCACCTATGCCAAAACATGGTATCTATCCACAGACAGCTGTTTCGAAGTATTTGCCCCTCATCAGTGTGGAGTAGGAAACTGGCTATGGAAAAATGCCGTGTGTCCAGATAAAAACAACATGTCAGTGTGTTTTGTACACGTACACACGGTCCGTCAAAACCTGCTGACATCGGCATGGACCCATTCATTTGAATGGGTCTACATGTGTCAGTGTCTCCGGTACGTGAGAAAACTGTCACTACACGTACCGGAGGCATGGATTTGTGAAACTGGCCTAAAGGCTTTTTTTCCTGGTCATGTTGCAAGGCTTGTTCTTACGTTTTGTTTTGTTCTCATTGAAAGCTAATTTGCACACTTATTCTCACGGCGCATTGCCGCAAAAGTTCCATAGCTAGTCTCCTTAAAGAGGACCTGTCACTTGCTAAAAAAAAAAAAAATTAAATATACGGTAATAGTATTTCGGAATTCCCCTGATTCTGATGCTCTTTTCTGTTTTCCACTGTGTCACTCAATTGCAAAGATATTTACATTTGTTACTTCTGGAGTGCAGTATGTGAAATCTCTGCACTGCATTCCAACTGGGTATTTCATCACAGTTTTTTCTGAGAACGTGTGCTTTCACCACTGACCTAAATGCTTCCAATCCCAAGCTCAGCAGCAACTAAAACTGATATACTGCTGGGCTGGTTTTAAATGAAGCTCATGATAGCCGACATGGGGATGTTTAACAGACTCATGGCTGTCATAGCAACCCATCAACGCTTTGTGATCACATCACAAAGCAGCTGGTGGGTGCATGAAGTTATATGGCCCCATGCCAGTACCCTGTTAATGCTGCTTTTAGGCATTCACAGTGGTATTTAACAGGAATGAAATGATGGCCATAGCTGTTCTACACCCTGGGCTCTTACAGACACATCCTGGACATCCCACTCCATTTATTTGCTCCTGACTAATGGGTTAAGCAGAGTCCATTCCCCCAAATTTGAGAAAATACAGATTAATATCTCCAGTGAGTTATCCTGTAGTCTGGTAGTGCTTCAGTTTTTCAATTTCCACTTTTATGTTTGAGGATTTTTAAAGCAAGAATGAATACATATGGAAGACACACCAGGCACAATTTCTATATTTCTCACAGATGGTTCTTCATTATTTACTTGAGGTTGCAGCTTCAGATCAGGCTTTTTGTCATTTTTATGGATTTCTTATTTTTGGCTTTGGCATGACTGTGGTTTCCTCTAGCTGCTTGTTTCTTTTCTTAACTTGATTCCATACTTGGAACAGTGACCTTTTTACTAATGTCTTGGGTCCACTCCCAACTTTGACATTGAAGTCTAATTTGTACGTTTATGTTTCTATCAGCAGTTATTGGTGATTCATTTTATGGTCCAAGGAAGATTCATTTTTCATTTTAAAATAAAATATCTTCTCAAATACCAAATATTAATTTCTGCTTGTGTATTGTGAGCATTTTTTTTTACAGTTTATTTCTGTTAATACTTTTTGACACCTCACCTGAAAATAGGAAATATGTACAAAAGTTTTAATAATGTAAAGACTGGAAGAAAGATCATGACTTAAAAGGGCTCATTTAGATGTCAGTTTTTCACAAATTCTATGTTTCACGGATAGGACTTATACCTATTGTAGTCTATAGTACTGTTCTCATGTCCATGTATTTTTGCTGACAAAATCAGGAACACATATTCAATTTTGATCCATGTTATGGATCAAACTCACCAGTGCAAGTCATTCGTGAAAAAAATCAAACACCACTTGAATGCCATCCCTGTGCTGTCCATTTTTCGTAAACTGATAGCAGGGGCTTGAGAAACCTTGATCAGGTGTTTTTTTTTTCATACCTGAAAAACTGATGAAACTTTGATTGTGACAAATTGATACACTGACCAATCTCTCAAGAGATTCTGAAAAAAAAATTGATGAAACTCGGATCATTTGTTGCATACAATAAAAGTTTCTGACGTCTGAATTAGCTTTTATCCTAGCCAACCTATAAGAAAAGTGTTAGGCAAGGCCATGCATTTTTTAACTCATACTTTTCAGAAATGCTAACTTGAAATGTAAAGTACAAAGCATAATGCTACACAGAAGACCCAGTGCATGTTGTCAGTACCAGGAAAACCTGGCTGTAGGGGGCCTTTACAAAACCATGTACACATCAAGCTGATGGTAGGGAAGTCAATAGGCCAAAGGCTACTGTACTTTTTCACAGCCAAATTAACTACTTAGTGTATGTCATAGACTAGTAGATTATAATAAATTAATATAATAAATGTACTTTTAAGAAAATATCTTGCTGTTAGTAACATATTTAACTGTAATTTAACATGCAGTATAAAGTCTAAAAAAAAGGCTACACAGAAAAGTGTAATAAACGCCATACCACAGCCAACCCGAGTGATACAAAAAAAATCCTCAATTAGCATTATCCTCTATGCTCACATTTTTAATTTCATGTTTCTATCATGTTTTAGCCTTTTGAGGGTGAAATGCCACTGACCACTCCTCTGCAGTTGATCAACAATGATACACTATACTTCTTTATATACTTCAAATATAGGTGTTGAAAGGGTCCCACGCCTTTGAAAATGGAAATGACAAAATATTTTATCTTCCTAACATTTATCGCTATTTTGCACCACACAATATTTTTGTCTTTTTTACACTAGTCCCAGTGAGATCCAACAACTTTTTGAAAAGTGAGCAGAGCTGGGCCTAGAGGGTGTTTGGATGAAAGAGCCCAACAAATTCACCATAATTTTTGCCACAAATGTACTGGCGTACATTTCTGTTGTAATTAAAATTACAACAGAAATCAGAAATGTACGCTAGTCCCTGATTGGTGTACATTTCTCACATTAACATATGAAAGCTGAAAGATGTGCCAAATTCATTAAGCAGTGGATACTTCATCAAAATGCAATTTTTCATGCATCAGTGGCATAATTTCTAAAAATGAAAAGAAAAAAGTACTTTGTTATCTTTACCCCTTCACTATAAAGATGTTTATGACAGGCCTGGCTTGTCACGGCCCATAAGGGGAAACGTTACCCCTTAGATCCCATTCTTTAGCATCTCACCTAGGCAAATCAGATCTCATACTTTGCACTGATGAGGGGCAATATACCAAATTACCGTGTCTGCAAATTGAGAGTCTGGTTTGGCTTTTATGCTAAGTAATATGGAAAGGCTCATTAACCCCTCCCTGACCTTAGACGTGCTATCCCGTCGAGGTGCCCTGGGCCTATCTGACCCTCGATGGGATAGTACGTCATAGCGATCGGCCGCGCTCACGGGGGAGAGCGGCCGATCGCGGCCGGGTGTCAGCTGCCTATCGCACCTGACATCCAGCACAATGTGCCAGGAGCGGTCACGGACCGCCCCCGGCACATTAACCCCCGGCACACCGCGATCACCCCTTCAGTGAACACCGGAAAAAAAAAAACGAGGCAAAAAACAACGCTTTATTATCATACCGCCGAACAAAAAGTGGAATAACACGCGATCAAAAAGACGGATATAAATAACCATAATACAGCTGAAAACGTCATCTTCTCCCGCAAAAAACGAGCCGCTACAAAGCATCATCAGCAAAAAATGAAAAAGTTATAGTCCTCAGAATAAAGCGATGCAAAAATAATTATTTTTTCTGTAAAATAGTTTTTATCGTATAAAAGCGCCAAAACATAAAAAAAGATATAAATGAGGTATCGCTGTAATCGTACTGACCCGAAGAATAAAACTGCTTTATCCATTTTACCAAACGTGGAACGGTATAAACGCCTCCCCTAAAAGAAATTCATGAATAGCTGGTTTTCGGTCATTCTGCCTCACAAAAATCGGAATAAAAAGCGATCAAAAAATGTCACGTGCCCGAAAATGTTACCAATAAAAACGTCAACTCGTCCCGCAAAAAATAAGACCTCACATGACTCTGTGGACTCAAATATGGAAAAATTATAGCTCTCAAAATGTGGTAATACAAAAAATATTTTTTGCAATAAAAAGCGTCTTTCAGTGTGTGACGGCTGCCAATCATAAAAATCCGCTAAAAAAAACGCTATAAAAGTAAATGAAACCCCCCTTCATCACCCCCTTAGTAAGGGAAAAATTAAAAAAATTAAAAAAATGTATGTATTTCCATTTTCCCATTAGGGTTAGGGCTAGGGTTAGGGCTAGTGTTAGGGTTAGGGCTAGGGTTAAGGTTAGGGTTAGGGCTAGGGTTAGGGCTAGGGTTAGGGCTAGGGTTAGGGCTAGGGTTAGGGTTAGGGCTAGGGCTAGGGTTAGGGCTAGGGTTAGTGCTAGGGCTAGGGTTAGGGCTAGGGCTAGGGTTAGGGCTAGGGTTAGGGCTAGGGTTAAGGCTACCTTTAGGGTTGGGGCTAAAGTTAGGGTTAGGGTTGGGGCTAAAGTTAGGGTTAGGATTACATTTACGGTTGGGAATAGGGTTGGGATTAGGGTTAGGGGTGTGTCTGGGATAGAGGTGTGGTTAGGGTTACCATTGGGAGAAAGGTTAGGGGTGTGTTTGGATTAGGGTTTTAGTTATAATTGGGGGGTTTCCACTGTTTAGGCACATCAGGGGCTCTCCAAACGCGACATGGCGTCCGATCTCAATTCCAGCCAATTGAAAAAGTAAAACAGTGCTCCTTCCCTTCCGAGCTCTCCCGTGTGCCCAAATAGGGGTTTACCCCAACATATGGGGTATCAGCGCACTCAGGACAAATTGGACAACAACTTTTAGGGTCCAATTTCTCCTGTTACCCTTGGGAAAATACAAAACTGGGGCTAAAATATAATTTTTGTGGGAAAAAAAAGGATTTTTTATTTTCTCGGCTCTGCGTTATAAACTTCTGTGAAGCCCTTGGTGGGTCAAAGTGCTCACCACACATCCAGATAAATTCCTTAGGGGGTCTACTTTCCAAAATGGTGTCACTTATGGGGGGTTTCTACTGTTTAGGTACATTATGGGCTCTGCAAACGCAATGTGATGCCTGCAGACCATTCCATCTAAGTCTGCATTCCAAATGGCGCTCCTTCCCTTCCGAGCCCTCCCATGCGCCCAAACGGTGGTTCCCCCCACATATGGGGTATCAGCGTACTCAGGACAAATTGGACAACAACTTTTGGGGTCCAATTTCTCCTGTTACCCTTGGGAAAATACAAAACTGGGGGCTAAAAAATAATTTTTGTGGGAAAAAATGTTTGTTTTATTTTTACTGCTCTGCATTATAATCTTCTGTGAAGCCCTTGGTGGGTCAAAGTGCTCACCACACATCCAGATAAGTTCCTTAGGGGGTCTACTTTCCAAAATAGTGTCACTTGTGGGGGGTTTCTACTGGTTAGGAACATTATGGGCTTGGCAAACGCAATGTGATGCCTGCAGACCATTCCATCTAAGTCTGCATTCCAAATGGCACTCCTTCCCTTCTGAGCCCTCCCATGCGCCCAAATGGTGGGTCCCCCCCACATATGTGGTATCAGCGTACTCTTGACAAATTGGACAACAGCTTTTGGGGTCCAATTTCTCCTGTTACCCTCGGGAAAATACAAAACTGGGGGCTAAAAAATAATTTTTGTGGGAAAAAATTTTTGTTTTATTTTTACGGCTCTGCATTATAAACTTCTGTAAAACCCTTGGTGGGTCAAAGTGCTGACAACACATCCAGATAAGTTCCTTAGGGGTCTACTTTCCAAAATGGTGTCACTTGTGGGGGGTTTCAATGTTTAGGCACATCAGTGGCTCTCCAAATGCAACATGGCGTCCCATCTCAATTCCTGTCAATTTTGCATTGAAAAGTCATACGGCGCTTCTTCCCTTCCGAGCTCTCCCATGCTCCCAAACAGTGGTTTACCCCCACATATGGGGTATCAGCGTACTCAGGACAAATTGTACAACAACTTTTGGGGTCCAATTTCTTCACTTACCCTTGGGAAAATAAAAAATTGGGGGCAAAAAAAGATTTTTGTGAGAAATGATGATTTTTTTTTTCGGTTCTGCATTATAAACTTCTGTGAAGCACTTGGTGGGTCAAAGTGCTCACCACACCTCTAGATAAGTTCCTTAGGGGGTCTACTTTCCAAAATGGTGTCACTTGTGGGGGGTTTCAATGTTTAGGCACATCAGTGGCTCTCCAAACGCAACATGGCATCCCGTCTCAATTCCTGTCAATTTTGCATTGAAAAGTCAAACGGTGCTCCTTCCCTTCCGAGCTCTCCCATGCGCCCAAACAGTGGTTTACCGCCACATATGCAGTATCAGCGTACTCAGGACAAATTGTACAACAACTTTTAGGGTCCAATTTCTTCTCTTACCCTTGGGAAAATAAAAAATTGGGGGCAAAAAGATGATTTTTGTGAAAAAATATGATTTTTTTTTTTTACGGTTCTGCATTATAAACTTCTGTGAAGCACTTGGTGGGTCAATGTGCTCACCACACCTCTAGATAAGTTTATTAGGGGGTCTACTTTCCAAAATGGTGTCACTTGTGGGGGTTTCCACTGTTTAGGCAGATCAGGGGCTCTCCAAACGCAACATGGCGTCCCATCTCAATTCCTGTCAATTTTGCATTGAAAAGTCAAATTGCCCTCCTTCGCTTCCGAGCTCTGTCATGCGCCCAAACAGTGGTTTACCCCCACATATGGGGTATCGGCGTACTCAGGAGAAATTGTACAACAACTTTTGGGGTCCATTTTCTCCTGTTACCCTTGGTAAAATAAAACAAATTGGAGCTGAAGTAAATTTTTTGTGAAAAAAAGTTAAATGTTCATTTTTATTTAAACATTCCAAAAATTCCTGTGAAACACCTGAAGGGTTAATAAACTTCTTGAATGTGGTTTTGAGCACCTTGAGGGGTGCAGTTTTTAGAATGGTGTCACACTTGGGTATTTTCTATCATATAGACCCTTCAAAATGACTTCAAATGAGATGTGGTCCCTAAAAAAAAATGGTGTTGTAAAAATGAGAAATTGCTGGTCAACTTTTAACCCTTATAACTCCCTAACAAAAAAATTTGGTTCCAAAATTGTGCTGATACTTATTAAGTATTTTGTGTGACATATCTCTGTGATTTAATTGCATAAAAATTCAAAGTTGGAAAATTGCGAAATTTTCCAAATTTTCGCCAAATTTCCATTTTTTTCACAAATAAACGCAGGTAATATCAAAGAAATTTTACCACTATCATGAAGTACAATATGTCATGAGAAAACAATGTCAGAATCACCAGGATCCGTTGAAGCGTTCCAGAGTTATAACCTCATAAAGGGACAGTGGTCAGAATTGTAAAAATTGGCCTGGTCATTGACGTGCAAACCACCCTTGGGGGTAAAGGGGTTAAAGGGTCGATATTGACTTCTAGGATCACTACTTCCAATAGATGGCACTATCATTCAAGTCTTCTTCCTCTCTGAAGAGACAATTTACATATTTGACTTCAACAAGCTTTCATGATGGTCTTCAATTTTTGAGACTTAAACTAATTTAGAAGTCCATTGAAGTTCTAATAGTAATATGGGTAAGACACATTTAGAGTCAGCAGCTTTCTTAAGACCAGAGTGCAGTCGTTGGATATCTTATGCTTTTGATGTCTCTAACATTTCATAAGACTTTCCTGTATGAAATCCTCTACAGTTTATGTGGTTGTTCATGAATACACAAAATAGCTTACATTTTTCTAACAGTATCCCGTGATTACATTTACTTTTAGTACAAAATCTAATTTATTTTAATGCACTTTCCCTAGATTGCATGCATAACTCAGGGATACAGTATTTTACAATAAGATTAAGGGAAACTTAACAAGCAAAGATAGAATATCTTAATTTTGGAGAGCCTAGAATGAAACTGTTATAGTCTTACAGTCTTAAGAGCATTTCAGCCATAGCAAATGATAGGGAAGACTGTACAGAGTCAAAAAGCTAAGCATATATTCCTAATATGAATGCCTAACTATTCTAAGTGAAAAGTGATATTACCACAAAATAGTTACCACACAAAAGTGTTATTTTAAATAAAGCAATCATGACCTTTAAAACATATGGCTGTTTTGCAACTCCCTCATGGATGTGGTCAGAAGTTGAGTGGAAAGTACCATTTTGGTTGAGAATGCCCATTTTTCTGATCCTTGACATGTAAATTATTGACTTTACACAATTCCTCGAGTGCACTGAAGTTTATTTCATTTCTAAACACAATTACTGATAAAAAAGTAAAACGAAAAGCTACTAAAAAGGGTCTGTTCAAAAGTGTATTTCATGGTACTGTGAAGTATAGATAGAAAGAGGAACAAGAGTGTGCAGGGGAAAAGAGAGATCAGAGAGAGAGGGAGAGAGAGAGTGAGGGAGAGAGCGAGAGAGAGAGAGAAAGAGAGAGAGAGAGGGACAGAGGGAGAGGAGAAAGAAGGGGGAGAGAGGGATAGAGAGAGGGAGACAGAGTAGCAGTCCCAGCTCCTACCATCACAAAGCCTTCCTACACCAGGAAGCCCCAGGAAGCCTCCCAATAAAAAGTACCCAAAGCCATTCTGACCAAGCCATCAACCTACATGGCCTGACAAAAGGTGAAATCCAGACGATGGTACACAAAGTCAAAGAGGAATATCTCAGCATCTGGAGGAATGACATAAACAAATCCAAGAAACTGACAACATACCCGAACCTACAGAGGGAGTACAAACTGGCCCCATACCTAGAGAAACTAGAAAACCCCAAAGATCGACAGATCCTGAACGATACAGACTGAGCGCCTACAGCCTACTCATCTAATCCGGGCCGCACCGACAGAACTACAAGCCCCGAGAGAGCAGACTCTGCCAGCAGTGCCTTAGGAGGCTGTTGAGGATGAGGCACACTTCCTGCTGAGGTGCCCCAAAAACTCCACAGTGAGGGACACTCACTTCAAGAGACTGTCTGATCTCCTCCCAGAATTCACCTCCATGGAGGAGGAAGAGAAACTGCCGATAATACTGGGGAAGAGGAAAGTGCAGTGGCCGTAGCAGCGGAATATGTCAGTGACTGCCACAGACTAAGAGGACCCAAAAATTACCAGAAAAAAACAGAGTTCAGGTCCAAAGTAAAAAGATACACATTTTATTCAACAATAAATCCCTGATGAAGTTGACACGAAATGCGCGTTGGGGCTACGGTGCGGGCCCTGTTTGATGCTGCAATATGGGTAAGGAGTACAGGACTGGGATGGAGGGTATTTGTAGATGACTTGAATCTGGACCCGGAGTTGGACCTATGTATAACTTATATTGACTACCCAGCCCTATAAATCCTTGCATGATATGCACATTAGCACTTTACTAGTAAATTGATGCAGTTATCAATTGGGGTTCTCACCGTTTTTCAGTGCTATTTTCAGTTTCCCTTGCTGTACAACTGATTAACTTTTTGTCTTTTGATATTAATGTGTCTATGTATTTTATTGGATTTATTGTTGAATAAAATGTGTATCTTTTTACTTTGGACATGAACTCTGTTTTTTCTGGTAATTTTTGGCTGCTTTATGGAGTGTCCTAATACCAATTTTGTGTGATTTCTCTACCTTTTTCTTTTTCACATGTACTAAAACATGTGTGAGAGATCGCTATTGATTTTGTTCATTTTGGGCTGTATTTATCACAGACTAAGAGGAGCCTGATATGTCATGGACAACACAGGACATATGCCTATCCTCGACTAAAGAGCCTGATATGTCAGACTTCTATACCCCACTCTGGAAACATCCCCTATCCTTTAAAAGGAGCCTGATATATCCTGGACCTCTATATGCCTCCCTACCCCACCCCCCTATTTTTACCATATGCTTTGGCAATGCTAACATGTACTTAGTCCTGCCAATAAAGCTCATTTGAATTTAACTGAATTGAATTGAGAGTGAGAGAGAGAGCAAGAGGGAGGGAGAGGAGAGAGAGGGGGAGAGAGAGAGAGGGAGAAAGTGAGAGGGGGAGAGAGGGAGATGAGAGTGGGAAAAAGAGAGAGAGTGAGAGAGAGGGAGAGAGAGGGACAGAGAAAGAGAGAGGGTAGAGAGGGAGCAGGAGAGAGGGAGGAGGAGAAAAAGAAAAAGCGAGAGAGAGGGAGAGGCAGAGAGAGAGAGAGAGAGAGAGGAAGAGCCCCTACATTAAAATAACATTACACCTATATAAGAAATGAAAAAGTAATAAGTAGATAAACTTTCCCACGGTGTTTGGCAATCTGCAGGATGATATGCTTAGCCAAGGGGACAAGACTACAATCCTTGTGACCAGAAAGAGCAGTGGGGGATGCTCCTGCTGTAGCCAGGCCTCTTTTAGCCAGACTCTGGATTGTAAGGAAAAGTGGAGAAATGGGTGGTAAATATAGAGAACACATTTTTTAATTCTGTTTATTCTATTCATAATGAGACAATAAAATTCAAAAGAAAGAAGATTAAAGGTAAGGCATACCATCCCAATAATTTTTTTACTAATCCAATTTATCTACAATGAGAAAAGACATAACTTTTCAAACAGTCTACATTTGTCCCCTACTTTCTAATACACATACAGTATATTTTGCAGGAAGTAGTTGTTATTCACCTGTTCCGGCTATGGCACTGGACTTGTTCCCTTATCCTATGGCTTTTCCCTCTGTGCTAGTCCATGTTAGGTTACTACAGTCACCCATCAAACATCTTTGACATAATCACTCTAGGCCTCGCTCTAGGCATCATTCACGAGCCGTGACATCATCAAGGCCGGGATGAACTGCGGTGACCTCTGGACCATGTGAAAATGCTAGTGATTATGTCACCACTGGTGAATGATGCTGCCTTCTCAGCACCTCATTCACCAGTGGTTTTCCGCCGGGACGGTCGCATCTTGACATTGTCCAGGTTGAAAACTATTTAGCCCCCAGACATGTTTTTTTTATTTTTATTACAGGAGATTGAGGGCTTCGGGGAATTAGGCGTCGCAATAAGTATGGTTTAATTTAGAATGTTAAAGGTGTCTGTGTAATTTTTTCAAATAAAAGATTTTATTCTGGCTGTGTCATTATTTAACATATAACTAAAAAATTAGTAATGAGAGGTGTCTTATAGACACCTCTCTATTACTAAGCTGTGGGCTTGTTGTCATCTGACATTACAGAGGTGACATCAACCCCACAAATATTAACCCCAATTGCCACCACTACAGAGCAAGTGGGAAAAGCTGGGCAAAGTGGCAGAATTGGCGCATCTAATAGATGCACCTTTTCTGAGCAACTGCGGGCTGCTGTTTTTAGGCTGCGGGGGTTAATATCCATGGCCCCTAACCAGCCTGAGAATACCAGCCCCCAGCTGTGAGCTTTAGCAAGACTGGTTGTCAAAAAAGGGGGGACCCCACGCCTGTTTTCTTAATTATTTATTTAAATAATTAAAAAAACAGCGTGGGGATCCCTCTATTCTTGATAACCAACCTTGCTGAAGCTGACAGCTGAGGGTTGCAGCCCCCAGCTGTGAGTTTTGCCTGGTTGTTCAAGAAAATAGGGGGAACCCACTTCATGTATTTCATTCATTTATTTCCTCAGATCGCAGGCCGTGGCTGTGGAATGCCCCAATTATCCACTCCTGTTGTCACTATTATTATCAGCAAGTGTCGGATGATGGGGGTAATTGTCCCAAAAGCCCCCATCTGCTGTCATCATTCAGACTTTATTATAACTCTCATCATTCTTGTCTGCTTGCGCCGATCACTGGCAGTGCAGGGGAGAATGATGAGGGCCGACTTCAGCACCTGCCGCCGGGGAACAGTGCTTACTGTAGCGCTTCTTCCCCGGAGCTGCTGCATGTCACATGGAGGACATCAATGTGTGTTCTCCATGTGCACATGTGAGGGACATTTTGCTGTTCATGCTGATAGTAAAAAACGGACATGTCAGCGTGTTTTGCACAGGTCCGTGGAAACACACTGACGTGCACAGACCCATTCATTTGAATGGATCTACATGTGTGCTTTTCTCCGGTACGTGTGAAAACTGTCACCCCACGTACCGGAGACAGGGACGTATGAAAGAGGCCTTACTGCAGAACTAAACACAGCCCAAAAGACAAAAGCAGCAAGGTATCTGCTGAAAACAAATAATTTGTGCAAAGGGCATCAGAAGCATACAGCATTGGGGTAGTGGATGTTCTTGGAGACTGCAGTTAAGCTTATGTTAATAAAAAGAAAAAATTACAAGTTTGTAATTAACTGGTAAAAAATATTCAGAGATAAAAAAAAGACCCATAACATTTTAATTTTTCTATCAATGGAACTGTTTGATGGCTTGTTTTTATGCAAGACAGATTATATTTTTGAATAGGTGACATGTGCCTCTAACAGCTGCTGGTGGAATCGTGATTCACCTATGGCTGTTAACTAGTTAAATACCTGTTTCAATCTCTGACAGCGACATTTAACTTGCACTTTCGAGAAGAGGGCCGGAAATCCCACCCATTGGTGACTCCATAACGTGATCATGGGTCACCGTTGGGTTGGCATGAAAACTAGAGGTCTGTGGTTTCATAGCTGGATTGTTATTAGTGCTGCCCGGAGCTTCTAATCTTCCATAGAGACTATTGAAGCATGCAAAGAGTTAAAAAAATGTTTTTAAAAATATAAAAAAAAATATAAAAGTTCAAATCACCCCCCTCCCTTTCACCCCTTTCAAAATAAAATGATAAAAACAAAATCAAACATGCATATATTTGGTATCGTCGCATTCAGAATTACCCGATCTCTCTATAAAAAGAATTAATCCGATTGGTAAACAGTATAGTGAAAAAAAAAGTAAAAAGCCCAGAATTAAATTTTTTTGGTCACCGCAACATTGCATTAAAATGCAATAACGGGCGATCAAAAGATCATATCCAAACCAAAATGGTATAATTAAAAATGTCAGCTCGGCATGCAAAAAATAAGCTCTCACCTGGCCCCAGATCCTGAAAAATGGAGATGCTTCGGGTCTCGGAAAATTACGCAATTTTTTTCTTTTAGCAAACTTTAAATTTCTTTTTCACCACTTAAAGAAAAAAGAACCTAGACATGTTTGGTGTCTATGAACTTGTAATGATATAGAAAATCTTATTGGCTGGTCAGTTTTTGCATTTGGTTAACATGATAAAAAAATCCAAAAAACTGTTGTGGAATTGCACTATTCTTTGCAATTTCACCGCACTTGGAATTTTTTTCCTGTTTTTGAGTACACGATATGGTAAAAC
The DNA here is from genome assembly GCF_032444005.1 of Ranitomeya imitator. Taxonomy (NCBI): domain Eukaryota; kingdom Metazoa; phylum Chordata; class Amphibia; order Anura; family Dendrobatidae; genus Ranitomeya; species Ranitomeya imitator. The sequence goes on along the minus strand of NC_091287.1, from coordinate 108,634,013 downwards.
CAATGGTGTTGTTCAAAAGTACAACTTGTCCCACAAAAAACAAGTCAAGTATTGGCGGAAAAATAAAAAAGTTAGAGCTCTGGGTAGAAGGGGAGCGAAAAATAGAAACTCAAAAACGAAAAAGGGTTCCATGATGAAATAGTTAATCTTGGACAACCCCTATAAACATATGAACCTTTGTGACGTAAAGGAGACTATATTTGCAGCACAAACAATGGCAGAGATGCCTCACAGTATCAGTCTTGATCTACGAAACTGTATTTAGATTTACAATGGCAAGATAGGAATATATTTTAATTTATGCCGTTTCACTAGGCCAAATAGTTACCTGAAAATTGTTCATCCCCTCCTGATCAGACTACCTGGCATACTATACGCTTTTTCCTTTCATGCATTTTATACAAAGTGAATTCTAGATAAAAGTGGAATGCCACTTGAGACTATAAAATAATTTGTCATATTCACCTCATTAGTGTGGCTGCTCATGGAAAAGTTAGAGCAATGTATTATAGCTTAATGAGAAATTGCATCCAAATATGAAAAAAATAACAGGAAAATATTGCTTGCTTGTGACCCTTACCTCTTCATTTTAATGTTTGTGCTTTGCATATTGTAACATGGTTGAAATAAAAGTTTCTATACTATAGCAGTTAATAGCTACAACTTCTTTAACCCCTTCACGTCATGGTCATTTTCCATTTTCCTTTTTTCCTCCCTTTCTTCCAAGAGTCATTTTATTTTTCCATTAATATAGCCTTCTGAGGGCTTGCTTTTTGTGGGACGAGTTGTAGTTTTGAATGAAACTATTCATTCCTACACACAGGGTACTAGAAATTGGAAAAGAAATTTCAAGTTCATTGAAATTGCAAAAAATTTGCAATTTTATAATTGTTTTTTGTTTTTTTATTAACTATGTTCACTATATGGTAAAACTGACGTGGTAATATGATTCCCCAGGTCAGTAGGAGTACTCAGACACCAAACATGTATAGATTGTTTTTTTTATTTAAGTGGTGAATAAAAATGAGAAAACGTGAAAGAAAAACAATTTTGCTTTTGTCATCATTTTCCGAGACTTAATGCTTTCATGTTTTGGGATATGAGACGAAGCTGAGCTGAAGTTTTACTGATACCATTTGGGGATAGATACAATGTTTTCATCGCCTCTTATTGCATTTTATTGCAATGTTGCCGTGTCCAAAGATGTAATTCTGGCATTTTGATTTTTCATTTTGTTAAACCGTTTACCCATCAAATTAATTTATTTGGTTGTCCTGAAGAAGAAGTTGATTGACTTTGAGATGCATTGACATTAAACCACTTTGAAATATCTTCTGCCTTGTGGATCTCTTACTTGGATCATCAGCAGCACAGATAACCTGCTATTCCATCTTTAGTACATGTTGTATTGGCAGAGATCCTGGTTATGCCAAAACATTTTGATTTAATTTATAATTTAATTTAATATAAATTTATAATTTTCATGAGGGGTAATAGCAGAAAAGGGACCCCATAATTTGTTATGTAATTTCTCTGGAATGCAGAGATGCCTCATATTAGGTCAAAAACTAATTTTTGTGCACAGCAAAAACTGGAAAGCAAATAGCACTATTTAATTTTTGGAATGCAAATTTGGACACCGTGTTGCATTTGCAGGTCCCCTGAGGTGTTCAAAAAAGCAAAAATAACCACAAACTAAACTTGCCAAACTAAACCCCATATGGAATTCCTCTAGGGTTGTGGTGAGCATTTTTAACCCACAAACCACATCACAGAATTTTTAAGATTGGGACGAAAAAACGAAAAATTTAGGGTATTTCCACTAAAAATTTACTTTAGTCTCAGTTTTATTTCACAAAAGGAGTAATAGGAGAACATTGATAGGTCTATTTGTTATGCAATTTTTACCAAACATGGCAATACTCAGTATTTGTTTATAAACTACTGTTTAAGCCCACGACAGAGATCGGATGGGAAGGAGCACTACTAGGCTTTTACAACGCAGACTCCATTTGATTAGGTTGCGAGTTCCATTAGCCAAACCTCCGAGCCCGCAAGCCCCTGAGTTTCCAGATCAGCAGAAGACCCACAAGTGACCCTATATTGGAAAATTCCCAACTTAAGGATTTCATCTCATACAGTGATTATTTTGAACCCACAGATTCCTCACAGGACTTCATACCAGTGGGAAGTGGAAATATCACACTTCATTGTGAGAGCTATTTATTTTTGTTGAACAGAGCTGTGTAAAGGCTTATTTTTTGCAAGACGAGGTGAAGACACAGAATGAACAAAACCATCAAATCAGTTATTGTTTTTATTTTTTTTGCGTGGTCACTGAGTGGTAAAAGAAATAAGACTGATTTATTATTTGGGTCTTTATGATAATAGTGAAACCAAATGTATATGGGTTTTTTAATGCTTTGCTATTTTTGCACAGTAAAAACATTACTTTACAAAAATTACCGGTAATTTGTTTTTACATCATCATATCCTGAGAGCTGTGACTTTTTTATTTTGTTGTCAAAATAGCTATATTACGACTTATTATATGCAGTATAATTTGGCATTTTAATTTGTACCAATATTTTTACATATGACGTTTTTAATAAAATATTAATATTTTAATAAAAAATTTTGTGTGCTGAAAAACTTACATTTTTGCTGTGTTTTTTTGATAAAAGTTTTTTACAGTGTTTGCTGGACAGAATAAATAACGCGACAGTTTTATAGTGTAGAAAAAGCTTTTTGTGATTTTTGTGCACTTTTTTGTGTATTTTATTTTACTTTTTTTGAAGATTTTAACTAACTTTTTAACTCAGTCCCACTGTAGGACATAAATATCGTGTACTCCAGTGCATGAGACCTGTCAGTTCTGACACAGTTTGTTAGACTGTGCTGCTGGTCTTATAGTAGGGTCTAGCAGGCCACTGTACTCCGAGGTTATCAGATGGCATAAGGATGCGATGGCAACTATCGACACCACTGATTAATATCGTGGGGAGCTGATAGTGTTAAAGGAAATCTGTCGGCAAGTATTTGCTATGTAATCTGAAGACAGCATGCTTTTTTGTTTTAGCACCAGTAGCTTATTATTGCTGTGACTAGCTGGTCCGGTGAGCCTGGTCCCACATGCCCCTCCTGTCATAGGCAGTTCACTGTCTATGGACTTTGTACATGGAGGGCCTTGTGTGGTTGGAGTTAGTTTTTCAGCTTTGCTTCATTGCTGATAATGTCCAAACCGCTGCGCCCAGTAATCTAAGTGATATATCGCTGGCTTCAGCTTCCCTTTGTCCAACATCATACTTCGCTCAGGTGAGGTAGCAAAAACCTGCTAACAGATTCCCTTTGATTGGTTACAACACCAGTCGGGGCTGATGCCGCATGGTGTCAGCCACATACAGCTGACACCTTATATCGGCAGGCAATAAGGGGTTAACTATATTCTATGGAGGGGGAGGGAGAAGAAGGAGTGAGTAGCAGAATGAAAAAACAAGCAGAGCGCAGAGACACAAAGAGATTTTGCTGAAGTTAGTGGTTTAACTTATCGCAGGGCTGAATTCACAGCAATACAGCTCAGTCTTGCAGTGACAAAGTAATAGATTTGATCAGAGATAGAGACAGCTGACAGCTAGGGGAAAGGCCTGTATGAAGCAGGGTACCAACACTATAAAGTAGACTTTTAGAGATGATCAAACCTGCCAAAATTTGAACTTGCCTGATGTGCAGAAGTCATTCTTCTTGGATTTAATGTCCCTTATTCTTTGGGAACATAATTTGAGTAACATGTAAAAATATGCTAAACTCACTACTGATACTTGGGGTTCACCCTAGGCTGGGGCTTCTGGTCTTTGGCAGGTCTTGGAATATGGCAACAGGTGTGGCCAGAGAGGTAAATGGACAGCAAAAGATTAAAAAGAACACACCCACTTCACCACTTAACCATCTGTACACTCCCGCTGCCCCCTGCCCACTGTCCGGCCCTCCGCGTCTCCATCTCTGGTAGCTGGCTGCCATTTTGCTGGATTTGAGTGCAGCGAAGTACAAAAAAAATCTGTATTGTCCAGAATGCAGAATTTTGTAACATTTAAGCAGAATTCAATTCCATTGAAATACATTTGATGATCTCTACTAGACTTCCAAATATCGTACGTACCTGATTTGTGAGGAAGGGGACTATACTCTATCATCTCCTGGAGACTATTTGGTTTCCTGTACATTTAATAGCAGTTTTGCAAAAAATGTATTTTATTTCTAGCTATGTTTCATGTATATTATGCTTCTTTTTATCTATGTAAGCAAGGTTATTTAATGACATGACTTGTTAATACAATTTAAATACAAAGCTATCCTTATACTGTTCCCTACGGGTCCTTACTAATCAGTAAATGGTATATCATTACATGCTTGCAACTAGTTTTGTCAAAAATATTATATAAAAGGTAACAGTTGGGCTGACAGCGTGCCGCTTTTCTAAATAATTTATAGTCTCAAGCAAGTAGAATAATTTGCCTGCAAGATATGACCTGCTCAAAAATGCAATCTAACATTGGCAACACCCGATGATATCCAGTGTTATAAATCAGGATGTGTTTTGTTTTATCCTTGGACAGGTGGCAGTTGATGAATACCATCCTTAGAAAACTATTTTCAGCAAAAATTACAGCACAGAGTTAATAAATAGGAAAAGGAAAGCTTCAATTTAGATCTAAAAATATTGAGGGAGGAACTCAAAATACATACCACAATTATTTTCTAGGATTTTTTAAAAGAAAGGTTACTTTTGTATGCAGAAAAACATGAAGGTTAAAATTATATATGTATAAATAAAAAAAAAATAAAGATATATATATATATACATATATTCAGTGAGGCAAAAAAGTATTTAGTCAGTCAGCAATAGTGCAAGTTCCACCACTTAAAAAGATGAGAGGTGTCTGTAATTTACATCATAGGTAGACCTCAACTATGGGAGACAAACTGAGAAAAAAAAATCCAGAAAATCACATTGTCTGTTTTTTTAACATTTTATTTGCATATTATGGTGGAAAATAAGTATTTGGTCAGAAACAAAATTTCATCTCAATACTTTGTAATATATCCTTTGTTGGCAATGACAGAGGTCAAACGTTTTCTGTAAGTCTTCACTAGGTTGCCACACACTGTTGTTGGTATGTTGGCCCATTCCTCCATGCAGATCTCCTCCAGAGCAGTGATGTTTTTGGCTTTTCGCTTGGCAACACGGACTTTCAACTCCCTCCAAAGGTTTTCTATAGGGTTGAGATCTGGAGACTGGCTAGGCCACTCCAGGACCTTGAAATGCTTCTTACGAAGCCACTTCTTCGTTGCCCTGGCGGTGTGCTTTGGATCATTGTCATGTTGAAAGACCCAGCCACGTTTCATCTTCAATGCCCTTGCTGATGGAAGAAGGTTTGCACTCAAAATCTCACGATACATGGCCCCAATCATTCTTTCATGTACCCGGATCAGTCGTCCTGGCCCCTTTGCAGAGAAACAGCCCCAAAGCATGATGTTTCCACCACCATACTTTACAGTAGGTATGGTGTTTGATGGATGCAACTCAGTATTCTTTTTCCTCCAAACACGACAAGTTTTGTTTCTACCAAACAGTTCCAGTTTGGTTTGATCAGACCATAAGACATTCTCCCAAAACTCCTCTGGATCATCCAAATGCTCTCTAGCAAACTTCAGACGGGCCCGGACATGTACTGGCTTAAGCAGTGGGACACGTCTGGCACTGCAGGATCTGAGTCCATGGTGGCGTAGTGTGTTACTTATGGTAGGCCTTGTTACATTGGTCCCAGCTCTCTGCAGTTCATTCACTAGGTCCCCCCGCGTGGTTCTGGGATTTTTGCTCACCGTTCTTGTGATCATTCTGACCCCACGGGGTGGGATTTTGCGTGGAGCCCCAGATCAAGGGAGATTATCAGTGGTCTTGTATGTCTTCCATTTTCTAATTATTGCTCCCACTGTTGATTTCTTCACTCCAAGCTGGTTGGCTATTGCAGATTCAGTCTTCCCAGCCTGGTGCAGGGCTACAATTTTGTTTCTGGTGTCCTTTGACAGCTCTTTGGTCTTCACCATAGTGGAGTTTGGAGTCAGACTGTTTGAGGGTGTGCACAGGTGTCTTTTTATACTGATAACAAGTTTAAACAGGTGCCATTACTACAGGTAATGAGTGGAGGAAAGAGGAGACTCTTAAAGAAGAAGTTACAGGTCTGTGAGAGCCAGAAATCTTGATTGTTTGTTTCTGACCAAATACTTATTTTCCACCATAATATGCAAATAAAATGTTAAAAAAAACAGACAATGTGATTTTCTGGATTTTTTTTTCTCAGTTTGTCTCCCATAGTTGAGGTCTACCTATGATGTAAATTACAGATGCCTCTCATCTTTTTAAGTGGTGGAACTTGCACTATTGCTGACTGACTAAATACTTTTTTGCCCCACTGTATATATATATATATATATATATATATATATATATATGAATATATATATATATATATGTATATATATATATATATATATATGTATATATATATATATATTAATGGATATGTAGACTTGTAATACATGTTTAGTATATACATACAGCTCTGGCAACAATTAAGAGACCACGGCAAAATGTGCCGTTTCTCAGATTTTTCTCTTTATAGGTATGCATAGGTTTCATGCATCTTCTCATGCTTTCCACCAGTCTTTCACACTGCTCCTAAGCAGTTCTTCTTCTTGATGGCTTGTGACTATCCATCATCCTGTTGATTATATTCCAGAGGTTTTCAGTGGGGATCAGGTCTGGAGAATGGGCTGCCCATGACAGGGTTTTGATGTGGCGGTCAGCCAGAGCTGTATATATATGTTGCAAAAAATGGAGCAGCACAATACCAATTGGCGGGTGCCCAGGCCTCCTCAGCAATGCATCCAATACTTGCCCCAATCCAGACAAAAATAAAAGGGAAGGCAGCACTCCATTGATTTAAAGGTGAAAAAAGTGGATTTTATTTAAACCCACATTGCATGGCGGTGTTTCAGCTCACACTGAGCCTTTCTAAAGCTATATATATATATATGTATATAGTTAACTCAGTCTCTTAATTAACTGTGTCCATGCACTTAGCCTAACATGTGAACAGAGAAAAGTTCCTGGTGTATTTCCATAGAATTCTATTCATCAAAACTTTGTTCAATTGGGCTCCATCAGACTGGTACAGTATGCATTCTCAAACAGTTCATTTAACTGTATAGAAAGATATATCAGACTTTTGTATAAAAGTCCATGCTGTATGGGTTAATTTTAAAAATGGCCTGATGAAAGGCTAGTGGAGCACCTAATTAGCATAAATGTTTGAAAGCAACTAAAGCGTTATGGGCATTTAACCTAAGGCTGGTTTCAGATGGCCATATTTCACGGTCAACATATAGACCGTAATGAACAAACTGAATGCTGATCTCTTGATTCAGGTGAACATACTCTAAATCTTATTTAAAATAACAAAAAAAAGTTTTGTTCATTTCAATGTAAAATAAAATTTTTCCAAAATGTTTCCAAATTTCTTAGCATTTTTGTCAGTCAAATAAAGGGCTATTTTTATGCTACATTTAAATTGATAAAGAATAGACAAGACAGTTTCCTATGATATGTTTGAAAAAAATCCTCCTTCTCTACGAAACCTGCTGTACGACTCTCTGCCAGAGAACTCATAGTGGCACGGATGTCTTTGAGTGTAATAAGTTGCTTGTGCAATATAATACTTTTATTTGTCCCACGATCCGTATATACAAATAATATCCTATCCGACTATTCTGGCCTGTTGTCTTTTTTCAAGGTTATCTGGCTTTTATGTGGGATAATTAGACAGTCTAATTATGCGTTTTGTCCTGAGGAAGAGATCCTGTGTGATTTTGAAATGCATTAAATTTTAAAACCTATGTCAAATAAAACCTTTCAGCATATGGTCGTTATCCTGGATTCTTCAGCAGCACAGATTCAGCCACTTTTCCCTTTGATCAAGTACCCTCTCTTGTCTTCTGACCCATGTCCTGCTGCAGCTGGTTTATGTGTTCAACATGTTGCTAAATTGCAACCATACCAGGTGAGTTAGCACACCTATTTGGTTCCTCACCTTGTTAATAGTTGAGACCCTATTGCTAATGTTTTGTTTCCCAGTTTCCCAGTTTCCACGCTGTTATTTATTTATAACATTTTAAAATACTGCTGGCACATTGGTTAACCCAAAGGCATGACAAGATTTTCAAATAAGCCCTCAGACGTTAAAAATGCCATTTTCCACTCATCACCCTTCCAAATGCGTTTGAAATTATAAGTCCCTCTAAGATCAAGTTTTTTTAAAAAACCATTTAGCCCTCATCATCACCTGGTTATATAGGTCACGGTTGAGTGGAAGTGGGTAAATATTCTTAACTGTAATTTTGTTTAATTCATGGAAATTAAGGCAAAAACGGAGACTGCCTTCTTTCTTTTTATCAAAGAAAAACTCAGCAGCTACAGGTGAGGAGGAAGGACAGATATGAACCTTCTGTAATCCTTCACTTCTATAATATTTCATGGTGGTACGTTCAGGTCTCGACAAATTGTACATGCGATCTTTAGATAATTTGGCATTATGGGCAAGATTAATAACACAATCAAAAAAACAATGAGGAGGGAATATCTCTACTTTTTCCAAGAGCACATCTTTGAAGTCTTTCAGGTACACCGGCAGACTCTCCAGACAACAATTGATGTCAATTGATAACAGGATTGTGAATACATAGTCATGGGAACCCCCAATACCAACCCAGCAGGTAAATTGTCCAACATAAAGCAGAAGATGGACTTAAGTGGAAAGATTCAGGAAGAATGGAAGAATGACTAACACACCCTGTCGCTCATTACATCTCTCCTGAATTCTGCGATCCACCCGAATGACCTGGGTTATGGCCTCCCCAAAGGAACGAGGTGGAATATGCAGAGCCAGAGCATCCTAAAGTGTATCAGAAAGGCCTCTGTGGAACTGGCACCTAGGAGCTTGATCAGTCCACAGAACTGCAGTGGACCATTGACACAACTCAGAACTGTAGTCCTCAGCAATGTGGACCTGGAACTTGACAGATTCGTCATAGATCAGTCCTAAGGTGTCAAAAAAGACCATTCTGAGGCTTGTGGGGACAAAAGAAATGCCCCCAAAAATTGTCAGGAAGGGCCACCACTGATTTGGGAGAGACTAACTGCACATTAGAAGGCGCAGAGAGCTCTGAGAAGCACCCATCCTGCTAAAAAACTGATACTGCAGCTGGAACTGCGGCGATTCTAGCTTCTGATGCTTCCTGGCCAGATCCAGAACCATCTGGCTTAGATTCACCACCTGATCGCAAAGTGTATGAATTGGATCCATACTACTGTGGGGAAAAAGTATATGGCCAATCGTACTGTGATGCTAGTCACTATTCTTGGACAAGCCGCGATGCAGGGTAGTCAAGAAACCAAGAGCGCTTGTTGTAAGCTAAGGGGAAAGACAGAGGCGTAGTCAGGCCGTGGTCTGAGGTCAGAATTCCAGTAAGGTAGAGAATCAAGACAAAAAGGGCAAGGCAAACATATGGTCAGAAACAAAGTCCAAGGTCAGGAAACAATAGATCATAAACAGAGTACAGAATTAAAAGGCACACAAACACCACTGTGCTAAGGGTATGACTGGCAGTAGTCAGATACAGACAGCCTGCTAAATAGCCAGGTAATAACCCAGGTTGGAAGACACTTGGAGGAAACCCAGCAAACCCTGGCCTTGATAGAACGGCTGGACTGTCACTCACAACACTGACATCTCAACCCCAGTTTGGATGGCTGAAACGTCAATCACAATATTGACAGCTCAGTACACCCTTGCCCAATATTGGATGGCTTAACTGTCATTCACTGCGTCAAGGACACATTGACTGGTAGAATTGTGACTTATACATTGTACATAAGAGGCTATAAAATAATTTTTCCATAAACACAAAATTCATCCTCATGGGGTTTTATCTTTCGCTGGATCAACATTGCTTCAGACTTGCTTTAATCTTTTATCAGATGCTATATATATAATGTATGACATTACAAGGTATGATCAACATGTACAGTAACTCCAGGATCTCTGTTTTGTATGTGTGTACTGTAATTCCACTGTCTCCATTATGAGCACTAACACACGTAGATTTTCCTTTTTACATACTCTGTTCCAAAGCTTTTTGTTAGAGTTTGTGACAGCCAGAGAGCGTTAGAGATGATCTGAAATGTTGGAGTGGTTTGCCTCTTCAAAGTATACATATTTAATGCACATGTAGACCGTGAATGAGGGATAAGGAAACTTGCTGATCTCAGTAATCTGAAGGGGTTCCACAGAAGTATTTCCCTACAACTCTATGACAGTAATCAGTGAGAGAAGACCAGTTCTGGACAGCAGCTTTAGACAGGACAGAAGAGGAACGGTCTACCTAGAGAGGTGCAACAGTTAGAGAGGGACACGTTGGTATAAATAGAAAGAGAAATCTCAGGTAATACCAGAGGAGACTGTCTGGTTCAGCAAGCTCTGTGGTACAAGAAGCAGTGTCTTTACTCTTGTTGTGCCAGTCAAACAGCATAGTGGTAACATGAAGGAGGGTAATACTGGAAGTCATGCCAGTTGCTGCACCCTCAGAAGTCCTAAGGGCTTGTGCATCTCCTATATAGCAAGAGTGTCAGCTTGGCACCTTATAAAATAAAAGCTGGAATGACAATAAGAGCAATGGAGTTTTATCTATTTATTTACAAGTAAAAAGGTTAAAATGGATTTGCTCTCCTGATGGGGTTGTGACAGTCCAATCTCCTTAGTTGGCTTGTTTGAAAAGGCTGCTGCAGGTCCACCGAATTGATAGGGTGCAAATATGATCTTCATTGTGGTTGTCCTGATGAACAGTTATGATTACCTTGAAAGGCGTTGACAAAAGCCGCATTCATACTGCATTTGGTCTCTCATCATATATTTGATCTCCAGAAGCTTGGACTTACATCCACTTTATCTTCATATTTGCACCCTGCATGGCACCTTGACAGACAAAAAGTCAAGGGGAAAACAGGAGATCAAATCCATGAGTGGTGAAACATGAGTAGCAGTACGTAATTTACACCTTGAGGCCTCTTTTTTACACTACCTTATTACATTACTATGTTCTGTACAACACAATCTGCATTATCCATGAGTTACAATTTATACACCTTGTAAATAGCAGAACCTGCATTATCTGTATATAATCACGTTGGTTATTCTTCACAAACGTGCTTTGACTTTGATTTTTGACATTTGGCTCCACATTGTTTTGGACTAATATATTTGGGCATCCTAGTTTATTATTGTGCACATTGAGCAGCATTTTTTTTCAGAGTAAACCGATTGCCTTACTGCATGGACCTTCTTCTGTCTGATCCTTCATTGCTGAATAGGAGGATTTGTGGGTTATGATCCACGCTGCCAGCTCATCCAGAACAGACAAAATGTAGAATTGAACAGTGGTTTATTCTATGCGTTTCGGAGTGCATATGACTCCTTCTTCAGGAAAATACCACAAGTACAGACAACACTAAGCAACGAGCTACAACGAAAAATGTCCTTTTCCAAGTGTCTATAGGATATTTATCTGAGAATTTACAAGATGTTTAGCTTATATGGCTTATATCGTTGTAGCTCTTGGAAAAGGAAATTTTTCGTTGTAGCTCGTGGCTCATATGGATGAGAGAGGACATGAGATGCATTTCTGTGGGTTCTTGCCCTCCCCTCTCTTTTTCTTTTTTCTTTTCTCCTTTTTTCTTTCTTCTGCATGATTGATTTTGCTATATTCCTGTAAAAGATAAGTAGGTATTTATGGCGAATTGAATTATTTTATACACCATTTATTATTCACTTGTCATTTAATATACAGCATTTATCATGTGCTAATACGTCAGCACCTGTGACGTCATCTGTCAGGTGAGCCTCTGGCGCGTTTATTTGAAATTTGAACCTATTTAAAGTCTGAAACAAGTGTTGTCTGTACTTGTGGTATTTTCCTGAAGAAGGAGTCATATGCACTCTAAAACACATAGAATAAACCACTGTTCAATATTACATTTTGTTTGTTCTGGATGAGCTGGCAGCACGAATCATAACCCATAAATCCTCCTAGTCAGCGATTTAGCTACAGTCACGTGTCGATCAGTGGATCTGCGGCAGCCGGCACTATATGCCTATGAATCTTCTACATTAGGTGAGCAGTTTCATTACTGGCGAATCTTCCTTTAAATTGTGAGATAAGACACTATCTGCCCTTTTTCTTTCCTACTTGGTATATCTGTCTGATCCTTGAATAATTCAATAGTTTCTTCATTTTTTAAAGATTGAAAGTAGATACAAGTCTATCCCAACATGTTCTTGTCCGCCATTCTGGCTGTTTCATACACAGACAAGATTTCATTAGTTCTGAGTTTTGACCCACTTAATAAATGTAGGGTTTTTTTCTGTCTTATAACATCTGGTAAAAAGATAAACCCAGATGCATCTTTGTTTATTAGAAATCTGACACTAATTTAGTCCCTGAAGCTCAAAAGAACTTGGCTCAGTGATTCCTATGAATGCATAACCTCAAGAAATATAAATATATACGTTTGAAAACTTTGGCACTCATGCAACATATTTGTGTATGTAGCTTTTAAAACATTCCTCATTGCATTATATAAGATCTGGAGAAGATAACATACACAAACAAAAAGGAGCATCAGCATCTAAATGGATTTAACCCTTTACACTGACAAAGTAGTATAGGCTGTGATAACCATGACATCACATCTATATTATAGCTGGGGATGCAGATTACATTTTCAGTATCTTACACTTATTGAGATGTGATGAAAGCACATCTCATAGAAACAGCCCTTGTATTTCTGCTCAATTCGGATACTTGAGTCTCGTAGAAGAAGGTTCCTTGGTTGGAATATGGAGTGACACTAAGTAAGAGCAGCTCTGTTGCAAAAATGTGTTCAAAGAAAGCCCCATGACATTGAGACAATCCTGATAAAACTACCATAATACAGTATCATTTAGCCTGTTTTATTTCATATTTTAGTTTGCTATATACTGTGTTTAAAACTGTGCTATTTATTTTGATGTCCATGAGAATGAGAAGGATATCATGTTGTCTTCTCTTCATTCTTAAAGACATCTAATCATAACAATTTCTAGCCAAAAACTTTGACAATTGTTCTGTTTGTAGTGGGAATGAAATTTCAAAATATAGGTAAGATATCGACTTGGAGTAACCCTTAGCAACAACATGGATACATATTTTATGTATATGGGCATCATTTTTTAAAATGAATCATTCAGTAGAATCGGCCCTTCTAAGCCATTTATATGGGCATGTAGGTCATAGAGAGGTGATTAAAATTATACCTTGATATCTGCGATCCAATCTCTTATTCCAGAGAATTCCACATTTTTCTTAATATGTAAATTGGCTGGACATAGATCTCCCTGAGAATGTGACTCCAGATCCTATTTTAAATAAAAGGGGCATTAAAAGTTTGAGACATGTAATGACTGACAGGTTATATATAGACTTGGCACGCACTATATTGATGCAGTGAAAAGGGTTTAATAAGGTACAGTACATACAGTAGTAAACGTTTTGGTCTTTGTGACCTTCATCAAAGTACTAAAGTAGTGTACCATGAAAAGGGGGGGCAAATATCCCCTAAAGAGTACTGGTAACGTACTTGACGTTAGTGACTAGCGGTGGATGCCGCGTCCTCATTCCACATGTCCACAGCAATTTGACCTCAATAGGCACTCGTATTACCAGTACTCTTTAGGGGATATTTGCCCCCCTTTTCATGGTACACTACTTTAGTACTTTGATGAAGGTCACAGAGACTGAAACGTTTACTACTGTATGTACTGTACCTTATTAAACCCTTTTCACTGCATCAATATAGTGCGTGCCAAGTCTATAAATAACTTAACATGGATTGGGCCCCTACTTGAGCACCACTTATAGTTGTGCTAACGGTGTTATGATATATGTAATGACTGACAGTCTGCTCTCCTGATCTACAAGTCTCTCGCGGATAATGCCACCTTTCATTTAAAATAGTCTCTGGGAGATCTGTGTCCAGCCCATAGATCTTAACAGCTTATTTACATGTTGAGAAAAGTGTGGGTTTCTCTGGAATAAGAAATAGTATTGTGAATATCAAGGTATCATGTTATTCACCATTCTGTGACCTTTATGCCCATATAGACGGCTTAAGATGGTTGATCCTACTAATAGATTCCCTTTAAAGGGTTTCCTAACAATAGAAATTGTTTGCAATGCAAGGAATATGATATAAAATGAAAAAGGATTAAATAAAGCATACAAACAGAAAACTATGGTTTGGTTGCTTAGATTTGTTAGTGTTGATAATTTAAATTTTGCGCATGCCCTTTTCAAAGTCTGACAAAGTGTACATTACCCGAAATGTTGCTATATTTTACTCTGTGGTGTAATAACTTTTTTTGGATAAGATGGTAGAAAATATTAAAACCATGAAAAAAAATTCAATTTTGTATCTATTCCTGGTGTGCTAATCATTTATACAATTTAAATTTTGTGATAAAGTAAGGAGTAAAGTGGCCGGCTCCATTGGAATAAACACTCATTCTCTTCTTTGCAACTTAAGTTGGAGGTTGATCCACCCATCTCTTGTCTATTGCGAATCCACTAGTAATGACATGGATGAGAATGGGAGTAATCCATTAAATGTTGTAGATAATTAGCAGTAGCCACTTATTAGTGCAGATGCAGAGTCTTATGCTTGTCTCTCCCTAAGCCTTCCTGTACGGATCGGACATCACAGATTGACCACCGCTGCAATCACATGCAAAATATGGGAATACACCTTTATGAAATAGATCAGCACAGGATGTTGGATGTAATTGCAGCGCCCCAGAGACCTGGTCGTTGCAGTAATGTCGCTGTGCCACTAAGGGGAGTGATGGTACGTCTGATGGCACTAAAGGAGTTCTTCTGACCAGGTATCATCAGCACACATTATACTTCACACTCCGGCCACTAGGGGGAGCAAAAGGTTTTAGTTATTAGGCAACTCCTCACATTGGTAAAACTAGGGGTTGGATAGGAAGTTAGTCAGAAGCTGACTGGGTTTTGTCCAGGCAACACCCCGTGGCAGGGGGTGTTGTGGGGGAAGATTCAGGGGGGTCCCTGTCAGGCGTAGGAACCTGGCAGGTACCTAGCGACTAGAACAGAATGTTACGGAACCGCGCCTGCACCACCCGCAGCGGTATCCTAAGAAAGAGACACGAAGCGAAGGATATTGTGGACAGTGAGAAATGAGATCAAAGCACAAAGGAGAGCCAGTAGGAGTCGTGCCCGGAGAACGGCAATATCCTACTGAGGCACGTAGCCGGTGCCCGGAACACCGAGGATTTAACTGACTTTATGCCTTACTTCAAATACCGCAGGACAGTTAATTATAGGTTGGCTGTCTACCTTACATCACCTAAGCAGACATAGGGGGCAACGCGTGGAGAGGGGCATCTCTAGGGTCCCGGAAGAGCTCCGAGCCTTCCCATCAAACCGGTGCGTTCTAGCCATAACAAACATGGGGGACGGAGAATAGAAAGAACGAGAAAGAACTAGAAAGAACTGGAATGAACGAGAACAGAAGTTGTGAGGACTATCCCGAATGCTCAGCAGGCAAGCACTACAACACACAGGCGCTAGTGGTAGGCCACGATTTCCACCTGTAAAGGGAACTCTGGATGTGCCTTCGGACCGGCCGGTCTCAGACAGCCCTGTTAACTGTGCTCTGGATTGCGGATCCTGAAGTCTTCAGTAAAGAGGTAAAGAGACTGCAACTGTCCTCGTTATTGACTGCACCTCACACCATCGCCAACTACATTACTGGGAAGCCCTGGGGACATACTTCACCTGTGGGAAGATATACCATCTAGCTGCCATCACATCACCCCAGTGGACCCCAAGCAGCATCGGTCACCCTGACCGAATACCACAGGTGGCGTCACGAAACCTTGACAAACTACCATCAACCCTTTCATTGGACGCCCCTTAGCAGGGTCACGGACCGGGTCCAGCCACCGTGACAACCCCAGAACTGAGACAGAGAGGACCGGTACCGAGTGAACCTGTGGCCCTGTGTCTGGGGGCGCTCCATAATAACTAAAAGAGGCTTAAACATGAAGAATAACTGGAAGATCCTGGGTTTTCAATCATTTTACCAAATGATGGTTTTATCTTAAATCAGCTCTATAGTATGACAAGATATGCATGTTTTAGTAACACAAAATATAAATTTTAATGATTAAATATGAAACAAATTACTAAAAATACTGGTATAAATAAAACACTAAGATGATAATATATAAAAATGTATTTTTGTATCTAAAAAAATAAATACATTTGTCTTTAGTATCCTAAAACGGTTCACAATTCCACATATTTGGATATTTATATATCCTTACCGAAATGATATATCTCCAAATAAATGGAAGAAAAAGCAGCAGTCTAGTGCCTGTGGTTCAGCGCATAGCCTAATTTTGCAGCCAGCAATACCCTGGAGAGATATTAAATAATAAAGTCTTTTAGCTGAATTTAGACCCTCCTGCAAACATATCTACTATGTTCTTCAAGGAGTTGTTCAACTTTCACACGTCTCATAAAAACATGTCCTGTTTGTTGATTTTTTTCAATAAAAAATGTAAACACCGATACAGTATGTGACCTCCAAGGGAAAGTGAATGTCAAATGTTAGTATTGATAACTATTGTTCCATACATTACCTTTAAATGCATCTTATATATCATTATGTTTATATACAAATACTTTACTTTCACTTAATTTATTCAAAGGAGACATTTTCTTATGACTGTACCATAATATTAATATGGCTTCATAGTTACATAGGTTGAAAAAAGGACACAGGCTCATCAAGTTTAACCTTTCTCAACCAGTTATATAATCTCAAGATATTTATAACCCACAATGTTATTTGTCATGAGAAAACCAGCCAGCCCATTTTTAAAATCCATTATAGTGTCTGCCATTACTACCTCCTGTGGTAGAGCATTCCGCAGTCTGACAGCTCTAACTGTAAAGAACCCTTTCCTGTTTAGATGCTGAAATCGCTTTTCATCCACATGCAATGTATGTCTTCTAGTCCTTTGTAAAGTGAAAGGAATAAATCATGGGCCAGTCCTTTGTATTGCCCACACATGTAATTATACATATCAATCACATCACCTATTTGGATTGTTTTGTAATAGTAGACTGTCAAGTTCACTTTTCCTATAAAGTTTTGTTTCCCATCCACAACGTCACTAATAAAGAGATAAAAAATAATTGGTTCTTTCACAGATCCTTGCGGTTCCCACTGCTGACTATATCCCATTTCTAGAATGTACCATTTACTATGAGTCTTTTTGTCTATTAGCCAGCTCTTTACCCATCTCCATGGCTTTGCCTAGTTCCTGGCTATGGTTCAGTATAAGACCATTATGTGGTACAGTATCAAACGAATTTGAAAAGTCCAGATAAGTCACATCAACTGCATTAACAACTTCCAGATTAGCCCTTATCTCCTCATAGAAACCCAACATGTTGGCTAGACATGACTTATCTATCTTTCATGAACCCATGCTAGTTGTCAGTTATTAAATATATATGTCCTCTCTTATAATACTATCAAGAATTTAGCACACAACTGAGGTCAAACTTACCGGACGGTAGTTGCATGGATCCACCTTCTTACCCTTCTATAATTCTGGTTCATGTCAGCCATCCTCCAATCTTGTGACATAAACCTTGTTACAAGAAAATCTGTCAATTTCTGAGCTCAACTCCCTCAATATCCATGGATGAATGCCATCCGACCTTGGGTCTTTGTCAATATTTAATATGGTAATTCGTACCCATACTACTTCACTTAATTTAGTCATATTGGGTGGTGAACCTTGATTTCTGCCTTGCTGATCAATGCCTGGCACAGGCAATTTATTGGTGAGCATAAATGGAAAGTGCATGTTTAATATTTCAGTCTTCTCTTTTTCATCTACAATTATATTCCTATAGTCGTCATTTAGGGAGCTAATATCACTGGATTTTTTTTGTTTTTGTTTTTAATATATTTATAACATTTTTTATTTATTGTAATGTCATTTGTGAGATTTTTTTTCTGTAGACAACTTTCCCAGCTCGATTTCTTTCTTACATTTCCTACTGAAATCATTATATTCCTGGAAGCTATTTCTGACCCTCCAACCTTCAAAGTTTTAAATGCCTTCTGTTTTTGTCTTGTACTTGTTGCTGCCCTATTTAACTACAATGGATTCTTTTTATTTCTTGACATTTTGATACCAGAGGGTATAAACTTTCTACAGAATTCTAGTTATATTTGTTCAAACATTCCTCATTTCAGTTCAGTACCACCATTTACTAGCACATGATGCCAAACTCTTCTATTAGTTGCATGAATTTAATTTTTCTATAGCTCCAGGTTTTTGCCTTTCTACTTTTTGCTGTTTTGCTGAATATTACTTACCATATTATGGTTGCTGCTGCCCAAGTGATCACATCTGATATTGTATCTAGCCTGTGTGAAAAGACCAGATCCAGCAAATTATCTCCTCTGGTTGGTTCATCTACCAACTGAGATACTTGCATTTTGAATACAATTGTATGGTTTTTAGCACAATTAGCATACTATCAGGATAGAGCATTAATATCAGGATAGAGCATTATAAACTAAAATGCGTCTGTGGTGCTGAAGTAAAGCTGGTTATAGGCACAACTAGACAAATTTCATGTTGTGTGTTGCATAACTTAGAGCATTGTAATCTAAAGGTTTTTCACAAAATCACAAGTTATCGCATATAACCAGTGGATAAATAGCTGATTGTTGATGAATTGACAGCTGCAGCCCCCAGTGATCCCAAGAACAGCGCTCTTCAGTGCGCCGTCTTGAATGAAGCGGCTGTATGACTCTGCTCCTTTCATTGCCCATGGTAGTGCCTTTAATAGCTAAAAGCTGTAGCGATAGCTGTAGCTGTCTCCTGCTGTCCCAAAGACAATGAAATTAATGGAGAAGTGATGGAGCACCCCAGTACTCAACAGATCCCTGTACTCAGGAGTGCAAGGGGTCCCAGAACACCACCAATCAGCAAGCTTACCCCTATACTACAGATATGTGATAAATTTCAATTCTAGGAAAACACCTTTAATGCTTAAATCCAAGGGCATACATCATTGACAGTGGACGTTTGGGAAAGTGGGTCTAAGCTAGATCTAGTCCTATTCATTGCTGATAAACAGTTGCATGGCTGTGGTGGTTGCTGCATTCTGCACCTTCTAAGAAGAACAAGGCAGAGTCTCCTGTCCTATCTCTGAGAATTTATACATTGCTTCCCCTCACATATATTTAATAATGTGGGATTGGTACATATTATAGATATCTAAATTGGTACAAAATTGATTATTAAAAATAGGAAACAAAATAGAATACTTACCTAATAACTGTAGCTCTGTAGGTGCCCTCCACAAGTCTCCAACAGGACATTGTGGACAGGGAAGCGTGGATGACACAAACAGCTCCATAGAGAAGTGGCGTGAGATCAATAGGTAAGGATTCCCTATTCATTTTAATTTTTGAACCATGCTGAGTTGTTTTTTTTATATAAAAATTAAGATAGTGACAACCCCTTCATTGTACATTATTTATATGCATTGAACCATATTTATACTTGAATTTTTAAAATCCCTGGACAACTGGGCAATCTAATCATACAACACAGACAGAAATGCTCATAGGACCTGCTCTGTAAAATTAAGGTGCTTTATTAGCAATCAGCAGCAAAATAAAAGCTGTAATGTAGTGGATTCTTTCCAGTTGTGGAGTGGAGGATAAAAGTATAAGGCTGGCATCACACTGCCATAGAATATGGGTGAGTGCTATGTGAGAAAACATTGCATATCACTCGGACCAGTATTAATCTACAGTGCAGCTCACATCACCGTTTTTTCTCGGGTGTATTCAGCGTGCGTGTAAAATCGTAGCATGCCGCGATTGTCACCAAGACTCGCCAGAAACTCGCCAATGCAAGCCTATGAGTGCGAGAGAAAAAATCACACAGCACTCGGACCATACGAATGCTGTCTGATTTTTATGCAGCAGTTCATGTGCTGCATACAGTAAAATCACACTGACAGGTTAGAATAGAATAGAGAGAATAGATATATATACATAGAATACATACATATATACATATATATAGATGTCAGTGACAAACATATATACATGTATTTATATTACATAGATATAGATAAAAATGGGGACCCAAAAAATGAAGTAGGGTCCACCTATAATTAATAACCAGCAAAGGTAATGCAGACAACTGCAAGTTAATATTAATAGCCTAAGAAGGGGCCATGGATACTGCCCCCAGACTAAAAACATCAGCTTTCAGCCTCCCCAGAAAAGGCGCATCTCTAAGATGTGCCAATTCTGGCACTTAGCCTTGCTCTTCCCACTTGCCCTTTAGCGGTGGCAAGTGGGGTGATAGTTGGGGGGGGGGTTGATGTCCCATTTGCATTGTGAGGTGACATCAAGCCCCAAGGTTAGTAATGGAGAGGCATCAGTAAGGCACCCCCATTACTAACCCCATAGTCACATTGTATGAAAACACAGACACCCAGAAAAAAGTCCTTTAATTGAAAGAAAGACACAGACTCCTTTAATAATATTAATTAAACCATACTTACGACCTTGCCCATTCCCCCGATGCCTTCATCATCTGCAAAAGAGGTAAAAAAACAAACAACAATATTCCTCACCTTTCCGCAGAGATGCTGCTAATCCATTTGTCCTTCGATGGGTCTAGTTCTGCTACATCTAGATGGCAGGCTGCATGGTTGCATGATGCGACCATGCAGCTTGTCATCAAGTAGACACTGTGCATCATGTGCTCAGTGTCTGCCTGTGACCTGCTATTCCCTGTCTAAGGGCACCATGAGCGTGAGAAATTTCTCCTGCTTACGGTGCTGTCAGACAGGTACTCTGAGTTCACGGCCAATTAACTCACTTGTTTTAGGGTCCCCCATTTTAATAGCCAGTAAAGGCTAAGTATACAGTTGTGAGCTGATATTAACAGCCTGCAAAGCTCCATTGGTATTACCCCCTTCCCAGGCTATAAACATTGGCCCCCAGCCATCAGCTTTCCCTCCGCTAGTTACGAATAATTACACAGGAGCCCACGCCATTTCTTTCAGAAAAATAATCTTTTATTAATTAAATACATGTACAGTAAGATAGACACACACTGTACTAATTGTATTTGTCATTGATATCTGTATATCTACCTATTCTATTTGTATTTACTGTATGTAATCTATCTCTTCTATAATGTCAGCTCCAGCTGTGATTTTACATTATGCGGCTGCTGAATTGCCGTTTTTTCTTCTATCTATGTATGTAATGTATACACATTTATATATGTGTGTGTCACTGACATCTATATATCTATGTATTCTATGTGTATATATCTATTCTATCTATTCTATTCTAAACTGTCAGCCTTTGATTTTACTGTATGCGGCACATGAATTGCCGGCTTTTCTTCTATCTACTGTATCTATGTAATATATGTATATATATTTATATATATATTTATATATGTGTGTGGTGTGTCACTGGCACCTATATATCTATGTATTCTATGTGTATATATCTATGCTATCTATTCAATTCTAACCTGTCACTCTGTGATTTTACTGTATGCGCCACATGAATTGCCGGCTTTTATTCTATCTTTTACCGAATGTTACTGACTTTTTTCGATATTAAGAAAAATGCTTGTATTACCAATGACAAATTCAAATGTACCACAATCGTGCCAAATTTATATTTGTTTGGCGATCATTTTCCGAATATATTCGCTCATCTCTACTTATAGAACCAGAAACATATATGGGTATACCTTGACGATTGGTGGAGCAGCTTAGTATACATTTTTTTGCAAAAAAACGTATCAACTAAATACCCTGTTTTTTTTCCATCTTTTGATTAGCACTTGCTTATTACTGTGTTTGTTTTTTTTTACAACAGAGTATTTTTGACCTCACTGTGCTCTTTTGTGTCTTCA
This sequence comes from Ranitomeya imitator, assembly GCF_032444005.1. Classification (NCBI taxonomy): domain Eukaryota; kingdom Metazoa; phylum Chordata; class Amphibia; order Anura; family Dendrobatidae; genus Ranitomeya; species Ranitomeya imitator. The sequence continues at coordinate 108,611,790 of NC_091287.1, read as the reverse complement.
TCTCTACTTATGATCTACATGCCCATATAGATGGCTTAGGAGGGTTGACCCTAATAGCAGATTGTCTTTAAATAGACACAAAAATCTATACAAATTTGGAATTTCTGTAATTGTATTGACCTGGAAAATCATACTCAGAGTAACCTTTACCATAGAATGTATGCTGTCAAAACAAAACATAAAAAAATGGCAGCATTGCATTTTTTTTTCCAAATTTCACAATTGGAATTTTTTTCCATTTTGAAAATGAATGATGTCATACAAACCTACAACTTGTTTCACAAATAAACCATCATATGGGCAGTAAAATGTAAAAGATCTTGGAAGAAGAATCAAGCATAAAGATGAAAATTGGCTGGGGAGGGAAGGGGTTAGTGAAGGGAGCGCTGGAAAAAGATGCACCAAATTCATTGAGTGACTGTCTTCATTTTTTCTTTCCTAAATTGTCAGTACATGAAAATAAAAGCATTGTAAGATGTTGTATAAATTAAATCTGCTTTGGGTAAAATCTGTCTTCAGTGAATACAGATTATCCCACATCACTGAGATAGGAGAGGACAGTTGCATCTTACAAGATTTTACCCAAAAAGATGAAAGTGAGGAAGAGGAGCTAAAGGCAGACACAGATATTCTGCTGAAAATTCTCCTAAAGAGAATTAAGAGGCGTGGGCCAATTAAGGGGAATATTTCAGCAGGTTTAAACTACCTCATCTGAGAGCAGCGTGATGTAGACAAAGAGACGGGCAGCACGGTGGCCTTGCAGCGCTGGGGTCCTGGGTTCTAATCCCACCCAGGACAACATCTGCAAAGAGTTTGTATGTTCTCTCCGTGTTTGCAGGGATTTCCTCCAGGTACTCCGGTTTCCTCCCACATTCCAAAGACATACTGATAGGGATTCTAGATTGTGAGCCCCATCGGGGACAGTGATGATAATGTGGGCCAAACTGTAAAGCGCTGCGGAATATGTTAGCGCTATATAAAAATAAAGATTATTATTATTATTATTATTATTATTATTATTAAGAGACTCTGAATCCAACAATGTATCACTTTTATCAGTTTATTGGGTGCAGCCACTCTGATACAGTTAGAGCATTTAGATGTAACAATGCAGCAGAGCTGAGGAAGCTATCCCCACCCCCACAAGGCTCTCCATATACATAGCTATAGACAGTGAGGTGTTTATCACAGAAGGGGCGGAGTCAGACTACCAGGCAAATTCTTCTGCATCCCACCAATGATAAGCTCCTGGTGCTAAAGCAATCATTGCAAGTAAACAAAACCACGAGCTTGATAAGAGAGGTATAGCTAAAATCTGTGTTTTTATCCCTACAGCACGCTGTCTTCAGATTACATACCAAAAACCTGCTGACAGATTCACTTTAATGAATTTAGAATTCTGGAGAAAAATGCACGATGAACTGGAGTCATGTGACCCAGTTCATCAAATCAATTACATCAGGGATGCCTTTTTCATGTTAGTTTTAGCCATCTCTGCAAAATTGTCTGAGCATAGGTCAGACAGAGCATGACAACTCATCTAATTCATGAACAGTTATGACATGCCTTACAAAACAACTCTTACTCCATCTTCTGACTAGCAAAAGATTTGTGGCGAGGTGCAGCAGGCGCAATCACCTTTAAGTCATGCCTAATTCATTAGAGAGGATCTTTCACCAAATTTTTCATGTTGAACTATACAAATGGTTTAAGGTTTTTATTTAACTTTTAACTTTTAAATTTTTAAACTCTCTGTAGCAGAGATATTAGCAATGAAAGTAGTTGGCACCTAATCAGTTAACTTTAGTCAGTTTAGGTTTGGGGGCGAGTTCTTTTTCCACTGTGTTGCTGCCTGCTTATGATTGGGCAACTCATACTAGAAGAAGTACCCACCCCCAATGTAAACTGTCTGATAACACCCACATGGTTTTTAAAAAGTTTAGGTGCCATATATTTTGATTGCTAATATCTCTACAAGAGAGAGGTGAAACAAAAAAAAGTTTTATTTCCCTCTGCCGCCACTATTACATCATGTGTCCAGTTCAACTTATAAAATTTGGTAAAAGGTCCTCTTTAACCCCTTAACCTCCAAGGGTGGTTTTCACTTTAATGACCGGGCCAATTTTTACAATTCTGACCACTGTCCCTTTATGAGGCTATAACTCTGGAATGCTGCAACGGATCCCGGTGATTCTGACATTGTTTTCTCAACACATATTGTACTTCATGACACAGGTAAAATTTCTTTGATATTACCTGCATTTATTTGTGAAAAAATTGGAAATTTGGTGAAAATTTTGCAATTTTCCAACTTTGAATTTTTATTGCCTTAAATCACAGAGATATGTCACACAAAATACCTAATAAGTAACATTTCCCACATGTCTACTTTACATCAGCACAATTTTGGAACTAACATTTTTTTTTGTTAGGGAGTTATAAGGATTAAAATTTGACCAGCAATTTCTCATTTTTTCAACACCATTTTTTTTAGGGACCACATTACATTTGAAGTCATTTTGAGGGGTCTATATGATAGAAAATAACCAAGTGTGACACCATACTAAAAACTGCACCCATCAAGGTGCTCAAAACCACATTCAAGAAGTTTATTAACCCTTCAGGTGTTTCACAGGAATTTTTGGAATGTTTAAAAAAAACGAACATTTAACTTTTTTCACAAAATATTTACTTCAGCTCCAATTTGTTTTATTTTACCAAGGGTAACAGGAGAAATTGGACCCCAAAATTTGTTGTACAATTTGTCCTGAGTACGCAGATATCCCATATGTGGGGGTAAACCACTGTTTGGGCGCATGGCAGAGCTCGTAAGAGAAGGAGCGCCATTTGACTTTTCAATGCAAAATTGACTGGAATTGAGATGGGACGCCATGTTGCGTTTGGCGAGTCCCTGATGTGGCTAAACATTGAAACACCCCACAAGTGACACCATTTTGGAAAGTAGACCCCCTAAGGAACTCATCTAGATGTGTGGTGAGCACTTTGACCCACCAAGTGCTTCACAGAAGTTTATAATGCAGAGCCGTAAAAATAAAATTCATATTTTTTCACAAAAATGATTTTTTCGCCCCCAATTTTTTATTTTCCCAAGGGTAAGAGAAGAATTTGGACCACAAAAGTTGTTGTGCAATTTCTCCTGAGTATGCTGATACCCTATATGTGGGGGTAAACTACTGTTTGGGCGCATGGCAGAGCTTGGAAGGGAAGGAGCGCCGTTTGACTTTTCGATGCAAAATTGACTGGAATTGACATGGGACACCATGTCGTGTTTGGAGAGCCCCTGATGTGCCTAAACATTGGAACCCCCACAAGTGACACAGTTTGGGAAAGTAGACCCCCTAAGGAACTTATCTAGGTGTATTGTGAGAACTTTGAACCCCCAAATGCTTCACTACAGTATATAACGCAGAGCTGTGAAAATAAAAAAAAAATTTTTCTCAAAAATTATTTTTAGCCCCGAGTTTTGTATTTTCCCAAGGGTAACAGGAGAAATTGGACCTCAAGAGTTGTCGTCCAATTTGTCCTGAGTATGCTGATACCCCATATGTGGGGGGACCCCCGTTTGGGGGCATGGCAGAGCTCGGAAGGGAAGGAGCGCTGTTTGGAATGCAGACTTAGATGGAATGCTCTGCAGGCGTCACATTAATAATAATAATCTTTATTTATATAGCGCCAAGATATTCCGCAGCGCTTTACAGTTTAAGTTTCAAACACAAAAGTCATAAGTAACAATGTTAACCCTGATGTTCTGTTCGGGTCATAGTGACCCGAACAGACTTTTTGCGGCCTTGTAGATTTTTTTCTGTAAGTCTCTAAAACTTGAGACTCCTTGACTTTTCCTCATTTGGGAGGACCTACCTATGAGTATTTTTTTTCTTTTCATTTACTTTTTGCTACACGCAAAAAGTTACACTTGTTGTGTTTGGGTCATAGTGACCCGACATCGTTTTTTACAGCTGTGAGGCCATATTTTCAGTGAAATAAAGGAGTTATAACCTCAGTTGGGTCTATTTATTGCATCTACTAATGTATATCAATTGATTTATTTCCTAAATTATTTCAATGGGGTCGTACACGTGCTCTTCCGGGGGTATGCATTGAGATCTGCGCACCATAAAAATGGCTTTATATTGATTATTTTTGGTGCGCAGTCTATTCTAAAATGTAGAGTGCATCCGGAGAGATCACTAGGTGTGCACTACACGTGTATATTATGCACAGAACGGACTGCTCAGAACGCGCTGTCTAAGACTTTTTTTTTTGCAAAGCTAGTCTGTCTTCCTGGCTTATCTGCTTGTTTTCAGAAGGGTTCTTATCTTCTCTGCTCTTATCAGTACACATATGCTAGCCCAGACATGTTACCTTTCAGTTTCTTTGGAGAGCAGCTGTGTACATACCTCTGTTCCAGGATATCTCTGTATCTTTGTTTTCTACAGGTATGTTGGTTGTTATGCTTTTACTAATCAATTCTATTGATAGATTGTATATTGTAAAGGAATACTTTTATTTTATTTTATTACATGTAATTAGTGTTATTACTGTGTGATACACTGCTCTACACTTAGCATGATAGATTGCTGGATATTGAGCACTGGTATGCTTTGATGTAGTATAGAAGCTCTTATTGTTTTTGAAGCTGTTTTTTTCTCAGACTTTATTATTATTCTTTACTTACAAAGGTTTTTTTATTACAAAAGATGTGTAGTTTTCTATTTTCGTTTTGCTCATTGATCTGTTTTTTCAGAATAAAAACAAAAAAAAAGATTTCTAGTTCATTTTCTTTTTTTTTTTTACTACCAAACATGTTCACAAACAGTCTAGTAAGCAAAAAGTATAAAAAAAATGGAGTTAGAGTGTCTAAAATCAAGGTTTAATAAGCCAGGTCATAGTGACCCGGAACACTACAAGTGTATAGTAAATGCGAACAAAACAGCAGGGTTAACAATACAATAATTAAAGCGAAATAAGACGACCCTGCTCGTGAGAGCTTACAATCTACAATGAGGAGGGGAGATACAAAGTACAGGTGTGTATTTACAATGATGTATTTACAATGAAGGTCCAGCCATCTTCAGGGGTTGGGGAATAGATAGGGATAGTGAATGGGCTACACACACACAAACATAAAATGACTTTGATTAGTGAATGTGATAGGCCGCTCTGAACAAATGTGTTTTGAGCGAGCGCCTAAAACTATGCAAATTGTGGATGGTCCTAATATCTTGGGGTCGAGCATTCCAGAGGATTGGCGCAGCATGGGAGAAGTCTTGCAGTCGGGAGTGGGAGGTATGGATTAGTGCAGAGGTTAGTCAAAAGTCATTTGCAGAGTGAAGTGGTCTGTTAGGCCAATAGACAGAAATGAGGGAGGAGATGTAAGGGGGTGCCGCACTGTGGAGAGCCTTGTGGGTGAGAACAAGTACTTTGAATTGTATCCTGTAATGAATGGGTAGCCAGTGTAATGACTGGCGAAGAGTGGACGCGTCCGAGTAACGATTAGCCAGATGGACGACCCTGGCTGCTGCATTAAGGATAGACTGGAGAGGGGAAAGTCGAGTAAGGGGGAGGCCAATTAATAGAGTATTGCAGTAGTCCAGGCGGGAGTGGATCAGGGTGACAGTGAGGGTTTTAGTTGTCTCCATGGTGAGAAAAGGGTGGATTCTAGAGATGTTCTTTAGGTGTAAGCGGCACGAGCGGGCAAGAGATTGTATATGGGAGGTAAAGGAGAGATCGGAGTCAAACATAACACCCAGACAGCGCGCCTGCTGCTGGGGTGTTATTATGGTACCATCCACAGAGAGGGAAATGTCAGATTTAGGGAGGTTAGTAGATGGCGGGAGCAGAAGAAGTTCAGTTTTGGAGAGGTAGAGTTTCAGATAGAGAGCAGACATGATGTTGGAGACTGCGGACAGACAGTCAGTGGTGTTCTGTAGTACATCGGGAGTAAGGTCAGGGGATGACGTGTAAAGTTGTGTGTCATCAGCATAAAGCTGGTACTGAAAGCCAAATCTGCTGATGGTCTGTCCAATTGGGGCCGTATAGAGGGAGAAGAGATGGGGGCCAATGACTGAGCCCTGAGGTACCCCGACAGTGAGAGGAAGAGGAGATGAAGTGGAGCCAGAGAAAGAACACTGAAGGAGTGGTCAGAAAGGTAGGAGGAGAACCAGGAGAGAGCAGTGTCCTTAATGCCTAGTGACTGGAGCCTAGAGAGCAGGAGAGGGTGGTCAACAGTGTCAAAAGCTGCAGAAAGGTCGAGAAGAATGAGCAGAGAGTGGTCACCATTACGTTTTGCTGTCAGAAGGTCATTGGTCACTTTGATGAATGCAGTTTCTGTCGAATGTAGGGGGCGGAAACTGGACTGTGAAGGGTCTAGGAGGGAGTGAGTGGAGAGGTAAGGCGGGAGTATATCAGGCGCTCCAAGAGTTTAGAGATGAAGGGGAGATTGGGGACCGGTCTGTAGTTGTTTGTGCAGGATGGGTTGAGGGTTTGTTTCTTTAGTAATGGAGTAATGATAGAGTGTTTGAAGGAGGAGGGGAAAATGCCAGAGGAGAGGGAGAGATTAAAGATTGTAGTTAGGTGACTTCTGACGACTGGAGAGAGAAACTGGAGGAGATATGAGGGAATGGGGTCGGTAGTGCATGTAGTCGGACGAGAAGAGGAGAGGAGCTTGGAAACTTCTTCTTCTGTGATGGGATCGAATGTGGAGAGTGAGCCAGGGGAAATGAGGGGAGGGATGGGAGTCACTGAACTTAGTGGTTGGGAGCGGATTTCCTGATGGATATTGTCTATTTTCTCTATAGAGTGGGAGGCCAGGTCATCAGCACAAATGTCTGTGATAGGGGCTTGTGCTTTTGGCCTGAGGAGGGAGTGAAAGGTGTCAAAAAGTTTCTTGGGGTTGTTGGATAGTGAGGAGATTAGGGTGGTGAAGTAGGTCTGTTTGGCGAGGTGAAGGGCAGAGTTATAGGTCCTTAACATAAATTTGAAGTGTATGAAGTCTTCTGGTGTGCATGTTTTCCTCCATAAGCGTTCAGCACACCTAGAGCATCGCTGGAGAAATAGGGTTTGCGATGTGAGCCAGGGCTGTTTCACTCTGTGTTTGGAGGTTCTGAGGGTGAGGGGAGCTACTTGGTCAAGGGTGCTTCTAAGAGTGTCGTTGTAGTGATGTACAGCCAGATCAGGACAGGAAAATGAAGAGATTGGGGACAATGATGAGTGTAGGGAGTCTGAAAGTGTATGAGGGTTAATGACTTGTAGATTTCTGTCACATTGCGTTTGCAGAGCCCCCAATATACCTAAACAGTAGAAACTTCCCACAAGTGACCCCATATTGGAATCTCGACCCCACAAGAAACTTATCTGGATGTGTTGTGAGAACTTTGAACCCCCAAGTGTTTCACTACAGTTTATAATGCAGAGCCGTGAAAATAAAAAATCATTTTTTTTCCACAAAAATTATTTTTTAGCCCCCAGTTTTGTATTTTCCCAAGGGTAACAGGAGAAATTGGACCCCAAAAGTTGTTGTCCAATTTGTCCTGAGTACGCTGATACCCTATATGTGGGAGGGAACCACCGTTTGGGCGCATGGCAGAGCTCGGAAGGGAAGGAGCGCCGTTTGGAATGCATACTTAGATGAATTCGTCTGCAAGCATCACATTGCATTTGCAGAGCCCCTGATGTACCTAAACAGCAGAAACCCCCCACAAGTGACCCCATATTGGAAACTAGACCCTCCAAGGAACTTATCTAGATGTGTTGTGAGAACTTTGAACCCCCAAGTGTTTCACTACAGTTTATAATGCAGAGATGTGAAAAAAAAATCATTTTTTCCCACAAAAATGGCTTTTTAGCCCCCCAAATTTTATTTTCCCAAGGGTAACAAGAGGAATTGGACCCAAAAAAGTTGTTGTCCAGTTTGTCCTGAGTATGCTGATACCCCATATGTGAGGGTAAACCCCTGTTTGGGCGCACGGGAGAGCTCGGAAGGGAAGGAGCACCATTTGGAATGCATACTTAGATGGATTGGTCTGCAAGCGTCACATTGCATTTGCAGAGCCCCTGATGTACTTAAACAGTAGAAACCCCCACAAGTGACCCCATATTGGAAACTAGACCCTCCAAGGAACTTATCTAGATGTGTTGTGAGGACTTTGAACCCCAAAGTGTTTCACTACAGTTTCTAACGCAGAGCCGTGAAAAAAAAATAATTTTTTTCCCACAAAATTGGCTTTTTAGCCCCCAAATTTTATTTTACCAAGGGTAACAAGAGGAATTGGACCCAAAAAAGTTGTTGTCCAGTTTGTCCTGAGTACGCTGATACCCCATATGTGAGGGTAAACCCCTGTTTGGGCGCACGGGAGAGCTCGGAAGGGAAGGAGCACTGTTTTACTTTTTCAACGCAGAATTGGCAGTAATTGAGATAGGACGCCATGTCACGTTTGGAGAGCCTCTGATGTGCCAAAACAGTGGAAGCCCCCAATTCTAACTGAAATCCTAACCCAAACACACCCCTAACCCTAATCCCAACTCTACCCATAACCCTAACCACACCCCTAACCTGAACATGCCCCTAACCTCAACCACACCCCTAACCCCAACACACCACTAACCCCAACAGACCCCTAACACTAATCCCAACCCTAACCACATCCCTAACTCTAACACACCCCTAACCCTAATCCCAACCATAACCATACCCCTAACCCTGACACACCCCTAACCCTAATTCCAACCGTAAATGTAATCCAAACTCTAACCCTAACCTTTAGCCCCAACCCTTACTTTAGCCCCAACCTTAACCCTAACTTTAGCCCCAACCCTAACCTTAACTTTAGCCCCAACCCTATCCCTAGCCCTAACCCCAAAGCTAACCCTAGCCCCAACCCTAACCCTAGCCGTAGCCCCAACCCTAGCCCTAGCCCCAACCCTAACCCTAGCCCCAACCATAGCCCCAACCCTATCCCCAACACTAACCCTAGCCCCAACCCTAACCCTAATGGGAAAATGGAAATAAATACATTTTTTAAATTATTTTTCCCTACTTTTATAGCAGGTTTTTTAGCAGATTTTTATGATTGACAGCTGTCTGAGCAGGCGCTTGCAAGTCACCTTCCTGCAGGACCCAGAAGCAGCCCGGCGGCCATATTGGAGCTGAGGCCTGCAGGGAGGAGGAGGTAGGAGAACCTTGGAGCAACACGATCACATCGCGTTGCTCCGAGGGTCTCAGGGAAGCACGCAGGGAGCCCCCTCCCTGCGCAATGCTTCCCTATACCGCCAGAACACTGCGATCATCTTTGATCGCAGTGTACCGGGGTTAATGTTCCAGGAGCGGTCAGTGACCACTTCTGGCACATAGTGCCGGATGTCAGCTGCGATAGTCAGCTGACACCCGGCCGCGATCGGCCGCCTTCTCCCCGTGAGCGCATCTGATCGCATATGACGTACTATCCCATCACTGGGAATTAAGTCCCATGTCACCTCTAGAGGATAGTCATATGGGATTCAGGGTTTAATGAAGACACTTCTTATTAAATCAAGCACGTCTCATTCCAACATGCCTCCTTTGTGAACAACGCCGTTCTTGATGAATCGAGGACCAAAATCTTTTCTTTCCTGTCTATTTTCTGTGTGAAATATGCTTTTTGTTATACTGTATGTACGGTATTAGTGCAAAAAATAAAAATGACCTTCAAGTAGGAATGATTAATTTCTTAAGATTCATATCCTAGTCAGCTTCGTGTTTATTTATATAGTAATTGGGATAATGATGACTACACGGAAAGAATGATGGACACTATAAGGGTTTTTGATGAGTTATTTTGCCAGCTAGCTAGTTAGGCTTTATTGGACATACACCGATAGTACAGACTGCCATCATGAAATACGTCTTTCTAACATAAGAGAACACATAAATACATTAACACAATATGAATGATCTGTTAAATGACATGATATGTAATATATATAAACATTCAGCCAGAATGTTGACACCAAAGATCATTGCACTGAAGTACAGAGATTTTTTTTTACTGAGACCCTGAGGGGAAATATTATAGACTGAAAACATATAGATGGAACCTAAGCAGATAAATAAAGGCTTCTTTGAGAGTAATATCAATGTATGAGCATGAAAACAGAATGCCAAAACTTGTTAGGGCAACTTTAGAGTGGTTAGAACTGGCTCCAGTCCAAAACACAGTTCTGGCCAAGTTATATAGATTTGCTATACTGAAAACCTACTTTATCCTGCAAAGTAAAAGCGTATACGTAAGCAAATATCTAAAACAATCTCACAGTGCATATTTGGAGTGAGTTGCTATCCAAAAATAGCAGGCTATCACTTTGTACAAAATTTTGTCACAAAATATATCAAGACAGCTCTGGGTTGTTGAACATGTGTGCGGCTTTGCAACGTTAATGAAAACTCCCAAAAGTCTGCCACCTGGTATATAATACCCCAAAACTGTCTTTGCTGATGGAAAACCGAGAGAGGGAAAAAGGAAAAAAAAGAACTGGCTAAAAGACTGATTATGTTTCCATGGGGAAGAATGAAAGAAAATGTTTTGATGTCCTACTTCTAGAATGCCACTTCACTTAAGTTCGATATTATCCAAGATTTAATAAGCTCATGAAATACAGTGGCATGTAAAAGTTTGGGCACCCATTGTCAAAATTACTGTTATTGTGAACAGTTAAGCAAGTTGAAGATTAAATGATCTCTAAAAGGCCTAATGGTAAAGATGACACATTTCCTTTGTATTTTAGGCAAAAAAATAAAATATATTGTCATTTTTTACATTTTAAAAATTACAAAAAGGAAAATTGGCCTATGCAAAGGTTTGGGCACAGTTGGATATTTCGGTGCTAAAATAATTTTGACCAAGGTTTCAGACCTTAATTAGCCTGTTAGAGTTATGGCTTGTTTACTATCATTGTTAGGAAAGGGCAGTTGATGCAAATTTCCCAGCTTTATTAAAACCTAGCCACCTCTAACCTTGTGCCAAAATACAACAGTCATGGGTTATTCTAAGCAGCTGCCTTGCACTCTGAAAATGAAAATGGTAGTGGTCCACAAAGCAGGAGAAGGCTATAAGAAGATAGTAAAGCTTTTTCAAGTTGCTCTTTTCTCAGTTTGAAATGAAATTAAGAAATGTCAGTTATCAGGAACAGTGGAGGTCCAGATAAGGTCTGGAAAAGCAAGCAAAATTTCAGTGAGAGCTGCTCATAGGATTGCTAGAGAGGCAAATCAGAACCCCTTTTTGACTGCAAACGACCCTCAGAAAGATTTAACAGACTCTGGAGTTGTGGTACATTGTTATACTTTTCAGATACACCTGTACAAATATGGCCTTCAGAAGAAAACCTCTCCTGCATCCTCACTATAAAATTCAGCATCAGAAGTATGCAAAAGAACATCTAAACAAACCTGATGCATTTTGAAAACAAATCCTGTGGACCGATGAGGTTAAAATAGTACTCTTTGGCCACAATGATCAAAGGCTTGTGTGGACTAAAAAAAGCACTGAATTTCAGGAAAATATATCTCAAACCATTAAGCTTGAGGGTGGCTCAATCATGCTTTGGAGTTGTTCTGTAGCCAATGGCATGGAGAACATTTCACGGGTAGAGGGAAGAATGGATTCAATGAAATTTCAACAAATTCTTGATGCAAACATAACACAAAAAGCTGTAAAAAAGCTGAAGTTGAAAAGAGGATGGCTTCTACAAATGTCAAAATCCACAATAGACTACCTCAAATGGTGCAAGGTGAAAGTTTTACAATAACCCTCACAGTCCCCTGACCTGAACATCATTGAAAATTTGTGGTAGACCTCAAAATAGCAGTGCATGTAAGATGACTCAAGAATATCACAGAACTGGAAGAATTTTCCAAGGAAGAATGGATGAAAATCCCTCAAACAAGAATTGAAAGACACTTGGCTGGCTACAAGAAGAATTTACAAGCTGTGATACTTTCAAAAGCGGGAGCTACTAGGTACTAACCATGCAGGGTGCCCAAATTTCTGCATCGGCCCATTTTCCTTTTTTTAATTTTTAAAATGTAAAAAAATTACAATATATATATGTTTTCCTAAACTACAAAGGAAATGTGTCATCTTTAACTTTAGCCCTTTTAGAGATCATTTTATCTTCAACTTGTTAAATTTTTCACAATAAAAGTTATTTTGACAAGGGGTGCCCAAACTTTTACATGCCACTGTATTTCATGCATACAAACAGTTGTCATTTTCATTGGCACCAACTTATTAATTATTTGGGTGCAATGTAATTCTGTTATACAGGTCCTTTTCACAAAATTCTAGAATGTCATCAAAAAGTTAATTTATTTCAGTTCTTCAATACAAAAAGTGAAACTCATATTATATAGAGTCATTGCAAAAGTCATTGTCTCAGTAGATTAGAATACTTTATAACTCCAGCTTGCAAAATGATTTTAAAATCCGAAATGTTGACCTACTGAAATGCATTTTCAGTAAATGCACTCAATACTTGGGCGGGGCTCCTTTTGCATCAATTAGTGCATCAATGCGGCATGGCATGGAGGTGATCAGCCTGTAGCACTGCTGAGGTGTTATGGAAGCCCAGATTGCTTTGATATCAGCCTTCAGCTCATCTGCATTGCTGGGTCTGGTGTATCTCATCTTCCTCCTGACAATACTGTATATGGGGTTAAGGTCAGGCGAGCTTGCTGGCCAACCAAGCACAGTGATGCTGTTGTTTTTCAACCAGGTATTGGTACTTTTGGCAGTGTGGACAGGTGCCAAGTCCTTCCTGCTGGAGAATGAAATTTCCATCTCCATTAAAGATTGTCGGCAGAGGGAAGCTTGAAGTGCTTTAAAATTTCCTAGTAGATGGCTGCACTGACTTGATAAAACACAGTGAACCAACAGTGGCAGATGACATGGCTCCCCAAACCATCACTTATTATGGAAACTTCACACTAGACTTCAAGCAGCTTGGATTGTATGCCTCTTCATTCTTCCTCCAGACTCTGGGACCTTAATTTCCAAATGAAATGCAAAATTTACTTTTATATGAAACAACACCTTGGACCACTGAGCAACAGTCCAGTTCTTTTTCTCCTTGGCCCAGGTAACACGCTTTTGGACTTGTTTATTGGCCATGAGTGGTTTGACACAAGGAATGCGACACTTGTAGCCCATGTCCTGGATACATCTGTGTGTGGTGGCTCTTGAAGCAATTACTCCAACAGTAGTCCATTCCTTGTGAATCTCCCCCCAATTTTTGAATTGCCTTTTCTTAACAATTCTTTCAAGGTTGTAGTTATCCCAGTTACTAGTGCACCATTTCCTACCACACTTTTTCCTTCTTCTCAACTTTTCATTAATATGCATGGATACAGCACTCTGTGAACAGCCAGGTCCTTTAGCAACGACCTTTTGTGTCTTACCCTCATTGTGAAGTGTGTTCATGACTACCTTCTGTGCATCTGTCAAGTCGGCAGTTTTCTCCATGATTGTGGATCCTACTGAAACAGACTAAGGGACATTTTTGAATGCCTAGGAAGCCTTAGCAGGTGTTTTATGTTAATTATTCTAATTTACTGAGATAATGACTTTTGGGTTTTCATTGGCTATAATCATCAACAAAAACAGAAATAAACACTTGAAATAGATCACTCTGTTTGTAACGATCTATATAATGTATGAGTTTCACCTTATGTATTGAATTACTGAAATAAATTAACTTTTTGATGATATTCTAATTTTGTGAGAAGTACCTGTAGTTTTTGTTATTTTTTTATACAACGTAGACTTGCAGTAGCAGTGATTAAGCAATGCCAAATGTATATCTTTTTCTTTTTAATTGTTCTACTTTTTCTTCATTCCTTTCCAATATTGGGCGTATTAGTATGCCCTCCCTTTGATGTGGCCTCACATCTTTTCCAACACATGTCAGCTGTTTTGAACAACTGACATGTGCCCGGAACAGCTGCACGTGGAATCGCAATCCACCTGCGGCTGTTAATCCGTTAAATGCCGCTGTCTGACAGCGGCATTTGACATGCGCTTCTAGCAAGCGTGTTGTAAATTCAGCCCATCGGAACTCATGTCACATGACCGCTGGTCACCGATAGGTTGGCATGACAACTAGAGGTCTCCAGCAGACCTCTATGGTTATCACTGCTGGATTGCTGTGAGCACCGCACAGTGGTCGGCACTCATAGCAAGTCAGCAATTCTGCTACATACAGACAATCTGATCATTGCCTGTATGTAGCAGGGGCGATCAGGTCATGGCAGCTTCTAGTCTCCTATGGAGACTATTGAAGCATGCCAAAAGTTAAAAAAAAGTTTTAAAAAATTAAAAAAAAATTATATATAAATGTTAAAATCACACCCCTTTTGCCCATTCAAAATAAAACAATAAAAAAAATCAAACATACACATATTTGGTCAGGATCGCCCGATCTATCAATATAAAAAAATAATTAACCCGAACACTAAACGGTGTGACAAGAAAAAAAGTCAAAACTCCAGAATTACCTTTTATTGGTCACCGCAGCATTGCATTAAAATGCAATAACAGGCGATCAAAAGATCATATCTGCACCAAAATGGCATCTTTAAAAATGTCAGCTCAGCACACAAAAAATAAGCCCTCAGCCAACCTGAAATCATGAAAAGTCGCTACGGGTATCGGAAAGTGGCACTTTATTTTTTTTAACAAACTTTGGAATTTGTTTCACCACTTAGATAAAAAAGAACCTAGACATGTTTGATGTCTATGGACTCGTATGGAGAATCATAATGGCAGGTCAGTTTTAGTATTTAGTGAACCTAGTAAAAAAACAGAACAAAACCAATTGTGGAATTACACTTTTTTGCAATTTCATCACACTTGGAATTTTTTCCCCATTTTCCAGTACACAATATGGTAAAACCAATGATGGTGTTCAAAAGTACAACTCGTCCCGCAAAAACTAGCCTTCACATGGCCATTTTGACCACAAAATAAAAAAGTTATGGCTCTGAGAAGGGGAGCAAAAAATGAAAATGCAAAACCAAAAATACTTCTGGTCATTAATAAAATAGAGTTTTATAAGGAAAAAACTTTTTTTAGTCATATTTTGATACTCGTAACTACTAACTAGCAAAGCACTTGAATTTTAAAAACTGTGTTTTGTGGGGGGTTTTACTCCATTTTAAGGAACATAACATATATAGATTGACTTGGAAGTTTGCTTTTTTTGCAAGATGGCTGCAAAAAACAACCAAGCAAACAGCTTCCACATTTGCCTTTCCTTTGTCCTTCTTTTTCAAGTGGGTTTAGGCTCTGTCATGGGCAGCCCAATCTCCAGACCTGAACCCCATTGAAAACCTCCAGAATGTAATCAAGAGGATGATGGATAGTCACAAGTCATCAAACAAAGAAAAACTGCTTAAATTTTTGCGCCAGAAGCAGTGTGAAAGACTGGTGGAAAGCATGCCAAGACACATGAAAGCTCTGATTAAAAATCATGGTTTTTACACAAAATATTGATTTCTAAACTCTTGAAACATTAGTATTGTTGTTTCTAAATGATAAGTATCTTATTTTATTTGCATTATTTGAGGTCTGATAGCACTGTTTTTTTTAATCATTTTTCTTTGTCAGAAAAAAAAAATACAAAATTTATAGCTTGGAAATTCGGAGACATATTGTCAGAAGTTTATAGAATAAAAGAACAATTTACATTTTACTCAAAAATATACCTATAAAGAGAAAAATCTGACAAACTGAACATTTTGCAGAGGTCTCTTAATTTTTGCCAGAGCTGTATATACAGTGAGTGCGGAAAGTATTCAGACCCCTTTAAATTTTTAACTTTTTGTTTCATTGCAGCCATTTGGTAAATTCAAAAAAGTTAATTTTTTCATATTAATTTACACTCTTACACTTGACTGCAAAAAACAGAAATGTAGAAATTTTTGCAAATTTTATAAAAAAGAAAATCTGAAATATCACATGGTCATAAGTAGGGTTGAGCGACTTTTACTTTTTTAGGGTCGAGTCGGGTTTCGTGAAACCCGACTATCTCAAAAGTCGAGTCGAGTGAAATCGGCCGATTATAGCAAAAATTCGGGGATTGACTGAAACACGAAACCCAATGCAAAATCAATGGGAAATCTCTCTCTCTCTCTCCAGAAAAGCTGGTGTTACACATTGCAAATCGCTACAGCGCACAAGCGAGAAGATGGTGATAGGCGTGCACGCCCCTAAGACCTATGTCATCACTCTGCCCATGCTCCTTCATTGGCTGAAAAAATGGCGCCAAACACGTCATACGAAACGCAACTTTGTCGCGAAGATCGCCGACCGCATGGTCGATCCCACACTAGGATCGGGTCAGGTTTCATGAAACCCAACTTTGCCAAAAGTCGGCGACTTTTGAATTTGTCGGATCCGTTTCGCTCAAGCCTAGTCATAAGTATTCAGACTCTTAGCTCAGACACTCATATTTAAGTCACATACTGCCCATTTCCTTGTGATTCTCCCTGAGATGGTTCTATTCCTTCATTGGAGTCCAGCTGTGTTTAATTAAATTGATAGGACTTGATGTGGAAAGGCACACACCTGTCTACATAAGACCTCACAGCTCACAGTGCATGTCAGACCAAATGAGAATCATGAGGTCAAAGGAACTGACCAAGGAGCTCAGACACAGAATTGTGGCAAGGCACAGATCTGGCCAAGGTTACAACAGAATTTCTGCAGTACTCAAGGTTCCTAAGATCACAGTGGCCTCCATAAAACTTAAATGGAAGAAATTTGGGACCACCGGAACTCTTCCTAGACCTGGCTGTCTAGCCAAACTGAGCAATCGTGGGAGAAGAGCATTGGTGAGAGAGTTAAAGAAGAACCACAAGATACTGTGGCTGAGCTCCAGAGATGTAGTATGGAGATGGGAGAAAGTTCCACAAAGTCAACTGTAGCCCTCCACCAGTCAGGCCTTTATGGCAGAGTGGCCCGACGGAAACCTTTCCTCAGTGCAAAACATATGAAAGCCCGCATAGAGTTTGCTAAAAACACATAAAGGACTCCCAGACTATGAGAAATAAGATTCTCTGGTCTGATGAGACCTTTTTGGTGATAGTTCTAAGCTGTATGTGTAAAGAAAACCAGGCACTGCTCATTACCTGCATAATACAATCCCAACAGTGAAACATGGTGGTGGCAGCATCAAGCTATGGGGGTGTTTTACAGCTGCAGGGACAGGACAACTGGTTGTCATTGAAGGAAACATGAATGCGGCCAAGTACAGAGATATCCTGGATGAAAACTTCATCCAGAGTGCTCTGGACCTCAGATTTGGCCGAAGGCTCACCTTCCAACAAGACAATGACGCTAAGCACACAGCTAAAATAACAAAGGAGTGGCTTCAGAACAACTCTGTGACCATTCTTGACTGGCCCAGCCAGAGCCCTGACCTAAACCCAATGGAGCATCTCTGGAGAGACCTGAAAATGGCTGTCAACCAATGTTCACCATAAAACCTGATGGAACTTGAGTGGTTCTGCAAGAAAGCATGGCAGAGGATCTCCGAATCCAGGTGTGAAACACTTGTTGCATCATTCCCAAGAAGACTCATGGCTGTACTAGCTCAAAAAAGTGCTTCTACTGAATATTGAACAAAGGGTCTGAATACTTATGACCATGTGATATTTAAGTTTTTCTTTTTTAATACAGTTGCAAAAATTACTACATTTCTGTTTTTTTCAGTCGAGATGGGGTGCAGAGTGTACATTAATGAGAAAAAAATGAACTTTTTTGAATTTACCAAATGGCTGCAATGAAACTAAGATTGAAAAATTTAAAGGGGTCTGAATACTTTCCATACCCACTGTACATATAACTAGGGTTGAGCGAAACGGATCAGGCAAATTCAAAAATCGCCGACTTTCGGCAAAGTCGGGTTTCATGAAACCCGACCCAATCCTAGTTTGGGATCGGCCATGAGGTCGGCGATCTTCGCACCAAAGTTGCATTTCTTATGACGCTTTCAGTGCCATTTTTCAGCCAATGAAGGAGGATGCAGAGTGTGGGCAGCGTGATGACATAGGTCTCGGTCCCCACCATCTTAGAGAAGGGCATGACAAATTTAAAGGGGTCTGAATACTTTCCATACCCACTGTACATATAACTAGGGTTGATCGAAACGGATCAGACAAATTCAAAAATCGCCGACTTTCGGCAAAGTCGGGTTTCATGAAACCCGACCCAATCCTAGTTTGGGATCGGCCATGAGGTCGGCGATCTTCGCACCAAAGTTGCGTTTCGTATGATGCTTTCAGCGCCATTTTTCAGCCAATGAAGGAGGATGCAGAGTGTGGGCAGCGTGATAACATAGGTCTCGGTCCCCACCATCTTAGAGAAGGGCATGACAGTGATTAGCTTGCTTTCTGCAGCGTCACAGGGCCTATGAAGGAGCGTGCACGCCGACCACCATCTTACTTCTGCCGATCGTAGCATAGGGAAAGGTTGCCGCAGCTTCATCAGACGAAGGGATATAGTTAGGGAGGGAAGATTAAGCCCCGAAACTGCTTGTGCTGTAGCGATTTCCACTGTCCAACACCACCATTTGTTTGCAGGGACAGTGGAGGCTATATTTTTGTGCATCAGCTCTGTAGCTTATTAGGCTGCCCTATATGGCTCCCTGATAGCTGCATTGCTGTTTGCACGCCGCTGTGCAAACCAACTGCTTTTTTAAAAGCAAAAATCCTGTTGCTCCTTTTTGCACAGTTATCTTGTTTATTTGTCCACACTTTTGTGTGCAGCAGTCCTTTTTATTGTTGCCATACTTTTCCTGAGATCATTGTTGTAGGGAGATTGAAATTGTACTACAGTCCTTGTATTTTTCATATATCTTCCAGCCACTTTCTGCCACTGCATGGATTCAAAGTGACAGGAGACAGCGTTTGTCCAGTATGGTTACGAACTACTTTTCCTCCCTTGATGTTCTTTCTCACAGGTCATTCCCCTTTGATTACTGGGCATCTAAAATAGACACCTGGCCTGAATTGGCAGAATATGCATTACAGGAGCTCGCTTGCCCTGCTTCTAGTGTGCTATTAGAAAGAGTCTTCAGTGCTGCTGGTTCAATACTGACCGAAAAAAGGACACGTCTGGCTACCCAGAATGTTGATGATCTAACCTTCATTAAAATGAACCAATCATGGATTTCAAATTATTTTGCCCCACCTTCTCCTGCTGACACGTATCTTGCCTGAAAAATGTCTTGCTTTTGGCCTCCTCTTACTGACTTCTCCAATTCCGCCATTTGCAGCTGTTGAATGTCCACCATAGGCCATTTTTATACCTCCCTAAATGGGCTGACTCCCTCCACAGGGCCATGGTTACCACCTGGCTCAAGGACCCGTGCGAGTGCCGTTTGCCTGGAGAGGTGGGTGCGCCCACTCTTGGGCGACGGCACTGGCACAGGGTCCCTCATATTACAATGAAGTGTCTCTGACGGTGGTGGTGCACAACCAATGTCAGACACACCGTCGTAATATGAGGGGCCCTGTGCTAGTACCGCCGCCCACGAGAGAGTGTTCCCCCCCAGCTCGAACAGTGCTCTACCACTTGCAATACTTACCTCTCCCTGCTCCACCACTGTGTAGTCTGTGCTGTTAAATCCTTCAATGGCAGTGCCAATACAAATTTGTTGAAATGATAGATGATAGTTAAAATATACAGGGGCCCTGGCCTCCATTTAGACCAGTTAATACTTTGCGACAACTACCACTGTCTGCTACTCAGCAGAGGAGCCCACCCCAGTACCTAGCTATGCCGCCTGTTTAGTCCTGTTACCAATTTTGAACTGCTTTAAGCCTACTTTTGTATTTGGGCCTACTAACCGTGTCTGCGCCACTCATTACAGTTGTCCTCCACTGAACAAAGCTAGGCTGCCTGTTTAGTCCTGCTACCAATTTTGAACTGCATTTAGCCTACTTTTTTATTGTGGGCCTACAAACTGTGTCTGCGCCACTCATTACAGTTGTCCTCCACTGAACAAAGCAATGCCGCCTGTTTAGTCCTGCTACCAATTTTGAACTGCATTTAACCTACTTTATTATTTGGGCCTATATCTGTGTTTCCTCCTCATCCTGCCCATTGCCCAGCCACTGCTAGATGAGTCTGCTGGTACATTGACCCAGACCACTACATTCCCCTTGTACTCTACACAGCCTGAATCTGACCCTGCCGAAAGTCATGTTCCCCTTCCCGCATACTATACCACCTTACACTGGGACAAAGAGGAAGGTGCAGATGAAAGTGCAGGTTCCTTCATCAGGTGGGGGGGCATACTCGTTGGCGACGTCACTGGCACAGGGCCCCTTGTATTATGCAAAAGTGTCTCTGGCAGTGGGAGGTGCCACCCGCCGTCAAACACAACGCTGTACTATGAGGGGCCCTGTGCTAGTGCCAAGTGCCAACGAGTGGACCCCCCCTGCTTGCTCAGGATCACAGCACTTGCAAAGTTGAAATACTTACCTCTCCCTGCTCCACCACCGTGACGTATTCCGCGTTTCCTGGGCCCACGAAAATCTTGAGCCAGCCCTACTCCCCCACAACTTTAGCCAAATGACCCCCTGTTTTCAATGCCTAACTATTATTATAAAGTAAATTAAGACTGACAAGCTTAAGAAATAAGAATTGATGTTTTTGGCATTAAAATGGGCACTGTAGGTGTTTTCCTGTCCTCCACTCACTGCCGACTTTGATTCCCCATTGACTTGCATTGGGTTTCGTGTTTCGGTCGGCCCCCGACTTTTTTAAATAATCGGCCGATTTCACCCGACCCGACTTTTGACAAAGTGGGGTTTCGCGAAACCCGACTCGATCCTAAAAAAGTAAAAGTCGCTCAACTCTACATATAACATATATTGTGTTCTATTGAAGTAGTATCATAAAGATTTGTTGTTGTTTTTGTTTATTTCCATACCATATTTTTCATGAAAAAAAGAAAATTATTTTTAGGGGGGATGTTTTCAGTTATTTACTGAACTTAATTTACCTTCTTTTTTTTTTTTTACATGCTTCAATTTTTTAATGTCTTGAAAATAAAATTTGGCTGGCAAATTGACATTAAATTATGTGGATTACTATGTAGATTTTTGATTCTGATTTGCCACTTTAGATTGTCTAAAGCCCCTACCTCAATCTCAATCAATCTCAGTCAATCTTCTTAGATGAGCAGGATATCTGCTGTATATTACACCCTATGGCAATCAGATAGGCACAATACCTGCTACATGTGCCTGTGCCATCCACTGGTTGTACCTATACGCTGTACAAAAAGTATCTACCGTATATACTCGATTATAAGCCGAGAAATTCAGCCCATTTTTTTTAGGCTGAAATTGCCCTTTTCGGCTTATACTCGAGTTATACCCAGGGGTCGGCAGGAGAGGGGGAGTAGCAGCTGTGTAATAATACTCACCTGCTCCTGGTCCCTGGATGTCCCTGGTTCTCCGGGTGCTGACAGCTTCTTCCTGTAGTGAGTGGTCACATGGTACCACTCATTACAGTAATGAATATGGACCTGGCTCCACTCCCATAGGGGTGGAGCCGCATATTCATTACTGTAATGAGCGGTACTATGTGACCACTCAATACAGGAAGAAGCTGCCGGTGCCGGAGAACCAGGGACATCCAGGGACCTCACCGGGAGCAGGTGAGTATAACGCAGTGCGCGATATTCACCTGTTCCCCGTTCCACCGACAGCCGCCGCTGCGTCTTCTCTGTCCTCTGCAGTGACGCTCAGGTCAGAGTGCGCGGTGACTCGATTAGTGTGCGCGCCACCCTCTGCCTGAACGTCAGTGCAGAGAAAAGGGAAGATACAGCGGCGGCCGTTGGTGGAATGGGGAACAGGCGAATATAGCAAGTTTCGGGGGCCTGAGAGGTGAGTATGTCTTTTTTTTTTTTACGCAGCAATAGCAAATGGGGGCAAATGTCTGTATGGAGCATCTTATGGGGCCATGTGCAGCGTTATATGGGGCAAATATCTGTATGGGGCAATGTGCAGCATTTTATGGGGCAAATATCTGTATGGGGCCACGTGCAGCATTATATGGGGCAAATATCTGTATGGGGCCATGTGCAGCATTATATGGGGCAAATATCTGTATGGAGCATCTTATGGGGCCATGTGCAGCATTATATGGGGCAAATATCTCTATGGGGCCATGTGCAGCATTATATGGGGCAAATATCTGTATGGAGCATCTTATGGGGCCATGTGCAGCATTATATGGGGCAAATATCTCTATGGGGCCATGTGCAGCATTCGATGGGGCAAATATCTGTATGGAGCATCTTGTGGGGCCATGCACAGCATTATATGGGGCAAATATCTCTTTGGAGCATCTTATCGGGCCATAATCAGCATTTGTGCAGCATTATATGGGGCAAATGTCTGTATGGAGTATCTTATGGGGCCATAATCAACATTTGTGCAGCATTGTATGGGGCATATTTTAATATGGAGCATCTTATGGAGCCCATCATAAACTGTATGGAGCATTATATAGGGCTCCTGATTCAATATGGATATTCAAAAACACTTAAACTACTGATGTCTCAATTAATTTTACTTTTATTGGTATCTATTTTTAGTTTTGAAATTTACCAGTAGCTGCTGCATTTCCCACCCTAGGCTTATACTCGAGTCATTAAGTTTTCCCAGTTTTTTGTGGCAAAATTAGGGGGTCGGCTTATACCCGGGACAGCTTATACTCGAGTATATACGGTAATTGTGATGGTAAAGAACTTTCCTTAAGTCAAGGAAAACTGTATCCTAGCTGTTATATACTGTATTCTTACATTTCTAGGAGCAATAACCGAGAAAACATAATCCAGTATTGATATGTTATGGAGAAGGAAGAGCCAGCCTTAGGTTAAATGTAATCCTGTACAGAATTTCTTTTGGAAACAATCTCATCCCCACCCTCGGGACTGAAGGGAGTGAACTATAAGCAATAGCACCCATTATCAATTGAATCAGAAATTCTGTAGATAATAGTGGTCAGTAGGGTTGAGCGAAACGGGTCGAACATTTTCAAAAGTCGCCGACTTTTGGCTAAGTCGGGGTTTCATGAAACCCGATCCGACCCCTGTGCGGGGTCGGCCATGCGGTACGCGACTTTCGCGCCAAAGTCGCGTTTCAATGACGCGAAAAGCGCCATTTCTCAGCCAATGAAGGTAAACGCAGAGTGTGGGCAGCGTGATGACATAGGTCCTGGTCCCCACCATCTTAGAGAAGGGCATTGCAGTGATTGGCTTGCTGTCTGCGACGTCACAGGGGCTATAAAGAGGCGTTCCCGCCGACCGCCATCTTACTGCTGCTGATCTGAGCTTAGGGAGAGGTTGCTGCCGCTTTGTCAGAAGCAGGGATAGCGTTAGGCAGGGTCCATTAACCACAAAACCGCTTGTGCTGCAGCGATTTGCACTGTCCAACACCACCCTCGGTGTGCAGGGACAGTGGAAGTTTTTTTTTTTTTTTTTTTCCCCTCAGCGCTGTAGCTCATTGGGCTGCCCTAGAAGGCTCCCTGATAGCTGCATTGCTGTGTGTACGCCGCTGTGCAAACCAACTGCTTTTTTCAAAGCACAAATCCTCTTGTTCCTTCCTTTCTGCACAGCTATCTTTTTTGTTTGTCCACACTTTTTATTTCATTTGTGCATCAGTCCACTCCTTATTGCTGCCTGCCATACCTGGCTGAGATTACTGCAGGCAGGGAGATAGTAGCTGCCTGCCATACCTGGCTGAGATTACTGCAGGCAGGGAGATAGTAATTGTAGGACATTCCCTGTTTTTTTTTTTTTTTTTTTTTTGGTGGGAGATTAAGATTGGCAATTTGGCATTTCTGCTAGAGTGCCATCCCTGTGTGTGCCATCTCTCTCACATAGTGGGCCATAGAAAGCCTTTTCATTTTTCTGTATTTTTTTTTGTGGGGTGTATAAATTCTCCCTGATAAAAATACAGTGGGAGATTAATATTGGCCTTTGGGCTTGTGTGCCAGTCCTGAGTGTGCCATCTCTCTCACAAATAGTGGGCCATAGAAAGCCTATTTTATTTTTTTTGGGGTTTTATAAATTCTCCCTGAAAAAAAGGGAGATTAATATTGGCCTCTGGGCTTGTGTGCCAGTCCTGAGCGTGCCATCTGTGCCAGCCCTAGGCGTGCCATCTCTCTCACAAATAGTGGGCCATAGAAAGCCTATTTATTTTTTTTTTTGGTTTTATAAATTCTCCCTGAAAAAAAGGGAGATTAATATTGGCCTCTGGGCTTGTGTGCCAGTCCTGAGCGTGCCATCTGTGCCAGCCCTGAGCGTGCCATCTCTCTCACAAATAGTGGGCCATAGAAAGCCTATTTAATTTTTTTTTTTGTTTTATAAATTTTCCCTGAAAAAAGGGAGATTAATATTGGCCTCTGGGCTTGTGTGCCAGTTGTGAGCGTGCCATCTGTGCCAGTCCTGAGCGTGCCATCTCTCTCACAAATAGTGGGCCATAGAAAGCCTATTTAAATATTTTTTTGGTTTTATAAATTCTCCCAGAAAAAAAGGGAGATTAATATTGGCCTCTGGGCTTGTGTGCCAGTCCTGAGCGTGCCATCTGTGCCAGCCCTGAGCGTGCCATCTCTCTCACAAATAGTGGGCCATAGAAAGCCTATTTTATTTTTTTTTTGGGTTTTAGAAATTCTCCCTGAAAAAAGGGAGATTAATATTGGCCTCTGGGCTTGTGTGCCAGTTGTGAGCGTGCCATCTGTGCCAGTCCTGAGCGTGCCATCTCTCTCACAAATAGTGGGCCATAGAAAGCCTATTTAAATATTTTTTTGGTTTTATAAATTCTCCCAGAAAAAAAGGGAGATTAATATTGGCCTCTGGGCTTCTGTGCCAGTCCTGAGCGTGCCATCTGTGCCAGTCCTGAGCGTCCCATCTCTCTCACAAATAGTGGGCCATAGAAAGCCTATTTTATTTTTTTTTTGGGTTTTAGAAATTCTCCCTGAAAAAAGGGAGATTAATATTGGCCTCTGGGCTTGTGTGCCAGTTGTGAGCGTGCCATCTGTGCCAGTCCTGAGCGTGCCATCTCTCTCACAAATAGTGGGCCATAGAAAGCCTATTTAAATATTTTTTTGGTTTTATAAATTCTCCCAGAAAAAAAGGGAGATTAATATTGGCCTCTGGGCTTCTGTGCCAGTCCTGAGCGTGCCATCTGTGCCAGTCCTGAGCGTCCCATCTCTCTCACAAATAGTGGGCCATAGAAAGCCTATTTTATTTTTTTTGGGGGTTTTATAAATTCTCCCTGAAAAAAAGGGAGATTAATATTGGCCTCTGGGCTTGTGTGCCAGTCCTGAGCGTGCCATCTGTGCCAGCCCTGAGCGTGCCATCTCTCTCACAAATAGTGGGCCATAGAAAGCCTATTTAATTTTTTTTTTTGTTTTATCAATTTTCCCTGAAAAAAGGGAGATTAATATTGGCCTCTGGGCTTGTGTGCCAGTTGTGAGCGTGCCATCTGTGCCAGTCCTGAGCGTGCCATCTCTCTCACAAATAGTGGGCCATAGAAAGCCTATTTAAATATTTTTTTGGTTTTATAAATTCTCCCAGAAAAAAAGGGAGATTAATATTGGCCTCTGGGCTTCTGTGCCAGTCCTGAGCGTGCCATCTGTGCCAGTCCTGAGCGTCCCATCTCTCTCACAAATAGTGGGCCATAGAAAGCCTATTTTATTTTTTTTTTGGGTTTTAGAAATTCTCCCTGAAAAAAGGGAGATTAATATTGGCCTCTGGGCTTGTGTGCCAGTTGTGAGCGTGCCATCTGTGCCAGTCCTGAGCGTGCCATCTCTCTCACAAATAGTGGGCCATAGAAAGCCTATTTAAATATTTTTTTGGTTTTATAAATTCTCCCAGAAAAAAAGGGAGATTAATATTGGCCTCTGGGCTTCTGTGCCAGTCCTGAGCGTGCCATCTGTGCCAGTCCTGAGCGTCCCATCTCTCTCACAAATAGTGGGCCATAGAAAGCCTATTTTATTTTTTTTTTGGGTTTTAGAAATTCTCCCTGGAAAAAAAAAGGGAGATTAATATTGCCCTTTGGGCTTGTGTGCCAGTACTAAGCGTTCCATCTCTCTCTCTCTCTCAGTCAGTGGGCCATAGAACGCCTATTTTTGGTTTTATTTGTTTTCTAAATTCTCCCTGAAAAAATCATTTTATTTTATTTGGTTTCTAAATTCTTCCTGATAAAATCATATTTTTTTTATTATTTTTATTTCTAAAGTCTCCCTGAAAAAAAAAAAAAAAAAACAACCAAAAAAACAGTGGGAGATTAATATTGGCCTTTCTGCTTGTGTGCCAGTCTTGACTCCTGGGTGTGCCATCTCTCTCTCTCTCTCTCTCTCTCTCCAATTGTGGTCCATAGAAAGCCTATATTTTTTTTCCTTGATTTGGGTTCTAAAATCTACCAGAGAAAATAACTACATCAATCATTGGTAGAAAAATATTGGCCTCTGGGTTTGTGTGCCACTCCTGACTCCTGTGTGCGTCATCTCTCAGTCAGTGGGCCATAGAACGCCTATTTTTGGTTTTATTTGTTTTCTAAATTCTCCCTGAAAAAATCATTTTATTTTATTTGGTTTCTAAATTCTTCCTGATAAAATCATATTTTTTTTATTATTTTTTTTTCTAAAGTCTCCCTGAAAAAAAAAAAAAAAAACAGTGGGAGATTAATATTGGCCTTTCTGCTTGTGTGCCAGTCTTGACTCCTGGGTGCGTCATCTCTCAGTCAGTGGGCCATAGAACGCCTATTTTTGGTTTTATTTGTTTTATAAATTCTCCCTGAAAAAATCATTTTATTTTATTTGGTTTCTAAATTCTTCCTGATAAAATCATATTTTTTTTATTATTTTTTTTTCTAAAGTCTCCCTGAAAAAAAAAAAAAAAAAACAACCAAAAAAAACAGTGGGAGATTAATATTGGCCTTTCTGCTTGTGTGCCAGTCTTGACTCCTGGGTGTGCCATCTCTCTCTCTCTCTCTCTCTCTCTCTCTCTCTCTCTCTCTCTCTCTCTCTCAATTGTGGTCCATAGAAAGCCTATATTTTTTTTCCTTGATTTGGGTTCTAAAATCTACCAGAGAAAATAACTACATCAATCATTGGTAGAAAAATATTGGCCTCTGGGTTTGTGTGCCACTCCTGACTCCTGTGTGCGTCATCTCTCAGTCAGTGGGCCATAGAACGCCTATTTTTGTTTTTATTTGTTTTATAAATTCTCCCTGAAAAAATCATTTTATTTTATTTGGTTTCTAAATTCTTCCTGATAAAATCATATTTTTTTTATTATTTTTTTTTCTAAAGTCTCCCTGAAAAAAAAAAAAAAAAACAGTGGGAGATTAATATTGGCCTTTCTGCTTGTGTGCCAGTCTTGACTCCTGGGTGTGCCATCTCTCTCTCTCTCTCTCTCCAATTGTGGTCCATAGAAAGCCTACATTTTTTTTCCTTGATTTGGGTTCCAAAATCTACCAGAGAAAATAACTCCATCAATCATTGGTAGAAAAATATTGGCCTCTGGGTTTGTGTGCCACTCCTGACTCCTGTGTGCGTCATCTCTCAGTCAGTGGGCCATAGAACGCCTATTTTTGGTTTTATTTGTTTTATAAATTCTCCCTGAAAAAATCATTTTATTTTATTTGGTTTCTAAATTCTTCCTGATAAAATCATATTTTTTTTATTATTTTTTTTTCTAAAGTCTCCCTGAAAAAAAAAAAAAAAAAAAACAGTGGGAGATTAATATTGGCCTTTCTGCTTGTGTGCCAGTCTTGACTCCTGGGTGTGCCATCTCTCTCTCTCTCTCTCTCCAATTGTGGTCCATAGAAAGCCTACATTTTTTTTCCTTGATTTGGGTTCCAAAATCTACCAGAGAAAATAACTCCATCAATCATTGGTAGAAAAATATTGGCCTCTGGGCTTGTGTGCCACTCCTGATTCCTGTGTGCGTCATCTCTCACTCAGTGGCCCATAGAAAGCATATAGTTTGTTACATTTGTTTTCTAAATTCTCCCTGCAAAAATCTATTTTTTTTTTTTGGGGGGGTTTCTAAAGTGTTCCTGAAAAAAATAAAAATAAAAAAAAAATAATAGTGTGACATTAATATTAACATTTGTGCTTCAGTGACAGTCCTGCGTGTGGGGCATCTCTCTAATTTGCAGCCACCAAAAAAAGAGTGTGTAACATTGGGCCTGATTTTCGCTGTGGTCTCACCAACCTGTAAAGGGGTAGCTAAATCATACTGAAGTTATAGCTCACCGTGTAAGTTGTGTGACTGCAACAAATAACGTTAGTTTGGTTACGTTTTTAAAACAATGAGGAAGTCTAGTGGTAGAGGTCGTGGCCGGGGGCGTTCATTGTCAGCTGGTAATGAGGGTAGTGGTAGTGGTGGAGCATCAGGTGGTCGTGGGGGAAAAAATATTGCACCTAAGTCTGGAGCTGTGGAGCCAGGTTCGTCGTCCGGCTACACAAGGCCTCGAACGCTCCCTTTTCTGGGATTAGGAAAACCGCTTTTAAAGCCGGAGCAGCAAGAGCAAGTTTTGGCTTATCTTGCTGACTCAGCCTCTAGCTCTTTTGCCTCATCTCGTGAAACTGGTAAAAGTAAAAGCAGCGCGTCGTTAGTGGATGTTCACGGTCAGGGACAAGTCACTTCCTTGTCCTCTTCAGCAAAAACAACAACAGAGAAGAATGCAGCAGGCGACACAACGGGTTACTCCATGGAGCTCTTTACACATACCGTCCCTGGCTTAGAAAGTGAAGCAGTTAACAGTCCATGCCCATTACAAATTGAATCTGACATGGAGTGCACTGACGCACAGCCACAGCCAGACTACTATGCTGGTCCTTTGACTCAGACCACAACATTGCCCTCGCAGGGTGCTGATCAAGAATCAGACCCTGATGAGACTATGTTGCCCCATCACGAACGCTATACCACCGAACGACACGGTGACACAGACGAAGTTGCGCAGGAGGTACAAGAAGAGTTATTAGATGACCCAGTTCTTGACCCCGATTGGCAGCCATTGGGGGAACAGGGTGCAGGCGGCAGCAGTTCTGAAGCAGAGGAGGAGGAGGGGCCGCAGCAGGCATCAACATCGCCACAGGTTCCATCTGCCGGGCCCGTATCTTGCCCAAAACGCGTGGCAAAGCCAAAACCTGGTGGAGGACAGCGTGGCCATCCGGTTAAAGCTCAGTCTGCAATGCCTGAAAAGGTATCCGATGCTAGAAAGAGTGCAGTCTGGCATTTTTTTAAACAACATCCAATTGATCAGCGCAAAGTCATCTGTCAAAAATGTTCTACTTCCTTAAGCAGAGGTCAGAATCTGAAAAGTCTCAATACTAGTTGCATGCATAGACATTTAACCACCATGCATTTGAAAGCTTGGACTAACTACCAAACGTCCCTTAAGGTTGTTGCACCCTCGGCCAATGAAGCTAGTCATCAACGCAACATCCCTTCCGGCAGTGTAGGACCACCATTTAGCGCACCACCTGCTGTATCTGTGCAGGTATCTTTGCCAGGCCAAAGCAGTCAGGGTCAGGGAATCACCAGTTTCGTAGTAGGAAACACTGCATCTAGGGCACCGGCGGCAACAATACCATCTCCCACCGTCTCTCAGTCTGCCATGTCCACCGGCACCCCCGCTAGTTCCACGATCTCCAGCTCTCCAGTCCAGCTCACCCTACATGAGACTATGGTTAGAAAAAGGAAATACTTAGCCTCGCATCCGCGTACACAGGGTTTGAACGCCCACATAGCTAGACTAATCTCGTTAGAGATGATGCCCTACCGGTTAGTTGAAAGCGAAGCTTTCAAAGACCTGATGGACTACGCTGTACCACGCTACGAGCTACCCAGTCGACACTTTTTTTCCAGAAAAGCCATCCCAGCCCTCCACCAGCATGTTAAAGAGCGCATCGTCCATGCACTCAGGCAATCTGTGAGCACAAAGGTGCACCTGACAACAGATGCATGGACCAGTAGGCATGGCCAGGGACGTTACGTGTCCATCACGGCACACTGGGTAAATGTGGTGGATTCAGGGTCCACAGGGGACAGCAAGTTTGGGACAGTTCTGCCTAGCCCACGGTCTAGTAAACAGTTGTCTGTAGCCGTTCGCACCCCCTCCTCCTCCTCCTCCTCGTCCTCCTGCAGAAGCAAGAGCTCGTCCACAGACCGCAGTCGCACAAACACTCCATCCGCACCTGCCACTGTTGCACACCAGGTCTCCCATTATGGGGCAGCTACTGGCATACGTCAGCAGGCTGTATTGGCTATGAAGTGTTTGGGCGACAATAGACACACCGCGGAAGTTCTGTCCGAGTTCTTGCAGCAAGAAACGCAGTCGTGGCTGGGCACTGTAGATCTTGAGGCAGGCAAGGTAGTGAGTGATAACGGAAGGAATTTCATGGCTGCCATCTCCCTTTCCCAACTGAAACACATTCCTTGCCTGGCTCACACCTTAAACCTGGTGGTGCAGTGCTTCCTGAAAAGTTATCCGGGGTTATCCGACCTGCTCCTCAAAGTGCGTGGACTTTGCGCACATATCCGCCGTTCGCCTGTACACTCCAGCCGTATGCAGACCTATCAGCGTTCTTTGAACCTTCCCCAGCATCGCCTAATCATAGACGTTGCAACAAGGTGGAACTCAACACTGCACATGCTTCAGAGACTGTGCGAACAGAGGCGGGCTGTTATGTTTTTGTGGGAGGATACACATACACGGGCAGGCAGTAGGATGGCAGACATGGAGTTGTCAGGTGTGCAGTGGTCGAAGATTCAAGACATGTGTCAAGTCCTTCAGTGTTTTGAGGAATGCACACGGCTGGTTAGTGCAGACAACGCCATAATAAGCATGAGCATCCCCCTAATGCGTCTGCTGATGCAAAGTTTGACGCACATAAAGGATCAGGCGTCTGCACCAGAGGAAGAGGAAAGCCTTGATGACAGTCAGCGATTGTCTGGTCAGGGCAGTGTACATGACGAGGTACCGGGCGAAGAGGAGGTGGAGGATGAGGAGGATGATGGGGATGAGTATATTTTTAATGAGGAAGCTTTCCCGGGGGCACGGGAAATTGGTGGCGTGGCAAGGCCGGGTTCTGGTTTTTTGAGGGACACAAGTGACGTAGATTTGCCTGCAACTGCCCCTCAACCAAGCACAACCGCAGATTTGACAACGGGAACTTTGGCCCACATGGCGGATTATGCCTTGCGTATCCTCAAAAGGGACACACGCATTACAAAAATGATGAACGATGACGATTACTGGTTGGCCTGCCTCCTTGATCCTCGCTATAAAGGCAAATTGCAAAATATTATGCCACATGAGAACTTGGAACTAATATTAGCAACAAAACAATCAACTCTTGTTGACCGTTTGCTTCTGGCATTCCCTGCACACAGCGCCCGTGATCGTTCTCACACGAGCTCCAGGGGCCAGCAGACCAGAGGTGTTAGAGGGGCAGAAATCAGAAGTGGCGTTGGACAGAGGGGTTTTCTGACCAGGTTGTGGAGTGATTTTTCTATGACCGCAGACAGGACAGGTACTGCAGCATCAATTCAAAGTGACAGGAGACAACATTTGTCCAGTATGGTTACAAACTATTTTTCATCCCTTATCGACGTTCTCCCTCAACCGTCATTCCCATTTGATTACTGGGCATCCAAATTAGACACCTGGCCAGAATTGGCAGAATATGCATTGCAGGAGCTTGCTTGCCCGGCAGCTAGTGTCCTATCAGAAAGAGTATTCAGTGCTGCAGGTTCAATACTAACAGAAAAAAGGACTCGTCTGGCTACCCAAAATGTAGATGATCTAACCTTCATTAAAATGAACCACAACTGGATTTCAAAATCTTTTGCCCCACCCTGCCCGGCTGACACCTAGCTTTCCTATGAAAAGGTCTTGCCTGTGGACTATTCTGAATGACTTTTCCAATCTCGTAATTTTCTTCACCTGATTGTCCAGCATACGACATGTTTCCACCTCACGAAATGGCCAAACTCCCCACACGGGGCCGTGCTATCGCCACTTTGCGCTTGGACCCTTGAGAGTGCTGTTTGTCTGAAGAGGTGGGTGTGGCCGCTTTTGGTCGACGGCACTGCCACTGGGTCCCTCATAGTACAATAAAGTGTCTCTGGCGGTGGTGGTGCGCACCCAACGTCAGACACACCGTTGTAATATGAGGGGCCCTGTGCCTGTACCGCCGGCCACAAGACAGTTCCCCCCCCCAGCTCAAACAGTGCTCTACCACTAGCAAAATTATCTCTCACAGCTTCACCAATGTGTAGTCTAGCCGCTGACATCCTTCAATGCCTGGCACTGACAATACCATTGTTTTGACATTTTTGTTATGTTAGGCCTTCGAAGCCTGTCTGCGGTCCCTTCTTTCTACAACTACTACACTGACCAGGCCACTGCTGGCCGTGTTACCCTGGAACCAATTTAAAAGTGCCTACAGTCAGCCCAATTTTGTTATGTTAGGCCTTCGAAGACTGTCTGCCGTCACTCCTTCCACTAGACTTCCACTGACCATACACTGCTGCCCATGTACCCCTGGAACCAATTTAAAGTGCCTACAGCCAGCCCAATTTTGTTATGTTAGGCCTTCGAAGCCTGTCTGCGGTCACTCCTTCCACTAGACTTCCACTGACCAGACCACTGCTGCCCGTGTACCCCTGGAACCAATTTAAAAGTGCCTACAGCCAGCCCAAGTTTGTTATGTTAGGCCTTGGAAGCCTGTCTGCGGTCACTCCTTCCACTAGACTTCCACTGACCAGACCACTGCTGCCCGTGTACCCCTGGAACCAATTTAAAAGTGCCTACAGCCAGCCCAAGTTTGTTATGTTAGGCCTTGGAAGCCTGTCTGCGGTCACTCCTTCCACTAGACTTCCACTGACCAGACCACTGCTGCCCGTGTACCCCTGGAACCAATTTAAAAGTGCCTACAGCCAGCCCAAGTTTGTTATGTTAGGCCTTCTAAGCCTGTCTGCGGTCCATTCTTTCAACTACTACTACACTGACCAGGTCACTGCTGCCCGTGTACCCCTGGAACCAATTTAAAATTGCCTACAGCCAGCCCAATTTTTTTATTTTAGGCCTTCGATGCCTGTCTGCGGTCCATTCTTTCAACTACTACTACACTGACCAGGTCACTGCTGTCCGTGTACCCCTGGAACCAATTTAAAATTGCCTACAGCCATGTGTTATTATTTTAGGCCTTCGATGCCTGTCTGCGGTCACTCCTTCCACTAGGCCTCCACTGACCACACCACTGCTGTCCGTGTACCCCTGGAACCAATTTAAAATTGCCTACAGCCAGCCCAATTTTTTTATTTTAGGCCTTCGATGCCTGTCTGCGGTCCATTCTTTCAACTACTACTACACTGACCAGGTCACTGCTGCCCGTGTACCCCTGGAACCAATTTAAAATTGCCTACAGCCATGTGTTATTATTTTAGGCCTTCGATGCCTGTCTGCGGTCACTCCTTCCACTAGGCCTCCACTGACCACACCACTGCTGTCCGTGTACCCCTGGAACCAATTTAAAATTGCCTACAGCCATGTGTTATTATTTTAGGCATTCGATGCCTGTCTGCGGTCCATTTTTTCAACTACTACTACACTGACCAGGTCACTGCTGCCCGTGTACCCCTGGAACCAATTTAAAATTGCCTACAGCCATGTGTTATTATTTTAGGCCTTCGATGCCTGTCTGCGGTCACTCCTTCCACTAGGCCTCCACTGACCACACCACTGCTGTCCGTGTACCCCTGGAACCAATTTAAAATTGCCTACAGCCAGCCCAATTTTTTTATTTTAGGCCTTCGATGCCTGTCTGCGGTCCATTCTTTCAACTACTACTACACTGACCAGGTCACTGCTGCCCGTGTACCCCTGGAACCAATTTAAAATTGCCTACAGCCATGTGTTATTATTTTAGGCATTCGATGCCTGTCTGCGGTCCATTTTTTCAACTACTACTACACTGACCAGGTCACTGCTGCCCGTGTACCCCGGGAACCAATTTAAAATTGCCTACAGCCATGTGTTATTATTTTAGGCCTTCGATGCCTGTCTGCGGTCACTCCTTCCACTAGGCCTCCACTGACCACACCACTGCTGTCCGTGTACCCCTGGAACCAATTTAAAATTGCCTACAGCCATGTGTTATTATTTTAGGCCTTCGATGCCTGTCTGCGGTCACTCCTTCCACTAGGCCTCCACTGACCACACCACTGCTGTCCGTGTACCCCTGGAACCAATTTAAAATTGCCTACAGCCATGTGTTATTATTTTAGGCATTCGATGCCTGTCTGCGGTCCATTTTTTCAACTACTACTACACTGACCAGGTCACTGCTGCCCGTGTACCCCTGGAACCAATTTAAAATTGCCTACAGCCATGTGTTATTATTTTAGGCCTTCGATGCCTGTCTGCGGTCACTCCTTCCACTAGGCCTCCACTGACCACACCACTGCTGTCCGTGTACCCCTGGAACCAATTTAAAATTGCCTACAGCCATGTGTTATTATTTTAGGCATTCGATGCCTGTCTGCGGTCCATTTTTTCAACTACTACTACACTGACCAGGTCACTGCTGCCCGTGTACCCCTGGAACCAATTTAAAATTGCCTACAGCCATGTGTTATTATTTTAGGCCTTCGATGCCTGTCTGCGGTCACTCCTTCCACTAGGCCTCCACTGACCACACCACTGCTGTCCGTGTACCCCTGGAACCAATTTAAAATTGCCTACAGCCATGTGTTATTATTTTAGGCCTTCGATGCCTGTCTGCGGTCACTCCTTCCACTAGGCCTCCACTGACCACACCACTGCTGTCCGTGTACCCCTGGAACCAATTTAAAATTGCCTACAGCCATGTGTTATTATTTTAGGCCTTCGATGCCTGTCTGCGGTCACTCCTTCCACTAGGCCTCCACTGACCACACCACTGCTGTCCGTGTACCCCTGGAACCAATTTAAAATTGCCTACAGCCATGTGTTATTATTTTAGGCCTTCGATGCCTGTCTGCGGTCACTCCTTCCACTAGGCCTCCACTGACCACACCACTGCTGTCCGTGTACCCCTGGAACCAATTTAAAATTGCCTACAGCCATGTGTTATTATTTTAGGCCTTCGATGCCTGTCTGCGGTCACTCCTTCCACTAGGCCTCCACTGACCACACCACTGCTGTCCGTGTACCCCTGGAACCAATTTAAAATTGCCTACAGCCATGTGTTATTATTTTAGGCCTTCGATGCCTGTCTGCGGTCACTCCTTCCACTAGGCCTCCACTGACCACACCACTGCTGTCCGTGTACCCCTGGAACCAATTTAAAATTGCCTACAGCCATGTGTTATTATTTTAGGCCTTCGATGCCTGTCTGCGGTCACTCCTTCCACTAGGCCTCCACTGACCACACCACTGCTGTCCGTGTACCCCTGGAACCAATTTAAAATTGCCTACAGCCATGTGTTATTATTTTAGGCCTTCGATGCCTGTCTGCGGTCACTCCTTCCACTAGGCCTCCACTGACCACACCACTGCTGTCCGTGTACCCCTGGAACCAATTTAAAATTGCCTACAGCCATGTGTTATTATTTTAGGCCTTCGATGCCTGTCTGCGGTCCATTCTTTCAACTACTACTACACTGACCAGGGCACTGCTGGCCGTGTACCCCTGGAACCAACATCAGAAAATATAAAAATAAGTATTTTGCTTATAAAAAAGAAAATACTGGTGAGATATCAAATGCAGACATTTTAACATTAAAAACAAACACACAACTAAAATCTGGTACAGTACTAAAAATGGCCACCAGCTACAATTACTTTCTCCTGCAAGTAGTTAACTGAAAGTTTTTTTAAATTGAAAACACACATATGGCATCCACCGAGTGTTGTCCTGTCGCGTCTTCTTTATATTATTGCCGAGAAGATGCAAAATAATGAAAATAATAAAATCATTAATTACCAAAATAATAGAGAAAGTCAACACCACATTGCAAATAAACATTCATTCCAAATAAAGAAGCAGGGCGCGTCCGAGGGTGAGTATATACCTAATAAGAATATAATCACCCTCGGACGCGCAATGCTTATTTCCAACAGCCTTCCTTCCTAAGAATCAGCCCTTCCGTCGTGTAGAGAGACGTTGTGTTACACTCCAAGGTGTTCCCCAGGTTGCCTTTCCTGAGCTTCGATCTTCCGGCTCTCGTTTAGTAGTTCTTGGAAACTACTCTGCATTAGGCCTTCAAATTGGGTATGGGGTGTAGAGAGATGGTGTGTTCCACTCCAAGGTGTTCCCCAGGTTGCCTTTCCTGAGCTTCGATCTTCCGGCTCTCGTTTAGTAGTTGTTGGAAACTACGCTGCATTAGGCCTTCAAATTGGGTATGGGGTGTAGCGAGAGGGTGTGTTACACTCCAAGGTGTTCCCCAGGTTGCCTTTCCTGAGCTTCGATCTTCCGGCTCTCGTTTAGTAGTTCTTGGAAACTACACTGCATTAGGCCTTCAAATTGGGTATGGGGTGTAGAGAGAGGGTGTGTTACACTCCAAGGTGTTCCCCAGGTTGCCTTTCCTGAGCTTCGATCTTCCGGCTCTCGTTTAGTAGTTCTTGGAAACTACACTGCATTAGGCCTTCAAATTGGGTATGGGGTGTAGAGAGAGGGTGTGTTACACTCCAAGGTGTTCCCCAGGTTGCCTTTCCTGAGCTTCGATATTCCGGCTCTCGTTTAGTAGTTGTCGGAAACTACGCTGCATTAGGCCTACAAATTGGGTATGGGGCGTAGAGAGAGGGTGTGTTACACTCCAAGGTGTTCCCCAGGTTGCCTTTCCTGAGCTTCGATATTCCGGCTCTCGTTTAGTAGTTGTCGGAAACTACGCTGCATTAGGCCTACAAATTGGGTATGGGGTGTAGAGAGAGGGTGTGTTACACTCCAAGGTGTTCCCCAGGTTGCCTTTCCTGAGCTTCGATCTTCATGCTCTCGTTTAGTAGTTGTCGGAAACTACGCTGCATTAGGCCTACAAATTGGGTATGGGGTGTAGAGAGAGGGTTTGTTACACTCCAAGGTGTTCCCCAGGTTGCCTTTCCTGAGCTTCGATCTTCCGGCTCTCGTTTAGTAGTTGTTGGAAACTACGCTGCATTAGGCCTTCAAATTGGGTATGGGGTGTAGCGAGAGGGTGTGTTACACTCCAAGGTGTTCCCCAGGTTGCCTTTCCTGAGCTTCGATCTTCCGGCTCTCGTTTAGTAGTTCTTGGAAACTACACTGCATTAGGCCTTCAAATTGGGTATGGGGTGTAGAGAGAGGGTGTGTTACACTCCAAGGTGTTCCCCAGGTTGCCTTTCCTGAGCTTCGATCTTCCGGCTCTCGTTTAGTAGTTCTTGGAAACTACACTGCATTAGGCCTTCAAATTGGGTATGGGGTGTAGAGAGAGGGTGTGTTACACTCCAAGGTGTTCCCCAGGTTGCCTTTCCTGAGCTTCGATATTCCGGCTCTCGTTTAGTAGTTGTCGGAAACTACGCTGCATTAGGCCTACAAATTGGGTATGGGGCGTAGAGAGAGGGTGTGTTACACTCCAAGGTGTTCCCCAGGTTGCCTTTCCTGAGCTTCGATATTCCGGCTCTCGTTTAGTAGTTGTCGGAAACTACGCTGCATTAGGCCTACAAATTGGGTATGGGGTGTAGAGAGAGGGTGTGTTACACTCCAAGGTGTTCCCCAGGTTGCCTTTCCTGAGCTTCGATCTTCATGCTCTCGTTTAGTAGTTGTCGGAAACTACGCTGCATTAGGCCTACAAATTGGGTATGGGGTGTAGAGAGAGGGTTTGTTACACTCCAAGGTGTTCCCCAGGTTGCCTTTCCTGAGCTTCGATCTTCCGGCTCTCGTTTAGTAGTTCTTGGAAACTACACTGCATTAGGCCTTCAAATTGGGTATGGGGTGTAGAGAGAGGGTGTGTTACACTCCAAGGTGTTCCCCAGGTTGCCTTTCCTGAGCTTCGATATTCCGGCTCTCGTTTAGTAGTTGTCGGAAACTACGCTGCATTAGGCCTACAAATTGGGTATGGGGTGTAGAGAGAGGGTGTGTTACACTCCAAGGTGTTCCCCAGGTTGCCTTTCCTGAGCTTCGATATTCCGGCTCTCGTTTAGTAGTTGTCGGAAACTACGCTGCATTAGGCCTACAAATTGGGTATGGGGTGTAGAGAGAGGGTGTGTTACACTCCAAGGTGTTCCCCAGGTTGCCTTTCCTGAGCTTCGATCTTCATGCTCTCGTTTAGTAGTTGTCGGAAACTACGCTGCATTAGGCCTACAAATTGGGTATGGGGTGTAGAGAGAGGGTTTGTTACACTCCAAGGTGTTCCCCAGGTTGCCTTTCCTGAGCTTCGATCTTCCGGCTCTCGTTTAGTAGTTGTTGGAAACTACGCTGCATTAGGCCTTCAAATTGGGTATGGGGTGTAGCGAGAGGGTGTGTTACACTCCAAGGTGTTCCCCAGGTTGCCTTTCCTGAGCTTCGATCTTCCGGCTCTCGTTTAGTAGTTCTTGGAAACTACACTGCATTAGACCTTCAAATTGGGTATGGGGTGTAGAGAGAGGGTGTGTTACACTCTAAGGTGTTCCCCAGGTTTCCTTGCCATTGCTTCGGTCTTCCGACTCTCGTTTAGTAGTTGTAGAAAAGTACACTGCATTAGGCCATACAAAATGGGTATGGGGTGGAGAGAGATGGTGTGTTACACTCCAAGGTGTTCCCCAGGTTGCCTTTCCTGAGCTTCTATCTTCAGGCTCTCATTAAATTGTGGTTAAATGGAACAACTGCATTTGGCGTACTAGTTGGTTTGGGGCCTACTATCGGTGTCTGCCACTCCTTGCTGTTCTCCTCCACTGAACAAAGCTGTGCCGCCTGTTTACTACGGTTGCCAATTTTGAACTGCATTTCGACTACTTACTGATTTGGCCCTACTCTCTGTGTCAGCCTCTCATTCCAGTTGTCCTCCACTGCAATGCCCCCTGGTTATTCCTGTGTTACCAATTTTGAACTGCATTTAGCCCACTTTCTTCTTTGGGCCTATATCTGTGTTTCCACTTCATCGTGCCCATTGCCCAGCCAGTGATAGATGAGTCTGCTGGTACATTGACCCATAACGCAACATTCCCCGTGCACGCTACACAACAACATTGTGACCCTGCTGAAAGTCAGGTTGCTCTTCCCGCATACCATACCACCTTACACGGGGACAAAGAGGAAGGTGCAGATGAAAGTGCAGGTTCCTTCATCAGGTGGGGGGAGGAATACTAGTTGGCGACGTCACTGGCACAGGGCCTCTCATAGTACGCAAAAGTGTTGCTGCCGGTGGGAGGCGCCCCCGCCGTGCAAACACACCGCTGTACTTTGAGGGGCCCTGTGCCAGTGCCAATGCCAACGAGTGGGCCCCCCCTGCTTGCTCAGGTTCACAGCACTTGCAAAGTTGAAATACTTACCTCTCCCTGCTCCACTGCCGTGACGTGGTCCAGATTTCCTGGGCCCACTAATTACTTGAACCAGCCCTACCCCCCACAACTTTAGCCAAATGACCCCCAATTTCAAATGCCTTCCAATTATTATAAGGTAAATTACGCTTGACAAGCTTCATTAAGAAGAATGGATGGTTTTGACATTAAAATGGCCACTCTAGGTGTTTTCCTGGCCCCCACTCACTGCCGACTATGCTGCCCCATTGACTTGCATTGGGTTTCGTGTTTCGGTCGATCCCGACTTTACGTCATAATCGGCCGATTTCACTCGACCCGACTTTGGACATAGTCGGGTTTCGCAAAACCCGGCTCGACTCTAAAAAGGTCAAGGTCGCTCAACTCTAGTGGTCAGTGTTGGGATCACATTGACTTTACACACTAACATATTTTAAACAGCATACACTATGCACACACACACATACACACATGCGCACACACATACACACTACATTCACTATACACACAGCATACAATTAAGGCTCACTACACAATGGCACATTGATATCTACAACCCCCCTGTAAAAATAGAAATAGCCACATTGTCGTCCTCATAAACTATTACATACGCAGAGTTCCCCATAAAAGCAGAATAGTGCACCCCTAAGACAATGACAGCTGCATTGATTTTAACAGCTCTGTATAGCTAACGTGCCCGTCTCCCTTTCTAGTAAAAACAGAAATAATTTTTTGAGATATTGCAATTTTTTTTAGATCCTAAGTGTAGACTGGAAACAGATGCCCTTAAAAAAAGACATTAGGAAGGATACGGTGCATGCCAGTTCAACACATCTGATTCAAACTATCTATGGTACATTAATGGGACAATTCTAAGAATGAAGACAATATGCTCCTCGGAAAAAAAATAGCGGAAGAGGGAGAAGCATTTAAAAAGAATTTTAAAGACCAAGTAAATTATCTCATAGATCAGCACAATTTACAGGAACCTCTGACCTGAATACCTCGAATAACCCCAAGAACCCTTCTCTTTGTTTTAGAATTCCAATGACTAAAGGATCAGAAGACAAGTCGGTGACAACAGGTTGACTGTCAGATTGATGAAGATAATTTGTTTGACAAAAAAGCAACATCAGATAATGAATGTTGAATGTCTTCCTTCAAAAAGCTGGATCGCTGGTGTTTGAGTGGATCGGTGAGTTTGTCTATGTTGGTTTGTGATATAGTATTATTTAAACCACTATCAAGGTTTTGACTTTAGCCCTGCCATCCAAAAGTGGTAAAACATGTCTATGCATCTAACACAAGCTTAAAGGAGTTTTCTGTTAATAAACTTTTTTAACACCATTGGCTTGATGTAGATAAAAAATAATAAAATCAGCTACCCCTACACTAGTAACAGCTTTCTGCCACTGCTCCGGGTTTTTCTTGGCAAGCTGCAGTGGTGATGTGATGTCATAACAAAAGCGCACAAGATTGTTGCAGACAGTCACTGGACTCAATTTTAT
Source organism: Ranitomeya imitator (assembly GCF_032444005.1). NCBI lineage: Eukaryota > Metazoa > Chordata > Amphibia > Anura > Dendrobatidae > Ranitomeya > Ranitomeya imitator. The sequence continues at coordinate 108,570,744 of NC_091287.1, read as the reverse complement.
GACGACTACTTCAAAATCATTGACTATAGCAGCAGAGAGCCGATGCTGTTACAGAGGTCAGTAAGTTTAGGAATTTCATCTATAATGAGCTGTCAAGGCTTAAAAATATTACTGTTAAACTCCATTAAGGCCCAATGGTTAGCATAGAACTGAACCCACAATAGGACTTAAAAAATTAGATCATGGTCTTCGCCCCACCACCTTAGGTGAAAATTAGCATATGTAGGGTTAAGATGACTCCCCATAGCAGTACCTATAAGCTGGTGATAAAAAAAGCCAATAAAAAAAGAAAAAAAATCCTGAACAGTATAGATTGCAAACCTTGTGTTATAAACCTGTTTTGGTCTGATATTCCCACTTACAATTTAATTATATGGATAAAGCTCTTTTCACACAGCATTTTTTGTTTCCAATAAATGTATAATTCAGAACTCATAAATTAAAAAAGCAGGTGACAGATGATATACAGTGACACATGTAAGCCACAGGACTCCATTGTAAAAAAAAATACCGACTGTACCATACTGTATATGGATTGTTTTCACTGGGTGCCGTTGCATGAAACAGCAGAACCGGTAGTTCTATTCTAAACAGTAAAAAAAGAAAAACTTTTGGTAACATCATCATTTTTATTGTTCTTAGATGTATCAGCTGATACCAACATCTACAACAGAAAAGGTAGAACTTGATTATATAATCTTATTTGTATGAACAATGTCCTCACATTTTGAGCTATAGGATCAATTTTAACTCCGGAAAACCTTCTACTTTGTATAGTGGGGCTTGGATTCCTGTGGTCTGTGTTTCTGACTTTAAAGCTAGACAGATGCACATAGCAGATCTTCAGTCAAGGCAAAGGCTGAGCTCGGAGCTTCAAAAAGAAAATAAGACTTGACTTGTCTGAAGTTTTTCACAGACCTCCTGATTAATGGACTCACTAGAAATTTGGCTTTTTTATTACTTTATCCTCTAGCAAAAAGTCTATGGCAAAGAAATTATATTTTAAATGTTACATATATTCTGTATGTTTTTCCTATTAAGTCAGTGCATTGCTGGACTGTATTTTGCATTCATTCTCTTTTTCTCTTTGAGTGTCCCAGGTGTTTGATCCCAACACTTACAGAGTAAACGTTGGCTTATATAGTCAGGTCATTAAATCACCGCTAATAAGCCTGCATGTAGTCAATTGGCGGTCGTATAACGGCATCAGTTGGCACAGCTAAAGGTGCCATTATTCCTCCTCAATAAATAGACAGTGGATATTATAATTCCCCTTAACAAAAAGCTGGGTCCTACTACAGCCTGACACTGGCCAAACATCCCCTACTTGCAAGAGGAATGGTGGCACCCAGCTGTCATTTACGCAAGAGATAAACTACTTCCCATAGACCCGTTTGGGCAAGGACCTTATGACCTTATGAGGTTAATCTGCAGGTTAATAGAGTTACTAGCGCCTGCACTTACCTTAACGCTGTAGGGAGAAAATTAGTTGTTACCGGTCTGAGAATACAGAGTGGCAACTCTAACTGCACCCCTGGCCCTGACTTACAGCAGACCCAATGCAGAGCCCGTGTCATTTAGGGACGAGGCGTGGTTACAGCAGCCGCTCTGTATTCTCAGAACCCGCACAGGCACCACCCCCGTGACTGAAACCGGAACGCTGCCAGGGAGAATAAAGTTAATTTTCTCCTCACAACGTTTGGATAAGTGCAGGCGCTGGGCAGGTTAGTAACGCTATTAAACTGCAGATTAACCCTATATCTGAAGGTTAATAGAATTTTTTTTCTGGTGACAGGTTGCCTTTAAGTATACAGAGGAAAGACTGTGAGCCTTTCAGATCGCAATTTTGATTGCTACGTTTATTCTTTGGAACCTAAATAAATTTGGACCCTAGACCAAACCCTTAGTTAACTTCAGACCCCAGATCAAATTTTTTAATAATTTCAGACTCCAGACCTTCAGATTAATTCAGACTTCAGACCAGATTTTTAAAAAATGCAGACCCTATCATCCAGCACCAGGATCCAGCACATTGGCTCCCAGAACTAAAGATGCGCCCGGGTGCGAGAAAGGTAAAGATTATTATTACAATATTACAGTAGTTACATTTATTATATTACCGATATTTACTGGAAAAATTCAATAAATAGCGGGCAAATGTACTTTAATACATACATCCTTTCTCTATCCAAAAACTTAAGTGCACTAACTTATTGATAAGCATATATACCATCTATGCAATGATTTAAGGACTGGACATAAATGTATGATTGGTGCGGCTCTGATCACCATTCACTAGAGTAAGGTGCGTTCACACCTCAGTATTTGGTCAGTATTATATATCAGTATTTGTAAGCCAAAACCAGAAGTGGAACAATCAGAGGAAAAGTATAATAGAAACATGTCACCACTTCTGTATTATCACCCACTCCTGGTTTTTATCTTACATACAGTGAGGTAAAATACCATCCAAATACTGAATGTGTGAACGTGGCCTATGGGTCAGTGGCATTTGATAAAGTCGTGTGAATTTTATATTGTTTATCCAAGCACAGTGATGCACATGTGAATATGGTTGTGCTTGTTATTCCAATTCATCCCATCTGTTGTTCAGTAGTTTTACCACTGGTCCACAGGACTAATGCTTAAAATAGAAAGACTTTTATCTGACTCTGTTCTAGCAGTGCAGGGAGCGGTGATCCCACCTGTTAGCTTCCTGTGTCTGTCTGATCATTTCTCCTTCCTGCTTCCAGACTTTGATTGCCACATCAACTGTGAGGCTGTCTAAAGTTCGCGGATGAGTGCTCCACTGAGACTTTCCAGTTACGTCAATGATATGTTCCACCCAAGGCTAGAGGCTGGAAGGAGGAACCATCAGATGCAATGATACAGGAAGCTTATGCTCATGTCACCGCTACCCGCACAGCCCCAGAGGAGTAAATAAATGTATTTGGAAAAATGATTATTTTTTAAGTGATATTTCAGTTGGCCAATAGTAAAAAAAATGCTCCGTATTTGAGGAGTTTTTGGAGGAGTCTTCAAGAGGTTATGAAGCCTATTGGAAGGGTTTTTTTTTCAGAAACCTTTTTTATTTCACAGTGCCTAGTTTGGAGCAGATTCCATCAGGATCCACTACAAAGAAGTAACTTGCACTTTTGCTTTCTCACCAACAGATGTTTTTGAAAACGTGAAGTGAAAGAAAAAGATGTCCATTCTTAACTCTGCTGCCCGACTAATTCATCTCTCTTCTCGCTACTCCTCTGCTTCCTCCTCTGCAAATCTCTTCACTGGCTCCCATTCCCTCAGTGTATCCAGTTCAAATTACTAATACTGACCTACAAAGCCATCCACAACCTGTTGTTTGGTCTCGAGTTCCCGCTTCTGCACAGGGGGAATCTCGAGCCATCTCCGCTGCGGTCTCCCATTCTTATCCAGCCGCAGTGGAGTCTGCTCAGCAGGGACCTCGGTCCCAGCGTCTTGCTCAGTCTCACTCTGTACAGAGAGTTACTGCTGCTTCTTCAGCTTTTGCCATTAAAGCCAGTGCTGGTCAGCAGCGAGCGGACTTCTCTGGGACTAAGTCTTTGTCTGCACACACTGAGCATGCCCAGGGCAAGATCTCCCGTTGGAGATCGAGGGTCATGTGCTCAGGCTCTGCAGCACTTTCCATTGGTCCTCTTGGCAGGTCTTGGAAGGGCAAAGTTTCTGTGGCCACTTCCTGTGCTGCAACTACAGTGGGGCAAAAAAGTATTTAGTCAGTCAGCAATAGTGCAAGTTCCACCACTTAAAAAGATGAGAGGCGTCTGTAATTTACATCATAGGTAGACCTCAACTATGGGAGACAAACTGAGAAAAAAAAATCCAGAAAATCACATTGTCTGTTTTTTTAACATTTTATTTGCATATTATGGTGGAAAATAAGTATTTGGTCAGAAACAAAATTTCATCTCAATACTTTGTAATATATCCTTTGTTGGCAATGACAGAGGTCAAACGTTTTCTGTAAGTCTTCACAAGGTTGCCACACACTGTTGTTGGTATGTTGGCCCATTCCTCCATGCAGATCTCCTCTAGAGCAGTGATGTTTTTGGCTTTTCGCTTGGCAACACGGACTTTCAACTCCCTCCAAAGGTTTTCTATAGGGTTGAGATCTGGAGACTGGCTAGGCCACTCCAGGACCTTGAAATGCTTCTTACGAAGCCACTCCTTCGTTGCCCTGGCGGTGTGCTTTGGATCATTGTCATGTTGAAAGACCCAGCCACGTTTCATCTTCAATGCCCTTACTGATGGAAGGAGGTTTGCACTCAAAATCTCACGATACATGGTCCCATTCATTCTTTCATGTACCCGGATCAGTCGTCCTGGCCCCTTTGCAGAGAAACAGCCCCAAAGCATGATGTTTCCACCACCATGATTTACAGTAGGTATGGTGTTTGATGGATGCAACTCAGTATTCTTTTTCCTCAAAACACGACAAGTTGTGTTTCTACCAAACAGTTCCAGTTTGGTTTCATCAGACCATAGGACATTCTCCCAAAACTCCTCTGGATCATCCAAATGCTCTCTAGCAAACTTCAGACGGGCCCGGACATGTACTGGCTTAAGCAGTGGGACACGTCTGGCACTGCAGGATCTGTGTCCATGGTGGCATAGTGTGTTACTTATGGTAGGCCTTGTTACATTGGTCCCAGCTCTCTGCAGTTCATTCACTAGGTCCCCCCGCGTGGTTTTGGGATTTTTGCTCACCGTTCTTGTGATCATTCTGACCCCACGGGGTGGGATTTTGCGTGGAGCCCCAGATCGAGGGAGATTATCAGTGGTCTTGTATGTCTTCCATTTTCTAATTATTGCTCCCACTGTTGATTTCTTCACTCCAAGCTGGTTGGCTATTGCAGATTCAGTCTTCCCAGCCTGGTGCAGGGCTACAATTTTGTTTCTGGTGTCCTTTGACAGCTCTTTGGTCTTCACCATAGTGGAGTTTGGAGTCAGTCTGTTTGAGGGTGTGCACAGGTGTCTTTTTATACTGATAACAAGTTTAAACAGGTGCCATTACTACAGGTAATGAGTGGAGGAAAGAGGGGACTCTTAAAGAAGAAGTTACAGGTCTGTGAGAGCCAGAAATCTTGATTGTTTGTTTCTGACCAAATACTTATTTTCCACCATAAAATGCAAAAAAAATGATAAAAAAACAGACAATGTGATCTTCTGGTTTTTGTTTTCTCAGTTTGTCTCCCATAGTTGAGGTCTACCTATGATGTAAATTACAGACGCCTCTCATCTTATTAAGTGGTGGAACTTGCACTATTGCTGACTGACTAAATACTTTTTTGCCCCACTGTATATAAACTGCGCATGACCGCACGGCCATGCGCTAGTGTACAATTGTTAATGTGTGTATGTTGTGAGTGAAAGTCGCTCTTTAAATAACCCTCCCTATTGAATGTCTGTTCGCGGAAGGTGTATGTTTGCTGTCTAGCAACTTATCCTACAGCACTAATCACACATTACAGCGTCCAGTTGCTGTGACCGCCAGTACGGCGCCGTGCACTTCCTCTGTGCTTTCCTTACCCAAGCCTGGGTGGTTAGTGGCGTTCGTCAGTGCGGCACCGCATGCACTCTTGTGCTTTAATATTATTATTTAGTTTCCTTACACACCCAGTTGCGGTGTTGTGCCAGCAAGTGTCTAATCGGACTTCAATCCTAGTTGGAGTTGAGTTCGCTGACTACTTGCTCGCGCTCTATGTGCGGTACCACGGTCCTGTGACGCAACAGGATCGCTTCCTTCACGCTGGGTGAAGTTTAACCCACGTGTGTATACTTATGAGTACCGCCATATAGTCCGTCATTACTTGGCAGCAGGTTCCATCTCTGCACGGTGGACCCCGGGCTGCGAACGCACCATACTCTATCTGTCTTATTATTTGGTGCGTTCCGCTAGCCCTAACACCTGTCTCCTCCATATATCTCTGAACTAATCTCCCGATATCTTCCCTCACGTAATCTCCGGTCCTCCCAAGACCTCCTTCTCTCCTCCACACTTATTCGCTCCTCATCCAATCGCCTCCAAGACTTCTCCCGAATATCCCCCATCCTCTGGAATTCTTTGCCCCAACACGTCCGACTATCAACCACATTCGGATCCTTCAGACAGAACCTGAAAACCCATCTCTTCAGGAAAGCCTAGAGCCTGCACTGACCCTGATGCCGCCTCATCACTACCGAAGCTACCGCCTCACCAACACCGGAGCTCCTGCAACCCTCAACCTACTGTCTCCTTCCCCATAATCCTGTAGAATGTAAGCCCGCAAGGGCAGGGTCCTCGCCCCTCTGTATCAGTCTGTCATTGTTAGTTTGCTTACTGTAAGTGATATCTGTAACTTGTATGTAACCCCATCTCATGCACAGCACCATGGAATCAATGGTGCTATATAAAGAAATAATAATAATATATGCATAGTTTATTTGTTTAACACTTGCACTACTGTGATAATGGTATCTTGTTCAGTCACTGCGTTCTGTGTTCATTACTGTATGTACATTGTCATGACAGTGCCATCAAATCTCTGTGGACGAAGCAGCCCTAAGGTAGATGGAAGCAGCATGTGCGTGACAGTTCTTACAGTGTATCGAGAGCGGAAGCTGGGCACATTGTGAGTATTTTTAGACTGCTGTAGTGCTTTTCACCTGCAGAGGAAGCAGTATTGAGGACAGCCACATTTTCATCTATTTCCCAAACACAGCTAGAACATACCACAAACACGCAATCACAAAGAAATGTTTACAGCTCTACAAAGTGTATCTTTATCCATACGATTGGATATTATAAAATTATACCTAGTGAGTACATAAAGAGATTACTGTATTCACAAAGCATTCCTCGTATATGTACAGACAGATTCAGTGCTGCTTAGTGATAAATATCAGGGTACTATGGTGCTGGCTTTGTGTACTTATGTCTTTATTTAAAAAAAAGGGCATAATTTAACATCTGCTATTTATTTTGCAGGTATAGCAAGGAATAATATCAGGTAACCACAAAGTATGAAAATGCGCATTCCGCTGTTGTAGTGTTCCGGTACAGTGCACACATAAAGGAATTCATCAGTGTATGTTCTTATTTGAATAATGTGTTGACAGCCTTGGTTCTATTGAATATGTATTAACTGACAAGCTGGAATATAATAAAATGCCTCAACGCAATGAATATCTTATTGTGTAATGTTAAGGTAAGTCTGCAGTGTGTCACCAGGAAAATTACTGGCGGAATCTATAAAGTCACTAGGCTTTAGAGTTTGAACTAGTGGCATAATAGGAAAGTGCACATGATACTTTTTGTTCTGGTAAAATATATGATAGAACAAGCATAGTATTGAAGGGAGGGTGGGAAATTGAATACTTAATGCTCATATTTCGCAGGGGAAAGCATTAGACAGAAAAATAGAGGCATTCCACTCCACTGTCAGGTCCAGAAGAATATGGTCGATCTGATTATACAGACTCTAAGCAATTGGTAAAAAGCGAGCACAGTTCTATTTGTCATCTGCTCTGTTGTATAGGATCAGTGGAGGGGACCGTGGATAACATTAAATTATGGGAGACTAGAGAGATTATCAACTATTGGGCATCAGGGGTTCAATCAATAATCATTAATTATTGTCTTGGAGCACCAGGAGCAGCAGCACTGAGACCATCACAACCCTACCACTCTAGACCACCTGGGATCTTTTACTATACAGATTCACTTGAAATCACCATATGGGACACATACAGTTGGTACAGAAAGTATTCAGACCCCTTTAAATTTTTCACTCTTTGTTTCATTTGGTAAATTCAAAAAAGTTTTTTTTCTCTTTAATGTACGCTCTGCACCCCATCGTGACTGAAAATAACAGAAATGTAGAAATTTTTGCAATGGGGTGCTATGGTGGACATCAAACTGTGTGGGGAGCTATAAGGGACATTATGGGGGCTATGGTGGTTATTATACTATATATAAAGGGCTGTGGGGGCCATCATACTGTATGAAGAGCAGGGGGGCCATTTTATTGTATGGGGCTGTGGCGGACATCATACTATATATGGGGTCTGTGATGAACATCACACTATGTATGGGAGGGTTGTGCCGATGACCATACTATATGTGTGTAGGGGGCTGTGGTGAACACCATACTGTATGGGAGACTTTAGAGGACATCATACTGTGGGGGACTGTGGGGGACATCATTCTATGTTTGAGGGGCTGTGGTGGTGACAATAGTGTATGGGGACTGTGGTGGACATCATACTGTACGGGGGCAGTAGAGGACACTATTTTGGGTATAAAAGGCTGAGCGGCCATTATACTGTATAGGAGACTGTCATCATACTATATAGGAGGGCTGTGGGACCATTTTGCTATATGAGGGGCTGTGATGGACATTATACTATGTAAGGGGGCTGTCAAGGACATCATATTGTATTGGAGGCTGTGGTGACATACCATATGGCTGTTCTGGAAATCAAACTGTATATTGGGGCCTATTGTGGATATCATACTGTGTAGGGGCAGGGCCGGCTCCAGGTTTTCATGGGCCTTGGGCGAAAGAGTCCCGGTGGGCCCCTATAACACATACCACAATTCATAATGCACGGATACGGCAGAGAAATATAGGTATAGTACAATGCCAAAGATTTCACTTCTTACATTACATGAGTGATATCTATTGTGCATTCTACATTAGCTCAGAAACCGGACAGTATAGTCCTCTATACAGAATAATGAGCCCCATATATTGCTCCAAACAGAATAATGAGCCCCATATATTGCCCCATACAGTATAATGGCCCCATATAGTGCTCCATATAGTATAATTGGCACCACATAGTCCTCTATACAGAATAATGAGCCCCATATATTGCTCTATATAGAATAATGAGCCCCTTATATTGCTCCAAACAGAATAATGAGCCCAATATTATGCTCCATACAGAATAATGAGCCTCCTATGATGCTCCATACAGAATGAGCCTCATATATTGCTCCATACGGAATTGGCCCCATATAGTGCTCCATACAGTATAGTGAGCCACATATAATTCTCTGTACAGCCTATGATGGGCCTCATATAATACTCCATATATAACGGGCCTCATATAATGCTCCATACAGTATATGATCGGCCCCATACAGTATACTGAGTCCGATATATTGCTCCATACAGAATGGGCCCCATATGATGCTCCTTACACAATAAGTCCCATATAATGCTACAAAAATAATTGGCCCCATAAGATGCTCCATGCATACTGGGCACCATATAATGCTCCATATATAATTGGCCATATAAAATGCTCCATATATAATTAGTCCCATAAGATGCTTCATATATTATTGGCCCCATATACTGCTCCATATTGAATTGGCCCCATATCCTGCTCCATATAGAATTGGCTTCATAAGATGCTACCTATATTATTGGCCCCATAAGATGCTCCATATAGAATTAGCCCCATAAGATGCTCCATATAGAATTAGCCCCATATGATGCTCCATATATGGGCCCCTTCTGATGGTCCCCATATATTGCTCCAAATATAAAAAAAAAAAAATACTCACCTTTCGTTGCTTTACTCTGCTCTGGACTCCTCACCGTCGGCGTCTTCCTGCTCTCTGTGCTGCGACTGCTCAGGCAGAGGGCGCGTGCTGGTGACGTCATCGCGCCCTCTGACCTGAACGTCACAGTCAGAGGATGGAAGAGGCTGCAGCGCTGGACCTGGGAGAGGTAAGTATCGCAAGTGCTGGGGCCCGGAGCAGGCGGGGGGTCCACTCGCGGGGGCCGGCACTATAGTGCGCCAGTGTCCCCGACGGCGAGTGGGCCCCTGCCTGCTCAGGGCCCCGGCACTTGCCCGGGTGCGCCGGGTTCTGGCGCCAACCCTGTGTAGGGGGCTGTGGTGGACATCATACTGTGTATGGGGGCTGTGGTGATCTCACTGTTTGGGCGGTTTGACATTTAAAATATACAAGGTCAGGGATGAATACTGTTATTTGTCCCTGGTATTGTGTAAATGGTTTGTCAAATACGGTTGAACCTTTATCAGTTAAATTGCACACCCTGTTAAACCACACCCCACTAAAGAGCTAACAATTCTGTTGGAAGTGATCATCAGAGTTTGTTACCTGACAAGTGAGTGTCTGTGCTGCTCCAGACGCTATAACCTTGATACATTTTTTTAAGTGTGTAGCCATGGTTCTGATCTCTGTGACTCATCCCATTGCAAGAATACTGGGTTTCAATTTCACTTTCTCATGGCTAGCATATATCAAGATTAATTGGATTGTTGAGATCAGCCAATTAATTTGCTCTCTATTTAACAAATGCCTGAAACTCTTTAAATAGTTGTGGCATGGGTGTTATGATGGCATGGGAATTTCAGATGTATGACTTGTTAAATATTTTTAATGACAGAATCTTGACTACAGATATAATGAGCAAATTTTCCACAAATCATAATTAGTAGTGATGAGCGAGTGTACTCGTTGCTTGGATTTTCCCGAGCACGCTCGTGTGACCTCCAAGTATTTGCTAGTATTCGGAGATTTAGTTTTCATCACGGCAGCTGAATGATTTACAGCTACTAGCCAGGCTGAGTACATGTGGGGGTTGCCTGGTTGCTAGGGAATCCTCACATGTAATCAAGTTGGTTGATAGCTGTAAATCATTCAGCTGCCACGATGAAAACTAACAAATACTCGGAGGTCACCCGAGCGTGTTTGGGAAAATCCGAGCAACGAGTACCCTCGCTTATAACTAATAGTTAGTTATCAAATAGCGAGCTTGTACTCGTTTTTGAACTGTTTCTATATTAAAGGGGTTTTATTCTGAAGAGTAAACTTATCCCTATTGAATGAAATGGCAATGTATCAGGTTTTAAACTTTTGCTGCAAAGATCATCAGCCTAAGAAGTATGTGTGTGTAGAAGATTGATATTCAATTGGCAGTTCAATGAGTTTTACATGATAGGAAATATTCTATTCTGCATATTATAAAATATCTTTTTGTTGTATAAATTTAAGGGAAAAAACAATAATAGAGAAAAAGTAGAACTTTAAGGCAAATATATTAAAGTATTGAGTGCTGAATCTCTGCTGCTTCTCCTGGTTTCTGTCATCTGCAGCAGAGACGTCAAGTAGATTATACTGCAGCCTATAATTGAGCTCAGAGGCTCTGCCTGAGTTCACGGCGTGAGCCGTTCAGCAGTGCTGAGCTCACTGATAGTTTGCAGTGCTTTTGGACATGACGTTAGTGCTGTAGACAATAATAGACCTTGGGAGCTTAGCTCTGGACCTGGGGAAGGCGAGTAAAGAAAAGTTTATTTTTTTAAAACACTCTGCAGCCAAGAGACAGAGGTTTTCCAAATCTGAAAAATTTAAAGAAAACCTCTCAGCATGATTTTGGGATGCAAAGTAAGGACATGGAAGTAATAGAGCTGTAATACTGATCAAATTGATACCTTTGGTGAAGAATTTCTGTTTGTTGTTCTTCTTCAATCTTTATTGGGGGTGTTAGGAGTCGAGTTTCCTCTGCTGCACAGGGGGAATCTCGATCCGTGTCTGCTGCGGTCTCCCATTCAGCATTGGCCGCAGTGGGGTCTGCTCAGCAGAGACGTCGCTCCCAGCGTCTCGCTGAGGCTGATTCTGTGCATAGGGTCACTACTGCCTTTTCTGGCTTTCCTATGGTACCCTGCACTGATCTGCGGCGAGCAGGCCTCTCTGGGACTAAGTCCTTATTTACACACACTGAGCATGCCCAGGGCAAGGTCTCCCATTGGAGGTCGAGGGTCACATGTTCGGTCACATGTTCAGGTACTGCAGCGCATCCCATTGGTCCTCCAGGAAGGTCCTGAAAGGGCAAAACTTTGGTAGCAGCTTCCTGTGCTGTAACTATATAAACTGCGCATGACCGCACGGCCGTGCGCTAGTATCGTCTTTTGTCATATGCTTTGCGCCAATGTGGTCATGCGTTTGTGTGTGTTCAGAGACCCGGCTGAAATAAGCCCCTAGAATGCTGGCACCTCCGGCGAGGAGATTGTGTATAAGTGTGTTCAGGGACCCGGCTGAAATAAGCCCCTAGAATGCTGGCTCCTCCGGCGAGGAGATTGTGTATGCATGCATGACCACTCACTGCTCACATCTGGGTAGTTGGCCTGTGCCTCTGTGAAAGTCTAACAGGGCACAGAGCCTGCCTCTCGCGGTTACTCTGTGAAACTAACAGAGTTGGTATATACCGCCATATAGAGCCGCCATTATTTAGCAGCAGGTACTTTCCTGCACGGTGGATCCCGGGTTGCGAACGCACCAATTCCATTTAATAAACAATATATTTGGTGCGTTCCACCAACCCTAACAGGGGGTTTCTGCTCATTAGATTTCTGAACACAGAGTCTTTTCCATGTCTGAGATTCCCCTGCCCCTTCACCGGCCTCAGGTCTGTGATTCCCCGCTCTTCTTCCTGCCTCCAGTCTGTGATTCCCTGTCCTTCCACCTGCCTATGGTTTGTGATTTCCCTGGCAACTTTGCCTGCCTCTGGTCTGTGATACCCCAGCCTTCCGCCTGCCTCCAGTCTGTAATTCCCTGGTCCCTCTACCTGCCTCCTTTCTGTGATTCCTTGTCCTCTCTGCCTGCCTCCAGTCTGTGATTGTCCAGCCCTTACGTGTGCCTCTGGTCTGTGATTCCCTGTCCTCTCTGCCTGCCTCCGGTCTGTGATTGTCTAGCCCTTACGTGTGCCTCTGGTCTGTGATTCCCAGCCCCTCTACCTGCCTCCGGTCTGTGATTTCCCGACCCCTCCACCTGCCTCCGGTATGTGATTCCCCAGCCCCACTGCTTGCCTCCGGTCTGTGATTTCCTGTCCTCTCTGCCTGCCTCCGGTCTGTGATTGTCCAGCCCTTACGTGTGCCTCTGGTCTGTGATTCCCGGCCCCTCTACCTGCCTCCGGTCTGTGATTTCCCGACCCCTCCGCCTGCCTCCGGCATGTGATTCCCCAGTCCCTCTGCCTGCCTCCTGTCTGTGATTCTCCTGCCCCTTTGCCTGACTCTGGTGTGTTATTCCCCAGCCCCTTTGCCTGACTTTGGCCTGTTATTCCCTAGCCCCACCGCCTGCCTCCGGTCTGTGATTCCCCAATCCCTCTACCTGCTTCTGGCCTGTAATTCCCCATAATAATACCGATGTGCTGTGCAGTTCTACACTTACATCTCATACTGGTGACCTTTGCTGCAGAACGTTAGAAACAAAGTATTGCCAACTTTTCTAATAGGGATAATGGTACTCTCGAGAATAAATCATTTGATTTTTGCGAGATCAGTTCTTTAATTTGATATGTATTTATCCTAACATTATGTATAATATATTCACATTTACTGTCAATTTCTTAAGAAAACAAAGGACTATGAGTTTGATTTACAACATTAAAAACCAATTCCCAGAGTGTTGATTGTGAAAAGAAATTTCACTACTTTCTACGCAGACGTATTTTGTGTTTAAATTAAATTTAGAGACATATGGAAATTTCAAACCAATTTCAGCTGCTTTTCAGCAAAAGCAAAATGAGGTAATATCCAAAGGAATTGTATGTTTATTTTACATACAGATCATGGACATATGTGAGGAAGGAGTCTGCGGCCATTTTGCCGTCACAGAATTAAATCATTTGATACTTTTTCTTTAGAAATCAAATTTTGTATTACATTAATCCAACGTTATATATAGTATTGGAGAGAAGACAAAGCTAAGACATTTATAAGGCTAACTCTGTCAATGTCGATGGTTCAGTCTAAGAAAGTGCCTGCCGTAAAATGAACACCCACAATGTTTTCATAGCCTATGTATGTAAATGACCAAAAGAACAGACCTTAAATTAAAGAAACGTAAAAAAAAATTAATAAAATCATTTTTCACAGAGACATGTTCTAAGTTTGACCTGAAATCATTCCAAATAAATTAACAATACATGGTCCTGGTGATGACTGAGAAGGATAAGGAGAATATGCTTACATTTTATTTCTCACTCTACATTTATGGACATGTTTTTGGAACAAGTGATGGGGTTTAAATAAAGTGGAGGATGGAAGGAGTTCTTGCTGGAGGCGAAGGTGGTGTGATAGAACTGTAAAGACGTGTTCAGACATTTTCTGTGACCGTGGATCTTTGATAAATTAAATATTTCTTATTTAATTATGGTATTTATTTTCAGCTTTTGCTCAAAAGCCATCTATCAACTATATAATGCAACAGACAATGACTCAAGGGAGTGGGAATTTCCCACCAATACACAGGACCAGGTGGGAAAATGAAGGCTGGCGACATTGGGAATTGTGATGGTCTACAGACTGTATCTTAATAACCTCAGGTTCTTCTCAACACATTTTTTTTTATACTTTCTTCTATACATTATCAAGACCTAAAGTGTTTTACTCGTTTTGAAAAATTTACAGAAGGTAGGGATCCATTTAAAAGAAACAATATTTAAAGTATTCAAATTAATGCAATTATATAGGAAATTTTCACGTAATTATATAGAACATTTCTATATATCGGAAGTTATTTCACTGTGTTAGGTGTGTTACAGAAATTAAAGAAATGAGGTTGTGAATGCAAACATTTTATTTTTCACAAATATTCAATTTTAATCCATTTTGTTCTGTACCAGAGAAGGCCAAAAGGTCAAAGAGGGAAAATGCAACACAATATTTATTAGCCGGTTTCGATGGTTAAAAATAGCTCTAGTTTGTGATTTAATTCAAGCATGTTCTTTAGAAATGAAGAAGCGCCTTGTGGATTTTGGGGTCGTCCATTTTATTATGCTCTTTTTTTCAAGCACCATTTTAGATGGCGGAGGCCTAAAAACATACAGAAAAGTCTCCATTTTAGAACCTGCATCCCTCAATCAGCGGAGTATCAGAGAGAGGCAGCTCTCAGGAGGGTAACAACTCAGCATACTTGTTTGGGGCTTTTTTGCCTCCTTGAGCCTCCGGAGTGATAATCTTTGAAAGGTGACAGCACCTTTAAGGAAGCGCTCAGGGCAATATAGTCTCCCAAAAACATACAAGAGAAATTACTCCTGTCTAGGGACACTATTCCTTTCCAGGATGTACACATGGGTACTTATTACTGCACAGAATATTTTTTCACATTAGCGCAGCAGATTGCCTAATTATTTCGCTAACTATTTAAATATTTACATAATTCTTTATTTTACTAGACAAGACAAGACTTGAAACAAGTTAACGAGCTGTCCTTCTATATAATTGTTTAGTAATATGTAATTGCCGTTACATTTGGTAATGTAGTTGAATATATAAAATTAAACTTTAAAACTTAGAAAGCTATAAGATGCAGTGGAGTGCTGCAGTAATTAGAATACACTTTGAAAATTAAGAAATGCAACACCCGCTAGAGCCGTGGGGTACTCGGAACCAGGTTAAACGGTTCTTAAAGGGGTGATCACGGCAGCAACTGACCCGGTCCGGGGCTCTGGGTGTGCAAAAAAATGGATGAGAGAATGTTTGTAGGGGATTATTCGTTACGCCACCTATGGTATTTGGCTATAAATGGCCTACGTTGCTTAGGGAGTCCACTGGGGCCGATGGTGCTGCAGCTGGGATGGTTCTACTCCCCACAGGTGGAGCAGGGGTGTACCCAGGGCTACCAGACCAGTCAATGAGGGATTGTGGATGTTGGGGTGCAGGAATAATTGGAGGACACAGGGCCTGTAGTTTATTTACCTTTAATTGTAGGTGCAGACCGAAGCACAGGAAACTGGAGGTATTGGAGATCTGGGCAGCCTGGAAGCAGTTCAGAATTCCCCTAGCCAGGTGGGGTTGGAAGCCTCCCTACTGTGCTGCTCTTTGGGTTCCTAATGCTTGTAGTTCTCCTCAAGTCCCTCTCTCAGTCTGTCCAGTTGGTGAAACACTACCCGCACGGTGGGCAGCTTGAGCCTTTTCCAGGTGTCACTCCCTCGTGGTGATTCCGGGCTCTGGTTTGTGGCTGTTCCTTCGGGTGTCAGTTGTGGCCAGGAGACCTGCAATTTCCTGCCCTGTGGATTTGGCTGCAGGGCCTGTAGTTCCCACACAACAACGGACTCCGGTGTCCGCTCTGTTGCGCTCAATCCTGGGATGAGCTCAGTCATATTTATAGACCCACAAATTGCGTCCAAAGAAAAAACTGGCAAACACATATAAAATAAAGTTCAAGAAAGGCACAAATTAAAAGAAAAATTAGGTACAAATGAAAAACTGTTGAAATACACTCAAAACTAGACATAAACAGGTGCAAATGTAATACAGTAAATCAGGCCACATTGATAACTTATAATAATAATAATAATCTTTGTTTTTTATGTAGCGCTAACATATTCTGCAGCGCTTTACAGTTTGCACACATTATCATCGCTGTCCCCGTTGGGGCTCACAATCTAAATTCCCTATCAATATGTCTTTGGAATGTGGGAGGAAACCGGAGTACCCGGAGGAAACCCACGCAAACACGGAGAGAACATACAAACTCTTTGCAGATGTTGTCCTTAGTGGGGCTTGAACCCAATAACTTCAACACTTAGGATGTTTGTAAATTGCTGTAACTCATATACTTTTCCATCACTAGGATTGATGAAAGTTTTCGTCAAGTAATGGACAGAATAGACATTTCCCACTTGGCATTTAGCCCTTTATGGGATTTCTTTGAGGTAGAAAGGTTTATTACTTTATACTATTTATTTACTTCCAAAATAACTTTGAGCTAACACATTGCAATGATTTGTAACTCAGTATTTAATCAATGTAATACAGGGATGATTTGCAATTATGTCCTCCATTCTGGATCCACCTGAAACATAAGCCAGAATCTTTATAAAATTATAGATTGCAGTAGTATTTGTGGCAAAATACAGCAAATATTTTTAGAGGGTGTCTGCCATTCCAATTTAACACTCAGCAGATCCTGCCTATTTAGTGCCCTGGAACTGGCACAGTCCCAATGTAGGATAACTGTTTATTGTACATTTACAGAATAGAGAGTTACATTTTCTTTGGAAGACTTCAAAGCAATATTTTTTTGCTTAGCAAAAGTGGTCAATGGGTAATGCCTTTTTTTAAATGACAAAAGGTGCCACTTTCGCAATGTGGAATGTTATTATAAGCAATTGCCTTCAAAAAAACGTCAGTATGGACATGGTCAAAAGTATTCATTTACATCTTCAATCAATTTAGTTCATATTCATGAATTTCTGATGTGAACCATATACCAATTGTGTTCCTGTTAAAGGGTCTAAATTAATTAAAAAAGCGTTTTATCTCCATCCTAAAGTATAAGGACATCATCGATATACCTCAAAAATAACATTTGTTTAGTAAAGAAAAGTAAATACTTCATGAAAACGTAGGTAAGTTATAACACAAATTTATGTTTCAATCTGATTACTCTTGATGTTCAAAGGCAATCATTTTTATGGTGGTATTATTACTTTCTATAGGGCGTACATGGGTGATTATAACTTTCTAGAAGAGAACATAATAGGCATTATTACTGTGTGGGGCACAAATGAGGAGTTTCTTTTTGGGGGAACTATTATTGTCTTGACTATTTTTTTAAAGTCACAATTTCTTAGGGTCTGCCCTTAATCCTTTAAGATGCTCAAGAACAGTTGCCCCGTAAAGTGGGTCCCTTCCTAAATACGTTTTTAAGACACCTAGTGACAGTCACTGTTTAGCGCCTGAATATACTGATATGCATCAGAAGTGGTCTTCGAGAATTTATTCTGTTTTTTATTAAAACAAATTTTGAAAAGTTTTCCATAAGTGACATCATATTATCTTTAGCGCTTGAAACATTGTGGCATTTTTCATAGAGATAAATATCATATTGTATAGCAATCTATACTATATTAATCATACAATTTGATAAAACTGCCAGCAATCTGTGCATATCTTTGACAGTTTAAGATAGATGGGTTTGTGGGGCATTGCCCAAAATAAGCTTAAAGGAATTATTCCATTAAGTTTTTTTTAGATGGTTGCAAAGCTATGAGTAAACCAGACAATAACTTTCCATTGTACAAAGAATTCCAAGAAAAACATTATGGAATGTGAACAAGTTGCTTTTAAAGGAATAATCGCTGTGTTTTGTGAAAGTGGAAAAAATGGTTCTGCCTGCAAAATCATACTTCAAAAAAATCCTTTTAAATTTTTGCTGTTGGTTTATGTGGAGTTATATGTAACATCTACACATCTCACTGATCCCCAAAAACGCCAAAAATCAAACTGTGTGTGAAGATATTCTTATATTTATATTATAAAATGTAAATACATCTGAACCCTATTGGAAACTGACCTTAAGGGGTTTCAAAGCAAAAACATATCCCTAAAAAAATAAATAAATAAAAAAGCAAACACAAAAGTGAGTTAGCGGCCTCATTTGAAGCCCCATACAAAATTAATGTCTTTTTTTTTACAAGATATTCACATGAAGTCTAAATATGGCTCTCTGAATTTATCATTTTATATCAGTTTTAATTTACTTTCACATAAGTCAGTGAATTTGTTGTGCGACACCCACTAGGGGTACTCGAAACCAGGTTGAACGGTTCTTAAAGGGGTGGTCACGGCAGCGGTGACCCGGTCCATGGCCCTGGGCGTGCAATGAAAAGGGAAGGATGATAGAAAGGAATAAAGTTTATATAGGAAAAGGGGATTATTTGTGACGCCACCTGTGGTACTCGGCCAGGGATGGCCGACGCTGCTTAAAGGGACTGCTGGGGATGATGGTGATGCAGCTGGGATGGTTCTGCTCCCCACAGGTGGAGTGGGGCCCCAGGGCTACCAGAAAAGTTTATGAGGGATGGTGGGCGGTGGAGTGCAGGAATGAGGGTGCAGGAATAACTAGAGGACTCAAGTGTTGCAGTTTCCTTTACCTTTAATCCCAGGTTGCAGGTGCAGTCTGGGACACAAGTCACAGCTGGTGATGGAGATCCAGGCAGCCTGGAAGCAATTCAGGATCCTCCTAGCCAGGTGTGGTTGGATGCCTCCCTGCTGCGCTGTTCTCTGGGTGCTTGTTGATATTAGTTCTCCTCAAGTCTCTCTCCAGTCTGTCCACTAAGGTAACACTACCCGCATGGCAAGCAGCTTGAGCCTGTTCCAGGTGTCACTCCCTCGTGGTGACTCTGAGCTCTCATATGCTGCTGTGCCTTTGGGCGTCCAATGGGGTCAGGAGACCTGCAATCTCCTGTCCTCCGGATTTGGTTGGGGAACCTGCAGTTCCCACACAACGATGGACTCCGGTGTCCAGTTTTCGGCACTCAGTCCTGGGGTGAGCCCAGTCGCAGCTCCTATCCCACAGATTCTCCTCACTTGTCTCTTCCTCCTTCTTTGTCTGCTCTCCCACGCACTAACTAGCCCCGCCTCCAGGCCAGAACTTATATGGAAGTTCCCCTGATAATGGTGTTAGAGCTCCCCATTCTGGTTTGGAGTAGGAAAGGTGTTGCATGCTGTGTTACCTGCTAAGGGGATCCCTTCTTGCTTCCAGGCATGACATCACTCCCTGTGAGGGAGGCAATACCTCTGTGGCAACCGGACTCCTGGTGTGCCACAGTTGCACCAGGTTTTACATAATGTATTGTATACATAATTAAATAGATCCCTTAAACCTACTGAGACTAATGTATTTACTTAGAAATTCTATGTCAGAATGACTATAATACTGATATTAAGATGAACATTTTATGGGTCCAGTTATAGGATGAGAAAGATCATGAATTTACATCCTTATCTGAACCCACTCCTACAACCTGTGCCTCTAGTGCCAGATGGTGCTATCCTTACTATGCAGACAGCGCTGAGTGATGCAGGCACTGCCAAGTCAAGCATATTAGTGTGGCTGAGAGCTGTGATTCCTCTCAGCCAGGGGAATCTCTGTGTTTCTACAGAGAAGCTATGCTGTGAGCTTTAGGTGGGGGCCACACTCTGTTTAAAGTATTCACTGACTCTGGTCTGTTTTTCTGTGATACTCATTACTGACCCTGCACTGTGTTACCCTCCACATAGGATAATGCACTCCAATAGTGTTCCATATAGTATAATGCATCCCATTGTCCTCCATATAGTATGGTGCACCCCATAGTCCTCCATGTAGTATAATCCACTCCCCATAGTTCTCTATATAGTATAATGCACCTCATAGTCCTCCATATAGTATAGTGCACCCCATAGTCCTTCATATAGGGATATTGCTCTCTTTCCCAGAATTTTAACATCAGCCCTCAGCCGTTGGCTTTCCCTCTGCTGCTTATGACAAATATGGTGGATCCCCAAGCATTTTATGTCAATTTATTAACAAGAATAGTCATACCATATCATAGGAACTCAGCACTCCGGCATGCAACAGTCCGGCACTGGAGCTACCATGAGACCCAGTGGCCTTAATTCAGATAACCAAAGTTCACAGCTACCGGATCTCCTGGCAGCTGCAAGGCCCGGAAACCTCATGGGAAACTCTGAGGGACATTTTAAGGTTTCTGGAGTTTCCAGCTGCTGGAACACCTGGAAAAGGTTACCTTTGATGTGTACTTACTGTACTTACTGTACTTATTAACAAATAAAAAAAAATGAAAAAGAAGAAGAGGGAAAGCCGACGGCTGTGGTCTGATGTTAATATTCTGGGAAGGAGGGCAAAATCGCTAAAGGTTCCCAGGCCATTAATGTCAGCTCACAGCTGTTTGGTAAGCCTTTACTAGTTATTTTATGGGAGGACCCAAGAAAAAAATGACGTTGGGTACCCCCATAATTTCAAACCAACAAATGCTAAATAGACAGCTGTGGACTGATGTTAATAGACAAGGAAGGGGCCAGGGAAATTGGCCCTAGTCCCAGGCTAAGAACTTCAGCCCTCAGTCAGTTTAAAAATGGCACATCAATAACATGCACCAAATCTGGCACTTAGCCTCACTCTTGCCACTTGCCCTGGTGTGGTGGCAAGTTGGGTAATAGTTGTGAGGTTGATGTCACCTTTGTATTGTCAGGTGACATCAAGCCCAGGGGTTAGTAATGGAGAGGCGCCTATAAGACACCCCAATTACTAACTCCATAGTAAGTTTGGAAATAAACACACAGCATGACTAAAATCCTTCATATGAAATAAAAATAAACACCCAGTTTTTAACATTTATTTAATAATAAAAAACAAAGTTATACTCACCTTACACCTATTCCATTGAAACCTTTGTCCCCTGTAAAAAGCAGAAAATAATAATAAATCATGATACTTACCTTGCATCTAATCCACTGATGCCCATGTTAAAAAATTCTAATAAACAATCATGTCCCTTACCTGTCCATGATGTGAAAATAATCCTCCGATGCCCATATCCCCTGTAAAAAAAGAACAATAATAAACAACCATATCCCTCCCCTGTTCAATGTGAAGAAAATCCATACTGTCCCATGACAATCTGGATGATTTGTATCACGGTCAAATCTGTGGTACAACCGCTATCCCCATCAGCACACTGAAAGTAGCATAATCGCTCCTCCAGTGTCTAGCACTGAGCTACTGTGAGAAAGTTCAATGAAATAGGAAAATCACGACTTTAATCAGTATAGCTACCAACTACAGAGGTATTACTATAGGTAGAAAAGAAAATAAATATCCCTGATAATGCTATTGGATATAGCATACGGACTAGTCGCTGATAAACAAGGAGACAGAAGGGGGAAATGGGTAAAAAAAAACAAAATAACGACCATGAAGTCCACAACTTAGAATGAAATATAAATAATCTTTATTAATTACAGTATAGAAAACAGGTGAGGACACAGTGCCACATTAAGTACAAACCACCGCATAAACGCATGACTGCACCAGGGGCGCACAGAGCCCGGAGTTCAAACCTGATGAGCCCTGATGACTTAACTTACGGCACCGCTTGCTGCATGAGAAAGTTCGCATGCAGCAAGCGGTGCAGTAAGTGAGGTCACCAGGGTTTAGCTATGAACTCCAGTGAACCTTCTTACAGGAGCTCAGCGCTATGCACTGAAGGAGTGATTACACTCCTGTCAGTGTGAGCCGGATGACGGGGAAAGCGGTCACTGATGTGACTACTCTCCAAATCATCCTAATCCATGGGACAGTATGGATTATCTTCACATTGGACAGATGAAGGATATGGTTGTTTATTATATTTGTTTATTTACAGGGGAAAGGGCATCGGTGGATTAGGCGTAAGGCGAGTATAACTATGCTTTTTATTTTTATTTCAAATAAAGGAGTCTATGTCTTTTTTTCAAATAAAATGTTTTATTCTGCTGTCTTTTTTTACAACCTAAATATGGGTTTAGTAATGATGGCATCTTATATATGCCACTCCATTACGAACCTGTGGGCTTGATGTCAGCGGCCATAAAACAACTGACATTGACCTCACAAATATTACCCCACTTCATCTTTGCTTTTCATCTTCATCCAGTGCACACTGCCATCACTTCTTCCAGTCAGGAATCGTCTCTGGAGAAAATAGCATAGTTATCTAGAGCACATTCCCCAATTTGTCATCAACCTCTTGTGAGATAGAGCTTCCTGAGTGCGTTGGGGGACACTTGCTTAGCAATGGGATTAAAGCACTCAGGCACGTTTTCTCACAAAGACAGTCTATCCGGTTTATTTAAACAACATAAACCGCACCACGATCAGTTCATTATATACATCAAAGGAACCTAATAACCACTGACAGTCTGTTCCAATAGCAGATACTTCTCTGCCCATAACCCCCTTTATATGGAGTTACCTTACAGGAGGTCCTGCTCCACACACTGACTCCTGTCAGTCCTGGTTCCCAGGGAAGCTGCCTAACTGGGATCTCCATCCGTGTGACCAGGGCACTTCAGATAGTCCAGACCTGCAGAAGGAATGGTAGCTTCCCCAACGCAGTGCTGTCACAGACTCTGCACATACAGCCTCACCATGTGTTTCCAGGAATCCAGTCTGCTCCAGGACATTCCAACACACAGGCCATCCAGGACCTCACACTCTGACCATTCAGGTCCATACACTCTGAACATGTGACTCAAACCCTGGTCACATTATGTACCTGTAACCACCCCCATAGGTAGGAGGCGTGTGTGTGTGTGGTTAGTCAGTCCCACCCAGCTCTCCAACTAACCCTGTAAGCCCCCTTATAGCAAAACAAACACTTGTGGATCTACAAGTCCCAGATCAACAACATTTCGTGTTTACGGTGCAGAGGACAACCTCTGTCTCTGCGACACATACCCGCCATTCACAATGACGTCAGTCACTGTATCCCACTCTACATTACCCCAGATGAAGAAAAAAGCAACCATGACGCCCTGCACAGTAACAGGACCTCTCCTCCCCCACACTGAAAACAGTGTCCTCAAAAATAATATCCTTTAATTAGCCCTTACAGTAATAATATACCACATTGTGGACCCCATGTATCCTCCCATTCTGCCTCATGTCTCTCCAAACTTCCCCATGTCTCTCCATATTGCCCCCATAGTCATCCATAATAGTATAATGTACCCCATAGTGATATATAGCAATATAATGCAGCTCCATAGTAATATAATGTACCCTATAGTCATATATAGTATAGTGCACCCACATAGTAGTATAATGTACCCCATAGTCATATATAGTATAATGCAGCCCCATAGTAGTATCATGCACCACATAGTAGTATAATGCACCCACATAGCGGTATAATGCACCCAAATAGTGGTATAATGCAACCCCATAGTAGTATAATGCACCAAATAGCAGTATAATGCACCCACATAGCGGTATAATGCACCCCCATAGCGGTATAAAGCAGCCCCTTAGTATAATGCACCCCATAGTGTTATAATGCACCCCTATAGTGGTATAATGCAGCCCCAGAGTGGTATAGTGCAGCCCCATGGTGGTATTATGCAGCCCCATAGTGGTTTAATGCACCCCCATTGCGGTATAATGCACCCCCATAGCGGTACCACTTGTCCTACAAAAAACAAGCCCTCACATAGCCATATTGACAGAAAAATAAAAAATGGCAGCTTCAGTTCACCCAATGGCAGGCAGCTTAATGTTTTAGTTCAGCTGCCAGCTGTAGCTTAATAGTCAAAAAAATTGGTAGCGCTACAAAAAGTGGCAGTATAGCTCAGGCCTTAATCTTATTCTATATTGATCTCTGACTAGGTGTGAAAATTATTTTTGTGGTTGAAATTTTAAAATATATAAACATTTGTGCAGAAGTCTGTTCTCCAGAAATATCTCTGAATATCATCAATCAAGGTATGCTTCGAAAGCATCACCAAACCAGGGATTCAAGCTTCAGGAGGCTAATTTGCATATTCCAGGTGCCTTCTGGGAGAAGCGAAGTCTCCCTAAGCTAGAAGATCGTTGGGTACAGCCGGGACTAGCTGCTTCGAAAGCATCACCAAACCAGGGATTCAAGCTTCAGGAGGCTAATTTGCATATTCCAGGTGCCTTCTGGGAGAAGCGAAGTCTCCCTAAGCTAGAAGATCGTTGGGTACAGCCGGGACCAGCTGCTTCGAAAGCATCACCAAACCAGGGATTCAAGCTTCAGGAGGCTAATTTGCATATTCCAGGTGCCTTCTGGGAGAAGCGAAGTCTCCCTAAGCTAGAAGATCGTTGGGTACAGCCGGGACCAGCTGCTTCGAAAGCATCACCAAACCAGGGATTCAAGCTTCAGGAGGCTAATTTGCATATTCCAGGTGCCTTCTGGGAGAAGCGAAGTCTCCCTAAGCTAGAAGATCGTTGGGTACAGTCGGGACCAGCTGCTTCGAAAGCATCACCAAACCAGGGATTCAAGCTTCAGGAGGCTAATTTGCATATTCCAGGTGCCTTCTGGGAGAAGCGAAGTCTCCCTAAGCTAGAAGATCGTTGGGTACAGCCGGGACCAGCTGCTTCGAAAGCATCACCAAACCAGGGATTCAAGCTTCAGGAGGCTAATTTGCATATTCCAGGTGCCTTCTGGGAGAAGCAAAGTCTCCCTAAGCTAGAAGATCGTTGGGTACAGCCGGGACCAGCTGCTTCGAAAGCATCACCAAACCAGGGATTCAAGCTTCAGGAGGCTAATTTGCATATTCCAGGTGCCTTCTGGGAGAAGCGAAGTCTCCCTAAGCTAGAAGATCGTTGGGTACAGCCGGGACCAGCTGCTTCGAAAGCATCACCAAACCAGGGATTCAAGCTTCAGGAGGCTAATTTGCATATTCCAGGTGCCTTCTGGGAGAAGCGAAGTCTCCCTAAGCTAGAAGATCGTTGGGTACAGCCGGGACCAGCTGCTTCGAAAGCATCACCAAACCAGGGATTCAAGCTTCAGGAGGCTAATTTGCATATTCCAGGTGCCTTCTGGGAGAAGCGAAGTCTCCCTAAGCTAGAAGATCGTTGGGTACAGCCGGGACCAGCTGCTTCGAAAGCATCACCAAACCAGGGATTCAAGCTTCAGGAGGCTAATTTGCATATTCCAGGTGCCTTCTGGGAGAAGCGAAGTCTCCCTAAGCTAGAAGATCGTTGGGTACAGCCGGGACCAGCTGCTTCGAAAGCATCACCAAACCAGGGATTCAAGCTTCAGGAGGCTAATTTGCATATTCCAGGTGCCTTCTGGGAGGAGCGAAGTTTCCCTAAGCTAGAAGATCGTTGGGTACAGCCGGGACCAGCTGCTTCGAAAGCATCACCAAACCAGGGATTCAAGCTTCAGGAGGCTAATTTGCATATTCCAGGTGCCTTCTGGGAGAAGCGAAGTCTCCCTAAGCTAGAAGATCGTTGGGTACAGCCGGGACCAGCTGCTTCGAAAGCATCACCAAACCAGGGATTCAAGCTTCAGGAGGCTAATTTGCATATTCCAGGTGCCTTCTGGGAGAAGCGAAGTCTCCCTAAGCTAGAAGATCGTTGGGTACAGCCGGGACCAGCTGCTTCGAAAGCATCACCAAACCAGGGATTCAAGCTTCAGGAGGCTAATTTGCATATTCCAGGTGCCTTCTGGGAGAAGCGAAGTCTCCCTAAGCTAGAAGATCGTTGGGTACAGCCGGGACCAGCTGCTTCGAAAGCATCACCAAACCAGGGATTCAAGCTTCAGGAGGCTAATTTGCATATTCCAGGTGCCTTCTGGGAGAAGCGAAGTCTCCCTAAGCTAGAAGATCGTTGGGTACAGCCGGGACCAGCTGCTTCGAAAGCATCACCAAACCAGGGATTCAAGCTTCAGGAGGCTAATTTGCATATTCCAGGTGCCTTCTGGGAGAAGCGAAGTCTCCCTAAGCTAGAAGATCGTTGGGTACAGCCGGGACCAGCTGCTTCGAAAGCATCACCAAACCAGGGATTCAAGCTTCAGGAGGCTAATTTGCATATTCCAGGTGCCTTCTGGGAGAAGCGAAGTCTCCCTAAGCTAGAAGATCGTTGGGTACAGCCGGGACCAGCTGCTTCGAAAGCATCACCAAACCAGGGATTCAAGCTTCAGGAGGCTAATTTGCATATTCCAGGTGCCTTCTGGGAGAAGCGAAGTCTCCCTAAGCTAGAAGATCGTTGGGTACAGCCGGGACCAGCTGCTTCGAAAGCATCACCAAACCAGGGATTCAAGCTTCAGGAGGCTAATTTGCATATTCCAGGTGCCTTCTGGGAGAAGCGAAGTCTCCCTAAGCTAGAAGATCGTTGGGTACAGCCGGGACCAGCTGCTTCGAAAGCATCACCAAACCAGGGATTCAAGCTTCAGGAGGCTAATTTGCATATTCCAGGTGCCTTCTGGGAGAAGCGAAGTCTCCCTAAGCTAGAAGATCGTTGGGTACAGCCGGGACCAGCTGCTTCGAAAGCATCACCAAACCAGGGATTCAAGCTTCAGGAGGCTAATTTGCATATTCCAGGTGCCTTCTGGGAGAAGCGAAGTCTCCCTAAGCTAGAAGATCGTTGGGTACAGCCGGGACCAGCTGCTTCGAAAGCATCACCAAACCAGGGATTCAAGCTTCAGGAGGCTAATTTGCATATTCCAGGTGCCTTCTGGGAGAAGCGAAGTCTCCCTAAGCTAGAAGATCGTTGGGTACAGCCGGGACCAGCTGCTTCGAAAGCATCACCAAACCAGGGATTCAAGCTTCAGGAGGCTAATTTGCATATTCCAGGTGCCTTCTGGGAGAAGCGAAGTCTCCCTAAGCTAGAAGATCGTTGGGTACAGCCGGGACCAGCTGCTTCGAAAGCATCACCAAACCAGGGATTCAAGCTTCAGGAGGCTAATTTGCATATTCCAGGTGCCTTCTGGGAGAAGCGAAGTCTCCCTAAGCTAGAAGATCGTTGGGTACAGCCGGGACCAGCTGCTTCGAAAGCATCACCAAACCAGGGATTCAAGCTTCAGGAGGCTAATTTGCATATTCCAGGTGCCTTCTGGGAGAAGCGAAGTCTCCCTAAGCTAGAAGATCGTTGGGTACAGCCGGGACCAGCTGCTTCGAAAGCATCACCAAACCAGGGATTCAAGCTTCAGGAGGCTAATTTGCATATTCCAGGTGCCTTCTGGGAGAAGCGAAGTCTCCCTAAGCTAGAAGATCGTTGGGTACAGCCGGGACCAGCTGCTTCGAAAGCATCACCAAACCAGGGATTCAAGCTTCAGGAGGCTAATTTGCATATTCCAGGTGCCTTCTGGGAGAAGCGAAGTCTCCCTAAGCTAGAAGATCGTTGGGTACAGCCGGGACCAGCTGCTTCGAAAGCATCACCAAACCAGGGATTCAAGCTTCAGGAGGCTAATTTGCATATTCCAGGTGCCTTCTGGGAGAAGCGAAGTCTCCCTAAGCTAGAAGATCGTTGGGTACAGCCGGGACCAGCTGCTTCGAAAGCATCACCAAACCAGGGATTCAAGCTTCAGGAGGCTAATTTGCATATTCCAGGTGCCTTCTGGGAGAAGCGAAGTCTCCCTAAGCTAGAAGATCGTTGGGTACAGCCGGGACCAGCTGCTTCGAAAGCATCACCAAACCAGGGATTCAAGCTTCAGGAGGCTAATTTGCATATTCCAGGTGCCTTCTGGGAGAAGCGAAGTCTCCCTAAGCTAGAAGATCGTTGGGTACAGCCTGTAGGACATTATTGCAAGAGAGCTTGGCTGAGTAGATTACACAAGAAGGAAAACACACAGCAAGTCAGCAGGATCTAGGAGCAACATGGCAGATGTGACAACCTACATGGTGAGCTGCAGCATGTGCTACATGTTCACAGATCGACCAGAAGAAGAATCCAATTTCACCTGTCAGAAGTGTAGACTAGTGGCCCTTTTAGAAGAAAAGGTTCGGGGTCTGGAAGAAAGAATAGCAACTTTGAAACTCATCAAAGAGAATGAAGACTTTCTAGACAGAACAGAAGCATCTCTACTGGTCACAGAAGGTGCAAAAAGTGTCAGAGAACCTCCAAAAGCAGATGAGTGGAAGCATGTGACCAAAAGAAGCAAGAAGACCATGGAGAAATCACCAACCACACAACTGAAGAACCGATATCAAATCTTTGTAGAGGATGAAGATGGCACACCTAAGAATGAAGCAATACCAGCAAGCAAAAAAGAAAAGGGCACACAGCAACAAGTGACAGCAAAAAGTACAGCCAAGAAGCAACGAAGAGTGGTGGTGGTGGGAGACTCACTACTGAGAGGCACCGAAGCAGCCATCTGCAGACCGGACATAACTGCAAGAGAAGTATGCTGCCTTCCAGGTGCGATGATCAAGGATGTGACCGATAGGATACCAAAGCTCTTCAGCTCCAAGGACGTCCACCCATTTCTTCTGATACATGTTGGCACCAATGACACGGCAAGGAAGGACCTACCGACAATCTGCAAGGACTTTGAAGAGTTGGGGAAGAAAGTAAAGGAACTGGATGCACAGGTAGTTTTTTCTTCTATCCTTCCAGTAGACGGGCATGGCACCAGGAGATGGAACAGGATCCTTGATGCAAACAACTGGCTAAGACGATGGTGCAGACAACAAGGATTTGGATTCCTGGACCACGGTGTGAATTACTGGTATGATGGACTCCTCGCCAGAGACGGACTACACCTCAACAAACCTGGGAAACACACATTCGCCAGAAGACTCGCTACACTCATCAGGAGGGCGTTAAACTAGAAGAAGAGGGGACGGGAAGAAAAACATTAGACTCGAACAAAGACGACCCAGGAAAACATACTCAGAAGGGAGGTAAGAACATTTCTAAAACAATCCACAGTGAGGAGATTGGAACAAAACAAAATCCTCTAAACTGCATGCTCGCAAACGCCAGAAGCCTGACAAACAAGATGGAAGAACTAGAAGCAGAAATATCTACAGGTAACTTTGACATAGTGGGAATAACCGAGACATGGTTAGATGAAAGCTATGACTGGGCAGTTAACTTACAGGGTTACAGTCTGTTTAGAAAGGATCGTAAAAATCGGAGAGGAGGAGGGGTTTGTCTCTATGTAAAGTCTTGTCTAAAGTCCACTTTAAGGGAGGATATTAGCGAAGGGAATGAGGATGTCGAGTCCATATGGGTTGAAATTCATGGAGGGAAAAATGGTAACAAAATTCTCATTGGGGTCTGTTACAAACCCCCAAATATAACAGAAAGCATGGAAAGTCTACTTCTAAAGCAGATAGATGAAGCTGCAACCCATAATGAGGTCCTGGTTATGGGGGACTTTAACTACCCGGATATTAACTGGGAAACAGAAACCTGTGAAACCCATAAAGGCAACAGGTTTCTGCTAATAACCAAGAAAAATTATCTTTCACAATTGGTGCAGAATCCAACCAGAGGAGCAGCACTTTTAGACCTAATACTATCTAATAGACCTGACAGAATAACAAATCTGCAGGTGGTTGGGCATTTAGGAAATAGCGACCACAATATTGTGCAGTTTCACCTGTCTTTCACTAGGGGGACTTGTCAGGGAGTCACAAAAACATTGAACTTTAGGAAGGCAAAGTTTGAACAGCTTAGAGATGCCCTTAATCTGGTAGACTGGGACAATATCCTCAGAAATGAGAATACAGATAATAAATGGGAAATGTTTAAGAACATCCTAAATAGGCAGTGTAAGCGGTTTATACCTTGTGGGAATAAAAGGACTAGAAATAGGAAAAACCCAATGTGGCTAAACAAAGAAGTAAGACAGGCAATTAACAGTAAAAAGAAAGCATTTGCACAACTAAAGCAGGATGGCACCATTGAAGCTCTAAAAAACTATAGGGAGAAAAATACTTTATCTAAAAAACTAATTAAAGCTGCCAAAAAGGAAACAGAGAAGCACATTGCTAAGGAGAGTAAAACTAATCCCAAACTGTTCTTCAACTATATCAATAGTAAAAGAATAAAACCTGAAAATGTAGGCCCCTTAAAAAATAGTGAGGAAAGAATGGTTGTAGATGACGAGGAAAAAGCTAACATATTAAACACCTTCTTCTCCACGGTATTCACGGTGGAAAATGAAATGCTAGGTGAAATCCCAAGAAACAATGAAAACCCTATATTAAGGGTCACCAATCTAACCCAAGAAGAGGTGCGAAACCGGCTAAATAAGATTAAAATAGATAAATCTCCGGGTCCGGATGGCATACACCCACGAGTACTAAGAGAACTAAGTAATGTAATAGATAAACCATTATTTCTTATTTTTAGTGACTCTATAGCGACAGGGTCTGTTCCGCAGGACTGGCGCATAGCAAATGTGGTGCCAATATTCAAAAAAGGCTCTAAAAGTGAACCTGGAAATTATAGGCCAGTAAGTCTAACCTCTATTGTTGGTAAAATATTTGAAGGGTTTCTGAGGGATGTTATTCTGGATTATCTCAATGAGAATAACTGTTTAACTCCATATCAGCATGGGTTTATGAGAAATCGCTCCTGTCAAACCAATCTAATTAGTTTTTATGAAGAGGTAAGCTATAGACTGGACCACGGTGAGTCATTGGACGTGGTATATCTCGATTTTTCCAAAGCGTTTGATACCGTGCCGCACAAGAGGTTGGTACACAAAATGAGAATGCTTGGTCTGGGGGAAAATGTGTGTAAATGGGTTAGTAACTGGCTTAGTGATAGAAAGCAGAGGGTGGTTATAAATGGTATAGTCTCTAACTGGGTCGCTGTGACCAGTGGGGTACCGCAGGGGTCAGTATTGGGACCTGTTCTCTTCAACATATTCATTAATGATCTGGTAGAAGGTTTACACAGTAAAATATCGATATTTGCAGATGATACAAAACTATGTAAAGCAGTTAATACAAGAGAAGATAGTATTCTGCTACAGATGGATCTGGATAAGTTGGAAACTTGGGCTGAAAGGTGGCAGATGAGGTTTAACAATGATAAATGTAAGGTTATACACATGGGAAGAGGGAATCAATATCACCATTACACACTGAACGGGAAACCACTGGGTAAATCTGACAGGGAGAAGGACTTGGGGATCCTAGTTAATGATAAACTTACCTGGAGCAGCCAGTGCCAGGCAGCAGCTGCCAAGGCAAACAGGATCATGGGGTGCATTAAAAGAGGTCTGGATACACATGATGAGAGCATTATACTGCCTCTGTACAAATCCCTAGTTAGACCGCACATGGAGTACTGTGTCCAGTTTTGGGCACCGGTGCTCAGGAAGGATATAATGGAACTAGAGAGAGTACAAAGGAGGGCAACAAAATTAATAAAGGGGATGGTAGAACTACAATACCCAGATAGATTAGCGAAATTAGGATTATTTAGTCTAGAAAAAAGACGACTGAGGGGCGATCTAATAACCATGTATAAGTATATAAGGGGACAATACAAATATCTCGCTGAGGATCTGTTTATACCAAGGAAGGTGACGGGCACAAGGGGGCATTCTTTGCGTCTGGAGGAGAGAAGGTTTTTCCACCAACATAGAAGAGGATTCTTTACTGTTAGGGCAGTGAGAATCTGGAATTGCTTGCCTGAGGAGGTGGTGATGGCGAACTCAGTCGAGGGGTTCAAGAGAGGCCTGGATGTCTTCCTGGAGCAGAACAATATTGTATCATACAATTATTAGGTTCTGTAGAAGGACGTAGATCTGGGTATTTATTATGATGGAATATAGGCTGAACTGGATGGACAAATGTCTTTTTTCGGCCTTACTAACTATGTTACTATGTTACTATGTTACTATGTTACTATGTAAGGTATCATTTTAATCAGTATAACGGCGCCAACCTGACACTGTCTGTAGTTTACTGTGCACAATCCTGCTGACAGGTTCTCTTTAATGTATACCATTAAACAAATTAGCCACATAGATATATTTTAAAGAAACAAGTAAGCTATTGGACATAGCTTACTTGTTTCTTTAAAATATATTGGCCTCTTGGTGTTGATACACAGTGTAAAACTAGCTGCAGAGCATAATAATTTTTTTTTATTTTTGTTTTTACTTATTTCGCTTCTCTTTTGTGGAGATATTAGCGATCAAAGTGTTTCCAACCCAATGAGTTAACTTTTGTCCAAGCCAAGCGGGTGTTGTCAGATGCTTTTCACTGGGGGCATCTACTTTTTCTCCCTTTATGAGTTGGTATCTGATAACACCCACTTGGACTTAAGAAAAGATAACTTAGTAGGTGCCAAATACTTTGATTGTTAAATATCTCTGCAACGGAGAGATAAAATACAAATAGAAAAAAAGTTGTATTCCACTTTGCAGTAACTATTACTTTTGTGTTAGCTTTATACTGATTAAAATAATATCTTGGTTGATGAAATCCGTCTTGTGATTGTTGTTTAATCTGTATTAGTAGTTTCCAGTTAATGGTATTCTCATGTTTCAGGGTGCTTGTGGGCAGGGCTTTATGTGGTGCTCTGCTTACATATTCATCTGTGTGGGCTTATGAAGGGTCACTGATCCTTCAGTGACCTGCCTTCTATCTTACATACTACATATACTATTGTGCGGTTAAAAAAAAAATTACATTCAGCAAAATGGCGCTGGCAGCGGTGCCTGCTCAGTATCATGTATCGCAAAATGCATATAAAATTGTTGGGAAATTTAAAAAAAAAAATGTAACTTCAAAATGGCAATGGCGCATGTGCAGTAGCATTTATTGCTTTCCAATAGATGCTACTGTGCAAGCGTAGGCGCCATTTTGCTGCAACCACATTTTTTTATCCAGCAAAATGGCAACGGTGCTTGCACAATAGCATCTATAGGAAAGTGATAGATGCTACTGCGTATGTGCTGCTGTCAGCGCCATTTTGATTAAGTTCAATTTTTTTTACTCAACAATATTATATGCATTTTTGTGATACATGATACTGTGCAGGCATTGCTGTCAACTGAATATAATTTTTTTTCTAATCACACAATATTCTATGCATTATGTCAAATAGGAAG
Organism: Ranitomeya imitator; assembly: GCF_032444005.1. Taxonomy (NCBI): domain Eukaryota; kingdom Metazoa; phylum Chordata; class Amphibia; order Anura; family Dendrobatidae; genus Ranitomeya; species Ranitomeya imitator. The sequence goes on along the minus strand of NC_091287.1, from coordinate 108,537,373 downwards.
GAGGCAGGTCACTGAAGGATCAGTGACCTGTCATAAGCCATAAGGATGAATAGCTAATCAGAGCACCACATAAAGATCCCCCCACAGGCTGCACTGAACCACGAGAATCTCATTAACTGAAAACTACCAACAAAGATTAAACAACAACCACAAGACAGATTTAATCAAACAAGGTATTATTATAATCAGTATAATGGTGCCATCCTGACAGTGTCTATCAAATTGCAAAGAATGTCATATTTTTAAATGTCTTCCTCTTTCATGCAGAGCAAAATCTAATTTAAATTAGTACCACTTTGGGTTCACAAAATTTGTTTCTTTCTATCTTTACTTTTTTTTTTTTTGAGGTGTGTTTTTTTTTTAAATGCTACTATTGAGTCGCCCGCCTGGGCCGTGGGGTACTCGGTACCGGGTCTGGTCGCTCTTAAAGGGGATGTCATTGTGGCTTTGACCCGGTCCGTGGCCCAATAAAAGGGGAACTGTCTTTTAAGGGGTATTGTGAAAGTCTATTTTCATGATGCCACCTGTGGTTCTCGGTCAGTAGGGACTGACACTGCTTAAAGGGGTCCTCTGGGGTGATGGTATAATGGATGGATGGTGATGCTTTCCACAGGTGAAGCGGGATCCCCAGGGCTCCCAAGGTGTATGGCAGAGATGGTAGCTTGCCGGTAAATAAGTGGAGGACACTGTGTTGTAAAGTCTTTACTTGGTTTACTGGTGGTAATAGTCCACAGTCCAGGGTACCAGGTACAGGTGTCCAGTGGTCCGGCCAGCTCGGAGGCAATGGGAGAATCTCCTTCTCAGTTGAGGTCCTTGAGCCTTTCCTTCTTGCGCTGTTGTATGAGGTCCCTGCTGCCTGAAGGTTACTGGCAAAGTCCACTTTTCCCCTGTCCTGGAACAGGTACCTGCATGACGGGCAGCTTGAGCCATTTTACAGGGTCTCTATCATGACCCAGGCTCTTCAGGTGCTGCTGAATCTCAGGCGTGGTGCGGACCAATCACTTAAAGTTCTTAGCCATCCGGTTCTGCTAAGTGTCCTAGAGTCCCAATAAATCTAGTTGCTGTGCTCTGGTTCTGAGAGTGCCCAGTCACAGTTCCCCTCAGAGCCCTTTATCACTCCTCTGCTCCTTTCCTCTGTAGCTCCACCACATTCAACCCCTCGGGTTCTCTGTCCTTCCTGGAGTGGTAGCTCAGTCCTGGCTGCCAGCTCCGCTCTCTGATCTGCGTCTCTCCTAGACATCTGCTCTCCTTGGTCTCCCTGGACCAAGTCTCTACCTCCTCCTCCAGTCCAGGAAGCCTACAGCTCAGGGTAGCTCCCCTGTATCCGGGTCCTGAGCTTCCCCTTCTGGCTTGGATTTGGAATCTGTTGTGTGTGGGTGCCTTACCTGGTAAAGAGAACTCCATTGCCTCCAAGCATGATATTACCCTCCCCGAAGGGAAGGCAAGATCACTGTAACAACCGGTACCTGGGGTGTTACACTATAACAACTGACAGTGGGATCTAAGAGGATAAACTGTTAAGAACAGAATTAGCTTGGATTACAGCAGCAACATTTGGGTGCCACCATCGGTGCTCTATGGAGCAAGCTCAGTTCCTGCACCCGCTCCCGTCAATAAGTGTGCACATCTGCTGTACATGGATGGATGAGATTTAGTAGAATCTGAGATTCTGCAAAAATAATACCTACATATTCAATTTAATAAAGAAAAATAACTGTATTTCTATAAATACAAATTGAAAAATATTTATTTTTTCAATCTGTTAATGATTTTAGGGCCCTCTGGTATACCAGCTATCCTCAGCTAAATATTGCAGAAAAACATACCGCTTGTACAATCTATCTATGTTACGGACTGAGTGGTGAAACCACTGTTCCGTGAAGTGAGGAGAGCCTGGAGGGGCACGACTAGGTGCCTCCCCAAGTCCGATCTCCTATGCATGGTGGCTAATGATACCACAATCCAAGCAGGGATGAGAAAGGCGAGGCCAGGTACTACACCAGAGCTGACCTCAAGTGGATGACAGCTGACCCCACTCAAAGGAAACAGCCAGGAATGGTAGACTTGGCAAGTACTGGCTAGCACGGCTGATGCACAGGCAAGTGGGTATGGCTGATAGAAAGACAGGTGGACACAGCAGATAGACAGGCAGGTGGGCACGGCTGGTAGACAGGAAGTCAGGTGAGCATGGCTGAAAGGCAGGTTGACACGAATGATACTTAGGCAGATGCTGGCAGGCACGGCTGATATACAGGCAGACAGATGCTGGCAGGCACGGCAGGTGTACAGACATATAGGTGCTCTGGAAGTAAATGAGTGTTACACAGGTAGGCCCAGCAGACGTGTTATACCGGGCATACTGGATATACTGGGATATGAGCACTGGGCACTAGTAAATATGTAAGACTAAACTAATACATTGCTCAGGCACCTCCCATTAGGTGAAGGTGCCTTAAATAATAAGTGTCTTCTAGTTATTGCACAGTGCCCAGGGATCTGAAAGCAGTCCGCAGACCCTGGGCAGTAGCAGCAGGAGACGAAGGAAGGAGTGCGGCGCTGCTTCAGTGAGTGAGTTGGTATTTCTAACAGCGGAGGGAGGCAGAGTGCAGAGATGCCGGCATTAATATCTATCTATCTAATCCAAAAAAAATGGAGGCAGCATACCATGTAGTTGAAAATTTAAAGGGCTATTTAGTAGCCCATATGGTGACGTTTGTGTGGACTTTTTCAAACTGTAAAAGGTCCACATCTTTGGACCGAAACGTCACCATATGGCTATTAAAAAGCACTTTAAATTTTTAACTACATGTTGTGCTGCCTCCATTTTTTTGGATTGTATTGAAAGAACTGGCATGTACCTGGGACACTCTGCACGCTACATTCACTGATGCGGCTTTTTTGTCTTTTTTATTATCTATTTATCTATCTAAAAAGAAAAAATTAGCACAAAAGTAAAAGTAGGGTGCAAAGCTTCATAGGCACATACAAAACCACATGAATAAAGTGAAAAAAGTTGAAGCAGCACTCTATAAGGCAGTTGTAAGGTGCTCTTTATTGGCCCATGTGGCGACGTTTCGGTCCTGGATACAGACCTTTGTCAAGCTTGAGAAAGGTTTGCATCCAAGACCAAAACATCGCCACATGGGCCAATAAAGAGCACCTTACAACTGCCTTATGGAGTGCTGCCTCAACTTTTTTTTACTTTACTTATCTATCTACCTAGACAGTGAACAAAAACATAAGTAACTGACAACAGAATTCTCATTGGAAACAATACACCCATAGATAACTTTACATAGAATGATGAGATCATGTGAATTCTAAATAGCTTCTTAGTTCTCCTTGCTAACGACTGAAATATGATCACAGAGATTATAGACCCATTGCATAAAGCGCTTGCTTTGTGAGAGTACATTACTGTACAATTACCCTGATGTCATAGCCCTTACCAAGCAAATGTTCTTCCTTTTGGATTAAGCAATTAAAATTAAGTAATTATTAGTAAGGACAATGTACAGTAACTAATAATATCAATTCATAATCCATATTGATATTCTGAATCACTTTTCTTTCTGCACATCCCATGCCTATATGCCCTACAGGAGGAGTGAATTTCATAGAAAGGTTTTGGGACAACCTCTGTAATATGAATTCATTATCACTTGCAAATTATTATTGCCCTGTTACTTAGTCTTTCATGCAACATAAGTATTTAACCCCTTCCCGACCCATGACGCCACGTAGGCGTCATGAAAGTCGGTGCCAATCCGACCCATGACGCCTATGTGGCGTCATGGAAAGATCGCGTCCCTGCAGATCGGGTGAAAGGGTTAACTCCCATTTCACCCGATCTGCAGGGACAGGGGGAGTGGTAGTTTAGCCCAGGGGGGGTGGCTTCACCCCCTCGTGGCTACGATCGCTCTGATTGGCTGTTGAAAGTGAAACTGCCAATCAGAGCGATTTGTAATATTTCACCTATTATAACGGGTGAAATATTACAATCCAGCCATGGCCGATGCTGAAATATCATCGGCCATGGCTGGAAATACTAATGTAAAATGTAAATAGTTCTTTTAGTCTATAAACTTCTGACAACATGTCTCCGAATTTCCAAGCAATAAATTTGGTATTTTTTTCTGACAAAGAAACATGGCAAAATAAAAAAAGTGCTTTCAGACCTCAAATAATGTAAATAAAACAAGTTCATAATCATTTAGAAACAACAATACTAATGTTTTAACTAATGAAGAGTTCAGAAATCAATATTTTGTGGAATAACCATGATTTTAATCACAGCTTTCAGGCGTCTTGGCATGCTTTCCACCAGTCTTTCACACTGCTCCTGGCGCAAAAATTTAAGCAGTTCTTTACTAATAACTGATACCGCGCTTGGGTGATTAAGATATCACTAACTCTGACTGCAGGAGTACGACCTGAAAAACATGCATGTATGCAGCAATTAAATGTGAAATATGATGCTAGGAGTAGTAGTATAACTAATTGCTGACTGATATGTAGGCTGCCAAACTGCTAATTCCTTGTGGTGTATGCCGTACCTCAGGTATAGATATTCACCGGCAAGATAGACATACACAAGTATAATGCCCACAATTGCTGGAGGTGTCGCACTTGCGTGCTAGAATATAATTAGCAGTGAAACTCTTACCGTATTAAAGTGTAGTCGGCAAGATGACGTGTGCTGCGCCGAGTTCCCGCAAGGCGGCTCGTGGTGGGTGCCGGGGGTACTATGCAGCATCTCACCGGTATCGGTAGCAGGTGTGGAGGCAAGGTAATCCTGCAGGTGGTAGCGGTCAGGTGGGCGCACGTGTGCTAGTGCTAGCCGCGACCAGTGTGGGGTATCGCTACTCAGTGTAGAGCCAGGGAACATCCCGGCCGGAGGCGTCCCTGGTTACACTGAAGAAAAATGGCCGACGCTGACAGGCAGCGTGTGACGTCACAGGCCTATGGAGCCTTGCTTGGACAAAATAACTAACCGACGCGTTTCGAAGGGATGCGCCCTTCTTCATCAGGGTTGAAGCCCTGTGTAAGAGCTCTTCTTATATATATACCTCCGCTGCACATGTATGCCTGCCTCCCTGACCTCTAAATCCCGCCCCAGCTGCCTTGATCCGTGTGAGCCTAAAATAGCAGCCTATTGTTACACCGCAATATCCGACTCCCCTATAGTATCAAGATTATTCAAAATGTATGAAAGTCGCCCGATATTGCTCAGGACCCTACACAACACCCATATATATGGACCATGTTCAGAAATTATATATAAAAAATTAAAAATACATTTACCAAAAAAAAGTATGTATGACTAACTACTTTTATTATTAAAAATGCTTAAAACCACAAATGTGATGTTCTGAGAACACCCATCACATACTGACTGTGTGTCAAATAATGCACCATTAAAATATATGCATTTGAAATATATATACCATATACATACAAATATAAATAATATAAATATAATATCAAAACTATGTACAAGGCTATACCTACGTGTAAATGCATATAGACTACGTGACACTAAAAATTGGCAAATATTATGAGAACTGTCACACAGACTATAAAAAGCTGACCTTAGTCACTTATTTGAAAATACATATGTTAAAACCCAGATATAAAAATAAAAATATCAATTTGACACGAACCACCACATATCCCAATTAAAAGGCATGTAGCTCAAGTTCATGGTTAAGGCCATTAGGGGTAAGGCAGTCTAGCCTGAATATCCATTCCGACTCGATTTTAGACATCTGCTTCAGGAAGTTGCCCCCCCCTTGGATTTTGCCGGACCTTTTGAATCCCGCAAAATTGCACATCTTTAATACTCCTAATATGTTTCTCTATAAAGTGACGAGATAGGGGTGACCCAGGAACTCTTTCTGAATATTTCTCAGATGCTCCTTTATTCGTACCGTTAATTTCCTCTTCGTTCTACCACCATACAGTTTTCTACATGGACATTGGATCAAATAAATTATTCCCATTGAGAAACATGTAATCCTATCCCGAATCTTAAATATCTCAGTATTGTTGAAATACCTGAATGTAGCTTGACACGTTTTTTTAAAAACTGTATGGACACAAGAAAAACACCCCCCACACGGTATGAAACCCGTGTTAGGATTGGATTGCTGGCTCCGCAATGTATTCTGCTGATTGCAGGCCAGTTTAGCTGTAGGGGCTAGAAGATTATTTAACGTCTGAGCTCTCCTATACACAAACCTGGGATATGGAGGTAAATAATCCCCTATGATCCTATCCCTCTGTCTGTTGCCCAATGTTTCCAAATGATTCCCTGAAATTGCCTGTATCCTGCATGGAACTGTGTTGGCAGTTGTTTAATTTGTTCAGGGATAGTTGCCGTTCCTTGGATATTGGATCTAGGTTTGTGTACCAGGGTGCTCCTGGGTATAGCCCTTGCTTCATTCGCTGCCTGTTCAACTAGTGGCAGGGAATAGCCCTTCTCCAGGAACTGTTGTGTGAGGTACTCGGATTCCTGATCAAAGTCACTTAGGTTGGTGCAATTGCGTCGAATCCTAGTGAATTGCCCATTCGGAATGTTAGTGAGCCATACCGGCAAGTGGCAGCTGGTGGTATGGATAAAACTATTCGAATCCACCTCCTTGTGATAACATTTTGTGCGTAGGTGGCCCCTTTCCACGAAGATGTTCAAATCCAGGAAGTTGATGGTGCTATTGCTCACAGTGGGTGTTAACTCAAGGCCAAAATTATTGGTGTTTAGGCCAAGAATAAATGAGTCTGGATCAGACCTAGAACCCTCCCAAATAAGTATAACATCATCGATGAATCGACGCCACAATACCACCCCTGTGCGTAATACGCCATTTTCGTAAATGGCCGACTCCTCCCATTTGGCTACATACATATTAGCAAACGAGGGGGCGAACCGCATCCCCATCGCCGTACCCCTTTGTTGTAGGAAGAAGCGGCCCTCGTACATGAAGTAGTTGTGCTTAGTGATGAACATTATACACTCCTGTATATACTCAATTTGACTTATGGAGTATATCCCTAATTTTTGGAGAAAATACCCAGACGCCTGGCATCCTATATCCTGATTGATAACGGTGTATAGGGATTTGATATCCAAAGTTGCTAGGAGGTATTTGGGATTCCACTTGATCGTTTCTAAAATCTCCAAAGTGTGACCCGTATCCTTCAAGTTAACCGGAATTAAAGACATGCATTTTCGTAAGTGGGTGTCCACGTACCAAGATAAATTTGCCGTGAGACTACCAATGCCCGAAATGATAGGCCTCCCTGGAGGGTCTGTCAGGTTCTTATGCACCTTGGGTATATGATAAAAGAAAGCCACGTTTGGACTATGATTAATCACAAACATGCACTCTTTCTTATTTAAGATGCCCAATGATTTCCCCTTTAGGCCCCAAAAATTTAATTTTTTCACATACTGTGGAGTTGGATCACCCATTAATTTTCTATAGGTAGTTGTATCCCCGAGGAGTCGTTCTGCTTCCTCCTGATATTTGGCTCTATCTAGGATGACAATTTCCCCACCCTTATCAGCCGGGCGGACGATGATATCTTAAGCAGTTCTTTGTTTGATGGCTTGTGACTATCCATCATCCTCTTGATTACATTCCAGAGGTTTTCAATGGGGTTCAGGTCTGGAGAGTGGGGTTTTGATGTGGTGGTCTCTTAATTTTTCCCAGAGCTGTATACTTGAATCTTGCACTTGCACTTTAATTTCACACAGCTAAACTATGCATCCTAGTCTGTTTCACATACTTATAGTGTTGCAAGTACTGCTACTTCTAAGTTCCAGACCCTGGCCATATATATATATATACTGGAATTGTATACTAGTATTTTGATTCGAATGAGGTTCTGGAAGCACGCTTGCATTGTGGCTATACAGATTTATTTTATGCATTATCCACTGGTTTTTATGTATTATGTTTTTAGTTGCTACTAGATAACTACACTGATAACTCTGTACTTGTATATAGATTCCATATATACTTGCGATGCATATTTGCATTGGACTGTTTTTATATGTATTGTGCAGGATTTATTGTCTTTAACTATGAAGACTTATATTTATTTTCATTGCTGCGCCTCCTCTTGGCATGAGGCACTTTACATTTTATGAATTTGGATCAAAGTCAATAAAGATATATATTTTATTAATACTATATTACACATCCCGATCCTAGATTATTTTCTAGATTTAGTATGTCAACATACTTGAAAAACCCTTGACAGACACAACGTCTATGCGTACATATATAGATATGAATAGTATAGGAATTTTGAAACACAGGATCATAAAATCATATATATTTTTTTCAAATCCGGTAGTCTTACAGCACATATGTTGTTGGGATTTATTAAGCCAAGAGAAAAAGGTAAGGAAGGACATATCTTTATGGGAGCTGTATACATAAGGTGATAGAATGGTAATCAAGACTATTTGCACAGTTAGTTTACTAGATATTAAAATATTTAGAATTCAGAGTCCTCAGTGGTTGATACCTTTTAATGGCCAACTGAAAAGATGGTAATAAATTGCAAGCTTTCGAGACTACATATGTCTCTTCATCAGGCAAAGACGTATGTAGTCTCGAAAGCTTGCAATTTATTACCATCTTTTCAGTTGGCCATTAAAAGGTATCAACCACTGAGGACTCTCAATTCTAAATATTTTTCTATCTACTGGCTAACACGGTACCAAGATATATTTCTTTGCTTTACTAGATATTATAAATGTATTAAAAGAACAACCAAAAACATTGTAAAGGTCAAAGCTTCAACTGTGAATTAAAATGTGGCAAGTGGAACCATATGAAACATAGTAGAAGAAAACTGAAATAAGCACAACTAAAAAGATTTTGGAAATGACACTAACGAAAATTAAAATAAAATATGATTAAATGTACGCTATACGGAAAAAAAGATTAATACTAAAATCCTTTCTGGTAAATACAATTTAAAACTGATAAGAGAAATTTCACTGAATTAGTCATTCTTTCTCTAGATACTAATATTAAAGCATGACTTTGTCATGCCCAGTACAGGTCCTGAGGAGGCAGCACATGACACAAGAAGCCTTTCTTTAGTGCTTGTTTATTCTCTGTATAATATTCCACCCCCTTAGGCCCTGCACTAAGCTAACCAGTGTGCTAGGCTGGCCAGGAATATATTCACCTTTGCAACAAATGTTTAATATTTTTCAAACAAATCTAAAAAGGAAAAGCTTTGTGATAGGTCTTAATTAAAAATGTCCTACTGTTTTTTAATTACAGTTCCTATGCGGAATATGTGTAACAGGCAATCAACACAGGAGATGTTAACAGTTCTCTAGCGTGTAATTCCTAAAATTATTATTTTTTTCTTTTTACTATTTTATAAGCTTTGAAAGAATTAAAATGATATTATTGCATGCAGCAGTAGTCATAGGAGAATTTATATCAAGGCATAAACTCTACTTTTAAAGCGTAAAAAAGTCACACATTTTGGTTTATGCCTTATTTGTGTGAAAATTTGCAACTTTTACAATTGTACGGCTCTCCCAACAATTTTAAAAAGTGCATGTCGGGGGGGGAAACTACGGAATAGGTGCAAGTCAGATTGCATGGAGACTTTTTTAAGAAAAATTTCACACTGTTCGCTTCAGTGGGGCACTGGTGCAAAAATTGAAGAAGCAGCTCTGGACAGAAGTGTTGTATTTAAAAATGCACCAAATCTAACAAGTATTGTGTGAGATTCAAGGCCAATAATGACAACAAAGTCACAGGCAAATCTGACTTTAATAACTCATGATACATGCATCATGTAGGGGCAGATATCCTGTTTCTAGAGATGTGCCACTAACTGGACTGCTTGGGGTAGTTTTAATAAAATCCCTGTTTTCACTCCTGTAGCTATACAGGCAGTGAATCCTGAGCTGTATATAACCCGGACCACATTGCTGATTGGCAGCTTCCTGCGCACACTGTTAGCAAGTTTCCAATCAATGGTGGGGCTGAGGTTAAACAGATTAGCTGGTCTGACTAGCACACAACACCTAGTCTTCTAATGATAATCTCCTGCTTATAAAGCACTGATTGTATTGAAACTACATCAAATTGCTCAGCAAGTAACACATCTCTGGAATCAGGCTCTCTGCCTGTACATTATACTGCTCTCAGATTAAATATAAGAAACTTGCTGACAAATTTCCTTTAAGGCCTAATGGGGTAGTGCTGGACACAGGGCTTCAAAGAACAGCAAAGAGAGAGCCCCTGTGTCGTGCAATGCCCCCTCTCAGATCCTGCAGTATATCACATTGCATTAGTTTTCCATGAAGTGTTTCCTTAATATATAATTTGCATTTTGCATTTAGAAAATGAAGTCATGATGCATAAACATACTCATCCTACACAGTTCCCAGTATTTGGCTCTCACATGACAAGGCAGCTGCTGGGTTTCAGGCCGTCAGCTCATTCCATGTTGTAGAACAAAGTTTTCAGAAAACCAAATGCCTTTTCTGTTTCCTTTCTTTGAAAAATGTTTGAGTCAGTAAACAATCATCAGTTGTTTGCGGCCCCTCCACACAGCTGTGACCTTCCATAGAAGGGGAAGCAGACTCTCCATCACTGACATAATCCCATGACATTTCATTAAAGGGAATGTATCACCTATATTTTTTTCCATAGTTAAAACCAGATGCAAATTCTTTCTTTTCTCTTTTTGTTTTCTGATTTTTTCCTTCTATTTTCGGAACATACCGTATTTATAGGGCCTGCCATCTTGACTCAGCTGCTCATAACAGCATTCAAAGATATTTTTTACATCAGTTACATGAATAATAGGAATCCTCAGTCTGAAGTTGCTCAATTATTTCTATGGGAGAATGTTGTTGGCAGACTGTGCCCTGTACAAGAGAGGAGGTGCATCACATATTATTAAATTTTAGGGCACCATTCATTCCATGGGGCTGTACATATGAAAAGTGTTAAGATTAAAAAAAATATAAATTTCAATAAATGATCTAACATTGACAGGCACATAGAGGTGATGATCCTGCCCTTGAGGGCTTACAATCTACCGGACATTGGGGAAGGAGACAATAGGTTGGCGGTTGCGGCAGCTCCAGTGGTGGTGAGGTGACAGCGGGGTTTTTGCAGGCTGTAAACTTACTGGAAGAGATGGGTTTTTAAGTTCCGTTTGAAAATTCTGGATGTGATGGAATCGGACATCTTGGGGCACAGAAGAGATTTTGGGGATACTTGAGAGAAGTTTAGGAGGCGATGGTGAGGAACGTATAAGAGTGGAGGAGAGAAGAAGGACTTGGGAGAATCAGAGATTACTTTTGGAAGATATCAGGAGATTAGTTTGGAAATATAAAGAGGAGACAGATTAAGGACAGCTTTGCAGGTCAACGTTAGTAGTTTGTACTGTATATGTTGGGGAAGCCAATGAAGAGATTTGTAGAGGGGAAGAAGTCGAGGAGTAGCAAGAGAGAAGTGGATTAGTTCTGCAGCAGAATTAAGGATAAAATGGAGAGGTGCAAGACTGTTAGCAGAAAGGCAACAGCGGAGGATATTGCAGTAGTGAAGGTGGGAGATGATGAGGGCACGCACTAGACTTCTGGTAGGTTCAGAGTTGAGGATTATCTGTTAAAACAAGCTCCAGTGCCAGACCAAACTTCATTCTTTGAATATTGGAATTCATCTTCAATACACATGGTACCCCAACCAAGGAGAACCTGATAAAGAGACAACAGCAGATAGTGAATACAGAATCGTGCAGTTCTTTTGCACAGTTCATGAGGTGAGCACATATATATCTTCTCTGCTTTGTTTTTTAACCTTTAACTCTCCCTTTTTTGCATATCGTAGGTTTCCATGTATAATCGGAGGTAGATGCTGTTAACTACATGTAGATGTTATCTGTCATTGTAATCCTGCCTGTGATGATACCGAGATTATCAATAATTAGTGATGAGCGAATATATTTTGCACTATTTGTTACACGCACAAATAGTATAGTATTTGGGCTATTCACTACTCGGCGAGTAACTAGATATTTACCTCGGTAAATTCGAGTGACCCACCCAGCATATTTAGCGCTTTATTTGCAGCCAATGAACATGCTGGGCTGGTTTGCCAATCACAGTAATGTCAGTGCCATCTTTACTGAGGCAGTACTCTGATTGTCTGGCCTTCCAGCATCATTAGGACTATTTAACGGCTGCCGGTGCCATTTTGCTCACATTGCAGCTGGAAACAGCGTAGTTTCAGCATAGAAACAGTCAAAGGAGCATAGGGACTGTGATAGAAAGTGAGCGTTATTTATTCCAAAACGCTCTTTTAAGAGCTGAAGACTGTCAAGATTACTTGTTTTTGTTTGTTAGGTGGGGATTTAGTGCAGAGAGATTTAATAGGAGGGAGGGAACGTGGCTGAAAGGCAGGCACCTGGGTGTTCTGATCATTGCAAGTACATGCTACAGCTCTCAGCTAATTTCCACTTAAAATACCTAATATTTGCCTAGCAGTTGTCCGACTGGCACAATCCGGGTAGAGATAATCGTACAAGACAATTTAGCAGGGGCAATAATCTTCATTACATCACATTTGGAGTCTGTCAGCAAGTTGATTGAAAAAAAACATAATTTCCTATTGGCTTAAAAAATAGCATATTTTTATCTGGCAGTTGTGCGACTGGCCAATCCGGGTACAATTATTACGCGACAATTTAGCAGGGGCAATAATCTTCATTAATCCGGATTTGGAGTGTGTCAGCAAGGGAATCGATAGGGAGTACAAGTTTCACCATTGCACAATATGCCAAGTTTTCACAAAGTACAAAACATTAGCCATGTGGGGTAAAAATTAGTGACGGGCGAACCCCCCGATGTTCGGAATCGGCAGGTTCGCCCAAGTTTTTCTGTAAAGTTCAAGTTTGGGGCCAGAGATGACTCAAGCTTGTATCCGAACCCCGAGCTTGAACTTTACAGATATGGGATGGGGCGGGGGAAAGTGCAGTGAACTGCCGAGTGCAGTGAATACCACCGGAAGGTGAAGAGCGGCCCCATGAAAATGTGTCAGTTGGTGGACTTTTCCCCCCCTCTGAGTTGCACCTTGTGTGCGTGGCGCTGCCTCGTAATCCTTGTGGGTGATGAGAGCCGGTACCTCTGCCAGCAGTGTTGTCTGAGAGTAATCTTTTTAGCAACTCTTACACAATGACCCTCTGGCATACATGCACTGAAAATGGCGCGTCTGCCTCTGACATGGGAGAAGCAGATTTCTCCTTGTACCGTGGGTCAAGAAAGGTGCACAGCTAGTATTTCATGTTGGACAAAATGTGTTTCATGCAAGGGTCATGGGAAAGGCATCTGGACATGAACTCTGCCATGTCTGGCAGACTACAAAGAGTCGAACGTTCAGTCTCCTCACCAGGAAGAACACTAACCATCCCCTCCTTCTCCACCTTCTCCTCTTCAGGCCATCCATGCTGGACAGGCATGAAGTTTGGATTAGGAGTCCTCTCTGTTGTCTGTTACGCAGACCAAAAAGTCCTGTTCAGCCTTATCCTACTCCTCCTCCTCCTGTCCCTCGTCATCATCCAATATGGCATTAGAATATTGTGTGAGGCTGAGCTGTGTGGTATCAGCCACTGTAAAATCTTGCTGCATAGCCACCTGCTCAGCATTCAAAGCTTCCTCTTTGAGTGTTGTGAATTCAGCTTTTGGGCTCCCAGTGGTTGTAGAGGGTAATGCAGTTGTGCCTGGACTGCAGGTTTGGACAGGTGTATCTGCTAATTGCAAAACTGACTGGGGTATATAGCTTTGCAGTACTCTTTACTCCCTGCCAGTTGTCCATTGTTTTTGGAGGATTCACATCCCTTCTGGTCTCTCCTGTTCGCTGTGCTTTTCTTCAAAGATAAGTCCTGGCTTTGTTTTTGCTGTCCACCTGCTGTGGACCTTATAGTTCTGTGCATTTTCATGTTTTGTCTTGTCCAGCTTTATCTGGGAAGTATTTTTTGCAGCCTTGCTGTGTCTCTGGAGATGCAGATATACCCTCCATGTCTTTAGTCAGATGTGGTGTTTTGTATTTTCTGTGGTGGATATTTTCTAGTGTTTTTAATACTGACCGCATAGTACTCTGTTCTATTCTTTCTATTTAGCTAGTATGGCCTCCTATGCTAAATCCTGATTTCATGTCTGCGTGTGTTTTTTCCCTCTCCTCTCACAGTTAATATTTGTGGGGGGCTGTCTGTCCTTTGGGGATTTTCTCTGAGGCAAGATAGGTTTCCTGTTTCTGTCTTTAGGGGTAGTTAGTTTCTTAGGCTGTGTCGAGGGGTCTAGGGAGAGTTAGGTACCCCCCACGGCTACTTCTAGTTGCGCTGCTAAGTCCAGGGTTTGCGGTCAGTACAGGGGACACCTTCTCCAGAGTACGTCTCATGCTGCTCCAAGGCCACCAGATCATAACATTGAGATTCTGGAGCTAATGTTTTAATAGACAGAGCAGCGGGATGGTTACACTGACATTAGCGTCATCAGCACTCGCCATCTTGGAGCAGTACTCCAAGTTTTGAAGAACCTCAGAAATGTAATCGATCCACGTCCACACGGTTATGTGGGGGGGCTGAGTGTTACTCTGATGGGCATTGTGAAGCTGGATTTCAGACACCTCTCAGTGCTGCTCACTAAGCCTTGCCAACATATGAACCGCCTACCGCCTCAACACATTTATCGAACTATCCCTGTGTTGCCCATTCAAAATTTTCTTTATAACCACGATCTTTGTATCTTGTTCTTGCATGCTTTATGCATTTAATAGCCCTCTGTGTCTGTACTTTTACACATACTGGTGGTAACCGTTTAATGCAGCATTACATGAACACCCGATTTCTTACATTATGGCTGGTCAGAACATTGAAAGCAATTGTTACCATCCACTTTTCATGCCTCCCCTATTTCCTCATAGATTGTAAGCTTGTTAGCAGGGCCCTCATTCCTCTTGGTATCTGTTGTTTATGTGATTATTGTTATTCTGTAATGTCTTTTATTGTCTGCACAAGTCCCCTCTAAAATGTAAAGTGCTGCAGAATATGTTGGCGCTATATAAATAAAATTATTATTTATTATTATTATTACTATTATTATTATTATTATTATTAAAGGTTGAATTATAGCATGTGGGCAGGTCACAAATCAGTCGGTGACGAGGTGCCTGAGATGACTTTCGGAAATGTGTCTTGACAAACCGTACCTTGGCAAGTAGGTCCGGAAAGTCAGGGAATGTTTTTAAAAAATCACTGTACAACCAAGTTCAGCACGTGGGCCATGCATGTAATGCGTCTACCAGCTTGCCGAGCTTTAAAGCCGCCACCTAGTTACACCTATTATCGCACACAACCAGACCTGCTTGGAGGTTCAGTGAGGAGAGCCACTGATTGTTCTGTTCTTTTATCACCTTCAACAGCTCGGCTACAATATCAGCTTTATCACCAAAACAGATGAGCTTCAGCAGAGCCAAGGCAGTGCTGCAGACCTCCCAGCTGGGGAGTGATGGGGAGACTACTTTCGATGAGGAGGAGGAGAAGAGACAGGAACTGTAATATGAGGAGACTAAAACCCTGATAGAAGTTGGGAACGCTATTCTTGGTGTGGGTAAGATGTTTCATGTCCCAGCCTCTGACTCTGTCCCAGACTCCACCAAGTTCAGCCAGTGTGCCATAAAGAAAATGTAGTGTCCCTATCCACAAGAACTTGTCCACGTGTCTGTGGTAAAGTAGACCATCCCTGTGACTGTATTGGCCAGAGCATGGCTGGTATTGTTCAACACATGCTTATATTACCCGTTGACGGCTGCGCTGGGAAAATAAATTGGTTGTGGTTGCTGACTGTTGTGTCTGTGCAACTGCAGGTTGTGGGCAGGAGGCATCAGCGCCTGCTTCATAGACAGCAGATTTAAAAGGCTGTAACACAGGGGAAAGGGCAGTGGTTTCACCCTCAGACACAGATTTTGACCTAGGCGTTCTGCCCACCTACTGGAGTGCTTGGCTGCCATGTGCTTCTGCATGCTGGTGGTACTCAGGTTGGCAGTGTTCTTGTCTCTTCTAAGCTTGGTATGGCAGGTGCTTAAAATTACAGTTGTTTTGTCTGAAGGACTTTCAGAAAAAAACTGCCATACAGAGGAACAATGCACCCTTGGCCTGTTATCTAGCCAAGTGGGGGAACTCTGTGGAACAGTTGACCAAGTTCTCCCTCTGGTCAAATCACTAACTCTTCTCGCCTGCTATGGATCCAACCCTCTCTGCACTGCTGTGCTCGCTAGGTGTGCCAACATGCCAGGTTGGTTCAATTGCCTCATCATCGAGAAAGTCGTCTTCCAATTCATCAATCTGATCCTCCTACTGAGTTGAGATTTTAGGCTGACCTGATGGCAACTGTACATCATGATTATCTTCCACCTCTTCAGACATGAATTAACCTTCCCCAATGTGGCTGTCTCCTGGCCGTGGGTGCTCAAATGTTTGGGCATCACTCCACCTCTTCATGACCCTCTTTAATGGCGCACATTGAGAGGCCTTACAACTTGCAAGGGAATGTAAACAGTTCCTCAGAGTGGCCAGAGTTGAGGTCATATATGTCCTGGGATTCTTGATGGTGGGAGGAAGGAGGGCCAGGTTGAGGATTCAGAGGCCCTGCCTCTTGACTACTGAGACTGGCCCATGTGGAAGACTTTGTGGTGTTGCTTGTCAACATACTTGAGTCTTTGTCTGCCATCCAATCCACATCATCCTGGCAATTGTCTGGGTTCATCATCAGTGGTGTACGGCGCTGGCCACTTTTTGACAGGAAGCTAGAACGAGATCCAGTCACGTTCTGATCAGTAACAAGGCCAGGGCGGGCACCTCCACATCCATGTCCCTTAACGTCACCCTTTCTCATATTAAATGCTTTATGCTTATGAAAAAAAAATCCTGGCTTTATTTTTGACAAGTACCCTCACAGAGGGGTACAAATTCAATATATCTAGCAATGTGTGGCATTTTTTTAAAGATATTAGCTTTATTACACACAGCAACAGCAGACTCACGAAAATTAGAGATAAATAGTCATGTTTGCATATCTCTGCAGGCTTTGCGCCAGTCGCACAACTGCTAAATAACGATACACCTTTTATTAAACAAATAGAAAATGTGTAAACTTGTGCAGATTGGTCAATGGCACTCCAGTCTTTTTCCCTTGAGGAGGCTGCTTCCAAGTAAAATGAGGCTTGTACATGTTTCTGACATGGGTTTCAGGCTTGACTGACTGACCCTCGCTTGCATACACTGTATTCAGAATTTAATTCTAATGCAAAATTTTGGTGTCCTTTAGAATCCAATTTACTGACATTGATCATACAGCTCCCCCAACTCCTGTATTATATTCACTTTACAGCGGCTTTACTCGATATGACAGTTGTTGTTGGGATCCGATGGAAAAAATGAACTGTGGAGCTTACAAAATGCAGGTTTCACCGCACCTGCTGGCCCTCTGAAAATTGTAAGCAAGGGCCGCATAATGACATGGCGGTGTACATGGTGATGGCTGGCAAAGTCCAAAATTCAATTGGGCATGCTTTAGCTGGCATTGAAAAGGGATGAGGATATGTATTCTACTATCTGGCTAACTATTTGGCATGAGGGAGGGAGCTCCCAAATGTAGAAGTGAGAGCTCGCCCAAATGTATGATACAGGGCCACCTGAGGGCCCTTACCAAACTCAGTCTTCACGGCACCTGCTGGCACTCTGTTAATTGTCAGCTATGGCCGCATAATGACATGGTGCTGGACATGGTGGTGGTGGCAGGCAATGCCCAAAATTCAAATGGGCATGTTTGAAATGGCATTGTAAAGAGATGGGGAATATGTATTCCACTATCTTGCTAACTATTTGGCATGAGGGAGGGACCTCCTGAATGTAGGAGTGAGAGCTCTCCCAAATGTATGATACAGGGACACCTGAGGGCCCTTACCAAGGTTGTCAGCGAGGGCTGCATAATGACATGGCGATGGACATGGTGGCGGTGATGGGCAAAGCCCAAAATTCAAATGGGCATTGCAAATGGATGGGGAATATGTACTCCACTATCTTGCAAACTATTCTGCACGGGTGAGAGTCCTCCTAAATGTAGGAGTGAGAGCTCTCCCAAATGTTAAAGTAAAAAATAAAGCCCAAACACTCCGTGTGGACATATGCTAAATGGGATGTATTTTTATTTTGCGTTATATACATGTAATTATGAAAGAAATGTTTCTTAGGATTTTTCCCTTTAAAAAATTTTTTGGTTTGGTTTGGTAGTTTTTTTAAAAAAATCTATAAAACCAGCGCAATAGTCTAATAACATTATTCCCAGATATCATTTGTGAGTCAGAAAGGCATGCAGGCATCTTCTCCATGCTGTTCGCATTCTTTTTAGCTCTTTCCCATCTATTTCAGCTTTTTTCTCATGCCACTAGACCTGTTGGGTCCAGCAGAAAAATGTTCGGCTTCCCCTTGACTTGCATTGGATTCGTTATGAAGATTTTCCCGATTATTTCACTATTTCATCATCACTATCACTAATGCTAAGTTGAACATATGATGAATTTTTGATGTTGCAGCATTTCTGAACCTATAAGCTAAGTTATGTTACTATCATTTTTCATTGCCTTTTTTTTTTTGAGAATTTTTTACATGCATTTTCATTCAATTTTTTTTTATCTGCAGATATTTCCTGGGATTTGGCTTTGATAAAAATATATTGATAAAGCCGTTTCTACTATGTTTAAGTCAATTCATGCTGCAAAAAAACTAGACTAGGCAAGAATATAATTAATCTGAAGTTATACATAAAGAAAAGCTCTAACTTACCGTACCTCTGAAGGTGAGTAATATGCAGTATTTTAATTTAAAATGCAAATTCCTATTCATTCACTGCCAAAAATCGGGAACTAATTGAGCAATAAAACATAATTGTTGTGCTGGCCTCGTGATCATTCTTCACTTGAACAGCTTTGAATGACTCTTCATTTTAATTACAAGTTGAAAGATGGATATTGGAAACATTTAAGTGATGCACTGGAGCTAAAATAGGTCAAAAATCCTAATTTATTACTGACCACTGGAAGAAGCTCAAACAAAATGGAAATTTCCTAATTTGAGAGAAAATTCATTTTCATAATACTATAATAGGTTATAAGGCTGAAAAATATGCCTATACAGTTCAGCCAGGAAAACTGATTCTTTCCCTTTACCATCACATGTCAAATATCAGATCCAAAACATAGTGCAGTGGTTCCATTGACTATGTGGATGATGCTGGACTAAATGAGCATCCACAGTACAAAGCCGTTATCCTTACAGTACTATCGGCCCAGGACAGTTGTGAATAAAAAGCCAGTGACTATATAAAAGGCATTACAGGATTCTGGCAAGAACTTAACTTTAAGTTCTTCTCCATTCTGTGAGACGGCGTATATACTAATGCACTCGGATGACACCAATGTCCAATGCTTTGAATGCACCCATACACTTCTATGGATGCACATCATTCGATATATGCTGCCACTGCCAGTCGCAGAATGCAGTGATTTTTTTCATGCCGACTCGGCTTCAGAAAATTAACGTGCTTCCAATGAAACATAGCACTTGTCTGAGTTATACGCTGGCTACTCGCCAGTGTGAGCAATCCCTTAAGGAAACTGTAGGGCATGGATCCCACTGTGTTACTTTTCGGGTTCCACTGCCAAACATAAGGTATTTCCCATGCTGTCATCTGTGTGAGATTGTGGTGGACTTGCGCTTCACGGTGGTGTCCAAATGCCGGAAATGAACGTGAAGCCTGGATGACATGCACAAGTGTCACTTCCGGTAAACCTGGGCTCCAAAGACTGGAAATGAGGATTCCGGATGACATACAGGATTTAGATTCTGCATGCGTCACTTCCGGTAAATCTGAGTTCTACAGTGCGGTCCAAAGACTGGAAATGAGGTTGGACGCTGGATGACATATGGGAGAAACCGGAAGTGAGGACAGACGCTGAGGAACATGAAGGTGAGTAGGAATCTATATAATAGGGGCATTCCAATGGGGATTTTAACTTACCAGGCCTCAAAGAAAAAGGAGTCTTGACCTAAACTCGTAGGACCTGACATGTGAGCTCCCTGCCAATGCAGTAGCTCTTAAAAACTCCCACATTTGCAATTTTTCTCTCCCCTGATGAATCCAGCGAATGGGAGAGGAAACGCATAGGGAGATCCTGCATGACTTGGTGGGTACAATTTAGTAGCCTTACTTGGGGACTGCCCTTGGAAGGACAGGAGCACTGCAGGGGCAAGACAGGGGATATTAGAAACTCTCCCCCTTTCCCCCTCCGATTCATACAACTGATTTATGGGCTCCTGCAGATCTGCAACCTACAAAAAAGGACTTCAATTTTGGTGAGATCAAACCATTTATTATTGAGCAGTGTTAACTTTCAGCACTTTGTACTTTATCACTGTTGGTTTCTTTGTCTGGATTTATCCATTGTTTTTATGTTTTTAAGAAAACACACATTAAAGTTATGTTTGTTGACGATCAAATTAAGACGAGTAACTAAGTTAAAAGTTTTCTTTCTTTATTAGGGCAATTTGTTTCTGGCCTAACTAGGTCAGTGGCCCAAAAAGCAAGGTTATTGCTTATCTGTTAGTTTTGTTCTTTCTTGTTTTGTTATTATGTTTCCCCTGCCCCTTCCTCTTCCCCTCCTGTTCCCCTTTTCCCCTTCCCCCCTTCTCCCAACCACTTCCTTTTCTTTAATGTAGATGCATACTAATATTTCACAAATGCATTATATTGGTTTTGTTTAAAAAAAAAATTGTTAATAAAAATTATTTGAAAAACATTAAAAGTTATGTTTTAGTTTAACTTGTCTCTCCTGGCTAGTTTGGCTAATTGTTTAGAGATGACATTTAAGTGGGTCAAACAGACTGCACTTTTTGCTGATTTCTGAGATTGTAACAAAGACACAGCAAGAATAAAGGCCTTTATTTGAAATAAACACACAGACTCCTTTATTTGAAATAAAAACTCCCTACCCTCTTTTACCCATTTATTTTCAAAAATTAAATCACCATATTCCACACCTGTCAGATAGGAAGATAATCCATATCTGTCCCACGACAATCCGGATGGTTTGAAGAGCAGTCACATCAGTGATGCCGCTGTCCATGGCAGCTGTAACGGAAGCACTGCATGTGACCGGTGGTAACCTCAATGACATCACTGCCGGTCACAGGCAGGCAGGGCTTCTCACGCTCTGCTCAGCGTGAACCAGCTGTCGTGGAGAGCAGTCGCATCACTGATGGGGCAATTTTATTTCAAATAAAGGAGTCTGTGTTTTTATTTTCAAATAAAGAAGGTTATTCTAGCTGTGCCTTTATTACAATATGACTATGGGGTTATTAAACAGGACGTCTTATAAATGCCTCTCCATTACTAACCTGTGGGCTTTATGTTTGCTAACGTTACAAATCTGACAAAAACCCCACAACTATTACCCCACTTGTTAAGTGCCAGAATTGGTGCAACTAGTGGATGTACCATTTCTGGGATGGCTGAGAGCTGATGTTTTTAGAGCTGATGTTTTTAATATAGGAGGGGGCCAATATCCATGGCCCTTTCCTAGGCTATCATTATCAGATCTAAGATGTCTGTTTAGCCGTTGCTGGCTATTGAATATAGAGGGACCCCATGTCATTTTTGGGGGTCTACCCTATAATACCCAGTGATGGCTAACCAAACATCTTCAAGCTGATATTGGCCCATTCCCTGAATATTAGCATCAGCCTCCAGACGTCGGTTTTCCTGCTGCTGTTCATGAAAATTACGGGAGGACCACACGCTATTTTTAATTTCAATTTTTTATTTATTCAAAAAACATACATATTATTTCACCAGAATGCTAATGTTCGGGGTCCGTACAGGACACCCTGTGCTGTGTGCAGAGCCGAACCAAGAACACAAAGTTTAAACCAGAAGTATATCATCTGTGCCTGATAAAGCTTGGTGAAATGCTGCATAGCAGGCAATCACCTAGCTTACTGAATGTGGGCACGTCCTGCTCAATCACAGCCATGATAAGTATTGGCATGGCTGTGATTGGGGGGTGCAGCACGTGAGACAGCCTGTATAAAGGCAGGATCTCATGCTGTGCCGCCATTTTCAGTGTTGTCAGACAGGAGAAAAGAGTGCAGTCTAGTGCATGCAGCTCCTATCTAGCCTTTACAGCCTCATTAATATTGCTGGCATAGCCTAGTATACAGTGATGATCCAGCCTTGTGTATTGTGCTCATCCAGCCTGGTGCACAGTATATATATATATATATATATATATATATATATATATATATATATACTGTATATATATATATATATATATATATATAATTATATAATTTTTTTAACTTCCTTTTACTGTCTCCTGCTGGACTTGCTAGTAAATTTGGCACTTTTCCAATAGAGAGAGGGCATAAAGAGATAGCTGCAGCCATGATATTATATGTATACAGTTTTTATGAAGCCATGTTTTGAACCTGAAAGTATGCAACATTCATCACTCAGCCGTTCATTGCATGTATAGTACTTCTGAGTCTTTATATTAGACCATTACTTCAAAGAAACACACGCTACAGTGTTTTTTTTAATGCATATAAAAAATTCAGTTGTTTTAAATATTTATTACACATATTCACTTGTAACCATTTTAAGAAACTTCCACCATTTTCAACAAGATATATTGCAGTCCAGGACAGAAGTTTAAGCTAGGATTTTGTGGTGTTAAATCTTCGCATCTTGACCATGCTGAGGCGCTGCACCTGAGTGATACAGATTTAACAACAAGAAAGTCCAGCTTGAACTTCTGTCTCATACAACCAATTATTTTCATATGCATTGAAAAACCATTGTGATTTATGTTTTCTTGAAGTATAATCAATGGATCAAACTCATTCATTCAAATAAATGGGTTCTTGAAAGTAACAGACAGCACACAAATGTCTTTCAAGTTTGATGAGTAGGAGAAGTTTGGAAGTTTTTATTTTTATTTTGTACATGAAAAAAAAACAGATGCTGCTCTGATGGTAAAAACTGATACAATGACCAAGAATGGATGAAAATTTGTTTCAGCACACATTTGTTTCAGCACAATATGTTTCACAGAATCCGTAGCTTCTGGGAAAGAAGACACCATCAGGTGGCAGAGATAGAAGAAGCTAGGGGCACCAGCACTGCCCCCCAGCTTTTAGCACCACCCTCAAATGAATTGTCATCAGGGTGGTGCCAGAAGCAGTGAGTGACACCATTGAAGCGTACATTTGTCTGGAATAGATTGTTAATCCCATGTGTCACGGGGTCCTTCTCTGGTACCACCATCACACCATGTTGCATTTGGAGAGCCTCTGACATGCTAAAATAGCTGAAAAACCCACAAATTACCACATTTTGGAAACTAGATCCCTTAAGAAATTCATCTAGTGATGTACTGAGCATTTTAGCCTACAGATGATTTACAAAACTTTATAACATTTAGATGTGAACACAGAAGAACTAAATTTTTTCCACTAAAATACTGTTTTAGCAGTAAAGGTATACATGTGGTTATTTCCTGAGGAAGAAGTCATATAGACTTTGAAACGCGCAGAATAAACCACCATTCCTTATCTTCAATACGTCTGGAATCGTATTTATTCAGCAGCGTGGATTACATCCACAAATCTCCAATTTTACTGTTTAGCACTAAATTTATCATTTCCACAAGGGGTAATAGGAGAAAATGGACCCCATAGTTTGTTATACAATTTTTACTGAATGGCGAAGTACCCCATATGTGGTTGCACACTACTGTTTGAGTACATGGCATTGTTCGGATGGGAAGAAGCACTACTCCGCTTTTAGAACTTAGATGACATTTGAACATATTGTGGGCTCCATTAGCTGAGCACCCTGAGGTGCCAAAACAGCATAAACCCCCCATAAGTGACCACATTTTGGAAATTAGATTGCTCAAGAAATTTATCTAGGGGTGAATTGAGCATTTTTAACCTACAAGTGATTCACAAACCTTTATAATGTTTAGACGTGAAAACAAAAAATGTACTTTATCCACTAAAATACTGTTTTAGCACCAAATGTGTAATTTAAACTAGGGGTAATAAGAGAAAATGAAAATTTGTTATGCAATTTATACCTAATATGGCAGTAACTCATATGTGGCTGTACACTAGTGTTTGAGCACAAGGCAGGGATCGGATGGCAAGGAACACTACTTGGCCTTTAGAACTCAGATTCCTTTTGAATAGATTGTGGGCTCCATTAGCCCCCCCCCCACCCCCACCCCCAGGTGACCCCATATTGGAGACTTCACTGCTTAAGGATTTCACTTGGGGGTATATTGAGTATTTGTAGCCCACAGGTGCATTACAGAATTTTATAACATGGGATGTGGAAATACATCATTTTAGTGGTAAAAATGTAACTTTTGTATTTGATGCAAACTTGTCAGATACTCAAAGGTCAAACTAGACCCTGCAATTTATTGCTAAATTTCTCCCGTACCTGTTGATGCCCCATATGTCATCAGAAATTTCTATTAGGCCACGTGTCAAGGCTGAGAAGTAAAGAGTAGTATTTGACTTTTGGAGCACTGATTTTGCTAGAATAGTTTGCAAACAACATTTGTGGAGCCCCTAATGTGCCAGAACAGCAGAAAAACTCCAAAAGTCACCCCATTGTAGAAAATGCAACTCTCAATGAATTCATCTACTGCTGCAGTATGTATCTTGTAACATTCACACCATGCTTTATTCAGGAGAATTGCAAATGTTCCAATTTAGTGTCCATACATTATAATTTCATACATTGTAGTGCCCCCATATATTGTAGCATCCCCATACAGTGTGCTCCCACACAGTGTAGTGCCCCCTTATATTGTAGCATCCCCATACATTGTGTCCCCATAGAGTGTAGTGCCCTCATATATTGTAGCATCCCCATACATTGTGCCCCCATACAGTGTAGTTCCCTCATATATTGTAGCATCCCCATACATTGTGCCCCCATACAGTGTAGTGCCCTCATATATTGTAGCATCACCATACATTGTGTCCCCATACTGTGTAGTGCCCTCATATATTGTAGCATCACCATACATTGTGCCCCCATACAGTGTAGTGCCCTCATATATTGTAGCATCCCCATACATTGTGCCCCCATACAGTGTAGTGCCCTCATATATTGTAGCATCACCATACATTGTGTCCCCATACTGTGTAGTGCCCTCATATATTGTAGCATCACCATACATTGTGTCCCCATACAGTGTAGTGCCCCCATATATTGTAGCATCCCCATACAGTGTGCTCCCACACAGTGTAGTGCCCCCTTATATTGTAGCATCCCCATACATTGTGCCCCCATACAGTGTAGTTCCCTCATATATTGTAGCATCCCCATACATTGTGCCCCCATACAGTGTAGTGCCCTCATATATTGTAGCATCACCATACATTGTGCCCCCTTACAGCTTAGTGCCCCCATATATTGTAGCATCCCCATACATTGTGTCCCCATACTGTGTAGTGCCCTCATATATTGTAGCATCACCATACATTGTGTCCCCATACTGTGTAGTGCCCTCATATATTGTAGCATCACCATACATTGTGTCCCCATACTGTGTAGTGCCCCCATATATTGTAGCATCCCCATACAGTGTGCTCCCACACAGTGTAGTGCCCCCTTATATTGTAGCATCCCCATACATTGTGCCCCCATACAGTGTAGTTCCCTCATATATTGTAGCATCCCCATACATTGTGCCCCCATACAGTGTAGTGCCCTCATATATTGTAGCATCACCATACATTGTGCCCCCTTACAGCTTAGTGCCCCCATATATTGTAGCATCCCCATACATTGTGTCCCCATACTGTGTAGTGCCCTCATATATTGTAGTATCCCCATACATTGTGCCCCCATACAGTGTCGTACCCTCATATATTGTAGCATTCCCATACATTGAGTATATTGTAGTATCCCCATACATTGTGCCCCCATACAGTGTAGTGCCCCCATATATTGTAGCATCCCCATACATTGTGCCCCCATACAGTGTAGTGCCTTCATATATTGTAGTATCCCCATACATTGTATCCCCATACAGTGTAGTGCCTTCATATATTGTAGTATCCCCATACATTGTATCCCCATACAGTGTAGTGCCCTCATATATTGTAGCATTCCCATACATTGTGCCACCATACAGTGTAGTGCCCACATATATTGTAGGTAGCATCCCCATACATTGTGCCCCCATACAGTGTAGTGCCCCCATATATTGTAGCATCCCCATACATTGTGCCCCCATACAGTGTAGTGCCTCCATATATTGTAGCATCCCCATACATTGTGCCCCCATACAGTGTAGTGCCCCCATATATTGTAGCATCCCCATACATTGTGCCCCCATACAGTGTAGTGCCCCATATATTGCAACATCCCCATACATTGTGCCCCCATACAGTGTAGTGCCACCATATATTGTAGCATCCCCATGCATTTTGCCCCCATACAGATTAGTGCCCCCATATATTGTAGCATCCCCATACATTGTGCCCCATACAGTGTAGTGCCCTCATATATTATAGCATCCCCATACATTGTGCCCAATACAGTGTAGTGCCCCCATATATTGTGGCATCCCCACATTGTGCCCCCATACAGCTTAGTGCCCTCATATATTGTAGCATCCCCATACATTGTGCCCCCATACAGTGTAGTTCCCTCATATATTGTAGCATCACCATACATTCTGCCCCCATACAGTGTAGTGCCACCTATATTGTAGCATCCCCATACATTGTGCCCCATGCAGCTTAGTGCCCTCATATATTGTAGCATCACCATACATTGTGCCCCCATACAGTGTAGTTCCCTCATATATTGTAGCATCACCATACATTGTGCCCCCATACAGTGTAGTGCCACCATATTTTGCAGCATCCCCATACATTGTGCCCCCATACAGCTTAGTGCCCTCATATTTTGTAGCATCCCCATACATTGTGCTCAGCTCGTGCTTTTTGAGGCACGCACCCCATAAATTGTTAGTTAGGCTCTCCTTGCTACAGTACTGCCAAACGTGGTGTATTCCAGTTTAGGCACAGTGGGGCTCATAAGGAGGGAATATGTGGAATTGGGAGTTCACTGGATTTTATTTTTGAGGGGTGTTGGAGACGTGTCACTTTTCCAAAGTCTTTGTTCTACCAATAATACAATAACTCCCTATATTTTGAGTGACAGATGGCAGAACCGAGTAGGGGCTGTTTTTGTGAAAGATAAATTAGGGTTTTTATTGGTAAAATTGTGGGAATTTCACCCGCGTGGCGGCACTATTCTCCTAATGGCAGGCGTTTTTATGCGCATCAGCGGTCATTAAGGGGTTAAGTAACCCATTGTCTTTCCAGGCAATTTTTTCTTTAACTTTTTCCTCTCTTTCTTCCAGGGGCCATATCTTTTTAATTCCCCTATCGACAATTGCTGTACAAAGGATTGTTTTTCCAGCACGAATTGTAGTTTTTATTGACATTACAATTTTAATTTTTCCATGTGAATGACTAAAAATGGGGGAAAAAATCCAAGTGGGATAAAATGGTGAAAATAATGCAATTCTGCCACTGATTTTTGGGTTTTATTTTGCGGGATTTTTTGTGTCGTAAAAATGACCTGAAAACATTGACTTTCAAGGTCAGTACAATTGCAGCAATACCAAAAAAGTAGCCATTTTTCTGAGATATGCTACATTTTTATGTTTCTGTTGATGGAGCTGTGTGTTAGCTTGTTTTGGTATGACAAGCTGACAGTTTTATTGATAACATAGTAACATAGTAACATAGTAACATAGTTAGTAAGGCCGAAAAAAGACATTTGTCCATCCAGTTCAGCCTATATTCCATCATAATAAATACCCAGATCTACGTCCTTCTACAGAACCTAATAATTGTATGATACAATATTGTTCTGCTCCAGGAAGACATCCAGGCCTCTCTTGAACCCCTCGACTGAGTTCGCCATCACCACCTCCTCAGGCAAGCAATTCCAGATTCTCACTGCCCTAACAGTAAAGAATCCTCTTCTATGTTGGTGGAAAAACCTTCTCTCCTCCAGACGCAAAGAATGCCCCCTTGTGCCCGTCACCTTCCTTGGTATAAACAGATCCTCAGCGAGATATTTGTATTGTCCCCTTATATACTTATACATGGTTATTAGATCGCCCCTCAGTCGTCTTTTTTCTAGACTAAATAATCCTAATTTCGCTAATCTATCTGGGTATTGTAGTTCTCCCTTCCCCTTTATTAATTTTGTTGCCCTCCTTTGTACTCTCTCTAGTTCCATTATATCCTTCCTGAGCACCGGTGCCCAAAACTGGACACAGTACTCCATGTGCGGTCTAACTAGGGATTTGTACAGAGGCAGTATAATGCTCTCATCATGTGTATCCAGACCTCTTTTAATGCACCCCATGATCCTGTTTGCCTTGGGGCAAATAAGAAGTTTTGATTTTTTGCTTTCCTTTATGGCATCTACCACATGGACTAATTAATTTTATATTTTTATATACTGGACTTTAACAAATGTAACAATACCAAATATGTTTTTTTTTATTTCTTTATTTCTAATACAAAGTGAATTTAATTTTTACATTATTTTTTACTTTTTTATATTTTTCAAGCTTTTTCCATTTTTTACTTTAAGTCCTCTTAGCACTATTAGATCTCTTATCACAGTACTGCAGAAAATAAACTTGTCACTGAGCTTCACTGAAGTATCAAGGTAACAGCAACCTGATAGATGCCAATGCACATGAACACTTTAAACACCTATGTCAGCGGCTTTTAAGTGGTTAACAGCAGTGAGTTCAGCTCTGGCCGCTGCTAGTAGACAAAGATGCTTGATATGCAATATGAAGAGAGCTCAGCTCCTGAGCCTCCTCCAAAGGTGGGCAACCCTGTAATCACATATACCGTATGTACGTGATTATGCTTTGGGGGATTAAAATTGCATAAAAAATCAATTAATTCATTCAATACTAAATCGTCAACAACATCCTAGCAGTGTCACTTTTTCCATCCCAGCTCAGCTATATTCATACATGCTGAACATTTTATTACAAATATAAGCATTCATTACATATTCTCCTGTGTAAGCACAGTCACACTCTGTTTTCCTGGGAACTACAGGATTATTATCACTTATCAAATTCCTTTGGGCAGCTCTCAGATCTATCCACACCCAGTTATGCCTTCCTTTTTCTTCTGTATATTTTCTTTTGTAGATGAAAATATAATTTCCCCTTTGTTTAAGAAAGCAGCAATATAGTAGGTCCATACAATGATCAGCAGCACCAATTACGGTACACAACTCCTCTGATTCACACTGCATGCTTATATAGAAAAGTGATTGCGCAGTATATTCTACAAGCGTTAGCCTGACACACCTGACTCCTGCTGGGAATGGTGAACAGTAAGAAACCTATTTTCAGTGCTGAAATCTCATCTCTCGAGATCTTGGTCCTGAGATCACCATCTGCGCATGTGCCACCCCTGGCAGCGGCCATATTCCCAGAGTCCACCGCACACGCACAGAGAACAGTGGAATTACCGGGACTCTGGCCTGTCACAAAGTGTGGGCAGAGCCCGAGGCAGCACCGATGGGCACTGGAGACACCTGCAGCACTGGCCAGCAACCGCTGGGCACCCGGAGACATCCGGACACCCCCTCATCCCAGCCGGCAGCCTACACCCACGGTATCGGTAAGGCATGTATGCTTTGTAAGACGCACCCCCCATTATCCTCAACTTTGGGGGAAAAAAAGTGCATCTTACAAAGCGAAAAATATGGTACCTAGCTCTGTTACTCCATGGAGCGGTACTGTACAAGAAGGCCCTTAAAGCTGAGCTCTGTTACTTCACAGAGCGGTACTGTACAAGAGAGCACTTAGAGCTATACCCTGTAAGATGACACAGGAGTAGAGCAACAATGGCTCTAGTTGGGGGCCCTATCATTAACCCCCCCAGGGATGTCTAGGCTGGTGGTTGTGCTTGCTCTGAAACTCAGCTGTGCTAATTGCACACACGACTGGAGACAGTTGCTAAGCCAAGCGGGACTTCCCACCCTACACTGCCTGCCTGGACAGTCAATCGCCGAGCTAGAAGTGGCAAACGTGCTACCAAAGAGTGGTAGCGTATCCACTCACATAAATAACACAAATGACACTAGCACACCAGCGTGCGCCTCGGAGGACCTTTTATATGTTCAGGACATGTCCAGTCGGACTGGACCTTGCTTGTGGACCAATCCAGAGCTGTCACATTACCTGAGCAGCTGAGAAACGACCACCAGTGAGACGTCGCCACATCACGAGCATGCTCAGTAGGGTGATTTCTGGACTTAGCCTCCAGAGCGTCTGTTTGCCGCTGCCTATCGCTGGTTACCATAGACTTGGTTGGAATGCCAGCAACAACCAACCAAACAACACGAGCCTGAGCAAGACGCTGGGACCAATGTCTTTGCTCAGCAGCACCCACTGCAGCGAAAGCAGGATGGGACACCACAGAGGCAGACAAGGCTTGGGATCTACCCCGTGCAGAGGGAGAATCTCCACGCTTAACACATGTTGCTCCAACATGCTGGAAAAAGAATTACTAAATTGCTACTATAATTGGTAGAAGTTGCTCTTGGAGGATGTTTAGACCTTTTTTTATGTCATTGTCCTTAAAAAAAATTTGTGAGTGAGTCCATGTGGATGAAAAGCAACCTAAATAATAATGGTGTTAAGATGCTTTACTAATGGTATTAAACAAGAATCATGATAGCTCTCATCTTTTCGTCTCTGGACAATCCTTATTCCAGACAATCCAAACAGTCCAAATGTGGTTTTATGAGATAAATTAATTTTTCAGTATATGCAGAGATTGGATGGCAGAAGACTGGGTTAAAGTTATTTTTTCTGATGAAGCAACATTAAAGGATCATAAGAATACTTAGGTGTAGGGCTGCATTCCGGCCAATGCATTGGGCTCACTCACAATTTTGCCTAAGAACCCTGCCATGAATGAAGAATTGTTTCTAAACATCCTTCAATAGCAAATTCTCCCAACTATTCAGGAGCAATTTGGTGATGAACAATGTTTTTTTCAGCATGATAGACAATCATGTCAAAAGGCAAAAGTGAAAATTAAGTAGCTGCATGACCAGCTCTACCATCACCTACTGTATCCTCACCCATCCCTTGTATATTGTGAGCCTTCGAGGGCAGGGTCCTCTCTCCTTCTTTACCAGTTGTGACTTATATTGTTTAAGATTATGGAATAAATGGCACTATAATAATAAATAATAATAGCTTGGTGAATAAAATATTGACATTTTTGGTCCATGGACAGGAATATCCCCAAATCTCAATCCCAATGAGAACCTGTGGTCAATTCTCAGTTATCGAACAAACAAAAACACAGACATTATGATAAACTGCAAGTACTAATTAGTAGTGATGGGCGAGCACTAAAATGCTCGGGTGCTCGTTGCTCTGGTTGAGCAAATTGGAATAGTCGGGTACTCGACCCGAGCAACGAGCCCTATGAAAGTCTATGGGAAACTCGAGTATCTTTTCTCCGGGGAGTCCTTTTAAGGTCTAAAAACATCTGAAATGATGGAAACACTGCTCAAATGAGACGGGGACATAATGGGGATCGCCCTTGGAAGCATTTCTGACTCCTAGGTGACAGCTGTAAGCAATGTTGTCAGAGTTGCATGCAATTTTTACAGGTGCACCAAAAAACATACAAAAACGAGACCAAAATGGATTTTGCTGGGAAATATGTTAAGGTACAACCTTTCTAGGGTAATGACTTGTACATAAGGCAAAATAATGAACCCCAGACCGAAATGTTCCTCCACCATTTGGGATATGTTCACACTCAGCGTTTTTTACGCATTTTTCAACTTTAGCATTGCTTTCAGCCAATACTAATGCATTCACTGGAAAATGTCATTGTAACATTTAACAACCCTAGCTGGCTGTGTGGTGTGTGACACATAAAGAGACACAACTTGTTTCATTTATGAAGGATGGACTCTTAAAGTCACAAAGCCTATTTTTAAAGGTGCATCAGGTTGCATTAATATTCTTACAGGGACATTATTAAACAGAAGGTCTCTTTTGCTGTTATTGCCTATGCAGTGAGTGGCTGGGCTGCCAAGGATTACGACGCACCACAATACCCTTTTCTCAAGAGGTGCAGGAGGGCTTCCTGAAAAAACGTTGCCCTGCTATCAAGTCATATGCACCCCATGAATCCATTTAACCAAGGTACTGGATGGCCACAGGAAACCCCACTTCACATTATTCAGTTGGATGGTCCTGCCATAATGTTTTCTTATGTTTTAACAGCAAGGCCTGCCCTGCTACCAAGTCATATGCACCCGAATAAGTCTTTGAACCCAGGTACTGGATGGCCACAGGAAAATACACTTCACATTATTCATTTTGTAATCCCATACTGTTTTCTTATGTATTAACTCCAAGGCCTGCCCTGCTACCAAGTCATAAGCACGCCAATAAGCCTTTGAACCCAGGTACTGGATGGTCACAGGAAAACCCACTTCACATTCTTCAGTTGATCCTGCCATACTGTTTCCTTATGCATCGATTGCAAGGACCGCCTTGACCCAAATTTGCACGCAACACAATCCCCCCTTAGAAGAAACATGGAGGAAAGCCTCATTAAAAAACTGTCCCATTACAAAGAAGTGGGTCTCTTAGCCACTAAGTGCATGGACTGACAAACATTTCACCATGGGGGGTACATTTTTTAAAACTATTTTATGGGCATCATGGACACCCTTGCCAAAAATTGGAGTGGCTGTAGCAGCACGGAACACGTTAACCCGGATGATCTAGTGGCGGAGAATGATGAGACGTTGAGGAAGGTCCCATTAAAAACTAGGCCCAATTTAAAGGAGCGAGTCTCCTTAACTTGTAATGCTTATACACTAAGTGCATGGGCTGACAAACATTTCCCCATGGGAGTACATTTTTAAAAAATATTTTATGAGCATCATAGATACCCTTGCCAAAAATTGGACTGGCTGTAGCAGCACGGAACACGTTAACCCTGGTGATCTAGTGGCGGAGAATGATGAGACGTGGAAGGCCTCATTAAAAACTAGGCCCAATGTAAAGGAGCAGGTCTCCTAGACCTGTAATGCCCATACACTAACATTTCCCCCTGGGGGAGTAAACATTTTTTTGGTTTAAAATCATTAACGGTCATCATAAAAACACCGTTGCACAAAAAATTTGTGACTTTTGCATCACGGAATACATTCACCCTGGTGTTCGTATGGTTGTGGATGATGAGCATGAGGATAAAGAGGAGGATAACACCAAACAGACCAAATCAGGAAGCGTATACCCATGTGTGGTTGAGAAGAGGTGCATGAGAATACACCTACACAAAAAGACAATGTATTTGAGGTTATGTTTCGCTGTTTTCATTCGGTGGTGTACGGAAGTCTTGCCCAATCCATACTTGTTGATTTTTATAAGAGTCAGCCTGTCAGCATTTTCAGTTGACATGCGGATGTGCTTATCTGTTACAATTCCACCAGCGGCACTAAAAACCCGCTCTGACAGAACGCTAGCAGCAGGGCAGGCCAGGACCTCCAAGGCGTAGAGAGCCAGTTCATGCCATGTGTCCAGCTTGGATACCCAATAATTAAAAGGCACAGAGGAATCACGGAGGACGTTTGTATGATCAGCAAGGTACTCCCTCAGCATCTTCCCAAACATTGCACTTCTTGTGACAGCACCCCTTGCCTCTGTGGCGGCATTATGGGAGGGTCTGAGAAAACTGTCCCAGAACTTTGTCATTGTTCCCCTGCCTGAGCTGCATTGTACTTCTGTCTCTCTCGCTTGAACTCCTTGGTTGTACAATAAACCCTGACATCTGCTGCCAGCATTCTCAGATGGGAATTTTTTAGTAATTCTGCTACAAGGGCCCTCTGGTACTGCAACATTTTAGTACAGCTGTCTGCCTCTGGAAAAAGAGATTGAAAGTTCTCCTTGTAGCATGGGTCTAGAAGTGTCACCAATCAGTAATGAGTGTCACCAAAAAATTTTTTAATTTGAGGGTCACGGGAAATGCACCGCAACATAAAGTCAGCCATGCGTGCCAAACTGCTAACAGGCAAGACTTCCATGTCCTCACAAACAGGATGACTGACCATGCTGTCCTCCTCCTCCTCTTCATCCTCCTGCTCCCTCTCCTCAGCCCATCCACACTGAACAGATGGTATGACAGCAGTGCTTGTAGTACTGTCTATAGCGCATGAAAGTAGCTCCTGTTCTTCCTCCTTCTCCTCTTCCTCATTGTCTACCAATCCACGTTGGGACAACATGAGGCTGGGCTGGGTGTAATCACTCTGTATGGTTCCTTGCTCCATGTCCTCGCGCTCTGCCTGTAATGCAACCTCTTTAATTGTGAGCAGAGAGGTTTTCAGAATGCAGAGAAGCGGGATGGTGATGCTAATCATGGTGTCATCGCCGCTCACCATCTTGGTGCAGTCCTCAAAGTTTTTGAGGATGGTACATATGTCTGACATCCATGTCCACTCCTGAGGTCTTATGTGTGGAGTCTGAACTGAATACTGACGGCCTTGTTGATGCTGGTAGTCAACAACTGCCCTCTTCTGCTCACAAATCCTTTCCAACATATGCAGTGTAGAGTTCCAATGAGTGGGGACATCACACACTAGTCGTTGAGCCCGAAGCTGCTGAACTGAAGAACGGCAAGGGTGGCTGAAGCTGTAGCTGACTTTCTAAAATGGGCAGACAGGCAGTGTACTTTCACTAGCAGATCCGGCAGCTCCGGGTAGCTTCGGAGAAAACGTTGAACGATGAGGTTAAGCATATGGGCCAGGCAAGGTACGTGTGTGAGCTCACCTTGCCTCAGAGTCGCCACTAGGTTCTGGCCATTGTCACACATGACCATGCCTGGCTGTAGGTTTAGCGGTGTCATCCAAAAATCTGACTGCTCTTTCAGCGCTGTCCACAACTCTTCAGCACTGCGCGGTTTGTCACCTATGTAGATTAGCTTCAGCACAGCCTGTTGCTGCTTGGCTGAGACAGTGCTGCAGTGCTTCCAGCTTCTGACGAACTGTGATAATTTCAGACATGGAGGCTAAAGAGGAGGAGGAGGTGCAGTAGCTGTAGACTGTGGGGGCAACTCTGATTGACGTAGGGTCCGCAATCCTCAGCGTGGGAAGGATGTGC
This sequence comes from Ranitomeya imitator, assembly GCF_032444005.1. Classification (NCBI taxonomy): domain Eukaryota; kingdom Metazoa; phylum Chordata; class Amphibia; order Anura; family Dendrobatidae; genus Ranitomeya; species Ranitomeya imitator. Next base: position 108,501,986 of record NC_091287.1, on the reverse strand, counting down.
GTGGTTAGGTGGACTTTCCCAATAACAGCATTGTTGAGGGCATGGGTAATGTTGTGGGACACGTGATGGTGTAATGCCGGTACGGCACACCGGGAGAAATAGTAGCGACTGGGGACCGAGTATCTTGGGACAGCCGCCGCCATCAGGTTGCAGAAAGATTCTGTCTCAACGAGTGCTTGAAATAAATCGTAAAAGAAAATAGCAACCCGCACCACCGACCACCCACTGTGGTTACTTCCTGGTCAGATCACCTACGCTGGATCGCAGACCTCGGGTGCTAATAGCCTGAAAACATGCCATGTGGAGTATAAACGAAAAGAAAGTGGCAGCACTCACCGGTCTTCTTGCAGGTTATTTATTGGTGAGAAAAATCTTCACGGCACGGGGGTGTGTGGTTACAAAGACATGTGGGGGCTGAACGACGGCCGTTTCGCACCTCCCAGGTGCTTCAATGGGTTCAACAAGTGAGTGGACATGACGCCTTAAGAAGCGTGCACTGAGAGTGCACCTCCCCCCAAGCATCACACCGCCCACCTGTGGTACAAAGTACGTGAATAGTTAAAACTGTGCTGTGACACAAACAGTTAAAAACAACGATAGCAACAAAGCGTGAGTACATACATACCTAAAGTACAAAAAATATATATATATATTTATATTTGTATGTTCATTTTAACTCTTTTATATGGAAGTCTATCTATGGGAGCAATATAATAGCGCTATCCTGAAACATATGTGTTACTACTTCAAATTATCAAAACAATTTAAATACTGTTGGAGTATACCGAGTCAGATATGCAATATAAAGTATAAAATATACCGCAACCCTTACGTGTAGTTCTATAGGACCCACGTCATGGATCGCATAAATATTTCATGACACAAATACCATTATATCATAAAAGATATCAAAAAGGAGCATCGTCACCGATGAATGCGGAAAATCATTCATTAGACACAAGACTGACAATAGGGTAGGGGAAGGGGAGGAAAAAAAACAAACCACATTTATAAAAAGATCGACATGTCCGTTTTTTCATTTAGACCTGCTGGGCCCATAGCTCCTGTCCGCATAATCCAAATAGCTTCTCTCTGAAGTAGTAGATTGTGATGGTCTCCTCCTCTCTTTGGGGTTGGAACTTGCTCTATGCCTGCAAAGGTCAGCATTCCCAAATTATTATCATGTACATCTCGTATGTGATCAATCAGTCTTGGTACCCCTTTTCCTGTTTTTATCGATCTACAGTGTTCTCTAAAACGTGTATTGAGAGATCTGATCGTCTTACCTATGTAATATCTCCCACACGGGCACCATATAACATAGACAACGTGTTGTGTGCGACAGGTAATAAAATGCATCACTTTATGTGTGATAGGTCCTATATGTAAGGTTCTGTCAGTTATGTGATATTTGCAATATTTGCAGTGTCCACACCGATAATTCCCTTGAGGGGTGGCTCGTTCTAACCAATTGTTAGTTCTAATATTGGTAACGCGGTTCTGTATTAAAATATCCCTAATCCGAGTACTTCTTCTGTTCGAAATTAGAGGACCTCTAGCAACAATTTCAGTTAGTTCTCTATCTCTATTCAAAAGATGCCAATTGTTTCTTATTGCTGCCCTGATTTGTTGGTCCATGGGGCCATATTGAAAACAGAAAGTAAATCTCTTACCTCCAGCATCAGAGGCATATCCCGTTTCGTTATTCCGCGTTTCCAATTTGTTTTGTGCTCCCAACCAGGTATATTTGGGGTAGCCTCTAGTTTTTAACCGTTGTTCCAATTCCCCAGATTGTCTAAAAAAACCCTCCGATGTATTATTAGCTCTCTTTGTCCTTATTAGTTGTCCCTATGGCAATGCTCGCTTTGTATGACCAGGATGGTAACTATCAAAATGCATGAGCGCATTTGTAGCAACTGGTTTGCGATATAGTGAGGTGGTAATTTGTCCATCGATTATGTCTATAGCTATATCTAAAAAATCTAGATGTGATCCACCAAAAACTGAGGTGAAAGCCATCCCCATATTGTTGTCATTCAAAAAAATAACAAAATCATTGAAATTCTCTTCCGTCCCATCCCACACTATAAACATATCGTCGACATAACGTAAATACATCTTGATATGCTTAAGGAAACTATTTTTGGTGGAATATACGTATAATTCCTCAAAGTGGCCTAAATAGAGGTTTGAAAAAGTGCAAGCTACCGGAGTCCCCATAGCGGTGCCAACTATTTGTAGGTACCAGAGGTCCATAAATGTGAAAGCATTATGTGTCAAGATGAATATGAGGCTTTTACAGATGAAATCAATCACTTTTTGTTCTTTTTGTGTAGTATGCAAAATCCGGCTAATGGAATCGACGCCTTGTTCTTGTGGTATGCGGGTGTACAAATTTGTGACGTCAATAGATGCTAATTGAAAACCCGGCTGCCAACTGAACTGTTGGATGTGTTTTAAGAACACACTAGAATCCTTAATATATGATGGAATATGTGCTAACAGTGGGCGAAGTAGCCAGTCTATATATTTGGAGAGTGGTTCCGTAAGAGAACCCACCCCCGACACAATTGGTCGGCCGGGGGGGTTTTCCATAGCATTTTATTACCTGTCGCACACAACACGTTGTCTATGTTATATGGTGCCCGTGTGGGAGATATTACATAGGTAAGACGATCAGATCTCTCAATACACGTTTTAGAGAACACTGTAGATCGATAAAAACAGGAAAAGGGGTACCAAGACTGATTGACCACATACGAGATGTACATGATAATAATTTGGGAATGCTGACCTTTGCAGGCATAGAGCAAGTTCCAACCCCAAAGAGAGGAGGAGACCATCACAATCTACTACTTCAGAGAGAAGCTATTTGGATTATGCGGACAGGAGCTATGGGCCCAGCAGGTCTAAACGAAAAAACGGACATGTCGATCTTTTTATAAATGTGGGTTTTTTTTTTCCTCCCCTTCCCCTACCCTATTGTCAGTCTTGTGTCTAATGAATAATTTTCCGCATTCATCGGTGACGATGCTCCTTTTTTGATATCTTTTATGATATAATGGTATTTGTGTCATGACATATTTATGCGATCCATGACGTGGGTCCTATAGAACTACACGTAAGGGTTGCGGTATATTTTATACTTTATATTGCATATCTGACTCGGTATACTCCAACAGTATTTAAATTGTTTTGATAATTTGAAGTAGTAACACATATGTTTCAGGATAGCGCTATTATATTGCTCCCATAGATAGACTTCCATATAAAAGAGTTAAAATGAACATACAAATATAAATATATATATATATTTTTTGTACTTTAGGTATGTATGTACTCATGCTTTGTTGCTATCGTTGTTTTTAACTGTTTGTGTCACAGCACAGTTTTAACTATTCACGTACTTTGTACCACAGGTGGGCGGTGTGATGCTTGGGGGGAGGTGCACTCTCAGTGCACGCTTCTTAAGGCGTCATGTCCACTCACTTGTTGAACCCGTTGAAGCACCTGGGAGGTGCGAAACGGCCGTCGTTCAGCCCCCACATGTCTTTGTAACCACACACCCCCGTGCCGTGAAGGTTTTTCTCACCAATAAATAACCTGCAAGAAGACCGGTGAGTGCTGCCGCTTTCTTTTCGTTTATATTCTGTCTCAACGAGCCTAAAAGGCAACATTTTGAGGCCAAGCAGATGAGAAATTTTATAATTAAGTACTGTGGCCTGTGGGGCATTGGCTGGGTTTTTCTGTTTGCATTCCAATGACTGGGGAATAGACAACTGAAGGCTACGCTGGTACAAGGACATGGACGGTCTTGATGATGGTGCTGGTTGACTGTGGGCAACAACTGGTGCAGGGAAAGAGGCATCTTCACATGCACTGTAGACTAGGGATTGGCGTCTATGATAAACAGTTGAAGAAGCAGTGGTGTCACCTGCAGACAGTGTTCTTGGAGCCTGGGGTCTGGCCCACAAAGTCGGGTGCTTTGCTGCCATGTGCCTGATCATGCTGGTAGTGGTCAGGCAGGGAGTTTTGCTACCCCTGCTGATGCAGACATGGCAGGTGCTGCAAATGGCCTATTTGGTGTTATCGGCAGTCTTTAAAAAATAACCAGACTCAGGAAGATCTAACAGTTGGAATGGCAACTTCCATCATGTTGGTGTTACGGAGAACGGATGCATGCCTTCGGTCTGCGGCCACCACACTGTTTCTTCCTGCCTGTTGGGGTGCTATGTCTCCTTCCCCATGTGTGCTGCTGTCCTCGCTCTGTATGTTCTCCTGCCAGGTTGGGTCAATTACTATGTCATCCACACCTTGTCTTCCACATCCGCACCCTGCTCCTCCTCCTGACTTTCTGGCAATTGTGTCTCATCATCATCCACCTCTTGTGACACTTTCCCACCATTGCCTTCATGTGACCATGGTTGTTCAAATCTTTGGGCATCGCTACATGCGATCTTATATGGCCCCACTTCAAGTTGACCGGCCAAGAGTCCCTGAATCTTTAAAGGGAAAACTGAACAGCTTTTCTGAGTGTCCAAATGTTTGATCAGTTGTCTTAGGGCACTCGGCATGGTGGGAGGAAGGAGGATCAAGGTGAGTAATATGCGGTCCACACTCATGACTACTCAGACTTGACCGGGTGGAAGATGTGGTGGTGTTGGTTGTTAAGTGACTGGAAGCATTATCCGTTATCCAACCAACGACCGTTTCACACTGCTCTGGCTTCAATAGCGGTGTGCTGCTGTCCCCTAGAATCTGGGACAGGAAGGTCAAGCGAGAAGATGTGGGTCTTTGTTGTGGCCCACTTTCAGCTTGGCCACGGCCTCATCCTCTGCATGCACCATCAGCATCACGTCCACTTCCCCATCCCTTCCCCCTTGCCTTGCCCATTTTAAATGGACTACTGAAATATTTGAAAAGTTCAATACAAATGGATTCATTTTCAGAAACCTTATATGTGATCAGTATGCCTGAAAAGCAAGGATTTGGAGAAGAAAGATACACCAAGCGTCTAACAGAGATAACAGAATGTTTAAATATGTGGCTTTTTTTTACACCACTAAATACTGAATAGACCAAAGCTAGCAGACAAAACAATGCAATGTATGCCTGCAAAGTGAGGATTTTGACACCACAGATACACAGATACACCAGGCACTTGATGGAGATAGCAGACTGTTTAAATATGTGGCCTTTAAAAAAAAAAAAATTACACCACTAAATAATGAGTAGACCAAGGTTGGCAGACAAAACATTGCAATGTATGCCTGCAAAGCGAGGATTTTAACACCACAGATACACCAGGTGTCTGACGGAGATAAAAGACTGTTTAAATATGTGGCCTTTAAAAAAAAAAATTAAACCACAAAATACTGAGTAGACCAAGGCTAGCAGACCAAAAAAATGCAATGTATGCCTGAAAAGCAAGAATTTGGAGACCACAGATAGACCAGGCATCAGACGTAGATAACACTGATCAAAATGTGGCCTTGATTCTTTTGGGCCCACCAAAATTGGGTCAATAAGTAGGCTATGACACTAAGAAAAAAAATTGGACTACTAAAATTGTTAAATATTTAGCACAATGATATGCGATGCGTGTGGCGTACAAATCACAGTGATAAAAATAAGAACTGTAGCTAAATATTTTTGGGCCAGCTACAGATTTTTGGGGCAGCAATATGGTGTCCAAAAATGTTGCAAGACACTCCAAAAAATAATATAGTACCAAAAAAAAGGCAAGATTTTTATGCGCACTCACATCTGATGCCTGGAACCATTTTTTTTTTTTTAAATTGTTAGATTTCGACGCTCTTGAATGGCAATGACCTGGCTGTAGTCTGCAGCGTGACCAAGTAAATAAATGTAGAAAAAAGGGGGCTATTGATTGCTTTCTAATAAAATTAGCAGGTACAGTATAAGCTGCAAAAAAATAATAATTTTGCAGCTATGTGTATATAAAATATGCAGCAGACAGGAATTTTGAGGTATGCAGTGAGATCTACAGTATATACTCACATACCTACATAGTGCTGTAATCCATGTACCCCCAAATTAGCCCTAAAAAGCAGCAGCTCTCCCCATACTAGCTGAGTGTGGAGCAGAATGTGGCGAGCAGGGCGGTGCCAGATCTCTTATAGACCTGATGGCACTGTGCGGCCAGCCAATCACTGTAATACCACAACAAATATGGCTGCAGTATTAGGCTGTGTGCACACGTTGCTGATTTTTCGTGTTTTTTGTGTGTTTTTTTCGCTATAAAAACGCTATAAAACTGCAAAAAAAAGCATACATTATGGATCCCATCATTTAGAATGAATTCCGCAATTTTTGTGCACATGATGCGTTTTTTTCCGTGAAAAAAATGCATCGTGGTGAAAAACGCAGCATGTTCATTAATTTTGCGGATTTTTTGCGGATTTCCCACTATATAATGCATTGGGAAATGTCTGGAAAAATCCGCAAAAAAAACGCACCAAAAACACACCAAAAACGCAGTAAAACGCGCAAAAAGCGCATGCAGATTTCTGCAAATAGTTACAATGCTTTTTTGATTATATATATCCCTTTGCATCATAATGGGCCATTGTGATTGTAATACTATATTGCACAATGCACTTGCACTTTCTGTAGTGAATATGTGGTTTTGATCTGGTATATACATTTGGAATACTATTTACCTGGTGGTCTCTACACTGCCTTTTGTTTGGTGATCATTGTCATCTTTTATCATCCCTTCAATTTACGCATAATGTGTTTTTATTGGTTATTTAATAAAGATTCTGATATTTTTACTTGGTTCTTGTAGTGCTGTTTCTTTAGGCTTTTCTGGTTACTTCTTGTTGCACTGAACCTCTATATACAGGTCCTTCTCAAAAAATTAGCATATAGTGTTAAATTTCATTATTTACCATAATGTAATGATTACAATTAAACTTTCATATATTATAGATTCATTATCCACCAACTGAAATTTGTCAGGTCTTTTATTGTTTTAATACTGATGATTTTGGCATACAACTCCTGATAACCCAAAAAACCTGTCTCAATAAATTAGCATATTTCACCCATCCAATCAAATAAAAGTGTTTTTTAATAACAAACAAAAAAACCAACAAATAATAATGTTCAGTTATGCACTCAATACTTGGTCGGGAATCCTTTGGCAGAAATGACTGCTTCAATGCGGCGTGGCATGGAAGCAATCAGCCTGTGACACTGCTGAGATGTTATGGAGGCCCAGGATGCTTCAATAGCGGCCTTAAGCTCATCCAGAGTGTTGGGTCTTGCGTCTCTCAACTTTCTCTTCACAATATCCCACAGATTCTCTATGGGGTTCAGGTCAGGAGAGTTGGCAGGCCAATTGAGCACAGTAATACCATGGTCAGTAAACCATTTACCAGTGGTTTTGGCACTGTGAGCAGGTGCCAGGTCGTGCTGAAAAATGAAATCTTCATCTCCATAAAGCATTTCAGCCGATGGAAGCATGAAGTGCTCCAAAATCTCCTGATAGCTAGCTGCATTGACCCTGCCCTTGATGAAACACAGTGGACCAACACCAGCAGCTGACATGGCACCCCACACCATCACTGACTGTGGGTACTTGACACTGGACTTCAGGCATTTTGGCATTTCCTTCTCCCCAGTCTTCCTCCAGACTCTGGCACCTTGATTTCCGAATGACATGCAAAATTTGCTTTCATCAGAAAAAAGTACTTGGGACCACTTAGCAACAGTCCAGTGCTGCTTCTCTGTAGCCCAGGTCAGGCGCCTCTGCCGCTGTTTATGGTTTAAAAGTGGCTATACCTGGGGAATGCGGCACCTGTAGCCCATTTCCTGCACACGCCTGTGCACGGTGGATCTGGATGTTTCCACACCAGACTCAGTCCACTGCTTCCTCAGGTTCCCCAAGGTCTGGAATCGGTCCTTCTCCACAATCTTCCTCAGGGTCCGGTCTCCTCTTCTCGTTGTACAGCGTTTTCTGCCACATTGTTTCCTTCCAACAGACTTACCATTGAGGTGCCTTGATACAGCACTCTGGGAACAGCCTATTTGTTGAGAAATTTCTTTCTGGGTCTTACCCTCTTGCTTGAGGGTGTCAATGATGGCCTTCTTGACATCTGTCAGGTCGCTAGTCTTACCCATGATGGGGGTTTTGAGTAATGAACCAGGCAGGGAGTTTATAAAAGCCTCAGGTATCTTTTGCATGTGTTTAGAGTTAATTAGTTGATTCAGAAGATTAGGGTAATAGGTCGTTTAGAGAACCTTTTCTTGATATGCTAATTTATTGAGACAGGTTTTTTGGGTTATCAGGAGTTGTATGCCAAAATCATCAGTATTAAAACAATAAAAGACCTGACAAATTTCAGTTGGTGGATAATGAATCTATAATATATGAAAGTTTAATTGTAATCATTACATTATGGTAAATAATGAAATTTAACACTATATGCTAATTTTTTGAGGAGGACCTGTATATATCTGAGCACCCCTGGTATCTTGGTTGGTGGTGCATGTATGGTCTGGTATATATGATTTATGTTTGCAAGATGGTACATGCTTCAAATTGTATTTTTGAGCCTAGGGGTTACCTAGGGGTGCGTGTCCACGGTCCGTAATCACGGCACTTAGGACGGAGCGGAAAACCAGCTCCGCCCAATGCACCGCCCCCTTCTGTACGTGCTGTGATTCTGGATGTGTTCAGTGAACACATCCAGATTCACCGCACCCCATACATAGGGCCCTGTGATTTACCTTGCGGTAAACAGACATGCTGCAGTCTAAAAAGACGCGCCACATGTCCGTAAACGCAGGGCCACCGGATGAGAGTTTGCACGCATAGTGGAGACGGGATTTCATAAAATCCCCTCCTCTATGCTGTAACATCTGGATGCTGCAGGTTGAAAGCTGCCGCTGTATGCAACGTTCAATCCGCAGCTAATTCGCATGTAATTCTAAACGTGGACACATACCCTAATGCTTTCTCTATTGGCTTATCTATTTATGACCTACCCCTCCAATTTCTGTGTTCTCAGCTTAAAGCAATTTATTATACATTTCTTAATAATGAAATTGTAACACCAAGAAGATAAAGTTGTGGAATTATGGAAATCACAGAATCGATAGACATGATAATAATATGTAAATGTAAAAAAATGGAAATTACATTTTAAAAACATCTTGATTTATTTAGTATTGATTATGAGAGCCACGTGCAGAAATATATGCCTTTACACACCTTGCCATGCTGTCAATAATGTTATTATTGGTTGTTTGAAGAACTTTCTGCCATGATGAATGCACTTGGCAAAATCATCAAGATCTGCTGCTGGCAGCTCCTTTTATATTTTCCGACCAATTGCATCCCAGATGTGCTCAGTGGAAGATAAATGTCCAGAGATGCTCCAGTCCATAATTGCGTATTTAGGCTATACTCAGAGTAGCACAAGAAACATATGGCCTGGCATTACTTTGTTGAAAAATGTCTCCTGGCAGCCTTTGAGGAATTGCAGAACCACTGGTTCCACGACCAAATCAATGTAATGCAAAAATGTTAGCGTACCTGGAATAAAGACTAAAGGGATCTGGTTACAGTGCATTAGGCCACCCCACACAATCATAATCATGCTCCCTAACCTTGATTCCAGTTTTGAAAAGTAAGGTACTAATAACTAATGACTATTTTCTGGTCGTACACTGTACTTTGTATTGGCTAATGATAATTCTATTCACATACCATCTCTTGCAGAGGAGAAGTCTATTATAAAAGAAGGCAAAGTGAAGGCAAGTTGCTAAATAATGTGGTTTACTTACATATTTACCAGTGGACCTCAAGAGGCTCAAGGACCTCAACCACAGCTGTAGATAAAACAGAATTGTAGGTGAAGAAAAAGGGCGCACATATGGAAATAATGAGCATTTATAAATAAAAATGCCTAAACGTTATAGTTTTTTCCAGTGTAAACCATAATGCATAAATCAGAAGTTTCTCACAGAGGAACATAAACATGCCCAGCAGAAGCAGAGCAGAAAACTCACTAATAATTCACCATGAGTCACAAAACATTACATTATTAACCAGTGAAGTGCTGTATGGAACTACACTGAGGTCGCTCTACACCACTGCAAATATTACTAGCTCATCCACAGTCCACTTTACAAGTCCAATTACAGAGAAATCTTTATGTTTGGTAAATTCAGGGCAGATGGGGTAATATTTATTACACTGTCAGTTACAAATTCTAATTGACAGGTTTACTAAATACAGCTTGTTTGAGGAATTGTGATGTCCGAAATAACCCTGTAATGATTATATGAACACATATACATGAAGGCGTGTGTATAGCTTTTATTGCAGACAGTAGAGAGTTTTATAAATGCTAAAAGAGAAAATGATAAGAATATATACAGGGTACATTTCATTATTTTCAAGCTCCTACAGCAATATATATAATAAAGGTTTTTCATATAAGTGGTCATTTGCTGACCCCTGCCTGTCATGCCAACCCATCGGCATCCCTTGATCACGTGACAGGGGCGATTCCACCCACGGCTGTTAGAAGCAAAGGACAGCTGATCAAATCAGCTATCATGTGCTGGGAAAGAAGTGGGCTTAGTGCCAGAGCTCGCATCAAAGGGGGGAAGATGACCTTGGAAGTGCCTATACATCCAAGGTCGTAAAGGGGTTAAAGATTGAAAATGCCCTTACATTCTGCTAAACATAGTGATCTGCACCATATCTAACTGTAGAAGCGCATTTTTAGCTGACAGTAACATTACAACATGCAAACAAAATGCACCATGTAAATTAAAGTCCACATATATATTAACCTCTTCACGACATGCGCCGTACATGTACTGCAGATGCCGTATCTCTCCCTTTGATGTGGGCTTCGGTGCTGAGCTGACATGTGCCCTTGATAGCCACGGGTGGATTTGCGATCTACCCATGGCTGTTAACCTGTTCAATGCCACTGTCAATCTCTGACAGCGGCATTTAATGTGATCGTGCCAGAAGGGCATCGCTATTCCCGCCCATCTGCACCCAAATTACATGACCGTGGGTCGCCGATGGGTTGGCATGACAACCTGTGGTATGCAGGAGACCAATGTGGTTGTCATTGCCGGATTGCTATGAGAGCCTCAGCCGCTCTGTGGTCAGCGCTCATAGAAAGTGAACATTTCTGCTGTGCACAGGCGAACTGATCTGCCTGTGTGAAGCAGAGGTGATCGGATGATGGCAGCTTCAAGTCTCCCATGGAGACTATTAAAGCAAGGGAAAAGTAAAATAAAAAATGTTTTTAAAAATATTAAAAAAATAAAAAATATAAAAGTTTAAATCACCCCCAGTCACCCCATTCAAAATGAAACAATTAAAAAAAATACACATATTTGGTATCGCCATGTTCAGAATCGCTCAATCTATCAAGCTATAAAATGAATGAATCCGATCGGCAAACGGCATATTGGAAAAAATAAGTCAAAACGCCAGAGTTACGTATTTTTGTTTGCTACAACATTGCAAATGGTATCATTAAAAACATCAGCTCGGCTCGCAAAAAAAAAAAATAAGCCCCAGATCACGAAAAATGGAGACACTACAGGTCTTGGAAAACGATGCCATTTTTTTCTTTTTTTAACAAACTTTGGATTTTTTTTCACCACTTAAATAAAATAGAACCTGTACATATTTGCCATCTATGAACTTGTAGATCAGTTTTAGCATTAGTGAACATGGTAAACAAAAAATCCCCCAAAAAAGTTGTAGAATTGCAATTTTTTTGCAATTTCACCGCACTTGTAATTTTTTTTCCTGTTTTCCAGTACATGATATGGTAAAACCAATGGTGTCATTCAAAAGAACAACTCGGAAAAATAAAAAGTTATGGCTCTGGGAGAAAAGAAAAGCGAAAAGCAGAAAAGCAAAAACTAAGGCTGGTTTCACATTTGCGTTTAAATCTGCAGCGTTTTAAATGCATCCGCAAGTGGTGAAAAAAACGCATGCAAATGCGTACAAACGCTGCGTTTTTCGCATGCGGTTAAAAAAAGCCGCGTTTGTACACGTTTACATGCGTTTTTACCTGCGTTTGCGCTTTTGGTACGCATGATGAGAAATTTCACAAGCTGGTGTTTGTTCATTCTGCTTCACAAAAATCGGAATAAAAAGCAATCAAAAATGTCACGTGCCCGAAAATGTTACCAATAAAAATGTCCTGCCAAAAACAAGACCTCACATGACTCTGTGGACCAAAATATGGAAAAATTGTAGCTCTCAAAATGTGGTAACGCAAAAAATATTTTTTGGAATAAAAAGCGTCTTTCAGTGTGTGCCAGCTGCCAATCATAAAAATCCACTAGAAAACCCCTTATAAATAGAAATCAAACCCCCTTCATCAACTCCTTAGTTAGGGAAAAATAAAAAAATAAAAAAATGTATTTATTTCCATTTTCCCATTAGGGTTAGGGCTAGGGATAGGGCTAGGGTTAGGGCTAGGGTTAGGGTTAGGGCTAGGGTTAGGGTTAGGGCTAGGGTTAGGGTTAGGGTTTGGATCCCTTTGGGGTTAGGGTTAGGGTTAGGGCTAGGGTTAGGGTTAGGGTTAGGGCTTGGATTCCATTGGGATTAGGGTTAGGGTTTGGATCCCTTTGGGGTTAGTGTTAGGGTTAGGGCTAGGGTTAGGGTTAGGGTTTGGATCCCTTTGGGGTCAGGGTTAGGGTTAGGGTTTGGATCCCTTTTGGCTTAGGGTTAGGGTTAGGGTTAGGGCTAGGGTTAGGGTTAGGGTTAGGGTTTGGATACCTTTATCACCTTGATGGTGGGGGGTGGCTTATCAGTGTCTAGACTTGTTTTTCTCTATGAAAACGCATGCATTCAAAAACGCAACCAAACGCATGTGTTAAAAACACATGCGTTTACATAGACAGCAATAGGTTTTTTGACGCAATCGAACGCATGCATTTTTTGGCAGCAAAAAAACTCCTCTAGAAATTACTACATGTTGCATTTCTGCGCCAAGCCGCAAGCGACAAAAAGACGCATGCGTCATCAAACGCGGCCAAACACGTACAAAAAAAACGCATGCGTTTTTAATGTTAAATATAGGAAAACAAGACACATGCGTTTTTATGCGTTACAAACACAGCGGCAAAAACGCAAATGTGAAACCAGCCTAAAAAGGACTGCAGCATGAAGGGGTTAAAAATACATATGGGTATGTAGACATAAAAATAATAACATTATTTTGTATTTTCTAAATCTTTTTAAAACTGATTTTAGAATAGGTGCAATGAAGAATCTATGAGCCAATATAAGTATGTGATACTTTTCTAGTGACTAAAAGCATACTTAGCACCTCCTGATATCAGTTCTTTAGAATAGACAGAGTTACAATAAACTTCAGATGTATTTGTTATAGTAAAATATATATTAGCAGTTAGAATAGCTTGTTCATTTTGCTGGTGCTAGTTTTCGAACAATGAACGTTTTGTTGCTGTTCTCCACCAACTTTATCTTCAATACTTTGAAGTTATAGAGGTTTTGAGTTTCAGATGTACAGTAGGTTGTGCTTTTGCATTGTACCATAGGACAAGCTACAATTCCATTTTTTATGAATGGAACTTTTGTTATAAAATACTAAATGACTAATGTACTTGTGCCTCAGTTGTGGGCACACTAACGCACTGTACATCTGTAAATATGCCCTGTCTCTGCACTCCATAAATTGGCACACAATTTGAACAGTTCTAAAATGCATGTATAGAAGAACAGATATGATCCCTGTAAAAAAAGAGGAAGTGGCTTGCTATTTAGTAGCAAGCAATTTAACTTCTTTTCATATCCTAGAGCAGGAATCCCCAAACTTTAGCTCACAGGCCACATGGCGAGCCCCTGCAGTGTGTTTCGAGGATGTCTTTTTCATCAGGACATTAGTCCAGTGTAAAGCAGACAGCGAGAAGAGGACAAAGTGCAGGAGGAGGAGCCATGAAGAGGTTAAGGCTGCCTCCTACCTGTTGATGACGTCTTTCCCCTCACTGCGGCTGGCTCTGCCTTCTGATCTGTCATGCACTCAGATTTGCAGGACAGTGAGATGAACCGGCACATCAATGAGTGGAGAGCACAGACACTTTACACAGGCTGTTTCCACTGCTTATCTAGTGAGTGCTAGTAGCAGCCTGGGCAGACATTAAGACTCTGTCAGCAACTGGAGGCGGGTTCTATCCATGATTTCTAATGATGCTGATATTGTGTTGATCCAGGGAACTAGTCTGATTGCCGTATGTGGAGTCGGGAAGGAATTTTTTTCCCCAATGTGAAGCTTACTCTTTGCCACATGTTTTTTTTTGCCTTCCTCTGGGTCAACATGTTACGGCATGATAGTCTAGGCTATGGGTTGAACTAGATGGACTTAAAGTCTTCCTTCAACCTTAATAACTATAAGAAAACAACACAGCACAGATTTCCCCCCACTCCACCATCACTTCTGAAAGATTGCTTATGTCCCTCATGTGTCTGCACTTAGAATGAGAATGCAGAGCTCAGAGGGAGAACTGAAGGATTTAGGGCTCCCTCCCTCTCAAATAAAGAGCACATGTAGCCACTGAATAGCTCTCAGACCCATTATAAGGGGATGTCAACTTTTAGTAAGGCGTAAAGTGTAAAAATTACATAAAATAAATACATCGTTCACTCCCCCACCCCTACCAGGGTCCAGCGCCAGCTTCCCACCGGTGCTGCGGTCCCAGTGTTGTGACTACATCGGTCATGTAAACACATCACTGCTTTGGTCATCTAGTTGTTGAGCTCAATGTCGTTTGCCATCAGTCTCTACATGAGCTAAAGGCCTGGCTAACTAAAGCGGTGATGCACTATGTTGTCATGACACCACTCCTCTAGTAACAATCACAGGACCACACCTTGGTGGATATGGGGATGTATTGATATAGTGTGGTATAAGCTTAAGGGTAGGGTCACACCACCATTTTTTCCACATCGGGGTCATTATTTGAATCAAAGTTTGATCAGTGTCAGCTTTTCTCAGACACGGAGAGAGAAAAAAGTCCCCCCCTGTTCCATTCTGCCATTTCACTAAAATTGGACCAAACTCAGATATTATGCTAATATGGTTCAATCTTTTCAATAGCCCCTTAGACTTACATTGACATTTGGATCAAAATCGAATGACTCACATTTATTCTATGGATTACTCAGCTCAGGGGGAAAAAATGGCATGGGAATATCACCAATAGTACACTTACGAGAAAATAGGTTGTGTGCATGTGCCCTGAGGCAGAATTCAGACATCCATGTGTCCGATCATAAACTGCAAAGAACAGACTGGCCACCTTCCCGTTGGAACTGTCTGGAATTTGGGGAGCTATCCCATTGTCTCACTGGAGGTTAAAGGTACCTTCACACTCAGCAACTTTGCAATGAGAACTACAACAATCTGTGACGTTGCAGCATCCTGGATAGCGATCTCGTTGTGTTTGACACGCAGCAGCGATCTGGATCCCGCTGTGATATCGCTGGTCGGAGCTAGAAGTCCAGAACTTTATTTGGTCGCTAGATCGGCGTGTATCATCATGTTTGACATCAAAAGCAACAACGCCAGCAACGTTTTACATGGAGCGAGAACGATAAGTGAGTCGCCGTTATGTCACTGGATCGCTCCTGCATCGTTCTGGAGTTGCTGTGTTTGACGTCTCTACAGCGACCTAAACAGCGACGCTCCAGCGATCTAGTTTAGGTCGGCTCGTTGTCTATATCGCTGCAGCGTCGCTTAGTGTGACAGTACCTTAAGAGTATGTTCCGACTTCAGATGTGTCTGTCTTCACAGGTCACAGATACTGCTGAATAAAGCTGTGGAACAGGGAACCATTACATCATCCTCCACCATTCAGTTTATGCCGAGACTGGAAATCCTGCCAGGACCGTTTCGTGCTTTGAATCAATGTTGGCAACCGTCCAAAAATTTCAGATCAGTCTTAATAATACAACACTTTTTTGTCCTTTCCGTTAAAAAAATTGAAGGCGTTTGTGGGTTTTTGTAGCTGAAAAAACTTATACAGATGATTTTGACTATGATTACCATGGCCACAAAAAACCCATTCAAACCAATAATAAAAATGATTCAAATTGTTGGAATAAAATGGAAGTGAAGTTTATTTTGGGTTACATTAAGACTTAATAATATAATAAATCAATAAATTACTCAGATAAAATTGTCCAAACCTCAAAACACCAATAAACCAATCCACCTATAGAATGGGCGATTTTCCCACAAATAAACCATAACGACAGTAGGAATAATAAATAAAGGGAGGGAAGGTGGGATCTTCTTTTCTTCATATATCAAGCGGAATGGGGAAAGAACCACCAAGCAGGGCTTTTTATACTTTAAAAAAGACCGCCAAAATAATATTCCACCAATAGCAAACCATTAAAAAGGCGCCAATATAGCCAGTCAGAACTGGTCTGAACTGTTCCTGAGCTAATGACTCACTGACCTTTGTTTGAGCTTCCATAAACAAAAACAGCTTCAGTAAAAACCATAGAATAACAGAAGGCTATTCAGAGTTTATGTTGCCATGAGACCCCTGCCTTATTTTCTTATGTATTTGGGTGGGGGGAGCATTATTTTACAGTTATAGTAAATTCACCTGATGTCTCATATCAGATTTATTGGCTGTAGACATGGATCACTTATAATCATAATGATTTCTTTTTCCAATGTGTCCATAAGAACATTGTATGTAGGTGGATTTTTTGATAAGCTGTCCAGAAAAAATAAAAGTCAAGTTGGCAACCCTGCTTGGAATCAACTATGAGAAAAGCGCAATACAAATGTTTTGTTTTTACTTGTTGTTGTTACGTCGCATTCTCACATGACATAAAGGTCCTGGCAGGATATTCAGTTTCTGCATAGACTGATCAGTGGCGGAAAGATCTAGTGGCTAGACAGCACAGACAGGAGCAGGACACATGCAAGGTGTGTGTTGATGTAGCAGATCTGTGTGTACACTGTGGGCATTGTGGACACCATGAAAATGGCACCATACTGTGTAGGAACACTAACTGGCTTCACTAGGAGCAATATTTCAGTGTGGGCCCATGTAGAGGTGGGTGAGAGTACTGACTTAGCATAAATTAAATAAGTGTCCCTCATTCTTATCTTTCATAGTGGGGATGTAAATATATACCTATGAGGCTGTTCAGTTTGGGAGACCCACGGTTAATCTGTAAAACACGGATGGCTAAATTCACACAAAGGCCACATTCAGAAATTCATATATCATGGTCTGAAACTGTGATTTAAGGACTGACTGAGTCCCGTATCCACACCTTAACAGTGTCATATATGTCTATGACAGAGGCGTAGCTAGGGTTTTGGTCCAGGGGGGCGAAGCTTCTGAGTGGGACCCTAACCAGGTAACCTTGATTACAACTCGGTGATGCGCCCTAATAGTGGAGGAGGGCCTCAGCAGATGACCGCGCTGTTACTGAAGATAATCTCTATATAAAGACCAATATGGATATTACAGCCATATGGTCAGATACCAGCCCTACAGAACATAGATCACAGCACAGTTACAGATAATGAATTGCCGCTGACGTCCTTTCTGATGGAATCGTTAATTTTTCCCGTCTTTTCCATCTGGCCCAGACTGACTTGACAACTTGTTCCAGCAACGACTCACCTACAGAGAATACAACAAAGACACATTTCACTTCTCAAATTCCAGCCATCACCATCTATTCTAACCTGCACAAACTCCTCATCCTGCTGATACCCCAATATTGAGCCGCTGCTGCCGTATGTGTCCCTATTACTGCACCTGATACCCCAATACTGAGCTGCTGCTGCCGTATGTGTCCCTATTACTGCACCTGATACCCCAATACTGAGCTGCTGCTGCCGTATGTGTTCCTATTACTGCCCCTGATACCCCAATACTGAGCCGCTGCTGCCATATGTGCCCCTATTACTGCACCTGATACCCCAATACTGAGCCGCTGCTGCCATATGTGTCCCTATTACTACACCTGATACCCCAATACTGAGCCGCTGCTGCCGTATGTGTCCCTATTACTGCACCTGATACCCCAATACCGAGCCGCAGCTGCTGTATGTGTCCCTATTACTGCACCTGATACTCAAATACTGAGCCACTGCTGCCATATGTGTCCCTATTACTGCACCTGATACCCCAATACTGAGCTGCTGCTGCCGTATGTGTCCCTATTACTGCCCCTGATACCCCAATACTGAGCCGCTGCTGCCATATGTGTCCCTATTACTGCACCTGATACCCCAATACTGAGCTGCTGCTGCTGTATGTGTCCCTATTACTGCCCCTGATACCCCAATTCTGAGCCACTGCTGCCATATGTGTCCCTATTACTGCATCTGATACCCCAATACTGAGCTGCTGCTGCCGTATGTTTATCTATTACTGCCCCTGCTGATACCCCAATACTGAGCCACTGCTGCCATAGGTGACCCTATTACTGCCCCTGATACCCCAATACTGAGCCGCTGCTGCCGTATGGGTCCCTAACTCTGCCCCTGATACCCCAAAACTGAGCGGCTGCTGCCGTATGTGTAACTATTACTGCACCTGATACCCCAATACTGAGCTGCTGCTGCCGTATGTGTCCCTATTACTGCACCTGATACCCCAATACTGAGCTGCTGCTGCCGTATGTGTCCCTATTACTGCCCCTGATACTCCAATACTGAGCCGCTGCTGCCGTATGTGTCCCTATTACTGCACCTGATACCCCAATACTGAGCCGCTGCTGCCGTATGTGTCCCTATTACTGCACCTGCTACCCCAATACTGAGCCACTGCTGCCGTATGTGACCCTATTACTGCACTATTACTGCACCTGATACCCCAATACTGAGCCGCTTCTGCCGTATGTGTCCCTATTACTGCCCCTGCTGTGTGGTTCTCTGTGCCTTCTAAAGTCTAAAGCAACTCTCTATAATATAGTAATGCCAGGTGCAAGTGCCCTAGAAAACAGTGCCCATGTTTTGCCCCTGGAAAGTAATATTGCCCTGTGTGCCCCTTTGATAGCCACAGTAACCTGAGTTCCCCTATAACAATAAGTGCCCTGTAGTAAGGCAGCACCCCTATAGGCAGACCCTGTAATAAGGCAGCCCCCCATAGTCAGACCCTGTAAAAAGGCAGCCCCCATAGTCAGACCCTGTAATAAGGCAGCACTCCCCTAGGTAGACCCTGTAATAAGGCAGCCCCCCCCCCCCCCCCGTTGTGAATTCAGCTTTTGTGCTCCCTCCGGTGGTTGTAGAGGGTAATGCAGTTGTGCCTGGACTGCAGGAGTGGACAGGTGTATCTACTAATTGCAAAACTGACTGGGGTATATAGCTTTGCAGGATCCTTTGGTCAGTGCCAGTTGTCCATTGTTCTTGAAGGATTCACTTCCCTGCTGGTCTCTCCAATTTGCTGTGCTTTTCTACAAAGATAAGTCCTGGCTTTGTTTTTGCTGTCCACCTGCTGTGGACCTTAAAGTTCTGTGCATTTTCATGTTTTTGTCTTGTCCAGCTTAGTCTGTGAAGGATTTTTTGCAGCCTAGCTATTTCTCTGGAGATGCAGATATACCCCCCATGTCTTTAGTCAGATGTGGTGATCCGTATTTTCTGCGGTGGATATTTTCTAGTGTTTTATACTGACCGCATAGTACTCTGTTCTATTCTTTCTTTTTAGCTAGTATGGCCTCCTATGCTAAAATCTGATTTCATATCTGCGTATGTTATTTTACTCTCCTCTCACAGTCAATATTTGTGGGGGGCTATCTATCCTTTGGGGATTTTCTCTGAGGCAAGATAGGTTTCCTGTTTCTGTCTTTAGGGGTAGTTAGATCTTAGGCTGTGCTGAGGGGTCTAGGGAGTGTTAGGTACCCCCCACGGCTACTTCTAGTTGCACTGCTAGGTTCAGGGTTTGCGGTCAGTACAGGGACCACCTTCTCCAGAGTCCATCTCATGCTGCTCCTAGGCCACCAGATCATAACACCCCCCATAGTCAGACCCTGTAATAAGGCAGCACCCCTATAGGCAGACCCTGTAATAAGGCAGCACCCCCATAGTCAGACTCTGTAATAAGGCAGCACCCACAGTCAGACCTTGTAATAAGGCAGCCCTCCATAGTCAGACCCTCTAATAAGGCAGCCCCCACAGTCAGACCTAAGGCAGCCCCCACAGTCAGACCTTGTAATAAGGCAGCCCCCACAGTCAGACCCTGTAATAAGGCAGCCCCCCATAGGCAGACCCTGTAATAAGGCAGCACCCCCATAGTCAGACCCTGTAATAAGGCAGCCCCCATAGTCAGACCCTGTAATAAGGCTGCACCTCCAAAGGCAGACCCTGTAATAAGGCAGCAGCACCCATTAAAAAAAACAACTCAACTCTCTTCTTCCTGGTTCCTGCGCTGCTCCCGCTGATCTCCTGACAGCTGGCTCTGGGCAGTGACGTCATCGCACCCGCTGTCAGTGTCATCGACGTCAGACGCTGACACTGACAGGGAGATGATAGGAGAAGGAGCGCAGCTAAATGCAAGTACAGAGTACAGCTGATCTTCTGATGATGGCGAGGGGCCCACTTCTGGCACCGGGCCCCCCCACCTGCTCTGGGGCCCAATAGCGTAAGAGCAGGGAGATCGATTCTCCCTGCTCAGCGCAGAATGTAACTGTATCGGTACACTGCGTGCGCCGATACAGTTACAGTAGCGTAGCTCCGGGTGGACCCCCTCAGAGCACCGGGCGCGGGGCGCCCGCACCCTCTGCCCCCCGGTAGCTACGCTACTGGTCTATGAGGCTGTTCAGTTCAGGCCAGGAGTCTAGTGGTCAGTCCGCAAAATCATGGTCCGTGCAGGAAATGTGATACGCAAATGCCTTTATTCAGGGTTAGGTTATACTCAAGCTAACTTATTTTCGACCTGTGTACTGCCAGATATGAGCCTATGTGCTGTGAACAAAAATTGCAGCATGCAGTAGTCTAGTCTGGTCCAATATACTGGGCAGACTAGTGCATATAATTAGCTGACCGTTCCTGCAACCATCCGCTATGTGGACAAGTACAAAGAGCTGTACACAGAGCCAGTCAGTTTCCAAATTTGTGGACGTGACTGGCCCAAGTTTTACAATGGCTATATGAAATATGAATATAGCATAAAAATAGTAGACCCTCTGACCGAAAATAACTAAAATAACCCTCTAATGACTAGTGATGACCATTTAATAACTAGCTATCTGTTATTTTTCAAAATATGGCTTTTATAATTTCTTCTCACAGATTGTGGTTCACGACCGTTTTTCAGAGCAAAATGTGTCTCTCAATGTCAAAAAAGTTGGGGACCAATTTCCTAGAGGTTAGTTATTGTGCATTAATTACTCATTCTGGAAATATTAACATTATATTGAACCATTATTTAATTATTTATCTAAATTAAGTACATTTTGCAATTTGACAAAACTCTTAATTGAATTATAATTTAATTTTTCAGAAATTTTCATAGAACTTTAAAGGTACCTTCACACGTTGCAGCGTCCTGGATAGCGATATTGTTTTGTTTGACACGCAGCAGCGATCTGGATCCTGCTGTGACATCGCTGGTCAGAGCTAGAAGGCCAGAACTTTATATCGTCGCTGGATCACCCGCTGACATCACTGAATCGGCGTGTGTGACGCCGATCCAGCGATGTGTTCACTGGTAACCAGGGTAAATATCGGGTTACTAAGCGCAGGGCCGTGCTTAGTAACCCCATGCTTACCCTGGTTACCATTGTAAATGTAAAAAAAAAAACCACTTACTTACATTCCGGTGCCTGTCACGTCCCCGGCATCCGCTTCCCTGCACTCCTCCTGCATCCTGTGTCAGCGCCGGCTGGCCGTAAAGCAGAGCACAGCGGTGACGTCACCGCTCTGCTTTACGACCGGCGCTTACACAGGAGAGGAGGAGACGGAGAACAAAATTTCTTCTTCTTCTCCATTGTATGAGTCTGCAGAAATCGGACTGCACTCGGATGTCATACGGATACAGTTCGATGTTTTCCAAGTACCCACAGACATGAATTTCAAAGTGAATTCACAGCACGCTGCAATTGTTTTCACTATCAGTTTTTGACAGTGAAATAAATTGGTCATCAGCTCTGCCCCTTTGAGTAACATTGGCCCGAGGGCTATCTGATAAAAACGTGGGATAGCACTTGCTCGATGTACAATGTACATTCTGGTGTGAGTGAATCATTAGCACAGCATAACAGTAACTAACATGTGAACTATGCTAAATGCATGCTAAATGTCAAAAAGAAAAAAAAGAAAATAAAAGAAATCCATCATTTATTTTGTATTCTGTATTCCAAGAAAAAACTGGAATAAAAAATATCCTCAAAATGGTGCTAAAGCAAACTACCTTATTTTTACGGTAAATATTGTCTCACAAAATATTTGCCCTCACACATCATTGCTTACTTTTCACCCATGTGATTTCATTGTGCTAAAGTAGTAAAACTTAAAAAAATGTATAAATTGGGTATGACTGTAATTGTGTTAACCAGCAGAACACAGTTGTCAATTATACTGCATGGTAAACAGTGCAGAGAAATTAAATAAGAAAAACAATCCCAGGATTGCTATTTTTGTTAATGTCATACTGACATAGATAGGAAAAAAACACAGGCCCATCAAGTACAAGCTTTCTCAATCCATTATGCTCTTTTATCGCTAGTTTATTTATAACTCTCAATGCCATTTGTTAATAGATAAGCAAAGAAACCAGTCCTTTTTAAATGCTGACATAGTATCACCGCTGAGATGAGTGAATTTACTCCAGTGGAATTGAGTTCTCCTTGAATTCTATAAAAATAGGATTCTTCAGAATACAAATTTTCAGCAATTTGATGCAAAATGGTGGCCATTGGACCAGAAAATGGTTAAAAAAATTAATACTCACCTTTTACCTGTCCCTTAGCACACAACTTTGTCCTCTATGCTTCTTCTTTTCGCCTTTTCCCATTGTGTGCATACTATTCAGTCTGCTTCCATCTACACCAAAGCTTTCAGTGCAAGAAGACTACTGACATCACTGCGCACCATGCTGTCACGACGTGTCCACTCAGGATCTCAATAGATCATGGGTGACGTAGATTTTAAACTTGTAAGAGCCCGCAGAGACATCAGAGGCCTACTCTATTTCAAAAACCCTATGGTAGGCCTACTCTACTTCCAAAACCCTATGGTAGGACTATTCTACTTCAAAAACCCTTTGGTTGGCCTACTCTACTTCAAAAACCCTATGGTAGGACTACTCTAGTTCAAAAACCCTATGGTAGGCCTGCACCTATTTCAAAAACCCTATGGTAGGCCTACTCTACTTCAAAAACCCTATGGTAAGCCTACTCTATTTCAAAAACCCTATGGTAGGCCTATTCTACTTCAAAAGCCCTATGGTAGGCCTACTCCACTTCAAAAACCCTATGGTAGGCCTACTCTACTTCAAAAACCCTATTGTAGGCCTACTCTATTTCAAAAACCCCATGGTAGGCATACTCTATTTCAAAAACCCTATGGTAGGCCCACTCTACTTCAAAAACCCCATGGTAAAGTGAAGAAGGCCAAAGAAGATGAGTGAGTTGTTGAATGTGAACACAGTAGGTGATGAGGGTCACACAGTGGGACAGGTAAGCGGTAAAATGAGCATTAACTATTTTTTTACATTCTACACTTATAATGCTCTGGGATCTGTAGAGAACCCCAGAGCATAATAAGATACTTCAATTTGCATCAAATACATTCTATAGAAATCAAATTTCCTTGTTAAATTCTCGGGAGATTTGATCACCTTTACTTAATACTCTAATTGAAAAATACCCTTTATTCTTTAGATATCAAAATCACCTTTGCCTCACACAAAATGAATGTACTGTGGTTCTTGGAAGAAATAAATCATGTGCCAGGTCTTTATATTGATAACACATTTACTATACTTTTGTAAAGCTGATTAAACCTAGTTATTTTAATCTCTAATATAAGAGATACCATCCATCTCATTTAATAATCTATTTGCCCACCTTTTAACCATCTCTAGCTTTCCAAAATCCTTTTCAGAAAATGAATACCATGTTCCAAATTTGGCCTAACAAAGGATTTGTACAGGAATAAATAACTTAATGCGAGAAAACTGAATAAAACTTGCTAAAAATGTCATATGTATTCCAAACTA
This sequence comes from Ranitomeya imitator, assembly GCF_032444005.1. Lineage (NCBI taxonomy): Eukaryota > Metazoa > Chordata > Amphibia > Anura > Dendrobatidae > Ranitomeya > Ranitomeya imitator. The sequence goes on along the minus strand of NC_091287.1, from coordinate 108,477,749 downwards.
GTATGAGGGAAAAATACAACTCATCCAACAACAATAAAAACAATCCCTAACACACATACCATATTTTTCGCTTTATATGACGCACCTGATTATAAGACGCACCCCCAACTTTGGTGAAGAAAAAGAGAAAAAAATATTTTTTTATGGTAAATGGGGGTCTGTCTGATAATGCAAGTGTCCGTCTTGCAAATCATATATATTTCCCTCATCCTGGTATCTATATAACCCCCATCCTTGTGCTGGCACATGGCCCCCTTGTGTTGGCACATGGCCCCCTTGTGGTGCTGGCACATGGCCCCCTTGCGGTGCTGGCACATGGTCCCTGGTCACTATTTGCCCCCCGATGCTGATGACAGGCACATGATAAAATAACAAACACTTAACTCACCTTCCGATGGTAGCTCCGTGCTCCCAGTTCCTTGGTTGTGCTTCCTGCTTCCCGGGCATCGGATCATGTGACCTGGGCACACAGTGATGACATCACTGTGCTGTGCCAATCACATGATCGGATGTTGGCAGACACAGGAAGAGCCAGGGGGGAACTGGGAGCACAGAGCCATCATCAGAAGGTGAGTTAAGTGTTTGTTATTTTATCATGTGCCTGCCAGCAGCACCGGGGGGGCATATAGTGACCGGGGGGCCATGTGCCTGCCAGCAGTACAAGGGGCATATAGTGACTGGGGGCCATGTGCCTGCCAGCAGCACAGGGGGCATATAGTGATCGGGGGGCCATGTGCCTGCTAGCAGCACAGGGGGCATATAGTGACCGGAGGGCCATGTGTGTGGCAGCAGGGGGCATATAGAGTGACCGGGGGCCATATCCATGATTGGAGGGGGAGAGTGCAGGCACATGCAATACGTGCCACTCCCCTGTCAACCAACTCGGCATGGCCACAACACCGAGGTAATGGACAGCAGGTGCAGCAAATATTACATGAGGCTATTGAGCGGGAGCAAGCAACCTCCCGCTGTCTCTGCAGCCCCCCGCAGCCAGCCCACTCCACCCCCCTGACACCACTCCAGAGCTGCCCCCCTCCTCTACAGCACAGCACACAGATTCGGATTATAAGACGTACTCCTCACTTTCCCCCAAAATTTGAGGGAACAAAAGTGGGTCTTATAATCAGAAAAATACGGTATGTCCCAAAAAATGACGACTATTGGAATATAGTAACAAAAAAAATCAAAATGATTGTGTATATATTTATTGTGCAAATGTAAAATGCAACTGTTGTTTTAATTTTATTTCATAAATCAATAGAACTTGTGAAAATGAGCAGCTTAGTAATATATGTTATCGGAGAAATCAGCTTCTTTCTCCAACAGGACTGAGCTTTCATGTTCAAAATTCCCAATTCTGGTGTAAAATCTGTATTCAGTAATCACAGTTTTTTATATTACTGAGATAGGAGATGGCAGTTGGTGCTGATAAGATTCTATGCAGATGTGAGGGGGATGAGGAGGGAGGGGTTAAGCTTCTAGCTCCTCCCTCTACATAGAATATTATAAGTGCCAACTGCCATCTCCTATCTCAGTAATGTAATAATCTGTCTTCACTCAATACAGATTTTACCGAAGAATTGAGAATTTTGAAAATTTAAGCCAAGTACTGGTGTTGAAAGAAGTAAATTTCTCTGATAAGATATATTACACACTCTCTTATTTCCATGTGCATTATTGATTTATTAAATAAAAACTAAAACAACGGTTACTTTTTAAACAAAATGTATACAAATTTAGTTTTGTTATAATAGTGCTGACCCACAAAATACATGTATTGCATTATTTATGCTGCCTAATGAACTTGACAACATTTTAAAGGTAAAAAAAGTAAACTTACTATTTTTGTTAATTCCCCTAGGATAGATAGTCATAAAATGTAATTAATAAGTTACATGTACCCCAAAATGGTAAAGACAATTATGATGGGAACTCTGGAGCAGTTAATTCAGAGTTCTGCACGCCACTCTTTGAGTGCCAAGTTGATATGTTCCCTCTTTACTTCCAAGACAGAATTCCCACTGTTCCTAGAAAATTGGTTTCTTTTAGGTATTCTGACATGTTATATTACCTGCACTATGCTACAATCTTATGGACCGCAGCAGCGCTCTCTTCCTCTGGATGTATGTGATTTGTCCAGAGGCAGGGAGGGGGAAGCCAGCGCTGATTGGCTGCAGAGATCACGTGATATAGAAATTTCACGTAATCCCCAGGAGATTCAGTGCCAACACTGCTGGAACCAATGGTGAGTAAAGATGTTATTTTTTTACAATGGGGAAACATAGGGATTGAGAAAAAGTTGTTCTAGTAGTGGACAACCCATTTAAGGACTAAAAAAGCTTGATCTTTAAGCAGTTAAATCTACCATATTTAATTATGATAGCACTACATTTCTATGTGACTTTTTTATTTTTATTTTCATTCGTTTAGGTAAGACTGAACAAAATAATGCTTTGTTTGTTTTTTTCAGTCTTATGAGGACTGTGCTTTTCCAGATTTCCCTTAATGAAGTGCACATAAAGTATCCATAAAGCCGATTCGGTGATAAAAGGCTGGCAACGGTAAACGTCAAACATTTCGAGTATTTGTTTGTGCCTACAGGCCTATGGGTAAAACTGTTGTGTCAGTTTGAAACAGTGATAATTAGCTAAGCTCATAAATTAGCTATTTTGATGCTTTTAGTTATACATTAACATATTTACTTAATTAAATGATGTTCTTTTCAAAAATTCAAAATGTCATACAATACCATAATGAATCAAATTATACAACTTTACATAAGCATATTATAAATTTTCCAGCATGAAGACTTAAAGGAACAGTAACAAAACTGACACACTGTGCCTAGTCTGAGTGGGTGGTACATGACTCGTGTCCAGTCTACTCAGGTCTAAAGGTACCGTCACACATAGCGACGCTGCAGCGATACCGACAACGATCCGGATCGCTGCAGCGTCGCTGTTTGGTCGCTGGAGAGCTGTCACACAGACAGCTCTCCAGCGACCAACGATCCCGAGGTCCCCGGTAACCAGGGTAAACATCGGGTAACTAAGCGCAGGGCCGCGCTTAGTAACCCGATGTTTACCCTGGTTACCATCCTAAAAAGTAAAAAAACAAACGCTACATACTTACCTTCCGCTGTCTGTCCTCGGCGCTCTGCTTCTCTGGTCTGGCTGTGAGCGCCGGGCAGCCAGAAAGCAGAGCGGTGACGTCACCGCTCAGCTTTCCGGCTGACCGACGCTCACAGCCAGAGCAGAAGGAGAGCAGAGCACAGCGCTGGAGGACAGAGAGCGGTAGGTAAGTATGTAGTGTTTGTTTTTTTACTTTTAGGATGGTAACCAGGGTAAACATCGGGTTACTAAGTGCGGCCCTGCGCTTAGTTACCCGATGTTTACCCTGGTTACCAGCAAAGACATCGCTGAATCGGTGTCACACACGCCGATTCAGCGATGTCTACGGGGAGTCCAGCGACGAAATAAAGTTCTGGACTTTGTTCCCCGACCAGCGATCTCCCAGCAGGGGCCTGATCGCTGCTGCCTGTCACACTGGACGATATCGCTAGCGAGGACGCTGCAACGTCACGGATCTCTAGCGATATCGTCTAGTGTGACAGTACCTTTACACTAAAGCTTCAGTCACACGATCAGTATTTGGTCAGTATGTCACATCAAGACCAAGAGTGGGTGAAAAATACAGAAGTGGTGACGTGTTTCTAATATACATTTCTTCTGATTTTTCCACTCCTGGTTTTGGCTTAAGGCTTATTGTTGACAAATTACGGTCACGGTGACATTTTAGAACATTTCAATAATTTCTATGTACAAACGTTATCCATATCACAGTTTAATTTCTTGATAAGAAAGATTGTAGATTTACAAACTGTTATGGGTTTTTAGAGGCTATAGAAAACTAAACTAGTGGCTGGTCCTCAGTACAACCACCTGACTTGTTGGCAATGTTGACTGTCTGATTTTAACTACAATATTGCCAACATTTCTTTTGTTTCTAGGGATTTTTTGGCTTTGAATGGGTGTGGTTTATCATTGTGGCCAATTATGGGTGAGATGTGCTGAACGTAGACTGCCTTTGACAGAGTTTTCAAGAATTGGCCACACAAGTTATCAAAGGTGAAGTTACAGTTTTCATAAAGGCTGTTGTAACATCATATGCAACAGCTCCTGGAGCCAAAGAGAAGCTGACCCTGCCGAAGAGGAGCTGGGAGTGAAGAGAGGGGAGTAATACAATTAACATTTACCTATTAGATTAATTAGTCAGTTCCTATTGTGTTAATAGTTGATTTAAAAAATACTGAGGGCCAGTCAAATATTTGCTGAGTTTGGCCTTAAACATATAAGACGGGACTATTGGTAATTATTATTCATTATCTTCTTTTACTTTCAGAAACTAGAAAAGAAGTGAAATGATCAATAGAAAACCAGTCAGAGCAATGTTTTTTTAAGGCAGAAATCAAACATGCAGTAATTTTTATGCAGTTTTTTTTAGACAAAACCTAAGATAAAAACAAATTGAGCATACAGTATACCCTGCTATAAGTAAGTAAAAAGCAATAGTGCATATAAATAGCATAGGTACTTAGTAAACCCTGTTTTTGAATTAAAAAAAAGTGTAAAAGCCAGTGCCAAGGTATACCCAATCAGGACAGAACTCCAATTAATTTGTTTTGGTTTTGCTTTACTTTCCTGCAGTATGAACATGCTCCTACACGCTGTGTGTATACCAATTTATAATCCAGTTCATATCTTTTGTGGGTTTTTTTAGTCAAAGTAACAAGTGCATTCAAACAGCAATGTGAATATAAAGGGAGGACTTCTGTCTGTTGGATCCAGTTTTGGCTTTTAATAAAGAAAAATAATATACCAGATATTGCACCAAAAACTATATGTGTGTTTCCAACTTTAAATATGTGGCATTTTTACATGCATTTTAGACTGTTAAATAACGTTTCAATATAGAGGCCCTTAATCCATTGATAATCAATTTGCATAAATTTGCAGCCCAATTCATTATCTCTATCACTGAAAGCAAGTTGCGAAACTATCACATCTGTCAGAGGCCACAGGCTGAAGAAGGCTACTTTGGACAGATTTGGACAAGTCACTCCATCCTGCAGAGTCCAGAGGAACCCCAACATAGGTTCCAATACAGGTTTCTGTTCTTACAACAGGGTCCAATGGATTGTTTCCACTGAAGGACTGTCTGAAAGAGGAGCGAACCAGAGGCAATAAGTGTCGCCAAGCAGGGTCAAAGTCAAGAGGTCACGTCAAGAACAGAACTGTAAAACAAGAGGTTGGACAAAATTCACACCTTGGTCAGAAAACAGGAGACATCAAGAAACCAACACAGCAATGACCAGCACAAGCCAGGTAGCAAAACTAATTGACAGTCAGTGGAAGTCAGAGCAATGACAGTCAGTGGAAGTCAGAGACCCAGGGGGTTAAATAGCAGACAATCCTGCCCAGGGCTCTCAGAAAGGAGCAATCAAAACAACAATACAAAACAACCCAATAGCTCCCTGATCTAGTGCCACTAAAAATCCCATGAATATAACAGGCCTGAGGCTGTCAAGCATCACCCACAACAACCACAACAAAGGTGCGCCACCGTCAGTAGTCAAAGCAGAAACTGACACATATGTTCATATATAATCTTCCTACAAACTTCCTCTCAAACTTCTTTAACATGTCTTCTTAAAATGTATGGGTCCAGCCCAGCTATTTTTGTGAGAACCCATGGTATTAAAATGCTTCTAGACCCCATTATCACCATGTCATCTGGATGTACCAAATGCACCGAAGCCTCTTTATATGCCAAGTATGTTAAAGCAGTTTTGTCAGAAGATCTAACAATACAACATATGTACGTACATTAATATATAGATTTTTTTTAGACCTGGTAAGTCTGGTGTACTTTTTAAACTCATCATTAAAGCTGTATAATATTTTCTAAAAGTTGTAAAGCCCGATATTAGAATTACGGTAGTTAAAACAGCTCAGGTGGAATAACATTTACATCTTTTTTTAAAAAAAGATTATACATCTATTCTGACATGATTTTAAGGGTAAGAAGATTGGCCTCATCAGGCTTACATATTTTATTAAATATGCAGTTTGCATTGTAAAATCTGTTGCCAGATTCCCATTACAGCTGATGTTGTAGTTTGCATAAATGAAGTTCATATTTGCTTCTCTCCACTTAATTTTCAGCATTTTAATTTATCCACAAGCAATGTCCCATCCATAGGCATTGTCATTAATGGTCACTGTGACATATAACAGCATCCCTGTCCTTAGCAATCACATGTGACAAAAAACAGGAGGTGAGGACAGGCTTTTTTGCCGGATGATCAGAAGGTTGGAGGTCTGAATGTACAAGTTGTAACGTCAAAAGTTGCTGTTGGATTTCATCTGAGTGCCGGAATTTCTTGAAGATATCACAGTCACCCATAAGTGGAATTCTCTGTCTCCCCTGTAACATTTGGACCTTCAGTTTTAATTACATCAAATGACCAGCATACCTCTACAGAATACATAATGTAGATCAGAACTTGTAAACTCTGGCATATTTACAGTAAACAGCAGCTTCCTAAGTTCATGCATAAACAGCAGCTTGTCAAGGTCAAGCTTAGAGAACTAAATGGCAAAACATTTGATGTAAATGCTATCCTCTCTTCACTCTTGCCTATAATTTACATTATTCTGCCTATGGTTTTAATCTACAGCCTAAAAGCTAATTCAAATATCTTCTTTAGCCAGGCTTCAGTAAACACTACTACATATTGAGAAAAATTAAAGCAAAACCTGTATGTTTCGAACATCTGGCTTTAGCTCTTTCACGCCATGGCCAATTTCTGTTTTTTGTTTTTCATTTTTTCCATCCACACAGCTTGGTTTTTTTCAGGACGAATTGTACTTTTGAATGATACCAACAATTAGCAGATTTGGTTTCCAGTACCATCTCTATGCTGATGACTCCCAATTATACACCTCTACTCCTGATAGCACGCCTGCCTTTTTAGAAAATACTAGTGATTGTTTTATCGCTGTCTCTAAAATCATGTCCTCCCTCTATCTGAAACTGAACCTATCAAAAACTGAACTCCTTGTGTTTCCTTCCTCTACTAATGTGCCTATGCCCGACATTGCCATTTCCGTGTGTGGTTCCTCCATTACTCCCAGCAACACGCCCGCTGTCTTGGGGTCATACTTGATTCAGAGCTTTCATTCACCCTCCACATCCAATCACTGGCTCGCTCTTGTTATCTGCACCTCAAAAACATTTCTAGAATTGGACCCTTTCTTACTTTCGACTCTACAAGAATTCTCACTGTTTCTCTTATTCATTCTCGTCTGGACTATTGTAACTCTTTACTAATCGGTCTCCCTCTTACCAAATTCTCCCCTCTCCAATCTGCCTTGAATGCTACAGCCAGGATCATATTTCTCACCAATCGTTACACCAATGCCTCTACCTTGTGCCAGTCATTACACTGGCTATCCATCCACTCCAGAATCCAGTACAAACTTATTACCCTCAACCACAAAGCACCCCATGGCTCAGCACCGCCCTACATCTCCTCCCTGGTCTCAGCCTATCACCCTATCCGTGCCCTCCATTCTGCTAATGACCTGAGTTTAACATCCTCAATAATCAGAACCTCCCACTCCCGTCTCCAAGACTTTTCACGTGCTGCGCCAATTCTTTGGAATGCACTACCCAGGTTAATACAATTAATCCCCTATCCACACAGTTTTAAGCCTGCCCTAAAAACGCATTTGTTCAGACTGGCCTACCGCCTCAATGCATTAACCTAACTATCCCTGTGTGGCCCATTCAAAATTTTTACCATAACCAGGTTCCTCGTATCATGTTCTCACATGCTTTATGCATTTACTAGCCCTCTGTGTCTGTACTGTTACATACTTAGGCTGATAACTGGTTCATGCAGCATTACATGAACACCCTGTTCTTACACTATGTCTGATCCAAACAACTAACGCAATTGTTACCATCCACCTTTTGTGTCTCCTCTTTTCCTCATAGTTTGAAGCTTGCGAGCAGGGCCCTCATTCCTCTTGGTATCTGTTTTGATCTATGTGTTTATTGTTATGCTGTAATGTCTATTGTATGTACAAGTCCCCTCAAAAATGTAAAGTGCTGCGGAATATGTTGGCGTTATTAAAGTAAAATTATTATTATTATACCATTCATTTTATCCTGTGATGCACTTGAAAGTGTGAAAAAAAATCTAATTGTTTAGAAATTGCAAGAGAAGTGCAATTACACAATTGTTTTTTTTTTTTTTTTGCTTTTTTATGTACCATGTTTATTATACAATAAAACTGACATGGCAATATGTCCACTGTGATGCAATGACCCATGTTTCAGCCAGGGGGCGCTGTATGTGCTCCTCAGGATACGCATGGAGGCGTATCTATAATGGTGATGGTGAAACAGTGATCGGCAGGATTGTAAATGGCCATATGTTTCGTAGAGGGAGTCTGCGCTGTAAGCCTGAAGTAAGGTTGTTCTGGGACCTGTAGTCCCACAAATATTTGTGTTTATTTACTTAAAAGGGAGGCTTGCAGGGTTAGTTAGAGAGCTGGGCGGGTCAGGCTAACCACACACCTCCCATCCAGGGAAGGGGTTGCAGGTACATAATGTGACCATGGTGTGGTCACAGGTTGAGAATTTATGGATCTGTTTGGTCCATGTGCAAGGTCCTAGAACCCTATGTGTTGAGAATGATATCTCCCTGAATAGCACGTGGTGGGGCTTTGGCACTGAGTGGCCTGTGTGTTGGATGGTCCCATCTGGTGACAGACATCCTGAAGAGCGCACGGAGAGGCCATGTACCTACAGAGCCTGGGACGGCTTCTGTGTTGGCGAAGCCAGACTGCTAAGTAGTCAGCGTGAGGAGCGGAGCTCCTGGAAGGTAAACCCAGACAAGGAGGGTTGTAATATATGGCAGAGAGGTTTATCTGCTCCATGAACAGACTGGTAGTCATGATATGTTCATGGATGTAATAAAATGGACTTTATGTTATGTGGTTTATGCGGAGTTAATAAACCAAATAGACTATTTCTGTGAGAAACCATGCCTGAGTGCTTTAATCCCATTGCCAAGCAAGTGTCTCCCAACCCACTCAGGTAGCACTACCTCACATATGGTGCACAATACACATTTGGTCCTCGTCCTTTTGGTGGGATCTATTTATTACTGTGACCCCTTGTACTTGGTTTTTATATATTTACTTGCATAGGTGCTCTCCTCTCTTTGCCGTATTACGACCATCTAATTATTCTATTCTGGGGCGGTGGGATGTGGGGTGTTTTTCTCCCCCTTTTCATGTTATGTCATGGTTTACACTGTTACGCTTTGTTGTCCTATACCTCTTTTAATCTTTGTGTATTAATAAAGATTGTTCATTTTATACATTTACTATAGGCTCCCATTTCTCCTCTTTTTTCACTATGGTAATAGGGCGGGACTTGGAAGCCCTGTGGGACTGATGGATAAAAGGAAAAGTGTCTGTGGAATTAATATGTATGAGAATTAATGCGGAGAATGCGCCCCCTAGAGTTGACAGTCCTAAGTTTGGCATGACCAAAGGAAATGATGAACGGGCCCAACTTATGGACATGATGTCACCTGACATGTTCCACAAGATGACTGATAACAATGTGGTAGTTAAAAAGAGCGAAGTTGACACCCAGATAGAGAGGAACTTGAGGGTTCACCATATTGTGGGATGTGACACAGACTCCGGGGGTGACTGTGACGTGTGATTTCCAATAGCAACCGCTAGGGCTGAGTACAATGGTGTGCGGACAGAAGCACTGACACTGCTGAACGACAGTGCTCCACAAGGTGAAGTCAGGATGGCTGTGGTAGCCATACCAGAACGTATGACGGGACAGAAGTGTGGGTCTGACCAACTCTGGGACTTGTATAGTGATTTGGATTAAAAAGTAACCTTTAAGAAATTGTTAAAATCTACAATTACCATATACAACAAACAAAAATTAAAATAAGTGCAAGGTGCGAAAGACAAAAAACAATCAAAGTACTGTGGGATGCATCATACGCAGATGGGTTAATATACCATAGCACCCCTCTATCTGCTGTGTTTAGATCCTTAATAACCACACCACCCCTAATATTTACCAGACCTAAAACAAAATAGCAAAATAAGGGGTATGCGTATGTGCTATAAGGATCCAATTAGATTGGGATTAACAGTACTAAATCACCCCAAATCTGTGCAATCTCCACATACGAGGATGATCAGACACCCATTACTGTCTAAATAAATACAAATAGAACCACAGTAGAAAATACATTTCAAATGGGTGTAACTTATACTAGTCCAAGGATTCTGTACATACTCCTAGGGTCCAAGACCCTCCACAGAGAAGCCCCTCTTTTGAGACCACATAAAAAAAAACCAAGGTCCGAAATAAATAGGGGTTAACAGTGTCAAAAATGTCAATGTAGAGATGATGTCAATCAATAATGCAACTATTTTACAGCTTATGCATTTTCAAGAATCACCATCTTCCCCCTTAGAGTCTCAAGGGGATTGACACAATAAATAATAGGCATCTTAGAAAAACTGGAGAGGTCTCACCCGCATTGATGTCACCAGGGACATAACCTTCATCTGGATACAGCGGTGGACCACTTCTGGGACTTGGCAGAGCTGGCCAAAGGTGTGACCAATGAAGACGGGGAAGCTCCAGGATTGGGGCCTGACACTGTTAGATATGGGGACCGCTGGTTCCAGGATGACCGGGTGGTGGTGGCTCCCATTCAGACAGTGACGAACGCGGAAAAGAGTGCAGTAAAGCTGACTCGGGTACAAGTGGCTCCGGACATGGTGATGGTGTGAAACGGTTGTTTCTATTACTTTTAACACAGGCTCCCCAACGGCATGTAGAATACTGAAAAGGAAAAAACTTTATGAGCGTTAGGATTAACTAAATGCAGTAAATCTATAGTGCTTCCTTCCTTAACATCGCTTTGTTCCAATTCCCTGCTCAATACATTGATCTGTATTGTAGATGGATACTGAATACCTATATGCACTGTGTACCTCCTGGACATCTCTCATGACAAGTTTGTTCCTGCCACGTATGATGTCTCCTTTGTGTTTGGCTATACATCTCCAAATTCTGTTTTAGATCATTTAGTCCAGTTTACAAGTACAGAAACAGTGGTATATTACTCTTATTTTCTATTTCACTTTGTCCCTGCAAAAATATGTCTTTCTATTGTGGCATTGTGAAAGACATAGCTTGTAGGTTTAAGAAATTGGTTACATACAAAATTCCATATCGATCCACCCTTCTAAGTAACAGATTTTGCCTTAGAAAATAATGGGAATCCTATGTAAAGCATGAGACAGTCTAAGTTCAATTAGCAAAGGGTATAGATTATGAAACAGTTATCTTATCTTTAGGACTTAGCGTTTACTGCCTATCCGTATTGGATAGAGGCCTGAAGTCATTATTCAATACCGGTAATGGATATCCCCGCTAAAAGAATGTTCCCCAGATTTATGGTTTATGTTACTCGTTATTTAAATAGTAACCGCTTTAACTGTTTTAATTTTTATTTAATAAATGAATAGTACACATGAAAATAAGTAACTTTGTAATGTATCTTATAAGAAAAATTGGCTTTGTTCTTTGCGAGAATTGATCAGTTATTCATTTATTATCAAAATTCTCAATTCTGAAGTATGCAGATTGGAGGAGCTAGAGACAGAGCTGAATAGACTCAGAGCTGAGTATGAATTGATTTTAGGTCATTTTGGGGTCTGAGCCTAGTGTAAAAAAAAATTTAATTGCCTGAGTCTGGGGTGTACATCTATTTTGAAGTCTGAATTGCTGTTATGTTAGGAGTTTAAGTCTGGGGGTCTGGATTAATTAAATTTGTAGTTCTTGGTCTGGGATCTTAATTAATTTTGGAGCCTGAATCTAGGGTCACCATAAATTTTCTGTCTCTAAGTATGTGGACTGAATGTTTAAATTCTGTGTCTAGGATCAGTATTAATTTTTTTGTATTAAAGTTTAGATTCTGAATTAATATTAGATGTCTAATGTTTACCCCAAAATTATTTTAGACCCAAATCTTAACCACCTGTAATGAAGAACATGGGAAAATTGATATGCTAAAAAAAAGTCTACAAAAAATGTTTCTTCAAACATGATAACATACTTATTATGGCTGCTGAAATGCGGTCAGTAAATTTTTGCTATAGGCTGTGGTATTTATTTATCTATATTGTAAAATTATGTGTAATATTTTGCACAATTTGGTCATAGAAGCAAAGAAGAAAATAATCTTTATTCTTTATGGATCCAATTGTGTATATTTCAAAGAAACCAGTGTGTGCTACAGCCATACTTCTAGCTAAACATTTACGGTAAATAGGATATTTTACCAGATCTCCAAACAGATGTATCCATTTATCAAAAGACAGTCTTACAAACCCCTTAAGCTGTGCACGCATATCATGAATAATTTGTTGTTATATCTAATGAGATTTGTTTGACTATGCATTTCATTGAGAATTTAGAGTTTTGGAAAAGAATCAAACTCCAATGTAAATTATGCCATAAAGGCAGCATATATCATGTTACTATTGTCATCGCTCTCGATTGCCAGCCAGGCTCAATATAAGGAAACATTGGAATGATACCATTTTTGGTCACATGAAACTTTTACTTCGGCAAGAGTAATATAGTATAGCTGTTTTATGTTTTTTCTTTCTTTGCTCTGGTATCGTGAGTAATCTCTTAACCCTCCGTCACATACAATATTCGGACTAACGAGTTCACATACAATGTGCCTGTCAGGCGCCTGCTGGAAAAATACCTATAATATCTAATGTTTGCAATTTCAGTGCTCTAAAAGTGATCAGTGACCTTCATAGGGATGTAATAAAAGAGACTACACATAATCAGTTGCAAAAAAAAACATTTACTTAACATAAAACTAATAACTATGAAATACAAACTTTTCAAAACTCCCGCCAAATAGTCCCCAGTTCGACTCTCTCAAAAAAATGTACAAAGAAAATTTTTGAACACAAACTTAATTTTAAGGTACCTTAAGTACTATTAAAAACATATTCAATCAGAAGTAGATGCTGAGGTTTCCCCAGAAAAGTCACACTTGCAGAGCAAATAGCAAGAATTACACACCATTTTTGCATGTGTCAGGCAAATTGCTTTATGACATTTGAGACATTCATAATTTGAAAGCCTTCTGGTTCCGCTTTCCGTTTGGCAGGTGGTGCATCTCCTTCTTTTGTGAGGTGGTGCAGATGGTGACTTTTCACCATCATCTTCTGGGCGGAACCTTTTGAGCTGAACTTGAAGGCGAGAGGGGATACCGATTGTTTTCACGCTTCTCCTGCGTAGCTCTCCAAGTACTAGTTCATGGGCCAATTTTTTCAGATACAATCGTCTACGGAGTGGTTCAAGCTTGTTTTCAAGATAAATTACTTGTGAATTTATACCACCCAAATTCAACATAGCAAAAAATATGACCATTGGCCAGCGTTTGATGTTTCTGCTGACGTTGAAAGTGGAGCACATCTGATCTGCTGTATCCACACCCCCTTTGGTGGCATTGTAAAATGTAATTATCTCCGGTTTTTTTTCTGCCCCAGTCCCAGGATCGATGGCAGCATCATCATGAAGTGTTGATAGAAGAAGTACGATTTTTTTGGCATGTGGTACATAGGAAACTAAAGCCTTTCCATTATGGAATGCAAACATACTGCTGTACTGTTGTCTCTCTTTCACACTTACAAACTGTGGCGGCAATTCCCTTTTGTTTTTTCTTACAGTTCCCACATATGACAGCTTCTGAATTTTCAGATAATCAATCAGATCACAACTTGTAAACCAATTGTCAGCTGTAATATTGCGACCCGATCCAAATAAGGGTTCAGCCAGTCTTTTTACAACATCAATGGGTTTGTTGCTCACACAGTAAGGACCTTCTGGTTGTTTTCCTGCATAAACTTCCAGGTTGTAAGTGTAGGTCTTACTGGCATCAACAAGGGCATACATTTTTATTCCATATTTGTTTGGCTTTGATGGAATATATTGACGAAAGGCACATCTACCACGAAAACCAGGGAGCATTTCGTCAATAGTGAGATTCTCTCCAGGGTAATAACTTTGTTTACAGTTTACAACAAATCTTTGAAATATATCACGAATTGGAGCAAGTCGGTCATGTGTTTTGCGTTCGGTTCGGGTAGTTCTGTCGTCAAACCGAAGGCAACGAATTAGAATCTTGAATCTGTTTATGGACATAACAAGGCTAAATTTTTCAACTCCATCCCCATCTTTACCCCAAAGTTCCTCCAAACTTTGTCTATTTGCCCTATAAGCTCCTGCAAGGTACAGTAATCCAAAAAAAGCACGCAGTTCTATTTCATCTGTGGGCTTGATGGTTCTGTTGCAGATGTACTTGTCCTTTATTATGTCTATATATTGGTTGGTATATGTGACAATAGAGTCCAGAATGTCATCTGTAAATATACTGTTCCAGCATTCAACTGCAGTTTTTGCATTACGTGCAGTTCCTATTACTTCAGGAAGGTGAGTAATAATGTTTAAACGTTCCCTACGTTTTTTCTGGAATGGCTTCTTGTTCCATTTAGTATTTTTATCTTTTCCAATATAATATGATCCAACTTCTTCATCCTCACCACTGTCACCATCTTGCTCTGTTTCAGAATCCAGGACACATTCTTCCACCTCATCATGAGAATCAATCTCACTTTCCTCTCCTAAATCCTCATTCAGTGTGAGGTCTCTATCATCTAACAGCATGTTTGTTACTTCCTCAACATCAAGTTGTTTGGATAAATTGTACATTTTCCTCTCCATTTCAGCAGATAATCTGAAGCAAGAGAAGGAATATGTTAAGGAACTACTGTATATGCCTGAGCAGCACACTTTCTTTTATAAAATCTCCCTTATTTCTATGAAATATCCTCACATTTTGTGCTATACATTCATAAAACAAGCTAAATAAACTATTGTGATGAATAATAACATAAAATACCAACCTTACTGAATGTGACGTATTCACATACAATGAGCCTGAGAGATCTGTGCAGCTATATCCTCTCCCCTGAAGCTCTGAAATCCAACTGTGATATCAGGTTTCACAGACCTTCAAGAGACAGGAGACTACCTGGAGGGAGGGGGTTTCCTCACAATCTGGTGAGGAAGGAGAAATGAAAGTAAAAGAGAAGCGCCTGTCAGATCAGTTGTATGTGACGGAGGGTTAATAATAGTTAATCGTGGAGGCCCTACTGAACCATTAAACATTGACTCTAACAGATGCCTTTATCCTCCCTCTAGAGCAGGGGTCCCCAACTCCAGGCCTCGAGGGCCGCCAACAGTGCAGGTTTTCAGGATTTCTTTAGTATTGCATCGGTGGTAATGTGATCATCTGCACAGGTGATGATTCCAACCCCTGTGCAATACTAAGGAAATCCTGAAAACCTGCACTGTTGGCGGCCCTCGAGGCCTGGAGTTGGGGAACACTGCTCTAGAGAGGCAAAATATATGAACAAAAGAAAGTTAAAGGGAACCTGTCACATTGTACATCTGATGTTAAGAACTGGCGGAACGCACCAAGTATAGATGATATGAAACTAGGTGCGTTCGCAGTCCGATGTCCACCGTGAAGGTAAAAACCCTGCTGCTAGTAAGACGGACTATATGGCGGTACTATAAGTATACACACATGGGTTAACTTCACCCAGCGTGAAGGAAGCGATCCTGTTGCGTCACAGGACCGCGGTACCGCACATAGAGCGCGAGCAAGAAGTCAGCGAACACAACCCCTACTCAGGATTGAAGTCCGATTAGATCACTTGCTGGCACAACACCGCAACTGGGTGTGTAAGGAAACTATTAAAATAGTATATAAAGGCACAAGAGTGCGTGCAGTGCCGCACTGACGGACGCCACTAACCACCCAGGCTTGGGTAAGGAAAGCGCAGAGGAAGCGCACGGCTCCGTACAGGCGGACACAGCAACTGGACGCTGTGATGTGTGTTAAGTACAGATGTGTTATGAACTGATGATTCAGAACCACAATGGACCTGGTGGTTAAGAGCACACAAAGTGACCTGATAGTTACTAATAACATAGGACGAGCTCTGAGACGTGTGAACTCTGCTGACCGCAATCCCTAATCCTATCACACCACACTAGAGGTAGCCGTGGAGCGCTCCTGACCAGACCTAGGCTCCTCGGGCACAGCCTGAGAAACTAGCTAGCCCTGAAGATAGAAAAATAAGCCTACCTTGCCTCAGAGAAATTCCCCAAAGGAAAAGGCAGCACCCCACATATAATGACTGTGAGTAAAGATGAAAATACAAACACAGAGATGAAATAGATTTTAGCAAAGTGAGGCCCGACTTACTGAATAGACCGAGGATAGGAAAGATAGCTTTGCGGTCAGCACAAAAACCTACAAACAACCACGCAGAGGGCGCAAAAAGACCCTCCGCACCGACTAACGGTACGGAGGTGCTTCCTCTGCGTCCCAGAGCTTCCAGCAAGCAAGACAAACCAAAATAGCAAGCTGGACAGAAAAAATAGCAAACCAAGAAACACAAGCAGAACTTAGCTTATGCAGTGAAGACTGGCCACAAGGACGATCCAGGAGAAAGCAAGACCAATACTGGAACATTGACTGGAGGCAAGGAACAAAGAACTAGGTGGAGTTAAATAGAGCAGCACCTAATGACTTAACCTCGTCACCTGAGGAAGGAAACTCAGAGGCCGCAGCCCCACTCACATCCACCAGAGGAAGCTCATAGACAGAACCAGCCGAAGTACCACTCATGACCACAGGAGGGAGCTTGACCACAGAATTCACAACACAGATGGCTAGTCGGGTGCTAGATAGCTACTATCATCCGCGAGCAGTCAACAACACTAGGGAGGGATACTTAGGAGCTTTCATCCATCGACATACATCCATCTACACACACACATATATCAAGACAATTCTAGCGCATGGCCGTGCGGTCATGCGCAGTTTATATAGTTGCAGCACAGGAAGCTGATACAGAAGTTTTGCCCTTTCAGGACCTGCCAAGAGGACCAATGGGATGTGCTGCAGCACCTGAGCATGTGACCCTCGATCTCCAACGGGAGATCCTGTCCTGGGCATGCTCAGTGTGTGCAAATAAGGACTTAGTCCCAGGGAAGCCCGCTCACCGCAGATCAGTGCAGGGTACAACAGGAGAGCCGGAAAAGGCAGCAGTAACCCTTTGCACAGAATCAGTCCCAGCGAGACGCTGGGAGTGACGCCTCCGCTGAGCAGAGCCCACTGCGGCCGAAGCAGAATGGGAGACCGCAGCAGACACGGATCGAGATTCCCCCTGTGCAGCAGAGGAAACTCGACTCCTAACATTTGATCTGTTGTCTGCATGGTATAGAAAAGTAGAAACTAAGCAGAATGTTACATTGTTTTTTTGGTAATAAATTAGTAAAACATTTATTCTCTTCATTGCAATCCCTGGTGTTTGTCTGCACATGAGTCCAGTGGGCGGTCCTTCTCAGTGATTGCCAGTTGCCTACATGCTTAGACATAAACTACCGTTCAAAAGTTTAGGGTCACTTAGAAATGTCCTTATTTTTGAAAGAAAAGCACAGTTTTTTCCACTGAAGCTAACATTAAATGATTCATAAATACACTCTATACATTGTAAATGTGGTAAATGACTATTTTAACTGCAAACGTCTGGTTTGTAATGCAATATCTTCATAGGCGTATAGAGGCCCATTTCCAGCAACCATCGCTCCAGTGTTCTTATGGTACTTTGTGTTTGCCAATTGTGCAAGAAAAGTAATGGATGGTTAGAATACCCTTGAAAACCCTTGTGCAAGTATGATAGCACAGCTGAAAACAGTTTGGCTGATTAGAGAACCTATACACCTGACCTTCCTTTGAGCTAGTTGAGAATCTGGAGCAATACATTTGTTGTTTCCATTAAACTCTCAAAATGGCCAGAAAAAAAGTACTTTCATGTGAAACCTGATAGTCTATTATTGATCTTTAAGGCTATTCCATGCAAGAAATTGCCAAGAAACTGAAGATTTCATAGGAGGAATAGTCCTTTCTCTTATGTACCGACACTGTACGGGAGCATAAGGGAGCGGGTATGTCAGATAGCTGCACACTGTCTGCGGCCTGGTGGTCTCATCTACGGTATGGCTGAGGGGAGGACCCGCTCACTGTTGGTAGGGCTGCGGGAGTTGGCACGGTCAGAGGTCTCTGGAAGCATCTGTGATCTCTGGTAAGCTGACATAGGCCCCTCTGGCTTAGACCTACTTTGTCCTGACTGCACTGTGCAGGGAGACTTGCACTCTGTTCCCGCACACTATAGCTTTCCACCCAATCTGACCTGGTTCCCCCATAATGTCGCCCTTTTATGTCCTCAATGCCCCCTGGTCTTAATTTCGAAGGTCTGTCCGGGAAACTAAGCTCTCCCCCCTGCAACACTGGTGACAGCACCCATGGTTCCGACCTCGTTCCGAAAAAGGCAAGCCACGGCCATCTCTCCTACTTACAAAAATACAAGTTTTACACAAATATTTCCCACAAAAATGTACCATATTCAACATAGTAGATTATCATTATGTCAGTTAAGAAAGTCAAGGCTGAAATTTCCTTACACATTATTAACCCTTTGGCACACTATGATGAAAACGCGTTAAGGAGCTGTGTCCTCTTCTTTCTTCAGGATTACACTGCTCCTCTGCCTCTAAGCTTCCTGTCTGCCGGGCAGGACAGTGCACTCCTGAAAATGGTTTGCACTAGTGGCATAGTTGAGCTGCTTGTCCAAACTGTGCACTCTCCCAAGCTGCAAGCAGAGGCAACGTTTCCTCTGCAGCATGCGAAAAACACACTGGCTCTGAAGCTTGCCAGATCTGGATCTGGCTCTAAAGAATAAGCTCTGCAAGCACCTGCCTCTTTCCATCGAAAGATTTTACCAATGCTGAGGAAAATAGGTGATGAGTAGTAAACAATACAATTAAATATCCCTTCGCTCTTGGAAATTGTATAGTTGCTTGTTTTAGAAGGACTTTTCAATTTTACCCATTTAATAAGATGAGACATTAACCTTTTATTAGCATTTTAATATGATCAATGATACTCTTTGCTATCAAGAGTTGGACACCAGCTGTAATATACAGTTTCTACCCACTCTAAAACCTCCATTAGTAAAATATCTTATCTCTTTTTTATTATAAATTTTTACAAGACAATAGAAAAAGAGAGTAATACTGCACCTATATGAGACAGAGAGAAATAAAAAACAAAGACTAGTTGCAAACATTAGATTGAGTCTGTAAAATGTTTTTTGACTATCACTACAGTCTTAAGCTTTAGACATACAAGAATATTGCTGGTTAGACTAAAGAAAACTTGAAACATAGCAACTTTTGGTGACATACAGCTCCTAACTATAGTCACGCTTGCCAAAAATAACATTTATGTTATTGCTTTTCGTTAAATAGAGATTACAATCATAAATGAGAAATCACCAAATAAACTTAAAAAAAGAGATTGGATAACAATATACCTCCCTATTAAAAATTTATATAAATAAGCATCTGTTTTCAAAAGGAAAATATTTTGGGGGCACGTGCAATATATATGAAAATGGTCGACCACTGGAGCCATACATTTGGCACAGACAGAGGAGATGGAATAACCAATGCTTTATATGAAAGAGGGGGAATGATGTAGCATATGGACTATCATAAATTGAATCATTTTAACATTATATGTGTTGATGAGGAGTCAATGGACTTTCATAACAGGGATCACAATTCATCTGAGAACTTTCCTAAATCTTGTTTCCCAAAGTTCTATACTCCATGAATATTTTTCAATTCATCTGTTTGTGTAGAAAGTCTATAGATCTTTTGCAAGTATTACTACAACTTAAATAATCTACCACTTTATACTCTAAAAAAAACCACCCAAAAATTGAGCTTAACTTGAGTTAGTACACATGCAGAAGTCTAAGGCTGCCGTCACACTAGCAGTATTTGGTCAGTATTTTACATCAGTATTTGTAAGCCAAAACCAGGAGTGGGTGATAAATGCAGAAGTGGTGCATATGTTTCTATTATACTTTTCCTCTAATTGTTCCACTCCTGGTTTTGGCTTATTACTACTTATGTAAAATACTGACCAAATACTGCTAGTGTGACGGCAGCCTAACTCTGTAGATACAAATTGTTATGGAGATGGAAGAGTGTGCCGAGCTGAATATACAGTATATGAATGTAGAGAAAAGCTGTGTTACATAGATTATGTCCTTCCGTCTACAAAAAAACTTTAAAAAAAAACATTGGAACTCATACATTTCTCCCAGTACATAAAAAACATACAAAAAGGACAATCCCTAAATCTTGCTTGTTTAGGATGTCCTGCAAAGCCTCCCTGATGTCCTGAAAAATCACCCTCACACAAGATGTAAAACTGAGAAATTTTAAACGAGGTTGTCTGACTATCTAAGTAAGATCAGTTAGCAAGGTGCTGAATAATTTAGCCACTCAGACTGCTGAATGGCTTCAGCACTCACGTGGCATAACAATGTCACCCAAGTGGCGTTAGATGTGCACTGACGGTGCTGGAATGGCGCAATTGGGGGAGGTGAGTATAAGTTTTTTTACTTTACATGGATGGACTACAGTATTTACGAATGGATTGTCCAAGTAGTGGACAACCCCTTCAATTACTTTGTCCTCATGCCAGACCAGAAAGTTCCTATTGCTAACAAAATTTGACTGCAAAAAAAATTGAAATAGGTTAATTTTATCAACTACAAAGAGTGGGATTTCAAAGTTTAATCTTCTGACAAGTTGAACCTAAAGTTTTTATACTGAAAATACTGTTATCCTCCAACCTTGAGGAAATAAATACCCAAAAATGTCTCACAGAAGAACAATAATGAATAATACATCACAGAAAAAAAACAGCCTTACTAACTCCAGTTCAGATTATCAATGCACTAGCAGGATGCATGAGACTCCCATGATAAAGGCATGGGCAACACAGGTGCAAAATACTGACGTGACAACCACCCACAACCTATCAAATGACTGTTTTTAAAATAAATACTCAAAGTAACTTCTCGGAGGAACTACTGATACTTGAGTTATGTCATCCACAACCGGCTCCAATGGGAAAAGAACTAACTATATTTAATTCAATAGAGAGATTCTCCTCTGTTTGAGAAAAATATAGTGGGCATCATCACCATAAACAGAGAATTGTTCCTCTTTCCCCTCATGCAAAAATCCCCTAAAGCACTTAGCAGAGCCAATATAAAGACCTAAACTCTGGAAAGGTCAATTTCTCGTGACTTTCAACCCAGATACCTACCCCTCTTCCCGGTGTTCCCCCAACCCTGTCCCAGAATAAAGGACAAGCAACAACCATTAGTCTTTGGATGACAATGGCCAAAGCAGCCAATTTTTATTAATAATTAAAGACTCTTGGTGGGGCCCTCGAAGCTACCACGGTCCCGGTCTGGTGATTGTTTCATTGGCATTGCCCCTTTCTTCCCAGCCTTACTTCCAGCTGCATTTTTTCCAGGCTCAGAAGCACCATGAATCAAGGGAAGAGGTTGCCTTCACACCGTTAACCTGTACCCGACTTCCTTCGTCGGGTACCCAAACATCATTACCGTGCACCCGACTTCCAACATCGGGTGCCCCCTGCATCTCATAATAATGTGACGCTGACTTGCCTCGTCGGGTATCACCCAAGTGTCACCAGACCACCACCAACACATAACCATCCAATGAAAGGGATCCCCGCAATTCAAGAATCCCCCATTCCATAGTTTTAACCAGCTTTGAGGACCCACTAACGCTCAAAAATTATCATTAAATTGAGTGTAACAGAACCTCCATCTCACAAAGAGCCATCCGCCACCAGTCCGGAGAGGAAAAAATCCCTGTGGGGGGAACCATGGCTAATGGAATGCCCTTCCGCTGGGCTTAGAAGGTAACTGCCAAAATAACTCCACATGTAAATGGTATTTTTAACATCGTCGATATGGCCACTGCGACCCGGTCATTCTTCTCCTTCTTAGGTTGGTTGGTTGGTACTTGCTGTCCGGATGTCCTTGGTCTAAGAGGGCTATAGCCTCTCGCTGCATCCTTTTGTTGCCCCTACCCCATCTCTGCCTATGTCACTTCCTTCCCCCTCACTTCTCATCCCTCCCCTGCTTTTTCCCAATTTCCCCCATTTTGTCACTTCCTCCCTGTCAGTGTCATGCCTGCCTACCTCCAATCCTCCGGGTCTCATCCGCTATGATATGTATATTGGCATGTAAGTTAAGCAAGTTGGAGAATAAATGATCTCTGAAAGCCTACCTAAAGTTAAAGATTATTTTAACATTTCCTTTGAATTTTAGTTTTATATATATATATGTATACAGTATATATATATATTCAGTTGAAACGAGAATTTTACATACACTATACAAAAATACACTTATGCATGTTTTTCTCAATATCTGACATGAAATCAGAATAAACTTTTCCTGTTTTATGTCAATTGGGACTACCATAATTATTAATATTTGTCAAATGTCAGAATAATGATAGAGAGAGAATGTTTTAAGACATTTTTCTTACTTACTGCAAAGTCAAAAGTTTACATACACTAAGATTACTATGACTTTAATCAATTCTGGACTGCCCATATAGTGATGTCATGTGTTTGGATTTTTGGCAAAATCTGAGTTAATTAGAGACACACCTGTGTATGTATTTTAATGTACACCAGAAGCACACTGCATCTTTGTGTAGAATCATGGGAAAGTCTAAAGAAATCAGCCAAGATATCAGGAAGAGAATCGTGGACTTGCACAAGTCTGGCTCATCTTTGGGTACAATTTCAAGATGCCTGAAGGTGCATCATCAACTGCTCCAGTAAAAGTGATTTTTTTTTACTGTTACACCTGAGGTCTGGACATTGCTTATTGGGATGGGCTGATCCTGAATCTCTTCCACAACTTCTCCCTTTTTATTCTGCTAAGTATGGCTCACCGGCCGTCAAGACCACCATGATTGTTGGCCATCATTGTGCACCGGTTCATTGGAGGCCGACCCAGACACTTTACATTGTGATGCCCATACATTTTATAGGATAGAGAAGAGGACACTGGTAAATATAATTTTTTGATTTTGAGGAATATCTGGGAGGTGCAATTCTGCTGCGATGCTCAAGAAATGCACAGATAAGAGTACGCAGTACACAACGGCAATGCCTGAGGTACTGATGTACAGAGTGTAATAACTGGTTATTAGGCACAGTAGGCCATACTGAAACAGCACTGAAATAGAAATAACACAGGACTGACACAGAACTGATACAGTTTGTAAACTGTCCATTTTCTCCAAAGTATAACGGTAGCACTAAGCACTTGGTGAGGTACTTCAGCATAGCTGTTCAACTTCCTACAGCTGTGTTACTCTGTTTTCTGTAACTCTCATTTATTTTTATAGGAGTTAACAAAAACAGCAAACATCATCCACTTTTGCTTGCTTCCTGTAGTCAAAGCCTCAATGGAGTTATTGCCCCCTCAGCCATGAAAGACCAAGATTGGATTAACCCTGAAATGAGTGGGTCACTTCACGCAACCTCAGTCCAGGTCATTGTTATCTGGACCAGAGCTGTGTGAATTTCCTGAGCTTCCAGGTTTCCTGACGTAAAGTTTGATTCTTCATCCTGGAGTAATGTCACCAGAGTGGCGTTCACAGCACAGGTGATATCAAACCAGCCAAGCTAATTATAACCAAGTTTAGGACTCTGTAGGGTAAAGAAATTAGCGCAGCTCCTGTCCATGGCCAGAGAACACTAACCTGTACCATGAACTGGGGTTGTGCAAAGCATTCTGCTCATCTCTACCTTCAATATATTTATTTCTGTAGTCATCAAACAAATATAAATAGAAACTAGGCCAAAGTATTCCCACTAACATTCCTCCATTACATTTTTTCAGTGCATTAATATAGGCTGGGTCTGTTTAAATGCATTCAGGTGAAAGAGATACATCTAAATTCTTTAAAGATAGATTTGATCTCCTATTCAGCATATGGGCTCATTTTCACAATTTGTTGCCAGAGCTCTAACTTATGCAAGATTTGTCATCCAAAAATCAAGACATATTCTAAGAATGTTGGCAAGGTACTCCGGGCTGACCTCATTTATTTAAAGAACTATGGGTGACATTACCATAGGAACATTTTAACAGGAAAGGTAAAGCTTTTAAACAAAATTAACTCTCCAGATCCAAGTTATAGACATTGGAAATTAATTATAGACGTAATTAGAAAAATTTAAAACACAGAACTAATATTAGATATAGTACAGCTGGTAACTTCATTAATTGTTTCTCGCTGCACTCAATTTTCATTTTTGCGCTTTTCATTTTTTCCTCCCCTTTCCCAAGAGCCTTAACTTTTTTATTTCTTAATTGTTGTCATAGCCATTAGTGATGAGCGAATATACTCATTACTCGAGATTTCCCGAGCACGCTTGGGTGTCCTCCGAGTATTTTTTAATGCTCCGAAATTTAGTTTTTAATGCCGCAGCTGAAGGATTTACATCTGTTAGCCAGCATAAGTACATGTGGGGGTTGCCTGGTTGCTAGGGAATCCCCACATGTACTTATCCTGGCTAACAGATGTAAATCATTCAGCTGCGGCATTAAAAACTAAATTTCCGAGCACTAAAAAATACTCAAAGGACACCCGAGCATGCTCGAGAAATCTCAAGTAACAAGTATATTCGCTCATCACTAATAGCCATTTAATGTTTTTGTTTTTTTTCTGGACGAGATCTAGTTTTCAATGACACCAATCATTTTACCATACAATATAGACTAAACTTTGAATTATAAATCCAAATGCGGTGAAATGGTGAAAAAACCACAATTCCACCATTGTTGTTTGGATTTTGGTTTTAAGACATTCATAATTTGATAAAAATGATCTGGAAACATAATTCTCCAGGTGAGTTTCATTATGACAATACCAAACTCGTAATGTTCATTTGTATTAAAGTAATTTAAAAAAATCTGATAAATTTTAAAAATTTAGTCTGCATGTTTTGAAACTAATAACATTTTTATTTTTCCGTCATGCAGCTTTATGAGGACTTGTCTTTTGCAAGGCGAGCTGAAGTTTTCATTGGAATCATTACAGGGTACATATAACATTTTTTATTGCATTTTTTGGGGAGAAGGTGAAGCAAATGAAAATACAAAAGCATCTCACTAAATCAGAATATCATCAAAAAGTTAATTTATTTCAGTTCATCAATACAAACAGTGAATCTCATATATTATAGTCATTACAGAGTGATCTATTTCAAGTGTTTATTTCTGTTAATGTTGATGATCATGGCTTACAATGAAAACCAAAAAGTCATTATCTCAGTGAATTAGAATACTTTATTCCTCCAGCTTGAAAAATGATTTTAAAATTCGAAATGTTGGCCTACTGAAATGTATGTTCAGTAAATGCACTCAATACGTGGTTGGGGCTCCTTTTGCATCAATTACTGTATCAATGCAGTGTGGCATGGAGGTGATCAACTTGTGAAATTTCTGAGGAAGTCCAGGTTGTTTTGATAGCAGCCTTCAGCTCGTCTGCATTTGTTCGGTCTGGTGTCCCTCATCTTCCTTTTGACAATACCCTACAGATTCTCTATGGGGTTAAGGTGACGCGAGTTTGCTGGCCAATCAAGCACAGTGATACTGTTGCTTTTAAACCAGGTATTGGTACTTTTGTGCAGTGTGGACAGATGCCAAGTCCTGCTGGAGAATGAATTTTCCATCTCCAAAAAGCTTGTCGGCAGAGAGAAGCATGAAAGTGCACTAAAATTTCCTGGTAGACGACTGCGCTGACTTTGGTCTTGATAAAGCACAGTGGACCTACACCAGCAGAAGACATGGCTCCCCAAACCATCACTGATTGTGGAAACCTCACACTAGACCTAAAGTAGTTTGGATCATGTGTATCTTCACTCTTCCTCCAAACTCTGGAACCTTGATTTCCAAATAAAATACATAATTTACATTAATCCAAAAACAACACCTTGGACCACTGAGCAACCATCCAGTTTGTTTTCTCCTTGGCCCAGGTAAGACGCTTCTGGCATTGTCTATTGGTCATGAGTGGCTTGACACAAGGAATGCAACACTTGTAGCCCATGTCCCGGATACATCTGTGTGTGATGGCTCATGAAGCAATGACTCCAGCAGCAGTCCACTCCTTGTGAATCTCCCCCACATTTTTGAATGGCCTTTTCTTAACAATCCTTTCAAGGCCGCAGTTATCCCAGTTGTTTGTGCACCTTTTTCTATCACACAATTTCCTTCC
Source organism: Ranitomeya imitator (assembly GCF_032444005.1). Lineage (NCBI taxonomy): Eukaryota > Metazoa > Chordata > Amphibia > Anura > Dendrobatidae > Ranitomeya > Ranitomeya imitator. The sequence continues at coordinate 108,451,259 of NC_091287.1, read as the reverse complement.
TCTCAACTTTCCATTACTATGCTTGGATACAGCACTCTGTGAACAGCTAGCTTCTTTAGCAATGACCTTTTGTGGCTTATCCTCCTTGTGGAGTGTGTCAATGACTGCCTTCTGGACATCTGTCAAGTCAGCAATCTTCCCCATGATTGTGTAGCTTACTGAAACAGACTAAGGGACCTTTTTAGATGCATGCGGAGCCTTTGCAGGTGGTTTTTGTTAATTATTCTAATTTCATGAGATAATGACTTTTGGGTTTTCATTGGCTGTAAGCCATAATCACAAACATTAACAGAAAAAGGACTTGAAATAGATCACTCTGTTTGTAATGACTCTATATAATATATGGCTTTCACTTTTTGTATTGAAGAACTGAAATAAATTAACTTTTTGATGATATTCTAATTTTGTGAAAAGCATTTGTAGCTGTACTGGGATTTTCATATTTTTCATTTTATATTTTAATCAGTTAGACTTTTATTGATGCATATGCCAAATATGTTTATTTATGTTTATGTTTTTAAAAGGGTGGTTTCATCTTATTTTGTTTAATTTTATCTCATACTGCTTATTGTCAAGGTAAGGCCGCAGTCATACTACCGTATTAAACATCACATAGCACTCGGCCCAGTGTTATTCTATGGGGCAGCTCACATCTGCAATTATTTTCTCTCAGAATCACTGCATGTTGCAATTGGCAGTGAGACTTGGCTCACTCACACTCATACAAGTCTATGAGTGGGAGTTAAACATCGCACTGCACTCGGATATCACTCGAGTACAGTGCAATATACACCGACTTTGGCAGCAGAGGAGATGGAAAAATTGCTTTCTCCGTCTCCTCTGCAGCGGTGCTCCGTTCTTTTCATGCGAGAGGATGGGAGCACTGTAGCATGACACTAGGCTGACGCTCTCAGTAGAGTAGGGGCCGAGGGTCATTAACATATCACATCTGATGCGAGAGCACTATACAATAGTGTGAGACAAGCCTTAAAGGTCACCTCTGAGGCGTACGGATGCCTAGAGATGGAGCGTGTTTTTGCAAGCTGTTTGCTATTCAACTTTTAAGTGCTTTTAAGTGATTCTGCCAGATTCAGGGCATCAGTGCTCCATCGATGCTGCAGAGGCAAATGTGCCTCGGCTAGCAGTATTGGTGAGCATGTATTTCAGGCCAGCAGCTCAGCCATGCCTCTGACGCCTGCTTTTTATGTCTGTATGCTGTCCATTTTTAAGGACCATAAATGCGGACACATGCACACCCATTTTATTGAATGGTGGTGTGCACATGTCAGGCGTGTGAAAAACATGCAGAGATGTCCTTTTTCTTTGCGCAGCCCGCGATAAAATGCAAGCGGCACAAGTGCACACAGATGACACACGAATTCTATCTATATGTCATCCGTGTGCTCTTTCTGAGATTATCTGGCGATAATAATGGGAGTTGTATTCAGCACCCGCTGTGTACATAGTGTGTATAATTAAGAATTAAATAAAATAAATGTTGAGGGCTCCCGCGTAATTTTCATAACCAGCAAATGGAAAGCTCATGGCTGGCTCTGATGCTACTAATTTGGGAAAGAGGACAATATCCCAAAAGGTTTTCAGGCTATTAATAACAGCTCACAGCTGTTTGCTTAGCCTTTACTGGTTAGTTCACAGGGACCCCAGAAAAAAAATGACGTAGGGTCCCCCTATAAATTCAAACCAGTAAAAGAAAAAACAGACAGCTGTGGGTTGATATTAATAGCCTGGGAAGGAGCCAGGGATATTGCCCCCTATCAGGCTACCAAGATCAGCCCTCAGTCACCACAAAAATGGTACATCCATAAGATACACCAAATCTGGGGCTTAGCCTTGCTCTTTCCACTTGCCCTGTGGCAGGGGCAAATGTGGTAATAAGGTTGGATTGATGTCAGCTTTGTATTGTCAGCTGACATCATGCCCAGGGGTTAGTAATGGAGAGGTATCTATTAAGGATGAGCGAACGTGCTCGGTCATACTCGGCTATCACTCGAGTATCACGGTATTCGAATGTACTCATTACTCAGGAGTAATGGGTGGTGCTCTATGTAAAACTCTAGTCCCCATATTTATGGTGCCTATTACACAGCCACTAAGCACGTGGGTATTGCGTGCACGTCACTGTAATGTAGTAGCCATCTAGGTTGTGGCATTACTGTTATTGCCTGAAGACCCACCTCTTCCGACAAGCCTATAACCTGCAGTAACCACCGAATGACAAAACCGCTGCATGACCAGCTCTACCCTCGCCTACTGTATTCTCACCCATCCCTTGTAGATTGTGAGCCTTCGCGGGCAGGGTCCTCTCTCCTCCTGTACCAGTTATGACTTGTATTGTTTAAGATTATTGTACATGTTTTTATTATGTATACCCCTCCTTACATGTAAAGCGCCATGGAATAAATGGCGCTATAACAATAAATAATAATAATAATACTGTGATTGTCTGGCCATGTGGCATCACCAGGGGTTATAAAAGAACAAGCGCTGCCCAGCTTGGCACACTGATGCCACTGCACAGCAGTGTAACACTTCATATTGGAGGGAGAGAGTGCTTCTCTAGGCCTGTGTGTGCACAGTATAACAAATCAGAGTCCTGTAGTGTTGATACTAGGGCTGAATCTGAGCTATCATACTAACAGCCCTTCTAATCATTTGCTTTTTGGCTTGTATCACATCCAGTCTGCATAGGAAGGGATAGAGAGTTGCAGGAGCGAGGAGAATGACAGAATCCAGTCTGTAGACAGAGATTAGGGCTGTGCAGTCCGTTGCCAAATATATAGCTGCAGTTTTTATGGTGGGGTTGAAAAATTCAATTTATTTTGATCCATCTAGTATTACGTGATTTATGTTACTTTTTTGTGTTATTTAACAATCCAGAAAGCGTTAAAAAAATTACCCTGGGTTATATTTCTTACCCATACACTACTCTGTGTTCTGGATTTTTTTTATTTATATATAATTGTCTAAGGTCCATTTCTGTCTGTTTGTCTGTCTGTCTGTCATGAAAATCCAGCGTCGCTGATTGGCTGATTTTCGTCAATTAGTGCCGATCACATTCCAGCCACAAATTGGCCCCTCCCTACTGCCCTGCAGTCAGTGCCCCCTCCATACTCCTATGCAGCATCAATAGTAAAAACATATAATGTTAAAAAAAATAAAAAATAAATAAAAAATCATTATATACTCACCCTCCGGTGGCCACCGGATCCAGCCCAGGCCTTTCCTGCTCCTTGCGCGCTGCTCCGGTCCCCAGAATGCAATGCGGCAATGACCAGAGATGACGTAGCAGTCTTGCGAGACTTGCGAGGAGCGGGAAAGGCCTGGGCTGGATCCGGGGGCCACCGGAGGGTGAGTATATAACTATTTGCAGCCAATACTCAGGAGTCTCTCACCTCCTTCTGGAATATTTGGGGACCCTGGTCCGTGTACTGCTCCAGCTCTGATTTTTTCTCAAGCACCTCTATAAACTCAGGAAACTAACGGATTCCAAGCTATATCATATATGGGATGGCTCGCCCTGAGGTCTCTTCTGAAAATCCCGCCTTGCCTTGGATCATCAAATGCCTCCCCCCCCCCCGCTCTCTTCTCCCTCTACTCTCGCCCTCCCTTAATCCTACCCTCCCCTTTTATTTCTCCTCTTCTTCTCTCCTTTCCTTATCCTTAAGCTGATGAAACACTAATCAACAGAGTCAATCTTGAACCACCATGTCATACTCTTTGATGTAAGGAGCTGGCCCACTGATCATAGGTTAAATTTGGGCCCTTCATCTTGGTTCAATGTAAATTAAGTGATTATACAGTACATGATTGTCTCTTCTTTTCTATAAGATTTATCATATGACACTGTGTATCGTTTAACCTGCTCTTTTTTTTTCCTGTATTATACATCTTTTTTCAATAAAAAGAAAGTTGAAAGAAAAGAGTATATAACTATTTTATATTTTAATCCTTTTTTTACAGGAATATGGTGCCCACATTGCTATATACTACGTGGGCTGTGTTATATACTAAGTTGCTGTGCAAAATACTACGTGGCTGTGTTATATACTACGTGGCCTGTGTTATACACTACATGGGCTGTGTAATATACTATGTGGCTGTGCTATATACTACGTGGGCTGTGCAATATACTACGTGGCTGTGCAATATATTACGTGGGCTGTGCTACATACTGTGTGGGCTGTGCTACATACTATGTGGCTGTGCAATAAACTACTGTACTTGCGAGGAGCGGGAAAGGCCTGGGCTGGATCCGGGGGCCGCCGGAGGGTGAGTATATAACTATTTTATATTTTAATCCTTTTTTTACAGTGATATGGTGCCCACATTGCTATATACTACGTGGGCTGTTATATACTACGTGGGCTGTGCAATATACTACATGGCTGTGTTATATACTACGTGGGCTGTGTTATATACTACGTGGCTGGGCAATATACTACATGGCTGTGCAATATACTACGTGGCTGTGCAATATACTACGTGGGCTGTGCTACATACTGCATGGGCTAAGAAACCAAAAAAGGAGAGAAGCACCAAAAGAACCAATATCTGAAACATGTGATAAATTTTATTGAACCAAAAGATTAAAAGCGTTACACAACAGGAGTACAAGAAAGATGACAGGGATCACACCATAAAGAGTGGCAACGTGGTGTCCACCAGGCAAACCATAGTACATACAATAAGCAATAACCATAAGAGACCTTGTTAATATATACCCAAAAAAAGCGACTGTGCAAAATATATGGGAGTGCTTAAATAAATACTAAGTGTATGGAACACCAACAAGGAATAAAGGACGTGCACAAATGAGCATTAAATAAAGTAAGAGGAGGTTTACCTGTGGAGACCACGATGCCACCCACCATATCCTTTTTTAACAGTGATATGGTGCCCACATTGCTATATACTACGTGGGCTGTGTTATATACTACGTTGCTGTGCAATATACTACATGGCTGTGTAATATACTACGTGGGCTGTATTATATACTACATGGGCTGTGCTATATACTACGTGGGCTGTGCAATATACTACGTGGCTGTGCAATATACTATGTGGGCTGTGCTACATACTGCGTGGGCTGTGCTACATACTACGTGGCTGTGCAATAAACTACTGGCTGTGTTATATACTATGTGGCTGTGCAATATACTACGTGGCTGTGCTATACACTATGTGGGCTGTGTTATACACTATGTGGCTGTGCAATATACTACGTGGCTGTGCAATATACTATGTGGCTGTGCAATATATTACGTGGGCTGTGCTACATAGTATGTGGGCTGTGCTACAGACCATGTGGCTGTGCAATAAACTATGCGGCTGTGTTATACTACGTGACTGTGCTATATACTTCGTGGGCTATGTTATACACTATGTGGCTGTGCAATATACTATGTGGCTGTGCAATATGGCTGTGCAATATACCACGTGGCTATGCAATTTACTATGTGGCTGTGATATACACTACGTGGGCTGTGCTATATACTACGTGGCTGTGCAATATACTACGTGGGCTGTGTAATATACTGTGTGGCTGTGCAATATACCACGTGGCTGTGCAATATACTACGTGGGTTGTGCTACATACTATGTGGCTGTGCAATAAACTATGTGGCTGTGTTATACTACGTGGCTGTGCTATATACTACGTGGCTATGTAATATACTACATAGCTGTGTAATATACTATGTGGGCTGTGTAATAAACTACGTGGCTGTGCTATATACTACGTGGGCTGTGCAATATACTACGTGGCTTTGCAATATACTTAATGGGCTGTGCAATATACTACGTGGCTGTGCAATATACTACATGGGCTGTGCAATATACTACGTGGCAGTACAATATACTACGTGGCTGTGCAATATATTACGTGGGCTGTGCAATATACTACGTGGCTGTGCAATATGCTACGTGGCTGTGCTATAAAGTTCGTGGGCTGTGCTGTATACTGCGTGGGCTTTGCTATATACTACGTAGGCTGTGTTATAAACTATGTGTGCTGTGCAATATACTATGTGGCTGTGCAATTTACTACATGGCTGTGATATATACTACGTGGCTGTGCTATATACTACTTGGCTGTGCTATATACTACGTGAGCTGTTATATGCTACGTAGCCTTTTATATACTACGTGGCTGTGTTATATGCTACGTGGGCTGTTATATACTACGTGGCTGTGCTATATACTACGTGGCCAGGCACGAGCAATCAGTGACAGGTGCACTCCGGTTGCGAATTGGTGCGGGATTTTAACCACGCTTCGCTAATTGGTCACGCCTGGCCAGCCGAATCCTGTGTATTCATTGTATTGTTCTAAAATCTTCATAAATAAACTACATACATATTCTAGAATACCCGATGCGTTAGAATCGGGCCACCATCTAGTATCTATATAACACTTCAAAAAAAGTGTTTAAAAAATTCCCACCCATACTGTCACACTCAAGCCCTGACTGGTGGGTGTGAGCTTCGGGGGTTTGTGGCCCCACTGTGCCACGAACCAGACTACCCTGGAAGGTGCGTGACTATGATAGCTGCCTTGGTTTTCACTGGAGCCTCTGATGGTGAGGTCAGGCTTGTGCGGCAGGCAGCTGCCTGGTGCTACTCCAGGGTGGTGTCTGGCTGTGGCTGCTGATCCTATTTGGAGAACAGGAACACTAGGACAGGTGAGGGCGTCAGGCAGGACTCGCAGATGAGCAAGGATGAAACTCAGATGAGTAGGCTGGCACATATGAGACACAAGGCTGGCTGAGACAGGACTGTCAGGAATGGCAGAGACACAGGGCTGGCAGGCACGGCAGAGACACAGGGCTGGCAGGAACGGCAGAGACACAGGGCTGGCAGGAACGGCAGAGACACAGGGCTGGCAGGAACGGCAGAGACACAGGACTGGCAGGAACGACAGAGACACAGGGCTGGCAGGAACGGCAGAGACACAGGGCAGGTTGGTGTGGTGTATGAAGGAAAAGGTAGGGACCTGTTCACACAGGAGGTGCAGGAACGGATATGGCGTATGAATGAACAGGTAGGGATCTGTTCACACAGGAGGTGCAGGTATGGATATGTAGCAGGAAGGAATGAAGTATGAAGGAACATGTTGGGACCTGTTCACAAAGGAGATGGAGGTACGGAAACAAGCCAGAAGGAAAGGAGTAAGAAGGAACAGGTAGGGACCTGTTTACACAGAAGATGCAGGTACGGAAACAAGCAGGAAGGAATGGAGTTTGAAGGAACAGGTTGGGACCTGTTCACACATGAGAGAACCGCAAGGCTGCAGATAAGAATGGTAGAGCAGCAGGAGATGGAGCAGCAACAGAAGCTAAGCAGAGCGGAACCGCAAGGAATGCGGAGAGGAGCTGCAGCAAGAGGTTTCTGCAGCAACAAAAGCTAAGCAGAGCGGAACCGCAAGGAATGCGGAGAGGAGCTGCAGCAAGAGGTTTCTGCAGCAACAAAAGCTAAGCAGTGGAACCGCAAGGAATGCGGAGAGGAGCTGCAGCAAGAGGTCTCTGCAGCAGCAGAGCAGAGTAAAAAGGAGCAGAACTGCAGGAGTGCAGAGCAGAGGCACAGCTGCAAGAGAGCGAAGCCCAGGCAAAGTCACAAGGGTTCAGAGCAGGCAGAGCCACAAGAGTGCGGAGCATAAGCAGACTGAGAACACAAGGAAAGACACAGCAGGGAAGGAAGTCACAGACAAGGAGACAGAGATAGGACTAAGTTCAGACAAGGAAATTGAACAAGACAAGGTACAAGAACAAAGACACAGGGACCAGGATATACAGCCTCCTGGAGGGCAGACAAACAAGATCAAGGCAAGGCAAGGAGAAAAGTAACACAGAGCAAGGCCTGGCAACACAAAAGCTAAACACAAACTGAGCTAACATATTGCACAGGCCCAGTCCACTGGGTGGAGCTGCACTAAATACTGAAGGCCTCTTGGTAATTGGTCAGGAACAGATTAGACAGGTGCACCTGATTCCTATAAGAACCAGAGAGTTCAGGCGCCACCCCCCTATGCACACAGCCCGGAAGCATGCAGAGAGTAGAGGCACAGAATATGAAGCTGGCAAGAAACAGAAGCAACAATATGACCTGGAGCAGTGGGTAAGATAGTGTGAGAGATGAGAGGCCATGCCATGATGCCAGCAGAGTTGTGTTACACATACACTATTCCATGGTATGGGGTATTCTGTGACATTATCTAATACTACAAAAAAAGCATTAAAAAAATGGCTAGATTACAGTTCTCATCCATACACTTTTCCGTGGTCTGGCGAATATTTCCTGTGATCTATAAAATTGAAAAATAGAGTTCAATTTTGCAGGCTTCAATTTCTCAACCATACAGTTTCACGTGTTTTGTGGTACATTTTTGGGATATCTAAGACTCAAAAAAAATTAGCTTGATTACATTTCTCACCCATAGACTATTCAGTGGTCTGGGGTCATTTCCTGTGATCTATCACACTGAAAAAAAGCGTTCAAACATGTTGCAATCTTAAAATTATCAGTCATACTGTTGTACGTGGTCTGGGGTACATTTCTGTGATATATTACTCCAAAAAAGGGTTTAAAATTTTTGCAAGGTTAAATTTCTCACCCATAGAGTATTACCTGCTTTGTGGTACATTTCTGTGGCATATAACACTCCCAAAAAGCGTTGAAGCATATGTTGAATATCATTTCATCCATACACTTTTGCATTGTTTCTGTTACATTACGATGGTAATAAACTCTCAAAAAACGCTTTGACTGATGCAGGTGACCAATTTTTTTCATTTATTTAAATTAAAATTGGTTTCAAGAGATCTAGCAATTACAAAATGTGTAAGGCGTGCGGTAAGGGATGGGGAAGTGGAAGTGCTGCTGTTGCTGGAGCACAAGAAATATGCCTATCCACGATACATAGGTTCCCCTCCTACTTTGCAGGGAGGCATAGCACACCTTTTCTGAACTCAGAACAGTGCAAAGAGGAGGTCAGTTGGATAGCAGATAATGCTTCTAGCAGGCTTGGCAGCACTATTCAATCTTCCACATGGTCCAGTCTAACCAGCCTACTATCTGGATCACTTAATCCTCACCCTGATCCATTTTCCTCCAACCATGTTGAGTCCCAGGAAACTAGTGATGCCACACTAGGACATTCTGCGGAGCTGTTTGCAACATTTCTTGATTGTGGCCTCTCAACCTACATACTCCAAGAGAGACAGGAGGACATGCTATTTAGTGATGCACAAAACTTAGAGAAGCCACAGCCACAAGAAGATGATGGTGGGGAATGGCTAATTTTGGCTAAGGAGGAAGAAGATGATGAGACACAGTTGCTGCTGTCTTCTCGTTAAGTCATGAAGTAAGGAGGACCAGGGTCCTGGGGTGGAAGATGAGGTGGTAGATGACGAAGTCACTGACCCAACCTGGGAAGCTGACATCCAGAGCATGGCCAGCAGGACTGAGGGGGAGAGATAGGCAGCACCGAAACACTCCTGGATTTCTCCATCAAAGAGTTAGGTGTTCACCAGTCTGGCTCTTTTTAAAGAGAGTTCTGAGACAAACAAAAGGGCCATTTGCAACCTGTGCCATGCCAAGATCAGCAGGGGCCTGACCACTGGGAACCTAACCACCACCAGCATGATCAGGCACATGTCATCTAAGAACTCAATTCAGTGGGCCGAAAGCCTGGGTCAAAGATTGGTGCCATTGGGTGACACCACTGCTTCTTCTCCTTTGCTTGGTGCTTCCCAATCGCCTGTCCAAAACACTGGCGCAGATATCTCCGGCCCTACACCTGTCCTTTCACATTCTGAGTTACCATCTTCAAGCACTTCAAAATCCTTGTCCCAGCACAGCATTCAGCTGTCCCTACCCCTGGCCTTAGAACGAAAGAGAAAGTTTGCATCTAACCACCCACAGGCCCAAAGGCTAAACTGACACATTTCCAGGTTGCTTATTGCTGGTATTATGGTAGGGTATAAAGTGTTTTTGGGTACATTTCATTGGTATATATCCCTCAAAAAACGTGTTCAAACTTTTTTGGTATTATATTGCTCATCCATAGGGTATTACGTACATCTTCATGGGTACAGCTCATTGTTATATACCGTATATACTCGAGTATAAGCCGACCCGAGTATAAGCCGACCCCCCTAATTTTGCCACAAAAAACTGGGAAAACTTATTGACTCGAGTATAAGCCTAGGGTAGAAAATGCAGCAGCTACCGGTGAATTTCAAAAATAAAAATAGATGCTCCATACCGTTCATTATTGCCCCATAGATGCTCCATATACAACTGTGCTATATAGAATGCTCTGCACCTTTGATTATGGCCCCATAAATGCTCCTTATAATGTTGTGCCATATATGCTCTGCACCTTTGATTATGGCCCCATAGATGCTCCTTATAATGTTGTGCCATATATGCTCTGCACCTTTGATTATGGCCCCATAAATGCTCCTTAGAATGCTGTGCCCCATATATGCTCTGCACCTTTATGGCCCCATAGGTGCTCCTTATAATGCTGTGCCCCATATATGCTCTGCACCTTTATAGCCCCATAGATGCTCCTTATAATGCTGTGCCCCATATATGCTCTGCACCTTTATGGCCCCATAGGTGCTCCTTATAATGCTGTGCCCCATATATGCTCTGCACCTTTATGGCCCCATAGATGCTCCTTATAATGCTGTGCCCCATATATGCTCTGCACCTTTATGGCCCCATAGGTGCTCCTTATAATGCTGTGCCCCATATATGCTCTGCACCTTTATGGCCCCATAGATGCTCCTTATAATGCTGTGCCCCATATATGCTCTGCACCTTTATGGCCCCATAGATGCTCCTTATAATGCTGTGCCCCATATATGCTCTGCACCTTTATGGCCCCATAGGTGCTCCTTATAATGCTGTGCCCCATATATGCTCTGCACCTTTATGGCCCCATAGGTGCTCCTTATAATGCTGTGCCCCATATATGCTCTGCACCTTTATGGCCCCATAGGTGCTCCTTAGAATGCTGCTGGTGCTGCCATAAAAAAAAAAAATCACATACTCACCTCTCTTCTCAGGACGCCGGCACTTTCAATAATTACCTGCTCCTCGTGCGGCTCCGTCTCCAGCACTGACGCTCAGCAGAGGGCGCGCACTGACTACGTCACAGCGCCCTCTAACCTGAGCGTCACTGCTAGAGGACGCTGCAGACAGAGCCGGAGCGAGGAGCAGGTAATTATAGCGCTGCGCTCCCCTTACCTGCTGCGGCGCGGTCCCTGCAGTCCCTGGCTTCTCCGCCGCTGCAGCTTCTTCCTGTAATTGAGCGGTCACATGGCACCGATCATTACAGAAATGAATATGCGGCTCCTCCCCTATGGGGGTGGAGCTGCCTATTCATTTCTGTAATGAGCGGTGCCATGTGACCGCTCAGTACAGGAAGAATCTGCAGCGCCGGAGAAGCCAGGGACTGCAGGGACCGCGCTGGGAGCAGGTAAGTATGATTACACAGCCCCCGCTCCCCCTCCCCTGCTGACACCCGGGTATATGACTCGAGTATAAGCCGAGAGGGGGACTTTCAGCCCAAAAAAATGGGCTGAAAATCTCGGCTTATACTCGAGTATATACGGTAAGTCTCAAAAAAGTGTTCCAAAATTTATCAGTATTATATGGACTATTTTGTGGTCTGGAGTACATTTTGTTGGTATATACTGTAACCCTCAAGAAACTTGTTGAAAAATGTATTGGTATTATATTGCTCTTCCACAGGGTATTACATCTTTAGGGTACTGTTCGTTGCCATATAACCCTCAAAAAACTTGTTCAAAAATGTATCAGTATTATAGTGCTCATTCATAGACTTTTACATATTCTTGGGTAGATTTGGTTGCTATATAAGCCTCAAAAAACTTGTTCAAAATTTTAGGCTGTGTGCACACGTTGCAGATTTGGTACGTTCTTGTCACTTTCTTTGGTGCGGATTCGTGGCAAAACCTGATGCCAGTAAAGTGAATGAGAAACTTAATGTGTCGTGCACTCATTAAGTATTTTGGACTTGCACATTTGGTGCAGAAAATAATCTGAAGCATGTCAATTCTCTGTGCGTTTTTGCCCTGTGTTTTTCACCATTGACTTCACTCAAAAACAGAGGGCATAAAAGCACCAAAAACTGTGTTTTTCCTGCCGAGAGATGCAGAAATTGTGCATAAATTTTACTCAATGTGTGCACATACCCTTTTTGGTATTATATTGCTCACTCATAGGCTGCCGTCACACTAGCAGTATTTGGTCAGTATTTTACATCAGTATTTGTAAGCCAAAACCAGGAGTGGAACAAATAGAGGAAAAGTATAACAAAAACATATGCACCACTTCTGGTGATCATTTCAGAAGTGGTGACCACTTCTGGTAGTCATTTATCACCCACTCCTGGTTTTGGCTTACAAATACTGATGTAAAATACTGACCAAATACTGCAGCCATAGACTATTCTGTGGTCTGGAGTACATTTCCTTGGTATATAATCCTCAAAAGTGCCGAGCCTTTATGAGTCTAGGAGTACGAAACAGGGCTGCCATCAGGGTATTACTGCCCATACTGGCTTATGGGGCCCGATAAGCATAAGAGCGGAGAAGCAGAGGAGAGGGGGCCTGCAGCATGCCCCCTCTTCTCTGCTCAGTGGGCCCCAGCGGCAGGATTCTGCCGACTCAGTAACTGCCCATGCGTCCTCAGATTACTCCCACACGGCAACAGTTAAAAGCCGCCAGCCAATCACAGGCCGGCAGCTGACATCAGCAGACACGTCACCAGCATATGATGTCACTGTCATATGCCTGAACGAAGGTCCACGCCTCAGCTGAATCGTATTGGAGGACACTGCTTGATCTCGGCCAGGTAAGGAGAAACATTTTTATTTTTTTGTAAAGCTGCGGTATCGGGCTGCATTATACTATGGGGGTGAATTATGTTATGGGGTGCATTATACTATGGGGTGCATTATATACTATGGTGGTGCAGTATACTATGGGGGTGCATTATACTATGGGGTACATTATACTACTATGGGGCTGCATTATACTATGGGCTGCATTATACTACAAATAATAAAAGACTGACTGGAACATCCAAGCTAGTGTGAATAGGTGCAAAGTAGGAGCAGCTACTTCCATATACACTGTTAGGGTTGGCGGAACGCACCGAATATATTTATTAGGTGAGATAGGTGTGTTCGCAACCCGGGATCCACCATGCAGGAAAGAACCTGCTGCTAAGTAAGGCGGTGAAGCAAATTAGTATAAACGAACTCTGTTACTTCACAGAGCCTGTAGTAAAGAGAACGCTGTGCCCTGTTTAGCTCATAGGGGACACAGCTACTGAGTAGAGCCGACAGTGGTCATGCAGTCCAAACCAAACACGCTGCTCCTCTCCGGTGGAGCCGGAATTCTAATGGCTATTAGCCATCCCTGTATTTACTCATAAGAAACTCTTCGCCGGAGGTGCCAGCATTCTAGGGGCTTATTTCAGCCGGGTCCCTGACTGCATACACACAAAAACTCCTCGACGGAGGTGCCAGCATTCTAGGGGCTTATTTCAGCCGGGTCCCTGACCACACACACGACCACACTGGCGCTGAGCTCATACATATTTGATACTAGCGCATGGCCATGCGGTCATGAGAACCTTTTATAGCTGCAGCAACTTCAGGACCTTCCCAGAAGGACCAATGGAAGGCTGCCACAGAACTTGATCAGGTACAGGGCCTTCCTGGAGGACCAATGGAAGTTGCTGCAGTACCTGAGCATGTGACCCTAGACCTCCACTGAGAGATCTTACCCTGGGCATGCTCAGTGTGTGCAAAGCAGGACTTAGTCCCAGAAAAGCCTGCTCGCCGCAGACCAGTGCAGGGTACAATAGCAGAGCCTGGAGAGGCAGCAGTAACCCTTTGCACAGTATCAGATTCAATGAGACGCTGGGACCGACATCTCCGCTGAGCAGGCTCCACTACACTATACAAAAAAGTTGCACTCTATCATGCTAAAGCATGTCAATGTGAAATATATGAAATATGCATAGCAATGCAGCTTCTGAATACTAGAAAAAAATGAGACGCTTTGCATATAATTTGGCCAAGTCATGCCTGCCCATCAACCAATGTCAAGGTGGTCTCAAAAAACGTATGGGTCCCTATCAATATGAATACATCTTTTAGGCTGATGTCTGAATTCCTGGGTGAATGTGGACACCTCTCAGTAATGCCTGCATTTATGGGTAGTTAGGAACCTGCTGTAATTAAAATCACCACATGTTGAAGGGGCGAAGTGCTTGGTTAGTAAGCTAACATACAAATAACAAAAGACTGGCACATCCATGCTAGTGTGAATAGGTGCATACTATTGGAGCGCATTGTACTCCTATGGGCTGCATTATATACTATGGGGGTGCATTATACTATGGGGTGAATTATACTATGGGGTGCATTATACTACTATGGGGCTTCATTACACTATGGGGTGCATTATACTATGAGGGTGCATTATACTCACATGGGGCTGCATTATACTGTATACTATGGTGGTGCATTATAATATGGGGTGAGATATACTATGGGGTGCATTATACTACTATGGGGCTGCATTATACTATGGGTATGAATTATACTATGGGGTTCAATATACTTCTATGGGGCTCCATTATACACTATGGGGTGCATTATGCTATGGGGTGCATTATACTCCTGTAGGGCTGCATTATACACTATGGGAGCATATTATACTATGGGGCTGCATAATACTCCTATGGGGCTGCATTGTACATTAAATGGGGCCATTATACAGCTATGGGGCTGCATTATACTATAGGGATGCATTATACTGCTAGGGGGGTAAATTATACTATGGGGTGCATTATAATGTTATGGGGCTGCTTTATATTATGGGCTGCATTATACTATGGGGGTGCATTATACCCCTACGGGGCTGCATTATATACTATGAGGGTGCATTATACCACTTTGGGGTTGTGGTCTGATCAAGATGAAGAAAGAAAAGCAAAGATGAAGGACTTCAACTAGAGAGGTCACCAGTGAGTCAGTGTGTTACCTGTACACTTACATTATATACTGTATTCTATATACAGAGCTCCTGTGTATTATATCACTAGTGATCATAGTATTACCTGTACACTGACACTAAAATACAGAGCTCCTGTGTATAATGTCACTGGGGATCCCCTATTACCTGTATACTGGCACTATACAGGTGATCACTGTATTACCTGTACTCAGACACTGTATACTAAGTACAGATCTCCTGTGTATAATGGCATTAGTATTGTTTTTTTATTAATGATCAGTATTGTAGTATTTGGTCACTATGTGATGGTAATATGTGATCTGGTCATGGTGTGGTGGTATTTGTTCCTTGTATGTGGTATTACTCAGTCACTGTGGTGGTAATATGTAGTTTGGTCATGGTGTGGTGGTATTTGTCCAATGTATGTGGCATTATTGGTCACTATGTGGTGGTAATATGTGATTTAGTCATGGTGCGGTTGTTATTTGTCCCTTATGTGTGGTATTATTGGTCACCATGTGGTGGTAATATGTGATTCGGTCATGGTGCAGAGGTATTTGTCCTTCGTATGTGATATTATTGGTCATTTTAAAAATTGAAAAATAAATAAAAATATACTTAAAATTGTATTGGTTATTTTAACAAATGTTTAAAAGTTCCAGTAGAGTAGAGCCCAGCAAAAAGAGTCTACCTTGTCGTGGTGGCGGATTAAAAAATCTTTTGGCTAAATCAAAAGCTGCTGGCTATGTATGCAATCTGGTGAACTGTAAATGTGTGATTGGTGAGGACATGGCGCAGAAGTGGAGTTTTTCCAGGAGAGGGCCGTGGAACTGTGGACGGTACAAGAGGAGGAGGTGAGGCTAGGTTGGAGCCTCGGTAGAGTTTCAAGGGGGCCCCCAAAATATTGCCAGTGTGGGGCCCAGAAATTCCAAGTGGCAGCCCTGGTACCAATACATGACAATTTGAACATAAAGTGTATGAGGCCCTCCTTTATGTCTATACATGGAGTACCTGAGTCCATAATTTTTGTCAGTTCTTTCTTCCATCATAAATTAAACTGAAATTTTCTATTTTTAAGAAAAAAAATCAATTTAGGTTTACTTAAATTATAATTTTCAAGAATAGTCATATACAGGAAAAAATGTTTCTTACCATGTTTTTCCTGTAAAATACAATTTCTCGACAGTTTGGAATGTTTTATTGTTACTCCTTAGGGTATGTTTCCATGTTCAGGAAACGCTGCGTGTTTGATGCTGCGTTGAGCCGCAGTGTCAAACACGCAGCGTCCAGATGTTACAGCATAGTGGAGGGGATTTCATGAAATCCCGTCTCCACTATGCATTAAAAGATGCATGCGGCATACCCGCGGAAAAGGACATGCGGCGCGTCTTTTAAGAACGCAGCATGCCCTTACATTGCAGAAACAACGCAAGGGCAACGCAGGTGACCTGCCAGTGACCTCAGGTGCAGATTTGGTCAGGATTTTACCTGCATAAAATCCTGACCAAATCCTGATGCAATCCTGATCGTGGACACATACCCTAAAGGTGGAGAAAAAGTTTTAAACCATTGTTCTCAGCATTGATCTGACAGAGATGCTATGTGGATCACTGCTCACCATTCCCTCTGTTTGCCGCCCATACAGTACCTCCATAACGGCACCATACAAAACCTCCATAACACCACCATAGAGTACCTCATTAACATCACCATACAGAACCTTCAAACAGGGCTGCCACTAGGAATTTTGGGGCCCCATACTGGCCAAATTTTCGGGCCCATAGAGACTCTACCCAGGCTCCAAACCCAGCCTCGCCTCCACCCCTCGAACTGTCCACAGTCCCACCGCTCTCTCTTGGAAAAACTCCACTTCTCACCAATCACACATTAACAGTTCCCATCACCAGATCACACATATAGCCAGCAGCTTTTGTTTTGGCCAAAAGATTTTTCTAATCTGCCACCATGACAAGGTAGACTGATTTGGCCGAGCCCTACTCTACGCTAACCTATTAAAAATTTGTTAAAATATGCAATACAATTTTGGTATATTTTTATTTATTTTTCAATTTTTTAAATGACCAATAATGTCACATCCAAAGCGACAAATGCCACCGTACCATGACCAGACACCATATTACCACGACAGTGACCCAACAATATCACATACAAGGGACAAATACAATCGCACCATGTCCTGACCACATATTACCACCTCATGGTGACCAATAATACCACATACAAGGAACAAATACCAACACAACATGACCAGACCACATATTACCATCACATAGTGACCTATAATACCACATACAAGGAACAAATACTGCCACACCATGTCCAGATCACATATTACCACCACAGTGACCGACTAATATCACATACAAGGGACAAACACCATCGCACCATATCAAGATCACATATTACACACCACATGTGACCAATAATACCACATACAGGGAACAAATACCGCCACACCATAACCAGTCCACATATTACCACCACAGTTACCAAATAATAGCACATACAAGAGACAAATACTGCAACACCATGACCGGACCACATATTACCACCACATAGTGACTGAATACTACAATACTGATCATTAATAAAAAAAAACAAAAACACAATACTATCACCAAAAGTGCCACTATGCACAGGAGATATGTACTTAGTATGCAGTGTCTGTGTACAGGTAATACAGTGATCACAGGTGACATTATACACAGGAGCTCTGTATACAGTGTCAGTGTACAGGTAATACAGTGATCTCCAGTGACAATATACACAGGAGCTCTATATATAGTGTCAGTATAAATGTAATACAGTGATCACTGGTGACATTGTACACAGGACATCTGTATATAGTGTATAGTGTCAGTGTACAGGTAACACACTGACTCACCAGTGACGTCTCTAGGTGAAGTCCTTCAGCTTCGCTTTTCATCCTCAACCAGCACAGACCGCCATCACATCTTCCAGCCAGGATTGTTCTCTGCAGGAAATAACACAGTTATCTAGAGCTCCGCTTGCAGAACACATTACTTAATTTTTTCCCAACTTCTATCCTGCACCAGATGAAGAAAAAAGGGTGACATAATGTCGCTCTGCACAGTAACAGGACCGCCCCCTCATTTAAAACAGTATCCTCAAAAAATAAAATAAATACATCACTGCAGTAATAGTATCCCTTAATTAGCCCCTATGGTAATAATATCCCCCATCCTGGCCCCGTGTATCTCATTCCTGGCTCCAGCCTTATGTTCTCCCATTCTGCTCTCATTAGGATCCATTCTGCTCCATATGATCTCCGCATCCTGCCCCATCTGTCCCATGATCCTGCCCCATCTGTCCTATCCTACCACCCCATCACTCCATCTGTCCCCATCGTATCCATCCTGCCCCATGATCCTGCACCATGTGTCTCCATCCTGCACCATGATCCTGCCCCATCTGCCTCCATCCTGCCCCATCTGTCTCCATATTCCTGCCCCCATGTCTCCCATGCCCCCATGTCTCCATGCTGCCCCCTGTGTCTCCATCCTTCCCCCTGTGTTGTTTCCATTCCTGCCCCCTGTGTTGTTTCCATTACTGCCCCCTGTGTTGTTTCCATTACTGCCCCTGTGTTGTTTCCATTACTGTCCCCTGTGTTGTTTCCATTCCTGCCCCCTGTGTTCTCTCCATTCCTGCCCCGTGACTCCATTCCTGCCCTGTATTGTTTCCATTCCTGCCCCTATGTTATTTCCATTCCTGCCACCTGTGTTGTTTCCATTCCTGCCCCCTGTGTTGTTTCCATTCCTGCCCCGTGTTATTTCCATTCCTGCCCCCTGTGTTGTTTCCATTCCTGCCCCGTGTTATTTCCATTCCTGCCCCCTGTGTTGTTTCCATTCCTGCCCCCTGTGTTGTATCCATTCCTGCCCCATGATGTCTCCATTCCTGCCCCATGATGTTTCCATTGCTGCCCCATGTGTTGTTTCCATTCCTGCCCCCTGTGTTGTTTCAATTCCTACCCCCTGTGTTGTTTCCATTCCTGCCCCTTGTGTTGTTTCTATTCCTGCCCCATGTTGTTTCTATTACTGTCCCTGTGCTGTTTCTATTCCTGACCCATGTGTTGTTTCCATTCCTGCCCCATGTCTCCAGTCATGTCCCGTGTTGTTTCCATTACTGCCCTGTGATGTTTCCATTCCTGCCCCGTGTTCTTTCCATTTCTGTCCCCTGTGTTGTTTCTATTCCTGCCCCCTGTGTTATTTCCATTCCTGCCCCCTGTGTTGTTTCCATTCCTGTCCCTTGTGTTGTTTCTATTCCTGCCCCCTGTGTTGTTTCTATTCCTGCCCCCTGTGTTGTTTCTATTCCTGCCCCCTGTGTTGTTTCCATTCCTGCCCCCTGTGTTGTTTCCATTCCTGCTCCGTGTCTCCATTCCTGCCCCCTGTGTTGTTTCCATTCCTGCCCCGTGTCTCCATTCTGCCCCAGACTTGCCGCATTCAATAAAAATAAAAAACACCTTTCTCCTTACTTGGCCACGGTCCAGCGCAAACGTCCATTCCTTGCATTTCAGCGTGGGCTCGCCGGCGAATAACAATGACATCATACGCTGGCGACATGCGCGCTGATGTCAGCTGCCAGCCTCTGATTGGCTTGCGGCTTTAACTGCTGCTGTGCAGGCACACACACGCGCACACACACACTCTCAGGAAAACTCACACGCACACACCCCCACCCACACACTCAGGAAAACACACACACACTGAGGAAAACACACATACATACATACACACACCCACACTCTCAGGAAAACAAACACACTCAGGAAAAAACACACATAGAGGAAAATACACCCACACACCCACTCAGGAAAACACACACACATTCAGGAAAATACACACACACTCAGGAAAATACACACACTCTGACCTGCCATGTTTAATTTGTTAAATGCCCCCCTGCCACTTAGCACAGCAAGCGTTGAGATGAGCAGCTGGAGAGGTTACCTGGAGTGTCCTAGACAGTGGGCACACATAGCAGCTTCCTCTCATCTTGTCTATGTCCTGCCGTCCTGTGCTGCTGCTCTAGTCTGCACGCTGTAGCTCCTCCCCCTCCAGGCCTGGCTGATCAGACATCAAAGACAGATCTGCACACAGAAGAGGAGTAGGCTGCGTGCGATCACTATGGAAGTAACGCAGTCTCCTCCTCCTCTTGTGTGCCAGGAGCTGCCCCCTCTCACCACAGTGTGCACATTACTGAAGCCGGCCATGATGGCTCCAGCCACAGGTGCACGCTGCGTGTCCCGTTCTCCTGTTCCTGCTCATCACAGGTCCTTCAGCGGCCCTGTGCAGTGGCTTAGGCACCGGCCCGGGGGGCAAATGCATTCCTGCCCCCTGGCCCAGTCCGCCCCTGATGAAGCATCATGAGAAGGATTATTATTATTAATACATTTTTTAGTGCAGCATTGATTCCATGGGCTGTACATGAGGAGAAGTTACATACAAAACACAAATAGAAATTACAATGAACATACTAATAGTGACAGAGAGGTACAGAGGAGAGAGGACCCTACCCTTGCGGTCTAACATTCTACAGGATAATGGGAAAGGGGACAGTAAGTTGGGTGCTGCAGCAGGAGAAGTCTTGGGAAACCCCAGGACAATAGCTAATAAAGAAGAACCAATAATTACCATTAGCTACTGCTGAGATGAACCAGAGCTCAACCAGGAAGCACTCACCACACTTCAACGCAAGGGAACTGAATAAACAGCACTGAACTGGATTAGAAGCAGGCCTTATAAAACCAGCCCTAATCAAAGGGTAATAATCAGGTGCTGCATTCCTCCCTGTCATGTCGAGGGAGCCACTCTCTGCTCACCTGAACAGCAGGGTGCACAAATTCCCACCAATGGCTAACACCAGGAATGGCAGTGTCCTGCATTGCCTGGCAACTGGAAGACATAGTATCCCATGTCTCCCGGGCCGCAAAACCAGTGGGAAGCACAGCATCCCATGTTCCCACATCGCTCACCACTTCCACATACTAGGCAACGCCATATGTAGTCACTCTGCCTTGCTCTGCTCCTTGCGGTTCTGCTCTGCTCTCGTTCGGCACCTCACGGGTCTTTGTCCTTACTGACTGAACAGTTCCCTACCTGATCCCATATATCTCATACCTGTGTGTGCTCCTGTCCTCCCTGGATCAGTCCCTGCTCCTCCAGTGTGAACAGGTCCCAACATGTTCCCATATATCACTTACACCTGCCCGTGTTCTTGTGCCTTCCGAATCAGTTCGTGTCCCTTCTTTCTCAGCCGTGCCCACCCGACTGCCTGTTTCTCAGCCGTGCCTGCCTGCCTGTGTCTCAGCCGTGCCCTCCTACCCTGTTTCTCAGCCATGCCCGCCTGCCTGCAAGTGTTCCGTCCTCCAATGGGATCAGCAGCCGCAGCCAGACACCACCCTGGAGTGGTACCTGGTAGCTAACTGCCGCTCAAGCCTGACCTCATCATCAGAGCCTCCAGTAAATACCAAGGTAGCTACTTAGTCATGCCTCTTCCAGGGTAGTCTGGTTTGTGGCACTGTGGGGCCACACTCCCTCGCTCATGCCAACAAGTCAGGGCGCGAGTGTAGCAATATGTTTTTGGAATTGGAAAACAATGAAGAGATTTGCAGCGGGAAGAAGCGCCAAGGAAATGAGTACACCAAAGCCATCTCAAAGGAGTACACTGACAATACACGGGTGATTTGTATTCTGTATCGTCAGAGACTCAAGCTAGGCATAAGGTTATGTGCACACGTTCCTGATTTTTTACGTTTTTTCAGCGGTTTTCTGCTGCAAAAATGCTAAAAAAAAAAGCTTATATTAAGCATCACATCAATTTAATGCATTCCGCAATTTTTGTGCCCATGCTGCATTTTTTTCTGCGAAAAAAACACATTGCAGAAAAAAACGCATCATGTTCATTAATTTTGCGGAAAATCTGCGGATTTGCCACAAAATTATTGTATTGGGAACCTCCGGAGAAAAAGCGAAAAATACGCGTGCGGATTTCCTGTGAAAGTAGTCCGAATTTGCTCAGGAAAATTCTGCAAACTTTCCTGAACGTGTGCACATAGCCTTAATGCTTTTAACATGAGCACCATGATGAGGCATCAGAAAGAAAAGCACGAGCTGCAGTGGAGTACACACCTGAAAAACCAGGAAAGATCTGAGTCTCCTCCTGCTCGCTCTTCTGCTGCAATTTTGGCCTCTTCGTGTTTCTCGCAAGCAACAGTGCCACCTTGATTCCCGCAAAGTAGAGGACGTGACAGCATGACCACCAGCAGTGTCATCGAACATCTCCACACCATCCCATTAAAGGGAACCTGTCACCCCGTTTTTTCAGATTGAGATATAAATACTGTTAAATAGGGCCTGTGCTGTGCGTTACTATAGTGTATGTAGTGTACCCTGATTCCCCACCTATGCTGAGAAATACATTACCAAAGTCGCCGTTTTCGCCTGTCAATCAGGCTGGTCTGGTCAGGTGGGCGTGGTGACATCGCTCTTTTGTTCCCCAGCTTTCCGTTGGTGGCGTAGTGGTGTGCGCATGTCCAATTTCCGAATTCCCTGCGCGCACGTGAAGAAACAGCGCGCGATCTGCGCTGTAATCCCTTGCATCGGTGGGGGCGGCCATCTTCCTGGGGCCGCGCATGCGCAGATGGAGTGCTCTGCTGCACGGGGCTTCAGGAAAATGGCCGCGGGATGCCGCGCGTGCGCAGAAGAGATCGCGGCGGCCATTTTCCCAAAGCCGAGATGCAAACTCCTCGCCTGTCTGCACTGCAGCTTACCTTCCACTTTCACTTCACGCTCACCACCTCATATGTCATGTACCCCCCAAGGTGGAACTCCACCTTCCACATGCTGGAGAGACTATATGAGCAGTAGCAGGCTGTACTGGTGTTTGAGCTGCAGCATGGGAGAGTCACTCTGCACAACAACACCACTTCACAACCAACGAGTGGGCCTCCATGCAGGACGTGTGTATTGTGTTGGACTGCTTCAAGTACTCCACTAATATGATCAGTGCTGGTGCAACCATAATCACCATTACTATCCCACTTTATGTCTCTTAGAAAAACAAAGTTTCAGGTGATGATGGATGAGGTGGTTCACAGAAGGAAGAGAAGGAGAAAAATATACCATTTGCACTATTATCAGGCCAGCTGTCCATACATGTCTTGGAGGATGGGTTCCTGTATCAACAGTGGCAAGGTATATAAATGTCTAGCGAGGGAGCAGTTTTGGAGGAGGAGTAGAAGGATGAGGAACAACTGTCTTCACAGCAGGGTGGCACTCAAAGAAGCTCATGGGCTTCACTGGAGTGTGGCTGGGGGGATACAGAGGATACAGAGGACCTAGACGATACACCTCCCACCGAGGACAGCTTGTTGTTGCCACTGGGCAGCCTAATATACATGAGGCAATACATGATATTGTGCCTACACAACGACCGTCAAGTTGCCAGGATTGGTACAAGTGCTGATTACTGTGTTGCCTCCCTGCTGGATCCGCACTACAAGCACAACGTGCCATCCTTCTGTGACTAGCACATGATTAGAAAATGTGAGAATACAAGACGATGTACTGACAGCGAGAGTGGTAGCACAATGCAGAAGAGGAGCAGGAAGTCATCAACACAGCTGGTGCACCCGCACCACAGTGGAATAGAGGGATAGTATGGCAGAAACATGGAAAACCTTACTCAGCACATCGCAACATCTGGCACCTTCATCTGATATGGGTTGAATTAAGGTACCTTCACACTGAGCAACTTTACAACGAGAACGACAGCGATCCGTGACGTTGCAGCGTCCTGGATAGCGATCTCGTTGTGTTTGACACGCAGCAGCGATCAGGATCCTGCTGTGACATCGCTGGTCGTAGCTGAAAGTCCAGAACTTTATTTGGTCGTCAGGTCGGCGTGATGCGTCATGTTTGACAGCAAAAGCAACGATGCCTGCAATGTTTTTTCACAGAGCTAACAACCAGCGAGAACAATAAGTACGTCACTGGATCACTCCTGCATCGTTCTGGAATTGCTGTGTTTGACATCTCTACAGCGACCTAAACAGCGACGCTCCAGCGATCTAGTTTAGGTCGGATCGTTGTCTATATCGCTGGAGCGTCGCTAAATGTGACGGTACCTTTAGCAGGACCAGCGTTTATGTTGTTCCTGTGTTGTGCCTGTGTAACAACTCACTCAGGATTAATAGGTTAGAATAGACACTAAAACAACAACAACTGAGCCTGCCGGTTCCTGTACAGACTACATAAGCAAACACCACAGTCCATAGTGGTGCTTGTGGGCATAGAGATAGCCCTAACCAAAGAACTATTAGATGGCAATTTGGACCTAAACTCCCTAAACAGCCGTCAAGTTGCTTCACGTTTCTCCTAAAGAAACAGGAGAGCAGAGCAGAGTGTGAATTAACTACAAGAGGAGAATTGTGCTGAACAAAGGAAACATGTTACAGTGAGTAAAGTAAGTAATTAAATACCAAAGAATAAAAGCAATAACGCTTAACAAATATACAGCCTTCTTACTAAATTTATACAGAAGAGATTTGCAAAGTATAGCAATTAAACAACAAGGTGAAAATCCTTAGCTCATACCTAACAGACTGGATACAAACATCAATACAATGTCAGAACATCTAAATGAATTTTTCCCCAGCAGGAAATGCCCACTGGAGGACAGAATATAAAGCTGCACCCAAAAGGTGGTGTCTGCCTACAGTCCCTCTCTCCCTGCAGAGACATCAGCGTACTTACCACCGAGGATCCTGTCCTGCTCCTTCCTAGTTTGCTGCTGCCCGGGTTCCGTACACCCCTTGCAGGTCTCCAGGCACTGTGCTTAGGGTGTGCACACACTTCCTGTTTCTTAAAGGGGCTGCGCGCATTCCTCTAAAGTGTCCCCAGCCAGTACCTGGAGGTCACTTACTATTTAAAGTGCCTCCTCCAACATGGAGCTGCCTGTGCAATGTTGTGAGCTTGCTCCTAACACTCTTGTCAGTTCTCAGGTCCAAGTGTTTGCATTTAGTCTGCTGCATCCCCCAGTGCTCACCTCAATGGCATCCGAGCCAGCTGCACATGCCAGTGCTCACCTCAACGGCAGTCGATCCAATTACACCCGCCAATGTTCACCTCAACAACAGCCAAGCCAGTTGCACCCGCCAGTGCTCACCTCAGCGACAGCTGAGCCTGCTGTACCCGTCTGAGCTTGTCTCTCCATCAGCCTGTCCTGTCTGCACCTGCAGTTCCTGTCATCTTCTCTGCCTGTCTGGATCTGTTAGACATTTCCCCGGGGCATCCCAGCCACCTGTTCCTAGGGATCAGCTGCCGTCCACCCAAAGTCAGTCCTGGAGTAGCACCTGGTCCACCTCCCTTGTCTCTCCTCGGATCTTGGTGTTGTTAGCTGCTGCGTATCTGAGGTCAGATTGGGTGAGGCTCCTAGATACGTCCCTCCAGGTCTTCCTTGGGCTATTGCGCAATGGTTCCACCACCCAGCCCATTACAGGTGATAGCATGACAAAGGAAAACACCTGTGTTAAGCTAGACACACTGCAGCCAGAAAACAGAATCCAAACACTCAGAGGAAATGTGTGTCTCCCATGGCTTGACAGAATGAGATACCAACCACAAAACACAAGTTCAAGGGCTCAAATCCATGAGCAAGACAGTTTCAGCAACATGGTGGAAGAGTATGTGTCCACATGTCTCCACATACTAATTGATGGGTCTGGCCCATTTAACTTCTGGGTCTCTAAATTAAACACATGGTCTGAGCTTTATGCCTTGGCGGTGCTGGCTTGCCCTGTGAAAAGTGTACTCTTGTAGCATTTGTTTAGCATGACAGGAGGTGTGATCACACACAGAAGCATTTGCCTGTCCACAGCCAATGTGGGCAAGATCACATTCATTAAAATGAACCAGACATAAATCCCACAGGACTTGTCCGTACCTTTGGCTGAAAATAGAAATATACCAGCCATTCCCAGACAATGTTAGACTGCACTGCAGTTTGTTTATTCTATTTTAGATTCAAAAGGTTTTGGGGCCTACCCAAATTTTTTTAAAAAGCGTGTTTTGCAGAGTACACCCACACAGGCTGTTTTGCAGAGTACTCCCGCAGCAGCATTTTTCAGACTACTGCCACATAGATGCGTGCAGAGTACACACAGGTTTTCCTGGCACAGTATTCCCACAGATTCGATTACAGAGTAGAAAAGTTTGTTTTACACACACAACTCCCAAAGACACAGGTGCAGAGTATAACTGTTTTTTAGGCCCACAACTCTTACAAATACAGCGGTAGAGTATAATTATTGTTTAGACACACTACTCAGGCAGACACAGCTGCAGAGTACAGAGAGAGACTTTTTGGAACAGTACACACAGCTTTTGGGGCTTTTTTAGGCACAGCTACAACTCGTATAGATACAGCAGTACAGTAGAATTGTTTTTTAGACACATAAGACAGCTGCAGAGTAGAGTAACTTTTTAGAAACACTACTCATATACACACTGTGGTAGAGTAAAATATTTTTTGTACCACATACTACTCGCGAAAAAATGCTGCAGAGCACACTTATTTTTTACACAACTACTCGCAAAAACATGCTGCAGAGTATGCTTTTTTTGCACACACTACTTGCAAAAAAACCGCTGCAGAGTATACTTATTTTTTACACACATGACTCACACTCTACTTGTATAGACACGGCGATACAGTAAAATAGTTTATTTGGTCTGCAAATAGTAACTAGATGGCTGATGCAAATTATTTATTTGCCAAACTATTAGAAAAGACGCAGCAGTACTGAAAAATTATTTATTTGGCCTACAAATGTCAACGAGATGGCTGATGAAAATTATTTATTTGATACACTGCTAGAAAACACACAGCAGTACTGAAAAATTATTTCTTTGGCCTACTAATGGCAATAAGATGGCTGATGCAAATTGTATATTTGACACACTAGGTGTCTGGTACGAACCAGGAACTTTACAGATCGAGTTTGCTTATCCAAGTAACATCTAGCTTGAATTAGCAAAGCTTATCAGGGATGAGCTAGTAATTGACAACCTGAGACAGCAAAGCTGAGAGATACATAGCAGCACGATTCATTGGACTGAGCTAGGACGTAGTAGTTGGTTGCTGGAAAGCAGAATGAAGCTGCAGGTAAGATAAAGAGCCACTTGGTTGGTGTAGAGTCTAGAGGAAGATGTGACTAAAAGCATATGGTAGCAAGGTGCTATATCTCCTGTATACTCAGATAAGGCTTCTTTCCCACTTGCGTCGGTACGGGTCCGTCGCTAAGCATCGGCCCAATGTACCGAAGCACGTTGTGAAAATTATGCACAACGTGGGCAGCGGATGCAGTTTTTCAATGCATCTGCTGCCCATTCTAAAGTCCGGGGAAGAGGGGGCGGAGTTCTGGCCGCGCATGTGCGGTAGAAATTGGCGGATGCGATGTACGAAAAAACATTCCCTTGAATGTTTTTTTGTGCCGACGGTCCGCCAAAACACGACGGATCCAGTGCACGACGGACGCGACATGTGGCCATATGTCGCGATCCTTCGGCAATACAAGTCAATGGGAAAAAACGCATCCTGCGGGTACATTTGCAGGTTAAGTTTTTTGCCCAAAACGACAGATTGCGACGGATTAAAAAAACGCAAGTGTGAAAGTCGCCTAAGACATAGCTGCTGTAAGGACACCTGTCACCAAAAAGAAAGCTATTAACTTGCAGATTTGGAGTTAATCCGCAGGTTAATCGCGTTACTAATCTGCCCAGTGCCTGCACTTACCCAAATGCTGCTGGGAGAAATACAACTTTTCTCTCCCAGGCAGCGTTAGGGTTTTGGTCACGGGGGTGGTGCTAGTGCAGGTTCAGTCAATGCTCTGAGTGTGTAGAGCAGTGGCTGTAACGGCCCCCGACCATGGCTAACAGCTGACACCAAAGCAGAGCCAGTGTCAGTCCGGGCCCGGGATGCGGTTATAGCCACCGCCCTGCATACTCAGAGCAGTGATTGAACCAGTGCTGGCATAGCGTCCGTGACTGAAACCCGAAAACTGTCAGGGAGAGTAAAGTACATTTTTTCACCTCAGCCTTCGGGTAAGTGCAGACATAATACTATTAACCTGCAGATTAACCCCACATCTGTAGCTTAATAGTGATTTTTCTGGTGACAGGTTCCCTTTAAGCTGGCCCTAAAACTCCTTGGGTGGTTACTTTAGAAATACTTGCTGGATTAATGCACACAGACTAGTACAGAGGCAGCTGACCACAGTAGAAGGGAGAAAGGCCTGGCACTGGAGCCGGGACGGGAGAGTAACTAGTGAGTAATTAATGGAGGGGAATGGGCATCTTTAGATGTCAATTATAACCTTGTTAAGTAATGATGTTGTGTTTGGAAAGAAGAAACTACAACAGCTATCTTTGGATGCAATTGAAGACATAAATTCATTGTGCTTATTACATCCAAAAATTGAATTTTGTCAGTCTAATTTTAGTTTTTCATGACAGATTTATAAGTTCCAAATTCAGTTCTGTGTTACTCAGAAGTTACTATGATCCTTATAAAGAATGGTTTCATAAGCACCTGAACGCTCATCTAATGAGACAATTAGTATATAAATATCGTATAATTATAATCACATAAGGAAACCTTTGAAAAATATATTTTATGTGTATTTCCACATACATATAAGAAGATCTTGCATACTTGCGGTCATGTTAATCTCATCATGTATCTGTGAGCTTCTCAGCTTAATCTACAGTACCTTAATACTGTGTAACAAATCCCACTTAGGAGCAGCCATGCACATCAGAAGACTTGGCTAGACCTGCCAGCTTTCCATCACAGAGGTGGCTATGTGATTGCCTCTTATTTGTAAGCATCTGAAAAGCGTCTTTGTGTTAAATAAATGTAGTATATTATTACAGGCTTCCAAATTCTCTTTGATACTTTAGTCGTTTAGTTCTGGATGTCCTGTGTATATACAGTGAAAGGGGAATTTTTGCATGTGTATAAGTAAAGTAACTGATTTGCTGTGGAATCATTCAGCTCTCTCTATGATGGGAATTGTAGACTTCTCTGCTAAAGTAGTTCAGCAGTGGTAGGAAAATGTTTAATGCAATAACCATATGCCAGATCAAAACTTCATATCTCAGTAGAATTTGGGAAGGATGCCACATGCACATTCTTTTCTTCGGCTAAAAGCATTCTGCTCTAATTATAGGTAAATGTAGTCAATAATTCATTCTGTTAAAATGGCTTTATTGTTGAATTGAGCATTTGTAAAGAAATGATAATTGTAATTTTTTGTAAATAAAAGAAAAATATTATTAGAATTAATCTGATCATTGTACAGGAAAGTGGTTTGTACCAACGAGCTATATTTCACAAATATCATTTTATAATTTTAACACACTTTTGACCTGATTCATCAAGACTGGCATTGTTCACGCCGCTCTTGATTAAGAGATGTGCTGGAGTCAAACACCTCTTTGTGCGCCTCGCCACAAATTCTGCTCCTGACTCAAAAGGTCTAAGATTTGTGGCATAGCGAAACAACACTTCTCATCAAGAATTTGACTGGTGGCAGTCGCTGTCTTGCCCAAACTCCGTCCACTTTATCGGAACTGAGCAAAAATGACATGAGAACACCAAAAGTCGCTAAGTCTTAACACAGCCTCGAGTTGTGCCAAAATTATGCAACTTTTCAAAGCTTTTTATGCTAGTTCTGGTCTAAAAGCTTTGATTAATTGGGCCCTTTGTATTTTATAAAATGTATTTTTCTTGAAGAGAATCTGTCAGAAGGATCAACCTTCCTAAGTCATCTACATTGTATATAAGTCATAGGAAGCTGAATATAATGATACCTTGATATAAAGCATGTGATCCGATTTCTTATTCCAGAGAAATCTACATTTTTTCCTTGTATATACTGTAAATGAGATATTAAGATCTATGGACCATACATAGATATCTGCCTTCAGAGCTTATTTTAAATGTAAAGAGATGTTACCAGTGTGAAACCTGTAATGACTGAGAGTCTGTTATCCTGATCTCACTGCAGAGCTGTGTGCAATTAAAACTAACACAGTACAGCAGAAGTAAAGGTTGTTTTACTACAAACGCATCTGCAGTTCTCCTCTAATAGTGCTATCAGCTTTGCTGCAGGGCTGTACTTAATTGCAACTCTGACGACACAACATTTAATCTTAATTGTCCAGATGTCTATTTTTAGTTGGTCAAGAACCATAGACTGTTGTCATATGAGTCTTAAATGTTAAGACTGCTGCTGTTTATAAGAGGCTGCTGTTTGACTCTTATATCAGCTTCTACAGCTTATTTTAATCCAATAAATTAGGAGAATATCATTACCCTAAATAAATATAAATATATTTCAAGTAGGTACAATATAAATGTCAAAAAGAAAAAAAGAAACTACTTGAAGAAATTCTCACTCCAATAATATATTAAAATCCATTAAATCTTTTATTTGAACACCAACAAGAACAGTACACAAAAAAGAAAAATATATATAAAAACAAGAGGGACAGGTCAGTATATAAGATTTTTTAGTACAACAAGTCTTAACATTTTATAAATCCACAGCACAGGTTACTTAGAAAATTTTCATCAATAACTGAAAAGGGTAGAGGATAAACAAATGGCCCTTTAATCTATTAACTTACATAAATAACGTGTCTTTAAAAGACTACTTCACAGTTCTATTTCCAAAGACCACATAATACTCTGTTGCCAATAATTGAAAATAAGTGGCACAATTCCTCAGAAAGCCTCCTTCACCCTTGTTTCTCCAAAAAAAAAAAAAAAAAAGGCACAATATATACTAACCAGTGCTCATGTTTGGTATACTGATCCTGCCACCTCACACTCCAACGTACGTTTCACTCGTAGCTTCGTCAGGGAGTGCCACTCTGAGGAATTGTGCCCAAGTCCAAATTTGAGATCTTTGGTTCCAACCACCGTGTCTTTGTGTGACGCAGAAAAGGTGAATGGATGGACTCTACATGCCTGTTCCCACCGTGAAGCATGGAGGTGGAGGTGTGATGGTGTGGGGGTGCTTTGCTGGTGACACTGTTGGGGATTTATTCAAAATTGAAGGCATACTCAACCAGCATGGCTACCACAGCATCTTGCAGCGGCATGCTATTCCATCCGGTTTGCGTTTAGTTGGACCATCATTTATTTTTCAACAGGACAATGACCCCAAACACGCCTCCAGGCTGTGTAAGGGCTATTTGACCAAGAAGGAGAGTGATGGTGTGCTACGCCAGATGACCTGGCCTCCACAGTCACCAGACATGAACCTAATCGAGATGGTTTGGGGTGAGCTGGACCGCAGAGTGAAGGTAAAAGGGCCAACAAGTGCTAAGCATCTCAGGGAACTCCTTCAAGATTGTTGGAAGACCATTTCCGGTGACTACCTCTTGAAGCTCATCAACAGAATGCCAAGAGTGTGCAAGGCAGTCATCAAAGCAAAAGGTGGCTACTTTGAAGAACTTAGTATATAAGACATATTTTCAGTTGTTTCACACTTTTTTGTTAAGAATATAATTCCACATGTGTTAATTCATAGTTTTGATTCCTTCAGTGTAAATGTACTATTTTCAGTCATGAAAATACAGAAAAATCTTTAAATGAGAAGGTGTGTCCAAACTGTACTGTACTGTAGATCGGCTCCACTGACCATCACTGAACCCATGGATACATTTGGGGAAGCCAAGATTGTGGACCCACCGGTCACCTGGCTCCATGGAGATGTTTGGACAAGACAGGTTGTGATCCTCTGGTCACCTGGCCTCGTACCTTAATAGACTGTCAGCTTCCTAAGGTTGTCTTTACCTCCTCTCTGTGTGTGCCACAAGTGGAAGCTCTGAAGTCACAGTGGCTCTAATCCCGGCAAGTCAGCGGAAGGGTGAGACTTGGGTAATTTGCCAGGACTGTTTTGTATGTTATTATTTGTATTGTGGTTCCATAAAGTATTGCCACTCTGTTTTACCCTCACCCTGTGTTGTCTGAGTAGTATTATACTCACAGTAAAAGGAGAGTGGGTGTTCAGTCCGATGAGTCCTGATCCATGCGGTCCTGGGCCAGCGGACGAAAACACCCACTTACCCCCAATGTCTCTACAACAACTAACACTTCTTTAGCTTCCATATCATGGGCAGCCAGTATAAGGGCAGTATAGTAAAGACAGCGCTGTGAAAGAAGAACTACAACTGCACATGTGTTTGTAATAAGACAAAGTTCAGTTCTGCTGAACTATAATTCTGCTCAGTTCTGCTGAGTTATAATTTATAATCACACACAGCTCTGCAGTGAGATCAGGAAAGCAGAATGTCAGTCTTGACATGTTTCACCTCTCCCACAACCCTTTTTCATTTAAAACAAGCTTTGAAGGAAGATTCTTGAGGAGCTCTATTTCCTGCCAATATATATTAACAGCTCATTTATTTATTAAGAAAATGTTGCTTTCTCTAGGATAAGATATTGGATCGCATATATTAAGGTTATTATTTTATTCAACTACAGTGTAGAAAACAGTATTTAGTCAGCCACCAATTGTGCAAGTCCTCCCACTTAAAAAGATGAGAGAGGCCTGTAATTGATATCACAGGTAGACCAAAACTATGAGAGTCAAAATGAGGAAACAAATCCAGAAAATCACCTTGTCTAATTTGGCAAGATTTATTTTGCAAATTATGGTGGAAAATAAGTATTTGGTAATTAACAAAAGTTCATCTCGATATTCTGTTTTATATCCTTTATTGGCAATGACAGAGGTCAAACGTTTTCTGTAAATCTTCAAAAGGTTGGCACACACCGTTGGTGGTATGTTGGCCCATTCCTCCATGCAGATCTCCTCTAGAGCAAAGATGTTTTGGGCCTGTCGCTGTGCAACAAGGACTTTCAACTCCATCTAAAGGTTTTCTATGGTGTTGAGATCTGGAGACTGGCTAGGCCACTCCAGAACCTTCATATGCTTCTTACGAAGCCACTCCTTTGCCCTGGCAGTGTGCTTGGGATCATTATCATTCTGAAAGACCCATCCACATTTCATCTTCAATGCCCTTGCTGATGGAAGGGGGTTTGCACTCAAAATCTCACAATACATGGCCCCATTCATTCTTTCATGTACATGGATCAGTCGTCCTGGTCCCTTTGCAGAGAAACAGCCCCAAGGCATGATGTTGCCACCCTCATGCGTCACAGTAGGTATGGTGCTCTTTGGATGCAACTCAGCATTCTGTCTCCTCCAAACATGATGAGTTTTGTTTCTACCAAACAGTTCTACTTTGGTTTCATTTGACCATATGACATTCTCCCAATACTCTTCTGGATAATCCAAATGCTCTCTAGCAAACTACAGATGGGCCCGGACATGTACTGGCTTAAGCAGGGGGACACATCTGGCACTGCAGGATCTGAGTCCCTGGTGGCGTAGTGTGTTACTGATGGTAGCCTTTGTTACGGTGGTCCCAGCTCTATCCAGGTCATTCACCAGGTACCTCCGGGTGGTTCTGGGATTTTTGCTCACCATTTTTGTGATCATTTTGACCCCACAGGGTGAGATCTTGCGTGAAGCCCCAGATCGACGGAGATTATCAGTGGTCTTGTATGTCTTCCATTTTCTTATTATTGCTCCCACAGTTGATTTCATCACACTAAGGCCTCTTTCACACTTCAGTCTTTTGGCGTCAGTCACTACCGACATAGTGACGGATTGACGGATCCGTCACAATTGTTGCGAAAACGGTTCTAACGGATCCGTTTTTTTGACGGATCCGTTACTTGGGGGTTGTCTGGGAGAAGTATCTACTTTTTGGAGCATGCGCAATTGAAAAAACGGATTGGGGCGACGGATCCGCCGAAAAAACGGTTGCGGCGGATCCGTCGCCCATAGGCGCCCATTCTATGGAATGGCGGACGCGACGGATCCGTCGCAATCCGCCATTTCGGCGTTGACAAAAAACGTTCCAATGTCCGTCTATTTTCAGAAAACGTCCGCCAAATGTCGACGGATCCATCGCATGGCGGATGGAACGGACGACCATCCGTCACAATCCGTCACTAATGCAAGTCTATGGGAAAATAACGGATCCGTCAAAAAAAATGACGGATCCGTTATTTGAGGAAAATGGCGGTTTTAGACTGACGCCAAATAACTGAAGTGTGAAAGAGGCCTAAGCAGATTGCATATTGCAGATTCAGTCTTCCCAGCCTGATGCAGAGCTACAATTTTGTTTCTGGTGGCCTTCGACAGTTCTTTGGTCTTCACCATAGTGGAGTTTGGGGTGTGACTGTTTGAGGTTGTGGACAGGTGTTTTATATACTCATAACAAGTTAAAACAGGTGCCATTACTACAGGTAATGTGGAGTGGAGAACAGAGGAATCTCTTAAAGAAGAAGTTACAGGTCTGTGAGAGCCAGAAATCTTGCATGTTTTTAGGTGACCAAATACTTATTTTCCACCATAATTTGCTAAATAAATCTTGCCAAATCAGACAAGGTGATTTTCAGGATTTGTTTTCTGATTTTGACTCTTATAGTTGTGGCCTACCTATGATGTCAATTACAGGCCTCTCTCATCATTGGTGGTTGACTAAATACTTTTTTTCCTCACTGTATATATGATTTGCATGCCCATATAGATGGCTTAGGAGGGCTGATCTTTTAAATTAAGACAACCTTATTCATTCTAATCTGATAATAACCTTTTAAAATATTACTAATATTAAATATTCTTTTATATAAATGGTCAACATTTGTTGGATTAATAGAGTAATATGTTCTTCTTTACAAATAACAAATGCTTGATTATAAGCAGTAATGAAATTGTATATGTTAAAGGGATTATCCACTAATGGAGAAACCCTGCATATTAAAGCAGCTCTGCTGCACAAAATTAAAAAAATGCATTCTTACTTTGTGGACCAGAAGCACTCGTTTGTTCTTCCCACTATGTCTTCTGGAGATAGGAGCAGTAGCATAATAACTGCAACGCACATCAATATACCTAATTTGGACGTGTCCGTGTGTTTGTGCACAATGAGTCATCCACAGCTGAACAGTAACTTAGGTATCCATAGTTACCACCACTAGCAGCCAACTGCCTGGGTGTAACCATGGATACCTAAGGAGAGGAGCTCTCCCTGGTGGCGAGTTAAAGCATAAGCCTTTTTTTGAACATTAGCCTCTGAGGCAAAACTGTGAGGCAACATTGTGAGGCAGTGTGATGCAACATTGCAAAGATGGATCAAATTGAGCGCACTGCTGCACGTAGAGAAGCGAATCGGATACGGATGCGTAACCTGCATCTTAATGAAACAGAAGATGAATGAAATTGTTGAAGAATTGCTGATGCAGCCTGACAGAGGGTGGCCAGAGAAAGAGAAACGAATGAAGTAACTGAATCACGTAGAG
This sequence comes from Ranitomeya imitator, assembly GCF_032444005.1. NCBI lineage: Eukaryota > Metazoa > Chordata > Amphibia > Anura > Dendrobatidae > Ranitomeya > Ranitomeya imitator. Next base: position 108,415,690 of record NC_091287.1, on the reverse strand, counting down.
CATCTAATGCTGCACGACAACAAGCAACACGACACAACAATGCACAAAGAGATACACATATTTCACAAAAAAGAGAACAAGATAGAATACGTGTCCAAAATGCAAGAGCCACTCGATGACGGCAAGTTACATTGCCGCTAGAGGACTTCTCAATCAAATTGATGAGACACGTATTGAAGAGCACTATGTTGGCGAACAGACATTTCAATGTCAGTTCTGCCAATCTAAAAATTGAAATGGAGCAGGACAAAACATTCCCTTCCTGCTACTAGAGAGGGCGCATCCAATTACATCTCATTCGTATGGATGATCAATTAGTCAAGTTGATGAAAGGAGAGGATCAGCACTCCAATAACTTTATGGCTAATATAAGGCAATACAATAGCTCGCTTGCTTTGGCATCAATGGGAGCACAAGTAGCGCCACCTCCTGGGCATGGTTCATACGGTTTTCGAATTCATGGACAAATTTACCACAGAACTGCCCCATTGCATCCCACTGTGGGTAGTACTCCCAAGTTTGCCCAGATTTATATCTTGGACAGTAAAGAAGCATTAAGTACAAGAAGTCAAGCAAATAAAAAGTGCCTCCCAGCACTGCTATCATCTCTTGGAGAGAAAATGAAAGTAATTAACCCACTCGCAAGAGCCTTCACAATGATGAGGGAATTTGAAATAGAGGAAGAGAGGATTGCTGAATTAGAAAATCGTGATCCACTCGAAATAGCAATGTCAATTATAAATGACTACAATGATGACCAGAGGCATTACAATGCACCAAGGTGCAATGAAGTAGCTATAATTTATCAAAATGCAATGGGTGAACCCCCATTTAATAGGAACATCAGAGTTCACCTCAAAAGTGAAAATCAAACTGTTCAAATCAGCTTTGTTCACAGAAAGTGTGATGCAATGACATCTCCACATCTATTTCCATATGGGGACAGTGGATGGACATTAAATTTGACAACTCCAATTGCCCTAAGTGAGCAACATCAAGGAATTGGTGACATTCATCTACCATCCATACCAGTGGATCAAGATCGACAAGAGAAAATCACCCTGTTGCAGTACTATGTATACAGGTTTGCCATTCGTGACTAGTTCAATCCCTTTTAAGGCTACGTTCACATTAGCGTTTTGCGTGGTTGTGTCGGGCGCAGCAGCGGCGACGCATGCGTCATGCGCCCCTATATTTAACATGGGGGCGCATGGACATGCATTGTGCTGCGTTTTGTGACGCATGCGGTTTTTTTGCCGCAAGCGTTGGGCGCAGAAAACGCAGCAAGTTGCATTTTTTTTTGCGTCCAAATTTCGGCAAAAAAGGATGCATGCGTCGCAAAATGATGTGTTTTGTTGCGTTTTAGTTTGCGTTGTGCGGTGCGTCGCCGACGCAGCCCCGCACAACGCAAATGTGAACGTAGCCTAAATGATGGGAAGTTGATGTAACAATTTATCCTTGACAGTTACGTCAAAATTGAATCCAACAGGATTGAATATATAAAACGAAATCAAAAGGCATTACGCGTCGACAGTTATGCCGGCGTTATGGATCACATCCATAATGCTGCATTACACCAAGGGCTAAAAGCTGGGACGCCAGTAAATTGACCTGATTTCCAAAGATAAAAACTTGCCAGTCCAGAAGCGATGGCGTCAGTTTCCTGTCATGTTGGCTTTTGCAATGACCATCAACAAATCTCAGGGACAGTCCTTGGATATTGTAGGAATGTATTTGCCTCTCCCAATGATTTCACAAGGGCAGTTATATGTGGCTTTCTCCAGGGGAAGCAAAAGCCAACAAATAAGGGTCAAAATATTTGAGACACAAGCAAGGTAAACTTATTTCTAATGTTGACAAATGGTTTACTGTCAACTGTGTGTACAAAGAAGTCTTTTATTAAGCTTTTTAACAATTGTAAAAGCCGAAACATGTTGTACACAAAAGCGGGGCTAACTCCTAGCCGCGGTCTGTGGACCAAACATTGGGCATGGGCAGGGCCTTGGTGGAAGATCCCAAGTGTGCTCAACCATGTGAAATAGCGTACGCTCAGGAACATTGAGGAATAGCGCTATTGAATAGCTCTACCCATTCATTTACTTTAGGCTATGGGATATGTTATGACCTGGTGGTTAGGAGCACCCGGAATGACCTGTTGGTTAGGAACACCCGGAATGACCTGATAGTTAAAACTCATGCAGGACAAGCTCTGGGATGTGGGAGCTCTGCTGACAGCAATCCCTAATCCTATCACACACACTAGAAATAGCCATGGAGCGCTCCTGACGCTCCCTAGGCGCCTCGTCACAGCCTAAGAGTTAGCTAGCCCTAGAGATAGAAAATAAAGCCTACCTTGCCTCAGAGAAATTCCCCAAAGGAAAAGGCAGCCCCCCACATATATTGACTGTGAGTAAAGATGAAAGTCACAAACGCAGAAATGAAACAGGTTTCAGCAAAGGGAGGCCAGACTTACTAAATAGACAGAGGATAGGAAAGGTAGCTTTGCGATCAGCACAAAAAACTACAAAAGACCACGCAGAGTGTGCAAAAAGACCTCCGCACCGACTAACGGTGCGGAGATGCCACTCTGCATCCCAGAGCTTCCAGCTAGCAAGACAAAATCATGATATCCAGCTGGACAAGAAAACAATGAACGAATTAGATACTATCAGGAACTTAGCTTTTGCTGGAGTAGACAGGTCACCAGAAAGATCCAAGAGTGAACTGAACCAATGCAGAAACATTGACAGCTGGCACGGAGTAACGATCTAAGTGGAGTTAAATAGAGCAGCAAACCAAAGGATAAACCCCGTCACCTGTGTAAGGAACCTCAGAAGCAGCAGCTCCACTCACAGCCACCAGAGGGAGCCCACGGACAGAACTCACCGAAGTACCATTCACGACCACAGGAGGGAGCTCGACAACAGAATTCACAACAGTACCCCCCCTTGAGGAGGGGTCACCGAACCCTCACCAGAGCCCCCAGGCCGATCAGGATGAGCCAAATGAAAGGCACGAACTAGATCGGCAGCATGAACATCAGAGGCAAAAACCCAGGAATTATCCTCCTGACCATAACCCTTCCACTTGACCAGGTACTTGAGTTTCCGTCTTGAAACACGAGAATCCAAAATCTTCTCCACCACATACTCCAACTCCCCCTCGACCAACACCGGGGCAGGAGGATCAACGGAGGGAACCATAGGCGCCACGTATCTCCGCAACAACGACCTATGGAACACATTATGGATGGCAAAAGAAGCTGGAAGGTCCAAACGAAATGACACAGGATTAAGAATTTCAGAAATCTTATATGGCCCAATGAAACGAGGCTTAAACTTAGGATAGGAAACCTTCATAGGAACATGATGAGATGACAACCAAACCAAATCCCCAACCCGAAGTCGGGGACCAACACAGCGCCGGCGGTTAGCGAAACGTTGAGCCTTCTCCTGGGACAATGTCAAATTGTCCACCACATGAGTCCAAATCTGCTGCAACCTGTCCACCACAGTATCCACACCAGGACAGTCCGAAGGCTCAACCTGCCCTGAAGAGAAACGAGGATGGAAACCAGAATTGCAGAAAAAAGGAGAAACCAAAGTAGCCGAGCTGGCGCGATTATTAAGGGCGAACTCAGCCAAAGGCAAGAAGGACACCCAATCATCCTGATCAGCAGAAACAAAGTATCTCAGATATGTTTCCAAAGTCTGATTAGTTCGTTCAGTTTGGCCATTAGTCTGAGGATGGAAAGCCGAAGAAAAAGACAAATCAATGCCCATCTTAGCACAAAAGGACCGCCAAAACCTTGAAACAAACTGGGAACCTCTGTCCGAGACGATGTTTTCCGGAATGCCATGCAAACGAACCACATGCTGGAAAAACAATGGCACCAAATCAGAGGAGGAAGGCAATTTAGACAAGGGTACCAAATGGACCATCTTAGAGAAGCGATCACAAACCACCCAAATGACCGACATCCTTTGAGAAACAGGGAGATCAGAAATAAAATCCATGGAAATATGCGTCCAGGGCCTCTTCGGGACCGGCAAGGGCAAAAGCAACCCACTGGCACGAGAATAGCAGGGCTTAGCCCGAGCACAAGTCCCACAGGACTGCACAAAAGAACGCACATCCCGTGACAAAGAAGGCCACCAAAAGGATCTGGCCACCAAATCTCTGGTACCAAAGATTCCAGGATGACCAGCCAACACCGAACAATGAACCTCAGAGATAACTCTACTAGTCCATCTATCAGGGACAAACAGTTTCTCCGTAGGACAACGGTCAGGTCTATCAGCCTGAAACTTCTGCAGCAAGCGCCGCAAATCAGGGGAGATGGCAGACAAAATTACCCCCTCTTGAAGAATACCCGCCGGCTCCGGAACACCCGGAGAGTCAGGCACAAAACTCCTTGACAGGGCATCAGCCTTCACATTTTTAGATCCCGGAAGGTATGAAACCACAAAATCAAAACGGGAGAAAAAGAGCGACAATCGAGCCTGTCTAGGATTCAACCGTTTGGCAGACTCGAGATAAGTCAAATTCTTGTGATCCGTCAAGACCACCACGCGATGTTTAGCTCCTTCAAGCCAATGTCGCCACTCCTCGAATGCCCACTTCATGGCCAATAACTCTCGATTGCCAACATCATAATTGCGCTCAGCAGGCGAGAATTTTCTAGAAAAGAAGGCACAAGGTTTCATCACCGAGCCATCAGAACTTCTTTGCGACAAAACAGCCCCTGCTCCAATCTCAGAAGCATCAACCTCGACCTGAAATGGGAGCGAAACATCTGGCTGGCACAGCACAGGGGCAGAAGAAAAACGACGCTTCAACTCCTGAAAAGCCTCTACAGCCGCAGAGGACCAATTGACCACATCAGCACCTTTCTTGGTCAAATCAGTCAATGGTTTAGCAACACTAGAAAAATTAGCGATGAAGCAACGGTAAAAATTAGCAAAGCCCAGGAACTTCTGTAGGCTCTTCACAGATGTCGGCTGAGTCCAATCATAAATGGCCTGGACCTTAACAGGGTCCATCTCGATAGTAGAAGGGGAAAAAAATGAAACCCAAAAACGAAACCTTCTGAACTCCAAAGAGACACTTAGACCCCTTCACAAACAAGGAATTCGCACGAAGGACCTGGAACACCATTCTGACCTGCTTCACATGAGACTCCCAATCATCCGAAAAGACCAAAATGTCATCCAAATATACAATCATGAATCTATCCAGGTACTCTCGGAAGATGTCATGCATAAAGGACTGAAACACAGATGGAGCATTAGAAAGCCCGAATGGCATAACCAGGTACTCAAAATGGCCCTCGGGCGTATTAAATGCTGTTTTCCATTCATCGCCCTGTTTAATTCGCACAAGATTATACGCCCCTCGAAGATCTATCTTGGTGAACCAACTAGCCCCCTTAATCCGAGCAAACAGATCAGACATCAGCGGCAAAGGATACTGAAATTTGACTGTGATCTTATTAAGAAGGTGGTAATCAATACAAGGTCTTAAAGAGCCATCCTTCTTGGCCACAAAAAAGAACCCTGCTCCCAATGGTGACGACGACGGGCGAATATGACCCTTCTCCAAGGATTCCTTTATATAACTCCGCATAGCAGCGTGCTCTGGCACAGATAAATTAAACAGTCGGCCCTTAGGAAACTTACTACCGGGAATCAAATTAATAGCACAATCGCAATCCCTATGAGGAGGTAGGGCACCGGATTTGGGCCCCTCAAATACATCCCGGTAATCTGATAAAAACTCAGGGACTTCAGAAGGAGTGGAAGGCGAAATTGACAACAATGGAACATCACCATGTACCCCTTGACAACCCCAGCCGGACACAGACATAGATTTCCAATCCAATACTGGATTATGGACCTGTAGCCATGGCAACCCCAAAACGACCACATCATGCAGATTATGCAACACCAAAAAGCGAATATCCTCCTGATGTGCAGGAGCCATGCACATGGTCAATTGCGTCCAGTATTGAGGTTTATTCTTGGCCAAAGGTGTAGCATCAATTCCTCTCAATGGAATAGGATACTGCAAGGGCTCCAAGGAAAAACCACAGCGCCTGGCAAACTCCAAGTCCATCAAATTCAGGGCAGCGCCTGAATCCACAAATGCCATAACAGAATAGGACGACAGAGAGCAAATCAGAGTAACGGACAAAAGAAATTTAGACTGTACCGTACCAATGGTGGCAGACCTAGTGAACCGCTTAGTGCGCTTAGGACAATCGGAGATAGCATGAGTGGATACACCACAGTAAAAACACAGTCCATTCCGACATCTGTGTTCTTGCCGTTCAGCTCTGGTCAAAGTCCTATCACACTGCATAGGCTCAGGCCTATTCTCAGAGAACACCGCCAAATGGTTCACAGCTTTGCGCTCACGCAAGCGCCGATCGATCTGAATGACCAAGGACATAGACTCATTCAGACCCGCAGGCGTGGGAAATCCCACCATGACATCCTTAAGGGCTTCAGAAAGACCCTTTCTGAAAATTGCTGCCAGGGCACATTCATTCCACTGAGTAAGCACAGACCACTTTCTAAACTTCTGACAGTACACCTCCGCTTCATCCTGACCCTGACTGTTGTGAATTCTGTGGCAGGGCTCCCTCCTGTGGTCACAAGTGGTACTTCGGCTGATTCTCTCTGGGAGCTTCCGTTTGTGGATGAAAGTGGTACTGCGGCTTCTGAGTTTCCTCCCTCAGGTGATCTGGTGAGGTCGTTAGGTGCTTCTCTACTTAACTCCACCTAATGCTTTGATCCTGGCTTCCTGTCAATGTTCCAGTGTTGGACTTGTTTTTCCCTGGATCATTCCTGTGGCCTGCTGCTCTGCATAGCTAAGTTCTTCTTTGCTATTTGTTTGCTATTTTTTCTGTCCAGCTTGTCTTATTGTTTTGCTGGAAGCTCTGGGACGCAAAGGGTGTACCTCCGTGCCGTTAGTTCGGTACGGAGGGTCTTTTTGCCCCCTTTGCGTGGTTTTCTTTAGGGTTTTGTGTAGACCGCAAAGTTATCTTTCCTATCCTCGCTCTGTTAAGAAAGTCGGGCCTCTCTTTGCTGAATCTATTTCATTCCTACGTTTGTCTTTTCATCTTAACTCACAGTCATTATATGTGGGGGGCTGCCTTTTCCTTTGGGGTATTTCTCTGAGGCAAGGTAGGCTTATTTTCTATCTTCAGGCTAGTTAGTTTCTCAGGCTGTGCCGAGTTGCATAGGCAGAGTTAGGCGCAATCCACGGCTGCCTCTAGTGTTGTTTGGAGAGGATTAGGGATTGCGGTCTGCAGAGTTCCCACGTCTCAGAGCTCGTTCTCTGATTTTGGGTTATTGTCAGATCACTGTATGTGCTCTGACCGCTATGTCCATTGTGGTACTGAATTGCCTTTCATAACACCTGACACAATGCCAGCAAGATTTTCTCTGCCTGATCCACTGAATTAGGTTCATCATAAAGCAATCCAAGCGCCAGAAAAAACGCATCTACATCACGCAATGCAGGATCTCCTGGCGCAAGGGAAAATGCCCAGTCTTGAGGGTCACCACGCAACAAAGAAATAATGATTTTTACTTGTTGAGCGGGGTCATCAGAGGAGCGGGGTTTCAAAGCTAGAAACAGTTTACAATTATTTTTGAAATTCAGAAACCTAGATCTATTCCCAGAAAATAAATCAGGAATAGGAATTCTAGGCTCTAACATCGGATTCTGAACCACAAAATCTTGAATGTTTTGTACCCTTGCAGTGAGATGATCCACACAAGAGGACAGACCTTGAATGTCCATCTCTACACCTGTGTCCTGAACCACCCAAAGGTTTAGGGGAAAAGAAAGACAAAACACAGTGCAAAGAAAAAAAATGGTCTCAGAACTTCTCTTATCCCTCTATTGAGATGCATTAATACTTTGGGCCAGCTGTACTGTTATGACCTGGTGGTTAGGAGCCCACAGAATGACCTGGTGGTTAGGAACACCCGGAATGACCTGATAGTTAAAACTCATGCAGGACAAGCTCTGGGATGTGGGAGCTCTGCTTACCACAATCCCTAATCCTATCACACACACTAGAAATAGCAGTGGAGCACTCCTGACGCTCCCTAGGCGCCTTGTCACAGCCTAAGAGTTAGCTAGCCCTAGAGATAGAAAATAAAGCCTACCTTGCCTCAGAGAAATTCCCCAAAGGAAAAGGCAGCCCCCCACATATATTGACTGTGAGTAAAGATGAAAGTCACAAACGCAGAAATGAAACAGGTTTCAGCAAAGGGAGGCCAGACTTACTAAATAGACAGAGGATAGGAAAGGTAGCTTTGCGATCAGCACAAAAAACTACAAAAGACCACGCAGAGTGTGCAAAAAGACCTCCGCACCGACTAACGGTGCGGAGATGCCACTCTGCATCCCAGAGCTTCCAGCTAGCAAGACAAAATCATGATATCCAGCTGGACAAGAAAACAATGAACGAATTAGATACTATCAGGAACTTAGCTTTTGCTGGAGTAGACAGGTCACCAGAAAGATCCAAGAGCGAACTGAAGCAATGCAGAAACATTGACAGCTGGCACGGAGTAACGATCTAAGTGGAGTTAAATAGAGCAGCAAACCAAAGGATAAACCCCGTCACCTGTGTAAGGAACCTCAGAAGCAGCAGCTCCACTCACAGCCACCAGAGGGAGCCCACGGACAGAACTCGCCGAAGTACCATTCACGACCACAGGAGGGAGCTCGACAACAGAATTCACAACAGGGATAGCTCTACCCGTTCACTTTCTTCATGGATAGTGCTATCGGATAGCTCTACCCGAACAGTATTAACTACAGAGCTTTTTCATACACAAGGTGGGAGTGGCAGGAGAGGTACACCAGGTATTTATGCTTGCTATTAGTCTGCACATACGCCAGTCTGGGACGTGGGTACACCCCATTGCGTGGTTCATAATTACAGCGCGCGTCCAGTTGAAGTGTATTGCAGCGCACAGACACATCAGGTCCGTGCGTGACAATACACGTTGCTGGACAATCAGAGGCCAGGAGCTAACGTCGGCGTGCACACGATGGGGTGCATGTCAGTGACATCATACGCTCAAATCGCACACCAAAGTCCGCTGCCAACTTCACAAGAGGACGCCGAGTGGAGGCTAAACAAAAGGAAGGTATTTATTTATTTTTTAAATCAGTGGCCATAGTTAGAGTTGAGCGACCTTGACCTTTTTAGAGTCGAGCCGGGTTTTGCGAAACCCGACTATGTCCAAAGTCGGGTCGAGTGAAATCGGCCGATTATGACGTAAAGTCGGGATCGACCGAAACACGAAACCCAATGCAAGTCAATGGGGCAGCATAGTCGGCAGTGAGTGGGGGCCAGGAAAACACCTAGAGTGCCCATTTTAATGTCAAAACCATCCATTCTTCTTAATGAAGCTTGTCAAGCGTAATTTACCTTATAATAATTGGAAGGCATTTGAAATTGGGGGTCATTTGGCTAAAGTTGTGGGGGGTAGGGCTGGTTCAAGTAATTAGTGGGCCCAGGAAATCTGGACCACGTCACGGCAGTGGAGCAGGGAGAGGTAAGTATTTCAACTTTGCAAGTGCTGTGAACCTGAGCAAGCAGGGGGGGCCCACTCGTTGGCATTGGCACTGGCACAGGGCCCCTCAAAGTACAGCGGTGTGTTTGCACGGCGGGGGCGCCTCCCACCGGCAGCAACACTTTTGCGTACTATGAGAGGCCCTGTGCCAGTGACGTCGCCAACTAGTATTCCTCCCCCCACCTGATGAAGGAACCTGCACTTTCATCTGCACCTTCCTCTTTGTCCCCGTGTAAGGTGGTATGGTATGCGGGAAGAGCAACCTGACTTTCAGCAGGGTCACAATGTTGTTGTGTAGCGTGCACGGGGAATGTTGCGTTATGGGTCAATGTACCAGCAGACTCATCTATCACTGGCTGGGCAATGGGCACGATGAAGTGGAAACACAGATATAGGCCCAAAGAAGAAAGTGGGCTAAATGCAGTTCAAAATTGGTAACACAGGAATAACCAGGGGGCATTGCAGTGGAGGACAACTGGAATGAGAGGCTGACACAGAGAGTAGGGCCAAATCAGTAAGTAGTCGAAATGCAGTTCAAAATTGGCAACCGTAGTAAACAGGCGGCACAGCTTTGTTCAGTGGAGGAGAACAGCAAGGAGTGGCAGACACCGATAGTAGGCCCCAAACCAACTAGTACGCCAAATGCAGTTGTTCCATTTAACCACAATTTAATGAGAGCCTGAAGATAGAAGCTCAGGAAAGGCAACCTGGGGAACACCTTGGAGTGTAACACACCATCTCTCTCCACCCCATACCCATTTTGTATGGCCTAATGCAGTGTACTTTTCTACAACTACTAAACGAGAGTCGGAAGACCGAAGCAATGGCAAGGAAACCTGGGGAACACCTTAGAGTGTAACACACCCTCTCTCTACACCCCATACCCAATTTGAAGGTCTAATGCAGTGTAGTTTCCAAGAACTACTAAACGAGAGCCGGAAGATCGAAGCTCAGGAAAGGCAACCTGGGGAACACCTTGGAGTGTAACACACCCTCTCGCTACACCCCATACCCAATTTGAAGGCCTAATGCAGCGTAGTTTCCAACAACTACTAAACGAGAGCCGGAATATCGAAGCTCAGGAAAGGCAACCTGGGGAACACCTTGGAGTGTAACACACCCTCTCTCTACACCCCATACCCAATTTGAAGGCCTAATGCAGTGTAGTTTCCAAGAACTACTAAACGAGAGCCGGAAGATCGAAGCTCAGGAAAGGCAACCTGGGGAACACCTTGGAGTGTAACACAACGTCTATCTACACGACGGAAGGGCTGATTCTTAGGAAGGAAGGCTGTTGGAAATAAGCATTGCGCGTCCGAGGGTGATTAGATTCTTATTAGGTATATACTCACCCTCGGACGCGCCCTGCTTCTTTATTTGGAATGAATGTTTATTTGCAATGTGGTGTTGACTTTCTCTATTATTTTGGTAATTAATGATTTTATTATTTTCATTATTTTGCATCTTCTCGGCAATAATATAAAGAAGACGCGACAGGACAACACTCGGTGGATGCCATATGTGTGTTTTCAATTTAAAAAAACTTTCAGTTAACTACTTGCAGGAGAAAGTAATTGTAGCTGGTGGCCATTTTTAGTACTGTACCAGATTTTAGTTGTGTGTTTGTTTTTAATGTTAAAATGTCTGCATTTGATATCTCACCAGTATTTTCTTTTTTATAAGCAAAATACTTATTTTTATATTTTCTGATGTTGGTTCCAGGGTAACACGGCCAGCAGTGCCCTGGTCAGTGTAGTAGTAGTTGAAAGAATGGACCGCAGACAGGCATCGAAGGCCTAAAATAAAAACACATGGCTGTAGGCAATTTTAAATTGGTTCCAGGGGTACACGGACAGCAGTGGTGTGGTCAGTGGAGGCCTAGTGGAAGGAGTGACCGCAGACAGGCATCGAAGGCCTAAAATAATAACACATGGCTGTAGGCAATTTTAAATTGGTTCCAGGGGTACACGGGCAGCAGTGACCTGGTCAGTGTAGTAGTAGTTGAAAGAATGGACCGCAGACAGGCATCGAAGGCCTAAAATAAAAAAATTGGGCTGGCTGTAGGCAATTTTAAATTGGTTCCAGGGGTACACGGGCAGCAGTGGTGTGGTCAGTGGAGGCCTAGTGGAAGGAGTGACCGCAGACAGGCATCGAAGGCCTAAAATAATAACACATGGCTGTAGGCAATTTTAAATTGGTTCCAGGGGTACACGGACAGCAGTGGTGTGGTCAGTGGAGGCCTAGTGGAAGGAGTGACCGCAGACAGGCATCGAAGGCCTAAAATAATAACACATGGCTGTAGGCAATTTTAAATTGGTTCCAGGGGTACACGGACAGCAGTGGTGTGGTCAGTGGAGGCCTAGTGGAAGGAGTGACCGCAGACAGGCTTCCAAGGCCTAACATAACAAAATTGGGCTGACTGTAGGCACTTTTAAATTGGTTCCAGGGTAACACGGCCAGCAGTGCCCTGGTCAGTGTAGTAGTAGTTGAAAGAATGGACCGCAGACAGGCATCGAAGGCCTAAAATAAAAACACATGGCTGTAGGCAATTTTAAATTGGTTCCAGGGGTACACGGACAGCAGTGGTGTGGTCAGTGGAGGCCTAGTGGAAGGAGTGACCGCAGACAGGCATCGAAGGCCTAAAATAATAACACATGGCTGTAGGCAATTTTAAATTGGTTCCAGGGGTACACGGACAGCAGTGGTGTGGTCAGTGGAGGCCTAGTGGAAGGAGTGACCGCAGACAGGCTTCCAAGGCCTAACATAACAAAATTGGGCTGACTGTAGGCACTTTTAAATTGGTTCCAGGGTAACACGGCCAGCAGTGCCCTGGTCAGTGTAGTAGTAGTTGAAAGAATGGACCGCAGACAGGCATCGAAGGCCTAAAATAAAAACACATGGCTGTAGGCAATTTTAAATTGGTTCCAGGGGTACACGGACAGCAGTGGTGTGGTCAGTGGAGGCCTAGTGGAAGGAGTGACCGCAGACAGGCATCGAAGGCCTAAAATAATAACACATGGCTGTAGGCAATTTTAAATTGGTTCCAGGGGTACACGGGCAGCAGTGACCTGGTCAGTGTAGTAGTAGTTGAAAGAATGGACCGCAGACAGGCATCGAAGGCCTAAAATAAAAAAATTGGGCTGGCTGTAGGCAATTTTAAATTGGTTCCAGGGGTACACGGGCAGCAGTGGTGTGGTCAGTGGAGGCCTAGTGGAAGGAGTGACCGCAGACAGGCATCGAAGGCCTAAAATAATAACACATGGCTGTAGGCAATTTTAAATTGGTTCCAGGGGTACACGGGCAGCAGTGACCTGGTCAGTGTAGTAGTAGTTGAAAGAATGGACCGCAGACAGGCATCGAAGGCCTAAAATAAAAAAATTGGGCTGGCTGTAGGCAATTTTAAATTGGTTCCAGGGGTACACGGACAGCAGTGGTGTGGTCAGTGGAGGCCTAGTGGAAGGAGTGACCGCAGACAGGCATCGAAGGCCTAAAATAATAACACATGGCTGTAGGCAATTTTAAATTGGTTCCAGGGGTACACGGACAGCAGTGGTGTGGTCAGTGGAGGCCTAGTGGAAGGAGTGACCGCAGACAGGCTTCCAAGGCCTAACATAACAAACTTGGGCTGGCTGTAGGCACTTTTAAATTGGTTCCAGGGGTACACGGGCAGCAGTGGTCTGGTCAGTGGAAGTCTAGTGGAAGGAGTGACCGCAGACAGGCTTCCAAGGCCTAACATAACAAAATTGGGCTGGCTGTAGGCACTTTAAATTGGTTCCAGGGGTACATGGGCAGCAGTGTATGGTCAGTGGAAGTCTAGTGGAAGGAGTGACGGCAGACAGTCTTCGAAGGCCTAACATAACAAAATTGGGCTGACTGTAGGCACTTTTAAATTGGTTCCAGGGTAACACGGCCAGCAGTGGCCTGGTCAGTGTAGTAGTTGTAGAAAGAAGGGACCGCAGACAGGCTTCGAAGGCCTAACATAACAAAAATGTCAAAACAATGGTATTGTCAGTGCCAGGCATTGAAGGATGTCAGCGCCTAGACTACACATTGGTGAAGCTGTGAGAGATAATTTTGCTAGTGGTAGAGCACTGTTTGAGCTGGGGGGGGGAACTGTCTTGTGGCCGGCGTTACAGGCACAGGGCCCCTCATATTACAACGGTGTGTCTGACGTTGGGTGCGCACCACCACCGCCAGAGACACTTTATTGTACTATGAGGGACCCAGTGGCAGTGCCGTCGACCAAAAGCGGCCACACCCACCTCTTCAGACAAACAGCACTCTCAAGGGTCCAAGCGCAAAGTGGCGATAGCACGGCCCCGTGTGGGGAGTTTGGCCATTTCGTGAGGTGGAAACATGTCGTATGCTGGACAATCAGGTGAAGAAAATTACGAGATTGGAAAAGTCATTCAGAATAGTCCACAGGCAAGACCTTTTCATAGGAAAGCTAGGTGTCAGCCGGGCAGGGTGGGGCAAAAGATTTTGAAATCCAGTTGTGGTTCATTTTAATGAAGGTTAGATCATCTACATTTTGGGTAGCCAGACGAGTCCTTTTTTCTGTTAGTATTGAACCTGCAGCACTGAATACTCTTTCTGATAGGACACTAGCTGCCGGGCAAGCAAGCTCCTGCAATGCATATTCTGCCAATTCTGGCCAGGTGTCTAATTTGGATGCCCAGTAATCAAATGGGAATGACGGTTGAGGGAGAACGTCGATAAGGGATGAAAAATAGTTTGTAACCATACTGGACAAATGTTGTCTCCTGTCACTTTGAATTGATGCTGCAGTACCTGTCCTGTCTGCGGTCATAGAAAAATCACTCCACAACCTGGTCAGAAAACCCCTCTGGCCAACGCCACTTCTGATTTCTGCCCCTCTAACACCTCTGGTCTGCTGGCCCCTGGAGCTCGTGTGAGAACGATCACGGGCGCTGTGTGCAGGGAATGCCAGAAGCAAACGGTCAACAAGAGTTGATTGTTTTGTTGCTAATATTAGTTCCAAGTTCTCATGTGGCATAATATTTTGCAATTTGCCTTTATAGCGAGGATCAAGGAGGCAGGCCAACCAGTAATCGTCATCGTTCATCATTTTTGTAATGCGTGTGTCCCTTTTGAGGATACGCAAGGCATAATCCGCCATGTGGGCCAAAGTTCCCGTTGTCAAATCTGCGGTTGTGCTTGGTTGAGGGGCAGTTGCAGGCAAATCTACGTCACTTGTGTCCCTCAAAAAACCAGAACCCGGCCTTGCCACGCCACCAATTTCCCGTGCCCCCGGGAAAGCTTCCTCATTAAAAATATACTCATCCCCATCATCCTCCTCATCCTCCACCTCCTCTTCGCCCGGTACCTCGTCATGTACACTGCCCTGACCAGACAATCGCTGACTGTCATCAAGGCTTTCCTCTTCCTCTGGTGCAGACGCCTGATCCTTTATGTGCGTCAAACTTTGCATCAGCAGACGCATTAGGGGGATGCTCATGCTTATTATGGCGTTGTCTGCACTAACCAGCCGTGTGCATTCCTCAAAACACTGAAGGACTTGACACATGTCTTGAATCTTCGACCACTGCACACCTGACAACTCCATGTCTGCCATCCTACTGCCTGCCCGTGTATGTGTATCCTCCCACAAAAACATAACAGCCCGCCTCTGTTCGCACAGTCTCTGAAGCATGTGCAGTGTTGAGTTCCACCTTGTTGCAACGTCTATGATTAGGCGATGCTGGGGAAGGTTCAAAGAACGCTGATAGGTCTGCATACGGCTGGAGTGTACAGGCGAACGGCGGATATGTGCGCAAAGTCCACGCACTTTGAGGAGCAGGTCGGATAACCCCGGATAACTTTTCAGGAAGCACTGCACCACCAGGTTTAAGGTGTGAGCCAGGCAAGGAATGTGTTTCAGTTGGGAAAGGGAGATGGCAGCCATGAAATTCCTTCCGTTATCACTCACTACCTTGCCTGCCTCAAGATCTACAGTGCCCAGCCACGACTGCGTTTCTTGCTGCAAGAACTCGGACAGAACTTCCGCGGTGTGTCTATTGTCGCCCAAACACTTCATAGCCAATACAGCCTGCTGACGTATGCCAGTAGCTGCCCCATAATGGGAGACCTGGTGTGCAACAGTGGCAGGTGCGGATGGAGTGTTTGTGCGACTGCGGTCTGTGGACGAGCTCTTGCTTCTGCAGGAGGACGAGGAGGAGGAGGAGGAGGGGGTGCGAACGGCTACAGACAACTGTTTACTAGACCGTGGGCTAGGCAGAACTGTCCCAAACTTGCTGTCCCCTGTGGACCCTGAATCCACCACATTTACCCAGTGTGCCGTGATGGACACGTAACGTCCCTGGCCATGCCTACTGGTCCATGCATCTGTTGTCAGGTGCACCTTTGTGCTCACAGATTGCCTGAGTGCATGGACGATGCGCTCTTTAACATGCTGGTGGAGGGCTGGGATGGCTTTTCTGGAAAAAAAGTGTCGACTGGGTAGCTCGTAGCGTGGTACAGCGTAGTCCATCAGGTCTTTGAAAGCTTCGCTTTCAACTAACCGGTAGGGCATCATCTCTAACGAGATTAGTCTAGCTATGTGGGCGTTCAAACCCTGTGTACGCGGATGCGAGGCTAAGTATTTCCTTTTTCTAACCATAGTCTCATGTAGGGTGAGCTGGACTGGAGAGCTGGAGATCGTTGAACTAGCGGGGGTGCCGGTGGACATGGCAGACTGAGAGACGGTGGGAGATGGTATTGTTGCCGCCGGTGCCCTAGATGCAGTGTTTCCTACTACGAAACTGGTGATTCCCTGACCCTGACTGCTTTGGCCTGGCAAAGATACCTGCACAGATACAGCAGGTGGTGCGCTAAATGGTGGTCCTACACTGCCGGAAGGGATGTTGCGTTGATGACTAGCTTCATTGGCCGAGGGTGCAACAACCTTAAGGGACGTTTGGTAGTTAGTCCAAGCTTTCAAATGCATGGTGGTTAAATGTCTATGCATGCAACTAGTATTGAGACTTTTCAGATTCTGACCTCTGCTTAAGGAAGTAGAACATTTTTGACAGATGACTTTGCGCTGATCAATTGGATGTTGTTTAAAAAAATGCCAGACTGCACTCTTTCTAGCATCGGATACCTTTTCAGGCATTGCAGACTGAGCTTTAACCGGATGGCCACGCTGTCCTCCACCAGGTTTTGGCTTTGCCACGCGTTTTGGGCAAGATACGGGCCCGGCAGATGGAACCTGTGGCGATGTTGATGCCTGCTGCGGCCCCTCCTCCTCCTCTGCTTCAGAACTGCTGCCGCCTGCACCCTGTTCCCCCAATGGCTGCCAATCGGGGTCAAGAACTGGGTCATCTAATAACTCTTCTTGTACCTCCTGCGCAACTTCGTCTGTGTCACCGTGTCGTTCGGTGGTATAGCGTTCGTGATGGGGCAACATAGTCTCATCAGGGTCTGATTCTTGATCAGCACCCTGCGAGGGCAATGTTGTGGTCTGAGTCAAAGGACCAGCATAGTAGTCTGGCTGTGGCTGTGCGTCAGTGCACTCCATGTCAGATTCAATTTGTAATGGGCATGGACTGTTAACTGCTTCACTTTCTAAGCCAGGGACGGTATGTGTAAAGAGCTCCATGGAGTAACCCGTTGTGTCGCCTGCTGCATTCTTCTCTGTTGTTGTTTTTGCTGAAGAGGACAAGGAAGTGACTTGTCCCTGACCGTGAACATCCACTAACGACGCGCTGCTTTTACTTTTACCAGTTTCACGAGATGAGGCAAAAGAGCTAGAGGCTGAGTCAGCAAGATAAGCCAAAACTTGCTCTTGCTGCTCCGGCTTTAAAAGCGGTTTTCCTAATCCCAGAAAAGGGAGCGTTCGAGGCCTTGTGTAGCCGGACGACGAACCTGGCTCCACAGCTCCAGACTTAGGTGCAATATTTTTTCCCCCACGACCACCTGATGCTCCACCACTACCACTACCCTCATTACCAGCTGACAATGAACGCCCCCGGCCACGACCTCTTCCACTAGACTTCCTCATTGTTTTAAAAACGTAACCAAACTAACGTTATTTGTTGCAGTCACACAACTTACACGGTGAGCTATAACTTCAGTATGATTTAGCTACCCCTTTACAGGTTGGTGAGACCACAGCGAAAATCAGGCCCAATGTTACACACTCTTTTTTTGGTGGCTGCAAATTAGAGAGATGCCCCACACGCAGGACTGTCACTGAAGCACAAATGTTAATATTAATGTCACACTATTATTTTTTTTTTATTTTTATTTTTTTCAGGAACACTTTAGAACCCCCCCCCCAAAAAAAAAAAAAAGATTTTTGCAGGGAGAATTTAGAAAACAAATGTAACAAACTATATGCTTTCTATGGGCCACTGAGTGAGAGATGACGCACACAGGAATCAGGAGTGGCACACAAGCCCAGAGGCCAATATTTTTCTACCAATGATTGATGGAGTTATTTTCTCTGGTAGATTTTGGAACCCAAATCAAGGAAAAAAAATGTAGGCTTTCTATGGACCACAATTGGAGAGAGAGAGAGAGAGAGAGAGAGATGGCACACCCAGGAGTCAAGATTGGCACACAAGCAGAAAGGCCAATATTAATCTCCCACTGTTTTTTTTTTTTTTTTTTTTTTTTTTTTTTTTTCAGGGAGACTTTAGAAAAAAAAATAATAAAAAAAATATGATTTTATCAGGAAGAATTTAGAAACCAAATAAAATAAAATGATTTTTTCAGGGAGAATTTATAAAACAAATAAAAACAAAAATAGGCGTTCTATGGCCCACTGACTGAGAGATGACGCACACAGGAGTCAGGAGTGGCACACAAACCCAGAGGCCAATATTTTTCTACCAATGATTGATGTAGTTATTTTCTCTGGTAGATTTTAGAACCCAAATCAAGGAAAAAAAATATAGGCTTTCTATGGACCACAATTGGAGAGAGAGAGAGAGAGAGAGAGAGAGAGAGAGAGAGAGAGAGATGGCACACCCAGGAGTCAAGACTGGCACACAAGCAGAAAGGCCAATATTAATCTCCCACTGTTTTTTTTGGTTGTTTTTTTTTTTTTTTTTTCAGGGAGACTTTAGAAAAAAAAATAATAAAAAAAATATGATTTTATCAGGAAGAATTTAGAAACCAAATAAAATAAAATGATTTTTTCTGGGAGAATTTATAAAACAAATAAAACCAAAAATAGGCGTTCTATGGCCCACTGACTGAGAGATGACGCACCCAGGAGTCAAGACTGGCACACAAGCAGAAAGGCCAATATTAATCTCCCACTGTTTTTTTTTTTTTTTTTCAGGGAGACTTTAGAAAAAAAAATAATAAAAAAAATGTGATTTTATCAGGAAGAATTTAGAAACCAAATAAAATAAAATGATTTTTTCAGGGAGAATTTAGAAAACAAATAAAACCAAAAATAGGCGTTCTATGGCCCACTGACTGAGAGATGACGCACCCAGGAGTCAAGACTGGCACACAAGCAGAAAGGCCAATATTAATCTCCCACTGTTTTTTTTTTTTTTTTTCAGGGAGACTTTAGAAAAAAAAATAATAAAAAAAATGTGATTTTATCAGGAAGAATTTAGAAACCAAATAAAATAAAATGATTTTTTCAGGGAGAATTTAGAAAACAAATAAAACCAAAAATAGGCGTTCTATGGCCCACTGACTGAGAGATGACGCACCCAGGAGTCAAGACTGGCACACAAGCAGAAAGGCCAATATTAATCTCCCACTGTTTTTTTTTTTTTTTTTCAGGGAGACTTTAGAAAAAAAAATAATAAAAAAAATGTGATTTTATCAGGAAGAATTTAGAAACCAAATAAAATAAAATGATTTTTTCAGGGAGAATTTAGAAAACAAATAAAACCAAAAATAGGCGTTCTATGGCCCACTGACTGAGAGATGACGCACCCAGGAGTCAAGACTGGCACACAAGCAGAAAGGCCAATATTAATCTCCCACTGTTTTTTTTTTTTTTTTTCAGGGAGACTTTAGAAAAAAAAATAATAAAAAAAATGTGATTTTATCAGGAAGAATTTAGAAACCAAATAAAATAAAATGATTTTTTCAGGGAGAATTTAGAAAACAAATAAAACCAAAAATAGGCGTTCTATGGCCCACTGACTGAGAGAGAGAGAGAGAGAGAGATGGAACGCTTAGTACTGGCACACAAGCCCAAAGGGCAATATTAATCTCCCTTTTTTTTTCCAGGGAGAATTTCTAAAACCCAAAAAAAAAAAAAAATAGGCTTTCTATGGCCCACTATTTGTGAGAGAGATGGGACGCTCAGGACTGGCACAGATGGCACGCTCAGGACTGGCACAGAAGCCCAGAGGCCAATATTAATCTCCCTTTTTTTCTGGTAGAATTTATAAAACCAAAAAAAAATTTAAATAGGCTTTCTATGGCCCACTATTTGTGAGAGAGATGGCACGCTCAGGACTGGCACAGATGGCACGCTCACAACTGGCACACAAGCCCAGAGGCCAATATTAATCTCCCTTTTTTCAGGGAAAATTTATAAAACAAAAAAAAAAAATAAATAGGCTTTCTATGGCCCACTATTTGTGAGAGAGATGGCACGCTCAGGGCTGGCACAGATGGCACGCTCAGGACTGGCACACAAGCCCAGAGGCCAATATTAATCTCCCTTTTTTTCAGGGAGAATTTATAAAACCCCCAAAAAAAATAAAATAGGCTTTCTATGGCCCACTATTTGTGAGAGAGATGGGACGCTCAGGACTGGCACAGATGGCACGCTCAGGACTGGCACAGAAGCCCAGAGGCCAATATTAATCTCCCTTTTTTTCTGGGAGAATTTATAAAACCAAAAAAAAATTTAAATAGGCTTTCTATGGCCCACTATTTGTGAGAGAGATGGCACGCTCAGGACTGGCACAGATGGCACGCTCACAACTGGCACACAAGCCCAGAGGCCAATATTAATCTCCCTTTTTTCAGGGAAAATTTATAAAACAAAAAAAAAAATTAAATAGGCTTTCTATGGCCCACTATTTGTGAGAGAGATGGCACGCTCAGGGCTGGCACAGATGGCACGCTCAGGACTGGCACAGAAGCCCAGAGGCCAATATTAATCTCCCTTTTTTTCTGGTAGAATTTATAAAACCAAAAAAAAATTTAAATAGGCTTTCTATGGCCCACTATTTGTGAGAGAGATGGCACGCTCAGGACTGGCACAGATGGCACGCTCACAACTGGCACACAAGCCCAGAGGCCAATATTAATCTCCCTTTTTTCAGGGAAAATTTATAAAACAAAAAAAAAAAATAAATAGGCTTTCTATGGCCCACTATTTGTGAGAGAGATGGCACGCTCAGGGCTGGCACAGATGGCACGCTCAGGACTGGCACACAAGCCCAGAGGCCAATATTAATCTCCCTTTTTTTCAGGGAGAATTTATAAAACCCCCAAAAAAAATAAAATAGGCTTTCTATGGCCCACTATTTGTGAGAGAGATGGGACGCTCAGGACTGGCACAGATGGCACGCTCAGGACTGGCACAGAAGCCCAGAGGCCAATATTAATCTCCCTTTTTTTCTGGGAGAATTTATAAAACCAAAAAAAAATTTAAATAGGCTTTCTATGGCCCACTATTTGTGAGAGAGATGGCACGCTCAGGACTGGCACAGATGGCACGCTCACAACTGGCACACAAGCCCAGAGGCCAATATTAATCTCCCTTTTTTCAGGGAAAATTTATAAAACAAAAAAAAAAATTAAATAGGCTTTCTATGGCCCACTATTTGTGAGAGAGATGGCACGCTCAGGGCTGGCACAGATGGCACGCTCAGGACTGGCACACAAGCCCAGAGGCCAATATTAATCTCCCTTTTTTCAGGGAAAATTTATAAAACAAAAAAAAAAATTAAATAGGCTTTCTATGGCCCACTATTTGTGAGAGAGATGGCACGCTCAGGGCTGGCACAGATGGCACGCTCAGGACTGGCACACAAGCCCAGAGGCCAATATTAATCTCCCTTTTTTTCAGGGAGAATTTATAAAACCAAAAAAAAAAATAAATAGGCTTTCTATGGCCCACTATTTGTGAGAGAGATGGCACGCTCAGGGCTGGCACAGATGGCACGCTCAGGACTGGCACACAAGCCCAGAGGCCAATATTAATCTCCCTTTTTTTCAGGGAGAATTTATAAAACCCCAAAAAAAATAAAATAGGCTTTCTATGGCCCACTATTTGTGAGAGAGATGGCACACTCAGGACTGGCACACAAGCCCAAAGGCCAATATTAATCTCCCACTGTATTTTTATCAGGGAGAATTTATACACCCCACAAAAAAAAATACAGAAAAATGAAAAGGCTTTCTATGGCCCACTATGTGAGAGAGATGGCACACACAGGGATGGCACTCTAGCAGAAATGCCAAATTGCCAATCTTAATCTCCCACCAAAAAAAAAAAAAAAAAAAAAACAGGGAATGTCCTACAATTACTATCTCCCTGCCTGCAGTAATCTCAGCCAGGTATGGCAGGCAGCTACTATCTCCCTGCCTGCAGTAATCTCAGCCAGGTATGGCAGGCAGCAATAAGGAGTGGACTGATGCACAAATGAAATAAAAAGTGTGGACAAACAAAAAAGATAGCTGTGCAGAAAGGAAGGAACAAGAGGATTTGTGCTTTGAAAAAAGCAGTTGGTTTGCACAGCGGCGTACACACAGCAATGCAGCTATCAGGGAGCCTTCTAGGGCAGCCCAATGAGCTACAGCGCTGAGGAAAAAAAAAAAAAAACTTCCACTGTCCCTGCACACCGAGGGTGGTGTTGGACAGTGCAAATCGCTGCAGCACAAGCGGTTTTGTGGTTAATGGACCCTGCCTAACGCTATCCCTGCTTCTGACAAAGCGGCAGCAACCTCTCCCTAAGCTCAGATCAGCAGCAGTAAGATGGCGGTCGGCGGGAACGCCTCTTTATAGCCCCTGTGACGTCGCAGACAGCAAGCCAATCACTGCAATGCCCTTCTCTAAGATGGTGGGGACCAGGACCTATGTCATCACGCTGCCCACACTCTGCGTTTACCTTCATTGGCTGAGAAATGGCGCTTTTCGCGTCATTGAAACGCGACTTTGGCGCGAAAGTCGCGTACCGCATGGCCGACCCCGCACAGGGGTCGGATCGGGTTTCATGAAACCCCGACTTAGCCAAAAGTCGGCGACTTTTGAAAATGTTCGACCCGTTTCGCTCAACCCTAGCCATAGTAGTACATGGATGGCTAAGGGGGTTATTATACTTTATGAATGACTATGGTGAGCATTATATTTTATGGATTACTATGGGAAGCGCATTATACTTTATGGATACTATGGGGTACATTATATTTTATGGATGATTATGGGCAGTGCATTATATTTTATGGAAACTATGGGGTGCATTATACTTTATGGATACTCTGGGGTGCATTATACTTTATGGATGACTACGAGTGAATTATATTTTTGGATGACTATGGGGTGCATTACACTTTATGGTTGACTATGGGGGTGCATTATATTTTATGGATGGCTAATGAGGTACATTATACTTTATGGATTACTATGGGGGTGCATTGTACTTTATGGATGACTGTGGGGTGCATTACACTTTATGAATGACTATGGGGTGCATTGTACTTTATGGATGACTATGGGTTGCATTAAAATTTATAGATGACTATGGGGTGCATTACATTTTATAGATGACTATGGGATGCATTATACTTTATGAATGACTATGAGAATGCGTTATACTTTATGGATGACTATGGGAATGCATTATACTTTATGGATGACTATGGGCCGTGCATTATACAGTACAGACCAAAAGTTTGGACACACCTCATTTAAAGATTTCTGTATTTTTATGACTATGAAAATTGTACATTCACACTGAAGGCATCAAAACTATGAATTAACACACGTGGAATTATATACTTAACAAAAAAGTGTGAAACAACTGAAATTATGTCTTATATTCTAGGTTCTTCAAAGTAGCCACCTTTTGCTTTGATAACTGCTTTGCACACTCTTGGCATTCTCTTGATGAGCTCCAAGAGGTAGTCACCGGGAATGGTCTTCCAACAATCTTGAAGGAGTTCGCAGAGATGCTTAGCACTTGTTGGCCCTTTTTGCCTTCACTCTGCGGTCTAGCTCACCCCAAACCATCTCAACTGGGTTCAGGTCTGGTGACTGTGGAGGCCAGGTCATCTGGCGTAGCACCCCATTACTCTCCTTCTTGGTCAAATAATCCTTACACAGCCTGGAGGTGTGTTTGTGGTCATTTTCCTGTTGAAAAATAAATGATGGTCCAACTAAACGCAAACCGGATGGACTAGCATGCCGCTGCATGATGCTGTAATAGCCATGCTGGTTCAGCATGCCTTCAATTTTGAATAAATCCCCAACAGTGTCACCAGCAAAGCACCCCCACACCATCACACCTACTCCTCCATGTTTCATGGTGGGAACCAGGCATGTAGAGTCCATCCATTCACCTTTTCTGCGGAGCACAAAGACATTGTTATTAGAACAAAAGATCTCAAATTTGGACTCATCAGACCAAAGCACAGATTTCCACTGGTCTAATGTCCATTCCTTGTGTTCTTTAGCCCAAACAAGTCTCTTCTGCTTGTTGCCTGTCCTTAGCAGTGGTTTCCTAACAGCTATCTTACCATGAAGGCCTGCTGCACAAAGTCACCTTTAATCAGTTGTTGTAGAGATGTGTCTGCTGCTAGAACTCTGTGTGGCATTGACCTGGTCTCTAATCTGAGCTGCTGTTAACCTGCAATTTCTGAGGCTGGTGACTCAGATAAACTTATCCTCAGAAGCAGAGGTGACTCTTGGTCTTCCTTTCCTGGGGTGGTCCTCATGTGAGCCAGTTTCTTTGTAGCGCTTGATGGTTTTTGCCACTGCACTTGAGGACACTTTCAAAGCTTTCCCAATTTTTTGGACTGACTGACCTTAATTTCTGAAAGTAATGATGGCCACTCGTTTTTCTTTACTTAGCTGCTTTTTTCTTGCCATAATACAAATTCTAGCAGTCTATTCAGTAGGACTATCAGCTGTGTATCCACCAGACTTCTGCGCAACACAACTGATGGTCCCAACACCATTTATAAGGCAAGAATCCCACTTATTAAACCTGACAGGGCACACCTGTGAAGTGAAAACCATTCCCGGTGACTACCTCTTGAAGCTCAACAAGAGATTGCCAAGAGTGTGCAAAGCAGTCATCAAAGCAAAAGGTGGCTACGTTGAAGAACCTAGAATATAAGTCATAATTTCAGTTATTTCACACTTTTTTGTTAAGTATATAATTCCACATATGTTATTCATAGTTTTGATGCCTTCAGGGTGAATGTACAATTTTCATAGTCATGAAAATACAGAAAAATCTTTAAATGAGAAGGTGTGTCCAAACTTTTGGTCTGTACTGTACTACGTGGAGGACTATGGGCTGTGCATTATATTATATGAAGGATGTGGACTATGTAATATACTAATATGGATGACTATGGGCTGTGCAGTATATTATATGGAGGACTATGGAGGGTGCATTGTACTTTTGCTATGGAGCCCCGTGACTTCTGTGTATGCTCCTGGTGAGTATAATGGTTCATTTTTTTCTGTACATTAAAGAACAGTGTCAGAACTGAGGACATATACCAATATGGTGGATATATATGTCAGGGTGGGGCCCAGGACAATGGATATTTATCAGAAAATTCTGTCTCTCACAGTCAGGGCCGGACTAGCCATATGGCAATTCTGGCAAATTCCAGAAGGGCCTGTCTGGTCATGGGCTGCCTTGTCTGCTATGTTGTTAACAGAATCGGTGTCCTCAAGACATCCATATTGTTAAGAGTAAAAAGTCACTTATTCCTGCAGGCCTCTAGTATCATTAGAAATATTGGCTTTGTAGAAAATCTTCCTTTCCTCCATCCAGGGTAATATTAGTAATATATCCCATCTGGTTCATGGGGATGGGGACAACCTGGGCCTGTGTGACTTCAAACGCCAGGACTGAATTTCAGCCCCAGTCTGTACCTACTCACAGTTGAAGTGTACCTACAATAATAATTACAGATCTCTCCATTCTTTGTAGGTGGGAAAATTTGCAAAATTCGCAGTGATCAAATACTTATTTTCCCCACTGTATATATAGCCACACTTATATATATCTTAGTCTCTCTTGTTATGTACAGCACCATCCCGTACATATCGGATTATATAGTGCCCTGTTTTTTATTACACAGAGTCCTCTCTTGTTAGATGTATAAAGCAATGACAGCTGATGGAGCATGGGAAAGCTTCTTTTCTAATGGAGGAGACTGATGGACTGGTCGTCTGGTCA
Organism: Ranitomeya imitator; assembly: GCF_032444005.1. Lineage (NCBI taxonomy): Eukaryota > Metazoa > Chordata > Amphibia > Anura > Dendrobatidae > Ranitomeya > Ranitomeya imitator. The sequence goes on along the minus strand of NC_091287.1, from coordinate 108,389,715 downwards.
CCGGCTGCTCCATCAGCAGTCATTTTATATCTAACAAAAGAGGACTATGCAAAAAAAAGTGGGCGCTGTAAATAACAAAAATAGCAAGAATATGCTGTGAAATGGAAAACACAGTATATAACAGCAGAGGAAGCCATATAATAAGGGACAACACCGTACACAACTAGAGAGGACGGTACATAATAAGGGATGGTGTTATCTAATACATAAAGCTGAGTGTGTGTGTGTGTGTGTGTGTGTGTGTGTGTGTGTGTGTGTGTGTGTGTGTGTGTGTGTGTGTGTGTGTGTGTGTGTGTGAGTGCATGTGTATGAGTGGTATGAGTGTATGTCCGGGATTGGCATCTGCACCGTCGCGGCTACAGCCACAAAATTTTGCACAGTCACACGTCTTGACCCCGAGAGCGTCAGAGGCTATGTCGTGAGGCGAAATTTTAACCGCGCGCGTTCCAATTCACCAAAAAAATTTGCCTCTGTTTACATAATGGATAAAAAGTGAAAGGAAAAGTGTTGGAGTCAAATTGACAGCTGCCACATGTGAATAGCACTGCTACTTCAGGAGGCAAGTATGCTATGTTTTATAGGGACTGTCAGCAGAATTTCACCACTCAAAATATTTATGCACATGTAGCACTTTCAAAGACAAGTCCAGCAATGCCTTTATATGGCCAGTCCGTTCTGCCTTTACTGAGAAATCAGTATTGGAATTGATATGAAAATGAGGCTGTAGATCTGAAGCCTTTGTCACTCCAACTCTATTCCCCATCTGTCACAATTCCACGACTCACGATATCCTAAGTACGCTGTGAGTGACAACTCAGCTGCCCTATCGGATCAAGGGCACGCTGGGCTGTCAGTATTGCGAGTGACAGCATAGTCGTCCAATCTGAGGCAGGGGTATGATGGGCTGTCAGTATTGTGAATGACAGCCCAGCTGTCCAATCTGGCCAGGCTTGTGGGGTTTCCTCCAGGTGTCACCCATTCAGAGTGATTACCTGGCTATTTAGCGGGCTGGCAATAATCAGAACATTGCCAGTTGGAGCCTTGCTCTGTGCTCCTGCTTGACTGACGACTCTATTGCCTAAAGTCACACAGTATACAGGCTGTAAGTCAAGCAGAAGGAGGCGGAACTAGGCGGGGAATAGAGCTGGAGTGACAGAGCGCTTGAGATCTACAGCCTCATTTGCATATGAATTCAAACTCTGATTTCTCAGTAATGGAGGAACTGGACTGGTCGTGTAATGGTATGGCTGGACTTGTCTTTGAAAGAGCTACATACACATATAAGTACCTGTAGTTTGGGTGGAAATCCTGCTGACAGATTCCCATTAAGATGGTATTTCCCATCCTTTACTTTGGGGAAAACAAGGAGTTGATAGTTTGCATTTCACAATGCCCCTACATTTTAATACGAGGAAACAGGTACTGTAAAATGTATTTAGAAGCCAGGGAATACCCTATTGTCAAAATCAATGTTGGATTATTCTGATACAGGAAATATATATATCTTTGTACCATGTTAGCCAGTAGATAGGAAAATATTTAGAATTGAGAGTCCTCAGTGGTTGATACCTTTTAATGGCTAACTGAAAATATGGTAACAAATTGCAAGCTTTTGAGACTACACAGGTCCCTTCATCAGGCAAAGACTAATTCAAATTCTGAAGAATCACATATTTATGCACAACACAGCAGAGAAATAATGTCATAGATAAGACAAGTGACGTGAAACAGAATTATCATTATGTGAGAGGGATAGATATAGATATTGGAACAGATCATGGATAAGGAAGTCTTAATGTTTTATGGTCCTCTGAATGGGTCTGGTTCTATGTTGTGATGAGCCCACAAGGTCTGAAGAGCAAATTCCTTAAATGATGTAAAAAGACATAAATCCATTCGAAACATTCAGTCCTGCACTGAGTGTGTCAAAGGTCGTAATCAGTTTATATTTCCAAACTCTTCTGTCTTTCTGAGATTTGAAATGACCTTTTAAGACAAGTAATTTCATGGCCATGATGTTATGATCAGGGAAACAAAAAATGTTTTCTACTGGTAGGTCCATTCTTTTTTCTCTTATTGTGTGGCGATGAGAATTCATTCTTGTTTTAAGTTTTTGCCCTGTCTACCCCACATACATACCCCCAGTTGGACATTTAGTACAAATAATTAGATACACCACATTAGAAGTGACGCAGCTGAAAGTACCTGGTATCTTGTAGTCCTGATGTGAATTGGGGATCTTTATCTTGTCCGTGGTCATTATAAATGGACAAGTTTTAATTTTTTTCTGATTGCAAGGAAAGGTTCCTGCAGCTGTTGGAGAGGACAGGGAGCTCTTGACAATGATGCTTCTTAGATTTGGGGGCTGCCTAAAACACAGTAGTGGGGGGTCTGGAAAAATGGATTGTAAGCGGGCATCTTTTTGTAGTAAAGGTTGTAATTTCCGTGCAGCTCCCCTTAGCACCTCCAGATTTGGATTGTAGGTGACTACTAGAGGTACCCGGGTATTTTCTTCTTTAGCTTTGTAATGTGGCAGGTGATTCCTTGATATTCTGGTGGCTCTGGTAATTTGGTTTTCAGTTGTTCTTGGATGGTAGCCCTGATTCAAAAAGGTCTTTTTGAGGCGACCAAGGTGTTTGTCTCTATCCATGCGGTTGGAACATACTGTATATGATTGTATCTGATGGCTTGGCTGTAGACAATATAGTTTTTTATGTGTTTTGGATGGAATCTGTCCAATCCTGAAGATTAGAAAATTCCAGCCAAACAGTGAAAGCTGTAATATGATTGGTTAACTGTTATGATCTGGTGGTTTAGGAACAACATGAGACAAGCTCTGAAGGAGGTGGTATCTGTACTGACTGCAAACCCTGAACCTAGCAGCGCAACTAAAAATAGCCGTGGGGGTACCTGACGCTCCCTAGACCCCTCGGCACAGCCTAAGATCTAACTTCCCCTAAAGATGGAAACAGGAAACCTATCTTGCCTCAGAGAAAATCCCCAAAGGAAAGATAGCCCCCCACAAACATTGACGGTGAGAGGAGGGGAAAATAACATACGCAGAAATGAAATCAGATTTTAGCATAGGAGGCCAGTCTAGCTTGATAGATAGGACAGGAAAGTATACTGTGCGGTCAGTATAAAAACTACAAAACAATCCACACAGAGTTTACAAAATCTCCACACCTGACTAAAGGTGTGGAGGGTAAATCTGCTTCCCAGAGCTTCCAGCTAACAGAAAAAATCCATACTGACAAGCTGGACAAATATAGAATGCACAGAACAATAAGTCCACAACATGTGGACTGAAATGAGCAAAGCCAGAACTTATCTTTGCAGAACTGGTCAGGAAACCAGGAGAATCCAAGCAGAGATATGAATCCAGCCAGGAACATTGACAAGTGGCACAGGCTGAAGAAAGAGCCAGACTTAAATAGCGGACAATAAGTGGAGTCAGCTGATGACAGCTAACTCCAAGGAGCAGCCATACCACTAGAAACCACAAGAGGGAGCCCAAGAGCAGAACTCACAAAAGTGCCACTTACAACCACCGGAGGGAGCCCAAGAGCGGAATTCACAACAGTTAACGTTGGTAACTCCACTATGTTTTGGCTAGACTACTTTAAGGCCAGATCGCTCACTTTTTTATGTCTTAAGCTAGTTATCTTGCAGAGCTAGACAGTATTAATACAAATAGTTTCTGCTTACATCTTTGCCAGATTCCAAGCCTACATCATTAACAAATTTATCTTTAACCCAAATCAGCTGCTGGCAAGGTCATGAATAACGTGTTTGGTGAGCTAAATAAAGATGGAAAATACATATTTACTATGATGTTTGCTATGTGACTAGATATGCATTGGCTTTATTAATAGTCTGTTTACTTGTTCTGTTAACAGTCTATGGCACCATATCCAATAACACATCCTTTTTAAAAATTAGGAAAGAGTCCAGAAAAGTTTGATAAATACACCACAAACTATTTTCTGACCAAAGAAAAGTGAACTTGAAAGAGTTTATAAAATAGTTCAAGAGTTCATAGCAAAGAAAAACAAATTTATGAAGTCATATGGTTACAATATGACAGTGAATACTCTACGACTTTATATTTTTAGTACTCTATAGAAATACCGTATATCTTGGGGTGTCCACATTGAACAAAGCTTTTTATTAGAAGGATGTCCTGGTCACCAGGTCAACATAATAGCCAATTTGTCAGAAGTTCTTACTTTCAAGCAGGCCAAGTGACAAACAATACAGTCAGGAGCATGGAATAATAAACTGGAAAAGAAGCCAGGTATGAGAGCCCGCTGTTGAATAACTGATTTTTCTACATTGTCTCAACAGGGGTAGTCCGGCCTTAAGCTACAAAGCTCCAGTCATTTTATGTGACTGCAGACTTGTGAATCCTCACATCGCGCGCAATGTGCATTATGATGCCTGATGTCCTTCCCTAAGGCTGGTTTCACATTTGCAGTTGTGTCCGCAGCGTTTCTGACACATACATCCGCATGCATCTTGATTTCCTATCTTTAACATTGTAGACGCAGATGCATGCGTTTGCATGCGTTTGCATGTGTTCGCCCGCATTTGCTTATGCATGCGTATTTTCGAGGTGTGGGGCTGGGCGCGGCTGACGCACCATGTTGGATTTTTTTTTTGCCATCAAATTTCCGCCGCCATACGCATGCGGACGCTTGCGGAAGAAGAACGTCAAAACAACGCATTACAGTCTATGGGAATGCATAGGAATGCAAGGATATGCATTCGCTTGCATTTGCACAAGGGTCTACATACAGAAATCCCATGAGCTACGCCCATTGGGCATGGCTTATGTCAAGGAAATTCTCCTTGAAAAATGTTTTCATAACAAACACTTGCACATAAACAACGCGAACGCATGCAAAAATGCATGCAAACGCGTGCAAACATTGCGTTTTTTTATCCGTCATGTGTAAGTTGATACAGATAAAAAATGCAGCATTATCATGCATTTGCATGCGTTTTGCCATGCGTTTGCGGTTGTGTACGAAACGATGCGGACTCAACCGCAAATGTGAACCTAGCCTAAGCCTTATAAACCAGCAACTAGACCAACGACTTTGGAATGCCATCAGAATATTCAGGTATTTAGCAACCTCTCCATTGCTATCTCTCTGAGCTCCACCATCTGCCACAGACATGCCTCCTAGTTCTGCTACAACATCTGAACTCTGCTACGCCGACTGGACTCTGCTATATTCACTACACGTCTCCTGACAAATCCAACTCTGCTACAACCACTAGAATCTGCTATATTCACCAAGTAACTATTCTGACAAACCCAGCTCTACTACAATCGCAGGACTCTTCTGCATTCACTGAATGAGTTTCTTGATAAACCCAACACTGCTGTGCCACTGGGCTCTGTTATATCATCGCAAGGTAGTCTCCTGATATGCTGAGCTCTGCTGCTCCACTGAGTTCTACAAAATAACTGCTATGTCTCCACCTAGTTTTCTAAACTCTGCTACATCTATAAGACTACTCGACTGTGCTGTTATCCTAACTCTGCTTCACTGGTCTTCCTACAATGAGTCTCCATATCTCCAGCTTCTGTTCTGAGCCACCATGTTTCCAGCTGCAGCTCACCTTGTTGCATCAGCGTCATGTTTCTGTGCTGCATTCCCTCTGATCCTAAAAACCAAACGGATCCACATCATATGTGACATGTAACGCTGCCTCTTGAAGCTTTTCCCTTCCTCTGGATAAACACTTTTAAGATTATAGGTTGGATTCAATAACGATAAAAACTGCGAAACAATGAAAGTTCTGTATTTCAGCACTAGAAGAATAAATAATTTGACTTCTGAATGTCAGTAATAAAGTTACACTAAGTGGCTGCATTAATTCAGTACTCAGCGGGAGTAATAATAGTAATAACTGAGCATTCAATTGAGGCTTTAATTGAGCACTTAATAATGGAATGAACTGATCATTGGGGGGTCACTGGAAGGATAGACTTACACTGTTTTCATGGCTTTGCATTTCCGGGAAGATTAGGACCAGATGGAAGAGTGCAGAAATTACGATTTCCCTTGTGGTATGCAAAGTAGTGAATAATTATGGAGATCATTAGCTGGCATTTGGAATCTTACAGGCTAGGCTGGGGAAGAAAGGTAGGTAAGCTTTCTACCTTCTGCAGGAGGGCTACATAGTGCAGTCATGCAATGAGGGAGCCCAGTTCAGCTAAATTATTTGCCAGCATGTTTAACTACTTAAAAAGTATCTGTCACTTACTAAAAAATTTAATTTAAAGGGAACCTGTCACCCCGAAAATCGCGGGTGAGGTAATCCCACCGGCATCAGGGGCTTATCTACAGCATTCTGTAATGCTGTAGATAAGCCCCCGATGTTACCTGAAAAAGGAGAAAAAGACATTAGATTATACTCACCCAGGGGCGGTCCCGCTGCTGGTCAGGTCGGATGGGCGTCTCTGGTCCGCTCCGGTGCCTCCTATCTTCTGTCCATGACGTCCTCTTCTGATCTTCAGCCACGGCTCCGGCGCAGGCGTACTTTGCTCTGCCCTGTTGAGGGCAGACAAAGTACTGCAGTGCGCAGGCGCCGGTGGGATTACCTCACCCGTGATATTCGGGGTGACAGGTTCCCTTTAATTTAATTCCTGAGCTCCTCTGATTCTGCTGCTGTGCATCACTCCATTGCAGAGATATACAGTACATACCAAAAGTTTGGACACACCTTATCATTTAAAGATTTTTCTGTATTTTCATGACTATGAAAATTGTAAATTCACACTGAAGGCATCAAAACTATGAATTAACACGTGGAATTATATACTTAACGAAAAAGTGTGAAACAACTGAAAATATGTCTTATATTCTAGGTTCTTCAATGTAGCCACCTTTTGCTTTGATGAATGCTTTGCACACTCTTGTCATTCTCTTGATGAGCTTCAAGAGGTTGTCACCGGAAATGGTCTTCCAACAATCTTGAAGGAGTTCCCAGTGATGGGCCAAGGTTTCAATATCCTCTGTAACTAGTTTAGTGAATATGTCTATAGATGGACATAATCCCAATGAGGGGAACTTTGAGGATTTGGAGAACAAATTAGGTGGTATAGCTCTGACCTCTGATATTGTATTCTCTTCTTCCAATGATGTCAAAATTTCTAAGGCTTCTTGTTCTTCTTTGGTGGGAAATTGGTCTAGCATCAAATTCCTTGCATGTAGTTTTTTGAGGCGAAATTTTGGGCGAAACGCGCATCCGGTCGCACGTGAGAGAAGAGACCTACTTCATTACGGTACTATCCTATCCATATATATTTATTGTCTATCTGAAATGCACATTATAGGAGCTAGAAGGAGGATTGTGTTGATTATTTAGGATCTCACGTATGGACGGGGTTATTATTTAGGCATTCGGGAGAATTACCACTTCCCCCTGTATTTCTGTATTGTGGATCTTACTATTGTTTATCAGCATGCACTATAGTTTACTTTACTAGCTTGTTTCATGGAAATATATATGGACATACTATTATAATTGGCTAATATAGCCGCTAATTTTAAGGGATAGTATGTAGGTTCATATCTCTCTCTGGACACTTTGTTATATTATATCATCAGGTCTTGTTTTTGTTTTTTATGTTTATTATTTAATAAAGATATTCTTCTTTTATTCATATGGTTCTCGTCGTGCGGTTAATGGGATCTAAATCCGCTTTTTGTTGATATAGTAGTTTGAAGTGCCATTTACAGTTTATTTAAGGACATATGTTGAAAAGTTGGATTAAAATGCAACAGCGTCCAGCATGTCACTTTAGTAAAGATCTGTTTTTTTTGCTGGATAGCACACTTGTCATCCAACTGTAAGGGGGTGCATCATGAAGAATGAGCCTCCTCATCATTATGTGGCATTTGTGACCGGAGATTGCAACCTAACATCCAAACTGAACCCAGCGGCACAGAAAGATGGGAAACTGTTTCAGGAAGGAAGAATCAAAAGAGAGCACAAGTCAGGTGATTCCTGTGACACAGTTACCTGATATAAAAAGCCGGAGTGACAAGGCGGGAAGTCAGTTGGCACCAACAAGTGGGACATCTACACCGAGAGAGTCCCCGGGACACACTTGGAGATCGAGACAGGCATCATGTCGTGAGCCAGTGAGCGAGATTCGGATGACGCCAGTCAAGGCCTGAGATTCAGACTACTCTGGTCAAGACAGAAGACTCAGCTTTTATCTATCACAGCCCAATAGTAAACTTTCACAGGTTAAACTCATGCAAAAAATCATGAAGCACATTATTCCATTGCGGCCGAGAGCAGAAGAGTAAAGCTCTCCCAAAATTAGTGCCCAGACTCACTGGGTCAACAGGACAACTCCAATAACCATAAAACAAGTCAACAAAACGGAGTATAAAAATCCCAAAAAACAGTAATCATGAAAAAGAGACTTTATTAATACAGATATACATATGAATTAATAGATAACAAACATTGTAACCCAAACAGTGAGGAAATATGGAGGAGACATGAAGGTATGATGGATTTAGGTAGGAAAGGCAAAGTACATCCTGAGCAAGCTACACATTAGTGACCATCATAGCACAGTACTACCCACATGGTAAAAGGAGTTCAGTGACATAAATAGGTGCCAAATCGGCAGTACCCCGCAAGTCACTCCCAACAGACTGGTCATTCATGCATGCTTACCCATAGGTAAAAAGACGGCAATCCCACTTGGACCCAGCAGCCCTTTGACGCGCGTTTCGCGGTCCAGCTTTATCAACCCCTTTATCCAGCTTTATCAACCTCACAAAAATCGGAATAAAAGAGATCAAAAAATTTCACGTGCCCAAAAATGGTACCAATAAAAACGTCAACTCGTCCCACAAAAAACAAGACCTCAAATGACTCTGTGGACAAAAATATGGAAAAATTATAGCTCTCAAAATGTGGAGACGTAAAAACTATTTTTTGCAATAAAAAGCATCTTTTAGTGTGCGACGACTGTCAATCATAAAAATCCACTAAAAATTACACTCTAAAAGTAAATCAAACCTGCCTTCATCACCCCCTTAGTTAGGGAAAAATAATAAAATTTTAAAAAGTGTATTTATTTCCATTTTCCCATTAGGGTTAGGGTTGGGGCTAAAGTTAGGGTTGGGGCTAAAGTTAGAGTTAGGGCTACAGTTAGCGTTGGGGATAGGGTTGGGGTTAGGGTTGGGGATAGGGTTGGGGTTAGGGTTGGGGCTAAAGTTAGAGTTAGGGTTGGGGCTAAAGTTAGGGTTGGGGCTAAAGTTAAGGTTAGGGTTGGGGTTAAAGTTAGGGTTTGGATAACATTTACGGTTGGGATTAGGGTTGGGGTATGGTTAGGGTTATAGTTGGGATTAGGGTTAGGGGTATGTTTGGGTTAGGGTTTCAGTTAGAATTGGGGGTTTCCACTGTTTAGGCAAATCAGGGGCTCTCCAAACGTGACATGGAATCCGATCTCAATTCCAGCCAATTCTGCGTTGAAAAAGAAAAACAGTGCTCCTTCCCTTCCGAGCTCTCCTGTGCGCCCAAACAGGGGTTTACCCCAACATATGTGGTATCAGCGTACTCAGGACAAATTGGACAACAACTTTTGGGGTCCAATTTCTCCTGTTACCCTTGGGAAAATACAAAACCTGGGGCTAAAAAATAATTTTTGTGGAAAAAAAAAGATTTTTTATTTTCACGGCTTTGTGTTACAAACTGTAGTGAAACACTTGGGGGTTCAAAGTTCTCACAACACATCTAGATAAGTTCCTTGGGGGGTCTAGTTTCCAATTTGGGGTCACTTGTGGGGGGTTTCTACTGTTTAGATACATCAGAGGCTCTGCACATGCAAAGTGACGCCTGCAGACCAATCCATCTAAGTCTGCATTCCAACACAGCGCTGCTTCCCTTCCGAGCTCTGCCATGCGCCCAAACAGTGGTTCCCTCCACATATGGGGTATCAGCATACTCAGAACAAATTGGACAACAACTTTTGGGGTCCAAATTGTAGTATTACCCTTGGGAAAATAAAGAATTTGGGGCAAAAAGATCATTTTTGTGAAAAAAATATGATTTTTTTTTTACGGCTCTACATTAGAAACTTTTGTGAAGCACTTGGAGCTTCAAAATGCTCACCACACATCTAGATTAGTTCCTTAGGGGGTCTACTTTCCAAAATGGTGTCACTTGTGGGGGGTTTCCACTGTTTAGGCACATCAGAGCGCTCTCCAAATGCGACATGGTGTCCTATCTCAATTCCAGCAAATTTTGCATTGAAAAGTCAAATGGCGCTCTTTCCCTTCCAAGCTCTGCCATGTGCCGAAACAGTGGTTTACCCCCACATATGGGGTATCGGCATACTCAGGACAAATTGGTCCAATTTCTCCTGTTACCCTTGGTAAAATAAAACAAATTGGATCTGAAGTCAAAATTTTGTGAAAAAGTTAAATGTTCAATTTTTTTTAAACATTCCAAAAATTCCTGTGAAGCACCTGAAGGGTTAATAAACTTTTTGAATGTGGTTTTGAGTACCTTGAGGGGTGCAGTTTTTAGAATGGTGTCACTTTTGAGCATTTTCTGTCATGTAGACACCTCAAAGTGACTTCAAGTGTGAGGTGATCCCTGAAAAAAATGGTTTTGCAAATTTTGTTGTAAAAATGAGAAACCGCTGGTAAACTTTTAACCCTTATAACTTCCTAACGAAAAAAAATTATGTTTCGAAAATTGTGCTAATGTAAAGCAGACATGTGGGTAATGTTATTTATTAACTATTTTGTATGATATGAGTCTCTAATTTAAAGGCATAAAAACTAAAAGTTAAAAAATTGCAAAATTTTCACAATTTTTGCCAAATTTCCTTTTTTTCACAAATAAACGCAAGTCAAATCGAAGAAATTTTACCACTATCATAAAGTACAATATGTCACGAGAAAACAATCTCTCTCAGAATCACAAGGATCCGTTGAAGCGTTTCAGAGTTATGACCTCATAAAGTGACAATGGTCAGAATTTAAAAAATTGCCTGGTCAGGAAGTTGAAAACAGGCTTCGGGGTGAAGGAGTTAAAGGGAACCTGTCACCTGAATTTGGCGGGACCGGTTTTCGGTCATGTGGATGGAGTTTTGGGGTGTTTGATTCACCCTTTCCTTACCCGCTGGTGGCATGATGGCCGCAATATTGGATTGAAGTTCATTCTATGTCCTCTGTAGTTCACGCCTGCACAAGGCAATCTACCAAACTACCATAATTGTACATCCCAGTTATAGTATGTGCACTGTAGATGTGCAGGAGCCTCCTGTGTTTTACAGTTGATGCTCCACTATAACGAGAGTAATGGCTAACAGGTATTTGAATATAACTGTAGGGTGGACCCAAGAGTCAATTTCCCCTGTGGGCCCCTGACACCACAATCTGACCCTGACTGTGAGCGCCAACCTTGCAGTTATCACACAAGGGTCATTAGAGCCTTGCTCTTATTGGGAAATAGATGGAAACGACAGAGAATTCATACTGCAACGGTTAAAGTATGTTTATTGTCATTTTTTATAATATTGCATTAACTAATACTCTGTATTTGATTAATTGATTCCTTGTAAAATGAACCCTTTAATTCCCATGTTAAGGGAATAAATAGTTTATCTGGTTACTTCCGCCTTGTCCTTGAATGGAAATGTTTTTAATTGTAGAAATTTCTGGAATAGATCTGTCCTATATACAGTCATGTACGAAGGCCTTACTTGCTCCAATAGGTATTTTTACGATTTCCTTTAAAAAAAATCTAAAGTGTAAACTTTTAAGGATTGCAGCATTGAGTGATGTATTCTTCATAATTATAACAAATTGTTTTGCAAATAAAAAATTGTGATATGTAGAAGAATTGTAAAGAACAAACAATGAGTAGAAAAGCCAGAAAATGACACAGTATTTCTGGCAATTGTCCAATAATTCCCGAGGCAATGAAATGAAAGAAATGGATTTTAGTAGCAAATATTTTGTACACAAGGGATAAAAGTAAAGTCTACACTGTCTCTGCATGTTCCAGCCCTTTTTATATATACTGTATATGGTTCATACTAAAATAAAGTCATATTATGTCTGTACTTGTTACTTGTTTGATATCACATACATGAACGCATAATATACCGTACTTATTGTATCAAGAGTGGTATATTTTGGTATTCTTTATTTCTTTTGTTGGTGCACAGCTTCTACATTTATCAATCCACTTATGATTCTTGTTTTGTATGAGATAACTACCGTAATTAATGATGTAATTAATTCTGTTTTCCAGCAGAATCTGCATTAGGGTTCATTCAGAAGTCCGATTTTCGTGTACGAGTGCTATCCGTGTTTTTCATGAATAGCACTTGCAACTGTGATATTCTATGGGGCAATTTACGTGTCCGTTTTCTTCCTTGGATCGAATGGTCTACAGAAAATATCTGAGGCATGTCCGATTTTGATCTCAGGGCCAGATCAAAATCAGCAATGCAAGTCAATGGGTCAATGAAAAAATCGGACCACACTCGGATGACTTCGACTGGGTTCCAATATTCACAGACTGTTAGAAAGGAGAAGGTGGATAATTTTTTTTACATTTTTCCACGTAAGAGATGAAACTCTGATCAGAATAATTGGTCCAATTTTATCGTAAGCGAAAAAAATCGTACTTCTGAATTAACCCTTTGAAAAGTGTTACTTTAATAACATACAATTTATATTTTAGCTGGTATCTTATCCTTAAACATGGCCTTAAAAATATCTATTTTTTTTTACCTGCGTAAATGCTACCGGTCTCTGGAATCTGCTGTCAAATTTTTGTTCCTGCGCCTCATAGTTCGTAACATACGGTCCCCTTTTTCTTGTATGTAAATCTATTCTTGTTAGCCAAGGGGATGTAATCTTTATTCCACACCTAAAAACAAGTGTTGAGGAGCAAGCTCCCTTGGCTAACAAGATCAGATTTACATACATAGTGCAAAATAACAAAGGCCATATCTAAGGAAAAGAGACGCTAAGGAACCAAAGAGAAAGAACACAGATGTATAGTAGGAGAACCTTGGCATTTACACCTGGTGCCAAAAACTACATATATACAGTGGGGAAAAGTATTTCATAAGATGCAGATTTTGCAAGTTTTCCCACCTACAAAACAATGGAGAGGTCTGTAATTTTTATCATTGGAACACTTCAACTGTGAGAGACAGAATCTTAAAATAAAACCCAGAAAATCACATTGTATGAAAACTTGTAAGAAAACTTGCAAAATTGGCAGGGAATCAAATAATTGTTTTCCCCACTGTATGACAATTGACAATTTCTCAGGAAATGGTAGACAGTTTTTCAAGCAGTCAAATAAATAGCCAATCTCATTGATTCCTTGCTATTCCCACCCAGACTCTTCATGTTCCTCCTTCCATTTCTACTTCCTTCTGCAGCAATACCATCCTATCACAGCAACATGTGGCTGCTGCAACCTATCACCAGCTGCAGTGATGATCCATTAAGATCAGTAATTGACACGGCAGTCAAATTTCCCTGAAATAGGACATAAACTTTTTTTTTTAAATCTCTGTAGATTTATTTGAAAAATTGGGATCAAATATTTTAAACAGAAAGTATGATTTTTACAAAAAAGTTGGAATCGCAAAATATATGCAGTACAGACCAAAAGTTTGGACACACCTTCTCATTTAAAGATTTTTCTGTATTTCCATGACTATGAAAATTGTACATTCACACTGAAGGCATCAAAACTATGAATTTACACATGTGGAATTATATACTTAACAAAAAAGTGTGAAACAACTCAAATTATGTCTTATAGTCTAGGTTCTTCAAAGTAGCCACCTTTTGCTTTGATGACTGCTTTGCACACTCTTGGCATTCTCTTGATGAGCTTCAAAATGTAGTCACCGGGAATGGTTTTCAATTCACAGGTGCTCCCTGTCAGGTTTAATAAGTGGGATTTCTTGCCTTATAAATGGGATTGGGACCATCAGATGTGTTGTGCAGAAGTCTGGTGGATACATAGCTAATAGTCCTACTGAATAGACTGTTAGAATTTGTATTATGGCAAGAAAAAAGCAGCTATGTAAAGTCAGTCCGAAAAATTGGGCAAACTTTGAAAGTGTCCCCAAGTGCAGTGGCAAAAACCATCAAGCGCTACAAAGAAACTGGCTCACATGAGGACCGCCCCAGGAAAGGAAGACCAAGAGTCACCTCTGCTTCTGAGGATAAGTTTATCCGAGTCACCAGCCTCAGAAATCGCAGGTTAAAAGCAGCTCAGATTAGAGACCAGGTCAATGTCACACAGAGTTCTAGCAGCAGACACATCTCTACAACAACTGTTAAGAGGAGACTTTGTGCAGCAGGCCTTCATGGTAAAATAGCTGCTAGGAAACCACTGCTAAGGACAGGCAACCAGCAGAAGAGACTTGTTTGGGCTAAAGAACACAAGGAATGGACATTAGACCAGTGGAAATTTGTGCTTTGGTCTGATGAGTCCAAATTTATGATCTTTGAATCCAACCACCGTGTCTTTGTGCGATGCAGAAAAGGTAAACCGATGGACTCTACATGCCTGGTTCCCACCGTGAAGCATGGAGGAGGAGGTGTGATGGTGTGGGGTCGCTTTGCTGGTGACACTGTTGGGGATTTATTCAAAATTGAAGGCATACTGAACCAGCATGGCTACCACAGCATCTTGCAGCGGCATGCTATTCCATTCTGTTTGCGTTTAGTTCGACCATCATTAATTTTTCAACAGGACAATGACCCCAAACACACCTCCAGGCTGTGTAAGGGCTATTTGACCAAGAAGGAGAGTGATGGAGTGCTACGCCAGATGACCTGGCTTCCACAGTCACCAGACCTGAACCCAATCGAGATGGTTTGGGGTGAGCTGGACTTCAAAGTGAAGGCAAAAGGGCCCTCAAGTGCTAAGAATTTCTGGGAACTCCTTCAAGATTGTTGGAAGACCATTCCCAGCTCTTGAAGCTCATCAAGAGAATGCCAAGAGTGTGCAAAGTAGTCATCAAAGCAAAAGGTGACTACTTTGAAGAACCTAGAATATAAGACATAATTTCAGTTGTTTCACATTTTTTGTTAAGTATATAATTCCACATGTGTTAATTCATAGTTTTGATGCCTTCAGTGTGAATGTACAATTTTTATAGTCATGAAAATACAGAAAAATCTTTAAATGAGAAGGTGTGTCCAAACTTTTGGTCTGTACTGTACATTTATACAAAATGACTGAGTTTGCGAATAGCTTAAATGTATTACATAAAAACATAATAACATATTTCTTATACATTACTTATTTTATATAAGATTGCACACAAACTAGAAACATTCATGGTTGAAGTGCCAGCCCTACCTAATTACCTCTCAGTTTGCAATACATAGTCCATAGATTATAATCTTTAGGAAGACTGAAAATTTGTACCAGATTTAACCAATGTCTTTGTAGTCTGATATCTACAGATGAAAATACAGTAGTAGTACATACAGTAGGGACAGCAAAAAAAGTTCTCCCTATTCCCACCCAGGAGCAGGAGACCACCCGGCTTACAACCTGTAAGCTATTTGAGGTCTAAGATTTTGTGGGAAAGATTTCCATGTAGAATTGCATATAATAGACTTAGCCTGCCTCATTATAGAATAACCTCAATTAAATTAAAAATAGTTAGCACAGTAACAGTAAAATCCGTTATTTTCATTGTGAAGCACTACATTACGACTTTGACCCAGAGTTTGCCAAGAATCTCTACAGTGGACAGGGTTTAAAAGAAAGACAGGAGGATGGGATTAGAGAAAACTACTTGAAGTAGTGTAAACAAGCTGTCACTGTGATTCCAGGACTATTGCTATTTATTCCAACACTTTACAACCACATATCAGACAGATTAAGAGGAAATGAGTCTTTGTGGTCTAGCCATTAACACTTGTAGGTCACTTGCGAAATTACGCATCTTTCCACTTTATTATCACAGTTAAAGAATACAGCTTGTAGCATGTAATACAATGTCAGTTTTGGCACTTTTGTGACCTTTAGTTTTAGTCAGACATTTCATCAATATTACTCATATCTTACTGCCTAAAGGTATACACAAGTTATGCTTATTGAACTATAATCTAAATAAAGTAGATATAAATCTAAAGTAAAAAACACAACAAAATTCTAAAGTTTCTTTGTGAATTGCATAAAATTAAGCGCTTAGTTCAACATTTCCATTCTAGATACAATACCCTGCATAATTTGTACTAAATACTAGAGAACAACGGATCTGACAATAGTTAAATCCACCAGATTGCGTGGCTTTTCCCAGGAAATTGGACTTGAAGCGTAGTTATTCTCCATTAATTGAATATTCCTTACTTCCAGATCTCAGAGCATAATCAACATATGATGTAGAAAATAAAAAACACTGATGCTCACCTTATTGCTCATCTCTCTGATCCCCCGTATGTCCCATCCTCTGTGCATCTTCTTACCACTGCTGCCAAATGCTGATTCCAGGCTGGGCCGAGACTTCCAGCTCTGAGGAGGAGCGAGAAAATTCTGTGCAAGTGCACATAAGTCACCATGTCATGACATCATAACGTGCATCGTGACCTTGCGCGTGTGTATATGCAGAAACGTCCCGAACCTCCTCATAGTTGGAAGTCCCAACCTAGCACGAAGAGGTCTGGAATTCAGCACACCACAGCAGTAATGATAAGATGATGTGCAGAGGACCAGACAAGGATGGTACAACGCAGAAGGGGAGAGAAGTGAGCAGTAATATAAGCATACCGTATATACTCGAGTATAAGCCGACCCGAGTATAAGCCGACCCCCCTAATTTTGCCACAAAAAACTGGGAAAACTTATTGACTCGAGTATAAGCCTAGGGTGAAAATGCAGCATTTACCGGTGAATTTCAAAAATAAAAATAGATCATTATTTCCCCATAGCTGTGCCATATAGTGCTCTACACCATTCATATTTCCCCATAGCTGTGCCCCATATAGTGCTCTGCACCGTTCATTGTGCCCCCTAGCTGTGCCCCATATAGTGCTCTGCACCGTTCACTGTGCCCCCTAGCTGTGCCTTATACGGTGCTCTGCACCGTTCATTGTGCCCCCTAGCTGTGCCTTATACGGTGCTCTGCACCGTTCATTGTGCCCCATAGATGTGCCATATACGGTGCTCTGCACCGTTCATTGTGCCCCCTAGATGTGCCATATACGGTGCTCTGCACCGTTCACTGTGCCCCCTAGCTGTGCCTTATACGGTGCTCTGCACCGTTCATTGTGCCCCCTAGATGTGCCATATACGGTGCTCTGCACCGTTCACTGTGCCCCCTAGCTGTGCCTTATACGGTGCTCTGCACCGTTCATTGTGCCCCCTAGATGTGCCATATACGGTGCTCTGCACCGTTCATTGTGCCCCCTAGCTGTGCCTTATACGGTGCTCTGCACCGTTCATTGTGCCCCCTAGCTGTGCCTTATACGGTGCTCTGCACCGTTCACTGTGCCCCATAGATGCTCCACATTAATCTGTGCTGCCGCTGCTACTGCTGCAATAAAAAAAAAAAAACCACATACTCACCTCCCTTGATTGCAGCTCCCAGCGTCTCGTTCCGGCGCCTCCATCTTCCCGGCGTCTCTGCTCTGACTGATCAGGCAGAGGGCGCCGCGCATACTGTATGCGTCATCGCGCCCTCTGCCTGATCAGTCAGAGAGCGCAGACGCCGGGAAGATGGAGGCGCCGGCCGGGAAGATGGAGCGGCGCCCGGCGGCTGGAACGAGGACAGGTGAATATAACATACTCACCTAGTCCTGGCGATCCTCGCGCTGTCCCCTCCTGTCTTCGGCGCTGCAGCTTCTTTCTCTATCAGCGGTCACCGGCACCGCTGATTAGAGAAATGAATAAGCGGCTCCGCCCCTATGGGAGGTGGAGCCGCTTATTCATTTCTGTAATGAGCGGTCCCACGTGACCGCTGAAGAGAGGAAGAAGCTGCAGCGCCGAAGCCCGTGGGACGGCAGGGACAGCGCGAGGATCGCTGGGACTAGGTAAGTATACCTCAGCGCCCTCACCCCCTCACCTGCCGACCCCACCGCTACCGTGACTCGAGTATAAGCCGAGGGGGGCACTTTCAGCCCTAAAATTTGGGCTGAAAATCTCGGCTTATACTCGAGTATATACGGTAAGTATTTATTTATTTTTTAAACCTTTTGATGGCCACTTACGGAATCTGCTCAGAGGTGAATTATGAAAAATCAGCTTTTTGGTGGATTCAGATTTTTCTAATACTCAAGAAGAATTTAATTCCACTCATCTCTACTAAATACCCTTACACATATTCACTGAATTGAATGAAATACTGATCAAAATGTAAAATTGTTGCTTAGGTTAAGTGAATCCATTATGAGAATTATAAAATTAAAAATAAATTTACATTTTTATTTAGCTATTTAATCTTTGTATGCTCATTTAATATGCTACAAATTAAATTAATCAACCACCACTGCAAACTCAGTTCATTAGCAAAATTTACATTTCTGCTGTTTGAAATAAACCAATCAAACAAGAATAATTTAAACATCTAAACGCAGCTAATATATAAAGTGATTCACTACTTCAATTCAAGATGGGTCCGGATGCCTTTCTTGACATATATAATATTACAGGTTATGGGTACTAGGTTTTGTGATGAGTTGTTGATCCAGGGAACAAATCTGATTGACCTATGTAGCTGGAAAGAAATTTTGTCCATAATATGGAGCTATTTGCGTCTGTCCCATTGGGTTTTTGCCTTCCTCTGAATCGGAATGTACAGGGCTATAGGTTGAACTCGATAGACTTAAGTCTACCTTCAACCTTAAAAATATGAAGTGGTTTCGCCATAATCAACACAAAATGTCACTTTTACTGACTAATCCAAGAATTTCTCAACTCTTCATGATAAGCGTCTTTAGTACTTAGAAGACCACCTTTGCCTGTTAAAAACTTTTGCACACGTGATGCATAGCTATATACCAGCTATTGGCAGCATTCCTGAGAAATTATTGCTCATTTCTCATTGGCTTTAAGTATACGAATATTCTTGGGTTTGTGTATAGCAACTGCCTTTTTTATATCCTAACAAATATTTTCTATGTGATTCAAATCAAGTGACTGTGATTTTCACTCCAGAATTTTCCAGTACTTTTTCTGAAAGCAAGCCAAAGTAGATCTTAGACTATACTTTGGATGATTTTAATGTTGGAAAATTTAATGAAGCCCAAGCTTCAACTTCCTCAGAGAAGATGTGAAGTTTTCTTCTAGGATTTCCAGATACCTTGTTTAAATCCATCTTGCTATCCATACACTAAAAAGTTTACAGTTCAGAAGAAGCAAAGCAGCCCCAAAGCATCACAGAACAACTGCCATGCTTCACTGTAGGCATTACAGAATTACCGCAATGCTTCACTCTAGGCATTACAGAACCACCCCAAAGTGCTTCACTGAAGGCATTACAGAACTACCACCATGCTTTACTGTAGGCATTACAGAACCACTGCCATGCTTCACTATCGGAATTACAGAACTACTGCCATGCTTCACTCTAGGCAGGGTCCTCTTCCTTCTCAGTTTATGTTTCAGTCTTCCTTCTCTTGATTCTCTTGACATACTGTTGATTCATATGCCAGAAAACCTCTGGCTTTGTTTCAATGCACCACATAAATTAATCCCAAAACTTTTATGACTTATTTATACTGTATGTTTGGAGCATAATGGAGCAAATTTTTCTTGTTCTTTTATGTTAGTAAAGTACCGTAATACACCTTGGAATTCGGGCACAGCGATCTTCAGCATTTAGTCTTTCACTTTCTTCTCTGAAACCTCATTGACTGCTAAGTCTTCCACTTTCTTCTCTGAAACCTCAGTGACGGCTACCAACAAATCTTGAAAAGATCTTTTGCAGACCTTATAGGATTTGTGAACACCTGCCTTCTCAGGAATCCGGTGGCAGCTGACGATAGCTTCCTGTATCTGCAATGTCCAGGTAGTATAGCCAGTGTTCCTTTAACTTTCCAACTGTATCTCTGAGAAAATTCAATGCATTTTCTATCTTTTTGCATCATTTTCCCTATTTGTGCAAGGCAAAAATCTTTTAACTTTCTGAACCACTCTCTTGACAACCCAAGAATATTATTGGAGGCCGGTAAGAACTGGAGGCCATTGCCAAGGAGAAATGGGCTGAGATTCTGCAAGCACACTGCTAGAACCTGGAATCTGGCTATGTCTCACATTTATGGCAGGTAATAACAGACAAATTGTGCTCTGCTAAGTAGTCACCTGTTATGAAGTTTATGAATAATTCTGACACAACAGTAGTCATTCCATGGCACTTTGAGTTTTGTGATATCAGTTGTGTTGAGCTATTTATGTTCATCTTGTTTGATTGGTTTACTGCAAAAAGTTTATACATTTTTCTAAAAAAACCTAATTTTCTGTGCGGATTCAAGAGTTTTGAGTGCAACCATTTAACCCCTTCACGACATGCGCCGTACTAGTATGGCGCATGTCGTGTCTCCCCCTTTGATCTGGGCTCTGGCAGTGAGCCCACATCAAAGTCGCGACATGTCAGCTGTTTTGTACAGCTGACATGTGCGCGCAATAGTGGCGGGTGAAATCGCGATTCACCCGCCGCTATTAACCTGTTAAATGCCACTGTCAAACGCTGACAACGGCATTTAACTACCGCTCCTGGCCACGCGGCAGGAAATGAGCACATCGCCGACCCCGTCACATGATCGGGGGTCGCTGATGCGTCAGGATAGTAACCTCCTTGAGACCTCTATGGTTACTGATGCCAGCCTGCTGTGAGCACCACCCTGTGGTCGGCGCTCATAGCAAGCTTGCATTTCAGCTACATAGCAGCGATCTGATGATCGCTGCTATGTAGCTGAGCCGATCGAGTGGTGCCAACTTCTAGCCTCCCATGGAACTATGAAAAAAATAAAAAAATATAAAAGTTTAAATCGCCCCCCTTTCGCCCCATCCAAAATAAAAATCAAACCTACACATATTTGGTATCGCCGCATTCAGAATCACCCGAACTATCAATAAAAAAAGCATTAACCTGATTGCTAAACAGCGTAGCAAGAAAAATATTTGAAACGCCAGAATTAAGTTTTTTTGGTCGCCGCGACATTGCATTAAAATGCAATAGCGGGCGATCAAAAGAACATATCTGCACAAAAGTGGCATCATTAAAAATGTCAGCTCAGCACGCAAAAAATAAGCCCTCACCTGACCCCAGATCACGAAAAATGGAGACGATACGGGTGTCGGAAAATGGCGCTTTTTTTTTTTAGAAAAGTTTTGAAATTTGTTTCACCACTTAAATAAAAAATAACCTAGACATGATAGGTGTCTATGAACTGGTAATGACATTGAAAATCATAATATGAGGTCAGTTTTAGCATTTAGGGAATCTACCAAAAAAGCCAAACAAAAAACAAGTGTGTGATTGCACTTTTTTTGCAATTTCACCACACTTGGAATTTTTTTTACCGTTTTCTAGTACAAGACATGGTAAAACCAATAGTGTTGTTCAAAAGTACAACTTGTCCCGCAAAAAATAAGCCCTCACATGACCATATTGACGGAAAAATAAAAAAGTTATGGCTCTGGGAAGGAGGCGCAGGTGCCGTGAACACTAATGAAGCAAGAGGAGGTGGCGCCTGGAGCGCACAGGCCAAGAGTGACGGCTGTGTTGCATCTGATTAAAGGGGAAAGACCCGCCCCAAGACGATTTCACAGTATGAGGGTGCACATTTTATAAGCGTTTATTTCAGCATGTGCAGGGAGCATAACTAAAAGAGCCACCTTGTCAGAATGCAGCATTAGTGCTGCACAAGGTGGCTCTTTTAGTTACAAATGCATGAGGGGGGTGACAGGTTCCCTTTAAGTAGCATGCTTTCATCTGTAGTATTTACTGTAGTTTTAATTTGAAATCATTGAGGAAGATTTACTATTGTTACAAAGTTACAGTTAATACAGTTGAAAAAAAAAGAATGTCCATCAAGTTCAACCTACAAAAGATAAATGGAAGGGTATATGCACAAGCAAAATACATGATGCAGTCCTCCCTAAAAGAGCAAATCTTTCCATTTTATTCCCAACTGTTGAATTCACTGGACCAAAAATTCAGAAAAGAACTTTACACAATTACATAATTAATGCTATTATTATTATATTTTTTAAAATTATCATTATGTTACTTTCTTTTTCAAATAATTTTTATTGAATTTCTATTATATGGGGATATGGATAAAGAGGAAAAGGAAAGATAGGGATAGGGAAGGGAAAAAAATCCCCAAGTATTATGGGGATTGAGGGAAGAAAGACAGGCATTTATACAAACTAGCTAACAGTAGCATAAATTTACCCGCAATAACCGTTGCTTCTCAATAGTGCTTAAAAGAAAACAATCTTTCAAAGTAATAGATCAGTATGTTATTTTCTAAAAAAAAAAGACGTATTGCGCTACATTATGGAGAAGATCCTGGCATCCAGTGTATCATGTGTAAAACAGTGTTTTTGACTTACTGACATAGTCTACATGGCTTTATTGGGAGGAGCAAAACTTACCTTGACAACGGGCACACGGCTTAAGATGTGCAAATGTGATAAGATTTGGGTGTAACAAATATTCTAACACTAAAATAATCAAGACATGGAATGAAGTTAGACAGAAGTGTCTAAAAATGTGCCAAAATTTGGTATCCAGCAGGAGCCGTTGAGAAACCTTTGTCACATTTTTTAAATAGTTTTTCTGGCTTAGACTGAACAGAAGAGAAAGTGAGGGATTTGGCAGAGGAATAACATCGGTGTTTTTGTTTTTTTTTCATACCGTCTTTGGCAAAATTATGAGATTCTCAAATGTGATTTAATTAGCCAAGTGCAATTTTTTTCCTGTGGATATGAAACATATAATAATCCAATTTAACACTAAAGAAGAAACGACATGGACAGAAAATCACATTCATTACATTTCTAGATTGACAAGTGATGAAGTTCTTCACGTAAAAATCCTCAGCGCTTATATTACGATTTAAGATATTTTGAGATGAGAACAAAATGAACACTGACCACATCTATAATTTCCATATGGTGATGAGTTTATACTGTGTTGATTAAGTACGGTTGAGAATCTCATGAAGCAGATAGTAAAAAACTGGAATAATATGAGTGGATAGTCCTGTCAATAGGTCAGATACACAATGAAAATGAATACGATGGAGACTTGTATTATTAGTACTGTAAATGTAATACAATTGGATTATTGGATATTAGTAGAAAAAAAATCTGATTTTGCAGTGTTTTTATGAATTTCATGTGCATTGTAAAGTAGGTCTAATATATTTTTGTTTACCAATGTAAGTGAAGCATTTTTATTCCATTCTATTGGTGGTGCACTGCTATTGTAAGCTATTCAGATTTTTTTCATATGAGGTTTATTACAGAGATAAGTGAATCAGGTAAAATCCGAATTTCCCTGTTTGCGTGGTTTTTCCCAGGAAATTCGATTCTCAGAGACTCACGCCTCCTCATGGTGGGGTGGAACTTCTGGCTCTGACGAGGTCCGGAAATGTTCTGTGCCAGTATGCATGAGGTTACAGCGTCATAATGTCATGATGTGTTGATAATACTGTGTATTTAAGCTGTTGGTGTATAGATCCTGTGAGGCCTTGAGAAAGGCCATATTGATGCTAAATAGCGGTGGCTTGAAGGAGCGCCGCTTGCCTCGATCGCCGAGAGCTGCTACTGCGCAGGCACGGGCGGTGCCAGCTTGGAGGAGGACATTTTTTAATCTTCTCCACCAAGATGGCACCTCAGGTGCCTGCGCAATAGCAGCTATCAGATCTCTATATACACCGATAGCTGCTAGTACGCAGGCACGGCGGGCGCTATTTTCAAATTGATTTTTTTTACACTTGCTCAATAACAGCAAGAATACTTATTAACTGGACACTAAACATGCGATTATGCTGCTGCGCAGGGGCCAAGGCTGGTGCCTGCCTGCAGAAGGTTTTTTTTTTCTTCAGCATGTACAGGTATTTATTGTGCAAACTAGGGGGCAGGTCAGCGAGGGATCAGTGACTTGTCAGCAGTCTGCACTATGAATACCTAATCAGAGCACCACATTCACTAGCCCCCTCCCCCACAGTCCGCCCCAAAGCACGAGCTTATCATTAACTCAAAATTGAAAATACAGATAATACAACAAAAACAAGATGGATTTCATCAACCTAGGTATCATTTTAATCAGTATAACGATGCCAACCTGACACTGTGTGTGAGGGGTAGAGCCAGGGCCGTAGTCGTGGCTGAATATATCTGGTTAGATGTACCCTGGCCTACCTCTACATAAAAACAATGTCCCTTTTCTTGCATACCTTCTGCTGCATCCTCTGCACCATCAGGGTCCCATCAGGGCTGCTGAAGTTCGGATGCTGGTGTTGTTCAGCACAAAGATTTCAATTCAAACTTTAAATGAAGAACTTTACTGGATTCCAATCGCTGCACATCCACATCAGTTACAGCATCAACACACAGTACGACATCTTTCAGATCCTTTACTTTCCCTGTGTCTTCACTTATGCCTCCCAGGGTGTCCCTAGAATGTAACGACCCGTTCGGTACTGAAGCATCCTCCCTGTACAAACTCACTGTGCTTGGGGTTCCCTCAGCCATTTCGCGCCGGATCTGAGGGCATCAGCCCATGCAATAAGTTGCCACGTCTTGGAGCGACCTGTGTCCTATTGCTGCTGCAATTCTTTGGCTGTAACCTTCTGACCCACTGGCAATGGACAGCTGAGCCCTTTTCATCAAATGTTGTGAAGCTGCTGCACTGTCCCGGGCTCTTAAGCCCTACGGGACGCCTGGGGATCCCTGATCCCTCTGAGCTGTACCAGCTCCCTGTCTTCTCTGTCTAAAATCAGGAAATGTTCCTGACTTACCCACGGCAGACTCCTCCTATTAGAAGACTATGTACACTAATTTAAGGTACCCCATCTAGTGGGCATACTTCAATAATACACTGCCCCTATCATACATAACAAAACACAATGAATATGCATAGCAGCATACAGGAACATAACAGCAATTACAATAATATAAAATGCCAACATATTATAAGGAGAACCGGGTTGGTTCTTAAAGTTGTAGGGGCAAGTACCAGTCCTTAGAGTCCCTTACATGTGCGTAGGTTACTGTGCACAATCCTGCTGACAGGTTCCCTTTAAGTACTTTCATCACTAAAAGTTCTAATAAGAATGACTGCCATCCAATATCAGTCATTACTACTGTCAAAGTAGAGGTAAGGCTTATGGAGATGTTAGATGTTGTGAAACACACAGTCATTAAAAAGTAAGTATACCCCATCGCTTGCTCAACTGTATTTCAACCAGAAGTTTTATTACATTGTATTTGAACCCATGCTGGTTGCATTTTTCCAGTTCTTTAGCACTGTCTCCTAATAGAGTTTTGATCCAATCTGACCTTAATCATGCTAAATGCAACTCCACTTTCGTATGACATATTTTCAGCAAAGTGTTACTCCTGGTCTTCACCCTAACTCCATGTTTGTTCCAGCCTGCACTACTTCCTGACCCTTTGATTTTATACTAGGGATCTGTTGTGCTTCCTCTAGTTTCCCAGTTAGCTCTAGATTATACGTGAACCTAAACCTTGGATAATTTGCCTGAGAAAAGAAAGAAATTAATGATGAGACTAATCCCAGTCTGCTGTGCATTACTAGTGCTTAGACATGTTCTTGAGTGCATTCTTTCATCCAGTACGCAGATCAGGCTTGTAGAACTTCAAGCAAATCAAGAAATTAATTCACTGACAAAGGAGGGATCCAACAGCAGCAGAAAATCCAAATTCTTTACTACCTGGAACCAGAACCACAAAAATGTTTCAGATGAATGTGCACATATCACGTTTTTAATGGATTTACATGATTTTTAGCTGGTGCTGGATCATTCCTTTGCTGAGGAATTATTATCTTTAATGTCTCTCCTGGCTTTGACTATCCACTTGCTCCTGAGTATGTTTCTGGTGACTGTATCTCTCCTTCTCCTGACTGCACTTCTGCTCCACCAATTCAACTGCTACCATACAGCGGGGACCACAACCTGAGGATCCTCCTTTAGTCAAGTTCAGCCTTTTATTTAGAAAGACTACTTTGAAAACCAAAGCGTCCCTTGGATTTAATACCACTATATAGCCTGTGCTAAACCTGTGCTGAACACTTTCAGTGCCTGTAGAGGAATTAGCTGGGGGAGCAATCACATTGGTAAAGCACAGGACCACTTCAATCTTGAGAACTAAGCAAGTCAGCCTGTTTACAATATTCCTGGCCAGAAGGGGAGCTTAGACATGTCTGGTGCAGTAAGCAATGAACCCTCATTCTTCAAGGACATAATATTCGATTTGATTTATACTTAGGTTTTCAACTGGACAATAACCTAAAATTTAATGTAAAACCTTCACACTGACTAGGATCTTCTGTTGGGGAATCACATCTAGTGACTACCTCATGGAGTTGGTTGAGAAGCAGACAAGAGGGTACCAGGCTGTCAACAAGGTAGTCGGTGGCTAAAATGAAAATATAGGATAGTTTTGATCTGTATTACCTTTTTTTTGTAATTGTATAGTTCAATTTATAAAACATTAAAAAATGTCGATTCGCACAAACCTTTGTTTCTTACAATATTTGGTTATACAATTTTTAAGACAAGTTATTATTACTGACTTTATATTTGCTTATCCTAAATAGGATTTTGTTTATCAGTCACTAAGCCCTCTATCAGCAGCTGCAGACCACCAGAGTTTCTACATGGAACTATAAGCAAATATGCTAAAAGATTAATTCACCAAGACATTTGTTTTCCTATATATTTTAATAATTCCAACAAAGGATTCTACACACATAAGTTTGGTAATCACTTACTCAAAAATCATAAAATACAACATACCATAATGCATAATACTGTATGTAAACAGGACATGTGCTGCTAAGAACATCATCTTCAATGTGCACAGAACGAATGTACTAACGATTGTTCTTTACACATAGCAGCGCGGTCAGCCTGTCTAATTATGCTATTAAACTACTGCCGATCCGGCCTGTTAATGCACATTAAAGTGAACATGACAGCATGAATCAGACACTGGCTCTGTCATTTTAGCCAGGTATCTTTTGGAAGAAAACTTATGAAAACATATGAAAGCTGACCGGGAACAATGTTGTTTGAATGACTATTGCTATTCCCTGATGGCTTTTACCCTTCCAGCTCCCCTTGAGGGATAGATCTCTCTCTATAAGCACATCTACTATATAATTGTCTACGGGTCACTTCCGTCTGTCTGTCTGTCTTTCTGTCACGGATATTCTTTGGTCGCGGCCTCTGTCTGTCATGGAAATCCAAGTCGCTGATTGGTCGCGGCAAAACGCCCACGACCATTGCCACAACCAATCTGCGACGAGCACAATCCACCGGCAAAATCGCCGCTCCTTCCTCTCCGCAGTCAGCGCCCGCTCCATACTCCCCTTCAGTCAGCCCTCACACAGGGTTAATGCCAGCGTTAATGGACCGCGGTGTAACGCACTCCATTAACGCAGCTATTAACCCTGTGTGACCAACTTTTTACTATTGATGCTGCACATGCAGCATCAATAGTAAAAAGATCTAATGTTACAAATAATAATAATTAAAAAAAGGTTATTCTTACCCTCCGACATGCACCCTCTCCTCGGCAGTGCAAGCGGCAGGTTCCAGTGCCAAGGATGCTATGCGAGAAGGACCTTCCATGACGTCACGGTCATGTGACCGCGACGTCATCACAGGTCCTGTGCTCATACCAACCCTGGGACCGGAAGCTGCCGTGTGCACCGCACACATGCGCCAGCACTACAAGGGGCCCTCGGAAGGTGAGTATATGTTTATTTTTTATTTTAAGTCTTTTTTAACCTGTTACATGCGTGGCTGGGCAATATACTACATGGCTGGGCAATATACTATGTGGCTGGGCAATATACTACGTGACTGGCCAATATACTACGTGACTGGGCAGTATACTACGTGTCTGTGCTGTATACTATGTGGCTCTGTGCTGTATACTACATCGCTGTGCAATATACTATGTGGCTGGGCAATATACTACGTGGCAAGGCAATATACTACGTGACTGGGCAATATACTATGTGACTGAGCAATATACTACGTGACTGGGCAATATACTACGTGACTGGGCAATATACTATGTGGCTGGGCAATATACTATGTGGCTGGGCAATATACTACGTGGCTGGGCAATATACACGTGGCTGGGCAATATACTATGTGGCTGGGCAATATACTACGTGGCTGGGCAATATACTACGTGGTTGGGCAATATACTACGTGGCTGGGCAATATACTACGTGGGCTGTGTTATATTCTGCATGGCTGCTATATAACTACGTGGCAGTGATACTGCGTGGGCTGTTATATACTGCGTGGGCTGTGTTATATACTATGTGGGCTGTCTGATATACTGCGTGTGCTGTGCTATATATTATGTGGGCAGTGTTATATACTGCGTGGGGTGTGCTATATACTGCGTGGGCTGTGTTATATACTGCATGGGCAGTGTTATATACTACGTGGCTGCTATATACTACGTGGGCAGTGTTATATACTATGTGGGCAATGTTATATACTGCGTGGGCTGTGTTATATACTGTTTGGTACGTGGCCTGTGCTATATACTATGTGGCTGCTATATACATACATACATACATATTCTAGAATACCCGATGCGTTAGAATCGGGCCACCATCTAGAATAGGAAAATAACTGTCACTCAAGGGTAGCTTGAAACGGAGAAGCTGCAAAGGACTGGCCTCTGGGACTAATCACCCAAACGGAATGATTCCTGGCAAGTTGTAAAAATAATTCTCTAAAACGACATAGCATTTTAGAGAAACACCAACGTGCCTGAAATGAGAGAGCAATGAGAGAACCTGTCAGGTTTAAATGTCCTTGCTCTATGTATGCTAAACTGTTGAAGGTAAAACTGACATTGACAGTCAATGGGAAAAATACCCTTTCTTTAGACACATTTAAGGCTATGTTCACACGCTGCGGATTTTGCTGCGGATCTGCAGCGTTTCCGCAGCTGCGGGTCCGCAGTAGTTTCCCATGCGTTAACAGTACAATGTAAACCTATGGAAAACGCAATCCACAGTGCACCTGCTGCGGAAAAAAATGCGCGGAAATACTTTGTGCGGAATCCGCAGCGGTTTTACACCTGCTCCATAATAGAAAACCACAGGTGTAAAACCGCAGTGGAATCCGCACAAAAACCATGGTAAATCCGTGATAATTCCGCAGGAAATCCGCAGGTAAAACGCAGTGCCTTTTACCTGCGGTTTTCACAAATCCGCTGAGGAAAAATCTGCAGAGTTCAAGAATACGTGTGCACATACCCTTAGACTTACATGAAGATGTTCTCTTTCCCGTATACTCCATGAAATTTGTCTTTTATCCAACGCACAACCACATATACACATTTACCTAAACCACAACCACATATATGACGGTAGATAGTATGCATTGAAAGAAATTGCCTCCACTCTAACAACATGTACTTCATCAGGTCCAAAATCTATGCTGATAATTTGTTGCTATATCTTGATATCTGTTGCAATTCTGTTTTTCTGACACAGAGCTCTAAATACCCAGTAGCGACACATACTTAGAGCATAAGATTCTGTCAGCCTGGAGCTGCCACTAGGGGAAGCTAAAATGCTTTCTGATTACTGTTATTACTTCCAATGAAAACAATAAACACAATAAGAAAACAAAGTTTATTCCATTATATACACTGTGTTCCAAATTATTATGCAAATTGGATTTAAGTGTCACAAACATTTAATTGTTTTGTATTTCAAATAAACTTGTGGATGGTATTGTGTCTCTGGGCTCAATAGATAACTGAAATCAATCTTAAGGTACCTTCACACATAATGATATCGTTAACGATATTGTTGCTTTTTGTGACGTAGCAACGATATCGTTAAGGAAATCGTTATGTGTGACAGCGACCAACGATCAGGCCCCTGCTGGGAGATCGTTGGTCGCTGAGGAAAGTCCAGAACTTTATTTAATCGCTGGACTCCCTGCAGACATCGCTGGATCGGCGTGTGTGACACCGATCCAGCGATGTCTTCACTGGTAACCAGGGTAAACATCGGGTTACTAAGCGCAGGGCCGCGCTTAGTAACCCGATGTTTACCCTGGTTACCAGCGTAAAAGTAAAAAAAACAAACACTACATACTTACCTACCGCTGTCTGTCCCCGGCGCTCTGCTTCTCTGCACTCCTCCTGCACTGGCTGTGAGCGTCGGTCAGCCGGAAAGCACAGCGGTGACGTCACCGCTCTGCTTTCCGGCCGCTGTGCTCACAGCCAGTACAGGAGGAGTGCAGAGAAGCAGAGCACTACATGAAGACTAACAGTCTTGTTTACTGATGAATGTCGAGAAACCCTGGATGATCCAGATGGATGGAGTAGTGGATGGTTGGTGGATGGCCACCATGTCCCAACAAGACTGCGACGTCAGCAAGGAGGTGGAGGAGTCATGTTTTGGGTCGGAATCATGGGGAAACAGCTGGTTGGGCCCTTTAAGGTTCCTGAAGGTGTGAAAATGACCTCTGCAAAGTAAATAGAGTTTCTGACTGACAACTTTCTTCCATGGTCTAAAAAGCAGAAAAATGCCTTCAGGAGCAAAATCATCTTCATGCATGACAATGCACCATCTCATGCTGCAAAGAATACCTCTGAGTCATTGGCTGCTATGGGCATAAAAGGAGATAAACTCATGGTGTGGCCACCATCACCTGACCTCAACCGTACAGAGAACCTTTGGAGTATCATCAAGCAAAAGATCTATGAGGGTAGGAGGCAGTTCACATCAAAACAGCGGCTCTGGGAGGCTATTCTGACTTCATGCAAAGAAACACAAGCAGAAACTCTCCAAAACTCACAAGTTCAATGGATGCAAGAATTGTGAAGGTGATATCAAAGAAAGGTTCCTATGTTAACAGGTAACTTGGCCTGTTAGGATGTTTTGGAATTAAATAGCTTTTTTTGTTCAGTGAATGTGACCTCCTAATGCTGCAAATTCCACAAATGAGCATTTTCAGTTCTTTAAAACATATCAAACAATTTGGAACAGTGCATTTTGAGTTTTTATTCATTTTGGAGATTATGCTGTTATCATTGGCAGGTTTCTTCAATAAAATTCGATGTATACTCTAAAGGGTGATGACTTTTATTAGACTGACTGTCATGTGCACTGACCATTTTGGAAAATCCGATGTCATTTGCATAATAATTTGGAACATGATGTATATTGAGAATTTAACATAATAGTATTCACGGGTAGATAATCTATTGTAATACCTATGCTGGCTCATGCTTTGGCCATTAGGTGGTGCTGCGCCTTTTTTGCAGATGCTGTCATGCTGTGACTGTAGGAAAGACAGGGAGGAGGGGACTCTATACTGTCCCTTAATCTAGGGAGGCCCTAGTCTATCCCTAACCCTAGGGTTCCTCCTGAAGGTGGAGATGCCCGGGTCACGTGCCTCTCTGTGCTCCTACAAAATCCTACGCACCTCCTACCCTCCCCCCAGAGAGGAAAGGGGCAGGAGTAAAACGATAACACCGCCTGGACAGAGTAGGGGAAACCAAGGCACAGTCAAACAACTGACACACAGTATAAAAAGGGAAATGGGTACACAGTAAAGAGGCAGAAAAGCAACATGGAATTTATGCCAGAAGTCGCAGGTAGAGGTAGTCACAACAAACCGCCTGCAAAAACCTCAAGATGACTAGAGCGACTCTCCAGAACACTTTCAGCAATGAAGCCAGGAACAGAATGAAAATTCTACTGCTCACATAGAGTGAAGTCAGACACAGGTTTATATAGGTGTGGTTCCAATAAGCAGGACAGCCAATAGACAATGTTAACTCTTGAATGGCCATCTAGATTTACAGAGGACATGTGCTCAGCTAAACGCTGCGATCTTCTAAACTCAGATGTACCACAGTTCCCAGCAGAACGCGGCACATGTAGGACAGGCAATACTTCACAGCGTCAGTCCTGTTTTATTCCTGGGACTTTTCGGGTCATGAGATCAGGGAGCTATGGGGTTAATTATATGATTTTTGCTACTCCTTTCTGGAAGCCTTAGTTGGGGCTGCCTGATATTTAAACCCCTGGGTCTCTGACTTCCTGTTGTGAATTCTGTGGCTGAATTCACTCCTGTGGTCACAAGTGGTACTGCAGCTTCTGAGCTTCCTCCCTCAGGTGTCCTGGTGAGCTCGTTGGCTGCTTTGTTATTTAACTCCACCTGATTCTGTCTTCCTTGCTCCTTGTCAATGTTCCAGTGTTGGACCTGAGCTTCTGGATCTTTCCTGTGGCCTGCTGCTCTGCTTAGATAAGTGCTTCTTTGCTTTTGTTGCTACTTTTTCTGTCCAGCTTGTCTATTCGTTTTTGCTGGAAGCTCTGAGACGCAAAGGGTGCACCGCCGTGCCGTTAGTTCGGCACGGTGGGTCTTTTTGCCCCCTTTGCGTGGTTTTTTGCTTTAGGGTTTTTTGTAGACTGCAAAGTTCTCTTTGCTATCCTCGCTCTATCTAGAATATCGGGCCTCACTTTGCTGAATCTATTTCATCCCTACGTTTGTCTTTTCATCTTGCTAACAGTCATTATATGTAGGGGGCTGCCTTTTCCTTTGGGGTATTTCTCTGAGGCAAGTCAGGCTTGTTTTTCTATCTTCAGGCTAGTCAGCTCCTCAGGCTGTGCCGAGTTGCATAGGTAGTGACAGGCGCAATCCACAGCTGCCTTTAGTTGTGTTTAGGATAGGTTCAGGTATTGCGGTCTACAGAGATTCCACGTCTCAGAGCTCGTTCTATTGTTTTTGGGTTATTGTCAGATCACTGCATGTGCTCTGATTGCTGGCACACTGTGTCCCTGGATTGCCTACATAACAGTACAAGGAGCCACACTAATGATTCTCAATAGA
The DNA here is from genome assembly GCF_032444005.1 of Ranitomeya imitator. Lineage (NCBI taxonomy): Eukaryota > Metazoa > Chordata > Amphibia > Anura > Dendrobatidae > Ranitomeya > Ranitomeya imitator. The sequence goes on along the minus strand of NC_091287.1, from coordinate 108,356,578 downwards.
GGGAAAAAAGAAGTTCTGACATCATTTTTTTTTCTCTGCTCTGTGTTCAGTCTTTTTTTTCCCCTAGACATTTGGGTGTTTCAGGACACAGGTGTGGACATGGATATTCAGGGTCTGTGCTCTTCAATGGATAATCTCCTTACAAATGTACAAAGGATTCAAGATACTATTGATCAGAAATCTATGTTAGAACCAAGAATTCCTATTCCTGATTTGTTTTTTGGAGATAGAACTAAGTTTCTTAATTTCAAAAATAATTGTAAGCTATTTCTGGCCTTGAAACCTCATTCTTCCGGTAATCCTATTCAACAGGTTTTGATTATTATTTCTTTTTTGCGCGGCGACCCTCAGGACTGGGCATTTTCTCTTGCGCCAGGAGACCCTGCATTGAGTAATGTCGATGCGTTTTTCCTGGCGCTCGGATTGCTTTACGATGAGCCTAATTCAGTGGATCAGGCTGAGAAAAATTTGCTGGCTTTGTGCCAGGGTCAGGATGATATAGAAGTATATTGTCAGAAATTTAGGAAGTGGTCAGTACTCACTCTGTGGAATGAATCTGCGCTGGCAGCTTTGTTCAGAAAGGGTCTCTCTGAGGCTCTTAAGGATGTCATGGTGGGTTTTCCTATGCCTGCTGGTTTGAATGAGTCTATGTCTTTGGCCATTCAGATCGGTCGACGCTTGCGCGAGCGTAAATCTGTGCACAATTTGGCGGTATTATCTAAGATTAAACCTGAGCCTATGCAGTGCGATAGGACTATGACCAGAGTTGAACGGCAAGAACACAGACGTCTGAATGGTCTGTGTTTCTACTGTGGTGATTCCACTCATGCTATTTCTGATTGTCCTAAGCGCACTAAGCGGTTCGATAGGTCTGCCGTCATTGGTACTGTACAATCCAAATTCCTTCTGTCCATTACCTTGATATGCTCTTTGTCATTGTATTCTGTCATGGCGTTTGTGGATTCAGGCGCTGCCCTGAATCTGATGGATTTGGATTATGCTAAACGTTGTGGGTTTTTCTTGGAGCCTTTGCGGTGTCCTATTCCGTTGAGAGGAATTGATGCTGCACCTTTGGCCAAGAATAAACCTCAGTACTGGACCCAGCTGACCATGTGCATGGCTCCTGCACATCAGGAAGTTATTCGCTTTCTGGTGCTACATAATCTGCATGATGTGGTCGTGTTGGGGTTGCCATGGCTGCAAACCCATAATCCAGTATTGGATTGGAACTCTATGTCGGTATCCAGCTGGGGTTGTCGGGGGGTACATGGTGATGTTCCATTTTTGTCTATTTCGTCATCCACTCCTTCTGAGGTCCCGGAGTTCTTGTCTGATTATCAGGATGTATTTGAAGAGCCCAAGTCCGATGCCCTACCTCCGCATAGGGATTGTGATTGTGCTATCAATTTAATTCCTGGTAGTAAATTCCCTAAAGGTCGATTATTTAATTTATCCGTGCCTGAACACGCCGCTATGCGCAGTTATGTGAAGGAATCCCTGGAGAAGGGACATATTCGCCCATCGTCATCACCACTGGGAGCAGGGTTCTTTTTTGTAGCCAAGAAGGATGGTTCGCTGAGACCATGTATTGATTACCGCCTTCTTAATAAGATCACTGTTAAATTTCAGTATCCCTTGCCATTGTTATCTGACTTGTTTGCTCGGATTAAGGGGGCTAGTTGGTTCACTAAGATAGATCTTCGTGGTGCGTATAATCTGGTGAGAATCAGGCAAGGAGATGAATGGAAAACTGCATTTAATACGCCCAATGCTCCATCTCCATATGCCAATGCTCCATCTGTGTTTCAGTCTTTTATGCATGACATCTTCCGTGAGTATCTGGATAAATTCCTGATTGTTTACTTGGATGACATTTTGATCTTCTCAGATGATTGGGACTCTCATGTGAAGCAGGTCAGAATGGTTTTCCAGGTCCTGCGTGCTAATTCTTTGTTTGTGAAGGGATCAAAGTGTCTCTTCGGGGTGCAGAAAGTTTCATTTTTGGGGTTCATCTTTTCCCCTTCTACTATCGAGATGGATCCGGTTAAGGTCCAAGCCATCCAGGATTGGACTCAGCCGACATCTCTGAAAAGTCTGCAAAAATTCCTGGGCTTTGTTAATTTTTATCGTCGCTTCATCTGTAATTTTTCTAGCATTGCCAAACCATTGACCGATTTGACCAAGAAGAGTGCTGATTTGGTTAATTGGTCTTCTGCTGCTGTGGAAGCTTTTCAGGAGTTGAAGCATCGTTTTTGTTCTGCCCCTGTGTTGTGTCAACCAGATGTTTCTCTTCCGTTCCAGGTCGAGGTTGATGCTTCTGAGATTGGAGCAGGGGCGGTTTTGTCACAGAGAGGTTCTGGTTGCTCAGTGTTGAAACCATGTGCTTTCTTTTCCAGGAAGTTTGCGGCTGCTGAGCGTAATTATGATGTGGGCAACCGAGAGTTGCTGGCCATGAAGTGGGCATTCGAGGAATGGCGTCATTGGCTTGAAGGAGCTAAGCATCGCGTGGTGGTATTGACTGATCATAAGAACCTTACTTATCTCGAGTCTGCCAAGCGCTTGAATCCTAGACAGGCCCGTTGGTCGTTATTTTTTGCCCGCTTCGATTTTGTGATTTCGTACCTTCCGGGCTCTAAAAATGTGAAGGCGGATGCTCTGTCTAGGAGTTTTGTGCCCGACTCTCCGGGTTCATCTGAGCCGGCGAGTATCCTCAAGGAAGGAGTCATTGTGTCTGCCATCTCCCCTGATTTGCGGCGAGTGTTGCAAAAATTTCAGGCGAATAAACCTGATCGTTGTCCGGCGGAGAAACTGTTCGTCCCTGATAGGTGGACTACTAAAGTTATCTCTGAACTTCATTGTTCGGTGTTGGCTGGTCATCCTGGAATATTTGGTACCAGAGAGTTAGTGGCTAGATCCTTCTGGTGGCCATCTCTGTCACGGGATGTACGTACTTTTGTGCAGTCCTGTGGGATTTGTGCTAGGGCTATGCCCTGCTGTTCACGTGCCAGTGGGTTGCTTTTGCCCTTGCCGGTCCCAAAGAGGCCTTGGACACATATTTCGATGGATTTTATTTCTGACCTTCCCGTTTCTCAAAAGATGTCAGTCATTTGGGTGGTTGTTGTGAATTCTGTGGCTGAATTCACTCCTGTGGTCACAAGTGGTACTGCAGCTTCTGAGCTTCCTCCCTCAGGTGTTCTGGTGAGCTCGTTAACTGCTTCATTACTTAACTCCGCCTGATGCTGCTATCCTTGCTCCTTGTCAATGTTTCAGTGTTGGATCTGAGCTTCTCCTGATTGTTCCTGTGACCTGCTGCTCTGTATAGCTAAGTGCTTTTTGCTTTTTTGTTGCTTTTTTTCTGTCCAGCTTGTCTTTTGTTTTGCTGGAAGCTCTGAGACGCAAAGGGTGTACCGCCGTGCCGTTAGTTCGGCACGGTGGTTTTTTTTTGCCCCCTTTGCGTGGTTTTGCTTTAGGGTTTTTTGTAGACTGCAAAGTTCGCTTTACTGTCCTCGCTCTGTCCTAGAATATCGGGCCCCACTTTGCTGAATCTATTTCATCCCTACGTTTTGTCTTTTCATCTTACTCACAGTCATTATATGTGAGGGGCTGCCTTTTCCTTTGGGGAATTTCTCTGGGGCAAGTAAGGCCTATTTTTCTATCTTCAGGCTAGCTAGTTTCTTAGGCTGTGCCGAGTTGCCTAGGTAGTTGTTAGGCGCAATCCACAGCCGCTTTTAGTTGTGTTTAGGATAGGATCAGGTGTGCAGTCTACAGAGTTTCCACATCTCAGAGCTCGTTCTTGTATTTTTGGGTATTTGTCAGATCACTGTGTGCGCTCTGATCGCTAAGCACACTGTGTTTCTGGATTGCCTTCATAACACCTGTCATTAGCAAACATAACAGTACAAGGAGCCCAACTAATGATTCTCAATAGAGGGAAAGAAAAAGTTCTGACATCATTTTTTTTTTTTTTTTTTTTTTTTTCTGCTCTGTGTTCACTTTTTTTTTTTCCCCTAGACATTTGGGTGATTCTGGACACAGGTGTGGACATGGATATTCAGGGTCTGTGCTCTTCAATGGATAATCTCGTTATAAATGTACAAAAAATTCAAGATACTATTGATCAGAAATCTATGTTAGAACCAAGAATTCCTATTCCTGATTTGTTTTTTGGAGATAGAACTAAGTTTCTAAGTTTCAAAAATAATTGTAAGCTATTTCTGGCCTTGAAACCTCATTCTTCTGGTAATCCTATTCAACAGGTTTTGATTATTATTTCTTTTCTGCGCGGCGACCCTCAAGACTGGGCATTTTCTCTTGCGCCAGGAGACCCTGCATTGAGTAGTGTCGATGCGTTTTTCCTGGCGCTCGGATTGCTGTACGATGAGCCTAATTCAGTGGATCAGGCTGAGAAAAATTTGCTGGCTTTGTGCCAGGGTCAGGATGATATAGAAGTATATTGTCAGAAATTTAGGAAATGGTCAGTAATCACTCAGTGGAATGAATCTGCGCTGGCAGCTTTGTTCAGAAAGGGTCTCTCTGAGGCTCTTAAGGATGTCATGGTGGGATTTCCTATGCCTGCTGGTTTGAATGAGTCTTTGTCTTTGGCCATTCAGATCGGTCGACGCTTGCGCGAGCGTAAATCTGTGCACCATTTGGCGGTACTGCCTGAGGTTAAACCTGAGCCTATGCAGTGCGATAGGACTATGACTAGAGTTGAACGGCAGGAATACAGACGTCTGAATGGTCTGTGTTTCTACTGTGGTGATTCCACTCATGCTATTTCTGATTGTCCTAAGCGCACTAAGCGGTCCGCTAGGTCTGCCGTCATTGGTACTGTACAGTCCAAATTCCTTCTGTCCATTACCTTGATATGCTCTTTGTCGTCGTTTTCTGTCATGGCGTTTGTGGATTCGGGCGCTGCCCTGAATCTGATGGATTTGGATTATGCTAAACGTTGTGGGTTTTTCTTGGAGCCTTTGCGGTGTCCTATTCCATTGAGAGGAATTGATGCTACACCTTTGCCCAAGAATAAACCTCAATACTGGGCCCAGCTGACCATGTGCATGGCTCCTGCACATCAGGAAGTTATTCGCTTTCTGGTGTTGCATAATCTGCATGATGTGGTCGTGTTGGGGTTGCCATGGCTATAAACCCATAATCCAGTATTGGATTGGAATTCCATGTCGGTATCCAGCTGGGGTTGTCAGGGGGTACATGGTGATGTTCCATTTTTGTCGATTTCGTCATCCACCCCTTCTGAGGTCCCAGAGTTCTTGTCTGATTATCAGGATGTATTTGAGGAGCCCAAGTCCGATGCCCTACCTCCGCATAGGGATTGTGATTGTGCTATCAATTTGATTCCTGGTAGTAAATTCCCTAAAGGTCGATTATTTAATTTATCCGTGCCCGAACACGCCGCTATGCACAGTTATGTGAAGGAATCCCTGGAGAAGGGACATATTCGCCCATCGTCATCACCACTGGGAGCAGGGTTCTTCTTTGTAGCCAAGAAGGATGGTTCGCTGAGACCGTGTATTGATTACCGCCTTCTTAATAAGATCACTGTTAAATTTCAGTATCCCTTGCCATTGTTATCTGACTTGTTTGCTCGGATTAAGGGGGCTAGTTGGTTCACTAAGATTGATCTTCGTGGTGCGTATAATCTGGTGAGAATCAGGCAAGGAGATGAATGGAAAACTGCATTCAATACGCCCGAGGGTCATTTTGAGTATCTAGTGATGCCGTTCGGACTTGCCAATGCTCCATCTGTGTTTCAGTCTTTTATGCATGACATCTTCCGTGAGTATCTGGATAAATTCCTGATTGTTTACTTGGATGACATTTTGATCTTCTCAGATGATTGGGAGTCTCATGTGAAGCAGGTCAGAATGGTTTTTCAGGTCCTGCGTGCTAACTCTTTGTTTGTGAAGGGATCAAAGTGTCTCTTCAGTGTGCAGAAAGTTTCATTTTTGGGGTTCATCTTTACCCCTTCTACTATCGAGATGGATCCAGTTAAGGTCCAAGCCATCCAGGATTGGATTCAGCCGACATCTCTGAAAAGTCTGCAAAAGTTCCTGGGCTTTGCTAATTTTTATCGTCGCTTCATCTGTAATTTTTCTAGCATTGCCAAACCATTGACCGATTTGACCAAGAAGGGTGCTGATTTGGTTAATTGGTCTTCTGCTGCTGTGGAAGCTTTTCAGGAGTTGAAGCGTCGTTTTTGTTCTGCCCCTGTGTTGTGTCAGCCAGATGTTTCTCTTCCGTTCCAGGTCGAGGTTGATGCTTCTGAGATTGGAGCAGGGGCGGTTTTGTCACAGAGAGGTTCTGATTGCTCAGTGATGAAACCATGTGCTTTCTTTTCCAGGAAGTTTTCGCCCGCTGAGGGTAATTATGATGTGGGCAATCGAGAGTTGCTGGCCATGAAGTGGGCATTCGAGGAGTGGCGTCATTGGCTTGAAGGAGCTAAGCATCACGTGGTGGTATTGACTGATCATAAGAACTTGACTTATCTCGAGTCTGCCAAGCGCTTGAATCCTAGACAGGCCCGTTGGTCGTTATTTTTTGCCCGCTTCGACTTTGTGATTTCGTACCTTCCGGGCTCTAAAAATGTGACGGCGGATGCTCTGTCTAGGAGTTCTGTGTCCGACTCTCCGGGTTTATCTGAGCCAGCGGGTATCCTCAAGGAAGGAGTCATTGTGTCTGCCATCTCCCCTGATTTGCGGCGGGTGCTGCAAAAATTTCAGGCGAATAAACCTGATCGTTGTCCAGCAGAGAAACTGTTCGTCCCTGATAGGTGGACTAATAAACTTATCTCTGAACTTCATTGTTCGGTGTTGGCTGGTCATCCTGGAATCTTTGGTACCAGAGAGTTAGTGGCTAGATCCTTCTGGTGGCCATCTCTGTCACGGGATGTACGTACTTTTGTGCAGTCCTGTGGGATTTGTGCTAGGGCTAAGCCCTGCTGTTCTCGTGCCAGTGGGTTGCTTTTGCCCTTGCCGGTCCCAAAGAGGCCTTGGACACATATTTCGATGGATTTCATTTCTGACCTTCCCGTTTCTCAAAAGATGTCAGTCATTTGGGTGGTCTGTGATCGCTTTTCTAAAATGGTCCATCTGGTGCCCTTGGCTAAATTGCCTTCCTCCTCTGATTTGGTACCTTTGTTCTTTCAGCATGTGGTTCGGTTGCATGGCATTCCTGAGAATATTGTTTCTGACAGAGGTTCCCAGTTTGTTTCAAGGTTTTGGCGAGCCTTTTGTGGTAGGATGGGCATTGACCTATCCTTTTCCTCGGCTTTCCATCCTCAGACTAATGGCCAGACCGAACGAACCAATCAGACCTTGGAAACATATCTGAGATGTTTTGTTTCTGCAGACCAGGATGATTGGGTGTCCTTTTTGCCGTTGGCTGAGTTCGCCCTTAATAATCGGGCCAGCTCGGCTACCTTGGTTTCTCCATTTTTTTGCAATTCTGGGTTCCATCCTCGTTTCTCTTCAGGACAGGTTGAGTCTTCGGACTGTCCTGGTGTGGATTCTGTGGTGGATAGGTTGCAGCAGATCTGGACTCAGGTAGTGGACAATTTGATCTTGTCCCAGGAGAAAGCTCAACTTTTCGCTAATCGCAGACGCCGTGTGGGTCCCCGACTTCGTGTTGGGGATCTGGTTTGGTTATCTTCTCGTCATATTCCTATGAAGGTTTCCTCTCCTAAATTTAAACCTCGTTTTATTGGTCCGTATAGGATTTCTGAGGTTCTCAATCCTGTGTCTTTTCGTTTGACCCTCCCAGACTCCTTTTCCATACATAATGTATTCCATAGGTCGTTGTTGCGGAGATACGTGGCACCTATGGTTCCATCTGTTGAGCCTCCTGCCGCGGTTTTGGTGGAAGGGGAATTGGAGTATATTGTGGAGAAGATTTTGGATTCTCGTGTTTCTAGACGGAAACTCCAGTATCTGGTTAAATGGAAGGGTTATGCTCAGGAAGATAATTCCTGGGTTTTTGCCTCTGATGTTCATGCTTCCGATCTTGTTCGTGCCTTTCATGCGGCTCATCCTGGTCGGCCTGGGGGCTCTGGTGAGGGTTCGGTGACCCCTCCTCAAGGGGGGGGTACTGTTGTGAATTCTGTGGCTGAATTCACTCCTGTGGTCACAAGTGGTACTGCAGCTTCTGAGCTTCCTCCCTCAGGTGTTCTGGTGAGCTCGTTAACTGCTTCATTACTTAACTCCGCCTGATGCTGCTATCCTTGCTCCTTGTCAATGTTTCAGTGTTGGATCTGAGCTTCTCCTGATTGTTCCTGTGACCTGCTGCTCTGTATAGCTAAGTGCTTTTTGCTTTTTTGTTGCTTTTTTTCTGTCCAGCTTGTCTTTTGTTTTGCTGGAAGCTCTGAGACACAAAGGGTGTACCGCCGTGCCGTTAGTTCGGCACGGTGGGTTTTTTTTGCCCCCTTTGCGTGGTTTTGCTTTAGGGTTTTTTGTAGACTGCAAAGTTCGCTTTACTGTCCTCGCTCTGTCCTAGAATATCGGGCCCCACTTTGCTGACACTATTTCATCCCTACGTTTTGTCTTTTCATCTTACTCACAGTCATTATATGTGGGGGGCTGCCTTTTCCCTTGGGGAATTTCTCTGGGGCAAGTCAGGCCTATTTTTCTATCTTCAGGCTAGCTAGTTTCTTAGGCTGTGCCGAGTTGCCTAGGTAGTTGTTAGGCGCAATCCACAGCCGCTTTTAGTTGTGTTTAGGATAGGATCAGGTGTGCAGTCTACAGAGTTTCCACGTCTCAGAGCTCGTTCTTGTATTTTTGGGTATTTGTCAGATCACTGTGTGCGCTCTGATCGCTAAGCACACTGTGTTTCTGGATTGCCTTCATAACACCTGTCATTAGCAAACATAACAGGTGGTCTGTGATCGCTTTTCTAAAATGGTCCATCTGGTGCCCTTGGTTAAATTGCCTTCCTCCTCTCATTTGGTGCCTTTATTCTTCCAGCATGTGGTTCGTTTGCATGGCATTCCTGAGAATATTGTTTCTGACAGAGGTTCCCAGTTTGTTTCGAGGTTTTGGCGAGCCTTTTGTGGTAGGATGGGCATTGACCTGTCTTTTTCCTCGGCTTTCCATCCTCAGACTAATGGCCAGACCGAACAAACCAATCAGACCTTGGAGACATATCTGAGATGTTTTGTTTCTGCAGACCAGGATGATTGGGTGTCCTTTTTGCCGTTGGCTGAGTTCGCCCTTAATAATCGGGCCAGCTCGGCTACCTTGGTCTCTCCATTTTTCTGCAATTCTGGGTTCCATCCTCGTTTCTCTTCAGGACAGGTTGAGTCTTCGGACTGTCCTGGTGTGGATTCTGTGGTGGACAGGTTGCAGCAGATCTGGACTCAGGTAGTGGACAATTTGACCTTGTCCCAGGAGAAGGGTCAACTTTTCGCTAATCGCAGACGCCGTGTGGGTCCCCGACTTCGTGTTGGGGATCTGGTTTGGTTATCTTCTCGTCATATTCCTATGAAGGTTTCCTCTCCTAAGTTTAAACCTCGTTTTATTGGTCCGTATAGGATTTCTGAGATTCTCAATCCTGTGTCTTTTCGTCTGACCCTCCCAGACTCCTTTTCCATACATAATGTATTCCATAGGTCGTTGTTGCGGAGATACGTGGCACCTATGGTTCCATCTGTTGAGCCTCCTGCCCCGGTTTTGGTGGAGGGGGAATTGGAGTATATTGTGGAGAAAATTTTGGATTCTCGTGTTTCTAGACGGAAACTCCAGTATCTGGTTAAATGGAAGGGTTATGCTCAGGAAGATAATTCCTGGGTTTTTGCCTCTGATGTCCATGCTCCAGATCTTGTTCGTGCCTTTCATGTGGCTCATCCTGGTCGGCCTGGGGGCTCTGGTGAGGGTTCGGTGACCCCTCCTCAAGGGGGGGTACTGTTGTGAATTCTGTGGCTGAATTCACTCCTGTGGTCACAAGTGGTACTGCAGCTTCTGAGCTTCCTCCCTCAGGTGTTCTGGTGAGCTCGTTGGCTGCTTTGTTATTTAACTCCACCTGATTCTGTCTTCCTTGCTCCTTGTCAATGTTCCAGTGTTGGACCTGAGCTTCTGGATCTTTCCTGTGGCCTGCTGCTCTGCTTAGATAAGTGCTTCTTTGCTTTTTTTGCTACTTTTTCTGTCCAGCTTGTCTATTCGTTTTTGCTGGAAGCCCTGAGACGCAAAGGGTGCACCGCTGTGCCGTTAGTTCGGCACGGTGGGTCTTTTTGCCCCCTTTGCGTGTTTTTTTGCTTTAGGGTTTTTTGTAGACTGCAAAGTTCTCTTTGCTATCCTCGCTCTATCTAGAATATCGGGCCTCACTTTGCTGAATCTATTTCATCCCTACGTTTGTCTTTTCATCTTGCTAACAGTCATTATATGTAGGGGGCTGCCTTTTCCTTTGGGGTATTTCTCTGAGGCAAGTCAGGCTTGTTTTTTTATCTTCAGGCTAGTCAGCTCCTCAGGCTGTGCCGAGTTGCATAGGTAGTGACAGGCGCAATCCACAGCTGCCTTTAGTTGTGTTTAGGATAGGTTCAGGTATTGCGGTCTACAGAGATTCCACGTCTCAGAGCTCGTTCTATTGTTTTTGGGTTATTGTCAGATCACTGCATGTGCTCTGATTGCTGGCACACTGTGTCCCTGGATTGCCTACATAACAACTTCCACTGCTACTACATTAATTTTGCTTTCTGACTTGTGAATCTGTCCTTATTTGTGGGGTTTCCTGAGTTCTCCTGTTTTCTGACCTCAATGCAAATTTTGATCATCCTCTTATCTAACAATTCTGTTCTTGATGTGACCTCTTGGTTTTGACCCTGCTTGACAAACTGTCCTGCCTCTGGTTCATTCTACCGAATGGCAGCCCTTCTGTGGAAGCAATCCACTAGACCCTGTTGTAAGACTATATTGCATTAAAGGGGTTAAAGGGTGAAGGTCAGGTTTCCACTGGAATCTGCCAGATGGAGTGGTTTGTGCCAAGTCTAGCTGAGGTAGCCTTTTTGAGCCCATGGCCTATGAAAGACTTGACATCTATTTGGTATAACAGTCTGTGTTTACATGATGTATTATTGAAGCGGTTTTTCTCACAATTTTCCAAAAACGTACAAAAATGTATGAATTTTTATTGCATTTTTGAAAAAATTTGGCAAAAACATATTTTGAAAGATCTCTCTCATGTTGAACAATAAATGTGGAAAATGCTCATCTATTTGATAGTTATATCAGTAACCTACCTCTGGGTCACAATAGCAAAAAATCACAGGCACAATTACATGCTGTAAATATTTTTCCACATATCAGTAAGTTGACAATGACTACAGTCTACTGATATAGGAAACAGCTTTGCTCCCTTTCCTCAGTTGAAGCAATTGTATTTTTTCTTTCAAGCTGATCTAACAGATCTCATATTGATGGTTTACCAGCAGCTTATAAACGTTGGATAACCCCTTTAATAAATGTATTCTAAAGAGCAGGAATTATTTGTAAACCCACTAAAAACTATTATCCAATCAATCTTTAATGAGTAAGTTGGGACGTAGTTTCCATCCCTGAACCTTCTCCTCAGCCCTCCTGGCACTTTTATAATGCCTCTGATCAACTTCAATGCTGGTGAAGAAGAACACTCTTCCAGCACATACTCACCTTCCTGCGGCCTTTCCAGAGCGCTGAGAAGCATGGCCTCTTCACTATCAATGCCGGAGGCTTCTAAGATGATGTTAACGCCTGCTCTGCTCTGCTACACAGCACATTCTGAGGTGAGCAGCCCTGGGGTACTATCATCTCCCATATCCCCCATAGAGAAGGCTCTTTCACTGGAAGTGGTCTGAGACCTCAGATATCAGGATGCGGGCCACATAGAGAATGCATACTCCACACTGCAGGGAGATCCTCATGATCACAAAATGGCGCCTTGCAGACACACTGCTTCTACACAGCTGGATTTTACAAAGGATCAGGTCAGGTTCCAGCCCCCTGTTCTCCTTGCTGAAGTACCTACTGTATATCCTCATGCTTATCACCAATATGCAAGGAGTCTGTTCCACCCATAACCACTGATAATAATGGGGAATCTTTTTTTAAAAAATTTTTTAATTTTTACAAAATTTTTCAAAATACTATTACAGAAAAGAAACAGTCAAAATCCTTCAATACAAGAACATATTTCTTAGGATAGCATAAATGGATACAATTTCTAACAATAATTGCCATCAATATTAAGTAGGCATAATATAATAAGTTTACATCTCAATATATAGTTAACCCTACAAGACATGGACAGAAAGTGGAAGGAAAGGAAGTAAAATCTATATTTATTACTGTATTTTTCGGAGTATAAGAAGCACTTTTTCCCCAAAAAATTTGGGAGGAAAATGGGGTGTGCATCTTACAGTCTGAATGCAGGCTTACCGGGGGTTGCGGCAGTGGTGTAGCAGCGTCCCTTCTTCAGGGAAGGATGGCAGAAGTGTGGTGATGCTGAAGCTCAGTGTCGGTGATGAGCAGTGCAGAGTACATCATCATTTTCCATGTGGCCATCTTCCTGAAGCCGTGGGCCGCTGGAGGCAGTGCATGCGTGGATTGAGATCTCGACTGGGCCTCTCGTGCTCCATTTTCCTGAGGCTGTGGGCTTCAGGAAAATGGTCACTGAGAAACCAATGATGCACTCGGCTCTGCTCACCATGGACACCGGGTCGTAGCATTGCCACATTTCTGGCACTGGAATCCTGAGGAAGGGACCCTGCTCCATGCAACGCACTCTGCTCTTCCTCACCGCTGACACCAGACCCGCAGCATTGCACCACTGGGATACCCCGGGACTGCAGCTTTGCCCCACTTCTGCCGCTGATGGCTTCCTGAGGAAGGGATCATGCCTCCTGTGACCCCGCTCTACCACTGATGGCCCTCAGGTAAGATACCTTAAATTCGGACAGACCCCCATCTTATAAAAATCTTTTTTTTTTTGCAAAATTTGGGGTGCGTCTTATGGTCCAGTGCGTCTTATAGTCTGAAAAATACGGTATATAATCTATAGCAACTAATTATCGCTGCCTTTATTAGTAGTCTCTCTGAACCCAATACATGTTCCAAAAAGTCCAAACTGCAATGAAACAATCAATAGTATTAGTTGAAGTAGCTGTGAGATATTCCTTACCTCGAATATCTTGTGCATGCGACTGTAGTTCAGAGTTCAATGGGGGATGAATCGACTTCCACTTACAGGCTATCAAACATCTGGCGGCCTGAAATGGTGATGTATTGAGTAAATAAAACCTAAGGACCCAAGGAGATCTGATGGTTGGTGACATTACTAATCAAGGACTGGACAAATTTCCAGGAGACTAGAATATTTGGGCATGACCAAAACAAATGGGGCAGGTCACCTTCTGCATTCCCACATCAACAACAACTAGGGATGGTAGGGTTAAGTTTATGCAGAAAGGAAGGAGTATGATACCAGTTTATGAGTGAGTAGTTTATGCTGGTTTTCCCTGGAGGTGTAATATGTAGATGTTTTGACTGTGTTTCTTCAGATCTCCTGCCAAATACAGGGTGGAAGAGGTTCTCCCCCAAAAACCTTCCCATGTACTTATTTAAGAGTATTTGGGGAGGGGGGAATCTTTTTATGACTCTTTCCTCCCCTCTCCCAGGGGCGCTCAGGAGGGGAACCAAATGAATCAAGATTACAACAGGAAAGAATATGTGAAGAGATGAGATGAGAACATGCATAAGGGAAAGCCCAACCAGGGAATAAACCACAAGATGTTATATGCAGGGTCCATATACACAATCTAAAAGAGGACATTTTTAATAAGACTCTCAAAATGGATTTAATTCTATACGAGCATACTACTGTTCAACTTATGTTGGATATCTTACCCCACATGCTACAACAAATGGATAGGTTTGAGACCTCTTTTCAAAGGTCTGAAACAGAGGAACATTAGTCTCTTTCTTTTTTTCTTCTCTTTTTTTTTGTTTTATTTACTTGAAAACCTTAAGCTCTATTGTGAGGGACCATAACAGGTGTGTCCCCTTCACAGCATAATCTGCTTATGTTAGTGTCAATTCGCACAGATAAAAATTTTGTTTTCATATAACTCAAGACTTCCATGAAAAAGCCATTTGTGACTAATATGTCTGACATATGTCATTATACTAAAATGTTTTCGTATTATTTTGTATACATTTTTAATAAAATAGATTGAACATACATAATCTTTAATGAGTAAGTACAAAAATTATCTTTAAACAATACCTTTTGCTTTAAGAACTTTTCCCAAAATAGGCTACCCACAGGATCTCTTCATTTATAGACTGTCACTGCTTTTTCTTGGCCCAGTAGGTTTAATGGGAACCTTTCATGCTAAAAAAAAATGCTATTAACCTGCAGATTTAGGGTTAATAGCTTTCTGACCCTGCCTGGTGCGGACTCTTAGACCCCTTCTGCCGGGAGGAACATAACTTTGTTCCTCTCAGTAGCATTGGCGAGTGTCAAGTCACCGCTCAGAGTATCGAGAGCGACAGCTGTAACCGCATCCCTCCACTGACTAACAGCAGGCTCTAATGATGATCTGCTGTCAGTCAGTGCTGGCGGTGCAGTTACAGACGCCGCTCTCTATATACAGAGTGGTGAATGAATCCGTGCCGGCGCCGCCAACCCATGACTGAAACACTAATGCTACCGGCAGGAATAAAGTTCATTTTCTTCCATTCCTCCAGCAGCGGAGGTCTAAGTGCTGGCACCAGGCATGTTCAGAACACTATTAGCCTGCAGTTTAACCCCATAGCGGCAGGTTAATAATGTCTTTTCACGTGACAGGTTCCCTTTAAAATAGTTATGATCTCTCTGGTAGGCAAAGCACTGCCTCGGTAAAGGAGCATACATGACTTGCAGGAGTTGTAATGTACATGCATGCAGTACTATGGATGATTTATACTACAGTACATTAGTGTCATGGCAAAGGAGTGGGAAGAGGAAAAAAATGTCATGTATAGTAGAAGGGACATAAGGGAATGCAGCATGACTAGTATACCATCGAAAAGAACGTTACTGCCTATTATATTTTAATGGATATTAAGAGCTTCCCACCACAAACATCAATTGCTAATTTGTAGGGCAACACATCAGAGACAGCAGGTTATGAAAAACATGTTTTTTTATTCACATTAATTTTCAGATTCAGATTTGAAACAACAATGTGAATATAGATATTCACAAAGTAACATTTTGAATTAAAACCCTTTGTCAGGCATTGATAGGAAAGAAAATCAGGGAGGTCACAGGGCTGGAATACAAGAGCTGTGGGCCCTGGCAAATATCTAGAATTGTGGAGCCTGTTGTGCCTAATGCAGTGTATACCCTACCTCTATGGTGGAAGAAATGTTTTGTCCCAAAACTGGTGAGGCAGAGGTCACCTCCTATTCCATGGTCTGCTACACTGGATGGTGCTGCCTGTTTAGCATATTCGTATCGGTCTGACCCCTGGAACATATGTAAATAGGGGTAAAAGCGATGACTGCAACATCTTATACAGATTTTATAATTGGCAAAACTCCTACGTCATACTGGGGTAACTTGCACCTACCGGAGAAAACTATTTTGACCGCCCCTTTTCCAGCTATAGTATATTGTAGTTTATAGTCCAGTTGTATTTGGACATAATTCGGTCTGTACAGCTGGACCGGACGATTAACTCTAGGACCATCAGAAAGCAGTTTTATTTTTTTTTAAATTCTGTGGAAGCATGGTTGAAAAGCAATGTCTGACTTTCATTAGCTCATTTTCATAGATGTTTTATTTACTATTACTTTTGTCAGATTCAAGATATTTCTGTGACCATTGTTTTTTTTTCTGTCATTAAATGAGGGGTGCCAACAATTTTGACCACGTGTGTATATGTTTGTTAAACAACTCATTTCAAAACAATAAATTAAAGAAATGGTTTCATTAGCGCTAACCTCTTTAACTCCTTAATGCAAGTGACATACATTGACATCATCTGCAGGGATACTTGCATCAGAATGATGTACACGTACAGTATGTCATTGTTACAACGCATATACAAGATAACTATAATTGAAAGCACATTTTAGTTGCCATTAGGTTTGGCAACCGAAAACCTAACAACGCTGACCAGGAATGTTAGCCTAATACTCTTCTAAAGGTACCTTCACACATAACGATATCGTTAACGATATCGTTGCTTTTTGTGACGTAGCAACGATATCGTTAAGGAAATCGTTCTGTGTGACAGCGACCAACGATCAGGCCCCTGCTGGGAGATCGTTGGTCGCTGAGGAAAGTCCAGAACTTTATTTCGTCGCTGGACTCCCTGCAGACATCGCTGGATCGGCGTGTGTGACACCGATCCAGCGATGTCTTCACTGGTAACCAGGGTAAACATCGGGTTACTAAGCGCAGGGCCGCGCTTAGTAACCCGGTTTACCCTGGTTACCAGCGTAAAAGTAAAAAAAACAAACAGTACATACTTACCTACCGCTGTCTGTCCCCGGCGCTCAGCTTCTCTGCACTCCTCCTGCACTGGCTGTGAGCGTCGGTCAGCCGGAAAGCAGAGCGGTGACGTCACCGCTCTGCTTTCCGGCCGCTGTGCTCACAGTCAGTGCAGGAAGAGTGCAGAGAAGCTGAGCGCCGGGGACAGACAGCGGTAGGTAAGTATGTAGTGTTTGGTTTTTTTACTTTTACGCTGGTAACCAGGGTAAACATCGGGTTACTAAGCGCGGCCCTGCGCTTAGTAACCCGATGTTTACCCTGGTTACCCGGGGACTTCGGGATCGTTGGTCGCTGGAGAGCTGTCTGTGTGACAGCTCTCCAGCGACCAAACAGCGACGCTGCAGGGATTGACATCGTTGTCGGTATCGCTGCAGCGTCGCTGAGTGTGAAGGTACCTTAAGAGCCAAGACATAATAGGATGCCTGTCAGTGTTAGGCTGGTTTAAAACATCAATTAAACAGATACATCAAATCTGATTTGCTTCATAAAAGTCTATCAATGTCTTCTGATCCGAGCACACTTCATATCACATGAATACGTGAAACTGGCCTTTGGTGTACTAACAAATTTTACTGCAATACACAGGTAGAAGAAAATAACCATGGCACTCCAAGAGATGCAATCAGAAAATAAAATTAAACTTTATTGAAGCATCAGACTATAACTCCAGTATGATCAGTGGCATGTAAAAGTTTGGTCAAGGTTGGTCAAAATTACTGTTATTGTGTTAAGTAATTTGAAGATGAAAAGATCTCTAAAAGGCCTAAAATTAGAGATGACACATTTCCTGTGCATTTTAGGCAATATATACAGTACAGACCAAAAGTTTGGACACACCTTCTCATTTAAAGATTTTTCTGTATTTTCATGACTATGAAAATTGTAAATTCACACTCAAGGCATCAAAACTATGAATTAACACATGTGGAATTTTATACTTAACAAAAAAGTGTGAAACAACTGAAAATATGTCTTATATTCTAGGTTCTTCAAAGTAGCCACCTTTTGCTTTGATGACTGCTTTGCACACTCTTGGCATTCTCTTAATGAGCTTCAAGAGGTAGTCACCGGGAATGGTTTTCACCTCACAGGTGTGCCCTGTCAGGTTTAATAAGTGGGATTTCTTGCCTTATAAATAGGGTTGGGGCCATCAGTTGTGTTGAGCAGAAGTCTGATGGATACACAGCTGATAGTCCTACTGAACAGACTGTTAGAATTTATATTATGGCAAGAAAAAAGAGACCAGGTCAATGCCACACAGAGTTCTAGCAGCAGACACATCTCTACAACTGTTAAGAGAAGACTTTGTGCAGCAGGCCTTCATGGTAAAATAGCTGCTAGGAAACCACTGCTAAGGACAGGCAACAAGCAGAAGAGACTTGTTTGGGCTAAAGAACACAAGGAATGGACATTAGACCAGTGGAAATCTGTGCTTTGGTCTGATGAGTCCAAATTTGAGATCTTTGGTTCCAACCAGCGTGTCTTTGTGTGAAGCAGAAAAGGTGAACGGATGGACTCCAAATGCCTGGTTCCCACCGTGAAGCATGGAGGAGGAGGTGTGATGGTGTGGGGGTGCTTTGCTGGTGACACTGTTGGGGATTTATTAAAAATTGAAGGCATACTGAACCAGCATGGCTACCACAGCATCTTGCAGCGGCATGCTATTCCATCCGGTTTGCTTTTAGTTGGACCATCATTTATTTTTTAACAGGACAATAACCCCAAACACACCTCCAGGCTGTGTAAGGGCTATTTGACCAAGAAGAAGAGTGATGGGGTGCTACACCAGATAACCTGGCCTCCACAGTCACCAGACCTGAACCCAATCGAGATGGTTTGGGGTGAGCTGGACCGCAGAGTGAAGGCAAAAGGGCCAACAAGTGCTAAGCATCTCTGGGAACTCCTTCAAGATTGTTGGAAGACCATTTCTGGAGACTACGTCTTGAAGCTCATCAAGAGAATGCCAAGAGTGTGCAAAGCAGTCATCAAAGCAAAAAGGTGGCTACTTTGAAGAACCTAGAATATAAGACATATTTTCAGTTGTTTCACACTTTTTTGTTAAGTATATAATTCCACATGTATTAATTCATAGTTTTGATGCCTTCAGTGTGAATTCACAATTTTCATAGTCTTAAATCTTTAAATGAGAAGGTGTGTCCAAACTTTTGGTCTGTACTGTATAAATATATATATATATATATATATATATATATATATATATATATATATATATATATAGTCATCTTTTGCTTTTTAAAAATCACAAAAAAAAAAATGTCAGATGCAAAGCTTTGGGCACCCTGCATGGCTAGTACCAAGCAGCACCCCCTTTTGCAGTTATCAAAGCTTATAAATGCTTTTTGCAGCCAGCCAACAGTCTTTCTATTCTTCTTTGAGTAATTTTCAGTTCTGTGAGATTCCTGGGTCACCTTGCGTGCATTGCTATTTTGAGGTCTAGCCACAGATTTTCAATGATGTTCAGATAAAGGGATTGTGAGGGCCATTGTAAAACCTTCTGCTTGTGCCTTGTGAGTTAGTGTATTGTGGATTTTTATGTGTGTTTAGGATTATTATCCATATGTAGAAGTCATTTTCTTTTCAACTTCAGCTTTTTCACAGATGATGTTATGGTTGCATCAAGAATTTGTTAAAATTTAATTGAATTCTTTGCTCTACCTGTGAAATGTTCCCCGTGCTATTGGCTTCAACACAACCCCAAAGCATGATTGAACCACCCCCATGCTTAATGGTTGGTTAGATGTTCTTTTCCTCAAATTCTGTTCCCTTTTTTCTCCACACATGCCTTTGATCATTGTGGCCATATAGTTCTATTTTAACCTATCAGTCCACAGAACTTGTTTCTAATATGGCCTTCAGTTTTATGGTAAGGACGCAGGAGAGGTTTTCTTCTGATCACTGTTCCATGAAGGCCATATTTGTGAAGGTGTCTCAGTAGAGTAGAACAATGTACCACAACTCCAGTGTCTGTTAAATCTTTCTGAAGGTCATTTGTAGTTCTGATTTGCCTCTCTAGCTATCCTACCTCAGCTCTCACTGAAATTTTGCTTGGTCTTCCAGACCTTATCTTGACCTCCACTGTTCCTGTTAAATTACATTTCTTACTTACATTTTGAACTGAGGAAATGGCAACTTGAAAAAGCTTTGCTATCTTATTATAACCTTTTTCTGATTTTGTGGGCCTCCACCATTTTTTATTTTCAGAGTGCAACTTTTTGGCACAAGGTTAGAGGAGGCTGGGTTTTTACAAAGCTGGGATATTTGCATTCCCTGGTGTTTCCTAACAATGATATTGAACAAGTCATAACCATAACAACCTAACTAAGGTCTGAAACCTTGGTTAAAGTTATTTGAGTACACAAATCTCCAAGGGTGTCCAAACATCTGCATTGGCCCATTTAAATTTTTGTAATTTTTAAATAATTAAAAAAATGACAATATATATATATACATATATATATATATATATATATATATATATATATATATATATATATATATATATATATCTACTATATAAAGCTGAATGTGTGTGTGTGTGTATGTGTGTGTGTATGTCCGGGATTGGCATCTGCACCGTCACAGCTACAGCCACAAAATTTTGCACAGTCACACGTCTGGACCCCGAGAGCGTCATAGGCTATGTTGTGAGGCGAAATTTTAACCACGCGCGTTCCAATTCACCAAACAATTTTGCCCCTATCTACATAATGGGGAAAAAGTGAAAGGAAAAGTGTAGGAAGCGTCGCAGCTACAGCCACAAAAATTTGCACAGTCACACGTCTGGACCCTGAGAGCGTCATAGGCTATGTTGTGAGGTGAAATTTTAACCCCGCGCTTTCCAATTCACCAAACAATTTTGCCCCTATCTACATAATGGGGAAAAAAGTGAAAGAAAAAGTGTTGGAGGCGTCGCAGCTACAGAAACAAAATTTTGCACAGTCACACGTCTGGACCCTGAGAGCGTCATAGGCTACGTTGTGAGGTGAAATTTTAACCCCGCGCTTTCCAATTCACCAAACAATTTTGCCTTTATCTACATAATGGGGAAAAAGTGAAATGAAAAGTGTTGGAGGCGTCGCAGCTACAGCCACAAAATTTTGCACAGTCACACGTCTGGACCCTGAGAGCGTCATAGGCTATGTTGTGAGGTGAAATTTTAACTCCGCGCTTTCCAATTCACCAAACTATTTTTCCCCTATCTACATAATGGGGAAAAGTGAAAGGAAAAGTGTTGGAGGCAAATTGACAGCTGCTAGATGTGAACAAGGGGGACTTAAAGAATGAGAGCAATGGCGCCAAAGAGTATATACCGATCAGTTGCTAAGGTGGGGCCCCGACATGAGATACTCACCACACATGGGGATATGAACACACACACAAAATGTGCCACACACTACCACGTGCTTGAACACATATACCACCCTCAGCACACATTTCACCACACATACACCAACCTCGCCACATAAAAGTCGAAACACAAAAGTCGCCGCTCAAAACTCACCACGCGCAAAACTCGCCACATGCAAAAACTAGGCTCACGCAAAACTCGCCACAAGTGCAAAACTCACCTCATGGAAAACTCGCCACACGCAAAACTTGCACACGCGGAAAAATTGCCACATGCACAAAATTTGCAACACATGCAAAAGTTGCCTCACACAAAACTTGCACATACTCAAAAGGCACCAGACATAAAACTCACCACGCGCAAAACTCGCCATGCGCAAAACTTGCTGCACACAACTTGCTACACTAACCTGTCACATGCAACTCGACACACAAAAAGTTGCTACACGCATGTTGCCACACAAAACTCATCTCACAAAAGTCGCTACATGCATGTCGCCACACGCAACTCAACACACACAACTTGACAAACGAAACTTGCCCTAAAACACACACAAGTCTGGTATTATCCTTCAAAAATAAAAATCTGATTAATAAGCAGACAAACTACAAGAGCAACAAATGTACCATATAGGAAATACGGCAGCTGTCAGTCACATGACCTGTCTATTATGTGTATGTGTGAGCTAATATATACAGCCAGGGGGAGGGCTTCCTGTTGGCTGGGGATTTATCAGGCTGCCAATTTAGCTTACAAACACTGAGGCAAAAATACTGAGCAAATAACGTGTGAACGAGGTCTAATACAGGAGGAGATGACACACAGGTATATACTATATACAGGGGAGATGACACACAGATATCTATATATATAATTGTCTAAGGGTTTTTCCATCTGTCTGTCTGTCTGTCTGTCCTGGAAATCCCGGCTCTCTGATTGGTCGAGGCCGCCAGGCCTCGACCAATCAGCAACGGGCACAGCGACGATGATGTCATAAAGGACGTAGACATCTCACGTTTCTGATTCAGCGACGGGCACAGTATCGACGTAGATGTCATAATGGTTGCCATGGCGACGATGATGTCATAAAGTTTGCCTCGACCAATCAGCGACGGGCAAAGTGTGCTGCGAATTCTGGAATCATCATTGTCCATATACTACGGGGACATGCATATTCTAGAATACCCGATGCGTTAGAATCGGGCCACAATCTAGTATACTATATACAGGAGAGATGACACACAGGTATATACTATATACAGGAGGAGATGACATACAGGTATATGTTATATATAGAAGATGACATACAGGTATATACTATATACAGGAGGAGATTACACACAGGTATATACTATATATAGGAGATGACATACAGGTATATACTATATATAGGAGATGATGACATACAGGTATATACTATATACAGGGGAGATGACACACAGCAGGTATATACTATATACAGGTGAGATGACATACAGGTATATACTATATACAGGAGATGACATACAGGTGTATACTATATATAAGGGAGATGACAAACATGTATATACTGAGGTGAAAATGAGAGGTGTGAGGTGAAAATGAAAAGGTGTGAGTGCAAAATGAGAGGAGTGAGGGAAAATAGTGCAGTGATCGGAAAATGACAGATGTGAGGTCGAAATGACAAGTGTTAGGGGGGAATGAGAGGAGTGAGGGAGAAAATGAGAGGTGTGAGGGAGAAAATGAGAGATGTGAGGGGGAAAATGAAAGATGTGATTGGGAAAATGAGAGGCGTGATGGGAAAATAAGAGAAGTGAGGTGCTATAACTAACCACAGATATTTACTATGCCCAGGCAACGCCGGGCTCTTCAGCTAGTATATATATATATATATATATATATATATATATATTGCCTAAAATACAAAGGAAATGTGTCATCTTTAACTTTAGGCCTTTTAACAGTAATTCTGACGAGGGATGCCCAATCTTTTACATGCCACTGTATAATGGCTAACAAAACGGCAGACAGGTCCGCAGATGACCAAAACATTGGCCATTATACATAAAGAGCATTTCTTGGAGATCCAAGGTTATTTTACTCTACATTTGGGTGGACTTCCAATACCACTGCAGCACCCCCACTGAACCGGTAGTGTCCAACCATTATGTCCTGCAATACAAAGGTAACCAGGCTCACACAAGTGCAAGAAAATATTATAAATAAAACACAATAAATGAATATAGTAAAGTGAAACATGACATTTTATATGCAAGATTATTGCCTTTGGATTACAATGCTGTTGCCTCCTCTTCTATTTAGATTTCAGAGTGGGATTTGCTTGTCAAAAGAAACTCAATTACAGCAGTAATTATGATCATAAAGGAAGAACATTTTATGATCGTATTGGAAGTCGTTGAAAGCTTCACACAAGCAGCTATTGTAAATGTGTGATATGTGATGTAAGAGCTAACCATTTGGTTGTACAGAAAAGCCTAAATACTTACTAAAATACTGCTCATGATGATGAACATTCCCGATCCATGACCTATGAACTACATTGCCTGATTTCAATCTCAATCCTGCAAATTGTATCTACATCTAATCTTCTTGTGTCCAGCATTAACAGGTCTGTATGACAGATGAATCACACTCAGTAAAAGATGAGCATAATATCTTGTATTCTTTCTGCACTGAAATGTATAATCTTTGTTTAAAACTGATAAAATATTACAATAAATCTCATTTATATCTGTACAAATTTTGGATTATGATTTTATTAATGTATAACAAAAAACCTATGCAAAGTATTCTGTTCATATTTTTGCATAAACATAGATATTTTGTACATAGAATAGTTATTTTGGAACACAATATGCTTATGTGCAGTTATGTAAAATGGTGTTTTGTCACTTTGATGATATAAGCTGCCAAAATGTTATCAAAAAGCAAAAATGTTGCAGTAAATGGTGAAAAATGTAAGTCAATATTGTAGGGGATGAGACTCACGATGCAGGGAAATTAAATAAGTAACTGTAATAATCTTTATTTTTATATAGCGCTAACATATTCCGCAGCGCTAACTGTAGCGCCATTCTGACCATTGCTTGCATGGAGAGTGTGCAGCTACTGCTAGGTCCAGTCATCTAATGCTCAAAATCAGTCTTTGACTTAGTTGGCAATATCATTTTAAGACCTCCTTCAGACATTTATTTTTTATTTATTTTAGCATTGAAAAAATTGACCATTTTTCATCACTGTGTCGGATAAAATTTTTGATGCATTTTTGGTCCATGTTTTTATTCTAGCATGGCATTCATTTTATTCGTACGTCCCCAAAAATTCCAAGCTTTTTCTATCCATTAAATATTAAAAAACGAACAATATTCAGATGATACATGGCATCCATTTGCGGTCCATTTTTTTCATGGAACCTTTGATTTGAATGGTTGATTTCAATCCGTGGCTCAGATGAAAAATAGAAATGTCTCCATTTTTTTTCGCAGACACTTGGTTATGTGGATTGTTCCAAAGACTAATAGGTACATGTTCTATTTCTATAAAACACGGAGAGAAAATTTATTTGAATGAGGCCTCAGGCCAGGTTTTTTTTTAGGATTAAAATATTTGGCTTCAGTCCCATTATGTTGAACGGAACTGTGCTGCAATACCCGGCACATCTAGTGCAAAATGTAAAGGTACCTTCACACATAACGATATCGTTAAGGATATCGTTGCAACGTCACGCTTTTTGTGACGTAGCAACGATCCCGCTAACGATCTTGTTAGGTGTGACAGCGACCAACGATCAGGCCCCTGCTGGGAGATCGTTGATCGTTGGGGAATGATCAAGACCTTTTTTTGGTCGCTGATCACCAACTGTCATCGCTGGATCGGCGTGTGTGACGCCGATCCAGCGATGTGTTCACTTGTAACCAGGGTAAACATCGGGTTACTAAGTGCAGGGCCACGCTTAGTAACCCGATATTTACCCTGGTTACCATTGTAAAAGTAAAAAAAACCCAGTACATTCTCACATTCTGATGTCTGTCACGTCCCCCGGACTCCACAGGGTTAAAACTGCTTTCGGCAAGAGTGCTGCTAATGCACGTGCTCCGGTCGAGAGCTTCCCTGCACTGACTGTCAGTGCCGGCAGTAACAGCGGTGACGTCACCGCTGTGCTCTGCTTTACGGCCAGCACTGACACAGTCAGTGCAGGGAAGCTGTCGGCCGGAGCGCGTGCATTAGCAGCGCTCTTGCCGAAAGCAGTTTTAACCCTGTGGAGTCCGGGGGACGTGACAGACATCAGAATGTGAGTATGTACTGTTTTTTTTTTTTTAACTTTTACAATGGTAACCAGGGTAAATATCTGGTTACTAAGCGCGGTCCTGCACTTTGTAACCCGATATTTACCCTGGTTACCTGGGGACTTCGGCATCATTGAAGACAGTTTCAACGATGCCGAAGTCTTTCCCCTGATCGTTGGTCACTGGAGAGAGCTGTCTGTGTGACAGCTCCCCAGCGACCACACAACGACTTATCAACGATCACGGCCAGGTCGTATCGCTGGTCGTGATCGTTGGTAACGGTACTTTTAGGCTATATTCTTGTTCAAGGAAACCCTTGTAAGACATATTAATAAACCAACAAAAGTGAATGTAGTAAAATCCCATGACAATGACATATGTAAGCATAGAGATCTATACTGATAGACCAGCAAAAAACATCTCTCTGCATTGATTCTGTTTAAGAAAAACACTTTGAAAAATCCAGCTGAAAATTTTGCATACCAGCCAGATCGCCCTACCTGTAGGCATGGGTTCAGTTGGCGGTAAGGGAATTATATTGGTTTTTGATATTGTATCTCTGCAGACTCCATCAATGTAAATAGTAAACTAATGTGCACAGAAAGATGTTATATGGCCAATCTAAATAAGATGTTTATTCTGGAATCCTGCATAACTAGATATGTTTTTTGTGCCCCAGGCCAAGTCTCAGTTATACCACGATGAACATATTGTACTTATCTTCTTCACCTAATGATATTTATAGGGTGTGAATCCTTTTGTGATCACTTTGTAATAATAAAATATAGTAACTTGTTATTGTAAGGAACTGCTTTAGGGAATATGCTAAATATGCTAAAGAAAACTAAGAAATATTACACCTCAAACACACTTTTTACACTAAAAGTAAACTAGGTGCACGTAAAAGAGATCCATTTACGTGTCATAAATATGTCATTCTTTTACTTGCTGCTCTTATGAGTCGGCATTGCTTAGTTTTTGTTCCTATGCCTCTCCGTTCCTGAGATATTCCCCTTTATTTATTATGCTTATATAGATTTAGCCAACTGAGTGTGGTCTCAAAAAGACTCCCATAGTAAAGAGATGAGGATCACATACATTTGGCTAAAATAAGACTGGATTTCCCTACAGGGAAGCGTGAACCATATCTCAAGAATGGACAGGAACAGGAAAAGAAGAGAATAAAGCCAGATTCAGGAGAACAGCAGCATTTACACCAAGTAAAAAATAATTACAAACGTGGACATAATTGTTGGTAATCTTCTGTTAATCCCTTAATCCCCAGGCCATTTTCTGTTTTTGCATTTTTTGTTTTTTTGCTCCCCTTCTTCCCAGAGTCATAACTTTTTTTTTACAAAATGGCCATGTGAAGGCTTGTTTTTTGCTGGACAAGTTGTACTTTTGAATGACACCATTTGGATTTAACATATTGTGTATTGGAAAGCAGGAAAAAAAATTCAAAGTGTTGTCAAATTGCAAAAAAAGTGCAATTCCACAGTTGTTTTTGATTTTTTTTTACCATGTTCACTAAATGCTAAAACTAACCTGCCATTATGATTTTCCAGGTCATTACGAGTTTATAGACACCAAACATGTCTAGGTTCTTTTTTACTTCAGTGGTGAAAAAAAAATCCAAACTTTGGCGCCTTTCAGAGAATCTAGATGTACGGTTCTACAGGAAGTAGTTTTTTTTTTCTCTGGGGGCACTCATCTTTATTAGCATGCATAAAGAGACACAAGTTAGCCCCAAAAACGCATGAAAACAACGCACCAAAACTGCACCAAAAATGGAAACAAAAATGCACCAAAACATGAGTTTTTCTTTCCTGACAAGAAATCAGGTTTTGCTGAAAAAAAAAATGTAGCAAAAACGCCCAGTGTGAACATACCCTTAAAGAGTTTTCTGGCATTAAGCTACATTTCTGAAATTACTCTTTGTGACTGCAGATTGGTGAATCCGGATGATAGCCATCATTCACGTGATTTATGCAACTGCTGCAGTCAATATCAGGCCACAGTGGTCACATTCTGTGCATACAGGCATCACTCCTGAGGCTGCCATCACACTAGCAGTATTTGGTCAGTATTTTACATCAGTATTTGTAAGCCAAAACCAGGAGTGGGTGATAAATGCAAAAGTTGTGCATATGTTTCTATTATACTTTTCCTCTAATTGTGCCACTCCTGGTTTTGGTTTACAAATACTGATGTAAAATACTGACCAAATACTGCTAGTGTGACGGCAGCCTGAGGCCAGTGATTAGAAACAGGGAACATGTGAATAATGTACGGCACGTCATCGCTGCAAATCACGGTCTCAAGCTATTCAAACAGAAGTATATAGTTTTTTAAATTTATTTCATTCCCTGCTCTTGGCTACATTTTTATAAATTGTGGAAAACAGCATTAGTAGATACCGTATATACTCGAGTATAAGCCGAGATTTTCAGCCCCAAAAAATGGGCTGAAAGTGTCCCTCTCAGCTTATACTCGAGTCATGGAAGGCGGGGGGGTGGGCGGGTGAGGGGGAGCGACGCCTGTCAAATACTCACCTGCTCCCAGGGCTCCTGGCGCGGTCCCCGCATGTCCCACGGTGTTCGGGCGCGGCAGCTTCTTCCCCTGTTCAGCGGTCACTGGTACCGCTCATTAAAGTTATGAATATGGACTCCACTCCCATAGGGGTGGAGCCGCATATTCATTACTGTAATGAGCGGTGCTACGTGACCGCTCACTACAGGAAGAAGCTGCCGCTCACGGAGACGTGGGATATGCAGGAGCGCCAGGAGCAGGTGAGTATGTCATATTCACCTTTCCGCGTTCCACCGCCGCCTCATCTTCCTCGTCCTCTGCAGTGACTGTTCAGGTCAGAGGGCGCGATGACGTATTAGTGTGCGCGCTGCCCTCTGCCTGAACAGTCAGTGCGGAGATGGGACGCTGAGGTGCAGCGGCAAGCGACGAGAGGTGAGTATGTCATTTTTTTTTAGTGCAGCAGCAGCATTACATGTGGCACAATGCTATATGGAACGTCTATGGGGCCATAAAGAACTGCATGGAGCATTATATGGGGCATCTATGGGGCCATAATGAACTGCATGGAGCATTATATGGAGCATCTATGGGGCCATAAAGAACTGCATGGAGCATTATATGGAGCATCTATGGGGCCATAACTGATTGGAGCATTATATGGAGCATCTATGGGGACATAACTGCATGGAGCATTATATGGGGTATCTATGGGGCCATAAAGAACTGCATGGAGCATTATATGGGGTATCTATGGGGCCATAATGAACTGCATGGAGCATTATATGGAGCATTACATGGGGCCATAAAGAACTGCATGGAGCATTTTATGGAGCATCTATGGGGCCATAAAGAACTGCATGGAGCATTATATGGGGCATCTATGGGGTCATAAAGAACTGAATGGAGCATTATATGGGGCATCTTATGGGGCCATAAAGAACTGCATGAAGCATTATAGGGGGCATATTTGTATATGGAGCATCTTATGGGGCCATAATGAATGGTTTGGAGCATTATATGGGGCCTATTTTGTATGGAGCATCTTATGGGGCCATAATGAACAGTATGGAGCATTATATGGGGCTCCTGATTCAATATGGATATTCAAAAACACTTAACCTACTGATGGCTCAATTCATTTTACTTTAATTGGTACCTATTTTTATTTTTGACATTTACCGGTAGCTGCTGCATTTTCCACCCTAAATAATTCTAAATCTTTCACCATCGTAAAGTAATTAAACCTTGCCGAAGGGGAAAATGAAAAACCCCTTAGAATTATTTGCCAGGAAGCTCTCATTCAAAAAATATTTCGCTAACCAATCGAAACATTTGTTCACAACAGACATAGAACAACAAGCTTTAGCAGATCTGGAAGCCCTCTTAGAGGAACAGAGAGAGCTGGGAGATGAGCGTTTTCCTACATATCTGCATGGCCGGTCACAACATTTTCCCCCTACAGGTATTTGTCCAAATGTAGACATCTTTGTTAAAATGGTGAAAGAGGAAATTCTGTTATTACCTGAAGATGTCTCCAGACATAATTTATCTAGTGCTGAAAACAAGGCCATTCAAGAACAGAAAAAAATGAAACATCTGGTAATAAAACCTGCAGACAAGGGGGGAAATGTTGTGCTATGGCCTGCAGATATGTACGAGCGTGAAGCGTTTAAACAGCTTCATAATAAACAATGCTACGTGAAATTGGAAAACAACCCCCTTAATAAATATAAATATGAACTGGATAAAATTATTCAACAAGGGTTTGAACAGGGAATAATTTCTAAAAAAATGTTGGAGGGACTTATTAACAATTCACCGGTGGTTCCAACATTCTACCTAACCCCCAAGATCCACAAAGATGCCCGTAACCCACCGGGTCGGCCTATAGTCTCTGGGATTGGTGGTCTCTGTGAGGGGGTGTGTCGTTTCATTGATTTTTATCTGCAAAAGTGCGTAGAGACCTTGCCATCCTTCATTAAGGACACCTCCGATATTCTTAGGAGATTACATGATGTCCAATTGGAACAAGATATGTTCCTGGTCTGTTGTGATGTTGAATCACTATATACGTCTATATGTCACGACCATGGGATCGCGGCATCGAGGTCCTTCTTGAATATGACTGATTTGGATGTGGATTTGATTGATTTTATTATTGACTTATTACAATTTTCTTTAACACACAATTTTTTTACATTTAAAGACCGTTTTTTCCTACAGCTCCAGGGCACAGTTATGGGGGCGACTTGTGCGCCCTCGTATGCTAATTTGTTCCTGAGGCTGTGGGAAAGAGAGACGGTATATGATTTGGAGGACTTCGCTGCCGTGATCTCATGGTCGAGATATATTGACGATATCCTGTTTATATAGCAGGGTACGGAAGACGGGTTGACATCATTCCTTAATGGATTAAAAAACAATCTGTTCAACATCAATCTGACCTGGAAATATAGCAAAATACGTATAGAGTTTCTGGACGTCCTTATTGAAGTTGATGGCAATGGATTTTTGACTACCGATGTATTCCGTAAAGACATGGCGACTAACGCACTCCTCCATGCAGGGTCATCACATCATCCACAGACTATTAGGTCCGTCCCTGTGGGTCAGTTTTTACGTATGAAACGTATTTGTTCTGATGACGTAAAATTTGAGAATCAGGCGCAGATTCTTAGACAGAATTTGCAACAACGTGGTTATAACCATCGGAACATTCGTCAGGGATATCGACGTGCCAAATTTACACCTAGAAATGAGCTCTTGATGAAAAAGGGAAAAAGTTCACCACAATTGGAATAACAAGTAAGATTAATTACTGATTTCAATTCCAGATGGACAGAGATATTACAGATTTTTAAAAACCATCGGTCAGTCCTCAGGGTGGATAGTGATTTAGCAAAATACCTCCCTAAAACTCCATCTATTACGTGGAAGCGTTCAAAAAATCTGAAAGATATGTTAACTTGTAGCCACTATGTGGCACCAAAAAATCCATCTTTTCTTTCACAAACCAAAGGTCCCGAGTGGGGTTGTTTCAGTTGTGGTGACTGTTCGGCCTGTAAATTCATAGAGCGGCCATCTACGTTTCATAACAGTGATCATTCCCGTACTTACAGTACAGACCAAAAGTGTGGACACACCTTCTCATTTAAAGATTTTTCTGTATTTTCATGACTATGAAAATTGTACATTCACACTAAAGGCATCAAAACTATGAATTAACACATGTGGAATTATATACTTAACAAAAAAGTATGAAACAACTGAAATTATGTCTTATATTCTAGGTTCTTCAAAGTAGCCACCATTTGCTTTGATGACTGCTTTGCACACTCTTGGCATTCTCTTGATGAGCTTCAAGAGTTAGTCACCGGGAATGGTTTTCACTTCACAGGTGTGCCCTGTCAGGTTTAATAAGTGGGATTTTGTGGGATTTCTTGCCATATAAATGGTGTTGGGACCATCAGTTGTGTTGTGCAGAAGTCTGGTGGATACACAGCTGATAGTCCTACTGAATAAACTGTTAGAATTTGTATTATGGCAAGAAAAAAGCAGCTAAGTAAAGAAAAAATGAGTGGCCATCATTACTTTAAGAAATGAAGGTCAGTCAGTCTGAAAAATTGGGAAAACTTTGAAAGTGTCCCCAAGAGCAGTGGCAAAAACCATCAAGCGCTACAAAGAAACTGGCTCACATGAGGACAGCCCCAGGAAAGGAAGACCAAGAGTCACCTCTGCTTCTGAGGATGAGTTTATCCGAGTCACCATCCTCAGAAATCGCAGGGTAACAGCAGCTCAGATTAGAGACCAGGTCAATGCCACACAGAGTTCTAGCAGCAGACACATCTCTACTACAACTGTTAAGAGGAGACTTTGTGCAGCAGGCCTTCATGGTAAATAGCTGCTAGGAAACCACTGCTAAGGACAGGCAACAAGCAGAAGAGACTTGTTTGGGCTAAAGAACACAAGGAATGGACATTAGACCAGTGGAAATCTGTGCTTTGGTCTGATGTGTCCACATTTGAGATCTTTGGTTCCAACCACCGTGTCTTTGTGGGATGCAGAAAAGGTGATCGGATGGACTCTATATGCCTGGTTCCCACCGTGAAGCATGGAGGAGGAGGTGTGATAGTGTGGGGGGGCTTTGCTGGTGACACTGTTGGGGATTTATTCAAAATTGAAGGCATACTGAACCAGCATGGCTACCACAGCATCTTGCAGTGGCATGCTATTCCATCCAGTTTGCGTTTAGTTGGACCATCATTTATTTTTCAACAGGACAATGACCCCAAACACACCTCCAGGCTATGTAAGGGCTATTTGATGAAGAAGGAGAGTGATGGGGTGCTACGCCAGATGACCTGGCTTCCACAGTCACCAGACCTGAACTCAATCGAGATGGTTTGGGGTGAGCTGGACCGCAGAGTGAAGGCAAAAGGGCCAACAAGTGCTAAGCATCTCTGGAAACTCCTTCAAGATTGTTGGAAGACCATTCCCGGTGACTACCTCTTGAGGCTTATCAAGAGAATGCCAAGAGTGTTCAAAGCAGTCATCAAAGCAAAAGGTGGCTACTTGGAAGAACCTAGAATATAAGACATAACTTCAGTTGTTTCACACTTTTTGTTAAGTATATAATTCCACACGCCTTCAGTGTGAATGTACAATTTTCATAGTCATGAAAATACAGAAAAATCTTTAAATGAGAAGGTGTGTCCAAACTTTTGGTCTGTACTGTATGTCATCACTCATCATATCACATGTAGAACTGATATGGTTATCTATTTTGCATCATGCTCGTGCAATCAGATCTACATTGGTATGACTACACGTCAACTTAGAGTGAGGACGTTGGAACATGTTAGAGACATAAAAAATGCCGCTCAAATACAAGATGTAACAACTTTAAAAACGATCCCTAGGCATTTTAGGGTTTACCACAATAGTGACCCTAGGGGATTTAAAATAAGAGGAATAGATCGAGTACAGTTGGGCATTCGAGGGGGTAATTATCAAAAAGAACTGTTGAAGAGGGAGACAAAATGGATTGTGTCATTAAATACTCTTGTACCATATGGTCTTAATGAGATGATAAGCTTCAAATCCTTTATTTAGTACAAAGGCGCAAATTTTAATTATATGTGGTCTGTTTGTTTTTTATTTTGATTTTATATATTAATTTTGTTATGTTATTTATTTAGATTATATAGGTTCCTACTTATCATGGTTTCGTCCTTCAGAATTTAACCCCTTAGCGACCGCCGATACGCCTTTTAACGGCGGCCGCTAAGGGTACTTAAACCACAGCGCCGTTAAATAACGGTGCTGTGGAAAAAGTCCATAGCGCCCCCCAGAGGCCGATTTTCTCCGGGGTCTCGGCTGCCGAGGGTAGCCGAGACCCCAGAGAACATGATTCGGGTTTTTGTTAACCCACCCCGCATTTGCGATCGCTGGTAATTAACCGTTTACCGGCGATCGCAAAAAAAAAAAAAAAAAAGCGATCTCTTTTTAATTTCTCTGTCCTCCGATGTGATCGCACATCGGAGGACAGAGAAAAGGGGTCCCAGGTGGCCCCCCAATACTCACCTAGCTCCCCCGATGCTCCTCGTGTCTCCCGGTGGGCGCCACCATCTTCAAAATGGCGGGCGCATGCGCAGTGCGCCCGCCGGGCGGCACCGGGAGAATCTTTGGGGTCTCGGCTGCCAGGGGTAGCCGAGACCCCAAAGAGCATGATTGGGGTCGGTATTACCGACCCCTGTTTTGCGATCGCCGGTAATTAACTGTTTACCGGCGACCGCAAAAAAAAAAAAAAGTAAAGTGTAATTCTCTGTCCTCTGATGTGATCGCACATCAGAGGACAGAGAAATAGGGGGATTCGGGGACCCTAGCATACTCACCTAGGTCCCTGGATCCTATTGCTGCTCCTCCTGGCCGCCAGCAGCAGAACATGGCGGACGCATGCCCAGTGCGCCCGCCATCTGTCTCCATCTGCCGGCCGGCAGGAGAACAGCAGTTGGGGCTAAAATTAGGGTTAGGGGTAGGGTTAGGGGTAGGGTTAGGGGTAGGGTTAGGGGTAGGGTTAGGGGTAGGGTTAGGGGTAGGGTTAGGGGTAGGGTTAGGGGTAGGGCTAGGGTTAGGGTTAGGGCTAGGGCTAGGGTTGGGGCTAAATTTAGGGTTAGGGTTGGGGCTAAACTTAGGGTTAGGCTTCTTTCACACTTACGTCGGTACGGGGCCGTCGCAATGCGTCGGCCCGACATACCGACGCACGTTGTGAAAATTGTGCACAACGTGGGCAGCAGCTGTAGTTTTTCAAACACATCCGCTGCCCAATCTATGTCCTGGGGAGGAGGGGGCGGAGTTACGGCCACGCATGCGCGGTCAGAAATGGCGGATGCGACGTACAAAAAAACGTTTCATTGAACGTTTTTTTGTGCCGACGCTCCGCCAAAACACAACTGATCCAGTGCACGACGGACGCGACGTGTGGCCTTCCGTCACGATCCGTCGGCAATACAAGTCTATGGGCAAAAAACGCATCCTGCGGGCACATTTGCAGGATCCGTTTCTTGTCCAAAACGACGGATTGCGACGGAATGCCAAACGACGCAAGTGTGAAAGTAGCCCTAGGGCTAGGGTTAGGGTTGGGGCTAAAGTTAGGGCTAGGGTTGGGGCTAAAGTTAGGGTTAGAGCTGGGATTAGGGTTAGGGTTTGGATTAGGGTTGGTATTAGGGTTAGGGTTGGCATTAGGGTTACGCTTGGGATTAGGGTTAGGTTTGGGATTAGGGTTAAGGTTAGGGTTGTGATTAGGGGTGTATTGGGATTAGGGTTAGGTTTGAGGTTAGGGTTGAGATTAGGATTAGGGGTGTGTTGGATTTAGGGTTTTGATTAGGGTTATGGTTAGGGTTGACATTAGGGTTGTTTTGGGGTAAGGGTTGTGATTATGGTTAGGGTTAGTGATTAGGATTATGGATGAGGTTGGGATTAGGGTTAGGGGTGTGTTGGGGTTAGGGTTGGAGCTAGAATTGGGGGGTTTCCACTGTTTAGGTACATCAGGGGGTCTCCAAACACGACAGCCAATTTTGCGCTCAAAAAGTCAAATGGTGCTCCCTCCCTTCTGAGCTCTGCCGTGCGCCCAAACAGTGGGTTACCCCCACATATGGGGCATCAGCGTACTCAGGATAAATTGGACAACAACTTCTGGGGTCCAATTTCTCTTGTTACCCTTGTGAAAATAAAAACTTGGGGGCTACAAAATTTTTTTTGTGAAAAAAAAATATATTTTTTATTTTCACGACTCTGCATTCTAAACTTCTGTGAAGCACTTGGGCATTCAAAGTTCTCACCACACATCTAGATAAGTTCCTTGGGGGGGTCTAGTTTCCAAAATGGGGTCACTTGTGGGGGGTTACTACAGTTTAGGTACATCAGGGGCTCTGCAATCGCAACATAATGCCCACAGACCATTCTATCAAAGTCTGCATTCCAAAAAGGCGCTCCTTCCCCTCCGAGCTCTGCCGTGCGCCCAAACAGTGGTTTACCCCCACATATGGCGCATCAGCGTACTCGGGATAAATTGGACAACAACTATTGCAGTCCAATTTCTCCTGTTACCCTTGTGAAAATAAAAACTTGGGGGCTACAATATCTTTTTTGTGGAAAAAAAAATATTTTTTATTTTCACGACTCTGCATTCTAAACTTCTGTGAAGCACTTGGGCATTCAAAGTTCTCACCACACATCTAGATAAGTTCCTTGGGGGGTCTAGTTTCCAAAATGGGGTCACTTGTGGAGGGTTTCTACTGGTTAGGTACATCAGGGTCTCTGCAAACGCAACATAATACCCGCAGACCATTCTATCAAAGTCTGCATTCCAAAACGGCGCTCCTTCCTTCCGAGCTCTGCCGTGCGCCCAAACAGTGGTTTACCCCCACATATGGGGAACCAGCATACTCAGGACAAATTGGACAACAACTTTTGGGGTCCAATTTCTCTTGTTACCCTTTTGAAAATAAAAATTTGGTGGCTAAAAAATCTTTTTTGTGGAAAAAAAAAATATTTTTTATTTTCACGGCGCTGCATTATAAACTTCTGTGAAGCACTTGGGCATTCAAGGTTCTCACCACACATCTAGATAAGTTCCATGGGGGGTCTAGTTTCCAAAATGGGGTCACTTGTGGGGGATTTCTACTGTTTAGGCACATCAGGGGCTCTCCAAACGCGACATGGCGTCCGATCTCAATTCCAGCCAATTCTACATTGAAAAAGTAAAACGGCACTCTTTCTCTTCCAAGCTCTGCGGTGCGCCCAAACAGTGGTTTACCCCCACATATTGGGTATCGACGTACTCAGGAGAAATTTCACAACAACTTTAGTGGTCTAATTTCTCCTGTTACCCTTGTGAAAATAAAAATTTGTGGGCAAAAATATCATTTTTGTAGAAAAGATGCAATTTTTTTTTTCACGGCTCTACGTTATAAACTTCTGTGAAGCACATGGGGGTTCAAAGTGCTCGCCACACATCTAGATAAGTTCCTTAAGGGGTCTAGTTTCCAAAGAGGTGTCACTTGTGGGGGGTTTCCACTGTTTAGGCACATCAGGGGCTCTCCAAATGCGACATGGCGTCCAATCTCAATTCCAGCCAATTCTACATTGAAAAAGTAAAACGGCACTCCTTCTCTTCCAAGCTCTGCGGTGCGCCCAAACAGTGGTTTACCCTCACACATGGGGTATCGACGTATTCAGGAGAAATCGCACAACAACTTTTGTGGTCTAATTTCTCCTGTTACCCTTGTGAAAATAAGAATTTGTGGGCGAAAAGATCATTTTTGTGTAAACAAAAGCGATTTTTTATTTTCACGGCTCTACGTTATAAACTTCTGTGAAGCACTTGGGGGTTCAAAGTGCTCACCACACATCTAGATAAGTTCCATGGGGGGTCTAGTTTCCAAAATGGGGTCACTTGTGGGGGATTTCTACTGTTTAGGCACATCAGGGGCTCTCCAAACGCGACATGGCGTCCGATCTCAATTCCAGCCAATTCTACATTGAAAAAGTAAAACGGCACTCCTTCTCTTCCAAGCTCTGCGGTGCGCCCAAACAGTGGTTTACCCTCACACATGGGGTATCGACGTATTCAGGAGAAATCGCACAACAACTTTTGTGGTCTAATTTCTCCTGTTACCCTTGTGAAAATAAGAATTTGTGGGCGAAAAGATCATTTTTGTGTAAACAAAAGCGATTTTTTATTTTCACGGCTCTACGTTATAAACTTCTGTGAAGCACTTGGGGGTTCAAAGTGCTCACCACACATCTAGATAAGTTCCTTAAGGGGTCTAGTTTCCAAAATGGTGTCACTTGTGGGGAGTTTCCACTGTTTAGGTACATCAGGGGCTCTCTAAATGTGACATGGTGTCCGATCTCAATTCCAGCCAATTCTGCATTGAAAAAGTCAAACGGCGCTCCTTCACTTCTAAGTTCTGCGGTGCGCCCTAACAGTGGTTTACCCCCACATATGGGGTATTGGCGTATTCAGGAGAAATTGCATAACAAAATTTATGGTTACATTTCTGTTTTTACACTTGTGGAAATAAAAAAAATGGTTCTGAATTAAGATGTTTGCAAAAAAAAGTTAAATGTTCATTTTTTCCTTCCACATTGTTTCAGTTCCTGTGAAGCACGTAAAGGGTTAATAAACTTCTTGAATGTGGTTTTGAGAACCTTGAGGGGTGTAGTTTTTAGAATGGTGTCACACTTCATTATTTGCTATCATATAGACCCCTCAAAATGACTTCAAATGTGATGTGGTCCCTAAAAAAAAATGGTGTTGTAAAAATGAGAAATTGCTGGTCAACTTTTAACCCTTATAACTCCCTAACAAAAAAAAATTTTGTTTCCAAAATTGTGCTGATGTAAAGTAGACATGTGGGAAATGTTATTTATTAACTATTTTTCATGACATATCTCTCTGATTTAAGGGCATAAAAATACAAAGTTTGGAAATTGCAAAATTTTAAAAATTTTCGCCATATTTCCGTTTTTTTCATAAATAATCGCAAGTAATATCGAAGAAATGTTACCACTAACATGAAGTACAATATGTCACGAAAAAACAATCTCAGAATCAGCGGGATCCGTTGAAGCATTCCAGAGTTATAACCTCATAAAGTGACAGTGGTCAGAATTGCAAAAATTGGCCTGGTCATTAAGTACCAAATTGGCTCTGTCACTAAGGGGTTAAGACTCTTGGACAAGAGCTACATCTATGAAGATTGAACATCGTATATTTTAGGGTCTTATATGTTTGTAGTAACAATGTGGTTTATTGCTGTTAGATATGATTATTTGATATGTGGTTTGTTGATAATAAAGTTATAGTATTGTTTTGATGTTCCCATGGTAGTAATACCCCGCAAGATTGCACAATGCACATTATGTTTATTTATATTTTTATTTCTATTTATCTTTAGTATTATTTATTTAATTTAAGCATTTACTAATTTATTCATTTATTATTTTTTATTTATTTTCTTATTTTACATTTTTTTATTTATTTTGTATACATTTTTTCTGTATTATCGATTATTGTTTATTTTTGTTATTATTATTTTGTATATTGGTTATGTCTCACTATCACTGTATGGATAATGTATTGTATTTATATTGGTATATGTATGTTTTTGGAATCCTTGCTAGGATCATATATATTGTATTATTATATTGAAATATGCACTTTGTCTATTTCACTATATATTTGTGATTATGGGAGGTAGAGATATCACTGCTTTGTTGTACATATGCTATAACCTTTTGCACTATATAGATGTGAGGTAATTTTATATTTTATATATATATATTGCGGGCTTTATGGCGATGGGTGCGGTAAACAGGAAACAAGCAAACTAATATATTGTTAAGCGCTAAAAACCATTGATCTTGCAGCATCAGCATTGCCTGTCGTACTATTAAGGACGATTTCCTTTTCTTTTTCCGTTCTTTTTTAGTTATTGTTAGTTATTTATCTGTGCAGATCTGTGCGCGACCCGAGCATGCGCTGTGGCCTGGGATGAATGTTGGCGCTCTATATAGGCATCGCGTCGTCCTGGTTACGGGTCTGGTCAGCTGACCGGATCATGTGGCCGGAGGATGTGATCCCAGAGCGCCGCGCTCATCACTGGGTGACAACATGCCGGGGACGCGCCGTTACAGCTGCAGGCACCATGGTAATTATAGCCAATATATAATGGGCGCCACAGTGTGCTAGCTACCTCCTGACGAAGCTGCCGTGTCAGCGAAACGCGCGTCGAGGGGCCTCTGTGACCGCTATCCCGCTGTTAAACCTCCTATCACTATGGCTGCAGGTAACTGTTTAGTTATATCATAGTCATGGTTTATGTATTTGGTACTAGGTGATATCTGTTATGTGGTATATCAATATTGAGCCTATTTAAGCTAGATGCAGCAGCTATGTAAGTGTGGAGTACAAGACATTATGCTTATATATTCATTCTTACTGATATTTTAGGATACTATTATTTCAGTTGGATGTATAGGTCACTTTCTCTACTTTTGGTCTGGTGTTGCTAGTTATTTGTAGTCCTACAGCAGCAGAGGTGTTTTTCATCCCTGCTGTATATATATGTGGTTATTTATATTGTAATGTGATTTGTAATATGAGATTACTTTATTTATAGTGTATGGAATTATCCTGTCTATATTTGTAATAAAGATATTTAGAATTTTATTTGATCGTGTTTGTGACTTCACTGTCTCTTTTGGTGATAGTTGTATCTTTGTGAAGAGGATCACAACATATAGTTTCTTTGTTAGAGGAACATTTATCGGCTATATATTATCAATGGAAGTATTGGTTTTTGCGGATCTGGTAAAAAGCAAAGCCTTTACAAGTTATAATGTAGACATTTTTTCAAAATGTTTTTCTGTGGCTTAAAAGTTAAGTGAAACGTTTTTTGTAGAGTAAAATGCCAGAAACAGAATCTCCCCAAATACTACATTCCAAAGTTTTGTGTGTATAGACATTCTCATATTTCTCTATAGTATAGACATTAAACTAATATTTAGCTACATTGATTTTTGCTTCTCCAAATATAAATACATAAAAATGCCACAAAAATTGCTTTGCATGAAACTAGTATTACACAGTACCCCTATATTTTAACCGTTTAACACAAAATGATATAGATGTATGTCATCGGCATGACGTATTTCCAACAGGAAACCACACATTTATATCACTGATGGGTACAACAGATATCCCTAGCTAGGCTATAAAGTCTGGCATTGGGCAAACTGGGTAATTGCCTAGAGCTCCCAATTCCCAGGATCTGTGAGCCCTGTGTACACTGTGCGTTTTCTTGCACCTCATGCTGGGACTTCTACTTCCTCTGTGTTGCTGTGTGCATTTAAAGGGAACCTGTTACCAGTGTTTTAGCCTATGAAAAAATGTCATCAGTGTTACCAGCTCCTATTCTGCATCCAACAAAAGTGCCTAAGAGCTCCTGACTCCCCCAAAACATACCAATTGGTATGCTCCCGCGATATATGTAAATAAGGGTGGTCTAGTGTGCCAGGTACAGTGGCCTATGAGACCCAGTCGTAGGTGTACTGACCCGAAGAATAAAGCTGCCTTGTCACTGCTACCACACAGCATGAAACAGAATAAAAAGAACCCCAAAATACAATCTCTAAGTTGCTGATTTTTGTTCATTCGGACTCAGAAAAATCGGAATTGAAAATGATGAAAAAATGTCACGTGCCCAAAAATGGTACCAATAAAAACATCAACTTGTCCCACAAAAAATAAGCCATCACAGGACTCTGTCGGCAAAATTATTTAAAAATTAAAGCTTTCAAAATATGGAGATGCAAAAACTTGTTTTTCTGCAAAAAAAGTTCTATAGTGTGTGATAGCAGCCAAACATAAAAAACCTATATAAATCTGGTATCACTGTAATAACACTGATCCGTGAAGAATAAAGTCATCTAATCACTTATGCCGCATGAGGAGTGGTGTAATAAGTAAATAAAAAAAATTGTTCACCTGCTGTTTATTTGTTCATTCAGCCTCCCAAAGATCACAGTAAGGCTTGGCTCACAGTTAACCTGCTCTCTGCACTGAGCACTTTCACCTGGGTTTCTGTGTAAATCTCTGAAATATGAGATTCAGATGGAACCCACAATGGAAATTCCCTTTAATTAGCCAGATGGAGACACTGTGGACTTTCCCTGTCTTTTGATCCTGTGGTGCCTGTCTTTTTAGGCATGCATAAAAGCAAGGTCCACCACAGTTTTGTGCACCTCTTAGGCCTCTTTCACACTTGTTTTTTTGTGTCAGCCAAAATCCGTTGTTTTGTGAAAAAAACGAATCCAGCAAATGTTTCTGCTGGATCCGTTTTTTTCTCATAGACTTGTATTAGCGACAGATTGTGATGGATGGCCTTCCGTTTCATCTGTCGTGCGCTGGATCTGTCGTAAAATCGCTGTCGGTCAGGCGGAGACAACGCACATAGAAACATTTTTTGTGTACGTCAGAAAATTGCCCAGCGACGGATCCTGTGGAAATAATGGAAACCTATGGACGCACGATCCATCACTGACTGTCAAACGCAGGAATCCAGCGACGGATGCCGTCTTTTGAAACTGAGCATGCCTGGAAGAATTTCCAGTCAGGGAAATTCTCTCTCACACTCTTTTTACTATTGATGCTGCATA
Source organism: Ranitomeya imitator (assembly GCF_032444005.1). NCBI lineage: Eukaryota > Metazoa > Chordata > Amphibia > Anura > Dendrobatidae > Ranitomeya > Ranitomeya imitator. The sequence goes on along the minus strand of NC_091287.1, from coordinate 108,315,151 downwards.
TTGAGCATCAATAGTAAAAAGATATAATGTTAAAAATAATAAAAAATTGTGATATTCTTACCTTCCGGCGTCCCCCGCAGCCTTCACAATGCTCGTGATGCTCCCGGCAGCTCCTGTTCCCAGTGATGTGAGATCACTACGTCATCACAGGTCATTGTCTTGCAAGGCATCACTGGGAACGGGAGCTTCCGGGAGCATACTGAGCATCAGGAAGGCTGCGGGGGATGCAGGAAGGTAAGAATATCACGATTTTTTATTTTTTTTTATTATTTTTAACATGGGTTGTGCTGTGTATGCGTTTTCGCAGCAAAAAAATGCGGCAAAGACGAATACACAACGTGTGCACATAGCCTCGACGGATCCTTAAAAAAATGGACCCAGTGCATCCGTTTTTTACAGTTGGCATAGGATCCGTATTTTCAACATTTTGACGGATTGTGACTGATTGTAAAAAACGGAAGTGTGAAAGAGGCCTTAAAACATGGATAGCATCAAACCCAAGCCACACATAGCGCAGAATAAGTCTAGTGGCTCATTAGTGTATGAATCCTTTGGGGGCTTCATCCAAATAACTTATTTCATAGATTTAGATGCTAATCCCGATGTTAAAGCTCAGCGTAGAGCACAGGATAAATATAATCCAAAATGTTCAGCACCCCAAAATGCCACCAATAAAAGCTTCTACTCAACCCACAAAAAAAAAATCCTCACTCAGGTTCATCGTCTGTTAACAAAAATATTGGGGGTGTCCACATTACTGGTACCACAAATACTCTAGAAAAGTGATGTGTCTCCCATCAAAAGAAATGGAGGGGTACAAGTCTCCAGAAGCACAAGCTGAGCACAATGTACGTGCACTACAACGTACTGGGTACTACAATGGAATATTTGCATTTTCACTTAACAATATCATTTGCTAGCAAAATCATCTATACACATGTAGATGAATTCCCATAGGGGTGTAATTTCTAAATTGGGGTCAATTGGGGGGGGGGGGGGGCATTCTGCTCTTCTGGCACACTAGGGCTTTGTATGTGGAGTCCACAAACTTCTATGAAAATTTGTTCTCCAAGAGTCAAATAGCGCTCTGTCCCTCCCGAGTCTAACTGTGTGGCCTAACAGTACTGTACAGCTACATATGGGGTATTACCCCGTTCACAAGAAATTGTGTGAAAAATGTAACTTTCATTTTCACAGCCTAATATTATAGAATTCTGTGAAATACCTGTGGGTTTAAAATGTTCGCAACACCCATAGAGGAATTCTTTTAGAGGTCTAGTTTACAAAATAGGGTCACTAGTGGGGGTTTCTGCTGTTTTGGAATCTTGGCGTCTTTACAAATACAACATGGTGACCACAATCTATTCCAGACAATTTTGTACTCCAAAAATTAAGTAGCGCTCCTTCCCTTCCAAACCCTGCTATTTGCCCAAAACAAGAGTTTCTGACCACATATGGGGTGTTGGTATACTCAGAACAAATTGCACAACAAATGATATGGTCCATTTTTTCTTGTTACTTTTGTGAAAATGATAAATTTGAGGTTAAAACAAAACTTCTGGGGGAAAAAAACATAATTTTAAATTTTCATGGTCCAATGTTTTAAAATTCTGTGAAGCACCTTTGTTTTCAAGATGCTCACCACATCTGTAGATAAATTCCTTAAGGAGTGTAGTTGCCAAAATGGGGTCACTTGTGGGGGCTTTCCACTGTTTAGCCACATGAGAGTCTCTCCAAATGCGAAATGGCGTCTGCTATCTATTCCAGACAATTTAGCACTCCAAAACTCAAATGGTGCTCCTTCCTTTCCAAGGCTTGCCATGCAACCAAACAGTATCGGTGCACTCAGGAGAAATTAGACAACAAATTGTATGGTCCATTTTTTCCTGTAACTCTTGTGAAAATGAAAAATTTAGGGCAAACACAAAATTTTGGCGTAAAAAAGTAAAATGTAAATTTTTTTCTGCCACATTGCTTTAATTCCTGTGAAGCATCTAATGGGTTAATAAATGTCTTGAATGTGGTTTTGAGCACTTTGAGGGGTTCAATTTTTAAAATTGTATCACTTTTGGATATTTTCTGTCATGTAGCCATCAAAGTCACTTCAAATATGACGTGGTCCCTAAAAAGATAGGCTTTGTAAATTTTGTTGAAAAATGAAAAACTGCTGATAAACGTGTAATCCAGGGGTCCCCAACCTTTCTTACCTTGAGAGCCACATTCCGCTATGAAAGTTGGTCGAGAGCCACAATGCAGATAATCATAGAAAAACCTAGAGAAGGCACAAATAATAACATGCAGACTTTCACTCTATCCTTATGTATTTTACATTATTGTTATGCAAATTGCTTAAAGAGGACTTGAACTCTAGTGCCACCTATTGGAAGTAGCAATCTTAAAAGTCAATACCCTTTAACAGTTCCATAAGATGCTTCATATATTATTGGCCCCATATACTGCTCCATATGGAATTGGCCCCATATACTGCTCCATATAGAATTGGCCCCATATACTGCTCCATATGGAATTGGCCCTATATACTGCTCCATATGGAATTGGCCCCATATACTGCTCCATTTGAAATTGGCCCCATAAGATGCTCCCTATAGAACTGGCCCCATAAGAGGCTGCCTATAGAATTGGCCCCATAAGATGCTCCATAAAGAATTGGCCCCATAAGATGCTCCCTATAGAATTGGTCCCATAAGATGCTCCATATTAAATTGGCCCCATAAGATGCTCCCTATAGAATTGGCCCCATAAGATGCTCCCTATAGAATTGGCCCCATAAGATGTTCCATATTAAATTGGCCCCATAAGATGCTCCCTATAGAATTGGCCCCATAAGATGCTCCCTATTAAATTGGCCCCATAAGATGCTCCCTATTAAATTGGCCCCATAAGATGCTCCCTATTAAATTGGCCCCATAAGATGATCCCTATAGAATTGGCCCCATAAGATGCTCCATATAAAATTGGCACCATAAGATGCTCCCTATAGAATTGGCCCCATAAGATACTCTCTATAGAATTGGCCCCATAAGATACTCCATATAGTATTGGCCACATAAGATGCTCCCTATAGAATTGGCCCCATAAGATGCTCCATATTAAATTATTCCCATAAGATGCTCCATATTAAATTGGCCCCATAAGATGCTCCCTATATTACTGGCCCCACAAGATGCTCCCTATATTACTGGCTCCATAAGATGCTCCCTATATTACTGGCGCCATAAGATGCTCCCTATATTACTGGCCCCACAATATGCTCCCTATATTACTGGCCCCATAGGATGCTCCCTATAGAATTGGCCCCATAAGATGCTCCCTATAGAATTGGCCCCATAGGATGCTCCCTATAGAATTGGCCCCATAAGATGCTCCATATTAAATTGCCCCCATAAGATGCGCCATATTAAATTGGCCCCACATAATGCTCCCTATATTACTGGCCCCATAAGATGCTCCCTATGTTACTGGCCCCATAAGATGCTCCCTATATTACTGGCCCCATACGATGCTCCCTATATTACTGGCCTCATACGATGCTCCCTATATAACTGGCCCCATAAGATGCTCCCTATATTACTGGCCCCATAAGATGCTCCATATATTATTGGCCCCATATAATGCTCCATATATGGGCCCCTACTGATGGTCCCCATATATTGATCCAAATTTAAAAAAAAAAATGACATACTCACCTCTCGTTGCTTGTTGCTGCTCTGCTCTGGACTCCTCAGTGTCTTCCTGCTTAGGCACAGGTCGTGCACTGGTGACGTCATCGCGCCCTCTGACCTGAACATCACAGTCAGAGGATGGAAGACGCTGCAGCACTGGAACAGGGAGAGGTAAGTGTCGCAAGTGCCGAGGCCCGGAGCAAGGAGGGGGGTCCATTCGTGGGGGCCGGCACCACAGCACGCCAGTGTCCCCATAGGCGAGTGGGCCCTCTGCCTGCTTAGGGCCCCGGTACTTGCCCAGATGCTGACGCCGGCCCTGGTCGGGTATTACAGGCAGCGGGGCGGCTCCCTGGGGACTTTTTTTCTGTGACCGTCAGCGACTAACATGTCAGGAGCAGGCGAGCCACATGTGACTCGCGAGCTACGGGTTGGGGACCTCTGGTGTAACCCATCTAACTTCCTACAAAAAAATTATGTATCAAAAATGGTGCTGATGTAAAGTAGATATGTGGTAACTGTTATTTATAAACTATTTTGTGTAGTAGAACTATCTAATTTAAGGGCATAAAAATTAAAAGTTTGAAAATGTTGTAATGTTCTCATTTTTTGTGAATTTTTCAAAATTTTCATAAATAAACGTAGAAAAATATAGACCTAAATTTAGCACTATCATGAAGTACAATAAGTCTCAAAAAATACTCCCAGAATTACTGGGATACGTTGAAGCGTTTCAGAATTATTACCTCATAAAAATAATGCAAATTGTCTCTTCAGAGAGGAAGAGGACTAGAACTCTGGTGCCACCGATTGGAAGTAGCAATCCTAACAGTCAATGTCGACTCTTTAAAGGGAACCTGTCACCCCGAAAATCGCGGGTGAGGTAATCCCACCGGCATCAGGGGCTTATCTGCAGCATTCTGGAATGCTGTAGATAAGCCCCCGATGTTACCTGAAAAAGGAGAAAAATACGTTATATTATACTCACCCAGGGGCGGTCCCGCTGCTGGTCAGGTCGGATGGGCGTCTCTGGTCCGCTCCGGCACCTCCTATCTTCTTTCCATGACGTCCTCTTCTGATCTTCAGCCACGGCTCCGGCGCAGGCGTACTTTGCTCTGCCCTCTTGAGGGCAGAGGATAGTACTGCAGTGCGCAGGCGCCGGAAAGGTCAGAGGCACTGCAGTACTTTGTTTGCCCTCAACAGGGGAGAGCAAAGTACGCCTGCGCCGGAGCCGTGGCTGAAGACCAGAAGAGGACGTCATGGAAAGAAGATGGGAGGCGCCGGAGCGGACCAGAGATGCCCATCCGACCTGACCAGCAGCGGGACCGCCCCTGGGTGAGTATAATATAACGTCTTTTTCTCCTTTTTCAGGTAACATCGGGGGCTTATCTAGAGCATTACAGAATGCTGCAGATAAGCCCCTGATGCCGGTGGGATTACCTCACCCGCGATTTTCGGGGTGACAGGTTCCCTTTAATGAGCCTTGTCACATGACTTAGGATAATAGCCAAACCAGAATCTCAATTTACAGACACTGTGTTTCGGGGTAATGCCCCTCGTCAGTGCAAAGTGGAGATCTGGTTTGGCTGATTGAGAGGTGTCTGACCGGGATCCAAGAAGTATCGTTTCTCCTTGCGGAGAGTGACATGATAAGCATGTCAAGGTGAGGAGACTTAAAGCCGCAATGCTCCTCTGGGAAATATGCAAATTGTCTCTTCAGAGAGGAAGAGGACTAGAACTCTAGTGCCACCTATTGGAAGTAGCAATCCTAAAAGTCAATGTCGACTCTTTAACGAGCCTTGTCACATGACTTAGGATAATAGCCAAACCAGAATCTCAATTTGCAGACACTGTGTTTCGGGGTACTGCCCCTCGTCAGTGCAAAGTAGAGATTTCTCAATCAGCCAAACCAGATCTCCACTTTGCACTGACGAGGGGCAGTACCACGCCAACGGAGGATGAGTATATAACTATTTTTTATTTTAATTCTTTTTTTTAACAGGGATATGATGCCCACATTGCTATATAATACGTGGGCTGTGCAGTATACTAAGCGGGCTGGGCAATATACTATGCGGGCTGTGCAATATACTACGTGGCTGGGCAATATACTATGCGGGCTGTGCAATATACTACGTGGCTGGGCAATGTACTACACGAGCTGTGCAATATACTACGTGGCTGGGCAATATACTATGCGGGCTGTGCAATATACTACGTGGCTGGGCAATGTACTACACGGGCTGTGCAATATACTACGTGGCTGGGCAATATACTATGCGGGCTGTGCAATATACTACGTGGCTGGGCAATGTACTACACGAGCTGTGCAATATACTACGTGGCTGGGCAATATACTATGCGGGCTGGGCAATATACTACGTGGGCTGGGCAATAATCTACGTGGCTGGGCAATATACTACGCGGGCTGTGCAATATACTACGCGGGCTGTGCAATATACTACGTGGCTGGGCAATATACTATGTGGCTGGGCAATATAGTACGTGACTGGGCAATATAGTACGTGGCTAGGCAATATACTACATGGCTAGACAATATACTATGTGGCTGTGCAATATACTACGTGGCTGGGCAATATACTATGTGGCTGAGCAATATACTACATGACTGGGCAATATACTACGTGGCCATGCATATTCTAGAATACCCGATGCGTTAGAATCGGGCCACCATCTAGTGTATATATATAGAAAAATATTTAGAATTGAGTCCTCAGTGGTTGATACGTTTTAATGGCGAACTGATTACGTTTTAATGGCGAACTGAAAAGATGGTAACAAATTGCAAGCTTTCCAGACTACACAGGTCTCTTCATCAGGCAAAGACTAAAACAAATGTAGTCTCTAAAGCTTGCAATTTGTTACCATCTTTTCAGTTAGCCATTAAAACGTATCAACCACTGAGGACTCTAACATGGTACCAACATATATTTCTTTCCTGTACACACACACACACACACACACACACACACACACACACACACACACACACACACACACACACACACACACACACACACACACACACACACACACACACACACACACACACACACACACACACACACAGTGACATCTTTTTGTCCAGCCCCTCCGTTTGTGCCGTGGCTAGGCTTGCAGAGCCCTGTTACGTAGCCCATGCCCGTTCCCAGCACTACTTCTCCCATGATAGCCATTCCTCCCCCGGGATGTGCGGGCTAGTATGGCTCACACACACAGAGGCGGCTCACACACACGGAGGCCGCTCACACACGGAGGCCGCTCACACACACGGAGGCGGCTCACACACGGAGGCCGCTCACACACACGGAGGCCGCTCACACACGGAGGCGGCTCACACACACGGAGGCGGCTCACACACGGAGGCGGCTCACACACGGAGGCCGCTCACACACGGAGGCCGCTCACACACGGAGGCCGCTCACACACACGGAGGCGGCTCACACACGGAGGCCGCTCACACACACGGAGGCCGCTCACACACGGAGGCCGCTCACACACACGGAGGCCGCTCACACACGGAGGCGGCTCACACACGGAGGCGGCTCACGCAGCGGAGCCGAGCTCTCGCCGTACAGTGTGAGGCAGAGTCTGTGCTGCTGTGGAGCAGAGGCTGCTGCCTCCTCCTCCTCCTCCTCACGCTCCCGCCCTCCCTATCCTTGTTCGTCCTCCCCAGGCAGGGTCATTTCAGGACAAGCCCAGCGCCCTGCTGCAGAATCAGCTGGAGCCGGAGCTTTCCTCCTGCCGGTGCCGCCGCTGCTCGTCCAGTGCATTCGCCTGTCAGGTGAGCGCTCCCCTTCTCTTCTTCTGCCAGGACACCATGTCTGCGCTGTGCTGCTTGGCTGGGACTAGCTGCAGCTCTGCGGGTTGTGCAATGCTCATGTCATGTTGTTATTATTATAATATCTCTGTGCTGCTGCTGTAACCAGCTCCGGGGGATTGTCTGCGCTGAGGTGGTTAATGCAGCAATGTGTCATGTAGGCTCCAGTCATGTGACTGTAGCACATTCTAATGGTGAGGAGGGAAGGAGCCACATGCGCCGGCTGTGCGGGCAGTGAGCGGCTGACAGCTGACTGAGGTACAGGTGACTGAGGGACGGCTGACTGAGGGACAGCTGACAGGCACAGCTGACTGAGGTACAGGTGACTGAGGGACGGCTGACTGAGGGACAGCTGACTGAGGGACGGCTGACTGAGGGACGGCTGACTGAGGGACGGCTGACAGGCACAGCTGACTGAGGTACAGGTGACTGAGGGACGGCTGACTGAGGGACAGCTGACTGAGGGACGGCTGACAGCTGACTGAGGGACGGCTGACAGCTGACTGAGGGACGGCTGACTGAGGGACGGCTGACTGAGGTACAGCTGACAGGCACAGCTGACTGAGGTACAGCTGCCAGGCACAGCTGACAGGCACAGCTGACTGAGGGACGGCTGACTGAGGGACGGCTGACTGAGGTACAGCTGACAGGCACAGCTGACAGGCACAGCTGACTGAGGGACGGCTGACTGAGGGACGGCTGACTGAGGCACAGCTAACTGGGGTACGGTGCTCAGTGTGTGACACGGGTGTCTGGGGGGCTGTGCACACTGTGCAGTCACATCACATGTGGGGGTCGTTGTATGGGCTTATGATGTATTGTGCACTTGTGTCACTCAGGTGCAGTCCTGGGACAGGGAATGGGGCAGTATGTGTGTGGAGAATGTTCTCTCCATGGACCTCTGTCTTCTGCACACTGCACTGTCCTCTCTATACACTAACTATATACTGGCAGGTTACAGGGGGAAAATGTCCAGAAGTTATATAACTCACTAATGTAATTGTTCTAGCCCCATTTGTCCGATGCGGTCATCCAATAGTCTCATCATCCTGGGTCCTGGCCATTTTGCTGTGACGACACAGGACAGTTTTTGTTTGTTTTTCGGCAGCACGTGACTGTGCTTGTGAGAACGCCGGCTGACTGCTTATTCCTGTAATCAAAGAGTTATTCCCATGTTCTTGTATGGTAGAATTGCAAAGTGCTTTGTTATAAAAAAAAAATAATCTCCCTTCTCAGGAATTTTTTTTAATTTTTTTGTTATTGTTTACTGCTTGTTTCCTAGGTTACTGGCCACCGCTGAAGTCTAAGCAGTGGTCAAACATGCACAGCGCTTACAAGCTCTTTTCTATAAAGCTTGTAAGAGCGCCTTCCAAGCTGGCTGACGCGCACTGATAGATCCCGATCCCCTCAGCTTCAGTGGCACTGTGCTCCTCCGATGCTGCAGAGGCAAAGCCATCTTGTGTAGCATTATATTGAGTGCACAGCTCAGGCCAACAGTGCAACAGGGCCCCTGGTCCAAACTACCAATCAAGCAGGAGCACAACACCTCCTGCAATCATAAGGAATTGGGCGGTGGTGCCCAAGATCTTGAGTCAGCCCCCTTCTCAGTCAATATATCAGCAGTGACAGAGAAGGGGGCTGGCTTAGCTGGGAGCACAGGACTGGAAGCCAAACTCCTGGAGCCCAGGATAGAACCTAGAATAATGCAGCTACCATAGGATCAGGACACTATATTAAGTGATCTATATAATTTATTGTTTATAGCTAGTTTTTGCACATTTTTTTCTCCCTGAAACCACTATTGGGGGTCTTCTGTAGATAACATGGGACAGTTTAGTTGTGAGCTCCAGGATAAAGCTTTGTAGAGTGCTGCGGTATATGTGGGTGCTATATACATAGTAAAACAGGCTTATTTGTGCATTTGTATGTTGACCTTCATAGACATATTCCAGGCCTACATGGATGCCCAGAGGTGTAGCTACAATACGCCAACACTACAGGAGGCGCAGTGGTGGCCATTGCACCCGGGCCCTGGAGCTTAGGGGCCCAGAAGGTCCATAAAAAAGAACAATACTGTTAAAGACCTGTGATAATTTGTGTAGAAACAGCAACTCTTGTCCCTATTTGTACATAGGGCCATATCTATGTAATATAAATGTACATAACATGAGTTTACATTACTTATTATCCATTGTAGCATTTCTTAATCTCCGGCTGTGCATTGATGGGGAACAATACATGTAAAGGTCACGTCACTTTAAGTGATGTGATGACATCCAAGATGACAAGTGAGAACTCTCGTAATAATGTCGTAAACTAGAGATTATATGCCTGGAGTGATCGCCTCGGATGTATAGACGATTCCAGTCATAAGGTCAGTGGCAGATAAGTAGAAGCAGTCATCACACCGTAGAGTAGGTCAGCACTCCTCTGCCGGCTCTCTGTCAGCGGTGCTGCTTTCCAGGCACCCCGAGTAGGGTCCCCTGCTGGTCCAGAAGGGGTGAACAGTTCAGTGATGCCAGAAACTATTATGTTTGGATTATCTGAAAGAGAGAAGTTTGTTTTTTTATTCCACTTTAGCTTTTCGGAAGAATACAGCGTGTTCTCTGGTCTGAAGAGATTCCTGCATTCTTGATGAAAACATTGGAGATGGAAGAGTGTGCCAGCCAGTCTTTTATTACAGACATTTTCGTGTAAACTAACCTAGTTCTTCCCGTGTCCACCCTCCCGCTCCCTCCCTTCATGGGCATTTACAGACACTTGGGCAGATGCCAACTGTGAAGTTCACAGACTGCAAGTGCTGCTACCTTGTCCTTGTTTGAAATGTCAGGCCTGCACGCTCTGAGACCCTGCACGCTCTGAGACCCTGCACGCTCTGAGACCCTGCACGCTCTGAGACCCTGCACGCTCTGAGACCCTGCACGCCCTCAGATCCTGCACGCCCTCAGATCCTGCACGCCCTCAGATCCTGCACACCCTGAGATCCTGCACGCCTTGATATCCTGCAAGCTGTGAAATCCTGCACGCCCCAAGACCCTGCACGCCCTGAGACCCTGCACGCCCTCAGATCCTGCACGCTGTGAAATCCTGCATTCCCTGAGACCCTGCACGCCCTGAGATCCTACACGCCCTCAGATCCTGCACACCCTGAGATCCTGCACTCCCTGAGATGCTGCATGCTCTGAGATCCTGCACACCCTGACATCCTGCACGCCCTCAAATCCTGCACGCCCTGAGATCCTGTACGCTCTGAGATCCTGCACGCTCTGAGATCCTGCACGCTCTGAGATCCTGCACGCCCTGAGATCCTGCACACTCTGAGACCCTGCCTACTCTGAGATCCTGCCCGCTCTGAGACCCTGCCCGCTCTGAGACCCTGCACGCTCTGAGACCCTGCACGCCCTCAGATCCTGCACGCCCTCAGATCCTGCACACCCTGAGATCCTGCACGCCTTGAGATCCTGCACGCCCCAAGACCCTGCACGCCCTGAGACCCTGCACGCCCTCAGATCCTGCACACCCTGAGATCCTGCACGCTGTGAAATCCTGCATTCCCTGAGACCCTGCACGCCCTGAGACCCTGCACGCCCTCAGATCCTGCACACCCTGAGATCCTGCACGCTGTGAAATCCTGCATTCCCTGAGACCCTGCACGCCCTGAGACCCTGCACGCCCTCAGATCCTGCACGCCCTCAGATCCTGCACACCCTGAGATCCTGCACGCCTTGAGATCCTGCACGCCCCAAGACCCTGCACGCTCTGAGACCCTGCACGCCCTCAGATCCTGCACGCCCTCAGATCCTGCACACCCTGAGATCCTGCACGCCTTGAGATCCTGCACGCCCCAAGACCCTGCACGCCCTGAGACCCTGCACGCCCTCAGATCCTGCACACCCTGAGATCCTGCACGCTGTGAAATCCTGCATTCCCTGAGACCCTGCACGCCCTGAGACCCTGCACGCCCTCAGATCCTGCACACCCTGAGATCCTGCACGCTGTGAAATCCTGCATTCCCTGAGACCCTGCACGCCCTGAGACCCTGCATGCCCTCAGATCCTGCACACCCTGAGATCCTGCACTCCCTGAGATCCTGCACGCTCTGACATCCTGCACGCCCTGAGATCCTGCACGCTCTGAGATCCTGCACGCCCTGAGACCCTGCCCGCTCTGAGACCCTGCCCGCTCTGAGACCCTGCCCGCTCTGAGACCCTGCCCGCTCTGAGACCCTGCCCGCTCTGAGATCCTGCTCGCTTTGAGATCCTGTATGCCCTGAGATCCTACACGCCCTGAGATCCTGCATGCCCTGAGTTCCTGCATGCCCTGAGATCCTGCACGCTGTGAGATCATGCATGCTGCGAGAACCTGCACTCTCTGACATCCTGTACGCTATGAGACCCTGCTTGCTTTGAGATCCTGCACTCTGTTAGATCCTGCTCGCTCTGAAATCCTGCTCGCTCTGAGATCCTGCACGCTCTGAGATCCTGCACGCCCAGAGATCCTGCACGCCCAGAGATCCTGCACGCCCAGAGATCCTGCACGCCCAGAGATCCTGCACACTCTGAGACCCTGCTCACTCTGAGATTCTGCACGCAATGATTCCCTGCTTGCTTTGAGATCCTGCACGCTCTTAGATCTTGCTCGCTCTGAGATCCTGCTCACTCTGAGATCCTGCATGCCCTGAGATCCTGCATGCCCTGAGATCCTGCATGCCCTGAGATCCTGCATGACCTGAGATCCTGCATGACCTGAGATCCTGCACGCTGTGAGAACCTGCACGCTCTGACATCCTGTACGCTATGAGACCCTGCTTGGTTTGAGATTCTGCATGCTCTTAGATCCTGCATGCTCTTAGATCCTGCATGCTCTTAGATCCTGCTCACTCTGTGATCCTGCATGCTCTTAGATCCTGCTCGCTCTGCGATCCTGCATGCCCTGAGATCCTGCTCGCTCAGAGATCATGCATGCTGTGAGATCCTGTACACTCTGAGATCCTGCTTCCTTTGAGATCCTGCACGCTCTGAGACCCTGCTCACCCTGAGATCCTGCACGCTCTGAGATCCTGCATGCTCTTAGATCCTGCTCGCTCTGCGATCCTGCATGCCCTGAGATCCTGCTCGCTCAGAGATCATGCATGCTGTGAGATCCTGTACACTCTGAGATCCTGCTTGCTTTGAGATCCTGCACGCTCTTAGATCCTGCTTGCTTTGAGATCCTGCACGTTCTTAGATCCTGCTCGCTCTGCGATCCTGCTCACTCTGAGATCCTGCTCACTCTGAGATCATGCTGCTCGCTCTGCTGTTCTGTTTGATTTACGCTTAGCCGCTTACATGTCATTCGTGTTGCTATGATAATTCGCCTTTTTCGTCTCCTTTTTTTTTATCTCCCTGCTCTCTTACATTAGTCAGACAAAAGCTGGGCCTTTTTTATACCAGGCTTTTCAGGTCATCAATCTCATTAGGATTATCCAGTACTGTCGCTATGTTCCTGAACAGCAGGCTAGAGAATTTCTCCACTCATGTGATCACTTCTGTTGCTCATTTCATTGATGTTTAATTGCTTGCAAATGAATAGTTATTTATATTTAACAGCAACATTGCGTCAGAGACACCAAGTGAAAGCTTCCCTTGGTCAACATAGTGGTGGGCAAACAAAATACTTTATAACTAAAGATATATATATATACATAAACAGTTCTCATCAGAGTTTATCACTTTGAGAAATCAAAAAACCTACGGTAATTTGTTTCAGAAAACTTTTTCAAAAAGTACAAAAATTTACATTAGTTTATTTCTCACTTTTATGTTATATATTGCTATGTTTACTGTTTATTGAATAATATTTTCAGTTTAGTGGCATCTTTTTATGAATATTGCATAAAGAGCAATCCCATGATATTCTCCAAGCTAAATCCAAATCTGGGGCAGAAAATATAGGAGAGTGACTTGTGGAAAATTCACTTGCCCGTGGTGTGGTAAGATCCTGCCAGCTAGCTGAGCCCTTTATGACAGTCATTTTTATGATAGTCTCCAGACTACAACTCACTTGCAGACTACAGTCTATAGCCTGTTGACACGCTGTAAAAAGAGCCGGCTGTCTTGAAATTCCAGAAGTGATTCCATTAATAAATAGGGGATTTCTTCTTAAACTAAAAAGACAGAATATTATTTATCATGATATAAAAACACTCTTGTAGCCCTCCACCATATACCAGCCCAGACACCTTTACATTTTTGTACCAGTTTAATATACTGTATATGAATCATGTATAAATATGCGTCACATAAAAGTGCTTTACCATTACAGATTTTAATGTAGAGATTTTTTATAAAAGTAGGAGATAATTAGAGTTTGTCAGCCCAAAATGACTGTTCAAATCAAGCACCTGTGCTTGGTGCATCCTTGCCGTGACCAAATGGTTTGGTGCACCTTCTCATCCACTTGTTTTCCATCTATCTCCTTCCGCTCTTCTGTGATTGACAGCTCTGGCATTACAAGGGCGTAGATAGTTAGAAAATAAGTGAAAATATGCACTGAACAATTTGACCATGCCTTGGGTGCAGGATGTGCTTGTGCTTGGCTTGAACAGTCATTTCATGCAAACACAGTCTCCTTAAAGGGGTATATGGAACTTTACAAAAAAAGAAAAAATGTACCTAAGCACTAAGAGCCTGCACGGCGCTGTTCTTCCTGGGCACAGAGCGGTCACAGATCGCTCCTGCTGGCGATTCAGCTGCCTCTGCTGATGCGACAGAGCAGGACTTCCGTCGTCATTCTGACTGACGGCCGGCTCCCCCAGTTTGGAAGCGGGGATCCAGCTGTCAATCGGAGTGACTTCAGAAGTCCCACCCCGTCAATAGAGCGGAGTGGAAAAGAAGCCTCCACCCTGTAGACGTGATGTCAGCAGAGGCTTCCGAGTCCCCGGCAGGAGCGGTCTGTGACGCTCTGTGCCCGGGAAGAACGGCGCCAGGCAGAAAAGGTAGGTAAGCTGCAATTAACTGCCTGTTAGTGCTTAGGTAATTCTTTTAGTTTTTTTGTAAAGTCCCAGATTATGTAAAGTCCCCTTTAACTATGTTCTTCTTTTATAGTCTGCTAAATATCTTTACATTAAAATCTATGACTGTAAAGCACTTTGTATGCAGTGTATATATTTTTAAATGATGCATAAATTTTAAACTAGTGCAAACCCCCCAAAAAACAGTAACATCCAGAAGGTCAAGACTTCTGGTTTGAACAGTGATTTTGTGCAGATAGACTCCATTTCAATTCTATGCCTAAAACATTTTCATCCAAAATGATATGCAAGATAACTTTTGGACCCTAAGGCAAAGGAGTGGCAAAATGAAAAAACAAACAAAAAAGTTTTATTCCGCTCTGCAGCCACTATTACATCATCATGTGTCTTGCTCAACATGGAAATTTGGTCCAAAACACTAAAAATTCACATCAAGTAAATTGTGTCATCAGTCTAGTTATAGATTCATATATGAAGTAAATGTAATGATTGGCTCGGCCATTTGATCATACATAGTTAAATAGAAGCTATCATTAAAAATGACTTATTGTTTTGTGTTAAATGTATTTTTTTAATTTGGCAATTTTTTTATACCATGATTTTTTAATTAACCCCAGGAGTTATTTTTGTTTTTGTTTCTGTTTTTTGCTCCCCTTCTTCCCAGAGCCATAACTTTGTTTTATTTTTTGGTCACTATGGCCATATGAGGGTTTGTTTTTTGCAGGACAAGTTGTACTTTTGAATGACACCATTGATTTTAACATATAGTGTACTGGAAAATGGGAAAAAAATTCCAAGTGCGGTGAAATTGCAAGAAAAGTGCAATACAACAGTGGTTTTTTGAGATTTTTTTTACCTTGTTCACTACATTGCTAAAACTGACCTGCCGTTATGATTCTCCAGGTCATTACGAGTTCATAGACACCAAACATGTCTTGCTTCTTTTTTATCTATGTGGTAAAAAAAATTCCAAAATTAGTTAAAAAAAAAGAAAATTGCACCATTTTCCAATACCCGTAGCGTCTCCATTTTTCGTGATCTCGTGTTGAGTGAGGGCTTATTTTTGCGTACCGAGCTGACGTTTTTAATGATACCATTTTGGTGCTGATACAATATTTTGATCGCCGGTTATTGCCTTTTATTGCAATGTTGCAGCAACCAAAAAAACGTAATTCTGCCGTTTTGACTTTTTTTCTCATTACGCCGTTTAGCGATCAAGTTAATTTTTTTTTCATATTGATAGATCGTGCATGTTTGATTTTTTTAATTGTGTTATTTTGAATGGGGCGAAAAGGGGGTGATTTGAACTTTTAGGCCACATTCACACGTTGCGTTCTGTCCTGCGGGTTCTCCCGCAGCGGATTTGATAAATCTGCAGGGCAAACCCGCTGCGGTTATCCCTGCAGATTTATCGCGATTTGTCCTGCGGGTTCCGCTGCGGGATTTTACCCCTACTATTGATGCTGCATATGCAGCAATATGCAGCATCAATAGTAATGTTAAAAATAATAAAATCATGATATACTCACCCTCTGACGTCCCGATCTCCTCGGTTCTGCAGGCGGCGGTCCGGTTCCAAAGATGCTGTGCGACCAGGACCTTCGGTGATGTCACGGTCATGTGACCGCGACGTCACCGAAGGTCCTGGTCGCATAGCAAACCTGAGACCGGACGGCCGCGTGCAGCGCTGAGACTTCAGAGGTGAGTATAACATTATTTTTTATTTTAATTCTTTTTTTTAACATAAATATGGTTCCCGGGGCCTGGAGGAGAGTCTCCTCTCCTCCACCCCGGGTATAACCTGCACATTATCCGCATTACTTCCCGCATGGTGGGCACAGCCCCATGCGGGAAGTAAGCGGATCAATGCATTTCTATGGGTGCAGAATCACTGCGATTCTGCACAAAGAAGTGACATGGTCCTTCTTTTTTTCCGCAGCAATTCAGCGCGGTTTTTTTCGGGTTTTTCCGCATCATGTGCACTGCGGTTTTTGTTTTCCATAGGGTAACATTGTACTGTACCCTGCATGGAAAACAGCTGCGGACCCGCAGCGGCAAAATCGCCGCGGTTCCTCAGTAAAAACCGCATAGTGTGAACATACCCTTATATATTTTTATTTTTTTTATATATTTTTAAAAACATTTTTTTTTACTGTTGGTTTGCTTCAATAGTCTCCATGGGAGGCTAGAAGCTGGCATAGCCTGATCGGCTCTGCTACATACAGGCAATGATCAGATCTCCTGTATGTAGCAGAATTACTCACTTGCTATGAGTGCCGACCACTGGGTGGTGCTCGTAGCAATCCAGCAGTGACAACCATAGAGGTCTGCTGGAGGCCTCTGGTTGTCATGCCAACCCATCGGCAACCCGTGGTCACGTGAAACGGGCCGGTGCGCTTACTAGAAGCACGTGTTAAACGGCTCTGTGAGAGACTGACAGCATTTAACTAGTTAACAGCCGTGGGTGGATTGTGATTTCACCCACGGCTGTTAGGCTAGGTTCAGATTGCGTTAGTGCAATCCGTTTTGCGCCTAGCGCTAACGCAATGTGTTGTAATGGGGTCGCGTTAAACTTCCCCGCTCTCGCAGATCTCTGATCTGCGAGAGCGGGGAACGGACCGCGGGCGCGCCTCGGACGCCTCAAGCAGCGTCCGCAGTGCGCCACAAAACACCGGCACATCGGTACCGCGTGCCAAAAATGGCACGCGCTAGTGATGCGCGTCCCCATTGCTGTTAATGGGCGCGCTAACGGACGCGTTGCACGGCGTTAATTTCGCCGTGCAACGCTGTCCGTTAGCGCAGTCCCATTAACGCAATGGCAACCTAGCCTTAGAGTCACATGTCAGCTGTTCAAAACATCAAAGGAAGGTAGTCCGACATTGGCATACTATTACACCCTATGTCGGAAAGGGGTTAAATGTAAAATTAGAAATCTTGTAATTTTTACACTGGCCACTGAGGCTTATTTTTCAGATGCCCATTTCCTGTCCTTTAACCCCTTAGTGACAGAGCCAAATTTTTTAAATCTGACCAGTGTCACTTTATGTGGTAATAACTCTGCAATGCTTCAACAAATCCCAGTGATTTTGAGATTGTTTTTTCATGACACATTATACTTTATGATAATGGTAAATTTAGGTAAGTATGTTTTGTGTTTATTTATAAAAAATATCAAAAATTTGAGAAAAATGTTAAAATATTTGCAATTTTCTAAATTTGAATGATTATCCCTTTAATCCAGATGGTCATACCACAGCAAACCATTAATAAATAACATTTCCCACATGTCGGCTTTACATCAGCACCATTTGAAAAATGTTCTTTTATTTTGTTAGCTTTTTCAGAAGGTTTAAAAATGTTGCAGCAATTTTTCAGTTTTTCCAAGAAATTTACAAAATTTATTTTTTTAGGGACTTATCCATGTTTGAAGTGACTTTAGGGGTCTCATATATTTGGAAACCCCAAAACGCGATACCATTTTAAAAACAGTACACGCTGACATATTGAAAACTGCTGTCAGGTAGTTTATTAACCCTTCAGGTGCTTTAAAGGAATTAATGCAAAGTGGCATGACAATAATGAAAATGTGCCTTTTGCACATGCTCATTAGATACTTAAATACACGATCAGGGGACTCACCACTGTGGTTCCTAACTTGTGTTGTGTCCTGAAGCAAAAGGAAATTAGAGTCTAAAAATGCACCATTGGCCAGTGTGGAAATTGCAAGATTTCTATGTGCCAAAAATGCAAAAATGTTTAAAACTACATTTAAGAAAAAAAAATGTAACCAATAGGTCATTTTCTGGTGATAGCTTACATTTAAAGAAGCTTTTCTTAAGATTCTTGTGTTTCCTTTAGCTCTTTAGTTTTTCTTGTTGTTTTTTGGGCATATAGAAAATCTTTATATATAGTAAAAAAAAATTGAGGTTTAATACATCTCATTCAAAACTTTACAGCCTGTGGCTCACTGTTAAAGTCTCTGCCTTCCATGCAACAGGTCCTATGTTTGAATTGCAGCAGTGACAAGCTACAAAATGGAGATGTGAATTACTGAAACATATAGCGACATCCAGGAGAACAGTAAGATGCCAAGGGTCGGGTATCAGAACCTGAACTTACATGGGTCCGATCCTCCCTAATTGTGACATGTGGGTTGTAGTACCTAATTTTTTTTTACAATCTTTAGATATATGTGGAAAACTCACATTTGTCAAGAAAGTAACTTATGTATTGGGTCTTTCTGCAGTTATTATTTAAGCAGGACTGGAAGAAGAATAAAAAGGTTATTTATTGAAGATCAGAAAGCTGGAAAATGTGTGAGGGAAATGATCAGTTGAAGTTACAAGCCCTAGACCTGAGGCTGTATCCCTGAGCGATAAAGATATTTGCTGTTCTGATTTCAGACAGTATATCAGCATGGAACATTTGACATGTTTACTAAGGCCGGGGTCACACTTGTGAGTGTGATGCGAGAAACTTGCATCAATACCCGACACTGCTGCCGGCACTCGGGACCGGAGCGTTCAGCCGCACACTCCGGTCCCAAGTGCCGGGTATTGATGCGAGAGACTCGGGTGAGTGTCACACTCGCACGTGTGACCCCGGCCTAAGGCTGTGTTCACATGCAGCAGTCGTGCTCTGGCTTTCCTTGCACAATCACTTAATGTTTCAAAAAAAACAGCTGTGCCACCTGCAAGACGAGACGACGTGTCCGATCATAATAGTCCACATTTTTGCAGGTGCAGCAGTTGCACGCTGGAGCACTTAGCATAATTTGAACGTAGCCTAAAGGTATAATATTTCACTATGTATTTCCTTTTTTATGCATAGAAGAGAAATTCTGAGCCACCAACCGGTGTGTTTTCTGTGCCAATGCACGATTCCTGGTAGGATATGCACCTTTCTTGATTTCCTTATGTGTATTCCTGACACTGGGTGCATAAATGTTGTAGATGACCGAGTGATACCATAGTTGCAATTCTTTGGGTTACCGTAGTACATAGAGTGGGCACATCTGTTTGTCTCTATGCCGCTTCTAAAGAGTATTTTGGTTATGACACATTTTATCCGCAGGCCTGTAAAAATATAAAAACAACGCAGTGGTTATTATTAATGAAAGGGCGATTTTCATTTTTTTAGTTTTTTCTTCCAAGAGCCATTTTTGTAGCTTTTCTGTCAATATAGCCATATGTGGGCTTGTTCATTGCGGGACGAGTTGTACTTTTGAATAACAAGATTTGATTTTACAGCATAGAGTACTGAACAACAGGAAAAAAATTCCAAGTGCGTTGAAATTACAAAAAAAAGTGCAATTCCACAATTTTTTTTTACTTACAATGATCACTATATGGTAAAACTGACCTGGCAATATGATTCCCCAGGGCAGTATGAGTACATAGATACCAAACATGTATCATTTTTTTTTTAATTTGGAAAAAAAAATGTTCTTGTCGCCATTTTCCGAGACCTGTAATGTCTTCATTATTCATAATATGGGCTGTGTGGGGGGCTTATTTTTTGGGTAAATATGATGTTTTCATCGCCTCTTATTGCATATTATTGCAATGTTGCGGTGGCCGAAAAAAAAATAATTTTGCCATTTTGATTTTTTTCTCATTGCGCTGTTCACCGATCAAATTTATTTACTTTATATTTTTAGAGATCGGACTTTTACGAACGCAGCGATAGCAAGTATGTGTATTTTTATTGCTTTGTGTTTTTTATTTTTTTCCTATTTTTAAAAACTTGTTAAAAACGTCTTACTGTATGTAACAGTTCCCATACAGGGCTTGAAGCGGCAATCGTAATGACTGACCTGGGGGTCATTGACAAACTCCCTGGATGTCATGACAATCCATCGGTGTCCTACGATTACATCACAGGTGCGCCGATGGGCACGTGGAATGATGCGTCCTCTGTTGACGTGTGTTTAATGCTGCTGTCAGAGATTGACAGCAGCATTTAGCAGGTTAACAGCTACGGGCGGAACTGTGTTCCACTATCGGTTGTTAAAGGCACATGATGGCCGATTAAAGCAACCATCATCTGCCAGGAAAGATGAGGGTTTGGCATGCAAGCCCACATCAAAAGCAGGGGCATGAGATGTGACCTACATGTATGTCAAATGTCATGAAGGGGTTAAAGGCACAAATATGGCATTAACTAGTAAATCTCAGCCTTGGAGGGATCAATTTATTTTATATATGAAGGGATAATACAGATATCTTTTTAATGACCTTTTTACAGGAAGAAGGTTTAATCATCATCACACAGACACAATGTTTTACTGTAAGAGCAGTGATACTGTGAAACTCTCTGCCACAGCATGGTGTAATCGTTGATTCACTACTAAAGCACAATGAAGGAAATTTTCCCTAAGGCCAGTTTCACACGCCAGTGGCTCCGGTACGTGAGGTGTCAGTTTCCTCACGTACCGGAGCCACTGACACACGTAATCAATGCATCTGTGCAGATGTCATTGATTTTTTGCAGACCGTGTCTCCGTGTGCCAAACACAGAGACATGTCAGTGTTCGTGGGAGCGCACGGATTACACGGACCCATTAAAGTCAATGGGTCCGTGTAAAACATGTACCGCACACGGACGTGGTCCTTGTGCAGTCCGTGTGCCGTGCAGAAGACAGCGCTACATTAAGCGCTGTCCCCCCCACTGGTGCTGAAGCCGCCATTCATATCTTCCCTGCTGCAGCGTTTGCTGTAGAGAAGATATGAATAATTGTGTGTAAAATCAAGATCCAGGACAGGAAGCAGCGCCAGCCAGCGAGGGAGCTGGGTAAGTATTTTAATCACAGCGGGGGGGCGCACAGGGGGTGGGAGGGGGTGGGGACCTGGATCTTGATTTTACCCACAATTATTCATATCTTCTCTACAGCAAACGCTGCAGCAGGGAAGATATGAATGGGGCTTCAGCACCAGATGCAGGGGACAGCGCTAAACTTTAGCGTTGTCTCCGGCACGGTGCGTGTGGTACCCAGCACGGTGTGTGTGGTACCCAGTGGGCACATGGGCGGCACACGTGTGCCGCACGTGTGCCACCCTGATGTGCCACAGAAACGCATCGGCACACGGACACGGATAATTCCGGTACCGATTTTTCCGGTACCGGAATTATCTGGACGTGTGAGACTGGCCTAACATGGGGTTTTTAGCTTATTCCCCATGTTTTTTTTGTCTGATTCTGTATGTTAAATCTTAGGTTGAACTTGATGGACTTACAGTTGTGCTCAAAAGTTTACATACCCCAGCAGAATTTTTGCTTTCTTGGCCTTTTTTCAAAGAATATGAATGATAACAACACCAAAACGTTTCCTCCACTCATGGTTAGTGGTTGGAATGTTAGAGGGGGCAATACACGGTATTAAGAAATGGGGTATGTGAACTTTTGATCAGGGTCATTTGGATGTTTTGTCATTATGATTTAAAAAGAGAAAACACAGTAGTTTGACAATAAATGGTTTCACCCAACCACTAACCATGAGTGGAGAAAAAGTTTTAGTGTTCACATTCATATTCTCTGGAAGAAAAAGGACAAGAAAGCAAAAATTCTGCCTCGGTATGTAAACTTTTGAGCATAACTGTACATCTACATTCGATCTCATTTTCAATGACCATGAATATTAAAGTCCCGGACAGCCCCTTTAAGTTAAGTATACCACCTCCAGTAAGTGTTTTATCAAAGGATTATGGTGCATGAGCCGCCTTATATTGTTGCTATAGCTTGTAATGGATTTCCTCCTTAAACCAAGTTGCTCCTTCTGCTTTTCACAAGTGCACAATGAGGGAGGTCAGTCACAGGAAGCCTCATGAATATGCAGATATAATTGTAGGATAATATTGGACGCAGTACAGATTGCTTCTATAAACTATACAAAATAAAAGAGGACATAAAACTCCTGCAGGAAGGACAGCTGGTTTATACAAGATGTTTTTTTTTCTGCATTGCAGCTGATGAGGACGAATGATTCTCCTGATGTTATTAACGTGAAACATATGAGTTCCTTGTGTTTGATTAATAACAGGTTGGTAATTATATAAACAGGAGAAAGCCGTCTGTGTTGGGGTTTATTTGTAGTAAGCAATTGATTGTGATACACTACAGAGAACAGGAATACAGTTCATGAATCTAAACGTTGCTGTTAACATTTTATTATAGGGATATCCCAGGTAGAAGAAGTTATCACATATCACTGGGATTGATGATAACTTCCGTATTGGTGGAAGCCCAGCTGCTGGGACTCCACAGATCACCTTTTATCCCCAAAAGAATAGAATGATGCAGCAGTTCACATTAAGTTAGACTGCCGGAGCTCTTTACTTGACTTTCTCCAGCAGTCCCATAGGAGTGAATGGAGCAGCAGTTGAGTGTGCCCACTGCCTCTTCATGCTAAGGGGGATAAGAGCGCCCTATTCCTATGCTCAGCAGTCAGAACGCTAGCAATCTAGAAGGTATTATAGGTGATACATTCTAACCAGAAAAACCCTAGTAACATTTTTGATTGCTTTGTGTTCGCAGCCCCTATGCAGACTAATGTCTGCATAGTGCCCTCATAGGTCTGATCCTGTAGACATACTGTACACCATACAACAGAAATAAATTGCAAATATACTAAAATAAAAAATCTGAATATTCAGAAGTATCCTGATCCCAGTAGTGATGACAGTAAGCATGGTACATGATTGCTGAAGTCAATGATGGGCTGCAGTGGTCACTTGGTGAATATGACTGGCAGTTGAAAATAGACCAGGAGAAGACTATCATACATTGTACACTAGTTTGGTGGGGATTGAAGAAGTGAGTCATTATAGTAAGTTTTTTATTTAGTTTTTATAGTTACCGTATATACTCGAGTATAAGCCAACTCGAGCATAAGTCGAGGCACCTAATTTTGCCATGAAACACTGGGTAATCTTATTAAGTATAAGCCAGGTATGCATTGTCCCCTCATCCCTATCGTGGTATGAATGGCTCCCCCATCCCTGTCCTTGTATGCATGGCTACCCATCCCCATCCTTGTATGCAGGGCCGCCATCAGGGCATTACAGCCGTGACTGGCGTATGGGGCCCGGTGAGCAGAGGGGGCCCGCATCGCAGGCTGAACCGGGCCCTTAGCGGCGGCCGGCGCTACAGCTGTACGCTATTGACGTGCGGGCCCGCGCCCGCACGTCAATAGTTAACAGCCGCCAGCCGCAGCGTGCAGGTCGCCGGCGTCTGACGTCATTGTCAGTCGCCGGCGAGTGCACGGTGCAGCTGCGTGGAGAGAGGAGCGCGGCAGGTAAGTAGAACTTTTTTTTTTTTGAGAGCGGCGATGTGGGGGGGGGGGGGGGGGGGTGTGGGAGCCCAGGGCAGTAAAGCTGGACACAGGGTGGGGGCCGGGGGGCAGTAAAGCTGGACACAGGGTGGGGGCCGGGGGGCAGTAAAGCTGGACACAGGGTGGGGGCCCGGGGGCAGTAAAGCTGGACACAGGGTGGGGGCCCGGGGGCAGTAAAGCTGGACACAGGGTGGGGGCCGGGGGGCAGTAAAGCTGGACACAGGGTGGGGGCCGGGGGGCAGTAAAGCTGGACACAGGGTGGGGGCCCGGGGGCAGTAAAGCTGGACACGGTGGGGGCCCGGGGGCAGTAAAGCTGGACACAGGGTGGGGGCCCGGGGGCAGTAAAGCTGGACACAGGGTGGGGGCCGGGGGGCAGTAAAGCTGGACACAGGGTGGGGGCCGGGGGGCAGTAAAGCTGGACACAGGGTGGGGGCCGGGGGGCAGTAAAGCTGGACACAGGGTGGGGGCCGGGGGGCAGTAAAGCTGGACACGGGGGGGGGGGGGGGCAGAGTGCTGGGCAGAGTGCTGGACAGAGATGGGGCAGAGTGCTGGACAGAGATGGGGCAGAGTGCTGGACAGAGATGGGGCAGAGTGCTGAACAGAGATGGGGCAGAGTGCTGAACAGAGATGGGGCAAAGTGCTGGACAGAGATGGGGCAGAGTGCTGGACAAAGATGGGGCAGAGTGCTGAACAGAGATGGGGCAGAGTGCTGAACAGAGATGGGGCAGAGTGCTGAACAGAGATGGGGCAGAGTGCTGAACAGAGATGGGGCAGAGTGCTGGACAGAGATGGGGCAGAGTGCTGGACAGAGATGGGGCAGAGTGCTGGACAGAGATGGGGCAGAGTGCTGGACAGAGATGGGGCAGAGTGCTGGACACTGATGGGGCAGAGTGCTGGACAGAGATGGGGCAGAGTGCTGGACAGAGATGGGGCAGAGTGCTGGACAGAGATGGGGCAGAGTGCTGGACAGAGATGGGGCAGAGTGCTGGACACTGATGGGGCAGAGTGCTGGACACTGATGGGGCAGAGTGCTGGACAGAGATGGGGCAGAGTGCTGGACAGAGATGGGGCAGAGTGCTGGACAGAGATGGGGCAGAGTGCTGGACAGAGATGGGGCAGAGTGCTGGACAGAGATGGGGCAGAGTGCTGGACAGAGATGGGGCAGAGTGCTGGACAGAGATGGGGCAGAGTGCTGGACAGAGATGGGGCAGAGTGCTGGACAGAGATGGGGCAGAGTGCTGGACAGAGATGGGGCAGAGTGCTGGACAGAGATGAGGCAGGATCGGAAACAGATGGGGCAGAGTGCTGGACACAGATGGGGCAGGATTGCACACAGACTGGGCAGAGTGCTGGACACAGATGGGGCAGGATTGGACACAGATGGGGCAGAGTGCTGGACACAGATGGGGCAGGATTGGAAACAGATGGGGCAGAATGGAGACAGATGGGGCAAGATTGGAGACAGATGGGGCAGGATGGATACGATGGAGACAGATGGGGCAGGATGGGGAGATCATATGGGGCAGAATGGATACCCATGAGGGCAGGATGGGAGAACATATGGCTGGAGCCTGGAATGAGACACACGGGGGCTAGGATGGCGAATATTACCATAGGGGCTAATTAAGGGATATTATTATTGCAGTGATGTATTTATTTTATTTTTTGAGTATACTGTTTTAAATGGGGGGGAGGTCCTGTTACTGTGTAGAGTGATACTATGTTGCCTTCTTCATGTGGTGTAATGTAGAAGTTGGGAAAATTACGTAATGTGTTCTACAAGCGGAACTCGAGATAACTGTTTTATTTCCTGCAGAGACGAGTCCTGGCTGGATGAAGTGATGGCGGTCTGTGCTGGATGAAAGATGAAGGACTTCACCTAGAGACATCACTGGTGAGTCAGTGTTACCTATACACTGACACTATACACTGTATACTATATACAGAGGTCCTGTGTACAATGTCACCAGTGATCACTGTATTACCTATACAATATATACAGAGCTCCTGTGTATAATGTCACCGGTGATCACTGTATTACCTGTACACAGACACTGCATACTAATTACAGATCTCCTGTGTATAATGGCACTGATGGTGATAGTATTGTGGGTTTTTTTTTATTACTGATCAGTATTGTAGTATTCAGTCATTTGTGGTTATATGCGGTCTGGTCATGGTGTAGCGGTATTTGTTCCTTGTATTTTATATTATTCGATCACTGTGGTGGTAATATGTCATCTGGTCATAGTGCGGTGGTTTTTGTTCCTTGTATGTAGTATTATAGGTCATTTTAAAAATTGAAAAATAAATAAAAATATACCTAAATTGTATTGCATATTTTAACAAATATTTAGTAGGTTACAGTAGAGTAGGGCCCGGCCAAAAGTGTCTACCGTGTTATGGTGGCGGCTTAAAAAATCTTTTGGCCAAAACAAAAGCTGCCGGCTATATGTGTGATCTGGTGATGGGAACTGTCAATGTGTGATAGGTGAGAAGTGGAGATTTTCCAAGAGAGAGCGGTGGGACTGTGGACAGTTCATGGGGTGGAGCCTGGAGGCGGGGCTGGGGTGGAGCCTGGGCGGAGTTTCAAGGGGGCCCCGAAAATTTTGCCAGTATGGGGCCCCAAAATTTCTAGTGGCAGCCCTGCTTGTATGCATGGCACCCCCATCCATATCCTGGTATGCATGGCTCCCCCGTCCTTGTATGCATGACTCCTTATCCCATATCCTTGTGTGCATGGCTCCCCCATTGCTGTCCTGGCCTGCATGGCTCCTTATCCCCAGTCCTTGTATGCTTGGCCCCCAAGTCCCTGTCCTTGTATGCATGTTTCCTATTAAAAAACCCAAACATCCTACTCGCCTTCCTGCACAGCCCTCGCTTCATCTCGTTGGTTTCGGCGCCAGCAGCATTTCCGGCCGAGCGATCATGTGGCCCCGCTCATTAAGGTAATGAATATTCACTCCACGCCTATGGGAGTGGAGAGGCATGCATATTCATTACCTTAATGAGCTGGGCCACATGATCGCTCGGTCAGAAAAGCTGCTGGCGCCGTAACCAACGAGATGCAGCGGGTCCGATGGGCGTCGTGGGTCCGGTGCCTCCCATCTTCATACGATGATGTCCTCTTCTTTGCTTCCTGTTGCGGCTCCTGCTCAGGCGCAATTCTCTGCCCTGTTGAGGCCAGAGCAAAGTACTGCAGTGCGCAGGCGCCGGGAAAGGTCAGAGAGGCCCAGCACCTGCGCACTGCAGTACTTTACGCTGCCCTCAGACAAAGTATGCCTGTGCAGGAACCGTAACACGAAGCAAGGAGGATCACGACATTGTATGAAGATGGGAGGTACCGGACCTGCGACGCCTATTGGACCCGGACCGCCCCTGGGTGAGTATAATCTAACTTGTTTTTCTTATCTTTCAGGATACATCGCGGGCTTATCTACAGCATTACAGAATGCTGTAGATAAACCCCTAATGGCGCTGGCCTTAGCTTATATGAGAAAAATGAGGTGACAGATTCCCAATAATCACTGCATTTCTTCCACTTTTTTGTGTGGGAAATTCGCTGCATTAATAGTTCAAATAAAGTGGATGTGTTTTCACAAAAACTCATGATCTGCATGGAGCCTGAAAAAAATGCAGATAGAATCACAATTTGCTTCATCAGTGCATCAAATCTGCACCAAAAACACGTCAAAAAGCATAAAAAAATGTAATAAACCGAGCAGTTTACTGTAGCAGAACACATACTGAAAACACATTGTTTCCACATTGGGGTTATGGCCTCACGCTACACGGAGAGGACATACATCACGGCTTTCAGTACATTTCCATTACTATATAAATAGCAATCATAATAGAAACACACATGACATACTTTGGTGAAACTGAAAGTCAGTTGAAGGGGTTAGACAGGGCTACTGGGTCTAAGAAAGTGACTAATGGATATGCTTATCAGATTTATTAGCTTTTAAGCCTCCTTTATCATTTTAAGTACACAGTTTCTCAGTCATTTGCTACTCATTGCATTTTATCAGAAGACAATACTTTACCAATAGGCTCAGGGTGCTTTCACATTACGCTTTCTCAATGTTCATGGATCCAGTCAGGGTTTACGTGCAAAATCCCCGCAAAACGGGATTCAAATGTATGCGCCTATGGGGCCATTGACTATAATGGTGCTAACAGAGCGCACGTTCGCGTATATGCCTACTGGAGGCAGACACTCATAGTAAACTGCGTCGGGGTGTCCATCTCCAGGAGGCATACGTGCTCGAAAATTAGGCACGACAGAGCGCACATTCGCACTGCCTGCACCATTACAGTCTGTGGCCCCGTCGTCGCATACATGCAAATCTTGTTTGGCGGGGGGGTTCAGAAGTACGCCCCTATGAGACCAACGAATGGGTTCCAGAACATGAAATTGTCACTTTTAAGATTATAAAATACCTAATAGCACAAAAACAAGTTGTAGCCAGTCATCTTAGGGCAAACTTGTGATATACTGTCAATTTATGGCAATTACATGGTAATTGTTCATATAGCTGCAGTACATAAATGCCAGTGCAGTTATACAAATAAGCAGCCTTTCCCAGGACTATATCTACAGCTCACTCTGCCTTGGTCACTAAGACAGAATAGGCATCCTTTAAAGGCATTAATTATCGTCATGATTCCATTATTTCCAAGCAATTATCATCATGATGCTTGTTGAGCATTAACTGAAGAAATATGCACTATACAATAAATATACTATACTAGATGGCAGCCCGATTCTAAAGAATCGGGAGTCTAGAATCCATATATACTTTATTTATTAAAATGTAAGAATAATACAATTAATAAATAATAGTAAGAAAGAACAAAAAATGGCTGCACTCACCAGCTCTTGACAATTCTTGTTATTTAACGTACAGTTACACAGGATCCATGAACATGCTTATGAGGAGAGGGATGAAAGACATCAGACGACAACTTTGCGTGTTGTGGGCAGTGTCAGGTAGTAGGAAAATAGCCAGTTAATAATAGGCAATAGTTCTTTGCAGGAATGCAGATATTAATAAATAGGCAGTTTATATTGCAGAGAAATTACTGGGCAATAATGGACAATGTCCTTATGTGGCAAATAATAGAGCAATATACCCAATGTGGCAAAGAAGAGGTTAATAAACGGCAGTCTCTCAGTATAACAGTCAGTGAATAATAGGCAGTATATGGAGAAAACACCAAACAAAAGTTCAAAATTGGTGTGAAAATGTCACTGAACCACTTCACAACTAAATATATATAGTTTTGGTAAATGGTATTATCATTTTTTTGACGAAATTCGGCAGGAGCTTGAAGAGCAACGTCACTGGGCCCGCCTCCACGCAGTAGAAACTTGCTGTGAGGTAAAAATTCAAAAATCACACCAAAATGGCGGGCGGAGTGTGTCACAGTACGGCACGTTTCTGATTGGTCGCTCGCAGCAGGCGGCAACCAATCAGACACTGGACACTGTTGACGTCACTTATCTCCGGACATTAGCTCCGGACATTTGCTCCGGACATTATCTCCGCACATTAGCTCCGGACATTAGCTCCGGACAAAGCCACGGAAGTTGGCACAAATTGCAGGAAGTAGTATTCTAGGCAATTATATATTAGATAATCAAATTATCAGTGGTAAAACTGGTACAACACGTAAGTTTAGCTCATAGTAATATGTAATCTTGGCATTGCTGCAATCTCTCACCCCTTTTGAGTCAGTCTTACACTGCACAGTGATAACGGACAGGCATTCTTAGGAACGTTTCCCGATAATCAGGCAGTATTAACAGACTGACAACCTCCCAACGAATGAGCAAAAGATCATTGTTGCCGTACAAAAGATTGGTGTTCTCAGATGTGCACTGATCAATCTGTAATACATTGCTTGGTGTGTGTACGCTGACATTGTTCTTGGCAGCATGAGTCCTGTTGAAAATGGACGATGCGCTGTATACAGTATACACATGCTGAACCTTCTATTTCAGATCGAACAGTGCACGATTGATTAAAAAGTGTTCTGTGTAAGTTGGCTATTAAACGACTGCCAAATGGCAAGCATGTTGCAGTCCGGGGGTCTTTTACCAGTGTTTAGCGGTACCATATATTTATTAGAATTAAACAGGTCTTTTTTTACTATGGGCCTAATAACTAACAGGGATTCAGTTGTTAACTGCCTGCCTGTTCTATCCAGCACTAGCTCAGAGCAGTCACTGACCACTCCTTTTTAGCTGCTCCACATCAACAGAGCAGCTCTTCCTCTTCCATGCTGCTCTGTCGATGGCGCCTAAGATATAACTTCCGACATCACGCTGATTGACAGCTGGCTCTATGCAGTTAGGCATTGGGGAGCCATTTGTTAATCAGCATAGGGGCAGTCACAGCCCGCCAACAGAGCAGAGTGGAATAGAAGCCGCTGCTCTGACGACATGATGTCAGTGGAAGCTGTTGAATCGCTGGCAGGAGTGGCCTGTGACTGCCCAGTGTCGCTATAGATCTGCCTCAGGCACAACAGTTGGCAACTACCTGTAAGATAGTTCTTAGACAAATAGTTAAAAAAATATTCTTGGATAACCCCTTTAAGTTTTACAAACCCAGTAGGATCACTGCTCATTAGCTGGTACCTCAGTGTCTTATACAACAGTATCTATAGATGCACTATTGTAGGAAGGCGACTGTTATGGACTGATCTGGGTTGGAGTGGTTGTATTGCAACCACTTGGGGAAGAATAGGCAGGTAAGGTAGTCAGGAATAGCCAGGGGTTGGTAAACAGGAGCAGTAGTATAGTTAAATGATCAGCAGGTTGCGTAGTCAGCAATAGCCAGTGGTCGGTACACGGTAACAGCAGTATAGTTAGAGGATCATCAGGTTGCGTAGTCAGGAGTAGCTAGGGGTCAGTACATGGTAGCAGCAGTAAAGTTAGAGGATCATCAGGTTGGGTAGTCAGGAGTAGCTAGGGGTCAGTACATGGTAGCAGCAGTATAGTTAGAGGATCATCAGGTTGCGTAGTCAGGAGTAGCTAGGGGTCAGTACATGGTAGCAGCAGTATAGTTAGAGGATCATCAGGTTGGGTAGTCAGGAGTAGCTAGGGGTCGGTACTTTGGAAGCAGCAGTATAGTTAGAGGATCAGCAGGTTGCGTAGTCAGGAGTAGCTTTGGGTCGGTACTTTGGTAGCAGCAGTATAGTTAGAGGATCAGCAGGTTGTGTAGTCAGGAGTAGCCAAGGGGTCGGTACATGGTAGCAGCAGTATAGTTAGAGGATCAGCAGGTTGCGTAGTCAGGAACAGCCAGGGGTCGGTACTTGGTAGTAGCAGGTTGTGTAGTCAGGAGACAATCAGGAACTCAGGCAAGGAACTGTCCAGCAAGCTAAATAGCTCAGAGGGAAGTGTTGCCGTCTGGTGCACAAGAGTTCTTGGGTTCATGTCCTGACAGAGGCGCTACCACTGGGTCCTCTTTCACCAGTACCTGATCACTAAGGTGAATTCCTGCCGAGTGTCTGGCGCCATCATTCTCCGCTCTTCATTTCTTTAGAGACCAAAGTCATGGGCTAAACATTGCACCATAGAGGGCCTGCTCCTCCTGTGACAGCTCAGCATAGAGTTTGAATGACTGTGCAGTGCCACATCATAGTGCTATTGAGATAGGGGTTGTAGGGGAAAAAAGTTTGTAAAAGTAGCTGGCACAGCCCTCATTATCCTAGTGGTAAATGTGACTTTGTCAATTTATTGCACTAGATTCACGTAGACCATGAATGAACATCTAGTTATGAACATACGGCAGCTTCTCATTAACCTACAAAAATCAGGTTGTCACCTGACCATATACGATTTCTTCAGGTTAGTGACAGAGCAGAGGTATTTGTAGAATTTTGAGATACAACTTGGCAGTGATGTTCATGATGGATTATAGTGGAGACAGTATGGCTGACAGAGTACCCGCTAGTAATAAGTTACAGTAGCCAAGCACATACTGTAAAACTGATTGGGGCCAGGTTTAGTGTTTTCACAGTGTCAGTAGTGAGGTGAGGGCGAATGAGGGACATATTCTTTAGGTGGCACTGACGGGATTTCACAATGAACTGAAAGTAAAGTGTAAATGACAGCTCTGAATCACATACAACCTCAAGATATCATGCCTAGGATTTAGAAACGATACTAGTGTTGCTCAGGAAAATGGAAACATCTGGTTTAGGTGTATAAGAACATTGAGGAAACAGAAGGATCTCAGTTTTACACAAAATACATGTTAGATTAAAAAAAACAGTTGATAGACCCAGATAACCGGATAGTAGAAGTAAGTCCATATTTGTACCATCAGAGACAATGCCTCTGAAAATGCTGGAACGCCTGCCAAACAGGTGATTTTGCTAGTGGAAGCCTTAGCTAGCTAAACTTTTTCCTTGCCTCATCCACAGAAACACTCTAGATGCCCATAAATAAGAGCTTTCCACATTTAATGATGTCCATATACCCTAATGGGCAGGGGTTGTCAAAGATGTAACTAGAAGATGCATTGAGGGATTGGCCTACAGATCCCAAAAATTAAGAGAATTGGTAGGCTTGGCAATTAAGAACATGATTGCAGCTATTTTAGGAGAATTTAAGTCAGGTTTCTCATATGACATCTAGGGAGAAAGTGTTCTATGTAGCCAAGAAAAAAGCTGTGAAATTTTCCGGTATTACAGCAAGTAAGTCTGAAATACATTATTTTTATGATCTTTAACTGGACTTTCCTAAAAAAAAGCATACCATATGTGATAGTACCACATGCTCCTCTTGACTCCTTAGCCATGTGGCCCACTTCTGCCCCACAAAAGCCATGTGAAAACACAGCTCTGGGCCTCAGTCGCATGTCCGTATATACATGTGTGTGAAAAGACGGTGTACCAGTACCGGTGTCATCAGTGTATGGTCCATTAGTGTGTTATTGGTGTTTTTCACGGCTGGTTAAATAAATAGTTGACAAAGCTTCTTCTGTTCTTTTAATGTTAAATATATGCACCGCACAGATGCCATCCGCGAGCTGTATGTGCTTTTCATGGACCCACAGACTTGCACTGGCCCTTGTCACGCATGATGCCAGAAGAAAACGCACGTGTCTCCGTGGACATACGGTCCATGAAAATACATGGACATGTTCATAGCTCCATAGATTATAATGTGGGGGGGGACAGATGTCACATCCCCCTGATCTGCTAATGATGACATCCTGAAGATAGGTTATAAAGTGTAAAGTATTGTACAACTCCGTTAAAGGGACTCTGTCACCTGAATTTGGCGGGACTGCTTTTGGGTCATATGGGCGGAGTTTTTGGGTGTTTGATTCACCCTTTCCTTACCCGCTGGCTGCATGCTGGCTGCAATATTGGATTGAAGTTCATTCTCTGTCCTCCATAGTACACGCCTGCGCAAAGCAATCTTGCCTTGTGCAGGCGTGTACTATGGAGGACAGAGAATGAACTTCAATCCAATATTGCAGCCAGCAGGTAAGGAAAGGGTGAATCAAACACCCGAAAACTCCGCCCATATGACCCAAAACCAGTCCCGCCAAATTCAGGTGACAGGTTCCCTTTAACTATCCTTATTAGTTCATCAATTAGGTGACTGAAGAGCTGAGGACTCCAGTTACAGAGGCTGTACCTCTAGAAGTAGGCTCAGCTGCACTCTTACTTTGGTAGAAACAATAGGACTGTTACCTCGACGCTCTTCCTGTTCTTAATCTCACAGCACAGCTATATCTGACGGAGGACGATATATCACACTTTCAGTTATGTTACATATTTTATGTAGGCGGCTACCCCTCCCAGTTGGCAAAGATTCAGACATATGATTTATGTTTAGGCAATGTTTTTTCAAAGTATCCGACAAAAATATTTATGTCAGTTTTCTTCCATTTCAAGGATTTATGGCATTGTATAATATTCTGTGTGTAATGTCTTTCAAGAGGAATTAAGAGCGAGGAACAAAACGCTTTGTAATTCCAGTTGTTGACACGTTGCTTGTATGTTGTGTAAATACAGAATTGTTATAGATAGTAATGAGTTGGAAACATCTGTTAATTAAAGCATGTATAACACCTTCATAAAATGATGAAAAGGTAGTAGTAGAATGTATTACTGATATCAAAGATGTTCCTAAAATGCAAAAAACTGGTAATCAGTGTGTTCTTTTTGGGTTCTCACCCTGTAAAAGTTTTGTGCTTCCTCTGTTTACAGTTATAATATGGTTTCTACATTGTATTAGTTGATGGATGTTGCCTAAGTTTCACTTCTTTCCTTAAATTAAGATACGTCTATGTGCCGATTGTACAATCTCTGCCTCCTTTTGCTCAGATGTTGATTATGTGACGGACATAGCAATATCACAACTAAGCTTCCCCGAAGTAGGATCAAGTCAAGAAAAGGGCGAGTGTCAAACATGCACCATGGTAAAGGCATTTACAGAATAGTATTCCACACTCATCAGACTGTCACCTCATTAGGGGCTTGCTTGTAAAATTGTATTTGTCTTACAATGTACTTCACATTAACATATCTAAATAGAGCTAAAAACTTTTACCTCCTTTCCCCTAGATCATTAATATGGCTGTGTAGCTTCTTTAAATGTAAGACCTTCAATAACTAAGTGCTGTTTCAGTGCAGAAAAATAAAATCAAGTTTTGAAGGTGCAAATGATGTTAGATGTCCATGGAGCGTTATGATGCCTACACTTCCAGCTCCAAAGCTTCCCTCTCCATTCCCCTGATTAACAGGTCAATGACTCTATCTCGTCATGTCTGTATAACAGAGCCAACAACCTGTAAATCAACCATTGGAGTGTAGTGCTCAGCAGAGCATACAGTGGGGGGTTATGGAGCTGGACATACATCTCCCACCCCCAATGAACTTCCAATCTCATGTGCATTTACCCTTCAAATGTGATTTCTGGCTGCTGGAGCATCATTTTGGGGACATAATGAAGACATGCTTTGGGCCCAACATAAAGATAATATTCTTTCCTGATTCTCTATAGCACATTTGCACAACATGTTGAAATGTATCCAGAATCTTTTTTGCTATTATTGCATACACAGAACATAAGTATTGTGAGATTATTTGTAAATCAGTTTAAAAGCAAATTGACCCTGGTGACGAGTATTTTGCTCCAAATGTAGTTATGTTTTGGAGGACCTTTGCAAATTTGGCGATCCAGCTTGTCTCAAGTACTGTGTTAAACACATCATCTATAGGGAATACATGAATTGTAAATCAATATATACATAATTAGATCAACACTTGGTGAAATTTGGAAAAAGGCATTCAAATAGTTTAATAATGTAGTAATGTAATTAGGTAAATGTCACGATACCTCATGTCCCACCCAAGATGTGCGTCCAGTGGTCCCCTTCTCAATATGAAAAGCAAAGGAAACCCTGACTGTGACATAATAATCATACTAAAATCAGCACATCTTGTCATATTTTGCTCCAAATTTTTTCCATTAAAATACTTTGATATCAAATGAACGCTGTTCTGCTAGTGTAGGCTACAAAATTCTTCATTTCAGGAGTTCGGATCTACAATGATAATGGAATTTGACATGGCATAAGGACGGCATCTCATACCCCCTACCTTCTGCCTCTTCCCCACTATCCCATAGAATGTAAGTCCGCAAGGACAGGGTCCTCTCCCCTCTGTACCAGTCTGTCACTGTAAATTTGTTTACTGTAAACGATATCTATAACTCTGTATGTAACCCCTT
This sequence comes from Ranitomeya imitator, assembly GCF_032444005.1. Classification (NCBI taxonomy): domain Eukaryota; kingdom Metazoa; phylum Chordata; class Amphibia; order Anura; family Dendrobatidae; genus Ranitomeya; species Ranitomeya imitator. Next base: position 108,279,529 of record NC_091287.1, on the reverse strand, counting down.
TCTCATGTACTGCACCATGGAATTAATGGTGCTATATAAATAAATAATAATAATAATATAGGTGTTGCAAGGATTGTTTTATAAAGATGTGTTCTTATGATGAATTTTCATACCTCAGCTGTGCACATTTCATTCATCCGTTGACAAAAAGAACAGTGTTTTACCCCTTTATTTTTTTAAAGCACCACTCCAATGTTTTTCAGCAGTGGAGTGGTGCTTTAAATGTAAGCCCCCTGTCCACAGTCATATACTCACCCTCCGGCGTCTTCACCATTTTTCGGGGACCCCTCCGGTCCCACGGTGCCGTCTTGTGAGCCCAGCTTCGGACTGGCCGAAAGTCGGAAGATACGTCACAAGCTGTCAATGCAGGTCTATGAGAGCCAGAACAAGGCCAGGACAAGGCCTCTCATAGACTTACATTGATTACTGACCTCTGGCGTACTCCATGAAACACTGGAGCAGCCGTCTGTCACAAAAACTGCAGGAGATGGAGGCGGAGCTGTGGCAAAAACAGACAAAAATGCCAGAAGGTGCGTATCAGACAGGGGACTTGGATTTTAAGCACCACTCCAGCAATGAAATAAAAAAAATGCTGGAGTGGTGCTTTAAGAGTCCTTGGGGGCTATCTACTAAGGAAGTGCTAAAGTTCTCTATGAGAGTCAGCAACTGGCTGTGATTCATAGCGTTATTTACTGAGGTTTCCAGTGGTATTACTTCATTTTCTCTGCTCTGCTATTTCTAAGCAAGGAGAGCATAACATCCAGATCAAATGTACTCGGGCACCATAGCATTCAAAGTTGATGTGTGTCTGTGCATTTATTAGTGCTGGCAATGGCTGGATAGAAATTCTAGACGCATCAGCACATATATCATAATTAACACCTTTACAGCTTCTGTCCACAATGATATGTCATAGATCCAACAGGAGTAAACTAGTTTACGAGTTCCCAAGGAGAGGGCCAGAACACAGGCTTCTGCTGTGGAGGTCAGATGCTAAGTCTGCTCTCTCCCTAGACTTCCTAGCTTGCAATTTTGCTAATGTTATTAAATGGAGAAATATAAAAAAAAATTGCTATCCATAAATTACACATTGTTTTATTAACAAGTAAACAGAGTAATAAATAATTTGATATTGTGATAAATACAGTCATATACCTTATTAGTCTAAATAGCTAATCTGTAATAGTGAAAAAATAATATATTTGGCAGCAACTGGGCTAATACGCAATGAGAAGAAGAAACCTGAAAATGGATGCCAAGCCGTGTTAAACCTAGACACTGTAATCTCCAACATATGGTACTGTATAATGTATTTATGTAGGGGGCATGTTATTTCAATATACTGTATATTCAAAGTATATACTTTTTTTCACTTATTTATTTTTAAATCATTTTATTCAATGTTAGGCTGTGTGCACACGTTGCTGGTTTTTTGCGTTTTTTTCGCTATAAAAACGCTATAAAACCGCAAAAAAACAGCATACATTATGCATCCCATCATTTAGAATGAATTCCGCAATTTTTGTGGACATGATGCGTTTCGCTGTAAAAAAACGCAGCATGTTCATTAATTTTGCGGATTTCCCACTATATAATGCATTGGGAAATGTCCGGAAAAATCTGCAAAAAAAAAAAACGCACCAAAAAACGCTGTAAAAACGCACAAAAAAAGGTGCAAAAAACACATGCAGATTTCTTGCAGAAAATTTCAGGTTTTTCTCAGGAATTTTCTGCAATAAATCCTGAACGTGTGCACATAGCCTAATAGTATTCATAAAAGAATAGCATTGTTTTCCTTCTTGGCCATGGATGTTATGATTTTCTACATGGCATTGAATGTAGTGAATTTAATTTAATATATGTGGATTAATCAACTTGAAACCTTAATATACCAGAGAATATTGAAATGACATTAGCCTGACTACTGTGCGAAGTATCAAATGCGGCAAAATATTTTATCACACAAAACAACAGGCGGAGATCTTCATTCAAATTATATGCAAAAGTGAAAATCCTTATTGCTACAAGTGATGGTAATAGGAAGAAAATCTTTCACAATCGTGATAAATGGTGGATATTTAGTCTTAATCTCTTCACGCCCAAGCCTGTTTTTACCTTACTGACTAGGCCAAATTTTGCAATTCTGACCAGTAATACTTTATGTGGTAATAACTCTGGAACTCTTCAACTTGTCCCAGGTATTCTCAGATTGTTTTTTCATGACACATTGTACTTCATGTTAGTGGTGAATTTTGGACGATATGACTTTCGTTTATTTATGAAAATTTGCCAAAAAATTAAAACATTTATCAATTTTCAAAATGTTTATGTCCTTTAAATCAGAGAGTGGTGTCATACAAAAACATTAATAAATAACATTTAGTACATGTCTACTTTACATCAGCACAATTTTGAAAATATAATTTTTTTGTTAAGGAGTTAGAAGCGTTAAAATTTAATCAGCAGTTTTTCATTTTTCCAACAAAAAAATGGACACCTTTTCAGGAGAAAGGCCACCTCAGGCGGCGTATGCATGTATTGAGATCTCGGCTCAGCTGAGATATCAATCTGCACATGCGCCGGAGGAGGCAATCTTCCTGAAGCCCACTCTAAAGAATTTAATGAACTCCACTCTGGCTTACTGTCGACCCCCCTCCATTCAGCTAAGGACCCGCAGCCCTATGTCACCAAGCCATCCCCGTCCTCCAACCCATGGCCCACAGCATCGCCCCACTTCCACCACCGCCGCCTTCTTTGCAGCAAGAACCTTGCCTCCTGTGGCTCCGCTCCACCACCACCAGACAACCCCCCGGTAAGCGATGGTAAATTCGAACTATAAGATAGACTTCCATTTTATTTTTAAAAAAATCCTATTTTCCTCCCAAAAATTTGGTCTGCGTCTTATAGTCCGCAAAATACAGTACAGTATATAATTTAGGTATTGCTGTAATCGTACATATCTGGAGGATTATATTCCCAGGCCATTTTTACCACACAGTGTTGTGAAAAAACTACAATTCCACCTTTGTTTTTGCGTTTCATTTTTACAAGTCACCAGACTCGGAATTGTTTTCCTAATTTCTAGACACTATGCATTGTATGATAAAAAAAATAGGAGCTAATCCAAACTACAACTCGTCCCGCAAAAAGAACCTCCTTATGATTATATTGATGGAAAAATAAAAAAAATTATTGACCTTGAAAGAAGAGTAGGAAAAAGTGACATTGCAAAAATTTCCCCCCGGGATCAATAAAGTGTATCGTATCATATGGTATCGTAAAAATTAGCTGTGGGTTAATGAACTGCTTGTCAATGTGCCAGAAGGCCTCAAAATAGATGACCATGAACAGTCAGGTCTAGGTCCTGCTCTGCCCCTGTTTTGTGGCCTGCAGGTACATGTTGAGATGAAATGCTAGAATTAGGGACCACCCTGATTGGGTGGGATAGCTTTACACTTTTTTTTGTTCAAAATATTGTCAGTTAAGTACCCTATATTATTTACATGTACTATTGCTATTTATTTACTTACTGTATAAACAGATAGATCAGAGCAATATTTGGGGTATATAAAATATAACTGAGCCAAAGTTGGCTACTCAGAACTGCCACAGCGCGTCAGCAAACGCCAAAAGATATGCATGAAAATATTAGAACAAATGGAGTCTAGAGATCTGTCTTTAAAGTACATACACAACCATTTTTATTTCTACATTAACCATAAGTATAAACATACAATAAAACCATTTTACTCCAATAGATACATTAGTATTCCGTAATTGACCGGTGAATAAGTCTGGAGGTCAACACTTGTGCTGAGAAGTATATGACTGGAAGGATCAAGTTCTTGAGTGATAGACCATAAAATAATATGTTAATATGCCTTTAAGAGGCCATAAGTATAATGGCTAGCTCAGGATTGATTCTTACCCATATCAGTCTCAGTATGACACCAGACTGCCTGTCTTATACTTCTGAGCACAAGTGTTGACCTCCAGACTTATTCTACCTGTGTCCTTCTTTCAAACTTCAAGTATGTTTATACTTAAGGCTAATGTAGAAATAAAAATGATTTTGTATTTACTTTAAAGACAGATTTCTTATTTGCTTACTGTTCAGCATTTTATCCTAGGTTTTGCCTGTAAATGGCCCTATTGTGAATGTGCACCTACACATTGACCTTATACTAACAGGTGTATTGTCCTATTTCTTCGGTTTTGCAAAAAGATAAAAATAATGGCTCTTCGGATATGTAAATGAAAAACAGGGTAAAAAAATAGTTTTGCTCTGAACGCCCAAAATAGTCTGATCCTTAGGGAAATAAAGAAAAATTCCCAAACTGTGGAATAAAATATGTCCCACATGAAAAAAAATGATGTAAACAATAGGTATTTTTACACAGTAAATTTTCAGCCTTATTTCTAATTTGAGACTTGTTTCTAATGAAAAAAATTTTTAAGAAAAGAAGTTGCACGGCTGCCTCGCGTCTCGACGGACGAGTCAGATGATAATTATTACACTAGTGTAAGATAGCCAAAATAAGCAATGCCGGCTCACACAACTCGTGAGCTATCAAATGAATGAGCGGCAATAAACATAAGTAAGAGACAATAGGATCATAAACTCCTTTTTAGTGGATCAAAGATTAAACAAAGCAAATGCAGTGCAGAAACTCCAGGGCTGACATTTATCTGTGATACTATGCAGCTTCTATTAAATACCGTAATCTTTTTTTTTTTGCCTAATGGACTGTAAACAATATTGCATTTTGATTCTGTTTTCTATTCACACAGTGGCTACTTGTAGTTCGGGTTGCACTTATTAGAGACAAATGTGCTTTCTGCTTTGCCAATGAGCTAAAAATTGCTTTTTGAGTCAATCTTTGCTTGTATAATTGGAAAAGTAAAATGTTGTCACAACTGCGCCGTATAATGTGTCTATTGTCAGAATTAATATGCGAATAGAAGCTCTTTGTTCCATTATCTTATATGTAAAAACACACTGCTTTACTTGTAATATCATCACCACATAGCTCACGTTGTAATTCTTCTCCCAGTAAGGCTACTTTCACACTAGCGTTTTTTGACATATGTCGCAATGCATCGTTTTGGAGAAAAAACGCATCCTGCAAAGTTGCCTGCAGGATGCGTTTTCTCCATAGACTTTCATTAGCGACGCATTGCGACGTATCGCCACACATCGCATCCGTCGTGCGACGGATGCGTCGTGTTTTGGCGGACCGTCGGCACAAAAAAGTTCCATGTAACTTTTTTTGGTGCGTTGAGTCCACCATTTCCGACAGCGCATGCGCGGCCGGAACTCTGCCCCCTCCTCACCAGAACTTACAATGGGTCAGCGGATGCGTTGTAAAACTGCATCCGCTGCCCACGTTGTTCTTTTTTTTCGCAGTTTGCGTCGGTACGTTGGGCCGACACATGGCGACAGCCCCGTACCGACGCTAGTGTGAAAGTAGCCTAAGGCTACTTTCACACTTCCATGTTTTTGAATCCGTCACAATGCGTCGGCGCGACATATCGACGGATGCGTCAAAAAGTGAAAAACGGATGCAACGCATCCAGTATTTCGACGGATCCCCTAGACGGTTCTGTTGAATAACTGGATCCTTTGCATCCTTTTGTCCGTTTTTACCATCCGTTTCATCCGTTTTTTTGACGGATCCGTTTTCCATGCCTAAAAATGGGAGTCTCCCAAATGTGATTGGCTACTGGAAAATAGGGAAACCAATGTATTGACTGGCTGGCTGTCTTCAGGCTGTCAGGAGTCTTGCTGGCACATTTGGGGGTGACGCCCCAGGCCAGGTTTATATAGATTTGGGACCTGTCTGGCCAATTGGCTACAAATTCCTGATTCTGAGCATGCTCAGTGTAAAAAAACAGATTCCAGGGCTGGATTCCGTCATACGACGTGTCACGACGGATCCTGCGTCCATAGGATTCCATTCTAGTCAACGACGTATGCCGCAGGATCCGTCGCGACACGTTTTCCTGACGCAGACGAAAAACATTACATTGAACGTTTTTTCCAGACGACGGTCCGCCAAAACACGGCGGATCCGTCGCACGATCGATGCGACGTGTGGCCATCCGTCGCGATCTGCGCTAATACAAGTCTATGGGGAAAAAACGGATCCTGTGGGCACATTTGCAGGATCCGTTTTTTAGCAAAATGAAGCATTGCATCGGATCTGAAAAGATGGAAGTGTGAAAGAGGCCTAAGTCACTAATTGGGTTTTAGAGGGTGAAGGATGGAAAACGCATAGGTGAGGAAGTAAAAGGACGCTCACTGACAAATCCACCACTTTTCGGCATGGATTCCTTATGTAAGGTTCACAACATGTCTTTTTCCATGCATTTTTGATTGTTCAGTAGATTAAAAAAAACTATGGAAAACACAAATAAATAGATGACTAAAAAATGCAGACAAAATGCTTAAAAAACATAAACACCAGTAAATGACAAATGCTACAAATAGATGCTTCAGATTTACAAAACTCCATAGAAAAGGAATAATTCCCGAAGTGTCTTCTTGAAAAACTGTTGTCCCTGGAAAAGATGAAGTGTGAACATACTCTAAGTCCACATCAAATCCTCCATTATTCTATACCCAGTGCATGGAAATGGAGTGGATTTCCATATCAATCACCTGTACTAAAGGAATAAAAGATGCCACTGTGAACAGGGTCTTATTTGCAAAGAGACCAATTCAGTAATATCTCCCTTAATTTCATGTATAACTGGCTCCTAACCAGAACTTTATACTCTTGACCCCCTTTTCATAAAGGTACCAGTACACTTATCAAGATGCCAAAATACGTACTACACGTTAGCCAGACCAGGCGATTTGGAGACCAGACAATAATGTGTATAAAATGTTCAGCTGTTGTTCATTCGGCATGTGTTGGAGGGGAAATCTGGCATATCCAATCTCAACATTTCCGATTCTCTGTACTTAAGGAAGATCATCCAGAGGTGTCTGGCATTGACCTGTTTCCTTCTCATCAATAAAAGCATATGCACACTATCCGGACCCGAGAGTGCATATGTTTGGGATGTTTGCTAGAATTAATAATAGTGCATGGACACTTTTAGGCTTGTGTTACTCAGTATATGTTTTTTAATTAAAGGGGGTGTCTACTAGTTTTATATTGCTGACCTGCTCTTAGGATAAATCCTTAATATAAGATTGTCGGGGTTGGACACACAGCATGGCCAGCCATCAGCTGTACTCACCTTGACGGTGGCTGAATGTAAACTGTTTGCAGTGGAACATCACAGCTCTGTACACTGTTCTGTGGCTGCTGCTGAATACTGCACGTTAGCTCCTGTGCTCTTCAATAGGAGTTGCCTTGCAGTACCCCACAGTGGCCACTAAGCGGTGTGCAGAGCTGTGTTGTTCTGGTTATAAAGTTTGTATCTGGCTACCACGATGGTTATATCAGCTGATTGATGGGGGTGCAAGATATCGGACCCTTGGCAATCTTACATTGATTACCTACTCTAAGGCTGAAGGATATGTCATCAATATTAAAATAGTGGAAAGTCCCTTGAACTATAATTGTTTTTTACTGGCAGTTTAGCAGTTTGCCCTTTATGATCCTTCTTTCTGCTTTTGCTGTAAAAAAAAAATCAGCACTCCATGACATTTCCACCACAGCCAATCTGGGGAGACAGAACTGCAGGTGGGCGGGACAGCAGCAGCCTGAACCAATGGTAAGACAGTAGGCGTGTCCCAGCCTCGCTGTAGGCGCTAATCATTCTACCAGGTATCTGAATAACTTGCTGAGCTCATAACTGGACAACCGTGACTTTATAAAGAACATTAAATAACATTTTAAAATATCACTACCTACCACTATTCTGAATCCCAGAGTTATATATTTGAACGCTAAATGCTACCATAAGGGTATTGCATACGATGTCATTTAGACGTCTGCATACCCTCCAAGAGGGAGATGCTTGAGAACATAAATAATAATAATAATAACATGCTAGCATCTTTTGTCCTGGTGCCGGTGTCTCTTCTAGGTGTCTTTTTGATTGTTTCTCCAGTGTTTTTTTTGTGTTGTCTTCCTCTGCTGCTGCTTTTTTCAACTTTTTTAAGTACAGTAGTAGAAGCCGCCTGAAGAACGGTCAGGTTAGCTCTTCTAAACACTTTACGTCTTTGGAGACCTGAAGCCATTAAAAGAAGCTCAGAAGACTGAACATGTGAACTGCAAGTCATTTTTACATTGCATATGTTCATTTTTTTTTTAGAATTTTATTAAGCACTTTATCAGGAGCATACGCGCTTGAAACAGACGTCATGTGCACTTACCCTAGGTGTGCAGTCTATTACCATAGATCAGTACCTGTGCCCCCTTATTTCTTTCACGTTAGTAGTCATAAATGGCCTCGGTACCTTGTAATATAGTAGCTGATATTGAACAATAGGCCTGATTGTGTAGACAGACTATAATAATCCTATCACTTGACCTCTGTGTGCCCTGCTACTGACAAACACAGAGGAAAATTACAAAGCAGTGTTAAATCAACCCAAAGCAAACATATTGAGGTAGTAGCTGCCATGTATTCATTTGTGCAGTGCAGAATACTCAGGCAATGTCCTCTTTGTGGGACACAGTGACTTGTAGCGCTCTCTATTGTTTAGGACTGCCATTAATTATGTGGCCATTTACATCAGATCATTCACATTTGATGCAGTCATTTGGGCGAATACACATGATAATGTCAACAAAAATTGTCGTGTGTGTTGAGGATTTGGTCTTATGCTTATTATGAAACGGTAACAAAAATATTTTTGCTTCAGATTTTTTACTTTTTCTCAGAGATACTGTTCGAAGTCTAATTTATAGGAAATCTGTTGTGCCACCATATGACTGCACGCACCGTGCCTACATTATACCAAAAAGTATAGACTCTGTGTGTTTCCATAATGGGCTTCCTTACAGGGTTTTTATTTAGATGTATGGTATATTCACAGTTTGGCACGTTTATCAAAATGTATTATTTCTTTTTGCGACTATGTAGACTGGTGGTCCCCAACCTTTCTGACATTGAGATCCACATTCAGCTCTGAAAAAGGGTCGCGCGCCACATCCAGCTCCTGCCTCACTCACAGTAATGACACCCAAAAATCACACCAAGGCAGTATGCCAGGCTCCAGGGTTTCCTATCTTACCCCCTTTTAGATCTGCTCTTTGGTCACCATCTAGAGATCTACTCTTAATAGCTCTTTGCAACACCTGGTGCTAATGCACTAAGCTGGCAGACAGCCGCGAGCCAGGCATCACAGGCCCACGAGCCACATGTTGGGGACCCCTGATGTAGACTGCAGTAGTTTGTATATAGTAACAATATGGCTCTTACTGGGTAGAAATGAGCTCTTTATGCTCTGACTTCCTGATGAGCTTGCGGTACAGGGGGAGGAGAGAGCAGCAGTGTGAACCAGTGATCAGGCAGGAGGTATGTCTCAGACTACCTCATATTTCCTGACGCTAAATTATAGTCACATATCATAACTTTTCTCTATTCAAGATGAGAAAAAAGTAGCCAAGCAATAGGCTATGACAACTTAAGAGCAGCTAGTCATCCCCTTGTCAGTGCTAACCTATTCAGTATGTAGCTCTTGAACTCTTTAAAAGATAGTTACTTGTTGTCACAGCATCTAAAATGGTAGTAGATGTATATGAATGACATGTATAGAACCTATCTGTGCCTTTCTATATGGGGAATTGCATATGTAGTAATTCCTTTAAGGGATTGTCCAGGCATATAATATTGATGACCTATATTTATCACTATGAGATCATTAGGGGTCCGAGACCCTGCACCCCACCAATCAGCTGTTATTAGCTACAGTGGTAGCCAGATGTTAACATTTCATGCAGCTATGATCATTGCCTTTATACTTTGGAATGAGAAGAGCTGTTCAGCTCCGTTCATTAATTGCCCCTAGCCGCCACTGGAGCTAGTAACTACCTGATCAGTGGGGGTGGTAAGTTTTGGATCCCCACCGATCTAATGTAAATGATCAATCATATCCTAATGATAGCTTATAAATATATCCAGCCTTTTACTATAACTTTGTTACAGGCTTATACTACCCCAGTGTGTACGGAAACTACAACAGTGAAGTGAAAATAGAGTTTTCTTCAGTTTTAGTCTTCTCTGTAAGCCAACATGTCATGTGTTTGCTTCATAATACAGCTGTCATACATTTATTTTGGCTTGTAATTTTAGATAGGAAATGTCTGTATTATTTCAAATGTTGCTATGCAGTATAAAAATATTCTGAATATCCTGATTTGTTTAATAGCATAAACTGCTGTCTACCTAGGGCATGCTCACAAGTGCCATCTAATAACAGTGACAGTAAATCCCAAGCCTTCTGTAGAGCCAGATGGCTAATTAATAGCATTGCTGGCGGTTCTGTGTATTAAAATGTGTGACCCTAACTGTCCACCACTTTAATTCCTGCTTACCAAATATTTTTTGGGACTTTTTCTGTGGTTTCACCTAGAACAGTACCAGTAATAGTCGTAACTGTCAGGTTACACCAAAAGATAACTTGGCATTCTCAAAGATGCCCATAAGTACAGGTATAGCAGTCACCCTAAACCAGGGGTCTTCAACCTTCTTACAGTTAGAGCCACATTGAGCTCTCAGAGATAATGGAAAGTGACTATTTGCACAAGAAGTTCAATGAAGCCCCTTGGGTGCCCTTTAGAAGGTTCTAAGGCTCAAATCATCCCTTATAAAGTAACTATGCACCTACAATGGTCTTTAAAAATGCATCAAGGGCCCCATTATAAAATAAGAATAGCCATAGGGCCTCCTCATAAAGTACTTTTACCTCTGATGCCCTCTTAAGAAGTAGTCGTGCCCTTAGGCAGGGAAGAGGGACAGGGGGTCTCCACTACACTTTTTCCATTTTAATTGGTCGGTGTGCCGATAGCATCCTTTCCTTTTCCTAGTAGTACCCTTGGTATTCCTTATAAAGTAATGATGGTCCTTCAGTTCTCCATTAAAAGGTAAAAATGCCCCTGAAGTTCCCCCCAGTAAGTAATAATGCCCTTTATGTTCACCAAAAAAGTAATTGTGCCCCCCAAAACTATTACAGTTTCAACCCAAGTACTTCCCGCCATTCTTTTACTGTTCTGCTGCGCTGATACATGTGCATGATTAACCATTAATCGCTTGCCTCAATGGTACATTTAGAGGTAGAAATTCAGATATAAAAAGGAGAGCTAAGAGTTTAGTGTCAGGAGCTTTGTGTCCACATATAAGAGAAACGTGACACTCTGAAGATCCACCCGTGGAAATGATCCTACCCACAAGACTTCTACACAATACTTGCCAAATTTCACCTGTAGGTGAGAAGAACAAAGTCCCAGAAACACGTGCACCTGATTTCCATCATTATTTGATGAGGCTTACTATTTTATGATTAGAGAACATATACCAATCTATATTTAGGTATCCATTTTGGACAACATGCTGTTAAGGGATTTTGGGCAGACTTGAAAATATCTTGGTGCTGGGTTTTGTCAGAGATGTTCCTTTTTTGGTGGACGTTAGACTTCTCTTCATATGTCAGCTCATGGTCTGGCAAGAATTAGCTTAGTGAGGAGCGCTTCAAGCAGTTTTGCTTATTCCTTACACAATGAAGTTTCTGGCACAGGAGCGAGCACAGGAAACTTCTGTCTTTTTCGCAGAAGTCTGACTTTTTACTGTTGCATTTGTAATGCAGTAAAGTAGAAATGGCTTTTTACCAAACACCTTAAGAACATTTTCTAAGCATGATGCCCTAACTTCATGGGACTTATTGTACTCGCGAACACAAGGCCTACAGGAGTTACTAAAGTTTTATGTGTCAGTGTTGTGTAACACAAAAACAATTTCCAAATCAAAGCATGCTCGGACATCTGGCAAAATCTCCATATCGCTGTTAATGTGAGGAACGTACGAGTGGAAACTGGAGGGAATTAATAATTTGAGGAACCATAAAATACACAACTGGTTCTCACATTTTATGCTTTGTGACATGTGCTAAGATGGAACAAATGTCATTTTAAAAGCCAGTTAGAGGAGGTTTCAGTAATATACAATAGCAATGGGGTGAGCTACTGAGCTTAATTTAGATAAGCTCAGAGTTGAAGGATATAAGGCACATGAAATTAGCCTTCAAGGACATGAACCGGCTGCTATAGAGATCGGAAGAGATGAAATTCTGCCACTAGAATTACAAAGATGAATGACTGTGCCTGCTGTACAATGAGGAGGATGAAGAAACGTGCATTTCACAATATGGCTATTGTGTATAGCTTATACTATTATGTTACTATTCACACTGAACCATGCATGTATATCACTCTACAAAGCTAGACGGTAAAAGATAACTTGTGAGACACTACCTTACAGACAGTGGCATCACCACTGATATGAGTTACTACATTTCTAGGTTTTGCTATGTACCGTAAATATTCTTATCAAATATTTTTTGTATTAACGGCCTGACTAATATAATATGGAATTACATTGATAGATAACACTTATTGTAATGAAGGCTCTTCAATATGTGACATGGACTATTCACTTTTTATTATCTCCTTTTGGTATAAGCTGAATGCAGAGTTTACCACTGCTAGGGCCACCAAAGGTTACTTATCTTGATGTAACCAATCTGCAAAGGTTGCAGATTAGGAAAGTTAAAGTCACTATTATTTCAACAAACTACAAGCAATTATAAGAAACGTTGTGATATATCTTATCAGAGAAATGTCCGTCTTACTCCATTTAAGAGCCACTTCACCTCCCATCGAAGGGAATAGGAGCTGTGCTGCAGAAGAACGTCCATGACACAGTGTGCAGAGCTGAGGTGTTCTGACTCCATACACTGTGCACTTCCAAAAGCTGTGCCACCCACCCAGCTGACTTATTTTAGTCTTGATCTATCCCTTTAATTATTACACATTCACAACCATTGGAATATTTGTGTAATCAGTGCAGTATTTAAAGGTGTAGTCCAGACTAATGATATCTCAGTATCAGATTGATGGGGCCCAGCATCCAACACCCCCGCCAATTAGCAGCTTTCAGCTCTGGGACACACCGAACATTAAAGGGAACCTGTCACCTGAATTTGGCGGGACTGGTTTTGGGTCATATGGGCGGAGTTTTCGGGTGTTTGATTCACCCTTTCCTTACCTGCTGGCTGCAATATTGGATTGAAGTTCATTCTCTGTCCTCCATAGTACACGCCTGCACAAGGCAAGATTGCTTTGCGCAGGCGTGTACTATGGAGGACAGAGAATGAACTTCAATCCAATATTGCAGCCAGCATGCAGCCAGCGGGTAAGGAAAGGGTGAATCAAACACCCGAAAACTCCGCCCATATGACCCAAAACCAGTCCCGCCAAATTCAGGTGACAGAGTCCCTTTAACATTGAATAGGTGGAACAGCACAGCTCCACTCAATGTGTGATGGCCGATGCTAGAAACTGCAGCACCGCTATAGTTGAAATGCTGTATCCATAGAACGGTGACACTATGAGTGTTAAGTGTCTAATAGTAACATACAGGTCTGCTTGTAATGTTAGGACATTATGTACTCCAGAGCTAGAGACACTCTTTATAGTGGCTGTCTGTATGATGAGGTAACGTGTTATCTGAGTATCTTGTAGTGCTTGTATATTATGTTTGAGTCCATGCGGCTGCATGATTTGTGGCTGTTTGAATGTGTTATGTCTCTCTAATAGCCACAAATCATGCAGCGACGGGTACTCGAACATAATATACGAGCACGCCCAAGATACTAGGATAACACCCTAGCATGATCAGATAACACATTACCCAAGTACGTTCGCTCATCACTAATATGTACACTTACCTCCGTTAAGTTAGAATTACCTAATAAGATATGTAAAAATTGTGTGATTTTTAAAGCAGGGAGTCTCTGTAAAGTATAACTATCACCTGTGTGTTTATGCCTTTTTTTTATTGAAGAAAGCAATGGACAGCCACCGACTGGGAATTTTACTGCACATAACTTATTTAAGGAATGTAATTATCCCTGGCTTTACAATAGATGCCATTTTGAGAAAAAAAAGAATTTTTATAAGAAGAAATTTATATCAGTAAATAAAATAATTAAATGGGTTTTATAGATGCCATAATGCTGCAGCGCAGGCGCAGTTCCCTGCCTACCTGCTGAATGTGAACTTTTTGTTTTTTACAAACAAAAGATATACTGTATGTAAAATAGTAGGTAGGTCAGTGAGGGATCAGTAAACATAACAATGAATGACCTCGGGGAGATCAAAACATCCAACACCGCGGAGACACCATCACGTGTTTCTCAACGCAGTGATTCCAGAACACTGCCCCCATCCCTTATGGGAAATATGCAAATGCATGTAGAAAAGCATGCATTTCTACCATGTTTTGGCATAGGTGGTTTTCCTTTTTAGATTCTGCCCTTCCCGTGGTTGTTCCTTCCCGGTGAAAGACCTGGCTATTTATTGCTTGCGTTGAGAAACACGTGATGGTGTCTCCGCGGCTTTTCTACATGCATTTGCATATTTCCCATAAGGGATGGGGGCAGTGTTCTGGATCACTGCATTGAAAAACACGTGATGGTGTCTCCGCTGTGTTGGATGTTTTGATCTCCCCGAGGTCATTCATCCTTATGTTTATAGTCCTTTTACTAGGCACTGCTCCTAATAGCCAGTTTCCTACTCCACACTGATGAGGGGCAAATACCCCAAAACAGCTGTCTGTGGATTGGCATAGGTGGTTTTCCTTTTTGGATGCTGCCCTTCCCGTGGTTGTTCCTTCCCCGTGAAAGACATGGCTATTTATTGCTTGCATTGAGAAACACGTGATGGTGTCTCCGCGGCTTTTCTAAGTGAGGGATCAGTGACCTGTCAGACGTCCATACAGATGAATATGTAAGCAGAGCACCACATAAAGCCTCACCCACAGCCTTGCCCACATGCCGCTCCGATACAAAAGAATCTCATTAACTGAAAACTGAAAATAAAGATTAAACAACAGCCACAAGACGGATTTCATCAACCAAGGTATCACTGCAATCAGTATAAAGGTGCCAACCTGACACTGTGTGTTAGCGCAATCCTGCTGACAGATTCCCTGAGCGGTTCTACCGATCGGAAACTGCTGTAATGCTTTAGTTAAAAGTAATGACCAATTAGATCTCACATTTTGACACAGGTCTGCCATAAATCGTTCAGGCATGACTTCTGCTGCAAAAATCAATTTTTTTATTAGGTGATTATGTTTAGGGCTTTTTTAAACTAAATAATAAAATAAGATAGTGTAATACATTTTGAGAATGAAATTGTTTTTAAATTGGGTTACAAACAAGATTTCATTCCATCTTCCATCCAATAAGCACTGGCGATGCTGGCAGGAAAGTGGAGATTTTGGTCCCGGAGGCCACTCATGTGGCTGCTGGATCAGAGTCCCGATAATCGTTTTGCTCTTCTCTAGTGCAGATCAGTTTGTTACTTCAGATGAACTTCAATAGTTCAGTCTTGTATAAAATGTCCGTAGGATGTGATGGTAGATGGGCATCAAATTATTAACTTTACAATTGCAATTGTTTTTAGTTTTTAAACTAAATTCCATAAACATTCCCTTTTTAGTACGCTGCCAAATTAAGTATAGAAATGCTACTTGTCAATCTGCAGCGGAATTATTTATGTTCCCAACCTAGTTGTTCTTACAGCTGGGAACTGTTAAATCTTTTGCTTTAATCAGGAACATTTGTTGTGGTAAGATATAAAAAACTCATGCATTGGTCAGCAAATTATCCTGACTAATTACGATCGCCCACACTGGCTAATAGGGAGGTTAAGGCATTCGCTTTGTTTGAAGTTTCACAATCTTTAAGAATTTGACTTGGCAATGGAATCAAGCAATGGTTATATGTCCTTGTGCATTCTGCAAAGATTCACATAAACAGCTGCCATTTCAGGAATTAAATAATTGTCAGACACAAGCTGCGCTGGTTCCATCATGGTGACCAGAGGTCTTCATCCATTTTTCACTTTTGGACTGCTTTTAAGAATGACAGGTGCTACTGAGCCCTACGGCTTATTACAAGAAAAAAGTTTATGAAAACTATGACCGAATTTTCACCTATTGTGTCAGAATATACTGGGCTGAGTGTATCTAAGAGTTAAATTATATATTTGCACCATGTTAGCCAGTAGATAGAAAAATATTAAAATAATCCTTTGCCTGATGAAGAGACCTCAGTTGTGTCGAAAGCTTGTGACTTGTTACTGTTTAACACTAGGACTACTGGTATAGTAATTTTGACTACTTGCACTTCAGTAGTTCTATTCGGTGTCACGAGTCCAGTAGTCCTAGTGTTAATGGCTAGTAGAAAAGATGGTATCAACCACTGAAGACTCTCACATTTTAAGACCAGGTGCCCACGATCCGAATCTAGCAGAGCTTTGGATGCCGATGATGTACGCTGCATCCAAATCGCTGCCGTATATTGAATACCGATAAATCCGCATGTGTTCACTAAACCGTGTGGATTTAACGTATTCAGTACATGTCAATTTCAGAAATTGACACGCATGGTCTGGAGAGATGCACCACATGTCCGTCTCCACAGGTGATCCACAGGTGACTATGCACGCACAGTGGACAAGGGATTTCTAGAAATCCCATCCACTATGCTGTAACATCTGGCCACTGCGGGTTTGACGCTGCATAAATACACAGTGTCAAACCCACAGCAGTTCCTGATCTTGGGCACATGGCCTAAGAGGTAAATCTACTGCTGCTGTTTATAAAGTATTTTATTGTTAGATTTCAGCCAAATACCATTAAATCCTAGGTACTATTTTGCACTGCGAGTATTAAAGGGAACCTGCCATGTTGGATAAAGATATTTTCCTTAAGCTATAGGGCTAATCCGCAGGTACACTCAAGAAACCATATATTCCCACATGGTCAAAATTGTTGGCACCCCTCGTTTAATGAAAGAAAAACCCACAGTGGTCACATAAATAACTTAAATCAGACAAATTAATAATAAATAAAAGATCTATGAACATGAACAAATGAAAGTCAGACATTGCTTTTCAACCATGCTTCCACAGGATTAAAAAAAAAATAAAACCCATGAAATAGGCCTGGACAGAAATGATGGTACCCTTAAATGGAATCTGTCACCTAATTTTGGCCCTGTAAGCTTCGGCCACCGCCATCAGGGGCTTAGGCTGCTTTCACACATCAGGTTTTTGGTTTCAGGCACAATCCGGCAGTTTCAGGCACAATCCGGATCAGTCTTTTTAGTGCCAGATTGTGCCTGAAGGACATGCGTTTCATCCGTTTTGTGCCGGATCCGTCCCTTCAGGCTTTTTTGCCGGACACAAAAGACGTCTCCTGCAACGTTTTTTGTGTCTGGCGAAAAAGCCTGAAGGGACGTTTCCGGCAATAAACGCATGGAACTGATGTGTGAAAGAACGTTTCCAGCGAACGAATCCGTTTTTTACACATTGAGCATGCCCAGAAGCTTTGTTTTTGATTCTGGCATGGAAAATTCTCTTTCTCTCTCTCTCTCTCTCTCTCTCCCTCTCCTCCCACCAGGAAGTAAAAAACCATGCTCAGTACAGAGAGCCGGATCCAGCTAAAAAACGGATCCAGTGCATCAGTTTTTCACAATTTACGCCAGATCCGTCCCGGATCCGTTTTTTAGCAAATTTGCCGGATTTTGCCTGAACCCAAAAACCTGATGTGTGAAAGCAGCCTTATCTACAGCATTCTGTATTGCTGTAGATAAGCCCCTGATGTAACCTGAAAGATAAGAAAAACAAGTTAGATTATACTCATCTAGGGGGGGGCGGTCTGTTGCGGTCCGGTCCGATGGGCGTCGCAGGTCCGGGTGCGGCGCCTCCCATCTTCATACGATGTCGTCATCCTCCTTGCTTCTGTTGCGGCTCCTGTGCAGGTGTACTGATTTGCCCTGTTGAGGGCAGTGTAAAGTACTCCAGCACGCAGGCTTCGGACCTCTGACCTTTCCTGGTGCCTGCGCACTCCAGTACTCTGCTCTGCCCTCAACAGGGCAGAGAATAATGCCTGAACAGGAGCCATGACAGCAGCAAGGAAGATGATGACATCCTATGAAGATGGGAGGTGCCGGACCAGCAACGCCCATCAAACCGGACCGCAGCGGACCGCCCCCCAGGTAAGTATAACATCTAACTTGTTTTTCTTATCTTTGAGGCGTGCTACCAGAGCTGTGGCTGCCTGCTCTACTTACTTCTTTACTTCGCCAAAGGCCAAAGAACTTTGCAGGACTGAATAGCGGTGAATAGGATAATGATCTACTTTATTAGTGTTTAGTGAGTTTTTAATGGCACATATGCTATGATGGCAGGGTGGGCAAAACAGACTCATCTCCATACCTCTGTTTTTATATATCGCCTATTTGCCGCCTGGTTTGTTACCTACCCCATAGTTTGCTATTCAGTGTACAGTGCACATATACAGCCTTTTTGTTATTGTGCTTTTATTGGTGCTCCTTTACATTTATACCTATTGTGCTGTTGATATATACATAAAGTTTGTTTGCAATTCAGCACACTTGTTGTGGGTCCTACATGTTCCTGGGAAGGGCATATTAGCGCAAAGGTATATACCTATTTATGGTTTCTTGAGTGTATCTTACTTTAGTTTGCAGCTTTTGTTTTGTCCCATAGGCTGTCCATCTCTGAAGGCTTTTAGTGCAGGTGTCGCTCATCTTGTGTGACTAATCTGCAGGTAAATAGCATAGAAAGGTGCCTGGCTGCCATTCTAAAAGTGCAGCTTCCAGGAGTAAATGAACTTTCCTCCCGAAAGACACCGCCTTTCAGTCATGGAGGTGTGCCGCAGCTGCTGATGCATTGCAGAACCGGTTGTCAGTCATAGTGTCGGGGACTGCTTACAGCCGCCCCTCACAGTGCTGCGATCAGTGACTGTAACCATGCTTTTTTTTAACAAGCGACTGGTCCTCTTTAATTTAATTGTAAATTTACTCAAATAAAAATAAAATAAATAAATTGAAAAAATACGTTTAAAAAAAATACTCAAAGTGATAAAGATCACAATTCTTCCTATAAAATGGCATAAAAACCATCCCTACATGTAATAAAACATATGATGCTAACATTAAATGGGCATCTTCAGGAATAAAAATTTAATAACAAATGCTAAAAGTTTTAGTTTTTAGGACTAAAATGTGTTATGGAGCTATTATCCCAGTTTAAGCTACCAAGTGTATAATGCTATTACATCATGTGTATTTAATCTATATTTTTCAGCACTCCTTTTAATGTTTGATCATTTGAAGGTGCTAATTATTATATTATTAGAGTTGTGAAATTACACATTTGTTTTGCAAGTTTTTAGAATTCCGCCACTAGCTATTCTATCTCAGTTATTACACAAGCCTTGGGTTTAAAATTGTTTAGGAGGCCAATAACAGTGGTATTGTAAATATATCTGTCTTTCTACAGTCTGAGAGCCATAGCGTGCATGAGCTTTAACCTTGTCCTCAGCGTAGTCTGTGAATCAGCACAGTGTTCAGAGAGATCAAAACAACTGTCTGTAGTGATGTTTGCTGGCTATGCACTATGCACGCAGGCTGAGATCCAGAGTTTGTGCGGTGATATACCATGATTTAGTCTGGTGCAGAGTATGCTATGGAAAATCAGCCTTCCATGTTTTTTTTATCATACAGCAATTGCAATGTCCTGATGATATTACAAAATTTCTTTCAACTTTGTGCATCATAACAATTATTTTAGAGGGATGAACTGAATGTATTCATCTTTAGAAAGTTGAACTGATATGTTTTCACCATGATGTTTATGTTTTTTTACATGTTTCAGTTATGTGCTAATGTTGTCGTACTTAATACCATACTTTATTATTTTTGTAATTGCACCAGAGTCTAGGCACCCAATGACATGTTCAGTTGGTATTGGTTAACATTGTTAACCACCACACTAGAGAATTATTCACGCCGAACCAGCCTCTATAACAGGGATGGGGAGCCGCTGTACCTCGGGTTGTAAACATTCTTTTCTCTAGCGACCAGCAGATTCCCCGAGACCATAGTTCCCAGGCTGACGGCTGGCAAAACGCGTCCACTCGCCCTTCAATTGCTCCTGACACTGCGTGCATGACTCTACGTGGAATAAAGGATTACTTCTTGCATCAAGACATACTTTGTGAGCGGAGTTATTGCACTTAGCGCTCCGCACTCCAGTCCCACCGGCGATAACATCAGTAGCAGCCAACCTGTCCTGTGATGTATATGTCCCCCTAGCCCCTCTTGTGATATATATGCCCGTGCCTCACTTGCCGTGCCTCACTTGTGATGTACAGTATATGCTCCCATCTCTTCCTGAGATGTATGAGCCAACAACTCCTCCTGGGATGTATGTGTCCCAGCATCTTCTGCGATGTATATGTCTGCTAGGATGTATGTGCTCCAGTGTCTCCTGTGATGTGTGTGCTCCAGTGTCTCCTGTGATGTGTGTGCTCCAGTGTCTCCTGTGATGTGTGTGCTCCAGTGTCTCCTGTGATGTGTGTGCTCCAGTGTCTCCTGTGATGTGTGTGCTCCAGTGTCTCCTGTGATGTGTGTGCTCCAGGGTCTCCTGTGATGTGTGTGCTCCAGGGTCTCCTGTGATGTGTGTGCTCCAGTGTCTCCTGTGATGTGTGTGCTCCAGTGTCTCTTGTGATGTGTGTGCTCCAGTGTCTCCTGTGATGTGTGTGCTCCAGTGTCTCCTGTGATGTATGTGTCCCAGCATCTCCTGCAATGTATATGTCTCCAGCGTCTCCTGTGATGTATGTGCTCCAGTGTCTCCTGTGATGTATGTGTTCCAGTTCTCCTGTGATATGTGTGCCCAAGTGTCTCCTGTGATGTATGGACCCAAGTGTCCCTTGTGATGTATGTGCCCCAGCGTCTCCTGCGATGTATGTCCCCAGCCCCTCTTATGATGTATGTGCTCCAGTGTCTCCTGTGATGTGTGTGCTCCTTTGTCTCCTGTGATACGTGTGCCCAAGTATCTCCTGTGATGTATGACCCAAGTATCTCCTGTGATGTATGACCCAAGTGTCTCCTGTGACATATGTGGCCCAGCGTCTCCTGTGATGTATGTTCTCCAGTGTCTCCTGTGATGTATGTGATTCAGTGTCTCTTATGATGTACGTAGCCCAGCATCTCATGTCATGTATATGCCCTTGCGTCTCATGTGATGTAGGTGCCCCCCACAACTCATGTTATGAATGTCACCCCGCATCTCCTGTTATGTATGTGCCCCGGCCCCTCCAGTGATGTATATGTCCCAGCCCCTCATGTGATGTATGTGCAACCAGCGTCTCCTGTGATGTATGTGCCCCAGCCTCTCCTGTGATGTATGTGCCCCAGCCTCTCCTGTGATATATGTACCCTCAACGACTCCTATGATGTGATGTACATGCCCCCAGCTTGTCCTGTCAGGTATGTGCCCTGGCATCTCATGCGATGTATGTGCACCAGCGTTTCATGTTATGCACATACCCCCCGCATCTCCTGTGATGTATGTGCCCCAGTGTCTCATGTGATGTATGTACCCCCAGCCCCTCCTGTGATTTATATGTCCCAGCCGTCTCCTGTGAGGTATATTCCTTAAGCCCTGCTGTTGTGATTTATGTTCCCCAGCCTCTCGTGATGTATGTGCTCCCAGCATCTCCTGTGATGTATATGACCCCAGTCCCTCTTGATATGTATGTGCCCCAGCATCTCCTGTGATGTGTGTGCCCCAGCCCCTTTTGTGCTGTGTGTGTACCCCAGTGTCTACTGTGATGTGCATGTCCTAAAGTCTCCTGTGATGTATGTGCCCCAGTGTATCCTATGTGATGTATATGTTGCAGCCTCAGTGTCTCTTATATGATGTATATACAGCAGTCTCATTATCTCTTATTTGGTATATATATTGCAGGTCACACACTGCTTGAGTTCTGTAAATGTAATGTGAGCAGTTATTTCCTTGTGTGAAGAGACATGTAGTATAATATGCATGTGTGTTCAGAATTTGCTAATGCAATTTCTTTTCAAAATTCATCACAAAGATTTGACTGCGCTCCAGACTGATGCATATTTGGAAATGCAGTTATGAGTAGCAACATCAGCAATACCACCTAACATCACAACCAACCAAAGACATTCAGTTACAGCTGTTACATTACAGGGGTGTGTTAATGAAATGTTTGATCAAATATATGGCAGGATAAATTTCAAATTGATAATTTTCCCCGAGTTATGGTCTAAATATCCAAATGGCCTGTGACAGAAAAAAGATTCCTCACCCCTGGTCTATAATTATTCTCGTTCTGATAGTAACATCATTCATTCAACTTCATTCTCCTGTTAGAAGCTTAATTCATTCACCGCTACCTAGATGACAGCCAGGATTTTTATTAGTTTAAGTATATGACTCTATAAAAGCAATCAAGGCAATTATGAGTGTTGTAAAAGAAAATTGAAGCAATATATTGTGAAATGTATTATTACAGAATGTGCGATATCTTCTCTAAAGAACAAAATGGTTATCCTTTAAATGTGAAAATGTATAAGCTCTAATGTGATTTGATTCTCATGTACAGTATGTTCTCACTTCGGGTTATCGTGCACTTTATGGTTCAGATGAATAACATTTAATGTAGGTTAAAGAAAACAAATCGCAATCAGTAAAAAAGTAAATACAAAGACAGATTGCCAAGTTATAATGGCCAGTTTACGTGGAACATGTTTTTTTGATCTATTACGGTGAATTTACCATTAAAATAAATGAGGAACATTTACATAAACAGGAGTCACGTAATTGTGGTTAATGTCTCATTTATCAGATGTGCACATTTACTTTTGGAATAAAACTTTTTTCTAGCACGCTAATCCATCCCTAGTTTTTTTTTTTTCATTTACGGCCACGTTCACATGTTCAGTATTTGATCAGTTTTTCACATCATTGTTTGTAAGCCAAATTCTCATGCAGAAGTGACAATGTGTTTCTGTTATACTTTTCCCCTGATTGTTCCACTCCTAATTTTGGCTTACAAATACTGATATAAAATACTAACCAAATACTGAACGTGTGATTGTGGCCTAAGGATAAAATCTGAGGTTTTCTTCTCTTAATAAAACTTTTTTTTTAGAAACAATGTAAATGTAATAAGTCCAACACAAAACAATACCTTTTGGGGTCAGTTTATGTTTCAGGGTTCACATCATGTACACTCACTACATTTGTTATGTATCCAAATATTCACAGTACTGTAAGAGCCCCAGAGACGTCTATAGGCAGGATATTTGTCCTTTAGGCCAGGGTCATACTTGTGAGTGCAATGCGAGAAACTCGCGCAAGTCTCTCGGATCAATACCCGGCACTGCCGCTGGCACTCGGGGCCAGAGCGTTCAGCTGCATAGAAATACATGCAGCCGCACGCTCCGGTCCAGAGTGCCAGCACCAGTGCCGGGTATTGATGCGAGAGATTCGTGCGAATTTCTCGCATTGCACTCACAAGCGTTCCCCCGGCCTTAGAAATAATGTGGGAGGCTTACATACATTAAGTATAACTGTTTTCTAAAGAGAACCTGTCACCAGGTCAAAAGTGGCCAGTTTTTGCTCTTATTTTATTCCTGCTGCTCAGGTTGTTTTTTTTTCTATTTAAATCCACCACATTCATCCAGTGATGGGCATTCTTATGCTCTCACAGAATGCTGTTGTTCTCCTGGGGCATGTCTTTAGGGTGCTCTACGCTATTATCCAGTGAGCAACCCCAACTTCAAAAGTCCCATATCTTTGAAACAGTAAATAAAACAAAAAAATGGAATACTCAGATGAGCAGCATGAATAAAATATGAGCAAAAACAGGCCTGGTAACAGGTCTTATTTACACTTGTCAGTGCAATGGGATATTGCAACAGATACTGTACGCCAAGGTATGCAGTCTTATATATATATGTGTATATACATATACTAGATGGTGGCCAAATTCTAATGCATCGGGTATTCTAGAATATGCATGTCTACGTAGTATATTGCCCAGCCACGTAGTATATTGCCCAACCACGTACTATATTGCCCAGTCACGTACTATATTGCCCAGCCACATAGTATATTGCCCAGTCACATAGTATATTGCTCAGTCACGTACTATATTGCCCAGCCACATAGTATATTGCCCAGCCGTGTAGTATATTGCCCAGCCACATAGTATATTGCCCAGTCACGTACTATATTGCCCAGTCACGTACTATATTGCCCAGTCACGTACTATATTGCCCAGTCACGTACTATATTGCCCAGTCACGTACTATATTGCCCAGCCACATAGTATATTGCCCAGTCATGTAGTATATTGCCCAGTCATGTAGTATATTGCCCAGTCACATAGTATATTGCCCAGTCACGTAGTATATTGCCCAGTTACGTAGTATATTGCACAGCCCGCGCAGTATATTGCATAGCCGCGTAGTATATTGCACAGCCCGTGTGGTATATTGCACAGCCCGCGTAGTATATTGCCCAGCGTGCGTAGTATATTGCACAGCCCGTGTAGTATATTGCCCAGCGCGTGTAGTATATTGCACAGCCCGCATAGTACATTGCCCAGCCCGCGTAGTATATTGCCCAGCCTGCGTAGTATATTGCACAGCCCACGTAGTATATAGCAATGTGGGCATCATATCCCTGTTAAAAAAAAGAATTAAAATAAAACATAGTTATATACTCACCTTCCGTTGGCCCCTGGATCCAGGAAGCATTTACCGATGCTCCTCGCGCGCTCCGGTCCCAAGAGTGCATTGCGGTCTCGCGAGATGATGATGTAGCGGTCTCGCGAGACCGCTATGTCATCATCTCGCGAGATCGCAATGCATGGAGCATCGCGAGGAGCAGGAAAGGCGCCGGAAGGTGAGTATATGATGATTTTTTATTTTTTTTATTATTTTTAACATTAGATCTTTTTACTATTGAGGCTGCATAGGCAACATCAATAATAAAAAGTTGGTCACACAGGGTTAATAGCGGCGTTTATGGAGTGCGTTACACCGCGGCATAGCACAGTCCATTAGCGCTGTCATTAACCCTGTGTGAGCGCTGACTGGAGGGGAGTACGGAGCGGGCACTGACTGCAGGGAGGAAGGAGCGGCCATGTTGCCGCCAGACTGCGCCCGTCGCTAATTGGTCGTGGCAATGGTTGTGGGCGTTTTGCAACGACCAATCAGCGACTTGGATTCCATGACAGAGGCCACGACCAATGAATATCCGTGACAGAAAGACAGAAGGACAGACAGAAGGACAGACAGAAAGACGGAAGTGACCCTTAGACAATTATATAGTATATACAGTATGTGTATATATATATATATATATATATATATATATATATATATATATATATATACAATCATGGCCAAAAGTCTTGGGCTCCTTGAAATTATTCCAGCGAATGAAGTATTTCTCCCAGAAAATTTTTGCACTTACACATGTTTTGTTAAAATTATTGCACTTACACATGTTTTGTTATGCACGTGTTTATTTCCTTTGTGTGTATTGGAACAACACAAAAAATAGAGAAAAAAAGACAAATTGGACGTAATTTCATATAAAACCCCAAAACTGGGCAGGACAAAATTTTTGGCACCTTTCCAAAATTGTGGGTAAACAACTTTGTTTCAAGCACGTGATGCTCGTTCAAACTCACCTATGGCAAGTAAAAGGTGTGGGCAATAAGAAAATTATAAAGCAGGCTAGATGGTGGACAAGCAGCCCTAATCAAGTTTCAAGGAAATTCAAGCTGTTCTGTAGGCGCTGGCTCAGGGTGCATCAGTGTCAGCGTAAATTATCTGTCAACATTTGAATAAAATGAAACCCTATGGCAGGAGACCCTGTGGGACCACATTGCTGACACAGAGACATGAAAAAGCTAGATTGCAGTTTGCCAAAATTTATCTGAGTAAGGCAAAATCCTTCTGGTTAAGTGTCTTGTGGACTGGTGAGACCAAGATAGAGCTTTAACCCCTTAGCGACCGCCGATTCGCCTTTTAATGGCGGCCGCTAAGGGTACTTAAACCACAGCGCCGTTAATTAACGGCGCTATGGAAAAAGTGAATAGCACCCCCCAGAGTCGGATTTTCTCCAGGGTCTCGGCTGCCGGGGGTAGCCGAGACCCCAGAGAACATGATTCGGGGGGCTTTGTACCGACCCCGCATTTGCGATCGCCGGTAATTAACCGTTTACCGGCGATCGCAAAAAAAACAAACACGCGATCTCTTTTTAATTTCTCTGTCCTCGCACATCAGAGGACAGAGAAAGGGGGTCCCAGATAGCCCCCCGATACTCACCTATCTCCCCCGGTGCTCCTCGTGGCTCCCGGTGGGCGCCGCCATCTTCAAAATGGCGGGCGCATGCGCAGTGCGCCCGCCGGCCGGCCCCGGGAGAATCTTTGGGGTCTCGGCTGCCGGGGGTAGCTGAGACCCCAAAGAGCATGATCGGGGTCAATTTTACCAACCCCTGTTTTGCGATCGCCGGTAATTAACTGTTTACCGGCAACCGCAAAAAAAAAAAGTCAAAGTGTAATTCTCTGTCCTCTGATGTGATCGCACATCAGAGGACAGAGAAATAGGGGGATTCGGGGACCCTGCCATACTCACCTGTGTCCCTGGGTCCTCCTGCTGCTCCTCCTGGCCGCCGGCAAAAGAAAATGGCGGGCGCATGCGCAGTGCGCCCGCCATCTGTCTCCATCTGCCGGCCGGCAGGAGAACAGCAGTTGGGGCTAAAATTAGGGTTAGGGCTAGGGTTGGGGTTAGGTCTAGGGTTAGGGTTGGGTTAGGGCTAGGGTTAGGGCTAGGGTTAGGGCTAGGGCTAGGGTTAGGGATAGGGTTAGGGCTAAGGCTAGGGTTAGGGTTAGGGTTGGGGCTAAATTCAGGGTTAGGGTTCTTTCACACTTACGTCGGTACGGGGCCGTCGCAATGCGTCGGCCCGACATACCGACGCACGTTGTGAAAATTGTGCACAACGTGGCCAGCGGATGTAGTTTTTCAACGCATCCGCTGCCCAATCTATGTCCTGGGGAGGAGGGGGCGGAGTTACGGCCACGCATGTGCGGTCAGAAATGGCGGACGCGACATACAAAAAAAGTTACATTGAACGTTTTTTGTGCCGACGGTCCGCCAAAACACAACTGATCCAGTGCACGACGGACGCGACGTGTGGCCATCCATCACGATCCGTCGGCAATACAAGTCTATGGGCAAAAAACGCATCCTGCGGGCACATTTGGAGGATCCGTTTTTTGTCCAAAACGACGGCTTGCGACGGATGCCAAACGACGCAAGTGTGAAAGTAGCTTTAGGGTTAGGGTTGGGGCTAAAGTTAGGGCTAGGGTTGGGGCTAAAGTTAGGGTTAGATTTGGGATTAGGGTTAGGGTTTGAATTAGAGTTGGTATTAGGGTTAGGGTTGGCATTAGGGTTACGCTTGGGATTAGGGTTAGGTTTGGGATTAGGGTTAAGGTTAGGGTTGTGATTAGGGGTGTATTGGGATTAGGGTTAGGTTTGAGGTTAGGGTTGAGATTAGGATTAGGGTTGTGTTGGATTTAGGGTTTTGATTAGGGTTATGGTTAGGGTTGACATTAGGGTTGTTTTGGGGTAAGGGTTGTGATTATCGTTGGGGTTAGTGATTAGGATTATGGATTGGGTTGGGATTAGGGTTAGGGGTGTGTTGGGGTTAGGGTTAGAGCTAGAATTAGGGGGTTTCCACTGTTTAGTTACATCAGGGGGTCTCCAAACACGACAGCCAATTTTGCGCTCAAAAAGTCAAATGGTGCTCCCTCCCTTCTGAGCTCTGCCGGGTTACCCCCACATATGGGGCATCAGCGTACTCGGGATAAATTGGACAACAACTTTTGGGGTCCAATTTCTCCTGTTACCCTTGTGAAAATAAAAACTTGGGGGCTACAATATCTTTTTTGTGGAAAAAAAAATATTTTTTATTTTCATGACTCTGCATTTTAAACTTTTGTGAAGCACTTGGGCATTCAAAGTTCTCACCACACATCTAGATAAGTTCCATGGTGGGTCTAGTTTTGAAAATGGGGTCACTTGTGGGGGGTTTCCACTGTTTAGGCACATCAGGGGCTCTCCAAACGCGACATGGCGTCCGATCTCAATTCCAGACAACTTCTCTTCCAAGCTCTGCGGTGCGCCCAAACAGTGGTTTACCCCCACATATTGGGTATCAACGTACTCAGGAGAAATTGTAATACAACTTTTGTGGTCTAATTTCTCCTGTTACCCTTGTGAAAATAAAAATTTTGGGGCAAAAAGATCATTTTTGTAGAAAAAATGCGATTTTTTTTTTTATTTTCACGGCTCAACGTTATAAACTTCTGTGAAGCACATGGGGGTTCAAAGTGCTCACTACACATCTAGATAAGTTCTTTAAGGGGTCTAGTTTCCAAAATGGTGTCACTTGTGGGGGGTTTCCACTGTTTAGGCACATCAGTGGCTCTCCAAACGCGACATGGCGTCCAATCTCAATTCCTGCCAATTCTACATTGAAAAAGTAAAACGGCGCTCCTTCACTTCCAAGCTCTGTGGTGCGCCCTAACAGTGGTTTACCCCCACATATGGGGTATCAACGTATTCAGGAGAAATCGCAGAACAACTTTTGTGGTCTAATTTCTCCTGTTACCCTTGTGAAAATAAGAATTTGTGGGCGAAAAGATCATTTTTGTGTAAACAAATGCGATTTTTTATTTTCACGGCTCTACGTTATAAACTTCTGTGAAGATCTTGGGGGTTCAAAGTGCTCACCACACATCTAGATAAGTTCCTTAAGGGGTCTAGTTTACAAAATGGTGTCACTTGTGGGGGGTTTCCACTGTTTAGGCACAACAGGGGCTCTCTAAACGTGACATGGCGTCCGATCTCAATTCCAGCCAATTCTGCATTGAAAAAGTCAAACGGCGCTCCTTCACTTCCAAGTTCTGCGGTGCGCCCAAACATTGGTTTACCCCCACATATGGGGTATTGGCGTATTTAGGAGAAATTGCATAATAAAATTTATGGTTACATTTCTGTTTTTACACTTGTGAAAATAAAAAAAATGGTTCTGAATTAAAATGTTTGCAAAAAAATTTAAATGTTCATTTTTTCCTTCCACATTGTTTCAGTGCCTGTGAAGCACGTAAAGGGTTAATAAACTTCTTGAACATGGTTTTGAGAACCTTGAGGGGTGTAGTTTTTAGAATGGTGTCACACTTGGTTATTTTCTATCATATAGACCCCTCAAAATGACTTCAAATGTGATGTGGTCCCTAAAAAAAAATGGTGTTGTAAAAATGAGAAATTGCTGGTCAACTTTTAACCCTTATAACCCCCTAACAAAAAAAAATTTTGTTTCCAAAATTGTGCTGATGTAAAGTAGACATGTGGGAAATGTTATTTATTAACTATTTTTTGTGACATATCTCTCTGATTTAAGGGCATAAAAATACAAAGTTTGAAAATTGCAAAATTTTAAAAATTTTCGCCATATTTCCGTTTTTTTCATAAATAATCGCAAGTAATATCGAAGAAATGTTACCACTAACATGAAGTACAATATGTCATGAAAAAGCAATCTCAGAATCAGCGGGATCCGATGAAGCGTTCCAGAGTTATAACCTCATAAAGTGACAGTGGTCAGAATTGCAAAAATTGGCTCGGTCATTAAGTACCAAATTGGCTCTGTCATTAAGGGGTTAAGGTAAAGCACATCAGTCTACTGTTTACCGAAAACAGAAAACAGAATTAGGCCTACAGAGAAAAGAACACAGTACCTACAGTCAAATATGGCAGAGGTTCAGAGATGTTTTGGGGTTGCATCCACCCCAACACATTTTGTCAGAGCCTAGTCATTTAAATCAACTGCAGGCCAAATGTAGTTTGTGAATAAGATATGGACTGAACATTAGTTGAACTATTTTTTCATTATCTCATGACAAATTTCCCTGTAATGAGTAATTTATTTAACGGGAATCTGTGAGCACAAGATGACTGTTCAAACCATCCACAGGCACTTGGTGCCCCCATGATGTGGCCAAACAGTTCAGTGCACTTTCCACCTGCTTGTCTTCCATCTCTCTCTGCCCTTTTCTTACTTGATTGACAGCTCATTCAGAGACGGATAGAGATAGATGGAAGACAAGTAGGTGGGACTTAACTGTTTAGCCATGCCAAAAGGGTGCACTGAGATCCTGTGCTTGGTGTAAAGAGTCATTTTTTTGCTGCCGGACTCCCGTTTATTCACACATACAGTGCTTACAGCTGTTAGATGTTTAGTCCGTGCATATTTATTCAAGATTTACAGATAGGAACCTGAATTTTAAGGGTATGTGCACACGTCAGGATTTCTTGCAAAAATTTTCCAGACAAAAAAATGGACATTTCTGCCAGAAATCCGCATGTGTTTTTACCGCGATTTTGACGCGTTTTTGGTGCGTTTTTCCCCAAATGCATAGAATTGCGGGAAAAACGCAGAAAATCCGCAAAAATAATGAACATGCTCATTTTTTTACCGCGATGCGTTTTTTTCGCGGAAAAAAACGCATCCATGTGCACAAAACATGCAGAATGCATTCTAAATGATAGAATGCATAATGTATGCGTTTTTAATGAGTTTTTATAGCGTTTTTAGCGTGAAAAAATGCGGGAAAAAACGCGAAAAAACCTGTACATGTGCACATAGCCTTAGAGTCCTAAGTTACTGACAGCTAGCAGTGTGGTAATCAGTTTCAGGCTCAGTCACAGACGTTTCAGTGGCTAGTCTGCATCAAATATGGAGCACCCAGGGCTGCCTCGTTATCAGCAGTGGGGGATGAAAAGAATGGTCTGAATAACAACTAACTTTATTTTATGGCAAACTTTTTTCTGTACAAAAGGGCCCTTATACAGTATTAAGTAGCAGCGACATTTGAACCAACAGCACAACTTATGATCTATGGGTTTTCTTTGCTTCAGTGAATCAGCTCATGGGAAATTTGCTTATCTTTCCTACGTGATGATGTACAGTAGTTTGTTTAGAGGGAAACTGAGAAAAATACATCGACATAAAGTCTTTTTTTATGTGTTGTCATAGGAACAGACAGCGTAAGTACATAAAGAGTTTAGAGGAATGAACACACATCAATTAATGCTTTAAGTAATGTTTAGAGAACAATTAACTCTACAAATGTTCTGCATTGTAAATGGTCATTAGTCATCTGTCCTAACGTGAACCTCTTTTACAAAGATATCTTGTCTGATAGATGTCTTCTTGTTTGTTGCCATCTCCGAGATGCGTGCATTTCTATCAGTCTAGACAGTATATTTCTTCGCTGCCTATAACATTTCTGGCTTGTGGGACGTATGGCGCGTGACAATAAAGAAACACAATGGAAGGAATTGTTGCGATGGTCCTTTAACGTTCGCTGAGCGATGCGCCTGTCTTTGTCTTTTGCATCACATAGATGATGACTTTATTATCAGTTTGCATGACGCTGTGATACGAGTTAGAAAAGTTAGAGGGTAGATATGGAGGATTTCTGTTGTGTGCCTCATGCCGTAGTGCCTGATGTCTTCCATTTTTTATTTTTATATGGTATAAACTAGTAAGTGGCTTCCAAGCCGAAACCTCCTGAAGAATCATCATTATAGTTTTGACTGCTTCGGAAACCTGAACAAGCGGTTAAAAGACACTGCAGAAGACTGAACAAATGCACAGCAAGTTGTTTTTACATTGCAATGCATATGTTCACTCTTTTGAGCATTTATTTAGCGCTTTCTCAGAGGGGTTACAGAAAATACAAAATTGAACAAGACATTGTGAGCGCATTCCCTTATTGGTTACATAAACTTTTTATTTATGTAGAGTGTTTGTGTGATAGGATCGGGCAGCTATGTCATGTGCATACCGGCTAATAACTCAACCCCTAAGGCAGATGTGTGATCCTTTTTGTTCTCTAAAAGTAAAACTGCTGCTAGTGGAGTCCACTTCCTACAAGAAACATGTGCAGACTTTATAGAAATGATCATGAAGGTGTATAACGAAATGGGCAGAGATAGCTGGCTGCCAACAATTATTTAAAAGGGTTGGCCTGCCTTGAGCTACTCTATGGAACTACAGACTTGTGAATCCTCACAGCACCGTGAGAATTCTCTGGTGGCGGGAGCAGCTGTCATGTGACTGCAAGTATGCGATTTGCATACTTCCAACCACATTCCAAATAGACATGCCTGGCCTTGCTCATTACTCGTGCATTGAGCTAGGCCGCGCACGTCTAATCAGCACGTGATCGCATCTATGCAAATCACATACTTGCAGTCCCACACCTGCCGCTCCCGGAGCCAGCAGTGGCGAATCCCCACAGCTGTAAGAATTGACAAGTTTGCAGTCACATAGGGTGACTGTAGACTTGTACCCTAAGGCCGGACAACCCCTTGTGCATGGTCTGCCTTTATTATCAGGAAGGGGGTAGCATGAATTCATAAACAGGATGGAGTAGAATCATGGTGATGATTTAGGGGGACTAGGGCAGTTGACAGGTTCCTTTTAGGATAGGCTGTTTATACCAGACACTTCTAGATATGGGTCTGGCTTTTAGTACCTCTCTTGATCAGTTGATTAAATGAACCATGATTCTCCATGAATGCTGCAGCCTCTCCAGCTATGTTTACCTGCACATTGTCTACTTTGTAGCAGCTGTGCACTAGGCTGCCCCTATTAAAGATCTAAATAAATCCTGATTCTAAAGATGGGTCCCAAATGGAATAGAAAATAATGCGCAGTTATTAGAAAAACAATGCGGATGTAACTAGGACATTGTATTTAAGACGCATATATATAACAATCACTACTAATAATAGTATTTGTTGGCATATTGCGTGCCATGGGAAGCATCAGCAAGTCTGGTTTGGGCATGATATTTAAGTTCAAAGCTGAGTAAGCACACTGAATTTTTTCCTGGGTGATTTTAAAACGGGTGGAGAACCTCAGGTTCACAGGCCATTTATGGCTCACAATGACCTTTTCTCCAGCCTCTGGGCAGATTCCTGGGGACAACAGTGTGGGGCCGGCCGCTGTGTTTGGATGGCTAATGGCTTTCTAATTTCTTCTTGATGTGCGAGCACATGCACGCAGTGTTAACTGCTAATCACTGTGGCCGGCCGTGCAATGAAAGGTTACACCTTGATACCAGTGCCAGCGTCAGGACTTACTTTTGTGGGCGGAGTTAGAGCACAATTTTTACGGCCCCCGAAGGATGGTTTAAACATCCAAATTTCCCTAGGCAGAAAAAGGTTCCCCACCAATTTGAAAGCCTGAATCTGTGATTGAAAAAATCAGTATGATAAGTGCTATTATTACAAAACCTCAGCACCAGATGAAATATGAATGCTTCCCATGATCCCGAGAACACAACTTATAACTATGGATCTATGGAAAATGAAAGGGTCAATGTTTTTCTGAAGTTTCGTATTTTACATGTAAAAGTTGTACTTATTGAAATACCTTTTTAAAGGTTTACATAAATATATATTATCCCCTATTGATAAGCTCGGGTATAACTTATTAATTGCTGGGGGTTTGACCTACATTGCTCCTCAGAACGGGAGCAATTGATTCCTACATACATACATACCATTGATTCTCTATGGGCAAATTTCCATTGAGAATGTATGGAGCAGAGCTGGGCATCCTCAAACCTCCACTCCACTCAGACAGGACTCCACTGAGCTCCATTCTCAGGATCAATGGTGGTTTCAGGTGTTAGACCTCCAGTGATAAATACGTTATCCCCTATCCAATCACATGGAGGGTTAGTTTTGATCTTCAGACATTTTAAATCTTTCATTTGAAATAAACACCAAGGGGGCAATTCATCAAGACTGGTGACTTTCCTGCTGGTCTTGAAGAGGGGGCATTTGGAGAGGGCTCCCACCTCTTGATGATTCAAGAGAGGTTCATAGTGACATCTGCCACTATGTGCACATTGGAACAATACTCCACGCTCCGATGGAGTAAGATTTGTGGAGTAGTGAAGGCATGATTTTGCTGAACGTGCCTCGCTGCACCCTGTCCTGCTCCTGCTCTGCCCACTTTGTCATAGCTGGGATGAGAATTGTGTAAAAAAGCCAAAAGTCAAATTTTGCATCTTTTCAAATCTTTTTTTCTCCAGAAATTTGTTGAAAAAGCTTTGATGCATTACACCCCTCAAGTGTTTTTATGCTGGCATAAAGCTGAAGTGAATGTTAGATTATAAGACTGGCAAATACCAGGTAGACCTGAGGAACCCAGTTTTATTCTTATGTGTTCATATTAAGATTTCACAACACTGGAGCTTAAAGTCTAGTTTCTATACATTACATTTTTCCATTCTGTCTCTCCTCTTATTCACTGTCTAGAGTTCAAGAGGTAACATTCATCTCTCAAATTTCTAACATATGCTGTAGAAAACAAATGATGGACATTTTATTATATAAGTACTAACAATAGGTTATGTCCTCACATGCTCTCAATGCAAGCTGGATTTTAGCATAAACTAAATAATGTCTTAAAGGGCTGATCCTCTAGTCTGTCCCTCACTTATTCACTGTATATTTAAATATCTATTGTTGACTGTAACATTTAACACCGCATGTTTTGGGTCTTAATTACCTTGTAACTTTTAGCGATATTTTTCCTTGTTTTGGTTAACAGTGCATCTTTTTTATATTTGTGTGATAGCAGGAAGCTGAAGAGGGGGAGAGAAATAACAAGAGAGCGCTACCTAAGCGCAGTTAAAAAAAACTTCAGGGGTGATGCGTTTGTATATGCTCACCTGTGGGCGTTGTGCAGACTAGGCACAACTCTATGAATGGTTTTGTTAGGCTTTGGATTCCAACTTAGTGGCTTGCTGCCCATCCGAATATGGTGGAGAAGTGTTAGTCCTGTTTCATTCACTGCTCCAAATGGAAGTATAGTGGAAAAAGCTTTTTCGGAGGCGCTTCCCTCTGGTAGCTGGAATCCCAACAAGACCTTGATTCTGGAGTAACCTCCAGGTAGTGTTCCAGAGTAACAATATTCCACATGTGTGTTTAAAATTAAATTTATTTATTCTAAAAATATTTTTTAAGTGCTCATGTACTAACAACATAAAAGCTTTTTAAAAAGTTTTTAAAAAACACAATGCATTTCTGCTCTGAATGAGCCTTCCTCCGGTGTATGAGTGATGTGGCATATGGGGAGTTTTATATACAACCCTGTCAGATGTGGGTGTGGTTATAATCCTGAAAACTCTTGCCTTTCTTGTATTGTTAAAAACAGGTTATGGATATATTTATACAGCAATATATCTAAATTGTAGCATTCTAAGAAAATTGTCAAATTGATTTCTGTTTAAACATACACATTCAACCTACAAGAAAAAGAGATTGAACCTCCCCAAACAGGTCATCTTCCTCTCTGTACAAATCCATTACTTCAAATAAATCCAAAACTGTCCCTTCTGTCTTTATGTTGTTATTTAAGGTTTTCCTATTTCTGTTAACAAGAAAAAAACACTTGAGACAAAAACCTTATAAAAATGTAAAATTTGTTTAAAAAAAAACCCCTTATTTCTTTTTTGTTTTCTTTCCTTTTCCCCTAATAGTACGCCCACGTTGGATTCCATCCCTTTGATGTGGGCTCAGACGCTGAGCCCACATCTTTCCCGGCACATGTCAGCTGTTTTGAACGCCTGACATGTGTTGTTAACCTGTTAAATGCCGCTGTCAATCTCTGAATGTCCTGCCCACTGGTGACTCCCTCACGTGATCGCTGGTCACTGATGGGTTGACATGACAACCAGAGGTCTCCAGCAGACCTCTAGGGTTGTCATAGCCGAATTGCTATGAGCGCCACCCGGTGGTTGGCGTTCATAGCAAGTGAGTATTTCTGCTACATACAGGCGATCTGATAAATGCCTGTATGCAGCGGACCAATCAAAGTACTGCAGCTTTTAGTCACACATGAAGACTATTGAAGCATGCAAAAATTTTAAAAAAAGTTTTTAAAAATAATTAAAAAAATTTAAAAATATAAAAGTTCAAATCACCCCCCTTTTGCCCCATTCAAAATAAAAAAATCAAACATGCAACATATTTGGTATTGCCGCATTCAAAATTGTGCGATCTATAAATATGAAAAGAAATAAACCGATCGCTAAACAGCGTAACGAGAAAAAAAGTCAAAACATCAGAATTAACTTTATTTGGACGCCGCAACATTGCAATAAAATGCAATAATGGGCAATAAAAAGATCATATCTACACCAAAATGGTATCAATAAAAACGACAGCTCGGAAACAAAAAAATAAGTCCTCACCAAACCCCAGATCACGAAAAATGGAAACGCTACGGGTCTCGGAAAAAGGCACTTTTTTTTAAACTAAAGTTTGGATTTTTTTTCACCACCTAAATAAAAAAGAACCTATTCATGTTTGGTGTCTATGAACTTGTAATGACCTGGAGAATAATAATGGCAGGTCAGTTTTAGCATAAAGTGAATAAGGTTAAAAAAAACCTGTGGAATTGCACTTTTTTTTGCAATTTCACCGCACTTGGAATTTTGTCCCATTTTCTAGTAAACTATATGTTAAAACCAATGGTGTCGTTCAAAAGCACAACTTGTCCCGCAAAAAACAAGTGCTCACATGGCCATATTGATGGAAAAATAAAAAAGTTATGACTCTGGGAAGAAGGGGAGCAAAAAACGAAAATACCTCTGGCCCTGAAGGGGTTAATCACTAGTCTGATTTTTTATCTGATTGCACTCGTCCATTTTAAACGTACATGAGTATGATCCCTCAAAAAGATGATCACGGTGCATGAGTAGGCAGTCTGAATACATAGATCCAGCATACACTCATTTTCTTCATACTTACTGCAACATACAACGTCCATTGGATTCTTTTATTTTCCAGTTTTGGCGTTCAACATGAATTATCTTTTCATTACCTCTTTATCTGGAAACAGTATAATACTTACGTAGTGATAACGATACTACAGTAATGAAGAGCTTTGCATTGTCTGATGTCCTGACTTCTATCTGGGGACATATTTTTAAATGACGCTTTTTGGCAGAAAGGATCTGGAATTATTGCCAATGATGTAATGTCTGTTGTTAATGGATTGTGTTTTCATAGCTCTGTTGTCATTGACATAACTTTGATTGTGTTATTGCTTATCTGACTTGATATTAGAGAGAAATTGTATGAAATCTAGGGCATGTATGCATGACAGATATATGGTTGTGCTTCTTCAGTAGACTTTTGGCCTTCTTCAAAAGCTACGAGTAGTATGTCAGCTCTTCAAATTACCATGCAGTTGTGCAACAAAACTGCATTGCATCTTTACGATATAAGAAATTTACAACCTATAAGTGATGAGCGAGTATACTCCTTACTCGGGTTTTCCCGAGCATGCTTGGGTGATCTCTCAGTATTTGTTAGTGTTCGGAGATTAAGGTTTCATGTCACAGCTGAAAGATTTACAGCTATTAGCCAGGCTGAGTACATGTGGGGGTTGCCTGGTTGCTAGGGAATCCCCACATGTATTCAAGCTGGCTAATAGCTGTAAATTATTCAGCTGCCATGATGAAAACTTAATCTCTGAACACTAACAAATACTCGGAGATCACCCGAGTATGCTCGGGACATCTTGAGTAACGAGTATACTCACTCATCACTACAACCTATGCAAACTGTTCATGTATGACCATTACCAATAGGTACCTCTATTCTTGCAATCTTGACTTAAAATTTAGCAAAATCAGGGATGACATGACCGGGGCAACAATCAGTGAGCTTAGTGGCTCTGAACAACTAGTGCACCAGGAGCTACCACCAAAATTTCCTGCTGCCCCTTGGCAGAGTAAGTAAAGTGCAATATGCTTTTTTCTTACTTCCAAGGGAACGTTTTTGTAGAGAAATAACCCATTTAACAGACCAAGGAAATATGGAGCCCAAACGTATCTGTTGAAGTCACTTGCCCAGTGATCAGCTTACTTTATGGGAGTTAAAAGATGTTGTCTCTGATGAGAGATGGGAGAAAATATTATCACGTGGTGGCCATTAGGTTGAATTTTCATCCGTGCATTGCATAGATGGCTCTAGTTCACGAGAATGGGAGACCCTCTCATATTTCGTCTCTTTATACTTGGTCATCCAGGTCCTGAGCGGGGGAGCTCTTTAAAGCATTCAAAATACCTAGTACATATGGACAACAGTTCTCTTCACAAGACATCACCTTAAGAAATGAAATTTTAATGTACAAACCTGGTTCCTGACATAGTATTCTTCTTTTTTACCTAAGTGAAAATGCACAGGTATACAATTAGCATTCTGCGTCTCTCCCATGTGGATCTTATAAACTTATGCAATGGGTGTAGCTGCATAAGTATCATATTTCCTTTTTTCTAAATCTTCTGCAAATCCATGGCCAATGCATCTGCATGTGTTACATGCTGATATCTGCTTGATTTCCTTATACTAATTTGTAGTGGTTTTATATTTTGTGTTGCTAAGGGTGAAGCCTACTATGAAAGTCCACAACAATTCTACAACATCCACTATTCCTGTACTACAATTTGTTGCCGATCTTCCACCTAAAAATCCCAAGGAAATATCAGCCATGTATGAACATTACCCTTAATTCTGCAGGATGTTGCAGTCCTTTAATGCATTTTTCATATTCTTGAAAATGTATTAATGTTGAGTTTTTCATGTCGTTTATTAGCATTTTAATTGGTTACATTGGTTTAGTTTTGCAGCAATTTATCAAAGACTGTGTGCCAAAATTTAGGCAGAAAAAAAGTTGCAAATGTTTTCACAAAAATGTAAGCTTTTTTCAATGTTGCAATACACTCACCATTAGTAAATTTGATTTAATATACTCAGAGGCTGATGTAAATAGTAAACATTCATTTCACTGCATGCTTAGATTCCAGTTTGTGATGAATAAACAGCCCAAGATACCAGATTACTTCAAATGAGCTTTTTTTTTAAGACATAAACACTAAACTTGAAGCACCACTCCAGAATTATTTTTTTTAATTTCAGTGCTGAAGTGGTAGCAGTAATGTAAGTTGCTTGCCTCTAGTATTTTACTTCCTCTTCCCTTCTGACAGATCGGAAGTCAGAGGTAACGCTCACAAGTTTTCTATGTAACTCTAGAGAGCATTGTTGAGAAGTGACCTCTGGCTCTTTCAGCAAACAATGGAGCTAGCTAATAGGTCACAAGCTGTAGAAGACAACCGGAGTGGCGCTGTGAACAGAAGATAGCGGATGGTAATTAAAGTACTAGACTCAGCTAACGTACATTAGTGCTACAACTCCAGCCCTGAAATAAAAAAAAGCGCTGGAGTAAAGGTACCGTCACACTAGACGATATCGCTAGCGATCCGTGACGTTGCAGCGTCCTCGCTAGCAATATCGTCTAGTGTGACAGGCAGCAGCGATCAGGCCCCTGCTGTGCTGTCGCTGGTCGGGGAAGAAAGTCCAGAACTTTGTTTCATCGCTGGACTCCCCGCAGACATCGCTGAATCGGCGTGTGTGACACCGATTCAGCGATGTCTTCGCTGGTAACCAGGGTAAACATCGGGTAACTAAGCGCAGGGCCGCGCTTAGTAACCCGATGTTTACCCTGGTTACCATCCTAAAAGTAAAAAAAACAAACGCTACATACTTACCTACCGCTGTCTGTCCTCGGCGCTCTGCTTCTCTGGTCTGGCTATGAGCACAGCGGCCGGAAAGCAGAGTGGTGACGTCACCGCTCTGCTTTCCGGCTGCCCGGCGCTCACAGCTAGACCAGAGAAGCAGAGCGCCGAGGACAGACAGCGGTAGGTAAGTATGTAGCCTTTGTTTTTTTACTTTTAGGATGGTAACCAGGGTAAACATCGGGTTACTAAGCGCGGCCCTGCGCTTAGTTACCCGATGTTTACCCTGGTTACCGGGGACCTCGGGATCGTTGGTCGCTGGAGAGCGGTCTGTGTGACAGCTCTCCAGCGACCAAACAGCGACGCTGCAGCGATCCGGATCATTGTCGGTATCGCTGCAGCGTCGCTAAGTGTGACGGTACCTTAATGCTTTAGTGAATTTATTAAAAAATATTTTCAAGAAATCACTACATAAGAGAAATGTTTGCAAATAAAGAAAACATCAACCTGTCTTATGTCAAACACAATGGTGTCAAATGTAGACGCTGAGCTTTTTTAAGGTGATCAAAAACCATGAGTCTTTCATCTATCAGAGTTCTGCTACATCAAAGAATTCTGTATCCCAACTGCTGCCCTCGGTAATCTATGTGATACATTGTTGGAATCAGG
This sequence comes from Ranitomeya imitator, assembly GCF_032444005.1. Lineage (NCBI taxonomy): Eukaryota > Metazoa > Chordata > Amphibia > Anura > Dendrobatidae > Ranitomeya > Ranitomeya imitator. Next base: position 108,239,080 of record NC_091287.1, on the reverse strand, counting down.
GTCTTTGTCCTAATTCATATACTGCTCTCAGATGAGATAACCAAAAACCTGGCGATAGATTCCTTTTAAAGAACTTGTCCACTACTTGGACAACCCATGCTCATACCCCACTCCATGGTTTCAGCAGTCGCTCTCCCTAGGGCTCCCGTTCGGTTGTTGTGACACGTGAAAGATAGGCTACAGCTGATCACTGACTTCCTAATCATGTTTAACTCGTCCGAAGGTGGAGACAGTGATGACAGCGCTGAATGGGCGCCAGGCACCACATGTCATGCAACTGCACGAGAGCTCCGTGAATGTGAGTGCCGACTCCACGGAAATGGCGCCGGCATGGGAGGTGAGTATAAGCTTTTTATTTTTTCTGGGGATAAGCATGGGGTATGATAAGGGGTTATCTACCAATCAGTGGTGACTTTCCAATGAGGAAAAGACTTAAGGTACCGTCACACATAACGATATCGTTAACGATATCGTTGCTTTTTGTGATGTAGCAACGATATCGTTAAGGAAATCGTTATGTGTGACAGCGACCAACGATCAGGCCCCTGCTGGGAGATCGTTGGTCGCTGAACAAAGTCCAGAACTTTATTTCGTCGCTGGATCTCCTGTGGACATCGCTGGATCGGCGTGTGTGACACCGATCCAGCGATGTCTTCACTGGTAACCAGGGTAAACATCGGGTTACTAAGCACAGGGCCGCGCTTAGTAACCCGATGTTTACCCTGGTTACCAGCGTAAAAGTAAAAAAAAAAAAACACTACATACTTACCTACCGCTGTCTGTCCCCGGCGCTGTGCTTCTCTGCACTCCTCCTGCACTGGCTGTGAGCGTCGGTCAGCCGGAAAGCAGAGCGGTGACGTCACCACTCTGCTTTCCGGCCGCTGTGCTCACAGCCAGTACAGGAGGAGTGCAGAGCACAGCGCCGGGGACAGACAGCGGTAGGTAAGTATGTAGCGTTTGTTTTTTTTACTTTAACGATGGTAACCAGGGTAAACATCGGGTTACTAAGCGCGGCCCTGCGCTTAGTTACCCGATGTTTACCCTGGTTACCGGGGACCTCGGGATCGTTGGTCGCTGGAGAGCTGTCTGTGTGACAGCTCTCCAGCGACCAAACAGCGACGCTGCAGCGATCCGGATCGTTGTCGGTATCGCTGCAGCATCGCTTAGTGTGACGGTACCTTTACAGCACTTTAGATAACAGTCTGCAATTTACCATTAACTGTCTAAAACAGAACTCAAGGCTGCACAAATACATTGCACAGAAAGGCAAGAAATCCGCCATCTCCAGTGTTTCTTAATATTGTTATGCGGTAATTTGAAATCTAAGGGAAATTCTCACAGGGCACTTTTAAGCTAATTGCTGATATGATATTTATGAAATTAATGAAAGTCTAGACTGTGTTTTCAATGTTCTCCATTACATCCTAAGAAAATTACAGGAAATCACAGCATCCTATCGGCTAATGACATTTCACAAATTTTTTTTTATTGTAAGTAGAGCAATTTTGACATAGAAAAGGTTTGATATTCTTGTATGTCACTTCTTTCTCACGTGTAAAGTTAGATTCACCTGAAGCAGTTTTTCTAACACTTTTGCTAACTTTTTGCTAACACTGGATTATTGAGAAAATATGGTCTGGTAGTGTAAATAGCAGTAATTTCATCTAAGTTCATGAATAGAAAAAGAGGTCTGAACTTTTTGTGTCACACTCCTGTCACCATGTATGGAGGAAAGTAGTTTGCTTGCTTATACGCTTTAGATTTCCCATTTGTGTAAAATATACACTAGTGAGTAACAACTATGAGATAAGTGATATTTGTTGTGCCCATTACAGTGAATATCCGCAACTTCAAATCCTTTGTCTACACATTGGTCCTCCACGTTGTATAATCCTATTTGTGGCGTGATTCAAATTTACACCAAAATTTGCAACTTTTTTTGTAACTTACTTACGGTAAGTTCCAATAAATTAAGTCAACTGAGGCCACATTTAAGTAATTTAACTGACAATTTGTGCAAATTTCTGGTGAAAATCAACACCTGTTAAGATATTTTGCCAATTCAGGGTTCAAAATGCAGGAACTTTATTAAGAGATAAGTGACTTTAAATATTTTTGGAACTATTCCTCCACCTGCAAAGCACTAAAAAGATTATCAATTACTAGGGATGAGCAGACCCTTGGAAGTTGGGGTGAAGAAAAAAGGATCCAGCTCTAGGAATCCCATAAAATGAATGTTTATTGAAAATTGTTAAAATCCATTATAACAGCATAGTTGCCACTTACCCTATAGGAGAGCGTTCACACTGGCAGAAGTGTTTCAGACCCCAAGGTCTTTAGTCATTGCATCCCATATTGTCCATATTGGAAGTTCGGATTCTGGTACCCTACCCGAACTTTAGTCCACAGTTTGGTTTGGGCACCAGAACTGTACCTGAACTTGATCCAGAACTTGAACCCCATTAAAAACAATGGGGACCCAAACTTTGGATCAGGAGAATTCTGTCTCTATCTTACCCCGGAATTTCAATTAACTTCTGGGAGAATTCCATGTGTGGAGTTTAGCACCAGATCCAAACAGTCCGTACAAACCCCGAACTTTAATTTTGCTTTATTTTTTATGGCACAGAAGGAACTTAAAAATAATCAACATTATGCGCTCACCTGTCTTAGCTCTGCCTCGCCCTGTGGGCCCAGGTTACATGTTTTTATTTTGTAACTCCTTCCATTCCCTTCTTTTATTATTATTTGGGCCTGAAGAGATCTCAGAATTTAATAAGTTTCTTTTCCGGGCACTTTTGATTCAGACCGATTTTATTTGACCCAAATTAAATTGAATTATTAGCCCAGTTGCGAAAATGTGACCAAAATTAATTTCAGGAGATTCACTCATTTCTGTTACCAATACATGTGTGTAGAAGGTATGCGCAGACCAGCTTTTCAGGGCTTTGATGCAATAAAAATGTGTAAACATTTGGCTATTTATGTATATAGCTACTATATTCTCCAGAATGCAGAATTTGTGGAATTCATCCCATACAAATTCAGCAAAATTGCAGCTGACTGGCCATGGAAAGCCAAGAAAAAGTTGAAAAAAAACGTAAAAAAAAAAACCTTCAAAAACTAATACCTCACTGCTCACCTCTCCAACAACCTCCCCTGCTCACTCTCCTTTGTGCATTTTTTTTGGCACCTCTCGTCATCACTGCCACCGCATGGTGAAACTCCAGTCTTCTTCACGCTAGACCAGGACTTCATGGTTCAGCACATCTGTGCACATGCACAAGGACATGCCATGCTTAGTCGCAGCTAAAAGCCTGGTGTAAAGTGAGTTTGGTAAGGTTACAGCACATGTGATGTCACTGTTAAGGATCCCGGGTGCAATTATTGCCAGGAGGTTACTCGCCGCAGTAAGGGAGCCCAGAGCAGAACGTTAGAGAACTCACTGGGTAGCAAGTAGGACTTGAGCCATGTGACAGAGGGGGAGTGGCCAGGGGTGGTGTCAGGGTGCAAAGGAGGCAAACGGCCCGGAGAGTAGTCAAACATGCCGAGGTCAATAACCAGGAGATAAGTGAGGTACTGGAGGGTGAGACAGAAGGATAGTCTGGTGGAAGCCGTAGGTCAGAAAGCTGAGTAAGTGAGTGACTAGAAGTACAAAGCAGAGAAGCTGAGAGAATCAAACAGACCAGATTGAGCACGGAGAGCAAAGGAGCAACACAGTATGCACACGCACACCAGGGGGCACACAGACAGAATGAAAGTATAACTGACAGAAAATCCTAGTCCAGCGTGGGTATATGTATCTCTCCCAGATCCAAAAGGAGGCCCCCAACAATTAACCGAATGCTCCCAACTTTGCGTTCCGGTCCGAACCACTGGCGGCGGTACCAGGTATTGAGGAGAGAGACTCAAGCGAGTTTCTCGCATTGCAGTTGCAAGTGTGACACCGGCCTAATAGTTTTAATAGTGATTAACCAGGCGATTTTTCATATTTGCGTTTTTGTTTTCTTCCTCACCTTTTTCAAATACAGGAAATATATAAATTTTGGTACCGTAGCGGTTAGCTTTTTCAAATAGCCATATAAGGTATTACAGGGTGGGCCATTTATATGGGAATGGGAATGGTCGGTGATATCAACTTCCTGTTTGTGGCACATTAGTATATGGGAGGGGAAAACTTTTCTAAATGGGTGGTCACCATGGTGGCCATTTTGAAGTCAGCCATTTTGGATCCAACCTTAGATTTTCTATTGGGAAGAGGGTCATGTGACACATCAAACTTATTGAGAATCTCCCACCTTTATAAAAACCCAGCCTCCTCTAACCTTGTGCCAAAAAGTAGCAGTCATGGGTTTTTCTAAGCAGCTGTTTTGCATTCTGAAAATAAAAAATTGTGGAGGCCAAGAAAATCAGGAGAAGACTATAATAGAAAAACATTTTCAAGTTGCCCTTTCCCCCGTTTGAAATGTACCGTATATACTCGAGTATAAGCCGAGATTTTCAGCCCACTTTTTTGGGCTGAAAGTCCCCCTCTTGGCTTATACTCGAGTCATACCCAGGGTTTGGCAGAGGAGGGGGAGCGGGGGCTGTGTAATTATACTTACCTACTCCGGGTGCGGTACCTGCACGTCCCTGCTTCTTCCAGCACTGCAGTTTCTTCCTTTACTGAGCGGTCACATGGTACCGCTCATTACAGTAATGAATATGCGGCTCCACCTCTCATATAGGTGGAGCCGCATATTCATTACTGTAATGAGCGGTAACGGTGACCGCTTAGTACAGAAAGAAAATGCGGTGCCGGAGAACAGACCTGTAGCGATGGCGCCAGGAGCAGGTAAGTATGATGGGGGCAGTGCACGATACTCACCTGCTCCTCGTGCCATCGGCGGCGCCACTGTGTCTTCCGCGTCCTCTACAGTGACGCTCAGGTCAGAGGGTGTGGTGACGCCATTAGTGCGCGCCGCGCTCTTCCTGAACGTTGGTGCAGACACTGCAGAGGATGGGAAGACACAGCGGCGGTCAGCGGTGGAACTGGAAAGGTGAGTATGTAATTTTTTAAATTTTTTTTAATCACAACAGCTTTTGGGCCAAATATCTGTATGGAGCATGTTATGTGGCCATGTGCAGCATAATATGGGGGCAAATGTCTGTATGGGGCATCTTATCCGGCCATGTGCAGCATTATATGGGGGCAAATGTCTGTATGGGGCATCTTGTCAGGCCATGTGCAGCATTATATGGGGGCAAATGTCTGTATGGGGCATCTTATCCGGCCATGTGCAGCATTATATGGGGGCAAATGTCTGTATGGGGCATCTTATCAGGCCATGTGCAGCATTATATGGGGGCAAATGTCTGTATGGGGCATCTTATCCGGCCATGTGCAGCATTATATGGGGGCAAATGTCTGTATGGGGCATCTTATCCGGCCATGTGCAGCATTATATGGGGGCAAATGTCTGTATGGGGCATCTTATCAGGCCATGTGCAGCATTATATGGGGGCAAATGTCTGTATAGGGCAGGGGTCCCCAACCTGTAGCTCGGGAGCCACATGTGGCTCCCGGTCCCATGAATTGTGGCTCGCGACTGTCTGCCAGCTTGGTGCATTAGCTGCAGGTTTAGCAAACAGATATGAGGAGAAAATCTAAAAATGATGAATTTTGTGTGTAGCCCTGAACAGAAGAGCTGATCTGATGCACATATCATATGGTTTTAGGGGTTTTAGAGATAATTTAAGTATGGGACTCTGGAGACAGGATGATAGCACCTGTCGGATAAGGTGCCTGAAGCTAAATGTGACAGTATGTTGAGAGTGCTGGATCGGAGAATACTGAATGGGAGTATTGTGGGGACCGCTGGATCTTGTTATACTGCTTCGAGGTGATATCTGTGGAAAAGCTTTGGTTATCATTATACCCATAATGGGAGCTCTGGTTGCCACTGCTGTGAGGGAGCAATATGTGGCTCGCGACGCCCTCTAAGAGCGGAATGTGGCTCGCGACCGTCTCACAGAGCAAAATGTGGCTCTCTAGGTCAGAAAGCATTATATGGGGGCAAATGTCTGTATGGGGCATCTTATCTGGCCATGTGCAGCATTATATGGGGGCAAATGTCCGTATGGGGCATCTTATCCAGCCATGTGCAGCATTATATGGGGGCAAATGTCTGTATGGGGCATCTTATCCGGCCATGTGCAGCATTATATGAGGGCAAATGTCTGTATGGGGCATCTTATCCGGCCATGTGCAGCATTATATGGGGAAAATATCTGTATGGAACATCTTATGGGGCCATAATCCACATTTGTGGAGCATTATACAGGGCAAATGTCTGTATTGCACCACTTGGCAGTTTTTGTTTTATTACCACATGCTGTGGGTCCTGTAGAGGATTTTTTCATTGAGATACTTCAGTATAGCTGTTGGTGTCCTGGTGCCATTCATCTCTGAAGTTTATAAACGTGAGAATAACTCATGAAAGAATAAAGTTACATTAAAACCAAGCACACCATTGTTTTTCTTGTGAAATTCTCAATAAGTTTGATGTGTCACATGACCCTCTTCCCATTGGAAAAATAAAGTTGGATCTAAAATGGCCAACTTCAAAATGGCCGCCATGGTCACCACCCATCTTGAAAAGTTTTCCCCGTCACATATACTAATGTGCCACAAACAGGACGTTGATATCACCAACCATTCCCATTTTATTTAGGTGTATCCATATAAATGGCCCACCCTGTATATTTTTTTATGTCCATGTTATTTTTTGCGAGACAAGTTTTATATTTCAATGACGCTGTCCATTTTGCCATTCAATGTATTGGAAAATTTGAAAAAAAATTCAAGTGTGATGAAATTGTGAAGTAAAAACAACACAAATCCACAATTGCTTTTTGGGTTTTGTTTTTACTGTGCTTATTTTATTGTTGTTTATGTGCCGAGCTGATCTTTTTATTGATACCATTTTGAAGTATAAACGACACTTGGATCGCTTCTTATTTCAATTTTTGCAGAGTTGCAATGCCCCCCCCAAAAAAAAAACAAAAAAAAAACACATTTTTTTCTCTCGACATGGTTTTAACTGATTACTTAGGCTTATTAATTTTATATTTTCATAGTTTGGACTCTGTGATCTCAAATTTATATATATTAGGTGAAAAGTGTATCTTTTTCATGAGTTTCTTCATATTTTTAAGATTTTTTTTTAGCTTTTTACTTTTTTTTGTCCCCTCAGATCCTACAGGGGACTTAAACCTGCAATGATCTGATTGCTTGTACTATGTACTGCAATACAAATGTACTGGCTGGTCATCATAGCGCCATCATGGCAGACACGAAGTCATTCAGCATGCTGCTGGCTGCTATGACAACCCATGGACACCCCTGTACGTGGAGCTGCACACCCTCATGTCGCCCCCTGTAAATGCCACTGTTCAAGATTGACAGAATAATTTATCTGGTTAAGTGCGAGTTTAAGCAGTAGATTATGCCTGAATAACACAGCCATCATCTGCTGGTAATGGAGAGGACTGAGCCATACACCCTCTCCCGATGAGCGGCGTACATGAACGTCACTCGTTAAGGGGCTAAATAAATTGATTTCATTTGTTTTCAAAGCCACATCCAAAGTTTCCGTCATGTCTAAATTATATAACAATGTAATTCAACATTTTCACCGCAATAAACCAATTTATATGGTATTCCATACTCAGCTCTTGGGATGCCAACCAGAGTCATTTCAGCAAGGAACAACACGCTTGTATGTTTCGGGGATGTACCCCCTTCTTTAACCATAGATGCTTACAGTGAGTCCCACTGATCTCTACTTCCTAGTCCCTCGTATCACGCAATAAATGACTTGTCAGCCAATCGGTGGATGCAGCGGTGATGCGCCTTAGCCGGTGACTAGCTGCAGGGGATGTTTTCAGTACAGTTGGAAGTAGTGACTGTAGGAGGACTGGGCCGCTTAGGAACTAAAAATAATGAACTTAAAACAACATAAAGTTAGAAGTGAACATTTACGGTAAGACAGAGATACCTTTATGCAGTGTGCATTCTGTGTGTATTATTTCACCGGCTGTGCCACTCCCAAAATGTCAGTGATAGGGAAAGGTGATAGTCACTTTCCTGTGTGTTACTACAGACACATACCAGATATATTGCCACATACTGTAACTTGAACTTTTTCTTAGGACACGTTTTGTACATTTTTTTTTACAGTATCAACAGGTTTACTAGCATTCCTTATCATCAGCTATTTAAATACAGCTGTTTTTCACATTTGCTGTGTAGATTAAACTGTCAGGTCAAAACTTGCACAATCCTCAACTGACACAAACACTGATATAAAATCTACACGGCAGACATGTTCCCTTCTTAGTGAAATGTATGCTGTTAATATTGGATGGACGACACAAAGAAGTCATGGTGTGAGTAATTCGTAAAACCTCTGTCTTTTAATAAGACACTTGAGGTTGCTTATTAAAATATCTCCAATTCCCTTCTGTTTCAGCCTTACTATTCATGGAAAAGGCAGCATGTTGTAATTTAGTGTATTTTTTGTCTGACCTCATTTGATATGTCCCCTTATTAAAAACAGGGCTTATGCCAGGTCTAGGAATATAATTAGCTTTTCATCATTACTCACTTTAAAAAGACCAAGAAAAAAAATATTACTTTTTGACCTTCTCCAATATCGCAGTAATCACAAAGCTGCTCCATTTCCATTCAGCATTCATGCGGTTATCTGACAGAGCGCAGCAACCTTGTCAAATTCAGGATGAGCAATGTTGCACTTTATGCCACAAATCCTACCCCAGTCTCTGACTAGGATGTAACTTGTGGTGAGGTGCACATCGAGTCACATTCCATTCATTAAGAACAGTGTTTCTCCTAATATAACAGGTGCCTCGCACTCCACCCTGCCCCTCATTAATACAGGCGTGAAAAACACTGAATATATTTTCACTATATTTATACATGTTTTTTTGTAGTATACATTGTGAACTGTGGCCCACTCCTGCACATTGTACCCTTACCATCTTTTTCCAGAAAGGTTTTAGTCACAAGCATAGCCTGCTGTATCAGGACTTGTGTAGAAAACACAAGTCTTGATGGTGTAGAGCAGGGGTCCCCAACCTGTAGCTCGGGAGCCACATGTGGCTCGCGATCCCATGAATTGTGGCTCGCGACTGTCTGCCAGCTCGGTGCATTAGCTCCAGGTCTAGCAAACAGGTATGAAGAGCACATCTCAAAATGGTGAATTTTTGAGTAGCCCTGCACAGAAGAGCAGATTTGGATGCACATATACTGGTCTTAGGGGTTTAGAGATGTTTTAGGTATGGAGGATGATATTACCTGTAAGAGGAGGGTCTTGAAGCTTGATGCGACAGTGTGTTGGGAGTCCTTCATGGGAGAATACTGAATTGGGGCATTATGGTAACCCCTGGATCTCAGTGTACTGCTTTGGAGTGATTTCTGTGGAAAAGCTTTGGATATCATTATACCCGTAATGGGGGATTTGGTTGACACTACGTTGAGGGGGACAGGAGCAGAATGTTGCTCGTGACCCCATCTCAGAGCTGAATGTGGCTCACGACTCTCTCTTTCTCAGTGCTGAATGTGGCTCTCTAGGTCAAAAAGGTTGGGGACCGCTGGTGTAGAGAAAACAGGTAGGACTGGGTTAAATCCTAACACTGCAGGTCTTACTTAGATGAACCTGGCTAGCTTTGACTAAGAGTCAGGAAATGGTTTCACCATGTGTCAGTCTGCTGAATGAAGCAGAGTGGGGAGTATTGAAGCTGGTAATTAACCAGTCAAAATGTGAGCTGTAGCTGAGAGAGTGCGGCGCGTCTCTCTGAATGGAGACTGCATGGGTCAGCTAGGAAAGCTGAGCAGTCTGTGTGCTGGAGTTGCAGAGTAATGTGTGGAAGCTGTAGCCTGTTCAGTGTGAATGGAGTTTAACACATCTGTTTGGTGTCAAAAGCTGCTGTAGCTTAGGCTGAAGGGGATACCCAGACTGGTAGGACTGTACTTCTTCTTTGTGTAAAGATTGCTCTGTGAGAAAGGACTGTAATTGGTTCGGGTGAGCCCACACTGACTTATATGTGCCTGCTAAATGAACTGTTTATTTGCTGTTAAACCTTTTTGCCCAGAAGAGGCTTTTTTTCCCAGTGTGAATGCTTCCTGAGAGCGTGAAATCCTACAATGATTTGATTTCACTTACTCTATAAACATTATCTAAATTCTGCTTAAAAAATATTTGGACAAACGTATAGCATTTTCACAATGCAAGATTATTTAAAAGAATTGTTCCTTTTCAGTAAATGAATGTCCATGGCTGTAGGTTATCACAAAGAAATTGTACTCACCTTCTGCAAGTCCACTGGTGAGTCTACGCAGCTTCTCCCAGTGTATGGCATTGGCTACAGCACTAATGTCATGTCGACAGCGCCGCAGCCAATCAGTACACCCAGCAGCTCTGAAGGTTGAACTCACTGATTGGTTGCTGCGCTGTCGATATCATGCCTGCAGCCAATGCCGCCAGGAGCAGCAGTGGATACTCACCGAATTGCAGCAGGTGAGAACAGAACAATTTGTTTCTTTATAATAATCTACAGCCAGGGAACATTCATCTACTGAAAGGAAACAACCCAGTTAATGTATGCATATCTCATGTACAGTCATTACATAGGAAATAACGTAACACATTTCACTTGTCATTTTCTATATTCCTGCAGATTTCCAATTGAAAGTAAAATACAGCTGTATAAAACTGGAATGTTTTAACTTGTAGTAAAAATAAATATAAAAGTGAACGAATATACTGTAGGTCATGTTGACTTGAAGATCTGCAGCAAAGTACAGTGCCTTGCGAAAGTATTCGGCTCCCTCGAACTTTTCAACCTTTTCCCACATATGATGCTTCAAACATAAAGATACCAAATGTAAATTTTTGGTGAAGAATCAACAAGTGGAACACAATTGTGAAGTTGAACGAAATGTATTGGTTATTTTAAATTTTTGTGGAAATTCAAAAACTGAAAAGTGGGGCGTGCAATATTATTCAGCCCCTTTACTTTCAGTGCAGCAAACTCACTCTTGAAGGTCATTGTGGATCTCTGAATATTCCAATATTGTCCTAAATGCCTAATGATGATAAATATAATCCATCTGTGTGTATAAATGCACCTGCTCTGTGATAGTCTCAGGGTTCTGTTTGAAGCGCAAAGAGCATCATGAAGACCAAGGAAGACAACAGGCAGGTGCGTGATACTGTTGTGGAGAAGCTTAAAGCTGGATTTGGATGCAAAATGGTTTCCAAAACTTTAAACATCCGAAGGAGCACTGTGCAAGCGATCATATTGAAATGGAAGGAGAATCATACCACTGCAAATTTACCAAGACCCGGGTAACAGGAGAAATTGGACACCAAAAGTTGTTGTTGAATTTGTCCTGAGTACGCTGGTACCCCATATGTGGGAGAAAACTACTGTTTGGGCACACTTCGGGGCTCGGAAGGGAAGTAGTGACGTTTTGGAATGCAGACTTTGATGGAATTGTCTGCAGGCATCATGTGCCATTTGGTGAGCCCCTGATGTGCCTAAACAGTAGAAACTCCCCACAAGTGACCCCATTTTGGAAACTTGACCCCCTAAGGAACTTATCTAGGTGTGTCGTGAGAATTTTGAACCTCCAAGTGCTTCACTAAAGTCTATGATGCCCGGTGTGAAAATAAAAAATTCTATTTTTTCCCCCACAAAAATGATCTTTTAGCCCCCAATTTTTTATTTTCCCAAGGGTAACAGGAGAAATTGGACCCCAAAAGTTGTTGTCCAATTTGTTCTGAGTACGCTAGTACCCCATATGTGGGAAAAAACTGTTTGGGCACTTCGGGACTCAAAAGGGAAGCAGTGACGATTTGGAATGCAGACTTTGATGGACTAGTTCTGAGGGCGTCATGTTCCGTTTGCAGAGCCCCTGATGTGCCTAAACAGTAAAAAAAAACCACAAGTGAAATCATTTTGGAACCTAGACCCCCAAGGAACTTACTTAGATGTGCCCCCTCTTTGGAACTAATCTACTGGTTCCTGTTAAGTAAATTAGTAGTGCATGGAGGTGTGGTACAATTTGAAGCAGTCCTTCATACACAGGCCAGGTTTGTCGGGGCAGGTGTCGCATTGATAGATGGTGTCCTTGCGTACTCCTCTTTTGTAGCACACTCGGCACCTTTTTTGCGGCTTACTTTTTCTATCAGTTGGCGGGACCACCCCCGGAAAATGCTGACCTGGTATGATACGAGCACCCTCAGTTCCGGAAGTACTGGGGCCCGCTCCTTCCCTCGTGCCAAATATCAGGGCCTTAACCACTACCTCCTGGAACTGAAGGTACGACGTATCAGTGTGTCATGCACATCGTGACAGCAGGAAAGCGTTGAGCATTGCCATTTGTACGATGTACACGGACAGCTTTTTGTACCACACCTTGGCCTTCCTCAAAGCACTGTACGGTTGGAGGAGTTGATCGGAGAGATCAACGCCCCCCATGTTTTTGTTGTACCCCAGTACACAGTCCGGTTTGCAGACCTGTGTTGAGGTACCCCGTACACTGCTGAGGGCACTGCCATCACCGTGTATGGTGGTCAAGAGAAGGACATCCCTCTTGTCCTTGTACTTGACCACCAGCAGGTGGTCGCTACATTGGGCTTTGCTCTCACCTTTTCTGAGCATCTGCCCAAGTAGCGTCTTCGGGAGGCCTCTCTGAATTTTGCGGACAGTACCGCAGGCTGCGGTACCTCGCGCAGAGAGGGACTTGTAGAGTGGGATGCTGGTATAAAAGTTATCAGTATAGAGGTGATAACCTTTATCCAGCAGTGGGTGCACCAAATCCCACACAATTTTCCCACTCACTCCCAGGATGGAAGGACACTCAGGCGGTTCAATCCTGCTGTCCTTCCCTTCGTACACTCTAAAGCTGTAGGTGTACCCTGAGGTACTCTCACACAGCTTGTAGAGTTTGATTCCGTACCTGGCCCTTTTGCTGGGCAGGTATTGACGGAATCTGAGCCGCCCCTTAAAATGAACCAAGGACTCATCCACACAGATGTCCCTTTTGGGCACGTACACTTCAGCAAACTTTTTGCTGAAGTGTTCGATGACCGGCCGAACTTTGTACAGACGGTCAAAATTGGGGTCATCTCGTGCGGGACACCGTGCATTATCGTTGTAATGCAAAAACTTATGGATGGCCTCAAAACGCGTCCGAACCATGACCATTCGGAACACTGGAGTGTTATATAAAATATCTACACTCCAATATTGCCGAATTTCTGGCTTCTTCACGATCCCCATATGGAGGACCAGGCCCCAAAACTGCATCATTTCAACTGCGTCCACAGGAGACCAGTTAGAAAATGATGAACGGGGGTTTTGCTCCAAAAATTGCCGAGCATACAAATTAGTTTGCTCCACCATGAGGTTAACGAAAGCCTCAGAGAAAAAGACTTTGAAAAAGTCTATTTCTGTGAGGCCGGTGGTGTCAGACTTGATTCCTGATTCTGCCACAAAATCAGGAATCAGTGGCTCGTAATTTTCGGGGGGCGAGGTCCATATGGGGTCCGAAGAGGGTCGCGCTGGTTCATTTTCAGGAGTGGGCGCTGCCTGATCTTCTCTCCTGGGGCGTCTGCGTGGCGGTTCCGCAGGACCCAAGGAGGAAGATGAGGAGGAGGAAGAGGATGAAGAATCTGAAGAGTAAAGGAATGTGGGATCCTCTCCCTCGCTATCAGTGTCGGAGGCAAGGAAAGCATATGCCTCCTCCAATGAATAGCGCTGCTGGGACGAACGGGACATTTTTTGTGTGATTATGGTGCTTGGGTGTAATATTTATTGATAACTGTGTACGTGTGGGGGGGGATAGTGTTTGGTGCAAACTATTCTGAAAGGAAAAAGCTAAAGGGAAAAAAAATACCTGTAAAAGGAAAAGTCTAAAACAGCAGGCCCTAGCTCTGATAAGTGAACTGCGTCACTTATCAAAGTTCGGCGGCTGCTGGGTGTGTGAACGGGGATGTGTAAAAAAAAAAAAAAAAATGAAAGGCACGGGTTCAGACGCAGCGGCGGGGTGCGTGGACGGGGATGTGGCAAAAAAAAAAAAGAAATGAAAGGCACGGGTTCAGACGCAGCGGCGGGGTGCGTGGACGGGGATGTGGGAAAAAAAAAAAAAGAAATGAAAGGCACGGGTTCAGACGCAGCGGCGGAGTGCGTGGACGGGGATGTGGGAAAAAAAAAGAAATGAAAGGCACGGGTTCAGACGCAGCGGCGGAGTGCGTGGACGGGGATGTGGGAAAAAAAAAAAAGAAATGAAAGGTACGGGTTCAGACGCAGCGGTGGGGTGCGTGGACGGGGATGTGGGAAAAAAAAAAAGAAATGAAAGGCACGGGTTCAGACGCAGCGGCGGGGTGCGTGGACGGGGATGTGGGAAAAAAAAAAGAAATGAAAGGCACGGGTTCAGACGCAGCGGCGGGGTGCGTGGACGGGGATGTGGGAAAAAAAAAAAGAAATGAAAGGCACGGGTTCAGACGCAGCGGCGGAGTGCGTGGACGGGGATGTGGGAAAAAAAAAAGAAATGAAAGGCACGGGTTCAGACGCAGCGGCGGGGTGCGTGGACGGGGATGTGGGAAAAAAAAAAAAGAAATGAAAGGCACGGGTTCAGACGCAGCGGCGGGGTGCGTGGACGGGGATGTGGGAAAAAAAAAAAAAGAAATGAAAGGCACGGGTTCAGACGCAGCGGCGGAGTGCGTGGACGGGGATGTGGGAAAAAAAAAAAGAAATGAAAGGCACGGGTTCAGACGCAGCGGCGGGGTGCGTGGACGGGGATGTGGAAAAAAAAAAAAAGAAATGAAAGGCACGGGTTCAGACGCAGCGGCGGGGTGCGTGGATGGGGATGTGGGAAAAAAAAAAAAGAAATGAAAGGCACGGGTTCAGACGCAGCGGCGGAGTGCGTGGACGGGGATGTGGGAAAGAAAAGCGAGCACGAGTGTTGATCGGTGAACTGCGTCACCAATCAACGCTCGGCGGCTGCTATATTTGGGCACGGACGGACGCGTCGCAAAGTGGGGGTGGAGGGGGAAGGGGAAGGAGGGGAGGGGTAAGGGGGGGGTGAAGTAAGATCGGGCCGGGATCGGGGATGAACACTTACGGTTGTAGTCTCTCTTCTTTCTTCTGTCTTCTTTCTTCTGTCTTCTTTCTTTAGCAAGAATTGTGGTGTCACAGGCTACTGTGGCACCACAAGTCTCAGCACAGGAGGGGATCTGTCAGCGTGACCGCTCTTCAGGAATCCTCACCAAGTGTGAGGATTCCTGAAGAGCAGTCAGACAGGTCAGGGACAGGTGAGACAGGTCACAGAGCGGTCACACCGCTGCTGTGACCTGTCATTGGTGGGATCGAATGATCACATCGATCCCACCAATCAGAGGTGGCCCTGGTGACGCCGGTGTCGCTAGGCATCAGCCTATGATCGGAGCTCACAGCTCCGATCATAGGCAGGTCACCGGCAGGTCACCAGCAAGTGACCGGCAGGTGACCGAGAGGTCACCGGCAGGTCACCATCAGGGCACAGCGCGGGCACACCGCTGCTGTGCCCTGATTGGCAGAGCTGCAGGAGGTGGTGGGGGAGGTGGCAGGCAGATGAGGCTGGATTTCCAAGCAGGGCACAGCGCGGTAACACCGCCGCTGTGCCCTGCGATCGGCGCGATCGACGGCGATCGATGTGATCGTCGATCGCGCCGATCCGGCGGGACTGTTCCTGATTGGCGCGATCGACGATCACATCGATCGCGCCAATCACAGCTGCAGGATCCGGAGCCTTCCTCAGCTGCCCTGCGGCTCCGGATCAGGCACTTTCAGGCAGGGCGCAGCGCGGTAACACCACCGCTATGCCCTGCGATTGGCGCGATCGATGTGATCGTCGATCGCGCCAATCCGGGGGTTTTGGCCGGTGCCTGGGTTGCCAGGCACCGGCCCCAGGATCGAGTACATCGGTACTCGATCCTAGCCTGGAACCTCACTGTTTCAGCCAAGCTGATTGGCTGAAACAATGAGAAAGGCTGTGATTGGCTGTTCAGAATTGAACAGCCAATCACAGCGATCGGGAGGCGGGGGAGGGGACGCCATACCCCAGGATGCCGAGGCCATCTTCCCTGAGGTAAGATGGCGTCGGAATTTTAATGTGATCACCGCGACTTAAGTCGCAGTGTCGCATTAAAGGGCATGACGTACTATCCCGTCCCTGGTCATGGGGGCCCACCCCACCTGGACGGGATAGTACGTCTGATGTCAGAAAGGGGTTAAATAACCAATACATTTTGTTCAACTTCACAATTGTGTTCCACTTGTTGTTGATTCTTCACCAAAAATTTACATTTGGCATCTTTATGTTTGAAACATCATATGTGGGAAAAGCTTGAAAAGTTCCTGGGGGCCGAATACCTTCGCAAGGCATTGTATATAGCATGATACAAATGAATGGAGATAAAGCAGATATGGAGGAAATCTGTAGGAAAAAGAAATCTGCAGCCTGACATAGTGCTGATGTAAGGAAGTGCCCAGGATTGTACAACAGTCCCCCAATTGTTTGCTCATTAAGGGTATGTGCACACATTGCGGATTTGGCTGCGGATCCGCAGCGGATTTGATGCTGCAGATTCGCAGAAGTTTTCCATGCATTCTACAGTACCATGTAAAGGTATGGAAAACAAAATCCGCAGTGCTCATGCTGCGGAAAATACCACTCGGAAACGCTGCGGTTTATTTTCCGCAGCATGTCAAGTCTTTGTGCGGATTCCGCATTGTTTTACACCTGCTCCATAATTGGAATCTGCAGGTGTAAAAATGCATGTGAAAACTGCACAAAAACCGTGGTAAATCCACGATAAATCCGCAGGTTAAACGCCCTGGATATTCTAGATTTTTTAGAATATGCGTGGAAAAATCTGCACACAAATCCGCAACATGTGCACATACCCTAATTGAATTTCGAATCTATATGGCAACAGTTTCGATTACACATTAGTCCTAAACCATGAAAAAATGTAAAGTGGAGTATTTATTTTAACCCATGTACAATTTTTACATTATGGCCACTCCTTGCATCTTGGTATAAATATGTTTTTGGTGCAAACGCTCAGTACAAAGTAGCCCACCTAATTAAAAAATATATATATTTGTCATAATTGTGCAAATCTGTAATTTTCAAGCTTGTATCTAAAATTCTACATCTTGTTTTCCGTTTTAGAATCCAAGAGACATTTTATTTTACACATCCCCCCGCAAAACAAGGCTGAAGACTATTTTAATGGTCACACGATAGAAACGTTTTTTTGAGGATTATTGCCATGAATGCCTAGTAAGTGTTTGTTTAAAATATGTGCTTTAAAATTTTTTAATGTGTAAGCTATTATAAGTAGATCCAAGAGTCGTAAGCTGGTACTATAGATATTAACTATTTGCTTTGTGAGTTTTCAAAATGAACTTTTTGTATGGGAATTAAATGTCCTCTCTGTGTTACTGGTTCTTCCACTGCTTGCAGTATTGATAGGCTACTTGGCCTCTAGTGGTATTGGCCAGACTGTGATTAATTGAGTAAATGTGATGATTTATTGGTTGCAGATATATTTTTCATTTGTGAAGTAGGGCTCTGTTTTCATTTAGAATTTGCTTTTCGTGAAATAAAGTTTTCTCTAAAAATTGTTTTATTGCCCTATCATGGTGAGATTGCCCTTACATGGTGAGATTTTAGAAAGAGTAAAGGCACCAAGTTACTTTTTAATATAATGTTCAAATTGTAGATATAGGGTGAAACTGGGCCACTCTTAAATGGTAGTACACAATGTCTAATCTTGGACCCTCCAGCATTTCTTTGGAGCTGGTTCAACATTTCTGTTCATGAACATGGGATACAGTATTTTTCCGGATAATATAAGAATACATTTTAACTATTGCCAATTGAATAATAAAAGTCTAAACTTTAGGGGAAAAGTAAAATCTAGGATGTCTTCAGGTGTACTTTGAAGCATTTTGGAGCCGTCTTGCACCTGGACCAGGTTGAGACTGCTACCTCCACACTCTAAAACCAAGCACTAGCTGAAGGCGAGGCAACTAGTGAGCATGTGCTCTGAATGCTTGGTGCCGGTGGGGGTCGCCAACAACACTTTGTCTGTGCCAGGGTATTTAGAAACATTATGAATGCTGTGAACTGGACCTTCACCCTGGGTAAGCCTAGCTTTATCTACTGCCAAGAATGTCAATACAATTCTGACATTTTTAGCATTATTAAATGGGTTGGCAATTCCTTTTTATTGATGATCTGGCCTTAGGATAAGCCATCTATCTCTGATCAGTGGGGGGTGCATTACCCGGCACCTCTGCCAATCAGGTGGTGGTGGCCTGAAGTTCTTGTCGGATGCTGCACAGTAGTAGTAGCAGCAGTAGTACAGAAATGATTCTATAGCGTCTGTGACCAAGTTCTACAAATCAACCCCTGCTTTCAAATGAATAAATGGTGGATCTCTGTTACCCTTCCATGGCCAGTATAGTTTTGACAAAGCTTTTGTGTACCATAAAACTTCTGGCCTCTGTGGGTGCTGGTAACATCGCCCCCTTCGATCAGATATTGATGGCCTATCCAAAGAGGAAGCCATTAATTAAAATGTAGTGATCAACCTCTTTCAGTAATAGTCACAGGGTAAAATTTCAGTAGAAGCCTAAAAGTATCCAAAAATTGTAATGATTTACATTTCTTGGTTTCAACTTAAAGAAATGATATTGCAGTGGTTTACAATTTACTGAATTATAGTATTTTATTGTTTTCAGCTGTATGATGCATTAATTAATGTGTGCATTCATTATTCTGTTAATTAAGGGTCACTTCATTAAATTTGTTCTGTTATTTTAAGTGCTGACATTTGACATTTCGTTTTGATTCCAGTCATTTAAATGAGAATACAAAGAATGCTTTTATGTGCATTGAGACCACACTTTGCAGTTCCAAATGTAATTAATTTTTTTGAGTGTTCTTTAGCGATATTTTGTTAACTCTCATAATGGATTGCTGTGTATTTATTTAGCATTTCACATGTTTTTTAATCTCCCTACAAATTTGTGCACTCTGGTTCTTTTTTGTTGCGCAGAATTTGCAACTCAAGCAAAAGAACAGTTTGCATTGCATCATTAAAGGAAATGTGTCATCAGAAGTTACTGTTTACTTCTGGAGCGGACAGAGATAGAAAAGGGTCCCTGTTCAAGAACAATATGTGAGCCATTTGTAGTCCAATAACTCAACATAATACAGAATTCCTCCTGTTTTGGAGGTGGATGTGGCTTATACCTCTTAGGCCCCTGTGTAACTGTATAGGTTGCACCAATGCTATGCTCACCCCTGGTTTAAATTAAGTTTTTATATTAAATATACTTTTTATAAACTTTAGAAAAAAAAAAGTAGAAACCTTGCTGTTTTCACACTCACTACTGGGGATTCTTACTTCCTGTTCTTTCTGTAAATCCACATGTAAATTAGTAATGATGGACTCAGACCCTATCTGTAGTTTTGAAGCAGTCAGTTGATTCATGCTGCACAAACCACAGGCAGCATGAATCAGAGCCTGGCTGCATGATTGCTTCCCGGTATGATTTTCTCCAATACACAATACAGAGAAAGCATAGTTTAGAGATCTGTTCAGTCACCATAGGGAGTGATGTGACTAGTGCAGCACCGCACTCAGCTGGCTTCTCCAGGTGATTGACAGACCTGTCCTTATGTGCGTACATGGTAGAAACCTATCAATCAAGTAGAGTGGTGCAAGGAGAAGCTGCTAAGGGGCCGCATCAGACTAGTCTCAACTCTTCCTGTGGTCCGGTTGAATCTTTAAGCTATATTTTCTATGAAACACAGGAGTGTTTCAAAGAAAAAATATTTAAAAAAAATAGACTGACAGGTTCTTTAAAAAAAACAAAAAACACATTAAATATATAATTTCATAAAGTAATATAAAAGACCCCAACACACCAATACTGGCTGCAGCATGTAATATTAAACCAACTAAAACTAAGCACATAATGTAGTGGTTTATCGCATTGCAGGCTGCCAAACACCATGTTTGTCTGTTATTAACATGCATGAATATGGGAATAACCTCAACACTCTGCTCTCTATGTCTCCACTAGCTGAAGCCAAAGCTGAAATTCCACATAATACATTGCGCTCCTTTTCTTGTCCACTGGTGGCCAGTTACCATCAGTGGACGCAGGACACAGGAGCAGTGGGAGATTAATTTCACCTTGAGATAAGTGAATATCCCAAAATTAATTTTGGGTTCTAATTGTCTGGATCATTTGAAAAATCTAATTTGGAATGAATTAATTTTGCACAAATCAGAAGTGTTTCTAAGTTTCCTATTGGCCTGAAAAGATGTGTATGATACTCTGAAGGGTAAAATACTGTATCCAAAGCCCTTCTAAGGCCGGCTTCACACTTGCGAGTTTTACGGACGTAAGAGCGCAGAAACTACGTCCGTAAAACTCGCAAAAAATACGGCACAATTATTCTCTATGCCCCTGCTCCTATCTGCCGTATTTTACTGATCAGTATTATACGGCTTTCTACGGCCGTACAAAATCGCAACATGCTGCGTTTGTCACCGTACTGCGCAAGAAATACGCCAATGAAAGTCTATGGAAGCGTGAAAAATACGGATTTCACACGGACAAGCAGTGTGACTTGCGAGAAATACGCAGCGGTGTTAGAGAGAAAAGCCGGTAATTCAGTGCGGTGTACAGTAAAATCACACTGACAGCTTACAGTCCAATAGGTAGAATAAATGTGTACACATAGAATAGGTATATATATATATATATATGTCAGTGAGACACATATACAGTGGGGCAAAAAAGTATTTAGTCAGTCAGCAATAGTGCAAGTTCCACCACTTAAAAAGATGAGAGGCGTCTGTAATTTACATCATAGGTAGACTTCAACTATGGGAGACAAACTGAGAAAAAAAAATCCAGAAAATCACATTGTCTGTTTTTTTAACATTTTATTTGCATATTATGGTGGAAAATAAGTATTTGGTCAGAAACAAAATTTCATCTCAATACTTTGTAATATATCCTTTGTTGGCAATGACAGAGGTCAAACGTTTTCTGTAAGTCTTCACAAGGTTGCCACACACTGTTGTTGGTATGTTGGCCCATTCCTCCATGCAGATCTCCTCTAGAGCAGTGATGTTTTTGGCTTTTCGCTTGGCAACACGGACTTTCAACTCCCTCCAAAGGTTTTCTATAGGGTTGAGATCTGGAGACTGGCTAGGCCACTCCAGGACCTTGAAATGCTTCTTACGAAGCCACTCCTTCGTTGCCCTGGCGGTGTGCTTTGGATCAGTGTCATGTTGAAAGACCCAGCCACGTTTCATCTTCAATGCCCTTGCTGATGGAAGGAGGTTTGCACTCAAAATCTCACGATACATGGCCCCATTCATTCTTTCATGTACCCGGATCAGTCGTCCTAGCCCCTTTGCAGAGAAACAGCCCCAAAGCATGATGTTTCCACCACCATGCTTTACAGTAGGTATGGTGTTTGATGGATGCAACTCAGTATTCTTTTTCCTCCAAACACGACAAGTTGTGTTTCTACCAAACATTTCCAGTTTGGTTTCATCAGACCATAGGACATTCTCCCAAAACTCCTCTGGATCATCCAAATGCTCTCTAGCAAACTTCAGACGGGCCCGGACATGTACTGGCTTAAGCAGTGGGACACGTCTGGCACTGCAGGATCTGAGTCTATCGTGGCGTAGTGTGTTACTTATGGTAGGCCTTGTTACATTGGTCCCAGCTCTCTGCAATTCATTCACTAGGTCCCCCCGCGTGGTTCTGGGATTTTTGCTCACCGTTCTTGTGATCATTCTGACCCCACGGGGTGGGATTTTGCGTGGAGCCCCAGATCGAGGGAGATTATCAGTGGTCTTGTATGTCTTCCATTTTCTAATTATTGCTCCCACTGTTGATTTCTTCACTCCAAGCTGGTTGGCTATTGCAGATTCAGTCTTCCCAGCCTGGTGCAGGGCTACAATTTTGTTTCTGGTGTCCTTTAACAGCTCTTTGGTCTTCACCATAGTGGAGTTTGGAGTCAGACTGTTTGAGGGTGTGCACAGGTGTCTTTTTATACTGATAACAAGTTTAAACAGGTGCCATTACTACAGGTAATGAGTGGAGGAAAGAGGAGACTCTTAAAGAAGAAGTTACAGGTCTGTGAGAGCCAGAAATCTTGATTGTTTGTTTCTGACCAAATACTTATTTTCCACCATAATATGCAAAAAAAATGATAAAAAAAACAGACAATGTGATTTTCTGGATTTTTTTTTCTCAGTTTGTCTCCCATAGTTGAGGTCTACCTATGATGTAAATTACAGACGCCTCTCATCTTTTTAAGTGGTGGAACTTGCACTATTGCTGACTGACAATACTTTTTTGCCCCACTGTATGTATATATATTAATATTTATTCCAGCGCTATACAGCTTGAAAGCCGGTAATTCAATTACCAGCTTTTTCTTTCTCCTTCCTAAAACCCGACATGATTTGAGACATGGTTTACATACAGTAAACCATGTCTTCTCTCCATTTTTTTTGCAGATTCCACACTACTAATGTCAGTAGTGTGTATCTGCAAAATTTGGCCGTTCTAGCTCTTAAAGTAAAGGGTTAAATGGCGGAAAAAATTGGCGTGGGCTCCCGCGCAATTTTCTCCGCCAGAGTAGTAAAGCCAGTGACTGAGGGCAGATATTAATAGCCTGGAGAGGGTCCATGGTTATTGGCCCCCCCCTGGCTAAAAATATCTGCCCCCAGCCACCCCAGAAAAGGCACATCTGGAAGATGCGCCTATTCTGGCACTTGGCCACTCTCTTCCCATTCCCGTGTAGCGGTGGGATATGGGGTAATGAAGGGTTAATGCCACCTTGCTATTGTAAGGTGACATTAAGCCAAATTAATAATGGAGAGGCGTCAATTATGACACCTATCCATTATTAATCCAATTGAATGAAAGGGTTAAATAAAACACAAACACATTATTTAAAATTATTTTAATGAAATAAAAACAATGGTTGTTGGAGTATTTTATTCTACGCCCAATCCAATCACTGAAGACCCTCGTTCTGTGAAAGAAAAAACATAATAAACCAACAATATACTTACCCTCCGCAGATCTGTAACGTCCAACGATGTAAATCCTTCTGAAGGGGTTAAAACATTTTGCAGCAAGGAGCTTTGCTAATGCAGGCTGCTCCTCGCTGCAAAACCCCGGGGAATGAGTCTAAATATAGATCAATGAGCTATATTTAGCTTCATTTGCGGTGAGGCGCCCTCTGCTGGATGTTCATAGATCGTGGGAAATTTCCTAGAAAGCTCCCAGGCTTTCTAGGCAAGTTCCCACGATCTATAAACAGCCAGCAGAGGGCGCCTCACCGCAAATGAAGCTAAATATAGCTCATTGATCTATATTTAGACTCATTCCCCGGGGTTTTGCAGCGAGGAGCAGCCTGCATTAGCAAAGCTCCTTGCTGCAAAATGTTTTAACCCCTTCAGAAGGATTTACATCGTTGGACGTTACAGATCTGCGGAGGGTAAGTATATTGTTGGTTTATTATGTTTTTTCTTTCACAGAACGAGGGTCTTCAGTGATTGGATTGGGCGTAGAATAAAATACTCCAACAACCATTGTTTTTATTTCATTAAAATAATTTTAAATAATGTGTTTGTGTTTTATTTAACCCTTTCATTCAATTGGATTAATAATGGATAGGTGTCATAATTGACGCCTCTTCATTATTAATTTGGCTTAATGTCACCTTACAATAGCAAGGTGGCATTAACCCTTCATTACCCCATATCCCACCACTACACGGGAATGGGAAGAGAGTGGCCAAGTGCCAGAATAGGCGCATCTTCCAGATGTGCCTTTTCTGGGGTGGCTGGGGGCAGATATTTTTAGCCAGGGGGGGGCCAATAACCATGGACCCTCTCCAGGCTATTAATATCTGCCCTCAGTCACTGGCTTTACTACTCTGGCGGAGAAAATTGCGCGGGAGCCCACGCCAATTTTTTCCGCCATTTAACCCTTTATTTTAAGAGCTAGAACGGCCAAATTTTGCAGATACACACTACTGACATTAGTAGTGTGGAATCTGCAAAAAAAATGGAGAGAAGACATGGTTTACTGTATGTAAACCATGTCTCAAATCATGTCGGGTTTTAAGAAGGAGAAAGAAAAAGCCGGTAATTGAATTACCGGCTTTCAAGCTGTATAGCGCTGGAATAAATATTAATATATATACATATATGTGTCTAATGACATATATATATATATATATATATATATATATATATAGACAGTATATATATATATTTTTTTCTTTTTGGCACACATGGATCACTTCTATAGCGGTATGTTGGTTTTGCAAGCCTGCGAGAAAACCACGCAGTACGGATGCCATACGGATTACATACGGAGGATGCCATGCGCAAAAAACGCTGACACACCCTGCCTACGGAGGAGCTACGGACCACTATTTTCGGGACATTTCAGCGTATTACGGCCGTAATATACGGACCGTATTTTCATACGCTGAGTGTGAAGCCGGCCTAACTCTTAAGTGCAAACACGCCCTTAGAAATGTCTGAGTGGCTCCATATATACTGTGTCTATGTATATACCATAAATAAATATAACATTTTGGTTAAAAAAAACACCAAATGTAGGCAATGGACAACTATGGCCTTCATCTGTTACTACTGGCCAGACAGCTCATGCTTCCACTTATTTTCTAACATTCTTTATTGGTAAATGATCTGGTTGCCCATTACCCCTTTTTGTTTTATCAGACATTTTTAAATGAGGCACTGATGAGCTTGTGCTGGTTATTGATAGAGATGAGTGACCTACCGTAATTTGAAGTGAATCACATTCACCTTAAATTTCAGAAAAAAATGCAATTCATATCCAACTGGGAAACCATTTTGCCGGATTCTGTAGGGACCAAAAGTGGTAAACCCTGCATAATAATATGCACCTTTCTACAGCCTTAATCCCTATAGTTCAGTCTTCTCTTCAGACATCTTGTCCCTTTCTCTCGTCCAGTTTTCCAGTGGCAATAGCATTTACTAGACCTTGCAATATCATAACATCTCAAGGCATTAGATATCTGGAATATATGAGATTGAAATGTGCAACTTTCTTAGTTTTTTTGTCCAAGATTACGCGCTGTCTTTTTAGAATTAACCCATTCACGAAATGGCCATACATGTACGACGCATGTCAGGTCTCTCCCTTTGATGTGGGTTTTGGCGCTGAGCCCACATCTTTCCTGGTCATGTCAGCTGATTTCATGTGGAATCACGATCCACCCACAGCTTTTAACCTGTTAAATGCCGGTGTCAATCTCTGACAGCAGCATTTAATGTGATCGCGCCAGAAGTGCATCACTAATCCCGCCCAACGGCGCCCATGTCACATGACTGTGGGTCACCGATGGGTTGGCATGACCACCTGAGGTCTACAGCAGACCCCTGTGGTTGTCATTTCCAATTGCTATGAGCGCCGCCCAACAGTCAGCGCGCATAGCGAATGAGCATTTCTGCTACAGAGAGCAAGGATGCAGCCCTGCTCTATATAGCACAAATGATCTGATGATCACAGCTTCTAGTCTCCCATGGAGACTATTGAAGCAAGTGAAAAGTAAGAAAAAATGTTTATAAAAAAATAAAAGTTTAGATCACCCCCATTCGCCTCATTAAAAAAACAATAAAAAATAAATAAAAAATATACATATCTGGTATCGCTGTGTTTAGAATTGCCTGATCTATCAATATATAAAAAAAATAATTAATCTGATTGGTAAACAGCATAGTGAGAAAAAAGTCAAAACGCCAGAATTTTTTTTCTCATCGCAACATTGCATTAAAATGCAATAACGGGCGATCAAAAGATCATATCCACACCAAAATGGTCTCAATAAAAATTTCAGCTCGGCTCGCAAAAACAAATCTCTCGTTCAGCTACAGAACACGAAAAATAAAGTCGCTAAGGGTCTCGGAAAATGACACAATTTTTTTTGTTTTTTTTTAGCAAACTGGATTTTTTTCACCACTTAAATGAAAAAGAACCAACATGTTTGGTATCTACAAACTTGTAATGACCTGGAT
Source organism: Ranitomeya imitator (assembly GCF_032444005.1). Lineage (NCBI taxonomy): Eukaryota > Metazoa > Chordata > Amphibia > Anura > Dendrobatidae > Ranitomeya > Ranitomeya imitator. The sequence continues at coordinate 108,212,831 of NC_091287.1, read as the reverse complement.
AATCATAATTGCAGGTCAGTTTTAGCATTTCGTGAACATGGTAACAAAATAAAACAGTTGTGGGATTGCACTTTTTTTGCAATTTCACCGCTCTTGGATTTTTTTCCCGTTTTCCAGCACATGATATAGTAAAACCAATGGTGTTGTTCAAAAGTACAACTTGTCCCACAAAAAACAAACCTCACATGGCCATATTCACGGAAAAATAGAAAAGTTACGTCTCTGGAAAGAAGGGGAGCAAAAAAAAAGAAACATAAAAATGAAAATGGGCTGCAACATGAAGGGGTTAAATAAATAAATTTTGAGTTTTTATCTTATGTTGCTGAGCCAGGTTTGTGGAATTTTCATGTTATCACATGTGTCATTGACTAGGCCTTATGCTACATCATGACATGTGTCACAGCTTACCCTAGATGGTGCTCGATGGTTGCCGAATATGCCAGAAGAAAAATCTGGACTGGACCAGAGATAGCAGCACTTGAGGACCCCAGAGAGTTGAGTATTAGTTTTGTTCCCCATGTTGAATGAATCTACCATATTTAATTTAGGTAGAGTCACTCATGACTAGATTTAAGTGGTCACTCCTCACTATGTTGGCAGAGACTAACTTACAGTTAACGATGGTGTATAAATACTACTTTCCTTAATAAAAAACAAAAAAGAAAATCAACATTGGGTGCGGCAGTCACAGACACTGCACAGATGCAACAAAATGAGTGCCATGCTGAATTGGCTGTTCACTTGGATATAGAGCATTAAATCACAGACACAGTATGATTGTGAATTGTAGCTCTGACCGCTCGATCTCTTCTTGTCTAAGGTTGTGTCAATGACAACCATCTCTCTGCCTCACACTATTAATTTCTTGTAATTAAATTTGCTTCTCCTCACACACTATCTCCCTGTACCATGTCTCTCGGACTGAGCTCAGAGGTACAATCTCTTATTCCTTTCCATACAAAAAGTCAGCAGCTTCTCCTTCTTGGACTTTTGTAGTGGCTACAAGTTATCAGTGTTTACTGACTAACATTCCCTCATAATTGACTGGTGGTTGCCTGCAAGGCATTAAGGGGAGCGCAACCATGCCATGTCCCAGGTCTCGTGATCCCCCTTCTCTGTCTTTTGCTATCTGTAACAAGGAAGTGACCATTTTTTATTGACTTACTATTCTTCATAAAAAAAATATTGTTTTTTATCAAGAGTATTCGATAGTGGTTCGACTTTATTTCTTAAAAATTGAATGCCCACTCGAGCTCTGTGATGTTAAAATCAAACTATTTTTTTTACTATATTTTTCCCCTTCACACCTTCAAAAATGTAAGTGCTTATAGTGTTGGACCAAAACCTATCATTACGCCTTGCTAACTTCTAAATAAAACCTTGAAGCCCGGAAGCTGTAAGAACTTGCAGTGTTTATTTTGAACTTTGAGAGCACAGATAAAATTCTAAAACCTTGACAATATTTTGAAATGTTAACAAGATAAGTTTGTTTTGTTACTTTCTTGAAATACATGCATACATTTTCAAAGGACACTATCTTGCCCAAATTAACAGAATGTCCTCTTTTAACTTGTAGATTTACAATGTAAGTCATACCAAGTGTTAAGACATGCAGCAATCAAATAGATAGTAATGCAATGTCTTATCAGCAAAAATCGGCAGTCAATTGGATTTCACATGCCATTATAGACCTTGATTTGTGCACTGGTTCGCAGTCTCGCTGGGACTGAAAAAGGTCTTTCCCAAACTGTTTCCACAAAGTTGGAAACATACAATTGTCTAAAATGTCTTGGCATCTTGAAGCATTAAGATTTGCCTTTACTGGAACTAGTCCAGCCCCCGAAAAACAACTCCACAGCATTATCCCTCCTTCACTGTACTTTGCAGTTTTAACAATGCAGCCAGGCAGGTAATATTCTCTGCATCAGGAACGGACACAGAGAGAAGAGGGCCCTTGTGCACAAACAATATATGGGCTGTTTGTAGTCCAAAAGATTATCATAATGCATAGTTCCACCTGCTCTCTTACCTCCTGGACTGGTTGAAAATTTGGCATTCACCAAACCAACACTCATCTATCAGACTGCCAGATAGAGAAGCTTCATTCATCACTCCACACAACACATTTCTATATTTTTGCATTGTGCTTGATAATGTATAAGGTTTGCTGCTTGGCCATGGATCTCACGGCGCAGTTTTTATGCTGATAATGGTTTTGCAATCGGCAGTTATTGAGTCAGTGGAGCGTTAGTGACGTTTGTTCTCTATGCGCCACTGCTCTGTAACTTTACTTGGTAGATACATCTTGGCTGATTTGCTTTGCTTAATAAACACTTCCATTTTTCAATAACACCTCTCAGGGTAGATCGTGGAATATTTAGGAACAAACAGATTTAACATATTGTTTCAAACTGTGACAGTTATTTCTTCAGTTCTCCATTAATGGATGGTATTTCTTAGGAAGCAGACCGATCCTTTTAAGGCACTATGTAAAGTCTTGCAATGTCAGATAAGTATTATAACTTAGAAAGCAAATAAACAAATTGGAATGCAACAAGAACCACATAGTCTACGATACTTCTACATCACAGACTGTAGGTTGGAAATATTTAGCTGGTAAGGACATCTGTAAATGTTGCCCAATTCTTACTCAGAAGTACTATCCAGACTTGTTTTTCAGTTGAAGTTACCAACTTGTGCTTATGTCACTAACAGTAATAAAAGAACTGAATAATTACAATTTTAGGAAATAAAAATCAATCATTATCATATAATATAAAGTTATGCAGTTTTCTAATATAGATTCTACATCAGTTTATAGAGTTATTTTCCTTATTCTCTGAATGCTACCATCCGCCAGAAATCTTGATTGTTTACTTCCAGGGAAAATGTGTCCAGTTATGCGATGGACTCACAGATCATTTGTTTTATAGTTACAGTTATGTTATATCCATTACTAAGACATTGTTATTCCCACCCCAGTCTTTCATGGATGAAAAGGGAATAACTCCAACCACAGGAGATTGGGCTACCAAACCAGCAAAGAGTGGTAGAGCTATCCTGTTTCCAAAACTCCAATGAAAATGAATGGGCGCTATGGAGATGTCATGGCACAGCCACTCTCAACTGCTTCCGTAGCCCTTCTTCTTCCGTGGCTGGCACATGAGTGGAGCTAATCTAGTCTCACTCATGAGAGGCTATGATGGGAATAAGTGATTCTTTAGCCCTTTACTTACATAGGATGTACTGTTACTATTAAGTTCTATTTTGTGTTCTGATGTTTGGAGTGGATTTATGAGCGGTTTAACCACTTAAAGAGTATGGAATGTCAGAAAATGACATTATTTAAATCAAATTCTTGTGTAACATGTATTTTTTTCATAGGACAATCTTTATTAAAAATAGTTTTCTTGCACTTTTTTGACTGGCTACTTTGGGTACTTTAGACCCCTATTCCCTGTAATTTCAGGAAGAGTTTTCAGCAGGCTCTTTATTATCAGAGGCAGGATTGCAGTGACATGTCACACCTCTATACACACCTGGTGACATAGGACCCGTAGTTTTCTATAGGAGATGTCCCAGATGACCCTGCTTCCCCTCCATTCACAGTGACCTCTGCACAAACTCATTAAATGATTTAATACAAAAGATACGGTCTGAGTCTGCTCTTTGCTTCTGATGTACATGTGGATTTCCTGAAAGAAGTCAAAATGTAAAAAAAGCCCCAGTGGCCAGTCTGAGAATTTGCTAGACTTTAAAGGGAACCTGTCACCCCCAAAATCGATGGTGAGGTAAGCTCACGTCATCAGGGGCTTATCTACAGCATTCTGTAATGCTGTAGATAAGCCGCCGATGTTACCTGAAAGAGGAGAAAAAGACGTTAGATTATACTCAACCAGGGGCGGTCCCTCTCCGATGGGTGTCTCAGGTCCGCTCCGGCGCCTTCCATCTTCATTCCCTGTTGAGGGCAGAGCAAAGTACTGCAGTGCCCAGGCGCCGGGCCTCTCTGACCTTTCTGGCACCTGCGCACTGCAGTACTTTCCTCTGTCCTCAACAGGGCAGACAAAGTACGCCTGCGCCAGAGCCGCGGCGTGAAGACAAGAAGAGGACGTCATGGAATGAAGATGGGAGGCGCCGGAGCGGACCTGAGACACCCATTTGACCAGACCGCAGCGGGACCGCCCCTGGGTGAGTATAATCTAACCTCTTTTTCTCCTATTTCAGGTAACATCGGCGGCTTATCTACAGCATTACAGAATGCTGTAGATAAGCCCCTGATGACGGTGAGCTTACCTCACCATCGATTTTGGGGGCGACAGGTTCCCTTTAAAATTTTATTTTGAACAAACATTGTGATATGGAGAGAAAAAATTGAAAGACAAAATTAACACAAAAATCTGATTTAAAGAATAGGTTATTTTCTGCTGATACATTCCCTTTAAATGCCGCTCTCAATGTTTTATGTCACCAAATGGGTGTGCAGTTAATGTGTAGTGCTCATTAATGGCAATCCAACTAAAAAAGTGTCTATTATGGCTGCCTGGATAGATTGTAGTCAGAGAGTAATTGGACTGCAGAAACTGTTCGAGTGACTGCAGCTGCTAATAGACTGCTAAAGTACTTTGAAAAAATAAATTTGTATGTGAGTGAATAATGTACTTCATATTGTACATAAAAACACTTCATGTGAGGATACACAGGTCAATATTCTTCAGGCAAGATTGGCGTAAAGCGCTGCCCACACAGGTCAAAGAAAACATAGCATAATGAATAGTAAAAAGAGAATATGTTCAAACATCTATACATTTATTTTTTGTAAAGTGCTTATATGTTGGTTGTTGTGAACATTTTTAATATACGGTAAATTCACCAAATACTGCATGCATAAATATATTTACAACAAAAGAAGTTAGTGCTTAAAGCTGATGTGTTGGAAGCATAGAGAATGGGCAAGTGTAAGCATCTGAGCAACTTAGTAGGCATTTTAGGTGTCAGTAGTGTGCAGTGGACAATGTAGGCATAAAAATGGGAGAGAAAGGCAAGGTGCACCCTAGTGAAATGCTGCTGGACAGTTTCTATACAGTAAAGTGCATATATGGACTTTTCTTCTGAGGTATGCAAGTGGTTATAGTATGTATATGCGGTCAGCTGCAAACAAATCTTTCCAAGGTCTCCTTAGCATGGCCGTGGGATCACCAGATACCGGTTGGCAGCGCCTAAAGAAATCTCCGCCTTTTGTTCTGTTCCTTTTATACAGTGATTGGTACTTAAAAGGGTTGTCCCAAGAATAAAGTTAGTTTTAATCAACATTTTAATCAATAGATCTTTGTTTTAGATCAATTTGTTTCACAAATGGATGTGTTTACATGGGATGTTCCTGATTATGTCTTTTGAGGTAAAACATTGCTTAAAAACGGACAGGGAAATATTTTATCTAACAGAAAGCAGAAGCTGTGATCCCATGCTTTCCTGTCTGTATTCTCTTTTGCTTCCATCCCGGCTCAGGAGATGTGATATGATCAGACCATGTTCCTGCACGGTCAGACACAGCCATTACACAGCACACAGCAGGGACACATTTATAAAATTATCTCGGCACAGGAACATTTTATTTAAACACATCCAATTGTGGAAATTAATATTATTCCAAGATCTATTGATTAAAATGTACTCTGTTTGTGGGACAATCCCTTTAACAAAGTGGTCCTAGGAAAGACAGCTATTAACAGGGTCAAAGTAATCCAAAGCTCATTGATGTGCATGGAGAGTGTATCTTAACCCCTCTGATCCCACAGATAAGTTGCTGCAGTTAAAGTTTGCTGCAATAGAAAAGTGTCACAACATACAGTTCATCGTAATTTGTTGCAGATAACTGAATGCCAATGATGAACCCTGCCCAATAATAAAAGTGCCTTTAATTTGCAAGTGAACATCAAAAGTGCAAAATAGAGCAAAGGAAAAGGGTATTTTTCTGCAATGAATCATGTTATCGTTTACATCATGTGAACAGCTGGGTGTGAGCACTGCTTCCCTGGGGTAGAGATGGCACCAGAATGTACTCTGGTAACAATCTACTGGAAAATCCATTTCCCATCATGCAGCACTGCAAAAACCCTTTACGAATGGGCTAAGGAATATGACAAACAGTTCAGGATATTGTCTTGATATCCAAAAACAAAAGTTCAACATTTTGTGAAGCATTGATAATCCATTCAAGTCCAACCTAACAATTTACAGAATTTGAAGATCCTCAAACGTCTTTGGTAGCAAATACAACAGGACACCTTCAGAGTTGTTGTGGGGTCAATGCATTGATGGGTTGAAGCTGTTTTGACAGTGCAAAGGTGCCTAAAACAATATTAGGGAGGTATTTATAATGTAATCACTGCATAAAACGAGTTTGTCCATGTTTACTTTAATCCATCTAAAAAAAATTAAACCCGTTTTGGAAATATCTGCAGTTAAAATATGCTATTACCTACTATATATAGAGTTGTGCTCAAAAGTTTACGTACCCCGGCAGACTTTTTGCTTTCTTGTCATTTTTTCAGAGAATATGAATGATAACACCAAGACTTTTTTTTTCACTCATGGTTAGTGGTTGGGTGAAGCCACTTATTGTCAAACTACCTTTTAAATCATAATGACAACCCATAACATCCAAATGACCCTGATCAAAAGTTCACATACACCATTTCTTAATACTGGGTATTACCCCCTCTAACATCAATGACAGCTTGAAGTACTTTGTGGTAGTTGTGGATGAGGTTCTTTATTTTCTCAAATGGTAAAGCTGCCCACTCTTCTTGGCAAAAAGCCTCGAGTTCATGTAGATTCCCGGGCTGTATAGTATGAACTGCGCGCTTGAGATCTCGCCAGAGTGGCTCAATGATGTTGAGGTCAGGAGACTGAGATGGCCACTCCAGAACCTTCACTTTGTTCTGCTATAGCCAATGAAAGGTCGACTTGGCTTTGTGTTTTGGATCGTTGTCATGTTGGAATGTCCAAGTAGGTCCCATTCGCAGCTTCTGGGCTGATGAGTGCAAATTTGCCTCCAGTATTTGCTGATAACGTGCGGCATTCATCTGTCCTTCAACTTTGACCAAGTTTCCTGTGCCTTTGTAGCTCACACATCCCTAAAACATCAGCTATCCACCTCCATGCTTTACAGTAGGAATGGTGTTCCTCTCATTATTGGCCTTGTTAACCTCTCTCCAAATGTAACGTTTATGGTTGTGGGCAAAAGTTTGGTCTCATCACTCAAAATTACCTTGTTCGTGAAGTTTTGAAGCTTGTCTCTGTGCTGTTTTGTGTATTGTAGGCGAGATACTTTGTGGCATTTGCACAGTAATGGCTTTCTTCTGGCGACTCGACCATGCAGCCCATTTTTCTGCAAGTGCCTCCTTATTGCATCTGAAACAGCCACACCGCTAGTTTTCAGAGAGTCCAGTATTTCAGCTGATGTTATTTGTGGGTTTTTCTTTGCATCCCGAACAATTTTCCTGGCAGATGTGGACGACATTTTTGTTGGTCTACCTGACCGTGGTTTTGTTTTTCCAGAGCCCCTGATTTTCCAGTTGTTAATCACAGTTTGAACGCTGCTGACTGGCATTATCAATTCCTTGGATATCTTTTTGTATCCCTTTCCTGTTTTATACAGTTCAACTACCTTTTTCCCGTAGATCCGCTGACAATTATTTTGCTTTCCCTATGACTCCTAATCCAGAATAGTCAGTGGCTGGATGAAATATGCAAGAGTCTGTCTGGATCCCAGAAACTCATTCATCTTTTATGCACACACACTGATTACAAGCAAACAGGTCACAGTTTGTATCAACTTCTCTGCATGTTATCAGGCCAAAATCACCCAGGGTATGTGAACTTTTGATCAGGGTCATTTGGATGATTTGGGTTGTCATTATGATTTAAAAAGAGAAAACACAGTAGTTTGACAATAAATGGCTTCACCTAACCACTAACCATGAGTGGAGAAAAAAATGTTGGTGTTATCATTCATATTCTCTGACAAAAGGCCAAGAAAGCGATAATTCTGCCAGGGTATGTAAACTTTTGAGCACAGCTTTAGCTCTTATGCAGACTAATATATTTCTGTAGTACAGGATACAAACATTGTGCAGTCAGACACTGTATTTGTATGCTTCTCTATTTGTTCTCTACTTATTTGCTAACTGATATTTGGTAGGTTTCCTTAATGTAGAAGTGCCCCTTTTCGTTCTTACCAAGATATAGGAATTGCAAGTCCACTTGAGAAAATTAGAAAACGAAGAGTACAGTGTTACTTATGCACTCTATCATAAAAATCCTTTCTATATTTGGGTACATAGGCTGTTTTTCTCTTTTCATCATAAAAGTGAACTTTAACTACAGTAACAAGGAATGTGCTGAAATACAGCAAAGCAGGGTTTTTATTTGTTTAACCCCTTAACCCTGCTGTTCTGTTGGTCAAAAATGACCGACTTTGAACTTCAATATTCTTTAAAATATTCAAGATGCGGCTCTGAAACCCGTGGCCGACCGACCCATCCTCATTTAATTCAATCAACCACAAGTTTCAGAACCGCATCTTGAACACCCCAAAAAATACCAAAGTTCAAAATAGGTCTCCCCAGACCGAACAGAACAGCAGGGTTAATGACCGCCAATACGTCTTTTAACTGACCTGAGATAAAAGAAAATGGCATCCCCATACAGGTGATAATCCAGCAGCTGTCGGCTGTACACGATAGCTGACAACTTGCTGCATTAGCCACAATCAGTGTTTGCACCGTCCAAATCTGTTTAACCCCTTAGATACTGCTGTCAATAGTGACTACATCATTATAAATGGTTAACAGAGTGTGGGGGCTTCCTCTTTATCCCAATTGGTGCCCTCCGATCATGAGTTTGAGGTCCTGATGTTTGCCATGGCAATTCATGACCAAATAGCGGCCTTAGAGTCTGACGGCTGTTGTAACCTGTTCAGAAGTTAGCAGCATTTAGGTGGTAACAATACACATTTTCATTTCTGTCATGCCACTTTGCATTCATTCCTGATAAGCACCTGAAGGGTTAATAAACTACCTGACAGCAGTTTTCAATATGCCAGGGGGTGCTGTTTTTAAAATGGTATAACTTTTGAAGGTTTCCCAATATATGGGTCCACTAAAGGCACTTTAAACATGGATAGGTTCCTAAAAATATAAATTTTGTAAATTTCCTTGAAAAAATGAAAAATTACTGCTACATTTTTAAAACCTCCTAAAATGCTAACAAAATAAAATAACATTTTACAAATGGTGCTGAAGTAAAGCAGATATGAGGGAATTGTTATTTATTCATGTTTTGCTGTGGTATGACTATCTGGATTAAAGGGATAATCATTCAAAGCTTGAAAATTGCTAATTTTTTTAATTTTCAAATTTCTGATATTTTTTATAAATAAACACAAAACATACCAACCTAAATTTACCATTATCATAAAGTATAATGTGTCACGAAAAAACAATCTCAAAATCACTGGAATTTGTTGAAGTATTCCAGAGTTATTACCACATAAATTGACACTGGTCAGATTTCAAAAATTTGGCTCTGTCACTAAGGGGTTAAAGTGTGAATTGGCACTTGGATGAGAAGCGGGCTCTTCTAATGTAATGACTCACTTTTGTTCTTCTGCATGAAGTATAACATTTCAATATACACTCAAATGTGCCATGGTTCTAAGAAGTGATCAAAGGGCTTGGAATTAGCTGAACTAGATCCAATTTCTTATGTATGTGATAGGAATAAAGTAGACTTCTGGATTATTATTATATGGAATGGATCTACCTGTATGTTGGGACAAATTTGGTACAGGCTTTGGAGGCTGAGGTTAACTGGTAAATGCACTGATGAAGATAAGATTCTCCTGTCCTCTTAGTTTACAGTATACAGACATTCTTTGAGACCTTCTTAGCTCAATGACGTTATTCTGTAAATCCAAATAGAATCTCGGGTTCTCATCTTACACAAATCAGTGCTTGGTCATTAGGTGACAGGATTTTTATTTTAGGATTGTGTGCAGTGTGCACAGTTCTCGGATAATCTTAATTATTCTTGTATGGTTGAAATCTTTGTCATCATCTGTTGAAGGAGGATGAAAGAACTACCTCTGTTAAGAATATGAATGCATAGTCATGGCCAAAATTTGGGGACTGACGCAAATTTTAGTTTTTGCAAAGTTTGCTAATTCAGTGTTGTTGTTTTTTTATTTTTTATCACATGTTTATATGGTTACTGAAGTACAATAATACGCATCTTATAAGTTTGTAACCTTCTATGTACAAATCCATAAATTTTATACAAATACTATTTATATTTACAGTGTAGAACCTTATTTTTCAAGACATGCAGTTTGTTCTGGCATGTTGGATATCAGCTTCTTGGCCAAATCCTGACTGATGGCAACCCACTCTTACCTAATTAGTCCTTGGATTTTATCACAATTTCTGTGTTTGTTCACTCACTTTTTGAGAATTGACCACAGGTTCTCAGTAAGATTGAACCTAGAGCGCTTCCTGGCCATTGATTTAAAATTTCAATGTTTTGTTCATCGATGCACCTAGTTAGCACCTTTGCCTTGTGACATGGTGCTCCAACAAGCTGGAAAAGGCGTTGTTCATCTCCAAATTGCTCCAGAATCATCGGGAGAAGTTAATCTTGGAGGATGTTTAGATACCATTCTTTATTAATGACAGTGTTTTAGGCAAAATTGTGAGTGAGCCCACGTCCTTGGATGAAAAGCATCAAAACACCTAAATGGTGTTGTTGGCATTGCACAGGACTCATAGTAGCACTCAACTTTTCTTCTCCAGCCAATTATTCTTCCAGATGTCTTCAGCAGTCAGAAGGGGACTTCATCAGAGAAAATATCTTTACCCCAATCTTCTCCTGTCCAATCCTTGTATTTTCTACAGAATGACAGTGCATGCTTGATGTGTTTGTGACGCCCGAGAGACCGGGGTACCCAGCACCGGACCAATGGGGTCTGTCTCTTGAGGGGAATGTCACAGGTGGCTTGACCCGGTGCTGTGGCCTCAGGCAATGCACAGTGTAAGGGGTATCGTGAGGGGACAGGCACTTACTTGATCAGCAGCAGGTTCTCCCAGCGGTGATGATCCCAATCCTGGATAGATGGCTATTGTCCAAATGAAAGACTGAGGCACTGAAACGTTTAACCAGTTTACTTTAACATAAAAGGATTTACAACCAGTCCTGTCACCGGCGTCTGTATGGGAACTCTGAGTTACTTTGACCCTGCCGGGGTCTTCGCCTCTTATTGTGCGCAATTTCTGTGTGGCCCTGCTGCTGTATGTGAACTGGCTGCCGGCCCAATCTGTCCCCTCCGGGTCCTGGTTCGACGGGCAACCCGAGTCCTTTTATCGGCTTACCCCCTCCGGGAGTACCGCTGAACTCTGTGTCTGTTGCTGCGTCCAACCCTAGTGAAGCTGATATCACCTCACGTTTTTCCGGTTGCTGTATTATATATAATGAATACAGCCACGGATCCGGTATCCGTCTTTGCGCCTGTTCTGGGTAGTGATTAATGCTACCCGGTTCTCACAATGTCCCTTTTCTCTGTCCCTCTTCTCCTCAGGCTGGTGATTTGGGCCTGGAAACCGTCATAGGGCTGTTAGAAATTCAGCTGTATGACCTCTCACTATCAGCTCCTTAGCCCAACTGCCATTTCTTCTCTCAGACCAGAATGGATTAAGGGGAGTCTCTGGAGCTCCCCCTTCTGGCCGGAGGTGGTAGTGCAGTTTTGCTATCTTAATATTTGTGTTTAGTGTCAGTAACTATTTTTGTGGCAAATACCCCTAGGGGTGCCACATTCCCCCTTAGTTAAGAACAGTACTCCGGGACTGTGGGACGATAACATTTTGAAATAACAATTAATATGTACAGAGTCTTAAAAATGAAAAGTTACAAAAACCACTCAAGGAAACAAAAATAGAGTTCTGTAAAAAGTCACTTCAAATAGCGTCCATTAATACAGTTCTACCCTTGAAGGTACTAGGAAAGGCACTGCACTTTGTGTCCAGGAATTTAGTTCCATTTTTCCAACGGAGTTACCAATAGAAAGTCTAAAGAAAGTTCAAAAAGAGCAAAAAGGAAAGTTCAAAAAGCAGTCTTTCCGGAGCTTTGATTTAGTGCCTCCGGGCTGATAACAAGTTCAAGAATATGCAAGAAGTTCATACAGACAAGTCTCTGTAGGTACTGGGCTTAAACGTTGCAGACTGATAACAATGACTATACTACATTTTCTGTTTAACTATATATGGCATAACATATATACAATTCACATTATGAGCTTTATAGTTGGTAATCTGCATACCTGGCCGGTAATTGGCCCTGGGTACTACGCTGTGATCTACGTAATAGCGGTATCTCTTCATGTGGTGTACTACTGTCTACTGCGGATGTAGTATCTGCCCGCTCTGCTAAAGATAATTCCATGACTATGGAGTTGGCAAGTCCACCGTGAATGAGATTACTCTGATCAGGAATCTGTTCTTCCTGGCCTGGAACCTCCTGTAGTACGGGGTCAGCCTCTTCCTGTCTTGGGACTTCTGGTATTGGGTTCGGTGTTGGGTAAAAGGCCACCATGGGAACCACTACTGCACCATGGTATGTTAGTAGGGTTTTGGGAAAGTCTCCTATACAGGTCTGATACATTTTCTCTTCTTTTTCCTTTACTGGTTGGACCAGTATGGGTTGAATAACTTCTGGTTCTGGCTGGACAACTTCTGGCTCTTTCAATGCTTCCGGACACAATTTAAGATTGTCTCTTGACACTAGTACAGATGTTAAGCCTCCGTTTTTGCTAATGAGACACATTTTAGGATTATCCATTCTTGTTGGTAAAACTGTGTAGGGTACGGCTTCCCACTGATTGTCTAGTTTATTGGTTCGACGATTTCTCTTGAGCACTTGGTCACCCGGTCTTAATGGGGTCGCTAGAGCATTCTGGTTGAAAGTTCGCTCTTGTCTTTCTCTAGTTTGCTGAAGGCTTCTTTCCACACTCTCTTGCACTTGGCGATACTGCTTTTGCCGTATGATATCCCAATTGGAGTCTTGAACTTCTGCGTCTGGTTTCAGAATTCCCATTTCTAGATCGATTGGTAATTGGCCGGGTCTTGCACGCATAAGGTAAGCTGGGGTGCAGTTGGTGGAGCTTACCGGGACATGATTATATAGATCTACCAAGTCAGGCAATTTCTCTGGCCATTGATTCCTTTCTGTCTCAGGTAAAGTCTTTAGTAGGTCTATTATAATATGGTTCATCTTCTCGCATAAGCCGTTTGTTTGTGGATGATAGGCCGTCGTCCGGATCTTTTTGCAACCATACATATTACAGAATTCTCTGAAGATCTCTGATTCAAAGGCTGTACCTTGGTCGGTGAGAACCTGTTCCGGATATCCATGGGGTCTACAAAAGTACGTTTGGAACGCTTTGGCTGCTGTTTTTGCTGTCAGATCTTTTACGGGTACTACTACCAAGAAGCGTGAATAATGGTCCACGATGGTCAAGGCATAGACATAGCCGGACCGGCTTGGTGTCAACTTCACGTGGTCCATGGCTACAAGTTCAAGTGGTTGTTTGGTGATTATGGGCTGCAGTGGTGCTCTTTGGTTCTTTTGATCGTTTCTTCTGAGGTTGCACGGGCCACAATTTCTGCACCACTGTTCGATTGATTTTCTCATCCCGACCCAATAAAATCTTTCTCTTAGAAGTACTTCTAACTTTTTCCAACCGAAGTGACCAGCACCATTATGGTAAGCTTCGAGGACCATCTTGACATCTTGTTTAGGCACGATAATCTGCCAAACCAATTCATGTGTTTTCGGATTGGTGTACCTTCTACAGAGCTTCCCTTGATACAGGAACATTTTGCCTCTCTCTTTCCAGAGTTGATGCGTCTCTTCTGGGGCATCCTCATCGGGATATGCACTTTGCTCAGTCAGCAGTTCCTTCACCAACTTCACAGCCGGATTGCTGTCTTGAGTGTCAGCCCATCTATGGTGTGCTAACGGATTAAAATTCACCTCTTGTTGTTTCTGATAGGTACTTGACTGATGATGTTTTGCCTTGGGATGATGGAAGGCTGGTAGTTCAATTTCTTCAAGCTCCCCCGTTTCTTCTTCTACATCTCTCAAGTGTGGCATCCGGGATAGGGCATCGGCATTTCCATTCTTGCGACCTGCTCGATACTTGATCTTGAAGTTGTAATTAGATAACCGGGCTATCCATCGCTGTTCTAACGCACCTAATTTGGCTGTGTCCAGGTGGGTCAACGGATTGTTGTCAGTATAGACAATAAATTCTGCAGCAGCCAGATAGTGTTTGAAACGTTCAGTCACAGCCCAAACTACTGCCAGTAGTTCCAATTTGAAGGAGCTATAATTTTCTGGATTTCTTTCAGTAGGCCGGAGCTTTCTACTTGCAAAGGCGATGACTTTCTCCCGACCTTCTTGCTTTTGTGACAGCACCGCTCCTAGTCCCACATTACTGGCATCGGTGTAGAGGATGAAAGGTTGATGGTAATCTGGGTATGCCAGAACCTCTTCTCCGGTTAGTGCCTTCTTTAGTTGTTCAAAGGAGTCTTCCCTTTCATCGTTCCACTGAAAAGGAGGGTTTCGGTTTGAAGGTTTCTTCGTCTGCCCTACCAAGGCGTCTTGCAAGGGTGCTGCCAATTTGGTAAATCCTTTTATAAATCTGCGATAGTAACCCACCAATCCCAGGAATTGCCTCACTTCTTTTGCGTTGGTAGGTCTTGGCCAATCCCTTATGGCGCTTATTTTCTCGGGATCCGGTGCTACTCCCTCCGAACTCACGATGTGTCCCAGGTACTGTACCTTTGGCTTGAGAAGGTGACATTTGGATGGCTTGATTTTCATGCCATACCTGGATAAGGCTTCGAACACTTCTGCCAGGTCTATTAAGTGTTGTTCGTAAGTCTTTGAGTAGACGATCACATCATCTAGGTACAGGAGGACGGTCTCGAAGTTCTTGTGTCCGAGGCAGCATTCCATCAGCCGCTGGAAGGTACCGGATGCGTTGCAGAGTCCGAATGGCATGCGATTAAATTCACTTAGACCCATTGGTGTGGTGAATGCTGTCTTTTCCTTATCTCTCTCAGCCACAGGGACTTGCCAATACCCGCTTGTTAAGTCTAAGGTGGAAAAATAATTAGCAGATTTCAAAGCAGTCAAGGACTCTTCTATCCTAGGCAAGGGGTAGGCGTCTTTATGGGTGATGTTATTAATCCGCCGGTAGTCTACGCACATTCTCATGGTTCCGTCCTTTTTTTTGACAAGCACTAGAGGGGCCGCCCAGGGGCTACAGCTGTCTCTTATTACCCCGGCCTGTTTCATTTCCCTCAGCATATCTTTTGCACATTGATAGTGAGCGGGCGGTATGGGTCTATATCTTTCTTTTATTGGGGGATGGTCACCTGTGGGGATTGTGTGTTCTACCCCTTCTATCCGTCCGAAGTCCAATGGGTGTTTACTGAAGACTTGTTCATATTCCGTCACTAGCCTATACACCCCTTGTTTTTGATGGGTAGGTGTTGAATTTATGCCCACGTGTAGCTGTTGGCACCAATCCTCCATTTCTCCATCTGAGCCATTGCCTTCCACCTGACAGGTTGGTTCTAAGGGCTCAATGGTTGTGATGGCATTGTTGTCAACAGTATATAGCTTTGCCATTGTAGCATACCTTGGCAAAGTGACCTCTTCCTCTCCACAGTTCAAAAGTCGTACCGGCACTCGTCCCCGGTGTACCTCGACTATCCCTCGTGCTGTGAGTATAGTGGGCCTGCTGTCGGTGTACACTGGTTCTATTAAGGCTTGATAATCTCGTCCCTTAGTACCAATGGCTGCTCTACACCATACCAGCATTTCTGTTTTTGGTGGGATTACAATAGACGTTGGATCACTTACCCTCACACTGCCGATTTCTCCACCTGCAACTTCTACCTGTTGCCTTAACATCAATACTTTTATTTCCCTTTGGAGAACTCTCTGCTGGCAGGATTGGGCAGTTTCAGCAATTTGCTGTAAGACAGAAATGACTTCGGAAAAGCAGTTCTCTAACACATTCATTCCTATCAATACAGTTGGTTCACAGTTCCGCCGGTCAACATCAACAACAATTATACCCTGTTTCTTCAATTCTACTTTACCAATCTTTATGGTCATCTCCCTGAATCCTAGTTTCGGTACCAACTTACCATTACTGGCCCATATATCTAGTTCAACATCAGAGGGCCCTTTATCAATATCTGCATCAGCCCAGTACCTCTTATAAAGGATATACGGTATAGATGAAATCTGGGAACCTGTGTCCAGCAAAGCGTAGAGGGGCATTCCGTCCAGCACGATAGGGATAATGGGTCGTCCTCCGATGTACCTGTCGTGCCAGGGTGTTGGGCCTTGAAAGTTCATTCCTGGGAAGCGGCCCGCATTCCCAGGGGATTCCCGTTTAAATCACAATCTCGTGCAAAGTGGCCTGGCTGCTGGCAACGGCGGCAAATGGGCTGTCCATCCGGTTGGTAGCGGTCGCGGGGTCGTCCTCTCCATGTCGGGTATTTCCGGGGTCTCATCCATGGAACATCCTCTCTACGGTTTGCCAACTCCATCTTGGGTCCTCTCATCTCCTGCATGGTTTTAGCCATTGAAGCAACAACATCAGCTAAAGAGTCAAGCTTTTGTTGAAAAGCCTCATTAGTACTGGGCCCCAGGGGCTTAGCAATGGCCCCGGACATAGCTGATGTCACTGGTACTCCATGTTGTTGAGGAGCCTCTGCCATGAGTTGCGCAGGCTCCTGATCCCGAGGTGCCTCTGCCAGCTGGAGACGTATAACGCTCTCCTTTAATTGAGCAAATGTCAATTCAGGGTTCTTAAAAACAAGCATGCTCACATGCCCCCGGTGAGAAGGGGTGTAGAGTCCCTCAATAAATTGATCTCTTAGCAGTTTATCCGCTCCGGTATTAAAAATGGGTTCAGCCAGTGTAAGTGATTTAAGGGCTTCCTGCAGGTTTAAGGCAAAGTCTCTCACGCCCTCATTAACTTTTTGTTTGCAATTAAAGAATCGTACTTTAGCTTTGCTGCTGGCAGTGGTTTCAAATGTAGCTTTTAATCCAGCAAATATGCGTTCAACAGTGCCTTTTAGATCAGCTGCCCATGCTGTGACTTCTCGCTTAGCATGGCCACTTAACTGCATCATCAGGAGACTAACACGCTGAACTTCACCCACGGGGAACATGTCAAAATGAGCCAGCATCTTTTCTCTGAAATCGTCAAGGGTATTAGGCTCACCTTCATACATTGGAAGCCATGGGCGACCCGGGGTATATGGCATCAGCACCGGTATGATGGGCGCCACTCCTTGCACCGCTGCGCTACCGGACTCTCTATCGACACTCTGTCTTTCAGCTGCATTAGCGTCGCCGGATGCTGCGGCGTCTCCGTGCTGCGACATACTGTGCCCCCTTAGTTAATCCGGACCCTTCCGGTCCTCCGCTTCCGTCGGGATAGTGTAGATTCGTTCCGCTGTGCAGCAGGATCGATTTTCCCCTTGCTCTGATGTCAGAGCGCTCAGCTTGGTGCCGCCCACAATGACACGCCCCCTGCTGCTCCTGACGGCCGCGCGCTCTGTAATGGCGGATTCTGAAGTTTTTCAGTTAGACTGGGGCTTAGGTGATGGCGTAGCTCAATTAACAGTCTCCTGCCTAACGGTTATGAGGTGATTACCTCAGGGGATGGCGGCCATCTTTACTCCATTATAACCAATGGGGAAAAGTCACTTTCAATAGTTTTCAATGGGGAATGGATTTTTCTTTAATAAAGTCAATTTTCAAGATTTTTCATCCAAGTTTTCACAGTTTTGGGCTCCAATCACGGCACACAATACCCGGTATATGGGCTGGCTCTATCCTGTTCGTGACGCCAATTGTGACGCCCGAGAGACCGGGGTACCCAGCACCGGACCAATGGGGTCTGTCTCTTGAGGGGAATGTCACAGGTGGCTTGACCCGGTGCTGTGGCCTCAGGCAATGCACAGTGTAAGGGGTATCGTGAGGGGACAGGCACTTACTTGATCAGCAGCAGGTTCTCCCAGCGGTGATGATCCCAATCCTGGATAGATGGCTATTGTCCAAATGAAAGACTGAGGCACTGAAACGTTTAACCAGTTTACTTTAACATAAAAGGATTTACAACCAGTCCTGTCACCGGCGTCTGTATGGGAACTGAGTTACTTTGACCCTGCCGGGGTCTTCGCCTCTTATTGTGCGCAATTTCTGTGTGGCCCTGCTGCTGTATGTGAACTGGCTGCCGGCCCAATCTGTCCCCTCCGGGTCCTGGTTCGACGGGCAACCCGAGTCCTCTTATCGGCTTACCCCCTCCGGGAGTACCGCTGAACTCTGTGTCTGTTGCTGCGTCCGACCCTAGTGAAGCTGATATCACCTCACGTTTTTCCGGTTGCTGTATTATATATAATGAATACAGCCACGGATCCGGTATCCGTCTTTGCGCCTGTTCTGGGTAGTGATTAATGCTACCCGGTTCTCACAATGTCCCTTTTCTCTGTCCCTCTTCTCCTCAGGCTGGTGATTTGGGCCTGGAAACCGTCATAGGGCTGTTAGAAATTCAGCTGTATGACCTCTCACTATCAGCTCCTTAGCCCAACTGCCATTTCTTCTCTCAGACCAGAATGGATTAAGGGGAGTCTCTGGAGCTCCCCCTTCTGGCCGGAGGTGGTAGTGCAGTTTTGCTATCTTAATATTTGTGTTTAGTGTCAGTAACTATTTTTGTGGCAAATACCCCTAGGGGTGCCACATGTTCTTGGACATAAGTGGCGTCATTGCTTTCCTTTTTGACTAGGCCTGCACAAAAAGCCTTTACCTTATTGGCAACTGCATTGCCCCTGCCTGCTGCCATCCCTGAGCAACTTCTGCACTAGTATTGAACTTATCCCATAGCTAAATCCTCATTAGAATATGTCCTGACACTTGCTGGTATTGCGTGGCACACTGAAGCTTTTGTCACGGCAATTGAACCTTTCTCTTTGGAGTTCTTGATGATCCAATAAATGGTTGATTTAGAGACAGTCTTATAAACAGCTTGTAAAGTTGTTTGCTTGTAAAGTACTTTTTGAGGAAGACATTTTTCCTTGGAGGTAACTATGATTAAAGGCCCCTTCACATTAAGCGACGCTGCAGTGATACCGACAACGATCCGGATCGTTGCAGCGTCGCTGTATGGTCGCTGGAGAGCTGTCACACAGACAGCTCTCCAGCGACCAACAATCCCGAAGTCCCCGGGTAACCAGGGTAAACATCGGGTAACTAAGCGCAGGGCCGCACTTAGTAACCCGATGTTTACCCTGGTTACCAGCGTAAAAGTAAAAAAAAACAAACACTACATACTTACCTACCGCTGTCTGTCCCCGGCGCTGTGCTCTGCACTCCTCCTGTACTGGCTGTGAGCACAGCGGCCGGAAAGCAGAGCGGTGACGTCACCGCTCTGCTTTCCGGCTGACCGGCGCTCACAGCCAGAGCAGAGAAGCAGAGCGCCGAGGACAGACAGCGGTAGGTAAGTATGTAGTGTTTGTTTTTTTTACTTTTACGCTGGTAACCAGGGTAAACATCGGGTTACTAAGCGCGGCCCTGCGCTTAGTTACCCGATGTTTACCCTTTTTACCAGTGAAGACATCGCTGGATCGGTGTCACACAAGCCCATCCAGCGATGTCCACGGGAGATCCAGCGACGAAATAAAGTTCTGGACTTTGTTCAGCGACCAACGATCTCCCAGCAGGGGCCTGATCGTTGGTCGCTGTCACACAGAACGATTTCCTTAACGATATCGTTGCTACGTCACAAAAAGCAACGATATCGTTAACGATATCGTTATGTGTGAAGGTACCTTAACAAAAGACAATGATTTAAATCACTATCCCCCTTTGAAAGAAATCAGTCTGCTAATTCAATCAACATGACAGAGGCAAATCAGCTGTATTGTCTTCGTTAACACTTTCTCCTGAGCTAACGAGAAAATCACTGAAATTATGTAAGCAGCTAATTTATAAGAGGTCTGAAATTCCAAGGAAATTTGTTGAGCTTTTTTGCGATTAAATTAAATTTCATGCCAAGCAATGACTCTAAAAAATGTTTTGCAAATTCATCTGTTCACTCTTCATACCAATCTAGAGTTAATACAAATTGCTACTTTGAAGACTGAAGCACCAAGCCTTTGAAAACCAAAATTTGTGTCAGTCTGAAAACCTTTGGCTACAACTGTACTTTCAGCAGTAAGAAAAAAAAAGTTACCAATTTTATTTTTAACCCCTTCATGACCCAGCCTATTTTGACCTTAAAGACCTTGCCGTTTTTTGCAATTCTGACCAGTGTCCCTTTATGAGGTAATAACTCAGGAACGCTTCAACGGATCCTAGCGGTTCTGAGATTGTTTTTTCGTGACATATTGGGCTTCATGTTAGTGGTAAATTTAGGTCAATAAATTATGCGTTTATTTGTGATAAAAACGGAAATTTGGCGAAAATTTTGAAAATTTCGCAATTTTCACATTTTGAATTTTTATTCTGTTAAACCAGAGAGTTATGTGACACAAAATAGTTAATAAATAACATTTCCCACATGTTTACTTTACATCAGCACAATTTTGGAAACAAAATTTTTTTTTGCTAGGAAGTTATAAGGGTTAAAATTTGACCAGCGATTTCTCATTTTTACAACGAAATTTACAAAACCATTTTTTTTAGGGACCACCTCACATTTGAAGTCAGTTTGAGGGGTCTATATGGCTGAAAATACCCAAAAGTGACACCATTCTAAAAACTGCACCCCTCAAGGTACTCAAAACCACATTCCAGAAGTTTATTAACCCTTCAGGTGCTTCACAGCAGCAGAAGCAACATGGAAGGAAAAAATGAACATTTAACTTTTTAGTCACAAAAATTATCTTTTAGCAACAATTTTTTTATTTTCCCAATGGTAAAAGGAGAAACTGAACCACGTAGGTTGTTCTCCAATTTGTTCTGAGTATGCTGATACCTCATGTGGGGGTAAACCACTGTTTGGGCGCACGGCAGGGCTTGGAAGGGAAGGAGCGCCATTTGACTTTTTGAATCAAAAATTGGCTCCACTCTTTAGCGGACACCATGTCACGTTTGGAGAGCCCCCGTGTGCCTAAAAATTGGAGCTCCCCCACAAGTGACCCCATTTTGGAAACTAGACGCCCCAGGGAACTTATCTAGATGCATAGTGAGCACTTTGAACCCCCAGGTGCTTCACAAATTGATCCGTAAAAATGAAAAAGTACTTTTTTTTCACAAAAAAATTCTTTTAGCCTTAATTTTTTTCATTTTCAAATGGGCAACAGGATAAAATGGATCTTAAAATT
Organism: Ranitomeya imitator; assembly: GCF_032444005.1. Classification (NCBI taxonomy): domain Eukaryota; kingdom Metazoa; phylum Chordata; class Amphibia; order Anura; family Dendrobatidae; genus Ranitomeya; species Ranitomeya imitator. The sequence continues at coordinate 108,191,367 of NC_091287.1, read as the reverse complement.
TGTTGGGAAATTTCTCCTGAGTACACTGATACCTCATATGTGGGGGTAAACCACTGTTTGGGCACATGGTAAGGCTTGGAAGGGAAGGAGCGCCATTTGACTTTTTGAATGAAAAATTATCTCCATCGTTAGCGGACACCATGTCGCGTTTGGAAAGCTCCTGTGTGCCTAAACATTGGCGCTCCCCCACAAGTGACCCCATTTTGGAAACTAGACCCCCAAGGAACTTATTTAGATGCCTAGTGAGCACTTTAAACCCTCAGGTGCTTCACAAATTGATCTGTAAAAATGAAAAAGTACTTTTTTTTCACAAAAAAATTCTTTTCGCCTCAATTTTTTCATTATCACATGGGCAATAGGATAAAATGGATCCTAAAATTTGTTGGGCAATTTCTCCCGAGTACGTCGATACCTCATATGTGGGGGTAAACCACTGTTTGGGCACACGGCAGGGCTCAGAAGGGAAGGCGCGCCATTTGACTTTTTGAATGGAAAATTAGCTCCAATTGTTAGCGGACACCATGTCGCGTTTGGAGAGCCCCTGTGTGCCTAAACATTGGAGCTCCCCCACAAGTGACCCCATTTTGGAAACTAGACCCCCCAAGGAACTTATCTAGATGCATATTGAGCACTTTAAACCCCCAGGTGCTTCACAGAAGTTTATAACGCAGAGCCATGAAAATAAAAAATAATTTTTCTTTCCTCAAAAATGATTTTTTAGCCTGGAATTTCCTATTTTGCCAAGGGTAATAGGAGAAATTGGACCGCAAATGTTGTTGTCCAGTTTGTCCTGAGTACGCTTATACCCCATATGTGGGGGTAAACCACTGTTTGGGCGCACGGCAGGGCTCGGAAGGGAAGGCACGCCATTTGGCTTTTTAAATGGAAAATTAGCTCCAATCATTAGCGGACACCATGTCACGTTTGGAGAGCCCCTGTGTGCCTAAACATTGGAGATCCCCCAGAAATGACCCCATTTTGGAAACTAGACCCCCAAAGGAACTAACCTAGATGTGTGGTGAGGACTTTGAACCCCCAAGTGCTTCACAGAAGTTTATAACGCAGAGCCATGAAAATATAAAAAAAAATTATTTTCTCAAAAATGATCTTTTAGCCTGCAATTTTTTATTTTCCCAAGGGTATCAGGAGAAATTTGACCCCAAAATTTGTTGTCCAGTTTCTCCTGAGTACGCTGATACCCCATATGTGGGGGTAAACCACTGTTTGGGCACATGCCGGGGCTCGGAAGTGAAGTAGTGACGTTTTGAAATGCAGACTTTGATGGAATGCTCTGTGGGCGTCACGTTGCGTTTGCAGAGCCCCTGATGTGGCTTAACAGTAGAAACCCCCCACAAGTGACCTGATTTTGGAAACTAGACCCCGAAAGGAACTTATCTAGATGTGTGGTGAGCACTTTGAACCCCCAAGTACTTCACAGAAGTTTATAATGCAGAGCCGTGAAAATAATAAATACGTTTTCTTTCCTCAAAAATAATTATTTAGCCCAGAATTTTTTAATTTTCCCAAGGGTAACAGGAGAAATTTGACCACAATATTTGTTGTCCAGTTTCTCCTGAGTACGGTGATACCCCATATGTGGGGGTAAACTACTGTTTGGGCACATGCCGGGGCTCGGAATTGAAGTAGTGACGTTTTGAAATGCAGACTTTGATGGAATGCTCTGCGGGCGTCACGTTGCGTTTGCAAAGCCCCTGATGTGGCTAAACAGTAGAAACCCCCCACAAGTGACCCCATTTTGGAAACTAGACCCCGAAAGGAACTTATCTAGATGTGTGGTGAGCACTTTGAACCCCCAAGTGCTTCATAGAAGTATATAATGCAGAGCCGTGAAAATAATAAATACGTTTTCTTTCCTCAAAAATAATTATTTAGCCCAGAATTTTTTATTTTCCCAAGGGTTACAGGAGAAATTGGACCCCAAAGGTTGTTGTTCAGTTTCTCCTGAGTACGCTGATACCCCATGTGTGGAGGTAAACCACTGTTTGGGCACACGTCGGGGCTCAGAAGGGAAGTAGTGACTTTTGAAATGCAGACTTTGATGGAATGGTCTGCGGGCGTCACGTTGCGTTTGCAGAGCCCCTGGTGTGCCTAAACAGTAGAAACCCCCCACAAGTGACCCCATTTTAGAAACTAGACCCCCCAAAGAACTTATCTAGATATGTGGTGAGCACTTTGAACCCCCAAGTGCTTCACAGACGTTTACAACGTAGAGCCGTGAAAATAATAAATCATTTTTCTTTCTTCAAAAATGATGTTTTAGCAAGCATTTTTTTATTTTCACAAGGGTAACAGGAGAAATTGGACCCCAGTAATTGTTGCGCAGTTTATCCTGAGTATGCTGGTACCCCATATGTGGGGGTAAACCACTGTTTGGGCACACGTCAGGGCTCGGAATTGAGGGAGAACCATTTGACTTTATGAATACGAGATTGGCTGGAATCAATGGTGGCGCCATGTTGCGTTTGGAGACCCCTGATGTGCCTAAACAGTGGTAACCCCTCAATTCTACCTCCAACACTAACCCCAACACACCCCTAACCCTAATCCCAACTGTAGCCATAACCCTAATCACAACCCTAACCCCAACACACCCCTAACCACAACCCTAATTCCAACCCTAACCCTAAACACAACCCTAATTCCAACTGTAGCCATAACCCTAATCACAGCCCTAACCCTAACCCCAACACATCCCTAACTCTAATCCCAACTGTAGCCATAACCCTAATCACAGCCCTAACCCTAACCCCAACACACCCCTAACCCTAACCCCAACACACCCCTAACCACAACCCTAACCCCAACACACCCCTAACCCTAACCACAACCCTAATTCCAACCCTAACCCTAAGGTTATGTGCCCACGTTGCGGATTCGTGTGAGCTTTTTCAGCACCATTTTTTAAAAATCCGCAGGTAAAAGGCACTGCGTTTTACCTGCGGATTTTCCGCGGATTTCCAGTGTTTTTTGTGCGGATTTCACCTGCGGATTCCTATTGAGGAACAGGTGTAAAACGCTGCGGAATCCGCACAAAGAATTGACATGCTGCGGAAAATACAACGCAGCGTTTCCGCGCGGTATTTTCCGCACCATGGGCACAGCGGATTTGGTTTCCATATGTTTACATGGTACTGTACACCTGATGGAACACTGCTGCGAATCCGCAGCGGCCAATCCACTGCGGATCCGCAGCCAAATCCGCACCGTGTGCACATGGCCTAATTCTAAAGGTATGTGCACACACTGCGGAAAACGCTGCGGATCCGCAGCAGTTTCCCATGAGTTTACAGTTCAATGTAAACCTATGGGAAACAAAAATCGCTGTACACATGCTGCGGAAAAACTGCACGGAAACGCAGCGGTTTACATTCCGCAGCATGTCACTTCTTTGTGCGGATTCCGCAGCGGTTTTACAACTGCTCAAATAGAAAATCGCAGTTGTAAAACCGCAGTGAAATGCGCAGAAAAAACGCGGTAAATCCGCCATAAATCCGCAGCTGTTTAGCACTGCGGATTTATCAAATCCGCAGCGGAAAAATCCGCAGAGGACCAGAATACATGTGCACATACCGAAACCCTAACCCTACCCCTAACCCTACCCCTAACCCTAGCCCTAACCCTACCCCTAACCCTAGGCCTACCCCTAACCCTACCCCTAACCCTACCCCTAACCCTAGCCCTGACCCTACCCCTAACCCTAACCCTATTCTAACATTAGTGGAAAAAAAAAATTCTTTATTTTTTTATTGTCCCTACCTATGGGGGTGACAAAGGGGGGGGGGGGTCATTTATTATTTTTTTTTATTTTGATCACTGAGATAGATTATATCTCAGTGATCAAAATACACTTTGGAACGAATCTGCCGGCCAGTAGATTGGGCGAGCGCACTGCGCATGCGCCCGCCATTTTGGAAGATGGCGGCGCCCGGGGAGAAGACAGACGGACCCCGGCAGGATCGGTAAGTATGATAGGGTGGGGAGGAGCACGGGGGGGGGGATCGGAGCATGGGGGGGTGAATCGGAGCGCGGGAGGGGTGGAACGGAGCACGGGGGGGTAGAACGGAGCACGGGGGGTGGAACGGAGCACGGGGGGTGGAACGGAGCACGGAGGGGGGTGGATCGGAGTGCAGGGGGGGTGATCGGAGCACGGGGGGGTGATTGAAGCACGGGGGGAGCGGACAAGAGCACGGGGGGGAGCGGAGCACAGGACAGAGGGGAGCCGGAGCAGTGTACCGGCCAGATCGGAGGGCTGGGGGGGGCGATCGGTGGGGTGGGGGCACATTAGTATTTCCAGCCATGGCCGATGATATTGCAGCATCGGCCATGGCTGGATTGTAATATTTCACCCGTTATAATAGGTGAAATATTACAAATCGCTCTGATTGGCAGTTTCACTTTCAACAGCCAATCAGAGCGATCGTAGCCACGAGGGGGTGAAGCCACCCCCCCTGGGCTAAACTACCACTCCCCCTGTCCCTGCAGATCGGGTGAAATGGGAGTTAACCCTTTCACCCGATCTGCAGGGACGCGATCTTTCCATGACGCCACATAGGCGTCATGGGTCGGATTGGCACCGACTTTCATGACGCCTACGTGGCGTCAAGGGTCGGGAAGGGGTTAAAAATGTGCGCTGTGCTGTAGAGCATAGCCTTATTGTAGTGATTTTGTGTGCTCTAAGAACTCATCTTGTTTCTTCTAAAGATAAACAAGAACTCAGTATTTACAGATAACATAGGAGTCTCACTATTTGATTTCCTGAAAAATTGTATTGTTTTAATTCTTTTTTTCAAGGTCAGTATAAGAATCATTAATACTAATACCACGGACAGAAAATTGCTTGGGAATCTTGTATCTGGCAGTACTGTGCAGACACAGCTGGAGCAGAGTCCTGTGTAATTGGTTACACACAGTCTGTGGATATACTAATTGTGAAACATCATGCTTCTAGAGTTGTGGCTGTGTCTATACCAGCACTACCACATCAAGGAACTCTACCAGACATATGTAGCTCTGAATTTACTGTCTGATTTTCCTTAGGTGTAACATTACTACTTAATTTACTTTCTAGATATAATATTAATCCACTCACTATATGTTTGGAAGGTAGATAGCCGTAGAGGAGCTAGCTTGGGCAGGCAATAAATTATTGTAGACAAAGTTACCCCAGTAGAGGATATATTCTGTTCTTTTTCAGGGTAGATGAAAGTTTGATGAACCTCATTCAGGAGACATTCAGATTGATTTTCATTTTATGTACAAAAGGAACTGGTAGAATCCTGACCTAGTTATTGTGTCTACAATAGAGTTCCTGAACAGACGTCCTCGAGTAACCTTAACTAATCATTATGACATACAGTATAACTAGCTCGTCTCTTGAACTCGAGAGTTTGCTAAACCTGAAGGAGAAGCAGATCAGTGTATTATGGTAACTAGAAGGAGAGAAGGCAAAGCTCAGACTTTCACTTGACAACAAAGAATTAACCCCTTACCGGCATCGGACGTACTATACCGTCCGATGCCGGCTCCCCTGCTTTGATGCAGGGCTCCGCGGTGAGCCCGCACCAAAGCCGGGACATGTCAGCTGTTTTGAACAGCTGACATGTGCCCGTAATAGGCGCGGGCAGAATCGCGATCTGCCCGCACCTATTAACTAGTTAAATGCCGCTGTCAAACGCAGACAGCGGCATTTAACTACCGCTTCCGGCCGGGCGGCCGGAAATGACGTCATCGCCGACCCCCGTCACATGTCCGGGGGTCGGCGATGCGTCTCCATTGTAGCCATAGAGGTCCTTGAGACCTCTATGGTTACTGATTGCCCGTCGCTGTGAGCGCCACCCTGTGGTCGGCGCTCACAGCACACGTGCAATTCTGCTACATAGCAGCGATCAGCAGATCGCTGCTATGTAGCAGAGCCGATCGTGCTGTCCCTGCTTCTAGCCTCCCATGGAGGCTATTGAAGCATGGCAAAAGTTAAAAAAAAAGTTTAAAAAAATGTGAAAAAAATTAAAAAAACATAAAAGTTTAAATCACCCCCCTTTCGCCCCAATCAAAATAAATCAATAAAAAAAATATCAAATCTACGCATATTTGGTATCGCCGCGCTCAGAATTGCCCGATCTATCAAATAAAAAAAAGTATTAACCTGATCGCTAAACAGCGTAGCGGGAAAAAAACTCGAAACGCCAGAATTACGTTTTTTTGGTCGCCGCGACGGGCGATCAAAAGAACGTATCTGCACCGAAATGCTATCATTAAAAACGTCATCTCGGCACGCAAAAAATAAGCCCTCAACCGACCCCAGATCACGAAAAATGGAGACGCTACGAGTATCGGAAAATGGCGCAATTTTTTTTTTTTTTTTTTAGCAAAGTTTGGAATTTTTTTTCACCACTTAGATAAAAAATAACCTAGTCATGTTTGGTGTCTATGAACTCGTAATGACCTGGAGAATCATATTGGCAGGTCATTTTTAGCATTTAGTGAACCTAGCAAAAAAGCCAAACAAAAAACCAATGTGGGATTGCACTTTTTTTGCAATTTCACCGCACTTGGAATTTTTTTCCCGTTTTCTAGTACACGACATGCTAAAACCAATGATGTCGTTCAAAAGTACAACTCGTCCCGCAAAAAATAAGCCCTCACATGGCCAAATTGACGGAAAAATAAAAAAGTTATGGCTCTGGGAAGGAGGGGAGCGAAAAACGAACACGGAAAAACGAAAAATCCCCTGGTCATGAAGGGGTTAATGTTTTTTTTTTCTCACACAATTAATTTTAATCAAAGTTTTAATCAAGAGATATTTGAATAATAATACATTTCACAATTGGATGTGTTATAAAAATCTACCTGTGCTGAGATAATCTTATAAATGTGCCCCTGATGTGTACTTTGTAATGGCTGTGTCTGACCGTGCAGGAACATGGTCTGATCATACCACAGCTCCTGGGCAGGAGAGAGCACAGAAGAGTATGCAGACAGGATAGAAAGGGATCACAACTTATTCTTATTTTGAGGAGAAACATTGAGTAAAAACAGGCAGTGAAGTGATTTGCCTCACAAAAACAATAATTTGCAATGCCATGCTTTCCTGTCTGTATACTATTTTGCTTCCTCCACTGTCCAGGAGCTGTGGTATGATCAGACCATGTCCCTGCATGGTCAGACACTACCATTACACAATACATATGCAGTGGTACATTTATAAGATTTTCTCAGCACAGGAACATTTTTTCTTAACACATCTGTGGAGACACGAGGGTCAGTAAGTGCTCTCTTCTGCTGGCCCAGCTGTCTTTAAAAGACCGCATGGACCAAGCCTCATCCCACTGAACACCCGCACTCCTTTCCTATGGGCAAAATGCTACTTAGACAACACAGGGTGAGTAAAACAGTGTGGCAATATTTTATTGTACCACCAACAGACAATAATACATAGAACAGTCCCAGCAAATACATAAGATGGTGCAAATTACTGTCTCACCCTTCCGCTGTCTCGCCAAGATAAGAGCAGCTGCAACTTCGGGGTTTCCTGGGCCAACTACGCCCACCAGTGGCACCCCGATTTTGGCTGGCACACAGAGGAGGTAACGACAATCTTAGGAAGCTGACAATCCATTGAGGTACGTGGCCAAGTTACCTGATTACCCCAACCTGGTTTCTCTGAACGTCTCCATGGGGCCAGGTGACTGATAGTCCGAACCTGACTTCTCCGAACATCTCCATGGGGCCAACCTGATTGTCCTAACCTGGATTCTCCAAATATCTTTGAGGGTTAAGTGATGGTCAATGGAGCAGATCTGTATTCCTCCAGGTAGGGCCATGGACCCTTAAAATGACATCCTGTAGAATTTCTCAAATCTGTATCCCTCCAGTTGGAGCCATGGTGTCCTGGCTGCTGTTCTGTAGAGTCTCTCTACATAAGGATATAGGTCCCTTTTTATACCCTCAGCTGTCTTTCAGGCCATCCACAAATCAGAAGGAAGGTGGAATGAGGACAACTCTTATTGTTTGAGTATTTAATCAATCTGCATAGTTTGTCCTTCACTGTTTGCAGGTCAACAAGCTACATGAATTTATACAATAGGCAATCAACATATTAGCAAACTGCTTGTTCAATGACCCTTTGTCCCTGCCCATCAGGGATAACAGCACAATAAACTGTAGGAGCTGATATAAGAGGTAAGCAACAGCCATTCAACAATTCACAAACATCAATTCAATCTACAACAAGAGTCAACGTTCAGACTCATATGAACAATAGTCTATGTCTCCTGACCTACCGAAAAATACGTCTGGCCTAATTAGGAATAAATGTTGTGTTGTCACATCCAGTTGTGCAACTTATTATCATTTCAAGATCTGTTAATTAATATGTACTTTGTTCGTGGGACAACCCCTTTAATATTCAATGGTATGTATTATGACTACCATGTAGACATTTCCATCTATCCATGATCTTGTGGAACATCACCAGGGATTCATAGATATAATTAGAGAATAATTTTTATGTCTGTGGCCATATAAGAGTCATTATGAGCACCATGGATCTGCTGCTGGATGTTATTTTTTAACTGTTGCATTGTATAATCTTCAAGATTATAAGACTCTACTTTTTCTTTTTTTGCAAAACTATAGTCAACTAGACAGTAAAACATGAAGAAACAAGTTGAATATGTTCTTCCTCGTTTCTTGATTTGTTTCTGTTGTTAGATCAGATATTGTAGATGTAGAGGTTTTCTGAGGAGCATGTGCACCTGTGCCTGTGGGTCCCCTAAATCTGAGTACTTTAGTATTCTGTGTGGCACATGGTAGAGAGGATTAGGTTACGACACTGATGACAATTTTGTGTTTAGCTGAGACCTAAGTAATATAAGACAAACTGGTTGTTAGGGACATTCTGCTTGACAACCACACTGAATAAGCTGCTTTTGTTAGGCAATATTACTCCTGCAACCATTTGTCTTACATAACTCAGCTGTTCATCTAAAGGACGGATGGGCACTGTGCTGATAGCAATAGCAAGGAAAAGCAGATTGGCAGGAGTCAAGCAGTGACATGCCCCATTTCAGGCTGCAGAATTTGTTTAATCAGAGGCCTAACCATAGGCCTAACAGACTGCATGGACCTTTGAGGGGTCCTATCCGTGAATATCAACACTATGAGTGATGCATGATAGTGAGTTATTTTAAAGATTTCGTGGACTGTAGGCTCTTATCCATTAGCAACATCCACAGTGCATGTATGGCGTCCTGCACTATTACTATAAAGAGCAAGTTCAGGAGCCATGCCTGCTCCATAGAGCATGGATGCCGCTGTATTACATAGCTAGCACCGGAAAGTAAATGATGCGCTAGCTGGAACTGATGAGCTAACTACTATTACGTTAGTTCAGCTTCTTGAATGCCACCACCAATCATGACAGCAGCATTTAGAATGCCTCCAAGATAGTAGTCAGTTCAGAGCCCATCGCACATGGTGTTCTTGCGATGCAGATGGATTAACATGACACTCAAAGGTATAACATTTTTGATTGTTTGCCCATAGGATTCCAGTATTTTACGCTACACTGCAATACTACGGTATTATACTATTTCATATAGTTGACCAAGAGATTGCAGGTTCAAGTCCCAGTGCAGGGCAGTTTTTACAGTACATTATGGTCCTGATTTATCAAACTGTTTCTGCCATGTTTCTGGTGTAAAACCTATTGATAGGTCATAAAATATTTGCGAAATTCAAGGTTATGAAATCTGAGTTTTAACTCTAGTTTTGCCCTGCTCCACCAAAATGGAAGGAGCGGGGGCGGTATGGTGGCGGAATGGGACTTTTCTAAGAAAGTGAGGAAAAAATAAAAGAAATAAAAATAATTTACATTTTCTTGTTGTATACTGTTTTGAGTGCATTTGCAGCATTTACTGAAAGCATTAGTACAGCAGGGTGACTCAATAAGAACTGTGGAGGCAGAATGTGAAGATACCAGCTGAAGGTGCAGGATTAGAATCACAGAAGCCATTTAAGCAGAGTTATAGAAATGACAACTGATGGTGTAGATTAAGGTCATGGCAACTGGTGCAGCAGAAGGAAGTAACAGCAACAGTTTAGCATCAAAACTGGAGCATGGATATAGCATTTTTCAGCGGTATAGCCAATTAAGGCCTCTTTCACACTTCTGTCGGTACGGGGCCGTCACAAAGCGTCAGCGCGACGGACGTTGTGAAAATTCAGCCCAATGTCGGTAGTGGATGCTGTTTTTCAATGCATCCGCTGCCCATTGTAAAGTCCCGGGGAGGAGGGGGCGGAGATCGGACTTTGGATGTGCGGTAGGATTTGCAGGATCCGACGTACGAAAAAACGTTCCCTTGAACGTTTTTTCCTGACGACGGTCTGCCAAAACACGACGCATCCAGTGCACGACGGGCGCGACGTATCGCCATACGTCGCAATCCGTCGGCAATACAAGTCTATGTGTAAAAAACGCATCCTGCAGGCAACTTTGCAGGATGCGTTTTTTGCACAGAATGACGCATTGCGACGGACAGCAAAAGACGGAAGTGTGAAAGAAGCCCTAGGGTTGTGACAGAGGCTGAGACTGAGCAGGCCAGCAGTATAGCAGAGGTTCCAGTGGTGTTGCCAAGCTAGGACTGTGACAGAGGCCGAGACTGAGCAGACCAGCAGTATAGCAGAGATCCCAGTAATGTAGCGATATTAGGGTTATTACAGGGGCCGAGACTGAGCAGGCCAGAAGTATAGCAAAGGTCCCAGTGCTGTAGGAAAGCTAGGGTTGTGACAAGGGCCAAGACTGTGCATACAAGCAGTATAGCAGAGGTCCCAGTGGTGTAGCTAAGCTAAGGTTGTGACAGGGGCCCAAGACTTAGCAGGTCAGCAGTATAGCAGAGGTCCCAGTAGTGCAGCCAAGCTAGGCTTCTGACAGGGGCCGAGACTGAGCGGGCCAGCAGTATAGCAGAGGTGCCAGTGGTGTTTCCAAGCTAGGGCTGTGACAGGGGCCGAGAATGAGCAGACCAACAGTATAGCAGAGGTCCCAGTGGTGTAGCCATACTAGGGTTATTACAGGAGTCGAGACTGAGCAGGCCAGCAGTGTAGTGAAGTCATGTTGTAACGTCCAAGTACCTCCCATGTGCAGCCAGTTGCATTCATCTTTTCTTCAACTTTGACCAAGTTTCCTGTGCCTTTGTAGCTCACACATCCCCAAAACATCAGCGATCCACCTCCATGCTTTACAGTAGGAATGGTATTACTTTCATCATAGGCCTTGTTGACCTCTCTCCAAAAATAATCGTTATGGTTGTGGCCAATAAGTTCAATTTTGGTCTCATCACTTCAAATTACCTTGTTCCAAAAGTTTTGAGGCTTGTCTCTGTGCTGTTTTTCATATTGCAGGCGAGATACTTTGTGACATTTGCGCAGTATTGGCTTTCTTCTGCGACTTGAACATGCAGCCCATTTTTCTTCAATGCCTCCTTATTGTGCATCTTGAAACAGCCACAGCGCTAGTTTTCAGAGAGTCCAGTATTTCAGCTGATGTTATTTGTGGGTTTTTCTTTGCATCCCGAACAATTTTCCTGGCAGTTGTGGACAACATTTTTGTTGGTCTACCTGACTGTGGTTTTGTTTTTACAGAGCCCCTGATTTTCCATTTGTTAATCACAGTTTGAACGCTGCTGACTGGCATTATCAATTCCTTGGATTTCTTTTTGTATCACTTTCCTGTTTTGTACAGTTTAACTACCTTTTCCCATAGATCCGTTGACAATTCTTTTGCTTTTCTCATGACTCACAATCCAGAAACGTCAGTGGCTGGATGAAAGATGCAAGAGTCTGTCTGGATCCCAGAGGTAGAAAAGAAGTATTTAGTAAGATGCCAACTGCTTGAGCTAGCCAATAAGGCCTGAGAGTGCGTCTACCTACGAGTGTGCCGGGTTACTATGAAAACCCATTCACAGAGAGACGGCCGAGATATGAGGAAGGCTGAGAGGTGGGACAGGTGAATAATGGTATGTTTACATGTGGTGTTTTTGTAGCATTTTTTTCTGCAGTCAAAACCTTCACTCTTGACAGTAAAAACTCTGCTAATAAAACCCAGTGTATATCATTGTATGTCATATTTTTGCTGTGTTTTTCAGGCAGATTACATGAGTGATTTGTCTTCAGTGCATGTTAATAAAGCTAGTTTTATTGACAAAAAAACAGCACAACTGTTATTCTGTGTTTTTGTTTGCAGTTTCCCATTACTTTCAATTTGTAAAAAAAATGCTGCAAACACGCTGTAGAAACGCTGAAAGAATTGACATGCTTCAGATTTTAAAATATGCTGCAGTTTCCATATTTGATCATGAAAATAAACTGTGCAGAAGATTTCTGATATCACATTGCTTTTTCTATTACTGGAGCACAGCTTAATTTCTGTCTGAAAAGATGGGCCAAAACAAATGCTGCAAAAACACCATGTGTGAACGTACCTTAGCTATGTTATAAATGCTGTTAATATTGTCATCGCCACATATCACTTTCTGATGTTCTCATGGAACATTTCGGAGATGACATCACATATTAGTGCATGTATGTAGATCTGTGGCCAGATATCAGTATCAGCTCTTTAGAGATTAACAGGTTATCCCTCGACTTTCCCTGATCAAGTCAGAAGAATTCAGATAGTTTGGAGTTACCCACTGTTTGGAGTTACCCACTAAGCTGGGTATAAAGGACAGTCTGCCTCACAGAGCAATGCGGTCTATAGCTCATTAGTAGAAAGTAGTGATGAGTGAGTATGCTCGTTACTCGAGTTTTCTGAGCATTCTCGGGTGTTCTCTAAGTATCTTAGGCGTGCTCGTAGATTTGCGGCAGCAAATCATGCAGCTGCGGAGACACAAACATAATCTACAAGCACGCATAAGATACTCGGAGAACACCCAAGCATGCTCGGAAATCTCGAGTAATGAGCATACTCGTTCATCACTAGTAGAAAGTGATCCTTTCTACTGTTACTTGTTTTATGTTTTTTTGAAAATTGCTTTTTTATTGGAGCGCAAACATACTTTTTAGGGTTTAATATTTGTATATTCTTATCGTGTGAAATATTCTGTAGTTCAATGTGACATTTAGGAGGTATCATGAAAAGAGATGGTTAGCATTTGTCTTCCCAGCCTTGGACACTATTTTAATCCTTCCAAGTAAAATGGATCTGTAACTGTTGTACAGTCTCTTCTGTTCTGAAACTAGTTGGACATTCCTGACTTAGGCAAATCTGTGGTCCAGAACATTTTGTTACTACACTATGGTGTAAATAAATAACCCAGTAAGTAAGAAGAACTTACCAAATTAATGTTTAGTCTGAGGCCTCTCAATTGCATACACCAGACTGTGAAGCAGATCCTAATGGAGTTCTGCCACGACGTTCGCTGTATTTTGAAAAAGTCCTAAGAGAACATTTACGGTAAATTAAAATAAGTTCAGAATATTTCCATGTCAGCTTAAGTACTGTTATATACATAATGGAGTACAAAATTGTTATAACTATAATATTGGTTTATCTCATACATCTATTCAATGTACTTATTTTCAGCAAGCTCACTAATATTTTTCTTGCATCTATATATAGTATTCTTAAAGGGAGTCTGTCTGTCACCCCTCAAATGCATTTTAAATGGACTATACAGTAAGGGAATAAAACTGTAGGGCAATTAGCCCCTATAGCAACCATAGTATCCCTGTACCTGATACTGGTACAGTGCCTGAGAAAATAACTTTTAATTCATATGCAAATGAAGAGGATTTGGTGCACCCTTGTGGCCAAGAGTTCGGTGCACTGTTACGTCTTAATATCAATATGCATAGTTGCAAGAAAAATATACGAGTGAACCCATTGACATTACCTATATTTCTGATTAATATAGATTATTAATAAAATTTGGTCTGTTTATTGTCTAAGTAACAAATACAAATGCTTACAAATTATCAGCTCTGGTCCTAGCATTCCTAGTAACTAATTATTTCCTGATAATCACCCACCAAACAAGCAAAACACTTGTCATCCTATGTAAACAGGACATATGCTGCCAAGAACAATGATGTTTTATGCACCAAGAGTATTTATGTTAAGAAAGTTGTGTGTGCATGGAAGCGCACTCAGGCATTGCAAAGAGGCTACTAGATGACTGATCATTGACTAAAGGTACCGTCACACTAGACGATATCGCTAGCGATCCGTGACGTTGCAGCGTCCTGGCTAGCGATATCGTCCAATGTGACAGGCAGCAGCGATCAGGCCCCTGCTGTGATGTCGCTGGTCGGGGAAGAAAGGCCAGAACTTTATTTGGTCGCTGGCTCTCCCGCTGACATCGCTGAATCGGCGTGTGTGACACAGATTCAGTGATGTCTTCGCTGGTAACCAGGGTAAACATCGGGTTACTAAGCGCAGGGCCGCGCTTAGTAACCCGATGTTTACCCTGGTTACCATCGTTAAAGTAAAAAAACAACCACTACATACTTACCTACCGCTGTCTGTCCTCGGCGCTGTGCTTCTCTGCTCTGGCTGTGAGCGCCGGGCAGCCGGAAAGCAGAGCGGTGACGTCACCGCTCTGCTTTCCGGCCGCTGTGCTCACAGCCAGAGCAGAGAAGCAGAGCGCCAGGGACAGACAGCGGTAGGTAAGTATGTAGTGTTTGTTTTTTTACTTTAACGATGGTAACCAGGGTAAACATCGGGTTACTAAGCGCGGCCCTGCGCTTAGTAACCCGATGTTTGCCCTGGTTACCGGCATCGTTGGTCGCTGGAGAGCTGTCTGTGTGACAGCTCTCCAGCGACCAAACAGCGACGCTGCAGCGATCCGGATCGTTGTCGGTATCGCTGCAGCGTCGCTAAGTGTGACGGTACCTTTAGATGTAGCTGATCCCTGTATATAGCACAAGCAATCAGATGATTGCAGCTTCAAGTCCCCTAAGGGGACTATAAAGAACAGCGAAAAGTGAAAAAAAGTTGAAAAAAAATAAGAAACTTAAAAGTTCAAATCATCCCACTTTTCCGTCATTAAAAATAAAGATAATGAAACAAACATATTTTTTTATTGCCGCGTTTAGAACACTCAAATCTATTAAAATATAGGAATTGTTAACCCAGTTGGTAAACTTCGAAAGCAAAAAAAATTAAAGAATGCCAAAATTAGTTTTTTTTTCGGTCTCTGCAATTTCACAAAATTTCTGAAAAAGGAGACACCACACCCAAATTTTTTTTGCAAACTTTTTATTTTCACCATCAAAATAGTAAAAAAAAAACCTGTTAGTGTTTGGTTTTGCTGTAATCATATTGATGAGCAGAATCATATTGCAAAGTCATTTTACCACAAAATGTACACCATAAAAAATTATTAAAATAACAATGTCAGAATTGTGTGTTTTTTTCACAATTTCCTACCATTTGGAATTTTTTTTACCTGTTTTCCAGAACACTAAGTGGTAAAATGAATGGTGCTATTCAAAAGTACAACTTGTCCTGAAAAAAAGAAGCCCATATATATATCTATGTGGGCAGTAAAATTAAAGACTTATGGCTCTAGGATTAAGGGGAGGAAAAAAACCTAAAAAGCAAAAACGGAAATTGGCCCCTTCGTGAAAGGGTTAAACGCACCATAATTAAATTTGTAACATACAAACAGTGGAACTGGTAATGGAAGAGACTTCACAAGCAAAATGTGCCCGAATTCTAATGCTCTTTTGTGCCACAAAATTGTCTTTCATAACCAGGGCTGTCGAGTCAGTAAGCCAAACCTCCAACTCCAACTCCGATGACTCAATTTCCATGACACTGACTTCGACTCCACAAAAATGGATTCTGACTCCACGACACTGACAGGGCTGTGGAGTCGGTAAGCCAAACCTCTGACTCTGACTCCTCAATTTCCATGACACCAACTCTGACTCCAACTCCACCAAAATGGGCTCTGACTCCAACTCCACAGCCCTGCTCATAACTCATTCCATACAGATATTTTTTAGATACTCTCCGTGCCTTGTTCGCCAAGGTACATAGCCTCGCTGAAAAAGAGTGTGGCTTATTGAAAAGGAGCGTGGCCAGCTAATAGGTGGTGTAAACTTAGAATAGACAGTCTCAAAATACAATAAAGTTGTCAAACATTATGAGCCACTGTGATAAATTTGGATCCCTTTAAATCTGCGAATTCCAAGTTTGCACTGTGTAAGAATTAGTCAGTATGGATAAATATGCCCCATGGTGTTTTACACCTTCTATTACATGGCTCACTTTTCACCTACAATTTGCACTAAAATGTATGTACTGTAAATACTTTTATGAGAGAAAATATATTTGCATGCTTTCAGATCACAGGGGCTCCTTCTTCAAGCAGGTTTACAAATTTGCAAAAAACACAGCAAAAACGCAATGTTTGACATTAGCCTTTAACCCCTTTCTGCCATCAGACGTACTATTGCGTCCATGGGGGGTGGGCCCTACTTTCCAAGGACGCAATAGTACGTCATATGCGATCGGCAGCGCTCACGGGGGGAGCGGCGCCGATCGCGGCCGGGTGTCAGCTGCCTATCGCAGCTGACATCCGGCACTATGTGCCAGGAGCGGTCACGGACCGCCCCCGGCACATTAACCCCCGGCACACCGCGATCAAAGATGATCGCGATGTGCCGGCGGTGCAGGGAAGCACCGCGCAGGGAGGGGGGCTCCCTGCGGGCTTCCCTGAGACCCCCGCAGCAACGCGATGTAATCGCGTTGCTGCGAGGGTCTTGCCGCCCTCCCTCCCTGCTCCAGGTCCCGGATCCAAGATGGCCGCGGATCCGGGTCCTGCAGGGAGGGAGGTGGCTTCACAGAGCCTGCTCAGAGCAGGCACTGTGAAGCCTGCACTGCTGCATGTCAGATCAGTGATCTGACAGAGTGCTGTGCAAACTGTCAGATCACTGATCTGTGATGTCCCCCCCTGGGACAAAGTAAAAAAGTAAAAAAAAAATTTTCCAAATGTGTAAAAAAAATTAAAAAAAAATATTCCTAAATAATGAAAAAAAAAAAAAAATATTCCCATAAATACATTTCTTCATCTAAATAAAAAAAAAAAAAAACAATAAAAGTACACATATTTAGTATCGCCGCGTCCGTATCGACTCGCCCTATAAAACTGGCACACTAGTTAACCCCTTCAGTAAACACCGTAAGAAAAAAAAAAAAAAAAACGAGGCAAAAAACGACGCTTTATTATCATACCGCCGAACAAAAAGTGGAATAACACGTGATCAAAAAGACAGATATAAACAACCATGGTACCGCTGAAAGCGTCATCTTGTCCCGCAAAAAACGAGCCACCATACAGCATCATCAGCAAAAAAATGAAAAAGTTATAGTCCTGAGAATAAAGCGATGCCAAAATAATTATTTTTTCTATAAAATAGTTTTTATCGTATAAAAGCGCCAAAACATAAAAAAAGATATAAATGAGATGTCGCTGTAATCGTACTGACCCGAAGAATAAAACTGCTTTATCAATTTTACCAAACGCGGAACGGTATAAACGCCTCCCCCAAAAGAAATTCATGAATAGCTGGTTTTTGGTCATTCTGTCTCACAAAAATCGGAATAAAAAGCGATCAAAAAATGTCACGTGCCCGAAAATGTTACCAATAAAAACGTCAACTCGTCGCGTAAAAAACAAGACCTCACATGACTGTGTGGACCAAAATATGGAAAAATTATAGCTCTCAAAATGTGGTAACGCAAAAAATATTTTTTGCAATAAAAAGCGTCTTTCAGTGTGTGACGGCTGCCAATCATAAAAATCCGCTAAAAAACCCGCTATAAAAGTAAATCAAACCCCCCTTCATCACCCCCTTAGTTAGGGAAAAATAAAAAAATGTATTTATTTCCATTTTCCCATTAGGGCTAGGGTTAGGGCTAGGGTTAGGGCTAGGGTTAGGGCTAGGGTTAGGGCTAGGGTTAGGGCTAGGGCTAGGGTTAGGGCTAGGGTTAGGGCTAGGGTTAGGGTTAGGGCTAGGGTTAGGGTTAGGGTTAGGGCTAGGGTTAGGGCTAGGGTTAGGGTTAGGGCTAGGGTTAGGGCTAGGGTTAGGGCTAGGGTTAGGGCTAGGGTTAGGGCTAGGGCTAGGGTTAGGGTTGGGGCTAGGGTTAGGGCTAGGGTTAGGGCTAGGGTTAGGGCTACAGTTAGGGTTGGGGCTAAAGTTACAGTTAGGGTTTAGATTACATTTACAGTTGGGAATAGGGTTGGGATTAGGGTTAGGGGTGTGTCAGGGTTAGAGGTGTGGTTAGGGTTACCGTTGGAATTAGGGTTAGGGGAGTGTTTGGATTAGGGTTTCAGTTATAATTGGGGGGTTTCCACTGTTTAGGCACATCAGGGGCTCTCCAAAAGCGACATGGCGTCCGATCTCAATTCCAGCCAATTCTGCGTTGAAAAAGTAAAACAGTGCTTCTTTCCTTCCGAGCTCACCCGTGTGCCCAAACAGGGGTTTACCCCAACATATGGGGTATCAGCGTACTCAGGACAAATAGGACAACAACTGTTGGGGTCCAATTTCTCCTGTTACCCTTGGGAAAATACAAAACTGGGGGCTAAAAAATAATTTTTGTGGGAAAAAAAAGATTTTTTATTTTTACGGCTCTGCGTTATAAACTGTAGTGAAACACTTGGGGTTCAAAGTTCTCACAACACATCTAGATAAGTTCCCGGGGGGGTCTAGTTTCCAATATGGGGTCACTTGTGGGGGGTTTCTACTGTTTAGGTACATTAGGGGCTCTGCAAACGCAATGTGACGCCTGCAGACCATTCCATCTAAGTCTGCATTCAAATGGCACTCCTTCCCTTCCGAGCCCTCCCATGCGCCCAAACAGTGGTTTCCCCCCACATATGGGGTATCAGCGCACTCAGGACAAATTGGACAACACATTTTTGGGTCCAATTTCTCCTGTTACCCTCGGGAAAATACAAAACTGGGGGCTAAAAAATAATTTTTGTGGGAAAAAAATTTTGTTTTATTTTTACGGCTCTCCATTATAAACCTCTGTGAAGCCCTTGGTGGGTCAAAGCGCTCACCACACATCTAGATAAGTTCCTTAGGGGGTCTACTTTCCAAAATGGTGTCACTTGTGGGGGGTTTCTACTGTTTAGGTACATTAGGGGCTCTGCAAACGCAATGTGACGCCTGCAGACCATTCCATCTAAGTCTGCATTCAAATGGCACTCCTTCCCTTCCGAGCCCTCCCATGCGCCCAAACAGTGGTTTCCCCCCACATATGGGGTATCAGCGCACTCAGGACAAATTGGACAACACATTTTTGGGTCCAATTTCTCCTGTTACCCTCGGGAAAATACAAAACTGGGGGCTAAAAAATAATTTTTGTGGGAAAAAATTTTTGTTTTATTTTTACGGCTCTCCATTATAAACCTCTGTGAAGCCCTTGGTGGGTCAAAGCGCTCACCACACATCTAGATAAGTTCCTTAGGGGGTCTACTTTCCAAAATGGTGTCACTTGTGAGTGGTTTCTACTATTTAGGTACATTAGGGGCTCTGCAAACGCAACATGGCGTCTCATCTCAATTCCTGTCAATTTTGCATTGAAAAGTCAAACGGCGCTCCTTCCTTTCCGAGCTCTCCCATCCGCCCAAACAGTGGTTTACCCCCACATATGGGGTATCAGCGCACTCAGGACAAATTGTACAACAACTATTGGGGTCCAATTTCTTCTCTTACCCTTGGAAAAATAAAAAATTGGGGGCGAAAAGATAATTTTTGTGAAAAAATATGATTTTTTTATTTTTACGGTTCTGCATTATAAACTTCTGTGAAGCACTGGGTGGGTCAAAGTGCTCACCACACCTCTAGATAAGTTCCTTAGGGGGTCTACTTTCCAAAATGGTGTCACTTGTGGGGGGTTTCAATGTTTAGGCACATCAGTGGCTTTCCAAACGCAACATGGCATCCCATCTCAATTCCTGTCAATTTTGCATTGAAAAGTCAAACGGCGCTCCTTCCCTTCCGAGCTCTCCCATCCGCCCAAACAGTGGTTTACCCCCACATATGGGATATCAGCTTACTCAGGACAAATTGTACAACAACTATTGGGGTCCAATTTCTTCTCTTACCCTTGGAAAAATAAAAAATTGGGGGCGAAAAGATAATTTGTGTGAAAAAATATGATTTTTTATTTTTACGGTTCTACATTATAAACTTCTGTGAAGCACTTGGTGGGTGAAAGAGCTCACCACACCTCTATATAAGTTCCTTAGGGGGTCTACTTTCCAAAATGGTGTCACTTGTGGGGGGTTTCAATGTTTAGGCACATCAGGGGCTCTCCAAACGAAACATGGTGTCCCATCTCAATTCCTGTCAATTTTGCATTGAAAAGTCAAATGGCGCTCCTTCGCTTCCGAGCTGTGCCATGCGCCCAAACAGTGGTTTACCCCCACATGTGGGGTATTGGCGTACTCAGGACAAATTGTACAACAATGATTGCGGTCCATTTTCTCCTGTTACTTTTGGTAAAATAAAACAAATTGGAGCTGAATTAAATTTTTTGTGAAAAAAAGTTAAATGTTCATTTTTATTTAAACATTCAAAAAATTCCTGTGAAGCACCAGAAGGGTTAATAAACTTCTTGAATGTGGTTTTAAGCACCTTGAGGGGTGTAGTTTTTAGAATGGTGTCACACTTGGGTATTTTCTATCATATAGACCCCTCAAAATGACTTCAAATGAGATGTGGTCCCTAAAAAAAAATGGTGTTGTAGAAATGAGAAATTGCTGGTCAACTTTTCACCCTTATAACTCCCTAACAAAAAAAAATTTTGGTTCCAAAATTGTGCTGATGTAAAGTAGACATGTGGGAAATGTTACTTATTAAGTATTTTGTGTGACATATATCTGTGATTTAATTGCATAAAAATTCAAAGTTGGAAAATTGCGAAATTTTCATAATTTTCGCTAAATTTCCGTTTTTTTCACAAATAAACGCAGGTACTATCAAAGAATTTTTACCATTGTCATGAAGTACAATATGTCACGAGAAAACAATGTCAGATTCACTGGGATCCGTTGAAGCGTTCCAGAGTTATAACCTCATAAAGGGACAGTGGTCAGAATTGTAAAAATTGGCCCGGTCATTAACGTGCAAACCACCCTTGGGGGTAAAGGGGTTAACTTCAATCACCTTCACAAAACATTTCCTGGAGATGCAATATTGCATATACATTTTAGACCATGGTGGCAAATTGTTTCAGATCATGAATATTTCTGGGATAGCCTGCATCCATAGACTTCTTCAGATCCGCAATGCCTTCTCAGTAGGGTTAAGGTCAGGACTCAGACATAGCCATTCCAAAACGTACATCTTTTTTTCTGATTGGTCTGGGACCTTTACTTTACATTAAATATGGCAGGACTGTGAGTGAAAGCCATAAATATCTACAGCAGTTTTTCAGAAATCCATCCAACTGTTGCTGGTGCTTCTTTGTTTTGCAAATCAAGGTGAATTCAGGGGATGTACAGTTGTGCTCAAAAGTTTAAAGTTTACATACCCCTGCAGAATTTATGCTTTCTTGGCCTTTTTTCAGAGAATATAAATAACACCAAAACTTTTTCTCCACTCATTGTTAGTGGTTGGGTGAAGCCACTTATTGACAAACTACTGTGTTTTCTCTTTTTAAATCATAATGACAACCCAAAACATCCAAATGACCCTGATCAAAAGTTCACAGACACCATTTCATTTTTGATTGTTTGCCCATAGGATTCCAGTATTTTACGCTACACTGCAATACTACGGTATTGTACTATTTCATATAGTTGACCAAGAGATTGCAGGTTCAAGTCCCAGTGCAGGGCAGTTTTTGCAGTACATTATGGTCCTGATTTATCAAACTGTTTCTGCCACGTTTCTGGTGTAAAACCTATTGATAGGTCATAAAATATTTGCGAAATTCAAGGTTATGAAATCTGAGTTTTAACTCTAGTTTTGCCCTGCTCCACCAAAATGGAAGGAGGGGGGGCGGTATGGTGGCGGAATGGGACTTTTCTAAGAAAGTGAGGAAAAAGTAAAAGAGAAAATAATTTACATTTTCTTGTTGTGTACTGTTTTGAGTGCATTTGCAGCATTTACTGAAAGCATTAGTACAGCAGGGTGACTCAATAAGAACTGTGGAGGCAGAATGTGAAGATACCAGCTGAAGGTGCAGGATTAGAATCACAGAAGCCATTTAAGCAGAGTTATAGAAATGACAACTGATGGTGTAGATTAAGGTCATGGCAACTGGTGCAGCAGAAGGAAGTAACAGCAACAGTTTAGCATCAAAACTGGAGCATGGATATAGCATTTTTCAGCAGTATAGCCAATTAAGGCCTCTTTCACACTTCTGTCGGTACGGGGCCGTCACAAAGAGTCAGCGCGACGTACCGACGGACGTTGTGAAAATTCGGCCCAATGTCGGCAGTGGAAGCTGTTTTTCAATGCATCCGCTGCCCATTGTAAAGTCCCGGGGAGGAGGGGGCGGAGTTCGGACTTCGGATGTGCGGTAGGATTTGCAGGATCCGACGTACGAAAAAACGTTCCCTTGAACGTTTTTTCCTGACGACCGTCTGCCAAAACACGACGCATCCAGTGCACGATGGACGCGACGTATCGCCATACGTCGCAATCCGTCGGCAAAACAAGTCTATGTGTAAAAAACGCATCCTGCAGGCAACTTTGCAGGATGCGTTTTTTGCACAGAATGACGCATTGCGACGGACAGCAAAAGACGGAAGTGTGAAAGAAGCCCTAGGGTTGTGACAGAGGCTGAGACTGAGCAGGCCAGCAGTATAGCAGAGGTTCCAGTGGTGTTGCCAAGCTAGGACTGTGACAGAGGCCGAGACTGAGCAGACCAGCAGTATAGCAGAGGTCCCAGTAGTGTAGCCATACTAGGGTTATTACAGGGGCCGAGACTGAGCAGGCCAGAAGTATAGCAAAGGTCACAGTGCTGTAGGAAAGCTAGGGTTGTGACAAGGGCCAAGACTGTGCATACAAGCAGTATAGCAGAGGTCCCAGTGGTGTAGCTAAGCTAAGGTTGTGACAGGGGCCCAAGACTGAGCAGGCCAGCAATATAGCAGAGGTCCCAGTAGTGTAGCTAAGCTAAGGTTGTGACAGGGGCCCAAGACTTAGCAGGCCAGCAGTATAGCAGAGGTCCCAGTAGTGCAGCCAAGCTAGGCTTCTGACAGGGGCCGAGACTGAGCGGGCCAGCAGTATAGCAGAGATGCCAGTGGTGTTGCCAAGCTAGGGCTGTGACAGGGGCCGAGAATGAGCATACCAACAGTATAGCAGAGGTCCCAGTGGTGTAGCCATTCTAGGGTTATTACAGGAGCCGAGACTGAGCAGGCCAGCAGTGTAGTGAAGTCATGTTGTAACGTCCAAGTACGTCCCATGTGCAGCCAGTTGCATTCATCTTTTCTTCAACTTTGACCAAGTTTCCTGTGCCTTTGTAGCTCACACATCCCCAAAACATCAGCGATCCACCTCCATGCTTTACAGTAGGAATGGTATTACTTTCATCATAGGCCTTGTTGACCTCTCTCCAAAAATAATCGTTATGGTTGTGGCCAATAAGTTCAGTTTTGGTCTCATCACTTCAAATTACCTTGTTCCAGAAGTTTTGAGGCTTGTCTCTGTGCTGTTTTTCATATTGCAGGCGAGATACTTTGTGACATTTGCGCAGTATTGGATTTCTTCTGCGACTTGAACATGCAGCCCATTTTTCTTCAATGCCTCCTTATTGTGCATCTTGAAACAGCCACAGCGCTAGTTTTCAGAGAGTCCAGTATTTCAGCTGATGTTATTTGTGGGTTTTTCTTTGCATCCCGAACAATTTTCCTGGCAGTTGTGGACAACATTTTTGTTGGTCTACCTGACTGTGGTTTTGTTTTTACAGAGCCTCTGATTTTCCATTTGTTAATCACAGTTTGAACGCTGCTGACTGGCATTATCAATTCCTTGGATTTCTTTTTGTATCACTTTCCTGTTTTGTACAGTTTAACTACCTTTTCCCATAGATCCGTTGACAATTCTTTTGCTTTTCTCATGACTCACAATCCAGAAACGTCAGTGGCTAGATGAAAGATGCAAGAGTCTGTCTGGATCCCAGAAACTCTCTCAGCTTTTATGCACACACACTGATTACTAGCAAACAGGTCACAGGTGAGAATAGTATCTTTAGTAGCCATTCAAATCCTTTTGTGTCAACTTATCTGCATGTTATCAGGCCTAAATCACCAGGGTATGTGAACTTTTGATAAGGGTCATTTGGATGCTTTGCGTTGTCATTATGATTTAAAAAGAGAAAACACAGTATTTTGACAATAAATGGCTTCACCCAACCACAAACCATGAGTGGAGAAAAAGTGTTGGTGTTATCATTCATATTCTCTGAAAAAAGGCCAAGAAAGCAAAAATTCTGCCGGGGTATGTAAACTTTTGAGCACAGCTTTACCAGTCTGTAACTGTAAAGGTGACCATGTAAATTCATTGTCTAGTCACACTTGTTCTTTTCGAATATAGCCATCACACTCAGTATTCCAGTATATGTGGATAGTTGTGCAACTTAGATGATTGAATGCTTGAAACTTAGATACTTGTGATACCTAGATGCCTGAATCATCACTGAGTATAAGTCTTCTCAAAGTGGATGAGATGATCACAGTCCTGACTGTGGTGTGGAATTATGTTTTTATAGTGGCCTCAGACCAAAAAGAATGCTGGAAGGGCGCCTTGCCAGAGGATTTATATTTCTGGCTATGTCTGGATTCAGGCATGGAAAAGAAATTAACTATTTAAATGAATCATGAATACACATAGTATTTGAACAGCATGCCTTCTCAAGAATCAAAGCATTTACATTGTTTTACTTTGCTTCACTTTGGAGTATTGTATGGTAACTGCTTTATAGGGGTTGTCCACTAATCTGACATCTCCTTCTCAATCTCTTTATTTCTATACTCGCCTCCGGTGCCTGCGCTGTTCCCGTGGTATCAGCACTGGCTCTCCTAGAGATCGAGTGATATTTAGTGTTGAGCGATACCGTCCGATACTTGAAAGTATCGGTATCGGATAGTATCGGCCGATACCCGAAAAGTATCGGATATCGCCGATACCGATATCCGATACCAATACAAGTCAATCTGACACCAAGTATCGGAAGGTATCCTGATGGATCCCAGGGTCTGAAGGAGAGGAAACAATCCTTCAGGCCCTGGGATCCATAGTGAGGTGTAAAATAAAGAATTAAAATAAAAAATATTGTTATATTCACCTCTCCGGCGGCCCCTGGAACATCACCGCGAGTGTTAGGGCTAACGGAACGCACCAAATAATACGACAGATAGAGTATGGTGCGTTCGCAGCCCGGGGTCCACCGTGCAGAGATGGAACCTGCTGCCAAGTAATGACGGACTATATGGCGGTACTCATAAGTGTACACACGTGGGTTAAACTTCACCCAGCGTGAAGGAAGCGATCCTGTTGCGTCACAGGATCGCGGTACCGCACATAGAGCGCGAGCAAGTAGTCAGCGAACTCAACCCCAACTAGGATTGAAGTCCGATTAGACCCTTGCTGGCACAACACCGCAACTGGGTGTGTAAGGAAGCTGAATAACAATATTAAGGCACAAGAGTGCATGCGGTGCCGCACTGACGAACGCCACTAACCACCCAGGCTTGGGTAAGGAAAGCACAGAGGAAGTGCACGGCGCCGTACTGGCGGTCACAGCAACTGGACGCTGCAATGTGTGATTCGTGCTGTAGGATAAGTCGGGCGCTAGATAGCAACCATACACCTTCCGCGAACAGACATTCAATAGGGAAGGGGTATCCAAGGACGACTTGCACTCACAACAAACACACGTATGCAAATGTACACTAGCGCATGGCCATGCGGTCATGCGCAGTTTATATAGTTGCAGCACAGGAAGTGGCCACAGAAACTTTGCCCTTCCAAGACCTGCCAAGAGGACCAATGGAATGTGCTGCAGAGCCTGAGCACATGACCCTCGATCTCCAACAGGAGATCTTGCCCTGGGCATGCTCAGTGTGTGCAGACAAGGACTTAGTCCCAGAGAAGTCCGCTCTCTGCTGACCAGCACTGGCTTTAATGGCAGAAGCTGAAGAAGCAGCAGTAACTCTCTGTACAGAGTGAGACTGAGCAAGACGCTGGGACCGACGTCCCTGCTGAGCAGACTCCACTGCGGCTGGATAAGAATGGGAGACCGCAGCGGAGATGGCTCGAGATTCCCCCTGTGCAGAAGCGGGAACTCGAGACCTAACATTACCCCCCCTCCTAGGGCCCCCCCCTCCTTGGGTCTCGCTACGCTCGAAGGCAGCAATGAGCTGTGGGCCCCGAATGTTTTCAGCAGGCTCCCATGACCTGTCCTCTGGGCCATAACCCTTCCAATCCACCATATAGAACTTTTTGCCGCGTACCACCTTGCACCCCAAAATAGCGTTCACCTCGTAATCGTCCGTAGACGAACCCGATGTCCCGGCAGATGACTCGGAAAACTGGGACATGTATACGGGTTTCAAGAGGGACACATGAAAGGTGTCGGTGATACCCAAGCGTGGAGGAAGAGCCAAACGGTAGACCACAGGATTAACCCGTTCGAGAACCTTGAAGGGACCCAAGTAGCGAGGAGCAAACTTAGTGGACCCAACTCGCAGCCTGATGTTACGGGCGGAGAGCCACACCAAGTCGCCAGGAGCAAAAGACGGAGTGGGGCGCCGATGAACATCGGCGGAGGACCTCATTCTCTCCTTGGAGGCCCGAATGGCATCCTGCGTGCGGTCCCAAATGTCCCGTGCCTCCACAGCCCAGTCTGCCACCCTGGAGTCAGCAGAAGACACAGGCATGGGCACAGGAACACGCGGATGCTGGCCGTAATTTAGGAGGAATGGATTCTGACCGGTGGAGTCGGCTACGGCATTGTTAAGTGCAAACTCTGCCCACGGTAGCAAGGATGCCCAGTCATCCTGCCTGGCAGAAACAAAATGTCGTAAATATGTGACCAAGGTCTGGTTGGCCCTCTCTACCAACCCATTCGTCTCGGGATGATATGCCGAAGAGAGATTCAACTCAATACTGAGTAGACGACAAAGCTCCAGAATCGAGACGCAAACTGGGGACCCCGGTCACTAACAATTTTGTCTGGCATACCGTGTAGGCGAAAGATATGCTTGACGAACAAGACAGCCAACGCCCGTGCAGAAGGTAGCTGTGGAAGAGGCACCAAGTGCACCATTTTGGAAAAATGGTCGGTGATCACCCAGATAATGGTGCAGTTACGAGACTTGGGTAAGCCCACCACAAAGTCCATCCCGACCATCTCCCAGGGCCTGTCCGCCACCGGCAGAGGATAAAGCAAACCAGCTGGCCGTTGCCGAGGAGTCTTGTTCTTGGCGCAAGAGACACACGCCCGAACATACTCTGCGACATCACGAGCCATATGCGGCCACCAGTATGTCCTCGCCAGTAACTCAGATGTCCTTTTGGTACCAAAATGTCCACCCACCCTGGACGAGTGTGCCCAAGAGAGAACCTCCGGTCGCAAACTGGATGGTACAAAAGTCTTGCCCGGAGGCACAGACTCTAGCGAAACCGGGGCCACAGTTCTCAAGCTCTCGGTGGGGACAATAAGCCGAGGCTCCTCCTCCTCCTCCGCAGATGACACAACGGAGCGAGAGAGAGCGTCGGCCCGAATGTTCTTCTCCCCAGAAAGAAAATGGAGGGTCAAATGAAACCGGGAGAAGAATAAGGACCATCTGGCCTGGCGAGAATTCAACCGCTGGGCTGTCTGCAGGTACACTAAATTTTTATGGTCTGTGAAGACTTGGAAGGGAAAACGTGCTCCCTCCAAGAGATGTCTCCACTCCGAGAAAGCCAACTTCATGGCTAGCAACTCCCTGTCCCCGATGGAATAATTCCTCTCTGCTGGTGAGAAGGTCTTGGAGAAAAAGAAGCAAGGATGCTTCCGACCTTGAGCATCCTTTTGGAAGAGGACTGCTCCAGCACCAACAGAAGAGGCATCCACCTCCATGATAAATGGCTTATCAACATCGGGGCGATGTAGGATGGGAGTGCTAGCGAAGTGTGACTTTATAGAGTTAAAGGCCTTGGAGACCTCCTCAGACCACAATTTGGGATTCGCCCCCTTCTTGGTGAGGGCAACCAAGGGCGCTACCAAAGTTGAGAAGTGCGGAATGAACTGGCGATAATAATTAATGAACCCCATAAAGCGCTGCACCGCTTTAAGAGAATGGGGTTCCTGCCAGTCCATCACAACCTGTAGTTTGGCAGGATCCATAGCCAATCCCTGGGCAGAGATGATGTAGCCTAGGAAAGGTAAGGACTCCTGCTCAAACATACACTTCTCCAACTTGGCATAGAGGGAGTTTGCCCGTAGGAGGTCGAAGACTTTGCAAACATCTCTCCTGTGGGAGTCAATATCTGGAGAGTAGATGAGAATATCATCCAGATAGACTACGACCGAGGTGGAAAGCATATCCCGGAAGATATCGTTCACAAAGTCTTGGAAAATGGCTGGGGCATTACAGAGCCCAAAGGGCATCACCAGATATTCATAGTGCCCATCCCTGGTGTTAAAAGCCGTCTTCCATTCGTCCCCCTCACGGATGCGAATCAGGTTGTAAGCACCCCGCAGATCTAGTTTAGTAAATACCCTTGCTCCCCGAAGCCTATCGAAGAGCTCAGATATCAAGGGCAAAGGATACTTATTTTTAACGGTGATGGCATTAAGACCCCTGTAGTCTATGCATGGACGCAATTCCCCATTCTTCTTCTGCACGAAGAAGAACCCTGCCCCAGCAGGTGACACTGACTTCCTAATGAATCCTCTTGCCAGATTTTCCTGGATGTACTGTGACATTGCCTCCGTCTCTGGGAGAGATAGCGGATAGACTCGACCCCGGGGAGGCTCAGCACCAGGCAAGAGATCAATAGGACAGTCATAGGGGCGATGGGGCGGAAGGATCTCCGCCGCCTTTTTGGAGAACACGTCTGCATAAGACCAATACTGCTTGGGGAGAGAGGAGAGATCTGCGGGTACCTCTGTAGTAGCAACCTGAACGCACTCCCTCTGACACCTACCCCCACAAGATTCGCCCCATCCCAGGATTCTGCCAGAGGACCACTCGATATGAGGAGAGTGGTACCGTAGCCAAGGTATTCCCAACAGGACCTCATTAATTCCCTCAGGAATGACGAGCAGAGATATAATCTCCTGATGAGATGGCGACATGGACAGAGTAAAAGGGATGGTCTGGTGTGTTATCTGTGAGGGCAGTGTCGACCCATTCACCACTCGTACCGTTACTGGTTGAGCTAGCATAACCAGGGGTATTGCGTGACGTTGGGCGAAGGCAGAAGACATAAAATTGCCCTCCGACCCAGAATCCACGCAGAGCTCTACCGAGTGGGAGAGTGAGCCTTTAGTAATTGTCCCCTTAATGGACAATTTAGAGGCAAACGTCGCCGTGTCTAGTGTACCTCCACCTACTACCACTAGACGCTGACGTTTCCTCGACCGCTGAGAACATCTGGTGGCTAGATGTCCTAACTGCTGACAAACATGACAGACCTTGAGTGCACAAGCGGTCCGGGACTTAGATCCCGCTTGTGACACTTCCCTGGCCTCATGTGACTCAGGAACCAAGACCGGAGATTCCAGAGGTTTGGCGAAGGTAGGAGCCAGCCGAAACCTCTGCCTACACTGGGCTCGCTCTAACCTCCGCTCGTTAAAACGGAGGTCAATTCGAGTGGAGACAGTTATTAACTCCTCCAGTGTGGCAGGAATCTCCCTAGTGGCCAGAGCGTCCTTAACGTGGTCAGCCAGGCCCCTCCAAAATATGGGGATAAGAGCTTTATCCGACCAATCCAGCTCAGAAGCTAAAGTGCGGAATTGGACGGCAAAATGACTGACCAAGGACTCACCCTGAGTTAATGCCAGCAGTTGGAGCGCAGTATCATGGGTGACTTGAGGTCCTAAAAAGACCTGTTTCAGAGTGCTCAGAAACAGCGGAGCACTCTGCACCACATGATCGCCACGCTCCCACAGCGGCGTAGCCCATTCCAACGCCCTGTCCGACAAGAGAGACACTATAAATCCCACCTTAGCCCGCTCTGTGGGAAAACGTGCAGCCAGGAGCTCGAGGTGAATAGAGCACTGACTCACAAATCCCCTACAAAATTTGCTATCACCAGAAAAATTTTCTGGCAGCGGGAGGCGAGAAAATGTCGGAGCAGGGGTGGCAATGGACAGGGTTGCTGCAGCCACGCTAGCAGCCTGTACAGCAACTGCGGTAACATCCACAGCTGAGGTTGCGCTCTCAAGAGCCGCCAACCTACCCTCCAGCTGCTGGATATACCGCAAGGATTGCTGTGTGTCCGTCATTACTAGCCAGACCCTGGCGCTAGTGTAATGTTAGGGCTAGCGGAATGCACCAAATAATACGACAGATAGAGTATGGTGCGTTCGCAGCCCGGGGTCCACCGTGCAGAGATGGAACCTGCTGCCAAGTAATGACGGACTATATGGCGGTACTCATAAGTGTACACACGTGGGTTAAACTTCACCCAGCGTGAAGGAAGTGATCCTGTTGCGTCACAGGATCGCGGTACCGCACATAGAGCGCAAGCAAGTAGTCAGCGAACTCAACCCCAACTAGGATTGAAGTCCGATTAGACCCTTGCTGGCACAACACCGCAACTGGGTGTGTAAGGAAGCTGAATAACAATATTAAGGCACAAGAGTGCATGCGGTGCCGCACTGACGAACGCCACTAACCACCCAGGCTTGGGTAAGGAAAGCACAGAGGAAGTGCACGGCGCCGTACTAGCGGTCACAGCAACTGGACGCTGCAATGTGTGATTCGTGCTGTAGGATAAGTCGGGCGCTAGATAGCAACCATACCCCTTCCGCGAACAGACATTCAATATGGAAGGGGTATCCAAGGACGACTTGCACTCACAACAAACACACGTATGCAAATGTACACTAGCGCATGGCCGTGCGGTCAGTTTATATGGTTGCAGCACAGGAAGTGGCCACAGAAACTTTGCCCTTCCAAGACCTGCCAAGAGGACCAATGGAATGTGCTGCAGAGCCTGAGCACATGACCCTCGATCTCCAACGGGAGATCTTGCCCTGGGCATGCTCAGTGTGTGCAGACAAGGACTTAGTCCCAGAGAAGTCCGCTCGCTGCTGACCAGCACTGGCTTTAATGGCAGAAGCTGAAGAAGCAGCAGTAACTCTCTGTACAGAGTGAGACTGAGCAAGACGCTGGGACCGACGTCCCTGCTGAGCAGACTCCACTGCGGCTGGATAAGAATGGGAGACCGCAGCGGAGATGGCTCGAGATTCCCCCTGTGCAGAAGCGGGAACTCGAGACCTAACAGCGAGTCACCGGCGTCCGGCAGGCTTCTTTGTTCAAAATGAGCGCCTTTAGGACCTGCGGAATGACGTCGCGGCTTCTGATTGGTCGTATGCCGCCCATGTGACCGCCACGCGACAAATCAGAAGCCGCGACGTCATTCCACAGGTCCTAAAGGCGCTCATTCTAGGAATTTATCTGAGGAATGACGTCGCGGCTTCTGATTGGTCGCGTGGCGGTCACATGGGCGGCACGCGACCAATCAGAAGCCGCGACGTCATTCTGCAGGTCCTAAAGGCGCTCATTTTGAACAAAGAAGCCTGCCGGACGCCGGTGACTCGCGGTGATGTTCCAGGGGCCGCCGGAGAGGTGAATATAACAATATTTTTTATTTTAATACTTTATTTTACACCTCCGATACCGATACCCGATACCACAAAAATATCGGATCTCGGTATTGGAATTCCGATACCGCAAGTATCGGCCGATACCCGATACTTGCGGTATCGGAATGCTCAACACTAGTGATATTGTTATGTCACGCAATCCCTCAAGCCAATCACTCTCCGTGTCTTCAGACAAATCACATACAGTGGCATGTAAAAGTTTGGGCACACCTGGTCAAAATTACTGTTATTGTGAACAGTTAAGCAAGTTGAAAATGAAATGATCTCTAAAAGGGTGAAAGTTAAAGATGTAAAGATGACACATTTCCTTTGTATCTTAGAAAAAAATTGTATATTTTCATCTTTTACATTTAAAAAAATTACAATAAGAAAAATGGGCCAATGCAAAAGTTTGGGCACCCTGCATGGTTCGTACCTAGTAGCACACCATTTTGCAAGTATCACAGCTTATAAATGCTATTGTAGCCAGCCTAGAGACTTTCACTTCTTGTTTGAGAGATTTTCATAAATTCTTCCTTGGAAAAATCTTCCAGTTCTGTGAGATTCTTGGGTCGTCTTGCATGCTCTGCTATTATGAGGTCTAGCCACAGATTTTCAATGATGTTCAGTTCAGGAGACTGTGAGGGTTATTGTAAAGCCTTCAGCTGGCGCCATTTGAGGTAGTGTATTGTGGATTTTGACTTGTGTTTAGGATCCTTATCCATTTGTAGAAGCCATCTATCCTCTTTTCAACTTTAGTTTATTTTTACAGATTGTGTTATATTTGTATAAAGAATTTGTTGAAATTTCATTGAATAAATTCTTCCCTCTACCCATATTTGGTGAGGTGTTCTTGTCCAGATATTCAGTGCCCTTTTTTCTCCACATATCCCTTTAATCATTGTGGCCCAAGAGTTCTACTTTGACCTCATCGGTCCCCAGAACTTGTTTCCAAAATGCATTAGGCTTATTTATATGTTCTTTTGCATACTTCTGATGATGAAGTTTATGGGAAGAAGAGGTTTTCTTTTGATGATTCTTCTATGAAGGCCATATTTGTGCACATGTCTCTGAACAGTAGAATTATCCACAACAACTCCAGAGTCTGATAAATTTTTCTGATAGTCTTTTGCAGTCAAATGGGGTTTCTGATTTGCCTCTCTATTAATCCTACGAGCAGCTCTCACTGATATTTTGCTTGGTCTTCTAGGCCTTATCTTGACCTCCGCTGTTCCTGTTAACTGCCAATTCTTAATTCCATTTTGAACTGAGGAAAAGGCAACTTGAAAATGCTTTGCTATCTTCTTAATAGCCTTCTCCTGATTTGTGGGCCTCCACCATTTTCATTTTCAGAGTGCTAGGCAGCTGCTTAGAATAACCAATGGCTGCTGTTTTTTGGCACAAGGTTAGATGACGCTGGGGTTTGGAAAGCTGTGAAATTTGCATCTCTTGACCTTTCCTATCGATCATAGTGAACAGCAGTAAACCTAACATTCTAATTAAGGTTGGAAACCTTGGTTAAAGTTATCTAAGCTCACGAATCTCCAATGGTGCGCAAACATTTGCATTGGCCATTTTCCTTTTTTGCAATTGTTTAAATGTAAAGATGAAAACTAATATTTTTTTCTTTGCCTAAAATGCAAAATACATATGTCATTTTTAACCCTTTCATAGATCATCTTCATCTTGCTTAACTGTTCACAGTAATTTTAACCAGGGGTGCTCAAACTTTTACATGCCATTGTACATCCAGAGGGAGCTAGAGCTGCTGCTTTCTCACTTCTTCCAGATGTATGCGATTCAACAGTAGGAGAGAAGAGTGAAAGCGATGATGATTGACCACAGGGATCACATAACATAACAATGTCTTGCCGGCGTCAGAGATGAGCATAGGTGTTATTATTTTATAACGGGAAAACATAGGGATAGAGAAGGGGTTGATTGAGAAGTGGCAAACCCATTTAATCTTGTAAAATTACAATGGAACGTGGAAAAGAAAATATAATACACTAAATTGCATATGTAGAAATATAAAGAGAGCATGTTTCATACAAATATAAAATGGCCCCACCATTATGGGTTGGGTTTTGCTAACTAGGGCAAAAGGGCCAGTTTATGTTTCCCATTCTGCGACCTTTGTTTGACACTTAGGCCAACCAGGAATGGACATCCTCTCTCCAAGCTTCGATAGCCATCATCCCCCACAATTTGTGCACAACTATTAGGCAAGTGAGAATTTTGAGCATATTATCATTTTTATGTATATTTTTGTAACTACAAACTGCATAAACTTGAATGCTTATTGTATAGAGCAGATCAGGTGATGTGTATTTGTGTAATGAGGAGGGTGAAGCCTCTTGGTGTGCAGAATTATTAGGCCGGGATCACACATGCGACAAACACGTCCGTGTCTCGCATGTGAAATCCAAGCTCTGGCGCCGGCACTGTGGAGCGGAGTGTGCGGCCGCACAGGAACACATGGAGCCGCACGCTCCACTCCCAAGTGCCGGCGCCAGAGCTTGGATTTCACATGCGAGACACGGACGTGTTTCTCGCATGTGTGATCCCGGCCTTAGGCAGCTTGTTCTCCTCAAGCAAAATGGACCAAAAAAAGATTTAGCTGACTCTAAAAAGTCCAAAATTGTTCATTTGAGTATCACACAAATGTTTTGAGAAATCAGAGTTAGATTTGTAAGGCTATGTGCACACGTAGGAAATTTTCTGCACTAAATCTGCATCTCCCAGCAGAATCTACAGGTGCAGTTTTTGTGCGTTTTTGTTGCAGATTTTGTACAGTTTTGGTGCAGTTTTTGTGCAGATTTTACCACTGCAGGTGTGCACACGTTGCTGATTTTTCGCATTTTGTTTGCGTTTTTTCGCGATAAAACGCTATGAAACCGCAATAAAAAAGCATACAATATGCATCCCATCATTTAGAATGAATTCCGCATGTTTTGTGCACATGATGCGTTTTTTTCCACGAAAAAAATGCATCGCAGTAAAAAGCGCAGCATGTTCATTAATTTTGCGGTTTTTTTGCGCATTTCCCACTATAAAATGCATTGAGAAATGTCCGGAAAAAAAACGCGGCAAAAACGCGCAAAAAACGCATGTAGATTTCTTGCAGAAAATTTCAGGTTTTTCTCAGGAATTTTCGGCAAGAAATCCTGAACATGTGCACATAGCCTAAGAGTTATGTTGAAGTGACATTATTTTGTCACATAGTTTCTAAATAGTTTTTGATGTATTTCATATCATACTAACCACTGTAGCATTAACTTGCTAGGGAATCATGTTCCTTTAAGAAGTATATGAAGGCTTAGTGTAATGTATAATCTTGGAACATTATTTCTGTGGTTTCTCCAGTGAGGCTTTAGGTCCAGATTTCCAGTCAGCTAACACATCTTAAATTTTTCAAGATGGAGGATTGGGTGTTATATGGCTTGATGTTTTTGGCCATTGCTGATTTAACATCTATCCTTATATCACATTTACATTTAATGAATGTACTGGAGATTTCAATCCAGACATTATGAAGTCTGTGTGGCAAAAAAAAAGACATAACGTTGTTCATGCTGATGCATATCTACAAGGACTTCATTCACTTGACTAACGTCTCAGTAAAACACACTTTCCACTATATACTTATAAATTATTTGATCAGTAAATGTGGGTTCAGCAATCAGATTGTTACACAAGAAGGAGGCTATATTCTAAACAAGATGTATAAAGTTATTACTGCCTTTAGGATATATGACCAACAATAATTTTATATATATTTGCTGATCTTAAAGGTTTAGTGTGGTGTTTAAAATGTGGTGGATAAATTAGTTAGGTTTGTATATTTAGGTGGTTTACATATGTAAATGTGGTACTGCCTGCGCCAAGCAAAGAGATAGAAGACCAACCCTGCTCATTGTGAAAATAGGGAGAGATGAGCAGCAGGGTTTTATTATGATTGTTTTTTTATTGCTTTTAGTGAACAGGGATCATGGTACTAATATGTGTGAAATGTACCTCTGTGTGGGAATACCGGTATTAACTTTCTAATATGGAGGCACAAAAATGGGACATTACTACTGGATGGGGATCATGAATGGGGATCTTATTAATGTATAGGGGTTCAAAAGGGGTATAAGTAAGGTATGTCAGCCCATATGGAGGTGTTAATGCATATGGGAGGTCTGTGGTTCAGTGGTTAGCACTGCAGCCTTGCAGCGCTGGGGCCCTGGGTTCAAATCCCACAAGGACAACATCTGCAAGGAGTTTGTATGTTCTCCCCATGTTTGTGTGGGTTTCCTCTTGGGTACTCCGGTTTCCTCCCACATTCCAAAGACATACTGATAGGGAATTTAGATTGTGAGCCCCATTGGGGACAGAGGTGGTAATGTATGCAAACTGTAAAGCGCTGCGGAATATGCTAACGCTATATAAAGATTATTTATTTATATGGCAGCCACAAAGATTTTAACTACTACTTTATGATGGTCACAATGGTGCATGCTCATAAAAAGTTGTGTGCTTTAAATGTATGGGGCCACAAATTGTTGTTAATGTATTGGGAGCACACAGGGCAAGTGGGAAGAGTGCCAGATTTTGTGCATCTTATAGATGCGCCTTTTCTGGGGAGGCAGAGAGAGGATGTTTTTAGTCTGGGAGAGGCCAATATCCATGGCCCCTTCCAAGGCTATTAATATCAGCCTGCCTAGCCTTTGCTGGTTAGATTTTATATGGGAACCCTATGTCAATTTTTTTTCTGGGGTCCCCCTGTAGACTAGCCTGTAAAGAAAATAACTGGTGTGAGCTGATATTAATAGCCTGGCAACCTTAAGGCTATGTGCACACGTTGCATTTTTTTTCACGTTTTTCACCGTAAAATAGCTTAAAAACACTTACAAAGCGCTTCCCATTATTTCTAATGGAATTCCGCATTGTTGTGCACATGATGCGTTTTTTTTCCGTGGTAAAAAATGCAGCATGTTCATTAATTTTGCAGAATCTCCGTGTTTTTCACCGCTATTTATTGTATTGGGAAGCTCCAGAAAAAAATGTGCAGAAAAGCGAGAAAAACGCAAAAAACACAAGCGGATTTCCTGCGAAAGGAGTCAGGTTTTGCTAAGGAAAATTCTGCAGACATTCTGCAATGTGTGCACATAGCCTTATGGCTATTCCCTCCTTCACAGAATATTAACATCAACCCTTAAGGTACCTTCACATTAAGCGACGCTGCAGCGATACCGACAACGATCCGGATCGCTGCAGCGTCGCTGTTTGGTCGCTGGAGAGCTGTCACACAGACCGCTCTCCAGCGACCAACGATGCCGGTAACCAGGGTAAACATCGGGTAACTAAGCGCAGGGCCGCGCTTAGTAACCCGATGTTTACCCTGGTTACGATCCTAAAAGTAAAAAAAAACAAACAGTACATACTTACCTACAGCCGTCTGTCCTCCAGCGCTGTGCTCTGCTCTCCTCCTGTACTGTCTGTGAGCACAGCGGCCGGAAAGCAGAGCGGTGACGTCACCGCTCTGCTTTCCGGCTGACCGACGCTCACAGCCAGAGCAGGAGGAGTGCAGAGCACAGCGCTGGAGGACAGACGGCTGTAGGTAAGTATGTAGTGTTTGTTTTTTTTTACTTTTAGGATGGTAAGCAGGGTAAACATCGGGTTACTAAGCGCGGCCCTGCGCTTAGTTACCCGATGTTTACCCTGGTTACCAGTGAAGACATCGCTGGATCGGTGTCACACACGCCGATCCAGCGATGTCAGCAGGAGTCCAGCGACAAAATAAAGTTCTGGACTTTATTCAGCGACCAACGATCTCCCAGCAGGGGCCTGATCGTTGGTCGCTGTCACACATAACGATTTCATTAACGATATCGTTGCTACATCACAAAAAGCAACGATATCGTTAACAATATCGTTATGTGTGAAGGTACCTTTAGTCATTGGCTTTTCCTTTGCTGGTTATTAAAATTACGCGAGAGCCAACACAATTTTTTTTCTCTTTAAAATGAACAGTTGCCATTTGGTTACAGCCTACAGTATGTACGTTCGTTCTGTTAATGATCCTACATAGGCTGATGACAGTGTGTGTTTGTTTGTCTTTTCTTCTTGGCTTAAGGTACCTTCACACTGAGCGACTTAACAACGATATCGCTAGCGATCCATGACGTTGCAGCGTCCTGAATAGCGATATCATTGTGATTGACACGCAGCAGCGATCTGGATCCTGCTGTGACATCGTTGGTCGGAGCAGAAAGGCCAGAACTTTATTTCGTCGCTGGATCTCCCGCAGACATCGCTGAATCGGCCGCGCTTAGTAACCCGATGTTTACCCTGGTTACCATTGTAAATGTAAAAAAAAACAAACACTACATACTTACATTCCGGTGTCTGTCCCCTCGCCGTCAGCTTCGCGCACCGACTGTGAGCGCCGGCCGGCCGTAAAGCACAGCGGTGACGTCACCGCTCTGCTTTACGGCCGGCCGGCGCTGAGACAGTGTAGGGAAGCTGAGGCCGGGGGACAGACACCGGAATGTAAGTATGTACTGTTTTTTTTTTTTACATTTACAATGGTAACCAGGGTAAACATCGGGTTACTACGCGCGGCCCTGCGCTTAGTAACCCGATGTTTACCCTGGTTACCCGGGGACTTCGGCATCGTTGGTTGCTGGAGAGCTGTCTTTGTGACAGCTCTCCAGCGACCACACAACGACGAAACAGCGACGCTGCAGCGATCGGCATCGTTGCCTATATCGCTGCAGCGTCGCTTAATGTGACGGTACCTTTAGTAATGAGGGTGTTGGGCTGTCACCTGTTCATTACTAAACCTTGGGCTTGGTGTTAAAGGGACACTGTCACCTGAATTTGGAGGGAACAATCTTCAGCCATGGAGGCGGGGTTTTGGGGTTTTTGATTCACCCTTTCCTTACCCGCTGGGTGCATGCTGGCTGCAATATTGGATTGAAGTTCATTCTCTGTCCTCCATAGTACACTCCTGCGCTGTGTAAGATTGCCTTGTGCAGGCATGTACTACGGAGGACAGAGAATGAACTTCAATCCAATATTGCAGCCAGCATGCACCCAGCGGGTAAGGAAAGGGTGACTCAAAAACCCCAAAACCCCGCCTCCATGGCTGATGATTGTTCCCTCCAAATTCAGGTGACAGTGTCCCTTTAATGACAGCTGCTGACACCAAGCCCTAATCCCATTACCCTGATGCCACTACATCAGCATGAAAAAGGTGGTGTTTTTTAAAAGTATCTTTATTTAGCACAAAAAAATTCATTGCTGTACAAAAACGCGGCATAAATGCAGCTAAAACACACGTTTTTGTCCCAGCGTTTTGCCTGCCAAGAGATTCAGAAACCTTGCATACATTTCTGCAAGCAAATACTCAACTTGCGCACATAGCCTTACTGAAGCAGCTTCACTAGAGGCTCTGTTGTGTTATTTTGCCTTTTTTTGCTAAATGACTAATCATGCCACTTTCGTTTTCTGATTACTGAAGCAGTTAAAAAAGTAACATAAGAGTGAACTTGTGCACAGCAATATCGCTTTTACATTGCTGTGCACTATTTTCGTCTTTTGCGGGGTTTTGCAGGACTTTTTCAGTTGGATTCCAGGAGAAATCTCTCTTAAGGTGCTGTCACACTCAGCGACGCTGCAGCGATATAGACAACGAGCCGATCGCTGGAATGTCGCTATTTAGGTCGCTGTAGAGACGTCAAACACTGCAACACCAGAATGATGCAGGAGCGATCCAGTGACGTAACGGCGACTCACTTATGGTTCTCGCTGGTTGTTAGCTCCATGTAAAACATTGCTGGCATCATTGCTTTTGATGTCAAACATGACGATACACGCCGACCTGATGACGAAATAAAGTTCTGGACTTCTAGCTCCGACCAGCGATGGCACAGCGGGATCCAGATCGCTGCTGCGTGTCAAACACAACGAGATCGCTATCCAGGATGCTGCAACATCACGGATCGTTGTCATTCTCGTTGCAAAGTTGCTGAGTGTGACGGTACCTTTAGGCCGGGGTCACACTTATGCGTGTGATGAGAGAAACTCGCGCGAGTCTCTCTCATCAATACCCTCAGGAAGAGAGTGTGCGGCTGCAGCACCGGGTATTGATGCGAGAGACTCGCATCACACTCACAAGTGTGACCCTGGCCTTAAAGAAACATCCTGTGCACCTATCTTAGTAATCAATATTTGTTAGCACCTGGTTTATGTTAGTGAATTTGATGACACATTTCCTTTAAAAAGTATTGGTTCTCAAATAACTCTAAATACAGTGCTAGCAGTTGTGCAATAGATATACGAGTATATATATATTTGCACATACATATACGTATATATGACTACACCATGTCCTCAGTTGGATGTCGTTTTAGGCTACGTTCACATTAGCGTTTCGCTAATGTGCGTCGCTGTTGCGTCGGCGACGCAGCGGCGACGCGCCCCTATGTTTAACATGGGGGACGCGTGCGTTTTTTTGGTAGCGTTTTCCGACATGTGCGTCGTTTTCGACGCTAGCGTCGGACGCAAGAAAATGCAACAAGTTGCATTTTTCGTGCGTCCGATTTTCGTCAAAAAACGACGCACGCGTCGCAAAACGCAGCGTTTTTGCGCGCGTTTTTGGTGCGTCGTGCGTTGCGTCGCCGTTGCGTCGCCGACACACCGGCGCGCAACGCTAATGTGAACGTAGCCTTAGTTTATTTAATGATTGAAGGATGCCAGATTACTATTACATGTCTGTATTTGAAAACATTGCAGATTTTGTCTTCAGAAGCAAGTCCGCATATTCATCATTCTTTTACCTTCAGTTCTTAAACATGCAGACCTGTTTCTCTGACAGCAAACCACAAACTGACCACAATACTGGAGAACTCCTGTATATTCATTCAGTACTTTGCGGTAATGGTGTTGCCTTTCATTTTATGGAAATTTATACACACTACTTTTATAAATAGATAGAGTATCACTGGAATCAAAGGCTGGCTTACCAAGCTTCATGCCACAAAATCAACACGTAGAGGTTGCCATGCTAATAACCTATGCCCATAGAAAACACATAAGCCAAACTAAATAGTCGGTGTAGTCTGAATGTGTTTAATAAAACACAAGACTGTTTTCTACGGCTCTGCTGAAGGAAATCCTATCATTATGGGATGGCAAACCAAAGTTGGACTCAACAAGGGTTAAATTAGTGTCCGTGTACACATCCTATATAGACGTTATACATATGCTTCACAGATTCAAATCAACAGTCATTTATTGCCATAAACAGAGGGAAAGAAACAGAAAGGCATTGGAGACTCATGACTCTTCCCTGACAGTTCATGGGGTAGATAAGAACCCGGCATGTCTAGAGGAGTCTGGTAGTGGCTCTCTACTGTGAATGAGGTCTTTTAGACTTGATGAGGATGCTGTATTTACTTTGATAAACCATGTCAGAATGGCTGTATAATCCTCTTTAAAAGTGTATCTTAACCTCTGCCCACTAAACCTAATTGACAGCTCATCCTTGCTTCTGAGATCTCCCTCTGCTCAGTACAAGCTGCAGCTGTCAATAAGGCTGGGTAGGCAGAGACTGAATATCAGGATTATTTTGCCTTTCTTCCTTGGATTTTCAGAGTAAATGAACCAGTATCTTAAGGTCTAAGAGGACTATTTATTATTGTATACTGTTTGTATGGTGGAATATGGTAATTGACACGCTTCGATAATATTATTTTTATAGAATACATCTTTCAATGGTGGGGTATATATTAGGCAACAAGTGGACAGTCAGTTCTTGAAGTTGATATCGGCAGGCAATATCGACAAGTGTACAGATCTGAGCAGCTTTAAGAAGGGATAGATTCATTGTGCTATTTGCATCAATTTTCTGTTGGAAAAAGTTGCAAATTTTCATTGATGAATCACATTCAAGGTACTCCCGCAATCACTTACTCTTACAGTTGGTTGACTTTCGACCTTGGCCCAGACATTCCCACTGCCTACTCCACTCAGTTCAGTGTGGTTCAGAACTTCCAAATTTTAGGTCTAGTGGACAAGCAAACCTCACATTAGATTCAAAACTGTAAAGCGCTGCGGAATATGTTAGCGCTATATAAAAATAAAGATTATTATTATTATTATTATTATTATTATTATTATTATTATTATTCTAGCAGCTCATAAGGTACACTTCTACAGCCTCTCCCAGGTTAGGCAGGTTTCTCCTCAGCTCCTCACATGACTCCCTGTCGCTTCTTCTGATCTCAGGTTTACCACCTGCACAGAAACAGCCTTTTAGTCTCCCTTCTTTTACCACAGAGCCAATTTATCTCCTGCAGATGACCTATATCCCAGCTTAATATTGCTCCGAGCTTCAGTCCTCCAGTTCAACACCTCACATGGTATGTCTGCACTTTCTGCAACTTGTTCCCAACTTACTACACAATGGGTTCTCTTCTGTCCACACCTGACTGCCTGGTTTTGTGACAAATTAGCTCTCTATCATTGTTAGCACTAAGCTCTTTCTGGACCTAGCCATCCTACGTATCACACCTGCAATTGTAACCCAGAGG
Source organism: Ranitomeya imitator (assembly GCF_032444005.1). Lineage (NCBI taxonomy): Eukaryota > Metazoa > Chordata > Amphibia > Anura > Dendrobatidae > Ranitomeya > Ranitomeya imitator. Next base: position 108,148,938 of record NC_091287.1, on the reverse strand, counting down.
ACTCTCATCCCTTTATTTTTCACATGATCACGCAAGGTACTATAGCCTTTCCTTTTAAATGCATATCTACAGTACATTTTTAAATGCAGATCTCGGCTTCCAAGATTTCAATCTGAGCATGCACCGCCTACAATGGCCATTTTCCCAGAGTCCCATGCATTGAAACAATGGAAGTGCAGATGCTCCAAGCTTTCATAAAATGTCAGCGGAGCCCCCAAACTGCTGACAACCACTGAGCACTGCCAAACACCCCCTTCTACCAGCCTGGAATGGGACTCGCAGCATCACCCCATCGCACCTATGAACACCTCCTGTGACCCGCTCCACTACTGCCACCGCACCCCCCCACTCTCTCGCCGGTGAGCTGATTTCATACTGTAAGATGGACGCCCATTTTATGCATTCTTTTTTTTTTCTATTTTCCTCCTGAAAATTTGGGGTGTGTCTTATGGTCTGGTGCGTCTTATAGTCCGAAAAGTATGGTATGTGAATTGTGGACACCAGTATCATCCTATACACCAGGCATAGTGCACTTCATGTTATCTGCAGTACAGTTGTCTACCTTACTTTGCGTTTGCCTCTTGCTTCTTTTAGCTATCCAGAGCATTATCTAATAGAGTGTGAACTGACACTAATGAGGATGCAGCTGTAAGACATTGCACCAAAGTATCTGTCATTCTGAATTTGTGGTGCTCGGTGTAAACACAAGCAGATCCAGAACAGTTTCTATTGTAGCTATATTATCCTTGCCAATAGCTATATGTTAGTGTGGTATCTAGGGTTGAGCGAAACGGGTCGTTCATTTTCAAAAGTCGCCGACTTTTGGCAAAGTCGGGTTTCATGAAACCCGATCCGACCCCTGTGCGGGGTCGGCCATGCGGTACGCGACTTTCGCGCCAAAGTCGCGTTTCAATGACGCGAAAAGCGCCATTTCTCAGCCAATGAAGGTAAACGCAGAGTGTGGGCAGCGTGATGACATAGGTCCTGGTCCCCACCATCTTAGAGAAGGGCATTGCAGTGATTGGCTTGCTGTCTGCGGCGTCACAGGGGCTATAAAGGGGAGTTCCCGCCGACCGCCATGTTACTGCTGCTGATCTGAGCTTAGGGAGAGGTTGCTGCCGCTTCGTCAGAAGCAGGGATAGCGTTAGGCAGGGTCCATTAACCACCAAACCGCTTGTGCTGTAGCGATTTCCACTGCCCAACACCACCTTCGGTGTGCAGGGACAGTGGAAGCTACATTTTTTTTTTTTTCCCCCTCAGCGCTGTAGCTCATTAGGCTGCCCTAGAAGGCTCCCTGATAGCTGCATTGCTGTGTGTACGCCGCTGTGCAAACCAACTGCTTTTTTCAAAGCACAAATCCTCTTGTTCCTTCCTTTCTGCACAGCTATCTTTTTGGTTTGTACACACTTTTTATTTAATTTGTGCATCAGTCCACTCCTTATTGCTGCCTGCCATACCTGGCTGAGATTACTGCAGGGAGATAGTAATTGAAGGACACTCCCTGTTTTTTTTTTTTTTTTTTTGTGGGAGATTAAGATTGACATTTCTGCTAGAGTGCCATCCCTGTCTGTGTCATCTCTCACTCAGTGGGCCATAGAAAGCCTATTTATTTTTTTGCTTGATTTGGGTTATAAAATCTACCTGAAAAAATCACTACATCAATCAGTGGGAGAAAAATATTGGCCTCAGGGCTTGTGTGCCACTCTTGACTCCTGTGTGCATCATCACTCACTCAGTGGGCCATAGAAAGCCTATTTATTTTTTTGCTTGATTTTGGTTCTAAAATCTACCTGAAAAAATCACTACATCAATCAGTGGGAGAAAAATATTGGCCTCAGGGCTTGTGTGCCACTCCTGACTCCTGTGTGCATCATCACTCACTCAGTGGGCCATAGAAAGCCCTTTTTTTTTTTTTTTTGCTTTATTTGGGTTCTAAATTCTACCTGAAAAAATCAATAAATCAATCAGTGGGAGATTAATATTGGCCTTTGGGCTTGTGTGCCAGTCCTAAGCGTGCCATCTCTCTCTCTCAGATAGTGGGCCATAGAAAGCCTATTTATTTATTTTTTTTTTATTGGGTTTATAAATTTTCCCTGGAAAAAAAAAAAAAAAGTGGGAGATTAATATTGGCCTCTGGGCTTGTGTGCCAGTCCTGAGCGTGCCATCTCTCTCACAAATAGTGGGCCATAGAAAGCCTATTTATTTATTTTTTTTTGGTTTTATAAATTCTCCCTTAAAAAAAAAAGGGAGATTAATATTGGCCTTTGGGCTTGTGTGCCAGTCCTAAGCGTGCCATCTCTCTCTGTCTCTCAGATAGTGGGCCATAGAAAGCCTATTTATTATTTTTTTTATTGGGTTTATAAATTTTCCCTGGAACAAAAAAAAAAAAGTGGGAGATAAATATTGGCCTCTGGGCTTGTGTGCCACTCCTGACTCCTGTGTGCGTCATCTCTCACTCAGTGGGCCATAGAAAGCCTTTTTTTGTTTTATTTGTTTTCTAAATTCTCCCTGAAAAAATCATTTTATTTTCTTTGGTTTCTAAATTCTTCCTGAAAAAATCATTTTATTCTATTTTTTTTTTCCTAAAGTCTCCCTGAAAAAAAACAAACAAAAAAAACAAATCAGTGGGAGATTAATATTGCCCTTTCTGCTTGTGTGCCAGTCTTGACTCCTGGGTGTGCCATCTCTCTCTCTCTCTCCAATTGTGGGCCATAGAAAGCCTATTATTTTTTTAGCTTGATTTGGGTTCCAAAATCTACCTGAAAAAATCACTACATCAATCAGTGGGAGATAAATATTGGCCTCTGGGCTTGTGTGCCACTCCTGACTCCTGTGTGCGTCATCTCTCACTCAGTGGGCCATAGAAAGCCTTTTTTTGTTTTATTTGTTTTCTAAATTCTCCCTGAAAAAATCATTTTATTTTCTTTGGTTTCTAAATTCTTCCTGAAAAAATCATTTTATTCTATTTTTTTTTTCCTAAAGTCTCCCTTAAAAAAAAAAAAAAATCAAATCAGTGGGAGATTAATATTTACATTTGTGCTTCAGTGACAGTCCTGCGTGTGTGGCATCTCTCTCATTTGTTGCCACCAACAACAGAGTGTGTAATATTGTGCCTGATTTTCGTTGTGGTCTCACTCACCTGTAAAGGGGTAGCTAAATCATACTGAAGTTATAGCTCACCGTGTAATTTGTGTGACAGCAACAAATACCGTTAGTTTGTTTACGTTTTTAAAACAATGAGGAAGTATGGTGGAAGAGGTCGTGGCCGGGGGCGTTCATTGTCAGCTGGTAATGAGGGTAGTGGTAGTGGTGGAGCATCAGCTGGTCGTGGGAAAAAAAATATTGCACCTAAGTCTGGAGCTGTGGAGCCAGGTTCGTCGTCTGGCTACACAAGGCCTCGAACGCTCCCTTTTCTGGGAGTAGGAAAACCGCTTTTAAAGCCGGAGCAGCAAGAGCAAGTTTTGGCTTATCTTGCTGACTCAGCCTCTAGCTCTTTTGCCTCCTCTCGTGAAATTGGTAAATGTCAAAGCAGCGCGTCGTTAGTGGATGTTCACGGTCAGGGACAAGTCGCTTCCTTGTCCTCTTCAGCAAAAACAACAACAGAGAAGAATGCAGCAGGCGACACAACGGGTTACTCCATGGAGCTCTTTACACATACCGTCCCTGGCTTAGAAAGTGAAGCAGTTAACAGTCCATGCCCATTACAAGTTGAATCTGACATGGAGTGCACTGATGCACAGCCACAGCCAGACTACTATGCTGGTCCTTTGACTCAGACCACAACATTGCCCTCGCAGGGTGCTGATCAAGAATCAGACCCTGATGAGACTATGTTGCCCCATCACGAACGCTATACCACCGACCGACACGGTGACACAGACGAAGTTGCACACGAGCTACAAGAAGAGGTAATAGATGACCCAGTTCTTGACCCCGATTGGCAGCCATTGGGGGAACAGGGTGCAGGCGGCAGCAGTTCTGAAGCGGAGGAGGAGGGGCCGCAGCAGGCATCAACATCGCAACAGGTTCCATCTGCCGGGCCCGTATCTTGCCCAAAACGCGTGGCAAAGCCAAAACCTGTTGGAGGACAGCGTGGCCATCCGGTTAAAGCTCAGTCTGCAATGCCTGAAAAGGTATCCGATGCTAGAAAGAGTGCAGTCTGGCATTTTTTTAAACAACATCCAATTGATCAGCGCAAAGTCATCTGTCAAAAATGTTCAACTACCTTAAGCAGAGGACAGAATCTGAAAAGTCTCAATACAAGTTGCATGCATAGACATTTAACCACCATGCATTTGCAAGCCTAGACTAACTACCAAACGTCCCTTAAGGTTGTAGCACCCTCGGCCAATGAAGCTAGTCAGCAACGCAACATCCCTTCCGGCAGTGTAGGGCCACCATTTTCCGCACCACCTGCAGTATCTGTGCAGGTTTCTTTGCCAGGCCAAAGCAGTCAGGGTCAGGGAATCACCAGTTTCGTAGTAGGAAACACTGCATCTAGGGCACCGGTGGCAACAATACCATCTCCCACCGTCTCTCAGTCTGCCATGTCCACCGGCACCCCCGCTAGTTCCACGATCTCCAGCTCTCCAGTCCAGCTCACCCTACATGAGACTATGGTTAGAAAAAGGAAGTACTTAGCCTCGCATCCGCGTACACAGGGTTTGAACGCACACATAGCTAGACTAATCTCGTTAGAGATGATGCTCTACCGGTTAGTTGAAAGCGAAGCTTTCAAAGCCCTGATGGACTACGCTGTACCACGCTACGAGCTACCCAGTCGACACTTTTTTTCCAGAAAAGCCATCCCAGCCCTCCACCAGCATGTTAAAGAGTGCATCGTCCATGCACTCAGGCAATCTGTGAGCACAAAGGTGCACCTGACAACAGATGCATGGACCAGTAGGCATGGCCAGGGACGTTACGTGTCCATCACGGCACACTGGGTAAATGTGGTGGATGCAGGGTCCACAGGGGACAGCAAGTTTGGGACCGTTCTGCCTAGCCCACGGTCTAGGAAACAATTGGCTGTAGCCGTTCGCACCCCCTCCTCCTCCTCTTCGTCCTCCTGCAGAAGCGAGAGCTCGTCCACAGACCGCAGTCGCACAACCACTCCATCCGCAGCTGCCACTGTTGCACACCAGGTCTCCCATTATGGGGCAGCTACTGGCAAACGTCAGCAGGCTGTATTGGCTATGAAGTGTTTGGGCGACAACAGACACACCGCGGAAGTTCTGTCCGAGTTCTTGCAGAAAGAAACGCAGTCGTGGCTGGGCACTGTAGATCTTGAGGCAGGCAAGGTAGTGAGTGATAACGGAAGGAATTTCATGGCTGCCATCTCCCTTTCCCAACTGAAACACATTCCTTGCCTGGCTCACACCTTAAACCTGGTGGTGCAGTGCTTCCTGAAAAGTTATCCGGGGTTATCCGACCTGCTCCTCAAAGTGCGTGGACTTTGCTCACATATCCGCCGTTCGCCCGTACACTCCAGCCGTATGCAGACCTATCAGCGTTCTTTGAACCTTCCCCAACATCGCCTAATCATAGACGTTGCAACAAGGTGGAACTCAACACTGCACATGCTTCAGAGACTGTGTGAACAGAGGCGGGCTGTTATGTTTTTGTGGGAGGATACACATACACGGGCAGGCAGTAGGATGGCAGACATGGAGTTGTCAGGTGTGCAGTGGTCGAAGATTCAAGACATGTGTCAAGTCCTTCAGTGTTTTGAGGAATGCACACGGCTGGTTAGTGCAGACAACGCCATAATAAGCATGAGCATCCCCCTAATGCGTCTGCTGATGCAAAGTTTGACGCACATAAAGGATCAGGCGTCTGCAGCTGAGGAAGAGGAAAGCCTTGATGACAGTCAGCCATTGTCTGGCCAGGGCAGTGTACAGGACGAGGTAGCGGGCGAAGAGGAGGAGGAGGACGAGGAGGATGATGGGGATGATTATATTTTTAATGAGGAAGCTTTTCCGGGGCCACTGGAAATTGGTGGTGCGGCAAGGCCGGGTTCTGGTTATTTGAGGGACACAAGTGACATGGATTTGCCTGAAACTGCCCCTCAACCAAGCACAACCGCAGATTTGAGAACTGGAACTTTGGCCCACATGGCGGATTATGCCTTACGTATCCTCAAAAGGGACACACGCATAACTAAAATGATGAATGATGACTAGGGTTGAGCGAAACGGGTCGAACATTTTCAAAAGTCGCCGACTTTTGGCTAAGTCGGGGTTTCATGAAACCCGATCCGACCCCTGTGCGGGGTCGGCCATGCGGTACGCGACTTTCGCGCCAAAGTCGCGTTTCAATGACGCGAAAAGCGCCATTTCTCAGCCAATGAAGGTAAACGCAGAGTGTGGGCAGCGTGATGACATAGGTCCTGGTCCCCACCATCTTAGAGAAGGGCATTGCAGTGATTGGCTTGCTGTCTGCGACGTCACAGGGGCTATAAAGAGGCGTTCCCGCCGACCGCCATCTTACTGCTGCTGATCTGAGCTTAGGGAGAGGTTGCTGCCGCTTTGTCAGAAGCAGGGATAGCGTTAGGCAGGGTCCATTAACCACAAAACCGCTTGTGCTGCAGCGATTTGCACTGTCCAACACCACCCTCGGTGTGCAGGGACAGTGGAAGTTTTTTTTTTTTTTTCCTCAGCGCTGTAGCTCATTGGGCTGCCCTAGAAGGCTCCCTGATAGCTGCATTGCTGTGTGTACGCCGCTGTGCAAACCAACTGCTTTTTTCAAAGCACAAATCCTCTTGTTCCTTCCTTTCTGCACAGCTATCTTTTTTGTTTGTCCACACTTTTTATTTCATTTGTGCATCAGTCCACTCCTTATTGCTGCCTGCCATACCTGGCTGAGATTACTGCAGGCAGGGAGATAGTAGCTGCCTGCCATACCTGGCTGAGATTACTGCAGGCAGGGAGATAGTAATTGTAGGACATTCCCTGTTTTTTTTTTTTTTTTTTTTTTGGTGGGAGATTAAGATTGGCAATTTGGCATTTCTGCTAGAGTGCCATCCCTGTGTGTGCCATCTCTCTCACATAGTGGGCCATAGAAAGCCTTTTCATTTTTCTGTATTTTTTTTTGTGGGGTGTATAAATTCTCCCTGATAAAAATACAGTGGGAGATTAATATTGGCCTTTGGGCTTGTGTGCCAGTCCTGAGTGTGCCATCTCTCTCACAAATAGTGGGCCATAGAAAGCCTATTTTATTTTTTTTTGGGTTTTATAAATTCTCCCTGAAAAAAGGGAGATTAATATTGGCCTCTGGGCTTGTGTGCCAGTTGTGAGCGTGCCATCTCTCTCACAAATAGTGGGCCATAGAAAGCCTATTTAATTTTTTTTTTGGTTTTATAAATTTTCCCTGAAAAAAGGGAGATTAATATTGGCCTCTGGGCTTGTGTGCCAGTTGTGAGCGTGCCATCTGTGCCAGCCCTGAGCGTGCCATCTCTCTCACAAATAGTGGGCCATAGAAAGCCTATTTAATTTTTTTTTTTGGTTTTATAAATTCTCCCTGAAAAAAAGGGAGATTAATATTGGCCTCTGGGGTTGTGTGCCAGTTGTGAGCGTGCCATCTGTGCCAGTCCTGAGCGTGCCATCTCTCTCACAAATAGTGGGCCATAGAAAGCCTATTTAATTTTTTTTTTTTGTTTTATAAATTTTCCCTGAAAAAAGGGAGATTAATATTGGCCTCTGGGCTTGTGTGCCAGTTGTGAGCGTGCCATCTGTGCCAGTCCTGAGCGTGCCATCTCTCTCACAAATAGTGGGCCATAGAAAGCCTATTTAATTTTTTTTTTGGTTTTATAAATTTTCCCTGAAAAAAGGGAGATTAATATTGGCCTCTGGGCTTGTGTGCCAGTTGTGAGCGTGCCATCTGTGCCAGTCCTGAGCGTGCCATCTCTCTCACAAATAGTGGGCCATAGAAAGCCTATTTAAATATTTTTTTGGTTTTATAAATTCTCCCAGAAAAAAAGGGAGATTAATATTGGCCTCTGGGCTTCTGTGCCAGTCCTGAGCGTGCCATCTGTGCCAGTCCTGAGCGTCCCATCTCTCTCACAAATAGTGGGCCATAGAAAGCCTATTTTTTTTTTTTTTTGGGTTTTAGAAATTCTCCCTGAAAAAAAAAGGGAGATTAATATTGCCCTTTGGGCTTGTGTGCCAGTACTAAGCGTTCCATCTCTCTCTCTCTCTCAGTCAGTGGGCCATAGAACGCCTATTTTTGGTTTTATTTGTTTTCTAAATTCTCCCTGAAAAAATCATTTTATTTTATTTGGTTTCTAAATTCTTCCTGATAAAATCATATTTTTTTTATTATTTTTTTTTCTAAAGTCTCCCTGAAAAAAAAAAAAAAAAAAAAAAACCAGTGGGAGATTAATATTGGCCTTTCTGCTTGTCTGCCAGTCTTGACTCCTGGGTGCGTCATCTCTCAGTCAGTGGGCCATAGAACGCCTATTTTTGGTTTTATTTGTTTTATAAATTCTCCCTGAAAAAATCATTTTATTTTATTTGGTTTCTAAATTCTTCCTGATAAAATCATATTTTTTTTATTATTTTTTTTTCTAAAGTCTCCCTGAAAAAAAAAAAAAAAAAAAAAACCAGTGGGAGATTAATATTGGCCTTTCTGCTTGTGTGCCAGTCTTGACTCCTGGGTGCGTCATCTCTCAGTCAGTGGGCCATAGAACGCCTATTTTTGGTTTTATTTGTTTTATAAATTCTCCCTGAAAAAATCATTTTATTTTATTTGGTTTCTAAATTCTTCCTGATAAAATCATATTTTTTTTATTATTTTTTTTTCTAAAGTCTCCCTGAAAAAAAAAAAAAAAAAAACAACCAAAAAAAACAGTGGGAGATTAATATTGGCCTTTCTGCTTGTGTGCCAGTCTTGACTCCTGGGTGTGCCATCTGTCTCTCTCTCTCTCTCTCTCCAATTGTGGTCCATAGAAAGCCTATATTTTTTTTCCTTGATTTGGGTTCCAAAATCTACCAGAGAAAATAACTACATCAATCATTGGTAGAAAAATATTGGCCTCTGGGCTTGTGTGCCACTCCTGACTCCTGTGTGCGTCATCTCTCAGTCAGTGGGCCATAGAACGCCTATTTTTGTTTTTATTTGTTTTATAAATTCTCCCTGAAAAAATCATTTTATTTTATTTGGTTTCTAAATTCTTCCTGATAAAATCATATTTTTTTTATTTTTTTTTTTCTAAAGTCTCCCTGAAAAAAAAAAAAAAAAAACAACCAAAAAAAACAGTGGGAGATTAATATTGGCCTTTCTGCTTGTGTGCCAGTCTTGACTCCTGGGTGTGCCATCTCTCTCTCTCTCTCTCTCTCTCTCTCTCTCCAATTGTGGTCCATAGAAAGCCTATATTTTTTTTCCTTGATTTGGGTTCCAAAATCTACCAGAGAAAATAACTCCATCAATCATTGGTAGAAAAATATTGGCCTCTGGGCTTGTGTGCCACTCCTGATTCCTGTGTGCGTCATCTCTCACTCAGTGGCCCATAGAAAGCATATAGTTTGTTACATTTGTTTTCTAAATTCTCCCTGCAAAAATCTATTTTTTTTTTTTTTTGCGGTTTCTAAAGTGTTCCTGAAAAAAATAAAAATAAAAAAAAAATAATAGTGTGACATTAATATTAACATTTGTGCTTCAGTGACAGTCCTGCGTGTGGGGCATCTCTCTAATTTGCAGCCACCAAAAACAGAGTGTGTAACATTGGGCCTGATTTTCGCTGTGGTCTCACCAACCTGTAAAGGGGTAGCTAAATCATACTGAAGTTATAGCTCACCGTGTAAGTTGTGTGACTGCAACAAATAACGTTAGTTTGGTTACGTTTTTAAAACAATGAGGAAGTCTAGTGGAAGAGGTCGTGGCCGGGGGCGTTCATTGTCAGCTGGTAATGAGGGTAGTGGTAGTGGTGGAGCATCAGGTGGTCGTGGGGAAAAAAATATTGCACCTAAGTCTGGAGCTGTGGAGCCAGGTTCGTCGTCCGGCTACACAAGGCCTCGAACGCTCCCTTTTCTGGGATTAGGAAAACCGCTTTTAAAGCCGGAGCAGCAAGAGCAAGTTTTGGCTTATCTTGCTGACTCAGCCTCTAGCTCTTTTGCCTCCTCTCGTGAAACTGGTAAAAGTAAAAGCAGCGCGTCGTTAGTGGATGTTCACGGTCAGGGACAAGTCACTTCCTTGTCCTCTTCAGCAAAAACAACAACAGAGAAGAATGCAGCAGGCGACACAACGGGTTACTCCATGGAGCTCTTTACACATACCGTCCCTGGCTTAGAAAGTGAAGCAGTTAACAGTCCATGCCCATTACAAGTTGAATCTGACATGGAGTGCACTGACGCACAGCCACAGCCAGACTACTATGCTGGTCCTTTGACTCAGACCACAACATTGCCCTCGCAGGGTGCTGATCAAGAATCAGACCCTGATGAGACTATGTTGCCCCATCACGAACGCTATACCACCGAACGACACGGTGACACAGACGAAGTTGCGCAGGAGGTACAAGAAGAGTTATTAGATGACCCAGTTCTTGACCCCGATTGGCAGCCATTGGGGGAACAGGGTGCAGGCGGCAGCAGTTCTGAAGCAGAGGAGGAGGAGGGGCCGCAGCAGGCATCAACATCGCCACAGGTTCCATCTGCCGGGCCCGTATCTTGCCCAAAACGCGTGGCAAAGCCAAAACCTGGTGGAGGACAGCGTGGCCATCCGGTTAAAGCTCAGTCTGCAATGCCTGAAAAGGTATCCGATGCTAGAAAGAGTGCAGTCTGGCATTTTTTTAAACAACATCCAATTGATCAGCGCAAAGTCATCTGTCAAAAATGTTCTACTTCCTTAAGCAGAGGTCAGAATCTGAAAAGTCTCAATACTAGTTGCATGCATAGACATTTAACCACCATGCATTTGAAAGCTTGGACTAACTACCAAACGTCCCTTAAGGTTGTTGCACCCTCGGCCAATGAAGCTAGTCAGCAACGCAACATCCCTTCCGGCAGTGTAGGACCACCATTTAGCGCACCACCTGCTGTATCTGTGCAGGTATCTTTGCCAGGCCAAAGCAGTCAGGGTCAGGGAATCACCAGTTTCGTAGTAGGAAACACTGCATCTAGGGCACCGGCGGCAACAATACCATCTCCCACCGTCTCTCAGTCTGCCATGTCCACCGGCACCCCCGCTAGTTCCACGATCTCCAGCTCTCCAGTCCAGCTCACCCTACATGAGACTATGGTTAGAAAAAGGAAATACTTAGCCTCGCATCCGCGTACACAGGGTTTGAACGCCCACATAGCTAGACTAATCTCGTTAGAGATGATGCCCTACCGGTTAGTTGAAAGCGAAGCTTTCAAAGACCTGATGGACTACGCTGTACCACGCTACGAGCTACCCAGTCGACACTTTTTTTCCAGAAAAGCCATCCCAGCCCTCCACCAGCATGTTAAAGAGCGCATCGTCCATGCACTCAGGCAATCTGTGAGCACAAAGGTGCACCTGACAACAGATGCATGGACCAGTAGGCATGGCCAGGGACGTTACGTGTCCATCACGGCACACTGGGTAAATGTGGTGGATTCAGGGTCCACAGGGGACAGCAAGTTTGGGACAGTTCTGCCTAGCCCACGGTCTAGTAAACAGTTGTCTGTAGCCGTTCGCACCCCCTCCTCCTCCTCCTCGTCCTCCTGCAGAAGCAAGAGCTCGTCCACAGACCGCAGTCGCACAAACACTCCATCCGCACCTGCCACTGTTGCACACCAGGTCTCCCATTATGGGGCAGCTACTGGCATACGTCAGCAGGCTGTATTGGCTATGAAGTGTTTGGGCGACAATAGACACACCGCGGAAGTTCTGTCCGAGTTCTTGCAGCAAGAAACGCAGTCGTGGCTGGGCACTGTAGATCTTGAGGCAGGCAAGGTAGTGAGTGATAACGGAAGGAATTTCATGGCTGCCATCTCCCTTTCCCAACTGAAACACATTCCTTGCCTGGCTCACACCTTAAACCTGGTGGTGCAGTGCTTCCTGAAAAGTTATCCGGGGTTATCCGACCTGCTCCTCAAAGTGCGTGGACTTTGCGCACATATCCGCCGTTCGCCTGTACACTCCAGCCGTATGCAGACCTATCAGCGTTCTTTGAACCTTCCCCAGCATCGCCTAATCATAGACGTTGCAACAAGGTGGAACTCAACACTGCACATGCTTCAGAGACTGTGCGAACAGAGGCGGGCTGTAATGTTTTTGTGGGAGGATACACATACACGGGCAGGCAGTAGGATGGCAGACATGGAGTTGTCAGGTGTGCAGTGGTCGAAGATTCAAGACATGTGTCAAGTCCTTCAGTGTTTTGAGGAATGCACACGGCTGGTTAGTGCAGACAACGCCATAATAAGCATGAGCATCCCCCTAATGCGTCTGCTGATGCAAAGTTTGACGCACATAAAGGATCAGGCGTCTGCACCAGAGGAAGAGGAAAGCCTTGATGACAGTCAGCGATTGTCTGGTCAGGGCAGTGTACATGACGAGGTACCGGGCGAAGAGGAGGTGGAGGATGAGGAGGATGATGGGGATGAGTATATTTTTAATTAGGAAGCTTTCCCGGGGGCACGGGAAATTGGTGGCGTGGCAAGGCCGGGTTCTGGTTTTTTGAGGGACACAAGTGACGTAGATTTGCCTGCAACTGCCCCTCAACCAAGCACAACCGCAGATTTGACAACGGGAACTTTGGCCCACATGGCGGATTATGCCTTGCGTATCCTCAAAAGGGACACACGCATTACAAAAATGATGAACGATGACGATTACTGGTTGGCCTGCCTCCTTGATCCTCGCTATAAAGGCAAATTGCAAAATATTATGCCACATGAGAACTTGGAACTAATATTAGCAACAAAACAATCAACTCTTGTTGACCGTTTGCTTCTGGCATTCCCTGCACACAGCGCCCGTGATCGTTCTCACACGAGCTCCAGGGGCCAGCAGACCAGAGGTGTTAGAGGGGCAGAAATCAGAAGTGGCGTTGGCCAGAGGGATTTTCTGACCAGGTTGTGGAGTGATTTTTCTATGACCGCAGACAGGACAGGTACTGCAGCATCAATTCAAAGTGACAGGAGACAACATTTGTCCAGTATGGTTACAAACTATTTTTCATCCCTTATCGATGATCTCCCTCAACCGTCATTCCCATTTGATTACTGGGCATCAAAATTAGACACCTGGCCAGAATTGGCAGAATATGCATTGCAGGAGCTTGCTTGCCCGGCAGCTAGTGTCCTATCAGAAAGAGTATTCAGTGCTGCAGGTTCAATACTAACAGAAAAAAGGACTCGTCTGGCTACCCAAAATGTAGATGATCTAACCTTCATTAAAATTAACCACAACTGGATTTCGAAATCTTTTGCCCCACCTTGCCCGGCTGACACCTAGCTTTCCTATGAAAAGGTCTTGCCTGTGGACTATTCTGAATGCCTTTTCCAATCTCGTAATTTTCTGCACCTGATTGTCCAGCATACGACATGTTTACACCTCACTAAATGGCCAAACTCCCCACACGGGGCCGTGGTATCGACACTTGGCGACAGCACCCGTGAGAGTGCAGTTTGTCTGAAGAGGTGGGTGAGCCCGCTTTTGGTCGACGGCACTGCCACTGGGTCCCTCCTAGTACAATAAAGTGTCTCTGGCGGTGGTGGTGCGCACCCAACGTCAGACACACCGTTGTAATATGAGGGGCCCTGGGCCTGTACCGCCGGCCACAAGACAGTTTCCCCCCACCCCAGCTCAAACAGTGCTCTACCACTTGCAAAATTATCTCACAGCTCCACCAATGTTTAGTCTATGCGCTGACATCCTTCAATGCCTGCCACTGACAATACCATTGTATTGACATTTTTGTTATGTTAGGCCTTCGATGCCTGTCTGTGGTCACTCCTTCCAGTAGGCCTCCACTGACCACACCACTGCTGCCCGTGTACCCCTGTAACCAATTTAAAATTGCCTACAGCCATGTGTTATTATTTTAGGCCTTCGATGCCTGTCTGCGGTGACTCCTTCCACTAGGCCCCCACTGACCACACCACTGCTGCCCGTGTACCCCTGTAACCAATTTAAAATTGCCTACAGCCATGTGTTATTATTTTAGGCCTTCGATGCCTGTCTGCGGTGACTCCTTCCACTAGGCCTCCACTGACCACACCACAGCTGCCCGTGTACCCCTGGAACCAATTTAAAATTGCCTACAGCCATGTGTTATTATTTTAGGCCTTCGATGCCTGTCTGCAGGCACTCCTTCCACTAGGCCTCCACTGACCACACCACTGCTGCCCGTGTACCCCTGTAACCAATTTAAAATTGCCTACAGCCATGTGTTATTATTTTAGGCCTTCGATGCCTGTCTGCGGTGACTCCTTCCACTAGGCCTCCACTGACCACAGCACTGCTGCCCGTGTACCCCTGTAACCAATTTAAAATTGCCTACAGCCATGTGTTATTATTTTAGGCCTTCGATGCCTGTCTGCGGTCACTCCTTCCACTAGGCCTCCACTGACCACACCACTGCTGCCCGTGTACCCCTGGAACCAATTTAAAATTGCCTACAGCCATGTGTTATTATTTTAGGCCATCGATGCCTGTCTGCGGTCACTCCTTCCACTAGGCCTCCACTGACCACACCACTGCTGCCCGTGTACCCCTGGAACCAATTTAAAATTGCCTACAGCCATGTGTTATTATTTTAGGCCTTCGATGCCTGTCTGCGGTCACTCCTTCCACTAGGCCTCCACTGACCACACCACTGCTGCCCGTGTACCCCTGTAACCAATTTAAAATTGCCTACAGCCATGTGTTATTATTTTAGGCCTTCGATGCCTGTCTGCGGTCACTCCTTCCACTAGGCCTCCACTGACCACACCACTGCTGCCCGTGTACCCCTGTAACCAATTTAAAATTGCCTACAGCCATGTGTTATTATTTTAGGCCTTCGATGCCTGTCTGCGGTCACTCCTTCCACTAGGCCTCCACTGACCACACCACTGCTGCCCGTGTACCCCTGGAACCAACATCAGAAAATATAAAAATAAGTATTTTGCTTATAAAAAAGAAAATACTGGAGAGATATCAAATGCAGACATTTTAACATTAAAAACAAACACATACAACAAAAATCTGGTACAGTACTAAAAATGGCCACCAGCTACAATAACTTTCTCCTGCAAGTAGTTAACTGAAAGGTTTTTTCAATCTTAAACACAGATATGGCATCCACCGAGTGTTGTCCTGTCGCGTCTTCTTTATATTATTGCCAAGAAGATGCAAAACAATGAAAATAATAAAATCATTATTTACCAAAAAAATAGAGTAAGTCAAAACCACATTGCAAATAAACATTCATTACAAATAAAGAAGCAGGGCGCGTCCGAGGGTGAGTATATACCTAATAAGAATATAATCACCCTCGGACGCGCCCTGCTTCTTTCCGACAGCCTTCCTTCCTAAGAATCAGCCCTTCCGTGGCGTAGAGAGAGGGTTTGTTACACTCCAAGGTGTTCCCCAGGTTGCCTTTCCTGAGCTTCGATCTTCCGGCTCTCGTTTAGTAGTTGTTGGAAACTACGCTGCATTGGGCCTACAAATTGGGTATGGGGTGTAGAGAGATGGTGTGTTCCACTCCAAGGTGTTCCCCAGGTTGCCTTTCCTGAGCTTCGATCTTCCGGCTCTCGTTTAGTAGTTGTTGGAAACTACGCTGCATTAGGCCTACAAATTGGGTATGGGGTGTAGAGAGATGGTGTGTTCCACTGTAGAGAGATGGTGTGTTCCACTCCAAGGTGTTCCCCAGGTTTCCTCTCCATTGCTTCGATCTTCCGGCTCTCGTTTAGTAGTTGTTGGAAACTACGCTGCATTAGGCCTACAAATTGGGTATGGGGTGTAGAGAGATGGTGTGTTACACTCCAAGGTGTTCCCCAGGTTTCCTCTCCATTGCTTCGATCTTCCGGCTCTCGTTTAGTAGTTGCTGGAAACTACGCTGCATTAGGCCTACAAATTGGGTATGGGGTGTAGAGAGATGGTGTGTTACACTCCAAGGTGTTCCCCAGGTTTCCTCTCCATTGCTTCGATCTTCCGGCTCTCGTTTAGTAGTTGTTGGAAACTACCTGCATTGGGCCTACAAATTGGGTATGGGGTGTAGAGAGATGGTGTGTTCCACTCCAAGGTGTTCTCCAGGTTGCCTTTCCTGAGCTTCGATCTTCCGGCTCTCGTTTAGTAGTTGTTGGAAACTACGCTGCATTAGGCCTACAAATTGGGTATGGGGTGTAGAGAGATGGTGTGTTACACTCCAAGGTGTTCCCCAGGTTTCCTCTCCATTGCTTCGATCTTCCGGCTCTCGTTTAGTAGTTGTTGGAAACTACGCTGCATTAGGCCTACAAATTGGGTATGGGGTGTAGAGAGATGGTGTGTTCCACTGTAGAGAGATGGTGTGTTCCACTCCAAGGTGTTCCCCAGGTTTCCTCTCCATTGCTTCGATCTTCCTGCTCTCGTTTAGTAGTTGTTGGAAACTACGCTGCATTAGGCCTACAAATTGGGTATGGGGTGTAGAGAGATGGTGTGTTACACTCCAAGGTGTCCCCCAGGTTTCCTCTCCATTGCTTCGATCTTCCGGCTCTCGTTTAGTAGTTGTTGGAAACTACGCTGCATTAGGCCTACAAATTGGGTATGGGGTGTAGAGAGATGGTGTGTTACACTCCAAGGTGTTCCCCAGGTTTCCTCTCCATTGCTTCGATCTTCCGGCTCTCGTTTAGTAGTTGTTGGAAACTACGCTGCATTGGGCCTACAAATTGGGTATGGGGTGTAGAGAGATGGTGTGTTCCACTCCAAGGTGTTCTCCAGGTTGCCTTTCCTGAGCTTCGATCTTCCGGCTCTCGTTTAGTAGTTGTTGGAAACTACGCTGCATTAGGCCTACAAATTGGGTATGGGGTGTAGAGAGATGGTGTGTTACACTCCAAGGTGTTCCCCAGGTTTCCTCTCCATTGCTTCGATCTTCCGGCTCTCGTTTAGTAGTTGTTGGAAACTACGCTGCATTAGGCCTACAAATTGGGTATGGGGTGTAGAGAGATGGTGTGTTCCACTGTAGAGAGATGGTGTGTTCCACTCCAAGGTGTTCCCCAGGTTTCCTCTCCATTGCTTCGATCTTCCTGCTCTCGTTTAGTAGTTGTTGGAAACTACGCTGCATTAGGCCTACAAATTGGGTATGGGGTGTAGAGAGATGGTGTGTTACACTCCAAGGTGTTCCCCAGGTTTCCTCTCCATTGCTTCGATCTTCCGGCTCTCGTTTAGTAGTTGTTGGAAACTACGCTGCATTAGGCCTACAAATTGGGTATGGGGTGTAGAGAGATGGTGTGTTACACTCCAAGGTGTTCCCCAGGTTTCCTCTCCATTGCTTCGATCTTCCGGCTCTCGTTTAGTAGTTGTTGGAAACTACGCTGCATTGGGCCTACAAATTGGGTATGGGGTGTAGAGAGATGGTGTGTTCCACTCCAAGGTGTTCTCCAGGTTGCCTTTCCTGAGCTTCGATCTTCCGGCTCTCGTTTAGTAGTTGTTGGAAACTACGCTGCATTAGGCCTACAAATTGGGTATGGGGTGTAGAGAGATGGTGTGTTCCACTGTAGAGAGATGGTGTGTTCCACTCCAAGGTGTTCCCCAGGTTTCCTCGCCAATGCTTCGATCATCATGCTCTCGTTTAGTAGTTGTTGGAAACTACGCTGCATTAGGCCTACAAATTGGGTATGGGGTGTAGAGAGATGGTGTGTTCCACTCCAAGGTGTTCTCCAGGTTGCCTTTCCTGAACTTCTATCTTCAGGCTCTCATTAAATTGTGGTTAAACGGAACAACTGCATTTGGCGTACTAGTTGGTTTGGGGCCTACTATCGGTGTCTGCCGCTCCTTGCTGTTCTCCTGGTTTCCTGTCCTGAAATTCCGTTTTCAGGCGCTCGTTAAGTAGTTGTTAATGTTAGACTGCATTTGGCCTACTAGTTGGGTTGGGGCCTACTATCGGTGTCTGCCACTCCTTGCTGTTCTCCTCCATTGAACAAAGCTGTGCCGCCTGTTTACTACTGTTGCCAATTTTGAACTGCATTTCGACTACTTACTGATTTGGGCCTACTCTCTGTGTCAGCCTCTCATTCCAGTTGTTCTCCACTGCAATGCCCCCTGATTAGTCCTGTGTTACCAATTTTGAACTGCATTTAGCCCACTTTATTCTTTGGGCCTATATTTGTGTTTCCTCCTCATCCTGCCCATTGCCCAGCCAGTGATAGATGAGTCTGCTGGTACATTGACCCATAACGCAACATTTCCCGTGCACGCTACACTGCAAGATTGTGACCCTGCTGAAAGTCAGGTCCCCCTTCCCGCATACCATACCACCTTACACGGGGACAAACAGGAAGGTGCAGATGAAAGTGCAGGTTCCTTCATCAGGTGGGGGGAGGAATACTAGTTGGCGATGTCACTGGCACAGGGCCTCTCATGGTACGCAAAAGTGTTGCTGCCGGTGGGAGGCGCCCCCGCCATGCAAACACACCGCTGTACTTTGAGGGGCCCTGTGCCAGTGCCAATGCCAACGAGTGGGCCCCCCCTGCTTGCTCAGGTTCACAGCACTTGCAAAGTTGAAATACTTACCTCTCCCTGCTCCACTGCCGTGATGTGGTCCAGATTTCCTGGGCCCACTAATTACTTGAACCAGCCCTACCCACCACAACTTTAGCCAAATGACCCCCAATTTCAAATGCCTTCCAATTATTATAAGGTAAATTACGCTTGACAAGCTTCATTAAGAAGAATGGATGGTTTTGACATTAAAATGGGCACTCTAGGTGTTTTCCTGGCCCCCACTCACTGCCGACTATGCTGCCCCATTGACTTGCATTGGGTTTCGTGTTTCGGTCGATCCCGACTTTACGTCATAATCGGCCGATTTCACTCGACCCGACTTTTGAGATAGTCGGGTTTCGCGAAACCCGGCTCGACTCTAAAAAGGTCAAGGTCGCTCAACTCTAGTGGTATCTAATCTCTGTATGCAGTTGGATGGCTGTGCAGTAATCCTGTATTAGTACTGTACTACTTGCAGAAAGTCGGATTCTTACCATAATTATATAAGAGCAACTACGGGCGCTGCACACAGTTTGTTTGCACTGGTAATTCTACTGCTGCAGATAAACGGACATAACTACCAAAAATGTCCTATATAAAGTGAAAAACACCAATAATCATATATATGTATGTATATCTGCGCTGTAGATTCCAGAGAAAAAAATAAATAAGAGGATTTTCTGCAAATATTATCCACCATAAAATGTATCCACAGTTATCTGATTTAGGGTATATTAATACGTTATTAGTGCGTTATATATAGTGCATATCAGATGTTAATATTTACCGGGTGTCTTTCAATAAAGGTTTCCTGGATGTATCCACAGTTACCGGGTGTATTGCAGTCAGGATCTCCTGGATAAATGCACAGCGGTAAATCTTTCAATAGCACTCCTTCCAGAGAATGTACGGGGAGGGGGTGAAAAAAACCTGTCCCGGCCGGTGACAGTCACCCCTTCTCTCACCGATAGTACTCCTGTATCTTCGGCGTGGGCCCGCACTCCCACACGCTAGCTGCCGGCGAGGTGCAGTAAAGCTGCAAGACCTCGCGTGACGTCACATACACGTGATGTTACACGTGAACGGCTGCCTAGTTACACACAGCACCGAAAAGGATCTATCCAACGCGTTTCGGAGTCTACAGACTCCTTCCTGAGGTGCACCTTCCTGCACCTTTACTGCACCTTCCTGAGGAAGGAGTCTGTAGACTCCGAAACGCGTTGGATAGATCCTTTTCGGTGCTGTGTGTAACTAGGCAGCCGTTCACGTGTAACATCACGTGTATGTGACGTCACGCGAGGTCTTGCAGCTTTACTGCACCTCGCCGGCAGCTAGCGTGTGGGAGTGCGGGCCCACGCCGAAGATACAGGAGTACTATCGGTGAGAGAAGGGGTGACTGCCACCGGCCGGGACAGGTTTTTTTCACCCCCTCCCCGTACATTCTCTGGAAGGAGTGCTATTGAAAGATTTACCGCTGTGCATTTATCCAGGAGATCCTGACTGCAATACACCCGGTAACTGTGGATACATCCAGGAAACCTTTATTGAAAGACACCCGGTAAATATTAACATCTGATATGCACTATATATAACGCACTAATAACGTATTAATATACCCTAAATCAGATAACTGTGGATACATTTTATGGTGGATAATATTTGCAGAAAATCCTCTTATTTATTTCTTACCATAACACGACCTGATGCATAAACTTGTGCTTTAATTGCTAAATTGAAGGGAAACATTCTGATCTTTTATTCTGGCATGTATGTCACTTTTACTTTTTGTTAAATATACATATGGTAATAGACATTTGTGTGAGTTGAAGATTAAAACTATAATACCTCTGTTGTCATAAAACGTTAACCCCCAGCGTTTCACGCTAACAAAAGTCTTGTTAATCATATACTGTGTTTCTTATAACTTTCACTAGTAAATGCATCAATAATCAGCTGAGCAATACAACATTTTAATGTAGAATTAATGGAATTTATAATATAAAATTCCTACATGGCGTTCTAATAATAAAACTTCACAAGATTAATTTCTAGGCTTATTCCAGCTTTTAAAGTGTATCAGTCAACAGATTTCACAGTACAAAGTGCGTACATAATTAAAAAGATCCCTTAGATCAGATATAGCAGGTGTACTTACGGTATTTAGAAAATCTATGTCGGAATGGCTTTATAATTATTTAGAAAAATGTAACTCAATCTCCGCCCACCTAGCTTATTGCAAAGATCTCACAGCGCTCAGTACAAGCTGCAGCTGTCAGGCTGGTTGGATAGATGGAGACTGAATATACTTGGACTCATGAAATATTTCATTCTATAGCTGGACTCATAAATTGCTCACCTTAATAATGACATTGTGACATGAATTTTAAAAGTAAAAACAACAATGTAAGAAATCTATTTTAAAATGTATTAAGCTGACAGATCCTCCATAATAATTAGAGTAAAATACATCATCTTCTCATTGTGTATATAATAACCACTACTTTTGGGGTTTACATGAAAGTATTATAATTAGTGCAGTAACACGCAGGTGAGGGGTAATATATAAAGTCTGTGGTGTATATAATGTATGTGATGTACCAACCCGTATTGATGAATTGGGGCCTAAATCTATATACTTGACTGGTTCCTTTAAATAAGTACATTTCTACATTCTGAGGGTATGTGCACACGTCAGGATTTTTAGCGGTTTTTTTTGCGAATTTTCGCCATAAAAACGCTATAAATCCGGTAAAAAAACGCTAACATTATGCATCCTATCATTTATAATGCATTCCGCATTTTTTGTGCAGATGTTAGCATTCTTTTCCGCAAAAAAAAAAAACGCATCCCGCAAAAAATCCGGACATGCTCATTCTTTTTCAGGATTTTTTGCGGATTTGCTATCAAAAAGGTCATTCATGAAAAAAAAAAAAAAATCCGCAAAAATTCCGCAAAAAATCCGCGCAAAATCCGCGCAAAAAATGCGCAAATTCCGCGAGAAATCCGCGCGAAAAAAGAGGCGGATTTCTGGCAGAATTCTCAGGATTTTGTCAGGAAATAATCCTGACGTGTGCACATACCCTTAAGAGGATTTTGTCACCATGAAAATCTTTGTTCATTGCCCCCAAAACCATTAACATCATTCAGGAAATTCCCTTCCTCCTTGGTTTCAACATTTTTTTAACCCAAAATGCATTGGCAGATCCAGCATATCCTTTAATGAATGGACCGTCATTGTTTGACTAGCTATTCTTTAATCGGATGTCAAAATCCAAGAAAATTCTCACATAAAAACTGCTAACATGGATCATGTAAACAGTTCATAAGTAAAGTAATTAGAAATATGTAACATCAAAGTGAAAATGATCAGTCCTAAAGTGACACACGCTGCTTAGTATAATATATATTGCTCACTAGCGATGAGCGAACGTGGTCGGTTAAGGGGTTATCCGAGCATGCTCATGTGCTAACCGAGTGAATCTGGCGTGCTCGAATAATATGCAGCTGCATGTTTTGCGGCTGTTTGACATTCACAACACATGCAGAGACTACCTAACAAACAAGCTATTTGCACAGGTGTTGCGGCTGTTGAACAGCTTCTAGACATGCAGCTGTGGGGATTTGAACATATTTTTCAAGCATGCCGAAGACACTCGGTTAGCACACGAGCATGCTTCGATAACACCTCATTCAAGCTCATTTGTTCATCACTATTGCTTACCCATAATGAGGGAGTATAGATGAGCCCACCAAGCTGCCCCGACGTGCGTTTTGCA
The DNA here is from genome assembly GCF_032444005.1 of Ranitomeya imitator. Classification (NCBI taxonomy): domain Eukaryota; kingdom Metazoa; phylum Chordata; class Amphibia; order Anura; family Dendrobatidae; genus Ranitomeya; species Ranitomeya imitator. The sequence continues at coordinate 108,126,532 of NC_091287.1, read as the reverse complement.
TAACACTTTGTCAAGAGGAAGTGCAGGAAGAGGAAGACAGAGCGACAGCAAACTTGTCATTTTAGACCGGACATTAAAACAACAATTACACTTTAAAGATTAATATTTATAAAAGGCCTTATAGGACAACCCCTTTAAGAATAATTCCTGTAAACAGCTAAAATATTGGCATACAGTACATCTGTATTCTTAAGAACAGAGGGATTTTTCATGAATATATACTAACAGGCTCGGCCTGGCCCATAGGGTAACAGAGGAATCCCCCGGTGGGCCCCTGTGCAGATCTGGGCCCCCAACCCCATTGTATGGGCAGTACTTGGCATAATTCACTTGATTCACTCTGTACAGAAAAAAAACAGCATCTCATCATTCATTAACCAAACTTCACAGTTTATTATTATATAGAGATATACCGTATATCCACGATCATAAGCCGAGATTTTCAGCAGACTTTATTGGGCTGAAAGTAACCCTCTCGGCTTATACTCGAGTCATACTCATGGGTCGGCAGTGGAGGGGGAGCGGAGCTGTGTAATAATACTCACCTGCTCCCAGCGCGGTCCCTGCATGTCTGTTCCCTGGTGCTGGCAGCTTCTTCCTGTAGTGAGCGGTCACATGGTACCGCTCATTACAGTAATGAAGCGGCCGGTGCTGGGGAACAGATGTGCAGGGACTGTGCCAGGAGCAGGTGAGTATAACTCAGTGCGCTATATTCACCTGCTCCCCGTTCCACCGTCGGTGCCTCTGTGTCTTCCGTGTCCTCTGCAGTGACACTCCGGTCAGAGGGCGCGATGAAGCGATTAGTGCGCGCCGACCTCTGCCTGAACGTCAGTGCAGAGGACGCGGAAGACAGCGACGCTCGGCGGTGGAACGTGGGACAGGTGAATATAGCAAGTGCCGGGGGCCTGAGCGACGAGAGTTGAGTATAGGGTTTTTTCTTTTTTTTATCGCAGCAACAGCATATGGGGCAAATATCTCTATGGAGCATCTTATGGGGACATGTGCAGTGTTATATGGGGGCACATATTTCTATGGAGCATCTTATTGGGCCATGTGCAGCATCATATGGGGCAAATATCTGTATGTAGCATCTTATGGGGCCATGTGCAGCATTATATGGGGGCAAATATCTGTATGTGGCCATGTGCAGCATTATATGGGGCAAATATTTGTATGGGGCCATGTGCAGCATTATATGGGGCCATATGCAGCATTATATGGGGCAAATATCTGTATGGGGCCATGTGCAGCATTATATGGGGCAAATATCTCTATGGAGCATCTTATGGGGCCATGTGCAGCATTATACGGGGCAAATGTGTCTATGGAGCATCTTATGGGGTAATAATCAACATTTGTGCAGCATTATATGGGGCATATTTTAATATGGAGCATCTTATGGGGCCCATCATGAACTGTATGGAGCATTATATGGGGCTCCTGATTCAATATGGATATTAAAAAGCACTTACCGTATATACTCAAGTATAAGCCGACCCGAGTATAAGCCGACCCCCTTATATTTGCCACAAAAAATTGGGAAAACTTAATACTTAGGGTGGAAAATGCACCAGCTACTGGTAAATGTCAAAAGTAAAAGTAGATACCAATAAAAGTAAAATTAATTGAGACATCAGTAGGTTAAGTGATTTTGAATATCCATATTGAATCAGGAACCCCATATAATGCTCCATAAAGTTTATGATGGTCCCATAAGATGCTCCACATTAAAATATGCCCCATATAATCCTGCATAAAGGTTAATAATGGTCCCATAAGATGCTCCATAGACACATTTGCCCAATATAATGCTGCACAAATGTTGATTATGGTCCCATAAGATGCTCCATAAAGATATTTGCCCCATATAGTGCTGCACAAACCTTGATTATGGCCCCATAAGATGCTCCCTACAGACACTTGCCCCATATAATGCTCCACAAACGTTAATTATGGCCCCATAAGATGCTCCATAAAGATATTTGCCCCATATAATGCTGCACAAACGTTGATTATGGCCCCATAAGATGCTCCATAAAGATATTTGCGCCATATAGTGCTGCACAAACGTTGATTATGGCCCCATAAGATGCTTCATACAGACACTTGCCCCATTTGCTGTTGCTGTGATAAAAAAAAAACACATACTCACTTCTCCGTTGCTGAGGCCTCCTGCACTTTCCATATTCACCTGACTTCGTTCCGGCGCCGCTCCATCTTTAGCGTCTTCTGCACTGACGTTCAGGCAGAGGGCGCGCACTAACCACATCACCGCGCCCTCTGACCTGAGCGTCACTGCAGAAGATGCTGAAGACGGAGCGGCGACGGAATGAGGAGCAGGTGAATATCGTGCAGCGCTGCGCTGCGCTCCCCTCCCCATTTATACTCACCTGCTCCTGGCACGGTGCAGTCCCTGCTTCCCTGGCGCTTCAGCTTCTTCCTGCATTGAGCGTTCACCGTTACCACTCATTACAGTAATGAATATGTGGCTCCACCCCCATGGGAGGTGGAGCTGCATATTCATTACTGTAATGAGCGGTACCATGTGACTGCTCAGTACAGGAAGAAGCTGGGGCTCTGGGGAGCCAGGGACCTGCAGAGACCGCGCCAGGAGCAGGTGAGAATAATTAGACAGCCCCCGCTCCCTCTCCCCTGCCGACCCCTGGGTATGACTCGAGTATAAGCCGAGAGGGGGACTTTCAACCCAAAAAAATGGGCTGAAAATCTTGGCTTATACTCGAGTATATACGGTAAACTACTGATGTCTCAATTAATTTTACTTTTATTGGTATCTATTTTTATTTTTGAAATTTACCAGTAGCTGCTGCATTTTCCACCCTAGGCTTATACAGTGGGGCAAAAAAGTATTTAGTCAGTCAGCAATAGTGCAAGTTCCACCACTTAAAAAGATGAGAGGCGTCTGTAATTTACATCATAGGTAGACCTCAACTATGGGAGACAAACTGAGAAAAAAAAATCCAGAAAATCACATTGTCTGTTTTTTTTATCATTTTATTTGCATATTATGGTGGAAAATAAGTATTTGGTCAGAAACAAACAATCAAGATTTCTGGCTCTCACAGACCTGTAACTTCTTCTTTAAGAGTCTCCTCTTTCCTCCACTCATTACCTGTAGTAATGGCATCTGTTTAAACTTATCAGTATAAAAAGACACCTGTGCACACACTCAAACAGTCTGACTCCAAACTCCACTATGGTGAAGACCAAAGAGCTGTCAAAGGACACCAGAAACAAAATTGTAGCCCTGCACCAGGCTGGGAAGACTGAATCTGCAATAGCCAACCAGCTTGGAGTGAAGAAATCAACAGTGGGAGCAATAATTAGAAAATGGAAGACATACAAGACCACTGATAATCTCCCTCGATCTGGGGCTCCACGCAAAATCCCACCCCGAGGGGTCAGAATGATCACAAGAACGGTGAGCAAAAATCCCAGAACCACGCGGGGGGACCTAGTGAATGAACTGCAGAGAGCTGGGACCAATGTAACAAGGCCTACCATAAGTAACACACTACGCCACCATGGACTCAGATCCTGCAGTGCCAGACGTGTCCCACTGCTTAAGCCAGTACATGTCCGGGCCCGTCTGAAGTTTGCTAGAGAGCATTTGGATGATCCAGAGGAGTTTTGGGAGAATGTCCTATGGTCTGATGAAACCAAACTGGAACTGTTTGGTAGAAACACAACTTGTCGTGTTTGGAGGAAAAAGAATACTGAGTTGCATCCATCAAACACCATACCTACTGTAAAGCATGGTGGTGGAAACATCATGCTTTGGGGATGTTTCTCTGCAAAGGGGCCAGGACGACTGCTCCGGGTACATGAAAGAATGAATGGGGCCATGTATCGTGAGATTTTGAGTGCAAACCTCCTTCCATCAGCAAGGGCATTGAAGATGAAACATGGCTGGGTCTTTCAACATGATAATGATCCAAAGCACACCGCCAGGGCAACGAAGGAGTGTCTTCGTAAGAAGCATTTCAAGGTCCTGGAGTGGCCTAGCCAGTCTCCAGATCTCAACCTTATAGAAAACCTTTGGAGGGAGTTGAAAGTCCGTGTTGCCAAGCGAAAAGCCAAAAACATCACTGCTCTAGAGGAGATCTGCATGGAGGAATGGGCCAACATACCAACAACAGTGTGAGGCAACCTTGTGAAGACTTACAGAAAACAATTGACCTCTGTCATTGCCAACAAAGGATATATTACAAAGTATTGAGATGAAATTTTGTTTCTGACCAAATACTTATTTTCCACCATAATATGCAAATAAAATGTTAAAAAAACAGACAATGTGATTTTCTGGATTTTTTTTTTCTCAGTTTGTCTCCCATAGTTGAGGTCTACCTATGATGTAAATTACAGACACCTCTCATCTTTTTAAGTGATGGAACTTGCACTATTGCTGACTGACTAAATACTTTTTTGCCCCACTGTACTTGAGTCATTAAGTTTTCCCAGTTTTTTGTGGCAAAATTAGGGGGGTCGGCTTATACTCGGGTCGCTTATTCTTGAGTATATACAGTAGGTAAATTTGTGAACGAGGGTAGTGTAATATTTGTATGGAGGTGAAAAGTGGGCCTTCCCAAGGTTACTGTTACTACTTGGCCCTTGGCACCTCAGTCCGACACTGTATGCTAAGCTTGTGATATATTTAGAAAGCTTACTCTTTGGTCAAATTTTATGGCTTCCATCTATTGAACCACAAAGAATGGATTGCATAAGTGGAAACAAGCACATGCTGATGGACTGTAATGCTGATGAGTGCTCATTACTGGTACAGCATCTGCCATGCCACATAAATGGACCTTAATCGAAATGGGCCTTAGCCTACGTTGGACATATGGACCCCCATCACTACATCCAGCAATATATTTCATCCCTCCCAGGTATCTCACGTACTGAATGTTTTTTGTATTTTAATGTCAACATTGTGATAAATCATGCAATCTCCAAATGAAAACAGCAGAGAATACTGACCCTGTGTAAAGTTCATTCAGTTCTGTTTGCTTTTAATTTGATTCTTCTAAATGTACAGTAGCCTTCGGCATGACTTTATGAACAGACTGACTTTTCATACAAAAATATGTACATCATTTTGGTTTCCTAGTTGCCAACTTGGTCAGTTTTGTAAGACCTCTGCCAATGAACTTCTTGATTAAACACTACCTCCTCAGATTTATGAAACACTATATAGTCCTCCAGGCAATACTTTTTTTTGGGGGGGGAATGGAAGTTTGCCACAGACGAATTAAACTCATAAAACCGAAGGATTTTTTGGAAGACAACTGCAGCTTTAGATGTGAAGGTCGTGTAATTCAAAATGTAAACCCAACATAATTAAAACAGGGAATTACAGTTCCTGCTAATAAGAAGCACAAATATCATTTACAGTATAATGTACAGACTTAAAGAACTTTCTGAGTTAACAATCTGTACTAGACTTTGTAGACTAAGCAGATCTGATTTTGTCAGGTGCAGCGAGGTTGAGATAATCTCTTGGCACCATACGTTATAATTTTTCATGCGGCAACCAAAGGTCTCGCTTAGGATTACAGGTACAATTATTACAATATCTTACAGTAGCTTGTTTTTTAAAGGTTGTCTAATATGAATAACCTCTAATTAGAATTACGCTGCAGTGGCGATCAAATTGGCTCCATTCTGAATGCGATCAGCTATTATCATAGGGGAAACACCAGCTGTTAATTTTGCCTGCATCCATTAACGGCCAACAGGAATAACTGCATCTAGTCGCAGAAGGTGGGGATTTCAGAAACAGCCGAGTTGTCTTGACTATGCTGTTTTCGTGACTCCCATTCTAAGGAATTTATGGAGAAAGCATAGAGCTGTTAACTCAGCTTTTTCCGATGTCCCACCCTCCTGTGGCTGCCCCATAGAGAAAGCCAATAATGGCTGACATGGGAATACCTGTTTAACACCGTCTTCTCTGCTCTACAGCACTTGGGCATTTACTCATAACTTACTGTTCAAACACATTTTTATTATCTTTAACCAAAACTAAATATATGGCTGTAAAGTCTGAAATGAATTATATGTCTTTTTGGCAGCGGAGGACAGCTTTTTATTTTATTGTTAGTCTTACTGCAATGTTATCTTAGTTTTACACTTTCAGTTTGTTTAGAGAAATGTCTTACTATAAAGGGTTGCCAAGTTTTCTTATCGGCTGTAGCCTTACAAGATCATATTTTTGGCTTTGACAAGCATGAAGAAATCATGATTCTCAGCTGAAAGGAGCATGGAAACATATTTTTGTGGTGGAGTTTTGTTATACGTTCTATAAAAATACATTTGTATTAAAGGGGCTGTCCACTACCTGGGCAACACATTGTTAAATGAAGTAGACCCACAGGTAAATTGAAAAATAACAGATACCTTCCGCACCAGTGAGAAGCGATTTTGGCGGCAGGTCTGCCAAGGTTCAAGTGTTATTGTTATGCCAGTTGAGCCCTGCAGTCAATCAGTGCCCGCTGTTGACCTGCTGCACTCTTCCTTGTCCGACATTCGTCTAAGAGAAGAGCGCAGCTGCCATTAATGTCATGAACTCCACCAGAAAGATTTCCATTATGTTTATTCAAAGTTTTGCCCCACTTAGTGGTATATACCGGCTCAGAAGAAGGAAGTCTCAAAAAGCTGTCAAGACATTTACACAGTTTAGAGCCCTACTTCAGCCTCCTTCCCTGACTGGGCCATAACTTTTCTTACCAGTGAGGAAGTTTTTTACTTTCTTAATACTAAATGTTTGAGATTGGGTTATTTTTGGTCTCCTTTTACCTCATGAAATTGCTGAAGATGTCAGCATGTGATAGGTTGTCTTTAACTTTTTCTCACACCCCATTTTTAAATGGCCAGGCTTGTATGTGGCAGAACATGGAGTTCTTGTGTATCAGAATTAGCGACCAGTTAGGGCTCTGCGACATATTACTCACAGTGTTCTCCTATTAGTAGGTGCTGTAAACCAGCGGTAGGGTATAAAAAAAATTCAGTGTACTAAACCTGTTTCTGTTTCTCTTAGGATCTAGGTCAGGTCATCTCATATATTTATTTTTGTCTACTACACAGTTTCCAGAACATGTAGTTTGGGATTTTCCAGCAGTATTTTGGTTGGAATATGTTTGGAAATCATTACTAAACTACGGTAACTGCCTAGAGAGTTTCTAGTTTCTAAGTTGCTTTCAATTTGCTATTGACCAGGTGGCTGTATACCTCTTCCTTTAGATGAAATAGCTGTTTCTGCCATCTTGCATTTGGCAGGAGCATGTATCATGTGAGGAAAGTATCCCGGTAATAAGTAATTTAATAGTCCTCCAGTTTGTCTGATATACTCACAGTTTAATCCACCAGTGAAACTGGATGATTTTGATTAATGACTGTGTCGTTACTCATTTAAGGATGTGGTAATATGGTACATGACTCTTTCCAAGAATATTTCTGAATTGTGGTCTGTGGAAAAAATTTACATACAGTAGTTTGTTATTATGACATCGGTAAACCTTATACAGTGCCTCTGCGGTGTGATATTTATAGACATTGAAGGGTTAAACTTTTATTTCTTGAAATTGAAGATGGTTTCTTGCTATCTGTATATGTGTGTATGTATACATATATACATGTATATAAAGCATGTGTCATCAGCGCATTTATCATTGAATATTAGTGGACAGGTGGAAAGGCTAATTGATGTACAATGAAGTCTGTGATTGCCCAATTGTAGTAAATTGGGGACTGTCAAATTTTGGCATGGTGTTTATTGCTTGAATGGGCAAAATACAATTGCATTTAGTGCTGTTTTTCCTGGTAATTTGATAGAATGCGTAAGAAATGGAAATGGAGCTTGAGACAAGGATACCGAATTGTGTGTCCAGATGGTATTATATGTCTACAGCTAGTGGACATGAAGAGTGTGTACTTTCCTTGAACCTCTCATGTGTTATAGTAAACCATAATTGAGTTACATTCTTAGTAAATATGATCCATTGCAGTGGCAATGTTGGTGGTATAAGGAGCAGGGTGTGGGGTTTTCGTATGGTGTTCTTTAAATCAGGGGTCCCCAACTCCAGTCCTCAAGGCCCACCAACATGTCATGTTTTCAGGATTTCCTTAGTCTTGCCCAGGTAATAATTGCATCACCTGTGCAATGCAAAGGAAATCCTGAAAACATGACCTGTTGGTGGGCCTTGAGGACTGGAGTTGGGGACCCCTGCTCTAAATCACTTGGTCATGATAAAATAGTGCCTTAAGTTCAGCCTTAAAGCCTCTATACACATTAGACAAAAGAAACCACCAATATTGCCATGATTGGCCGACAGTATAATATGTATGTAGGCTTCCCTACTCTCACCCAACAGATGATGTTAGGAATGAAAATTATGCAGCCTGTTGGACTTCATTGGCCAAGTCAGGCAGCGACACTGCCATAGAGAGCACAGGAGCTCTCAGTCAAGACTAATGTTCTGGAATATGAGGGAGTATGGAGAGATCGCTGTCGTCTCACAGCTATCTAATGTGTGTAGAGACCTTTAGTCTACAGAACTTTCATGCAATTACAGCAAAATTATACCCAGATCCCAAATATTCACTTATCAAGGAGAAAGTTTCTTGTGAAAGATATCGTTTTGGTCTAAACTACAAACATGTCCATTACTAGTTTTCTTTTTTTAAACAATAGAAATTCCTTGGAATATCCCTTGAAGCACTTAGAAAGGATATGACCTAGCTGCAAATCTTTCTCGATCAGACATTAATCTAACAGACCACGCATGGTTTAAGAGGACACTGAGTTATGGAGAGTTGTAGCAAGACTTGCACATTTCCATTGATGACATGAAAGAGAGTATGCATGCAGCAACTCTTGTGTGGGTGCTTGACCAGTTCCAGATTTATAGGAGAGTAGCTGAACGGAAGTCCTGTTACAAAAAACATAACCCTTATAATCTGCACCAAGGCTGTCACCGTGAGGACTTGCAAGTTGCTTTTATAGGGGCTGATATTAGACCTATTGATCATTCGCATAGACTCATGTTTCTGATCACTGACCCATTTACATATGCAGCGACCAGTCCATGAAGAAATAAACATCCGCTGATTATGTCTTATGTGCTGACTAAATACAGCTAAGGAAATTGTAATGGGCCGGCAAAATCATTCTCAGTTAAAGGAAACCACAGTAATAACCCTGATAACAACTGTTTATTATGTGATTGAGTAAGAAGTAGCAAAAACAGAAATGAAACAAGTCACCAATTAATCATATCTAAGATGTAATGCAAAGTCCAAGTGTCTCTTGCATTAATGTTACCCACACCCTTGTATGTGTGTGACTTTTAATCAAACCTTGTTAAGGCGAAGCAATCCCATGGGACTGCATGTGTTAGTGTCTGATAAGTAAGGAAAATTAGTAAAAAATGTGCCTTGCATTTATGTGCTCATATTTTGGAAACCTCAGAAATGCAATACAAATTTTTAGTGAAAACCAGACTAAAAATATGATCTGTAATGACAGTTCATCTCCATTCAGTTTGCATCAGGTCACGTAATATGGCTATATTATCGATTAGCGCTTGTTACTTCACAGGGAACATTCTTAAAGGGGCACTTTTAAAGAAAGAAAGCAAATGGTGTATTAAATCATAGAATGGTAGAGTTGGAAGGGACCTCCAGGGTGATCATGTCCAACCCCCTGCTCAAAGCAGGATGCCCCAAATCATCTCAGACAGATGTCTGTCCAGCCTCTTTTTGAAGACTTCCATTGAAGGAGAACTCGCTACCTCTCATGCACATATTTAATCTGTTGTATAACTGTGCATCACAATAAAGCTAATCCAGCTTCTGTGTATTTGCATAAATGGAAAACCTAGCTATTGGCTAATATTCTTTTTGCTACCATTCTGAGGTCAAATCACTTTCACAGTAACACTCACTTTTCCATGTGTTTCTAGAGGCTACGATGAAACTGAGCGCGTTGTCCCACTAATACATTCCTGCTACACGCCCACATTCACTATTCATCCACATTCATCTGTTTGCTTTTGGCCTTTTGTTGGCAGAGGCACTGGGCTGCAAACACATTGCTTCATTATGCTTTAATCAACAATCTAAACAGAAATATAAGCCAGAAAGTGTGTTTATACAATCACAGCAGCATACAAGTATGTAGCCCAATGAATATTTAATGCTCTTTGTTATAATTCCGTCTACTGTAAATACATTTAGCTATAATGATGTTTTGCAATCCTTTTAATTCACGGTGAGAGAGGGTGTAGCTAGCACCCCTGTAAATCAACCCAGCTCCTTTGGTCTGAATCCCAAGTTTAGCTGGCTCAGCTATAAATTAAAGAACATCCCTCCTAACTGTCTGACTAAATTACTAAGTGGAAAAGATCTCTGGGTGTTTTATCCTCAGTCTGACTAGAAATGGTTGTTACGCAGCCCAGAAAAAAATGTAGGATTTAAAAAGTTGCAAAAGACAAACACATGCAGGTCCAGGGTCCAAAATCGCCTGCCAGAGTACTAGGAGAATCTCTGATGGCGGCATATTAATGACCACCAACGTTTTAGCAAAAGACAACTCATTTAGAGCAGACTTTGGAACCAAATGCTTGCTATTTGGGTCTATTTCTTGATAACTTAGTTGATCTTTTTGATAATGTATTTTCTCTGCGCTGTGATAACAACATTTCCATGTTCTGGATGGAAAGACATCGGACCTTTTGGAGAATCTATGTAACTCGCCCCAGTGATGTCTTTTGAATGTGTTCACTGAAAGGGATTACTGTTGACCCAGTTCTGCATTCTCATAAATATTCTCATGCTGTTAAAGGGGGACCTCTCAACATGACACACGGTTAAAATTGATAAATGCTTGTAGAAATTTGTTGCTTTTAAGAACAAAGGATTTTTAATTCTATAGTTTCCTGCTTGTTGCCTAGCTTACCAGCCTCCTTTGCAGCCTAACAGCAGTGGCTGGTCTCCTAGGCAAAGATCACAGTGCTTACAACAAGCCCTTTGCTCTAAAGCTGGCCAGATCGCAGGATCCTACCAGATTCAGTGTCACTGCTCCATTGATGCTGCAGAGACACTGTTGCATCGGCTTACAACATTGGGAAGAGCACAGTTCAGACCAATGGCGTGACCATGCCACCAGGTTAAACTGTCAAAGTTGAGGAGAGAACCCCCACCTCCCGGAATGCAGGAAGCTGGGAGATTGGGTAGTAGTGTGCTCCTGCAGATTGATCTTGAAACAGCCCCTTTAAAGTAGAAGGCAGTGTCTAAGACAAACATCCGAAATCCTAGATCCAAACAGCTAAGGAAATTGTAATGGGCCTGGAAAATAATTCACAGTTAAAGGAAACCACAGTAATAACTCTGATAACAACTGTCTATTATGTGGTTGGTTAAAAAGCAGAAAAACAGAAATGAAACAATTCACCAATTGATCATATCTAGAATGTAATGCAAAGTCTAAGTGACTCTTGTATTAATGTTACCCACACCCTTGTATGTGTGTGACTTTTAATCAAACCTTGTTAAGGGAAGCAATCCCATGGGACTGCATGTGTTAGTGTCTGATAAGTTAGGAAAATTAGTTGAAAATGTGCCTTTGATTTATGTGATCATATTTCAGAAAACTCAGAAATGCGTTAAAAATTTTAAGTGCAAACCAAAGAGAGATAACTAAAATATAATCAGAATTTCCTTTTTAATGGCATATCTTTCCTTCAACTTTTACTGCACTTGTAAACTTTTGTAAACTGCAGGATTGTGAGGAAGCGATATAGCAAAATAGCTCTTAAGAAGGAAGAACAGAGGAAAACTGTCTCTGTTGCCAACTACAGTTAGCCAAGTCTGACTCATCATAGCGCTTCAAGACGAAAAGAGGGTTATCAATCAAACCAGAGTCACATCCATAGACAGCGCTGTTTTAAGAGTTTTCTCTTCTCAGTTTCCTTGCTGACATCAAGCTGATGTAGGGACATGTCAGTAAGCCAAACAGATCCAGACTCTGTAATACTGAGATGCAAAAATTTTGAAACAGTGCTGTCCACAGATGGGTTTCTCTAGTTGGGTTGATAGCCTTGGTCATGTGTCATGGCTCTATTAGACTCAGTGTTTTTTTCGACTAACAAAAGATCACAACCAATTCTTTCTGTGAGATAAAACATTTGCTGCTGTTTTTAAGCAATGTTTTACCTCACAGAAATCAGCATTTGTGATCCCTTTCTGTCCTGACTGTATACTCTCTTCTGCGTCCTCCTCTGCCCAGGAGCTGTGTTATGATCAGACCATGTTCCTGAATGGTCAGACACAGCCATTATACAGTACACATCAGGGGCACATTTATAAGATTATCTCAGCACAGGAACATTTTATTTCAACACATCCAATTGTGAAAACTATTATTATTCCAAGATCTAGTAATTAAAATGTGCTTTTGTTTCAGGAAATAACCCCATTAATTGAACTTTAGAAAGAGTTGTTTGCCTTTGTGGAAGTGAGCAAGAAGAACCAATTCCTTCCAAGAAAAAACTGCTTCAAAATATTCTCTTAAACCTCTTTCTTATCATATCAGCCTTCTGGCTTTTTTTTCCATTTAGCATTACAGATAAACACCAGAAGGAATCTGATGTGAGAACAGATTCCATAGTTTACTATGGGATTATTCACATTTATCTGATTTTGCACTGGACCCTTCAAGGAGCCACTTAAAAAATACTACATATCATGTTGCGTTTTTTTTTTTATCCAGCTCACTAGTTTTGTAGTAAACTGGTAAAAAAAAGCCTATTGACAACTGATGCCATTTTGCCATCAGCTCTTGTCATTTGAGTTACATGAATAGTGATCCGGTGGCACTGATATATGGAAACTCGGCCTAGGGTATTGCCGCAATTTAATGCTGTGCTGGTTATCATGGCATGGTAATGACTTTCTGTTCACATAGAAGGACTGGGAACAGTGCACCTGGGAAACAGTTAATAGGTTGGCCTGCTCGATGATTTGAGACATCCAAATTGTGTCCTATTTGTTTGCCGAAGGGATGAGCACTCTTCTTTTTTCGACAATTGAAAAACTTAATTTACTATAGAGCTCCAAAGTTCACAAATCCTATAAGTGAATCTGGGAATTTTAAACCCAGCAATGTGTTACATGTACTGTCAGTCTTTGTACCATACCATACCACATGTCGCAGTTTATGGTTAGTACCTCATTATTTATTTTTTATATGTATTGTTTATTATTTGGAGACCCTTATAGGGAACCTGTCACCCCCCAGGCTTTGTAACTAAAAGAGCCACCTTGTGCTGCACTAATGCTGCATTCTGGATTAGGGGGAAAGACCTGCCCCCGTGGCGATTTCGAGGTATGAGGGACAAATTTCAAAAACGATTATTGCAGCAGTGCCAAGAACAAGAACTAAAAGAGCTACATTGTCAGAATGCAGCATTAGTGCAGCACAAGGTGGCTCTTTTAGTTACAAATGCCTGGGGGTGACAGATTCCCTTTAACTATTCCTCAGCTATTTCTATAATTTGTCATGATACCAGCTTAATACAATTTTATGCATCCATTAACCCCTTCCCGACCCATGACGCCACGTAGGCGTCATGAAAGTCGGTGCCAATCCGACCCATGACGCCTATGCGGCGTCATGGAAAGATCGCGTCCCTGCAGGCCGGGTGAAAGGGTTAACTCCCATTTCACCCGATCTGCAGGGACAGGGGGAGTGGTAGTTTAGCCCAGGGGGGGTGGCTTCACCCCCTCGTGGCTACGATCGCTCTGATTGGCTGTTGAAAGTGAAACTGCCAATCAGAGCGATTTGTAATATTTCACCTATTATAACGGGTGAAATATTACAATCCAGCCATGGCCGATGCTGAAATATCATCGGCCATGGCTGGAAATACTAATGTGCCCCCACCCCACCCCACCGATCGCCCCCGCAGCCCCCCTATCAGGCCGGTACACTGCTCCGGCTCCCCTCCGTCCAGTGCTCCGCTCCCCCCCGTGCTCTTGTCCGCTCCCCCCGTGCTCCAATCACCCCCCCGTGCTCCAATCACCCCCCCTGCACTCCGATCCACCCCCCCGGTGCTCCGTTCCACCCCCCGTGCTCCATTCCAGCCCCCCCGTGCTCCATTCCAGCCCCCCCGTGCTCCGTTCCACTCCTCCCGCGCTCCGATTCCCCCCCGTGCTCCGATCCCCCCCCCATGCTCCGATCCCCCCCCGTGCTCCGATCCCCCCCCCCGTGGTCCCCCCCACCCCATCATACTTACCGATCCAGCCGGGGTCCCGTCCGTCTTCTCCCTGGGCGCCGCCATCTTCCAAAATGGCGGGCGCATGTGCAGTGCGCCCGCCGAATCTGCCGGCCGGCAGATTCGTTCCAAAGGGCATTTTGATCACTGAGATATAATCTATCTCAGTGATCAAAATAAAAAAAATAATAAATGACACCCCCCCTTTGTCACCCCCATAGGTAGGGACAATAAAAAAATAAAGAAATTTTTTTTTCCACTAATGTTAGAATAGGGTTAGGGTTAGGGTTAGGGTTAGGGGTAGGGGTAGGGTTAGGGGTAGGGTTAGGGGTAGGGTTAGGGTTAGGGGTAGGGGTAGGGTTAGGGGTAGGGTTAGGGGTAGGGCTAGGGTTAGGGCTAGGGTTAGGGTTTCGGTATGTGCACACGTATTCTGGTCCTCTGCGGATTTTTCCGCTGCGGATTTGATAAATCCGCAGTGCTAAACCGCTGCGGATTTATGGCGGATTTACCGCGTTTTTTTCTGCGCATTTCACTGCGGTTTTACAACTGCGATTTTCTGTTGGAGCAGTTGTAAAACCGCTGCGGAATCCGCACAAAAGAAGTGACATGCTGCGGAATGTAAACCGCTGCGTTTCCGTGCAGTTTTTCCGCAGCATGTGTACAGCGATTTTTGTTTCCCATAGGTTTACATTGAACTGTAAACTCATGGGAAACTGCTGCGGATCCGCAGCGTTTTCCGCAGCGTGTGCACATACCTTTAGAGTTAGGCTATGTGCACACGGTGCGGATTTCGCTGCGGATTCGCAGCAGTGTTCCATCAGGTTTACAGTACCATGTAAACATATGAAAAACCAAATCCGCTGTGCCCATGGTGCGGAAAATACCGCGCGGAAACGCTGCGTTGTATTTTCCGCAGCATGTCAATTCTTTGTGCGGATTCCGCAGCGTTTTACACCTGTTCCTCAATAGGAATCCGCAGGTGAAATCCGCACAAAAAACACTGGAAATCCGCGGAAAATCCGCAGGTAAAACGCAGTGCCTTTTACCCGCGGATTTTTCAAAAATGGTGCGGAAATATCTCACACGAATCCGCAATGTGGGCACATAGCCTTAGGGTTAGGGTTGGAATTAGGGTTGTGGTTAGGGTTAGGGGTGTGTTGGGGTTAGGGTTGTGGTTAGGGGTGTGTTGCGGTTAGGGTTGTGATTAGGGTTATGGCTACAGTTGGGATTAGAGTTAGGGGTGTGTTGGGGTTAGTGTTGGAGGTAGAATTGAGGGGTTTCCACTGTTTAGGCACATCAGGGGTCTCCAAACGCAACATGGCGCCACCATTGATTCCAGCCAATCTCGTATTCAAAAAGTCAAATGGTGCTCCCTCACTTCCGAGCCCTGAAGTGTGCCCAAACAGTGGTTTACCCCCACATATGGGGTATCAGTGTACTCAGGACAAACTGCGCAACAATTACTGGGGTCCAATTTCTCCTGTTACCCTTGTGAATCTAAAAAAATGCTTGCTAAAACATCATTTTTGAGGAAAGAAAAATGATTTTTTATTTTCACGGCTCTGCGTTGTAAACGTCTGTGAAGCACTTGGGGGTTCAAAGTGCTCACCACATATCTAGATAAGTTCCTTGGGGGGTCTAGTTTCTAAAATGGGGTCACTTGTGGGGGTTTCTACGGTTTAGGCACACCAGGGGCTCTGCAAACGCAACGTGACACCCGTAGACCATTCCATCAAAGTCTGCATTTCAAAAGTCACTACTTCCCTTCTGAGCCCCGACGTGTGCCCAAACAGTGGTTTACCCCCACTCATGGGGTATCAGCGTATTCAGGAGAAACTGGACAACAACTTTTGGGGTCCAATTTCTCCTGTAACCCTTGGGAAAATAAAAAATTCTGGGCTAAATAATTATTTTTGAGGAAAGAAAACGTATTTATTATTTTCACGGCTCTGCATTATAAACTTCTATGAAGCGCTTGGGGGTTCAAAGTGCTCACCACACATCTAGATAAGTTCCTTTCGGGGTCTAGTTTCCAAAATGGGGTCACTTGTGGGGGGTTTCTACTGTTAAGCCACATCAGGGGCTCTGCAAACGCAACGTGACGCCCACAGAGCATTCCATCAAAGTCTGCATTTCAAAACGTCACTACTTCACTTCCGAGCCTCGGCATGTGCCCAAACAGTGGTTTACCCCCTCATATGGGGTATCAGCGTACTCAGGAGAAACTGGACAACAACTATTGGGGTCCAATTTCTTCTGTAACCCTTGGGAAAATAAAAAATTCTGGGCTAAATAATTATTTTTGAGGAAAGAAAACGTATTTATTATTTTCACGGCTCTGCATTATAAACTTCTATGAAGCACTTGGGGGTTCAAAGTGCTCACCACACATCTAGATAAGTTCCTTTGGGGGTCTAGTTTCCAAAATGGGGTCACTTGTGGGGGGTTTCTACTGTTAAGCCACATCAGGGGCTCTGCAAACGCAACGTGACGCCCACAGAGCATTCCATCAAAGTCTGCATTTCAAAACGTCACTACTTCACTTCCGAGCCCCGGCATGTGCCCAAACAGTGATTTACCCCCACATATGGGGTATCAGCGTACTCAGGAGAAACTGGACAACAACTTTTGGGGTCAAATTTCTCCTGTTACCCTTGGGAAAATAAAAAATTGCAGGCTAAAAGATCATTTTTGAGAAAATATTTTTTATTTTTTATTTTCATGGCTCTGCGTTATAAACTTCTGTGAAGCACTTGGGGGTTCAAAGTCCTCACCACACATCTAGATTAGTTCCTTTGGGGGTCTAGTTTCCAAAATGGTGTCATTTCTGGGGGATCTCCAATGTTTAGGCACACAGGGGCTCTCCAAACGTGACATGGTGTCCGCTAATGATTGGAGCTAATTTTCCATTTAAAAAGCCAAATGGCGTGCCATCCCTTCCGAGCCCTGCCGTGCGCCCAAACAGTGGTTTACCCCCACATATGGGGTATCAGCATACTCAGGACAAACTGGACAACAATATTTGGGGTCCAATTTCTCCTATTATCCTTGGCAAAATAGGAAATTCCAGGCTAAAAAATCATTTTTGAGGAAAGAAAAATTATTTTTTATTTTCATGGCTCTGCGTTATAAACTTCTGTGAAGCACCTGGGGGTTTAAAGTGCTCAATATGCATCTAGATAAGTTCCTTGGGGGGTCTAGTTTCCAAAATGGGGTCACTTGTGGGGGAGCTCCAATGTTTAGGCACACAGGGGCTCTCCAAACGCGACATGGTGTCCGCTAACAATTGGAGCTAATTTTCCATTCAAAAAGTCAAATGGCGCGCCTTCCCTTCCGAGCCCTGCCGTGTGCCCAAACAGTGGTTTACCCCCCACATATGAGGTATCGGCGTACTCGGGAGAAATTGCCCAACAAATTTTATGAT
Organism: Ranitomeya imitator; assembly: GCF_032444005.1. Classification (NCBI taxonomy): domain Eukaryota; kingdom Metazoa; phylum Chordata; class Amphibia; order Anura; family Dendrobatidae; genus Ranitomeya; species Ranitomeya imitator. The sequence goes on along the minus strand of NC_091287.1, from coordinate 108,108,820 downwards.
CCATTTTATCCTACTGCCCATGTGAAAATGAAAAAATTGAGGCGAAAAGAATTTTTTTGTGAAAAAAAGTACTTTTTCATTTTTACAGATCAATTTGTGAAGCACCTGAGGGTTTAAAGTGCTCACTAGGCATCTAAATAAGTTCCTTGGGGGGTCTAGTTTCCAAAATGGGGTCACTTGTGGGGGAGCGCCAATGTTTAGGCACACAGGAGCTCTCCAAACGCGACATGGTGTCCGCTAACGATGGAAATAATTTTTCATTCAAAAAGTCAAATGGCGCTCCTTCCCTTCCGAGCCTTACCATGTGCCCAAACAGTGGTTTACCCCCACATATGAGGTATCGGCGTACTCAGGAGAAATTGCCCAACACATTTTAGAATCCATTTTATCCTGTTGCCCATGTGAAAATGAAAAAATTGAGGCTAAAAGAATTTTTTTGTGAAAAAAAAGTACTTTTTCATTTTTACGGATCAATTTGTGAAGCACCTGGGAGTTCAAAGTGCTCACTATGCATCTAGATAAGTTCCTTGGGGCGTCTAGTTTCCAAAATGGGGTCACTTGTGGGGGAGCTCCAATTTTTAGGCACACGGGGGCTCTCCAAACGTGACATGGTGTCCGCTAAAGAGTGGAGCCAATTTTTGATTCAAAAAGTCAAATGGCGCTCCTTCCCTTCCAAGCCCTGCCGTGCGCCCAAACAGTGGTTTACCCCCACATATCAGGTATCATCGTACTCAGGACAAATTGCACAACAACTTTCGTGGTTCAGTTTCTCCTTTTACCATTGGGAAAATAAAAAAATTGTTGCTAAAAGATAATTTTTGTGACTAAAAAGTTAAATGTTCATTTTTTCCTTCCATGTTGCTTCTGCTGCTGTGAAGCACCTGAAGGGTTAATAAACTTCTTGAATGTGGTTTTGAGTACCTTGAGGGGTGCAGTTTTTGGAATGGTGTCACTTTTGGGTATTTTCAGCCATATAGACCCCTCAAACTGACTTCAAATGTGAGGTGGTCCCTAAAAAAAATGGTTTTGTAAATTTCGTTGTAAAAATGACAAATCGCTGGTCAAATTTTAACCCTTATAACTTCCTAACAAAAAAAAATTTTGTTTCCAAAATTGTGCTGATGTAAAGTAAACATGTGGGAAATGTTATTTATTAACTATTTTGTGTCACATATCTCTCTGGTTTAACAGAATAAAAATTCAAAATGTGAAAATTGCGAAATTTTCAAAATTTTCGCCAAATTTCCGTTTTTATCACAAATAAACGCAGAATTTATTGACCTAAATTTACCACTAACATGAAGCCCAATATGTCACGAAAAAACAATCTCAGAACCGCTAGGATCCGTTGAAGCGTTCCTGAGTTATTACCTCATAAAGGGACACTGGTCAGAATTGCAAAAAACGGCAAGGTCTTTAAGGTCAAAATAGGCTGGGTCATGAAGGGGTTAATCTGAGGATGCGGACATTCTCTGATTCCTGACCACAGTCTGTGACTGCCGCTCCATACACCAATGTATCTGAACGTGAAGTGAACAAGCGGTTTCAGAGACGAGGAGGGAGGAAGACATCTCATGTGGCTACTGACATCTTTCCATTATTACACAGGTTGACAGACTGAGTTCAGACATTGGTCCTTCTTGGCAAGCGTGAGCTGTCAATCAATATCAGGGGTAGTGTGAAAAATGAGGGCATAACAGTACAATGAACCTTAGGCCATGCCAATCGTGCACCGAAGTCCAATCATTTCCATATTAATTAAAATTTCTTGGCCACTAATACTCTTAAATGTATACATGTAGTGTGAACACATCCTTAGACCTGGGCATGGCACTCCTGTGCATTAGCTTCTGATAGAGGTGACCTGGAGGCTACTTTTTATGCTTACCCAAGCAACATGGGATATAAATGGTTACAGATAAAGTGGGAAAGATTGAAGACCACTTATAACATGGGCCAGATAAGGGAGTAGTGGGAATGATTTTAAGTTTATGCTGAAGTTTCTCTTTACTATTTATCGCAGTCTCTTAATAGTTTTCTGTTTGGCAACAAGCTCCTGACTTAATTCCTGCGTCTGTTGGAAATGCTGTAATCAAGCATAATTATGGCAAAACACTTTCACAAATAATACAGCAAATGCATAAATCCCCTATGATTTAGTCTAAGTATGGCAAGGCAAAACATCTTATTTTTATTTAGGAATGCTTCTAGGCATTAATGTCTTGAATTTGTGAGAATCGCTATAATATATCTGTGTCTCACCTTGAGATAGAAGAAAGCATGCTTTATTAAGTGGGTAAAGCAGATTATGTTAACACAAACCTTTGGGCGTAGAGTCTGTTGTGTCTGTAGGGAAGACATTACAGGTACAGGAATAATTAATTACCTCATTGCACTTTGGTTTGTACTTGCTTTACTTTTGAGCCTGTATTAGTTTTTTAGATTATGACCACCATTCTGTCTCTATGCTGTTTTTGCTTGTTAAATATAAGTGACTTTGTTTTTTTAACTTCTTTTCATTTAAATAATAAGCTCAATAAATATATTATCATAACTGATGAAAAATTAGCTGTTGATGTCTTGCACATCCCCCTTTGGCAGAAAGGTTGGAAGCCATGAAGGGAAGACACAATCTATGTCTTTTATGTGTGTATTCCTGTATAAAGATTACAGCTACAAGTAACTAAATGACTTGTTGGCACTATATCACAGGTATGCAGAAAAAAACTACTACGGTATATATCCTGACATCTCAAAGACTAAAACTAAACAACACAATCTACTAGGTAGAGATGCGTGAAAAACTTTGGAGACCCCTGGTCCAGCAGACACATCCCTATTCCGTGTGTCACGCTGTGATGGTCTCCGGTAAGGGAAGGAGATCTCAAACTGTCACTGGAACTGGGAAAACGAGTCTCTGATGTTAATATGTTCCTGTTAAACCCTGATTTGTTCCCTCCCCAACCCCATGAGGCATAGGACAGAAATGTAAGTTATACAAGACACAAAGACAAAGTAGGCATAACAGAAAACCTCTATCACACAAAAGCACTAACCAACAATAGGGAGGGGAATAAGGACAGGGAGCTATAAACTAAATGGGACCAGGGACCAGGAGATAAATACACACATGCTACAGCAAAACACAGAACACTATTAACACAACTCTACTCAAACTACTTAGTTTTAGCACACATTACAGGAAGATGAATCTTTCACCGGCAGGGAAAAGACGGTCTGACCAGTCTTTATAGGAAGAGGTAATGACCAAATCAGAAGCAGCTGAAATGGAGCTGCGTGTTTCTGACTAGCATATAAAGGGTCATTAATCTCTTTAGCACCAGAGGAAACTAAATTTATTTAATATGGGCACAAATCACTCCATCTCTAAAGAAGACCTGCTATTCATTACCCAACGTGACCGTCTAACTCCAGGTCTTCCAGGGGGATGTGACACCCTCTTGACACCATGGCCTCCAGACAGGAGTTCTGCGAGACGCCTACTACCTGCTCGTCTTTTGATAAGCTGTCCTGGTGTGACATCACATGTGTCACACTGCAATAATGAGATTGCACCAAGTCAGCTAATCAAAAGGGGAGTTTGGCATGCCGGCAGGTAGGAGGCAGTTTGCACGGTTCCTATCCTGTGGCCTTGGAATATTATTGTTGCTGTTGGACCAGGGTCTGGCAAACTTATTTGTTCATCTCTATTGCTAGGTATTTTCATAGTAAAGGCCTGTTCATATCATGTTTCCTGTTTATGTTTAGCATTTGAAGGTGGGAAAGTCTACAACTTTCTGTAGGGCTTCATTATCACAAAAAGGCCACAAAAAAGTGTAATTTTGCCTTCGTCTTGTCTAATTAAAGAAAAAAGTAATGAAATATTGTATTGACTACACTAGTTCATCTGTTACATTGTTCAGAGTTAAGTAATAGAAGTGTAAATTACAGTATGAAAGCTGGATGTGCCGCTAACTATATACTGTACTAGCTGAAGAGCCCGGCGTTGCCTGGGCATAGTAAATATCTGTGGTTAGTTATAGCACGTCACTTCTCTTATTTTCCCATCACGCCTCTCATTTTCCCCCTCACATCTCTCATTTTCTCCCTCACACCTCTCATTTTCTCCCTCACTCCTCTCATTTCCCCCAACAATTGTCATTTCGACGTCACATCTGTCATTTTCCAATCACTACACTATTTTCCCTCACTCCTCTCATTTTGCACTCACACTTTTTCATTTTCACCTCACACCTCTCATTTTCACCTCAGTATATACATGTTTGTCATCTCCCTTATATATAGTATACACCTGTATGTCATCTCCTGTATATAGTATATACCTGTATGTCATCTCCCCTGTATATAGTATATACCTGCTGTGTGTCATCTCCCCTGTATATAGTATATACCTGTATGTCATCTCCTCCTATATATAGTATATACCTGTATGTCATCTCCTCCTATATATAGTATATACCTGTATGTCATCTCCTCCTATATATAGTATATACCTGTATGTCATCTCCTTCTATATATAGTATATACCTGTATGTCATCTCCCCTGTATATAGTATATATCTGTGTGTTATCTCCTCCTGTATATAGTATATACCTATATGTCATCTTCTATATATAGCATATACCTGTATGTCATCTCCTCATGTATATAGTATATACCTGTAGGTAATCTGCTCCTGTATATAGTATATACCTGTGTGTCATCTCCTCCTGTATTTAGTATAAACCTGTATGTCATCTCCTCCTGTATATGGTATGTACCTGTATGTCATCTCCTCCTCTATATAGTATATACCTGTGTGCCATCTCTCCTGTATATAGTATATATATGTGTGTCATCTCCCCTGTATATAGTATATACCTGTGTGATCTCCTGTATTAGACCTCGTTAACACGTTATTTGCTCAGTATTTTTACCTCAGTATTTGTAAGATAAATTGGCAGCCTGATAAATCCCCAGCCAACAGGAAGCCCTCCCCCTGGCAGTATTTATTAGCTCACACATACACATAATAGACAGGTCATGTGACTGACAGCTGCTGTATTTCCTATATGGTACATTTGTTGCTCTTGTAGTTTGTCTGCTTATTAATCAGATTTTTATTTTTGAAGGCTAGTACCAGACTTGTGTGTGTTTTAGGGCGAGTTTCGTTTGTCAAGTTGTGTGTGTTGAGTTGTGTGTGGCGATATGCATGTAGCGACTTTTGTGAGATGAGTTTTGTGTGGCAACATGCGTGTAGCAACTTTTTGTGTGTCGAGTTGCTTGTAACAGGTTATGTGCAAGTTTTGTGTGAGGCAACTTTTGCATGTGTTGCAAATTTTGTGCATGTGGCAATTTTTCCGCGTGTGCAAGTTTTGCGTGGGGCGAGTTTTCCATGAGGTGAGTTTTGCACTTGTGGCGAGTTTTGCGTGAGCCTAGTTTTTGCATGTGGCGAGTTTTGCGCGTGGCGAGTTTTGAGCGGCGACTTTTGTGTTTCGACTTTTATGTGGCGAGGTTGGTGTATGTGTGGTGAAATGTGTGCTGAGGGTGGTATATGTGTTCAAGCACGTGTTAGTGTGTGGCGCATTTTGTGTGTGTGTTCATATCCCCATGTGTGGTGAGTATCTCATGTCGGGGCCCCACCTTAGCAACTGATCGGTATATACTCTTTTGCGCCATCGCTCTCATTCTTTAAGTCCCCCTTGTTCACATCTGGCAGCTGTCAATTTGCCTCCAACACTTTTCCTTTCACTTTTCCCCATTATGTAGATAGGGGAAAATTAGTTTGGTGAATTGGAAAGCGCGGAGTTAAAATTTCACCTCACAAAATAGCCTATGACGCTCTCAGGGTCCAGACGTGTGACTGTGCAAAATTTTGTGGCTGTAGCTGCGACGCCTCCAACACTTTTCATTTAACTTTTTACCCATTATGTAGATAGGGGCAAAATTGTTTGGTGAATTGGAAAGCGCGGGGTTCAAATTTCACCTCACAACGTAGCCTGTTGTGAATTCTGTGGCTGAGTTCACTTCTGTGGTCACAAGTGGTATTGCAGTCTCTGGGCTTCCTCCCTCAGGTGTTTTGGTGAGCTCGTTGGCTGCCTTGCTATTTAGCTCCACCTGAGTCTGTCTTCCTTGCTCCTTGTCAATGTTCCAGTGTTGGATCTGAGCTACTGCATCTTTCCTTGGGCCTGCTGCTCTGCTAGATAAGTGCTTCTAGTTTGTTTTCTGTTTTTTCTGTCCAGCTTGCTATTACTTTTGCTGGAAGCTCTGAGAAGCAAAGGGGTGCACCGCCGTGCTGTTAGTTCGGCACGGTGGGTCTTTTTGCCCCTTTGCGTGGTTTTCGTTTTAGGGTTTTTTGTAGACTGCATAGTTCTCTTTGCTATCCTCGCTCTGTCTAGAATATCGGGCCTCACTTTGCTGAATCTATTTCATTCCTACGTTTGTCTTTTCATCTTGCTAACAGTCATTATATGTGGGGGGCTGCCTATTCCTTTGGGGTATTTCTCTGAGGTAAGTCAGGCTTGTATTTCTATCTTCAGGCTAGTCAGCTCCTCAGGCAGTGCCGAGTTGCATAGGTAGTTGTTAGGCGCAATCCACTGCTGCTTATAGTTGTGTGAGGATAGATCAGGTACTGCAGTCTACAGAGATTCCACGTCTCAGAGCTCGTCCTATTGTTTTTGGTTATTGCCAGATCTCTGTATGTGCGCTGATTACTGCACGCTGTGTTGCCTGATTGCCAGCCATAACAGTACAAGGAGCCACTCAATGATTTCCAATAGAGGGAAAAAAGAAATCCTGACATCATTTTTTTTTCTTAGCTCTGTCTTCAGTCTTTTTTTTCCCCTAGACATTAGAGTGCTTCAGGACACAGCTGTGGACATGGATATTCAGGCTCTGTGCTCCTCAATGGATAATCTCGTTGTAAATGTACAAAAGATTCAAGATACTATTGATCAGAAATCGATGCTAGAACCAAGAATTCCGATTCCTGATTTGTTTTTTGGTGACAGAACTAAGTTCCTGAGCTTCAGAAATAATTGTAAGCTATTTTTGGCCTTGAAACCTCATTCTTCTGGTAATCCTATTCAACAGGTTTTGATTATTATTTCTTTTTTGCGCGGCGACCCACAGGACTGGGCGTTTTCTCTTGCACCAGGAGATTCTGCATTGAGTAATGTTGATGCATTTTTCCAGGCGCTGGGATTGCTTTACGATGAGCCTAATTCAGTGGATCAAGCTGAGAAAAATCTGCTGGCTTTATGCCAGGGTCAGGATGATGTAGAAGTATATTGTCAGAAATTTAGGAAATGGTCAGTACTCACTCTGTGGAATGAATCTGCACTAGCGGCTTTGTTCAGAAAGGGTCTCTCTGAAGCTCTTAAGGATGTAATGGTGGGATTTCCTATGCCTGCTGGTTTGAATGAGTCTATGTCCTTGGCCATTCAGATCGGTCGTCGCTTGCGCGAGCGTAAATCTGTGCACCATCTGGCGGTACTGCCTGAGAGTAAACCTGAGCCTATGCAGTGCGACAGGACTATGACTAAAGTAGAACGGCACGAACACAGACGTCTGAACAGACTGTGTTTCTATTGTGGTGATTCTACTCATGCTATTTCTTATTGTCCTAAACGCACTAGGCGGTTCGATAGCTCTGCCGTTATTGGTACTGTACAGTCCAAATTCCTTTTGTCCATTACCTTAATGTGCTCTTTGTCATCATATTCTGTCATGGCGTTTGTGGATTCAGGCGCTGCCCTGAATCTGATGGATTTGGATTATGCTAAACGTTGTGGATTTTTCTTGGAGCCTTTGCGGTGTCCTATTCCGTTGAGAGGAATTGATGCTACACCTTTGGCCAAGAATAAGCCTCAGTACTGGGCCCAGCTGACCATGTGCATGGCTCCTGCACATCAGGAAGTTATTCGCTTTTTGGTACTGCATAATTTGCATGATGTGGTCGTGTTGGGGTTGCCATGGCTACAAACCCATAATCCAGTATTGGATTGGAACTCTATGTCGGTAACCAGCTGGGGTTGTCAGGGAGTACATGGTGATGTTCCATTTTTGTCTATTTCGTCATCCATTCCTTCTGACATCCCAGAGTTCTTGTCGGACTTTCAGGATGTATTTGAAGAGTCCAAGTCTGATGCCCTACCTCCGCATAGGAATTGTGATTGTGCTATCGATTTGATTCCTGGTAGTAAATTCCCTAAGGGTCGTTTATTTAATTTGTCCGTACCTGAACACACCGCTATGCGCAGTTATGTGAAGGAGTCCCTGGAGAAGGGACATATTCGCCCATCGTCGTCACCATTGGGAGCAGGGTTCTTTTTTGTAGCCAAGAAGGATGGTTCGCTAAGACCGTGTATTGATTACCGCCTTCTTAATAAGATCACTGTTAAGTTTCAGTATCCCTTGCCATTGATTTCTGACTTGTTTGCTCGGATTAAGGGGGCTAGTTGGTTTACTAAGATTGATCTTCGTGGTGCGTATAATCTGGTGAGAATCAGGCAGGGAGATGAATGGAAAACGGCATTTAATACGCCCGAGGGTCATTTTGAGTATCTGGTGATGCCGTTCGGACTTGCCAATGCTCCATCTGTTTTTCAGTCTTTTATGCATGACATTTTCCGTGAGTATCTGGATAAATTCTTGATTGTTTACTTGGATGACATTTTGATCTTCTCAGATGATTGGGAGTCTCATGTGAAGCAAGTCAGAATGGTTTTCCAGGTACTGCGTGCTAATTCCTTGTTCGTGAAGGGATCAAAGTGTCTCTTCGGTGTGCAGAAAGTTTCATTTTTGGGGTTCATCTTTTCCCCTTCTACTATCGAGATGGATCCGGTTAAGGTTCAGGCCATCCAGGATTGGACTCAGCCGACATCTCTAAAAAGTCTGCAGAAATTCCTGGGCTTTGCTAATTTTTATCGTCGCTTCATCTGTAATTTTTCTAGCATTGCCAGACCATTGACCGATTTGACCAAGAAGGGTGCTGATTTGGTTAATTGGTCTTCTGCTGCCGTGGAAGCTTTTCAGGAGTTGAAGCGTCGTTTTTGCTGTGCCCCTGTGTTGTGTCAACCTGATGTTTCTCTTCCGTTCCAGGTCGAGGTTGATGCTTCTGAGATTGGTGCAGGGGCGGTTTTGTCACAGAGAGGTTCTGGTTGCTCAGTGTTCAAACCATGTGCTTTCTTTTCCAGGAAATTTTCTGCTGCTGAGCATAATTATGATGTGGGCAACCGAGAGTTGCTGGCCATGAAATGGGCATTCGAGGAGTGGCGTCATTGGCTTGAGGGTGCTAAGCATCGCGTGGTGGTTTTGACTGATCATAAGAACCTTACTTATCTTGAGTCTGCCAAGCGCTTGAATCCTAGACAGGCCCGTTGGTCGTTATTTTTTGCTCGTTTTGATTTTGTGATTTCATACCTTCCGGGCTCTAAAAATGTGAAGGCGGATGCTCTGTCTAGGAGTTTTGTGCCCGACTCTCCGGGGTTATCTGAGCCGGCGAGTATCCTCAAGGAAGGAGTCATTGTGTCTGCCATCTCCCCTGATTTGCGGAGAGTGTTGCAGAAATTTCAGGCTAATAAACCTGATCGTTGTCCGGCCGAGAAACTGTTCGTCCCTGATAGGTGGACTAGTAAAGTTATCTCTGAACTTCATTGTTCGGTGCTGGCCGGTCATCCAGGAATCTTTGGTACCAGGGAGTTGGTTGCTAGATCCTTCTGGTGGCCATCTCTGTCACGGGATGTGCGTGCTTTTGTGCAGTCCTGTGGAATTTGTGCTAGGGCTAAGCCCTGCTGTTCACGTGCCAGTGGGTTGCTTTTGCCCTTGCCGGTCCCAAAGAGGCCTTGGACACATATTTCGATGGATTTCATTTCTGACCTTCCCGTTTCTCAAAAAATGTCGGTCATTTGGGTGGTCTGTGATCGCTTTTCTAAAATGGTCCATCTGGTGCCCTTGGTTAAATTGCCTTCCTCCTCTGATTTGGTGCCTTTGTTCTTCCAGCATGTGGTTCGTTTACATGGCATTCCTGAGAATATTGTTTCTGACAGAGGTTCCCAGTTTGTCTCGAGGTTCTGGCGAGCCTTTTGTGGTAGGATGGGCATTGACCTATCTTTTTCCTCGGCCTTCCATCCTCAGACTAATGGCCAGACCGAACGAACCAATCAGACCTTGGAAACATATCTGAGATGTTTTGTTTCCGCTGACCAGGATGATTGGGTGTCATTTTTGCCGTTGGCTGAGTTCGCCCTTAATAATCGGGCCAGCTCGGCTACCTTGGTCTCTCCATTTTTCTGCAATTCTGGGTTCCATCCTCGTTTCTCTTCAGGACAGGTTGAGTCTTCGGACTGTCCTGGTGTGGATTATGTGGTGGACAGGTTGCAGCAGATCTGGACTCAGGTAGTGGACAATTTGACCTTGTCCCAGGAGAAGGCTCAGCTTTTCGCTAATCGCAGACGCCGTGTGGGACCCCGACTTCGTGTTGGGGATCTGGTTTGGTTATCTTCTCGTCATATACCTATGAAGGTTTCCTCTCCTAAATTTAAACCTCGTTTTATTGGTCCGTATAGGATTTCTGAGATTCTCAATCCGGTGTCTTTTCGTCTGACCCTCCCAGACTCCTTTTCCATACATAATGTATTCCATAGGTCGTTGTTGAGGAGATATGTGGCACCTATGGTTCCATCTGTGGAGCCTCCTGCCCCTGTTTTGGTGGAGGGGGAATTGGAGTATATTGTGGAGAAGATTTTGGATTCTCGTGTCTCTAGACGGAAACTCCAGTATCTGGTCAAATGGAAGGGTTATGCTCAGGAAGATAATTCCTGGGTTTTTGCCTCTGATGTCCATGCCCCAGATCTTGTTCGTGCCTTTCATGTGGCTCATCCTGGTCGGCCTGGGGGTTCTGGTGAGGGTTCGGTGACCCCTCCTCAAGGGGGGGGTACTGTTGTGAATTCTGTGGCTGAGTTCACTTCTGTGGTCACAAGTGGTATTGCAGTCTCTGGGCTTCCTCCCTCAGGTGTTTTGGTGAGCTCGTTGGCTGCCTTGCTATTTAGCTCCACCTGAGTCTGTCTTCCTTGCTCCTTGTCAATGTTCCAGTGTTGGATCTGAGCTACTGCATCTTTCCTTGGGCCTGCTGCTCTGCTAGATAAGTGCTTCTAGTTTGTTTTCTGTTTTTTCTGTCCAGCTTGCTATTACTTTTGCTGGAAGCTCTGAGAAGCAAAGGGGTGCACCGCCGTGCTGTTAGTTCGGCACGGTGGGTCTTTTTGCCCCTTTGCGTGGTTTTCGTTTTAGGGTTTTTTGTAGACTGCATAGTTCTCTTTGCTATCCTCGCTCTGTCTAGAATATCGGGCCTCACTTTGCTGAATCTATTTCATTCCTACGTTTGTCTTTTCATCTTGCTAACAGTCATTATATGTGGGGGGCTGCCTATTCCTTTGGGGTATTTCTCTGAGGTAAGTCAGGCTTGTATTTCTATCTTCAGGCTAGTCAGCTCCTCAGGCAGTGCCGAGTTGCATAGGTAGTTGTTAGGCGCAATCCACTGCTGCTTATAGTTGTGTGAGGATAGATCAGGTACTGCAGTCTACAGAGATTCCACGTCTCAGAGCTCGTCCTATTGTTTTTGGTTATTGCCAGATCTCTGTATGTGCGCTGATTACTGCACGCTGTGTTGCCTGATTGCCAGCCATAACAGTAGCCTATGACGCTCTCAGGGTCCAGACGTGTGACTGTGCAAAATTTTGTTTCTGTAGCTGCGACGCCTCCAACACTTTTCCTTTCACTTTTTTCCCCATTATGTAGATAGGGGCAAAATTGTTTGGTGAATTGGAAAGCGCGGGGTTAAAATTTCACCTCACAACGTAGCCTATGACGCTCTCAGGGTCCAGACGTGTGACTGTGCAAAATTTTGTTGCTGTAGCTGCGACGCTTCCAACACTTTTCCTTTCACTTTTTTCCCCATTATGTAGATAGGGGCAAAATTGTTTGGTGAATTGGAACGCGCGGGGTTAAAATTTCGCCTCACAATATAGCCTATGACGCTCTCGGGGTCCAGACGTGTCACTTTGCAAAATTTTGTGGCTGTAGCTGCGACGGTGCAGATGCCAATCCCGGACATACACACACACACACACATACACACATTCAGCTTTATATAGTAGACTAGCTGAAGAGCCCGGCGTTGCCTGGGCATAGTAAATATCTGTGGTTAGTTATAGCACCTCACTTCTCTTATTTTCCCATCACGCCTCTCATTTTCCCAATCACTCCTCTCATTCCCCCCTAACACTTGTCATTTCGACCTCACATCTGTCATTTTCCGATCACTCCACTATTTTCCCTCACTCCTCTCATTTTGCACTCACATCTTTTTATTTTCACCTCACACCTCTCATTTTCACCTCAGTATATACATGTTTGTCATCTCCCTTATATATAGTATACACCTATATGTCATCTCCTGTATATAGTATATACCTGTATGTCATCTCCCCTGTATATAGTATATACCTGCTGTCTGTCATCTCCCCTGTATATAGCATATACCTGTATGTCATCTCCTATATATAGTATATACCTGTATGTCATCTCCTATCTATAGTATATACCTGTATGTCATCTCCTATATATAGTATATACCTGTATGTCATCTCCTGTATATAGTATATACCTGTGTGTCATCTCCCCTGTATATAGTATCTATCTGTGTGTAATCTCCTCCTGTATATAGTATATACCTGTATGTCATCTCCTCCTGTATATAGTATATACCTGTATGTCATCTCCTCATGTATATATATGTACCTATATGTCATCTCCTCCTCTATATAGTATATACCTGTGTGTCATCTCTCCTGTATATAGTATATATCTGTGTGTCATCTCCCCTGTATATAGTATATACCTGTATGTCATCTCCTCCTGTATATATATGTACCTATATGTCATCTCCTCCTCTATATAGTATATACCTGTGTGTCATCTCTCCTGTATATAGTATATACCTGTGTCATCTCCTCCTGTATATAGTATATACCTGTATGTCATCTCCTCCTGTATATATATGTACCTATATGTCATCTCCTCCTCTATATAGTATATACCTGTGTGTCATCTCTCCTGTATATAGTATATATCTGTGTGTCATCTCCTCCTGTATTAGACCTCGTTCACACGTTATTTGCTCAGTATTTTTACCTCAGTATTTGTAAGCTAAATTGGCAGCCTGATAAATCCCCAGCCAACAGGAAGCCCTCCCCCTGGCAGTATATATTAGCTCACACATACACATAATAGACAGGTCATGTGACTGACAGCTGCCGTATTTCTTATAAGGTACATTTGTTGTAGTTTGTCTGCTTATTAATCAGATTTTTATTTTTGAAGGACAATACCAGACTTGTGTGTGTTTTAGGGCGAGTTTCGTTTGTCAAGTTGTGTGTGTTGAGTTGCGTGTGGCGACATACATGTAGCGACTTTTGTGAGATGAGTTTTGTGTGGCAACATGCGTGTAGAAACTTTTTGTGTGTCGAGTTGCATGTGACAGGTTAGTGTAGCAAGTTGTGTGCAGCAAGTTTTGCGCATGGTGAGTTTTGCGCGTGGCGAGTTTTATGTGTGGTGCCTTTTGAGTATGTGCAAGTTTTGTGTGAGGCAACTTTTGCATGTGTTGCAACTTTTGTGCATGTGGCAATTTTTCCGCGTGTGCAAGTTTTGCGTGTGGCGAGTTTTCCATGAGGTGAGTTTTGCACTTGTGGCGAGTTTTGCAAGAGCCTAGTTTTTGCATGTGGCGAGTTTTGAGTGGCGACTTTTGTGTTTCGACTTTTATGTGGCGAGGTTGGTGTATGTGTGGTGAAATGTGTACTGAGGGTGGTATATGTGTTCAAGCATGTGGTAGTGTGTGGTGCATTTTGTGTGTGTGTTCATATCCCCGTGTGTGGTGAGTATCCCATGTCGGGGCCCCATCTTAGCAACTGTACGGTATATACTCTTTGGCGCCATCGCTCTCATTCTTTAAGTCCCCCTTGTTCACATCTGGCAGCTGTCAATTTGCCTCCAACACTTTTCCTTTCAATTTTCCCCATTATGTAGATAGGGGAAAAATAGTTTGGTGAATTGGAAAGCGCGGGGTTAAAATTTCACCTCACAACGTAGCCTATGACGCTCTCGGGGTCCAGACGTGTGACTGTGCAAAATTTTGTGGCTGTAGCTGCAACGGTTCAGATACCAATCCCGGACATACACACACACACACACACACATTCAGCTTTATATAGTAGATATGTGGATCAAAATGATCATAGTAATGACAATTCATTTACATGCAGGTTGCATCAGCATGTGCAGAAAGACCTGAAAACAAGCTTTGATCAACATGATAAAATTATGAGAACTCATAACGGTAGAAATAGCTAGAAGAGCATAACCCAATAGAATAAAACATAACTTTTACTGATAATGTTAAAAAGTGGACAAAACTATACAGAAAGAAATAAACAAGTGCTCACGCCGAAAACTGTGCTCAGATAAAAAAATGGTTTGATCTCACCAATCATGGACAAAGGGTCCCACTGCCAATGCTGAAGGTCCCTATAAGGTTCCAGTAGTTGTGGGCTAGAGAGATGGGGGGGGACGGGGGGCCTGTTCCCTAAACCACTGTCGTGCCCCAGTAATAACTCCTGTCCTCACAAGGACAGGCCCAAATCAGTCCCACTACGGACACCCTCCAAAAAGTGTTAGTTGCAGTAATAAATAGCGTCTCCCAACGCGTTTCTTCTCCGATCACAGAGATTCATCAGGGGAGTATTTCATGGCCAACCGGCCCAGATACAGCTAACAAGTCCGTAGGAAAATGAATAGTCCAAACGAGCAGAGCCCATACGCAGTGGCTGTATGGCTTCCCAAATACAGGCAGACCTGTGTGCTGTCTGCCGGCAATGGACGAGTGAGTCAGCTACACATGGCGTCCGCTGTTTCCTTATAAGCCAGAAGTCCCTCCCCCCTGACCAGCTGTAATAATCAACAGACACCCCCACTAACCTCTCACAGAGTCCCTAATTGGAACAGGGTCCCAGCCGCACTCCCTTCATAAAGCACACGTGCAGATTTCCCCATGTCCACAAGCCGCTACTTACGGCGAAACCGGAAGTGTCCGCGCCATATTCAGAATCCGGCTTCCGCTGGTGTCCTGCGCTCCACCGCCGGAACACAAGCCAGGGCCGCTCAGAACGGCGAAGCCAGAAGTGTCGGCGCCATATTGAAAATCCGACTTCCGGTGCGCCACCAGTGTACTGCGCTCCACAGCTGGAACGCAAGCGCCGGGCGCCTGGATATGACCTCGGCGCACCCAAAAGTAGTGCCAAAATACGGCGCTACTCAGAACACCCACCCTGAGCATTCAAATCCGTACCCGAATAGCGGTGCGCCATAACTGAAGAGCGCTCCAGCGTACACAAGACTGGAGAAGGTTAACCCATATACGGCCAACAAAAGAGCACTTAAAAGTAATGCCGGTACACGGGGTAACACTTATCATTAGAGGGGGGGGAAGAGGACTATAAGAACCCTGGTTCCTTATATCTAATGCACCAATATAGGATAGGTAAAAGCGGGGAGATAGTAATAACAAAAGGTGCCTCCACTAAAATGCCTGCTCCACTACAAGAAGCATAATGTAATATCAGCGGATGTCACTACCATATGCAGATTATCATGGGGATGCTTCCCGGAAGTGTCCGGACTAGAAGACCCCTATAGTACATTCACAGCAGTAATAATTAAAGGGTATATAAGAACCTATAAAAACCTTGGTTCCTAATATCTAATGCACCAATATAGGATAGGTAGAAGCGGGGAAATAATAATAACAAACGGTGCCTCCACTAAAATGCCTGCTCCACTACAAAAAGCATAATATAATATCAGCAGATGTCATTACCATATGCAGATTGATAGGGGGATGCTTACCGGAAGTGTCCGGACTAGAAGACCCCTATAGTACATTCACAGCAGTAATAATTAAAGGGTATATGTATCTGCTGACAATCACTGGAAGTGTCCAGAAATTATAAAAGAAAAAGAAAAGGGAATAATGGCCGGAAATGTCCAGACCAGAAAACCTCCCAGGTGAATTCCCAGCCATGATTGCTTAAAGGGAGGAGCAAAGTATATGTATATGCCAACTATAATAAAATTCAAATCCAGCTGGAAAATCATTGATGCAACATAATATACCCATGAGATCCCCATATATAATAAGATCTATATAGATTATCAAAGAGATATCTGCTGGAAATATTCAGATGAAAAAACTAGGGTGCAATAGGGACAATGGTGGATAAAGAAAGGGAACGAGGTATAGTGGAGGGGGCCGGAAAGGCCTAGCGGAGGAGGAGATAACGGACACTGCTAGTCTAAATGCAAAAAATGCTATCGCCAGTTGGCGACAATTACAGACGCCATGAAATAAAAACGCTGTAAAGATTGCCCACTTAAGGCCAAGGTACCCCTTCCTTCCTGAAAATTCCATCAGAGAGAAAAAGACAAAAATTCCCAAAATATGATGTCAGGAGGAGATCATAAGGGGTACACCGTTACAGGGTAGTGACCCTATAGCGACATTTTGCAATTGTTTTGTTTATTATGGCTGTTTCTAGAACAGAGAAACCGAGCACCGACTTGTAATACATACTATATAGGAAGAAGCCCAGATAGACAATAAAGGTGATCTGAGGGAATAACCATAGAATGCTGGGACAGTCTACAGGAAACAACTAAAGTTGAGCTGATCGTTTAGACCGTGAGGATGACATGTGTCCAATATAAAAATCCACCTTGTTTCTTTTTGCAACAAGATCTTATCAAAATCCCCTCCTCTCAATGGAGGGGCAACCTTGTCAATCCCCATGAAACTCATGACTCTGGTATTTCCATCATGGCAGGTGTTAACATGTCTCGCAATGGGGGTATCCCTCAGATTCCGGATATCCCCCAAATGCTCGCCCACTCTTCTTCTGAGTTCTCTGATGGTTTTACCAATATATGTCATGCCACAAATACAGGCTGCTCTATATATGACACCTTTTGATTTGCAGTTAATGAATTCTCTTATAGTATAGGTTTTTTGCGTGTGGATATTGTGGAACTCCCTGCCCACCTGTATGCTTTCACACGCTGAACAAGTGCCACATCTGAAGCACCCCTTGGGTCTATTTGGTAGCCAGGTCGTCTTGCTGGGTGTAGTAAGATGGCTATGCACCAACCGATCCCCTAATGTTTTGCATTTTCTGTATGTAATTTGTGGTTGTGTGCCCACAACATCCTTCAAATCATCATCCATAGCGAGTATACCCCAATGTTTCTTGAGAACCGTCCTAACCAATGGAGCCCCATTGTCAAAGGCACAGATCATTCTAATAGTCTTGTCAATCTCTCTCCTCCCCTCTCGTGGTACCAATAGATTATTTCTGGTTTGTCCTCTGGCATGATGGTATGCCTCCCTCAGCACCCGGTCAGGGTAACCCCTATCAAGAAACCTAGATCTCAGGTCCCTTGCCTTGGATTTAAAATCTGTATCATCCGAACAGTTCCTCCTCAAGCGAAGGTATTGCCCTTTGGGGATGCCCTTCCGGAGAGAGTATGGGTGATGACTATCCCATCTTAGTACGGAGTTTGTGGAGGTGGGCTTTCTAAAAATGGTGGTATCAAGGCCATCCCCCCTACTCGTCTTGGAGATCATAATGTCCAGAAATGGTAGACTGTTCTCCTCCATTTCGAAGGTGAACCTCAGACCTATATTATTCTGATTCAATGATGTCATGAATCTCTGAAAGGTCTCTCTCGTACCTCTCCACAAGACAAAAACATCGTCTATGTAACGAACCCATAGGTCGACATAGACGGTGAACTCCTCATTCTTTTCCGAGAAGACGATACTGTCCTCCCACCAGCCCAGGAACAAATTTGCATAACTGGGCGCACAAGGGCTGCCCATAGCAGTGCCCCTGAGCTGGTGGAGGATCCGCCCATCAAAGCAGAAATAGTTATTATTGAGGACAAAGTTCAGCAAATTCAACACAAACTCGTTATGGGGGGCATGTTGCTGACCCCTCGTCCCCAGAAAGTGCCGCACCCCCTGAATGCCATGAACATGAGGGATAGAGGAGTACAGCGACTCTACGTCAATACTGACGAGCAATGTCCCTGGTTCTAGAGAAATCCCCTCCAATCTCCGCAAGAGATCCATAGTATCCCTGATATAGGAAGGGAGGGAGGTGACGAATGGTCTCAAAATCTGATCGATATAGGTCCCTGCATGCTGACAGACGCTCCCTATCCCCGAAACTATGGGCCTTCCTTTTAGGGGGTCAACCCCCTTATGCACCTTTGGAAGGGCATAAAAGGTCGCCATGACCGGGTGCTGGGGGAGGAGAAAAAGAAACTCCTCTTGGCTAATGAGTTTATCACTTCTGGCCTTTTCCAAAATGCCCTCTAGATTTCTCTTACAGCAGACTGTTGGATTATGTGCAACCCGAGTATACGTAGTCTGATCGTTTAATAGGGCCAGGCACATGTCTTTATAGTTCTCCACATCCATAACAACCACATTGCCCCCCTTATCAGAGGGCTTAAAAATTATGGTTTGATCAGTTTCCAGGTTGCGGAGAGCTGTAATCTGTGCTTTACTCAGATTGTGCCTTGATTCTTTCTGTGTAATTTGTTTCATATCCCTCATAGCCAGATTAAGGAAAACATCAATAGCAGAGACATCTCCTCCTACAGGTGCCATTCTTTTACTAGGATTCCTCAACTGCGTGAACGGACCGAGACCCCTCTCTGTCTGTGGTATGGTGTCCAGGTCCGCCAGCAGTCGAACATCCTCTATCATATCAGGAGGAATACCTAGATCAGCTGCAGTCTTTTTGTCCCTCTGCTTGAAGAGCTTATGCCATCTCAGTCTCCTCACAAAGAGGTGCAGATCTTTTACCATGTCAAATAGTGCAAAATCCGTGGTAGGTATGAACGACAGTCCTTTGGATAAGACCGACATTTCTAAAGGGTCCAGTGGTCTCTTAGATAGATTAATAATCTGAGGGGCTATTCCCTGCCGTATATGTTGTGACTCCTCAGCTGGTATGGGCGGTCTAAAAAACCAGGCCTGGGGTTCACGGAATGGTATCTACCTCCCCTCTGGTAACCTCTACCTCTCCCCTTTTGTCGTGTCTTGGATGGACCAGCCCTCCCCTCAGTGTCAGACAAATCAGTTTCCGTAGAGGAGAGCTCCACGTCCCTATCCACCCTCTCCTGTCGTTCTCCCACCACTTGATAAATTCTATTGTCCTTAAAGTCCTGTAGGTCTCTAAGGTATTGCTTGTGTTTCCTTTCCTTAAGATTGTACTGGAATTTTTCAATGGTATTTTGCAGCTGACTTTCTTTGACGGAAAAGTCGCTCTCTGTATTGAATTTCTTTGTTATATCAATCTGTTCCTTTAATTTAAGATTCAATCTCTCCAAATTGGCTTTTTCCTCATTCGCCAAAATACGCATAAGTCTAAGAGAACTAGATGTGGCCTCTTTCTCCCATAAACTCAAAAGCTGTGGTGTTCTACAGCGTACTGCTGGTAATAATGAGATACGAAGGCCCCTAGGTACAATGTTGTTAGCTATATAGTTCTCCAAACTCTGCAACTCCCACCACGACACAATTTGTTCTTTATACGTTCTAGTCAGATCTTTAAAGACGGTACTATACGTGGGTGTATACTTTTTCTGCGCAAAGGTCTTTTCAGAAAAAATGTCTCTTGCTTCGGTGAGCCACAAATCCGTATCCGGCCCTGTTGCCAGAAAACCAGCCATACCAAAACTAGATCAATAATAGGACAGCTACAGCCAAAAAGTACCAGACTGTTGCACAACTCTTAGGGTAAACAGTAGAAATAGCTAGAAGAGCATAACCCAATAGAATAAAACATAACTTTTACTGATAATGTTAAAAAGTGGACAAAACTATACAGAAAGAAATAAACAAGTGCTCACGCCGAAAACTGTGCTCAGATAAAAAAATGGTTTGATCTCACCAATCATGGACAAAGGGTCCCACTGCCAATGCTGAAGGTCCCTATAAGGTTCCAGTAGTTGTGGGCTAGAGAGATGGGGGGGGACGGGGGGCCTGTTCCCTAAACCACTGTCGTGCCCCAGTAATAACTCCTGTCCTCACAAGGACAGGCCCAAATCAGTCCCACTACGGACACCCTCCAAAAAGTGTTAGTTGCAGTAATAAATAGCGTCTCCCAACGCGTTTCTTCTCCGATCACAGAGATTCATCAGGGGAGTATTTCATGGCCAACCGGCCCAGATACAGCTAACAAGTCCGTAGGAAAATGAATAGTCCAAACGAGCAGAGCCCATACGCAGTGGCTGTATGGCTTCCCAAATACAGGCAGACCTGTGTGCTGTCTGCCGGCAATGGACGAGTGAGTCAGCTACACATGGCGTCCGCTGTTTCCTTATAAGCCAGAAGTCCCTCCCCCCTGACCAGCTGTAATAATCAACAGACACCCCCACTAACCTCTCACAGAGTCCCTAATTGGAACAGGGTCCCAGCCGCACTCCCTTCATAAAGCACACGTGCAGATTTCCCCATGTCCACAAGCCGCTACTTACGGCGAAACCGGAAGTGTCCGCGCCATATTCAGAATCCGGCTTCCGCTGGTGTCCTGCGCTCCACCGCCGGAACACAAGCCAGGGCCGCTCAGAACGGCGAAGCCGGAAGTGTCGGCGCCATATTGAAAATCCGACTTCCGGTGCGCCACCAGTGTACTGCGCTCCACAGCTGGAACGCAAGCGCCGGGCGCCTGGATATGACCTCGGCGCACCCAAAAGTAGTGCCAAAATACGGCGCTACTCAGAACACCCACCCTGAGCATTCAAATCCGTACCCGAATAGCGGTGCGCCATAACTGAAGAGCGCTCCAGCGTACACAAGACTGGAGAAGGTTAACCCATATACGGCCAACAAAAGAGCACTTAAAAGTAATGCCGGTACACGGGGTAACACTTATCATTAGAGGGGGGGGAAGAGGACTATAAGAACCCTGGTTCCTTATATCTAATGCACCAATATAGGATAGGTAAAAGCGGGGAGATAGTAATAACAAAAGGTGCCTCCACTAAAATGCCTGCTCCACTACAAGAAGCATAATGTAATATCAGCGGATGTCACTACCATATGCAGATTATCATGGGGATGCTTCCCGGAAGTGTCCGGACTAGAAGACCCCTATAGTACATTCACAGCAGTAATAATTAAAGGGTATATAAGAACCTATAAAAACCTTGGTTCCTAATATCTAATGCACCAATATAGGATAGGTAGAAGCGGGGAAATAATAATAACAAACGGTGCCTCCACTAAAATGCCTGCTCCACTACAAAAAGCATAATATAATATCAGCAGATGTCATTACCATATGCAGATTGATAGGGGGATGCTTACCGGAAGTGTCCGGACTAGAAGACCCCTATAGTACATTCACAGCAGTAATAATTAAAGGGTATATGTATCTGCTGACAATCACTGGAAGTGTCCAGAAATTATAAAAGAAAAAGAAAAGGGAATAATGGCCGGAAATGTCCAGACCAGAAAACCTCCCAGGTGAATTCCCAGCCATGATTGCTTAAAGGGAGGAGCAAAGTATATGTATATGCCAACTATAATAAAATTCAAATCCAGCTGGAAAATCATTGATGCAACATAATATACCCATGAGATCCCCATATATAATAAGATCTATATAGATTATCAAAGAGATATCTGCTGGAAATATTCAGATGAAAAAACTAGGGTGCAATAGGGACAATGGTGGATAAAGAAAGGGAACGAGGTATAGTGGAGGGGGCCGGAAAGGCCTAGCGGAGGAGGAGATAACGGACACTGCTAGTCTAAATGCAAAAAATGCTATCGCCAGTTGGCGACAATTACAGACGCCATGAAATAAAAACGCTGTAAAGATTGCCCACTTAAGGCCAAGGTACCCCTTCCTTCCTGAAAATTCCATCAGAGAGAAAAAGACAAAAATTCCCAAAATATGATGTCAGGAGGAGATCATAAGGGGTACACCGTTACAGGGTAGTGACCCTATAGCGACATTTTGCAATTGTTTTGTTTATTATGGCTGTTTCTAGCACAGAGGAACCGAGCACCGACTTGTAATACATACTATATAGGAAGAAGCCCAGATAGACAATAAAGGTGATCTGAGGGAATAACCATAGAATGCTGGGACAGTCTACAGGAAACAACTAAAGTTGAGCTGATCGTTTAGACCGTGAGGATGACATGTGTCCAATATAAAAATCCACCTTGTTTCTTTTTGCAACAAGATCTTATCAAAATCCCCTCCTCTCAATGGAGGGGCAACCTTGTCAATCCCCATGAAACTCATGACTCTGGTATTTCCATCATGGCAGGTGTTAACATGTCTCGCAATGGGGGTATCACTCAGATTCCGGATATCCCCCAAATGCTCGCCCACTCTTCTTCTGAGTTCTCTGATGGTTTTACCAATATATGTCATGCCACAAATACAGGCTGCTCTATATATGACACCTTTTGATTTGCAGTTAATGAATTCTCTTATAGTATAGGTTTTTTGCGTGTGGATATTGTGGAACTCCCTGCCCACCTGTATGCTTTCACACGCTGAACAAGTGCCACATCTGAAGCACCCCTTGGGTCTATTTGGTAGCCAGGTCGTCTTGCTGGGTGTAGTAAGATGGCTATGCACCAACCGATCCCCTAATGTTTTGCATTTTCTGTATGTAATTTGTGGTTGTGTGCCCACAACATCCTTCAAATCATCATCCATAGCGAGTATACCCCAATGTTTCTTGAGAACCGTCCTAACCAATGGAGCCCCATTGTCAAAGGCACAGATCATTCTAATAGTCTTGTCAATCTCTCTCCTCCCCTCTCGTGGTACCAATAGATTATTTCTGGTTTGTCCTCTGGCATGATGGTATGCCTCCCTCAGCACCCGGTCAGGGTAACCCCTATCAAGAAACCTAGATCTCAGGTCCCTTGCCTTGGATTTAAAATCTGTATCATCCGAACAGTTCCTCCTCAAGCGAAGGTATTGCCCTTTGGGGATGCCCTTCCGGAGAGAGTATGGGTGATGACTATCCCATCTTAGTACGGAGTTTGTGGAGGTGGGCTTTCTAAAAATGGTGGTATCAAGGCCATCCCCCCTACTCGTCTTGGAGATCATAATGTCCAGAAATGGTAGACTGTTCTCCATTTCGAAGGTGAACCTCAGACCTATATTATTCTGATTCAATGATGTCATGAATCTCTGAAAGGTCTCTCTCGTACCTCTCCACAAGACAAAAACATCGTCTATGTAACGAACCCATAGGTCGACATAGACGGTGAACTCCTCATTCTTTTCCGAGAAGACGATACTGTCCTCCCACCAGCCCAGGAACAAATTTGCATAACTGGGCGCACAAGGGCTGCCCATAGCAGTGCCCCTGAGCTGGTGGAGGATCCGCCATGTGTAGCTGACTCACTCGTCCATTGCCGGCAGACAGCACACAGGTCTGCCTGTATTTGGGAAGCCATACAGCCACTGCGTATGGGCTCTGCTCGTTTGGACTATTCATTTTCCTACGGACTTGTTAGCTGTATCTGGGCCGGTTGGCCATGAAATACTCCCCTGATGAATCTCTGTGATCGGAGAAGAAACGCGTTGGGAGACGCTATTTATTACTGCAACTAACACTTTTTGGAGGGTGTCCGTAGTGGGACTGATTTGGGCCTGTCCTTGTGAGGACAGGAGTTATTACTGGGGCACGACAGTGGTTTAGGGAACAGGCCCCCCGTCCCCCCCCATCTCTCTAGCCCACAACTACTGGAACCTTATAGGGACCTTCAGCATTGGCAGTGGGACCCTTTGTCCATGATTGGTGAGATCAAACCATTTTTTTATCTGAGCACAGTTTTCGGCGTGAGCACTTGTTTATTTCTTTCTGTATAGTTTTGTCCACTTTTTAACATTATCAGTAAAAGTTATGTTTTATTCTATTGGGTTATGCTCTTCTAGCTATTTCTACTGTTTACCCTAAGAGTTGTGCAACAGTCTGGTACTTTTTGGCTGTAGCTGTCCTATTATTGATCTAGTTTTGGTATGGCTGGTTTTCTGGCAACAGGGCCGGATACGGATTTGTGGCTCACCGAAGCAAGAGACATTTTTTCTGAAAAGACCTTTGCGCAGAAAAAGTATACACCCACGTATAGTACCGTCTTTAAAGATCTGACTAGAACGTATAAAGAACAAATTGTGTCGTGGTGGGAGTTGCAGAGTTTGGAGAACTATATAGCTAACAACATTGTACCTAGGGGCCTTCGTATCTCATTATTACCAGCAGTACGCTGTAGAACACCACAGCTTTTGAGTTTATGGGAGAAAGAGGCCACATCTAGTTCTCTTAGACTTATGCGTATTTTGGCGAATGAGGAAAAGGCCAATTTGGAGAGATTGAATCTTAAATTAAAGGAACAGATTGATATAACAAAGAAATTCAATACAGAGAGCGACTTTTCCGTCAAAGAAAGTCAGCTGCAAAATACCATTGAAAAATTCCAGTACAATCTTAAGGAAAGGAAACACAAGCAATACCTTAGAGACCTACAGGACTTTAAGGACAATAGAATTTATCAAGTGGTGGGAGAACGACAGGAGAGGGTGGATAGGGACGTGGAGCTCTCCTCTACGGAAACTGATTTGTCTGACACTGAGGGGAGGGCTGGTCCATCCAAGACACGACAAAAGGGGAGAGGTAGAGGTTACCAGAGGGGAGGTAGATACCATTCCGTGAACCCCAGGCCTGGTTTTTTAGACCGCCCATACCAGCTGAGGAGTCACAACATATACGGCAGGGAATAGCCCCTCAGATTATTAATCTATCTAAGAGACCACTGGACCCTTTAGAAATGTCGGTCTTATCCAAAGGACTGTCGTTCATACCTACCACGGATTTTGCACTATTTGACATGGTAAAAGATCTGCACCTCTTTGTGAGGAGACTGAGATGGCATAAGCTCTTCAAGCAGAGGGACAAAAAGACTGCAGCTGATCTAGGTATTCCTCCTGATATGATAGAGGATGTTCGACTGCTGGCGGACCTGGACACCATACCACAGACAGAGAGGGGTCTCGGTCCGTTCACGCAGTTGAGGAATCCTAGTAAAAGAATGGCACCTGTAGGAGGAGATGTCTCTGCTATTGATGTTTTCCTTAATCTGGCTATGAGGGATATGAAACAAATTACACAGAAAGAATCAAGGCACAATCTGAGTAAAGCACAGATTACAGCTCTCCGCAACCTGGAAACTGATCAAACCATAATTTTTAAGCCCTCTGATAAGGGGGGCAATGTGGTTGTTATGGATGTGGAGAACTATAAAGACATGTGCCTGGCCCTATTAAACGATCAGACTACGTATACTCGGGTTGCACATAATCCAACAGTCTGCTGTAAGAGAAATCTAGAGGGCATTTTGGAAAAGGCCAGAAGTGATAAACTCATTAGCCAAGAGGAGTTTCTTTTTCTCCTCCCCCAGCACCCGGTCATGGCGACCTTTTATGCCCTTCCAAAGGTGCATAAGGGGGTTGACCCCCTAAAAGGAAGGCCCATAGTTTCGGGGATAGGGAGCGTCTGTCAGCATGCAGGGACCTATATCGATCAGATTTTGAGACCATTCGTCACCTCCCTCCCTTCCTATATCAGGGATACTATGGATCTCTTGCGGAGATTGGAGGGGATTTCTCTAGAACCAGGGACATTGCTCGTCAGTATTGACGTAGAGTCGCTGTACTCCTCTATCCCTCATGTTCATGGCATTCAGGGGGTGCGGCACTTTCTGGGGACGAGGGGTCAGCAACATGCCCCCCATAACGAGTTTGTGTTGAATTTGCTGAACTTTGTCCTCAATAATAACTATTTCTGCTTTGATGGGCGGATCCTCCACCAGCTCAGGGGCACTGCTATGGGCAGCCCTTGTGCGCCCAGTTATGCAAATTTGTTCCTGGGCTGGTGGGAGGACAGTATCGTCTTCTCGGAAAAGAATGAGGAGTTCACCGTCTATGTCGACCTATGGGTTCGTTACATAGACGATGTTTTTGTCTTGTGGAGAGGTACGAGAGAGACCTTTCAGAGATTCATGACATCATTGAATCAGAATAATATAGGTCTGAGGTTCACCTTCGAAATGGAGGAGAACAGTCTACCATTTCTGGACATTATGATCTCCAAGACGAGTAGGGGGGATGGCCTTGATACCACCATTTTTAGAAAGCCCACCTCCACAAACTCCGTACTAAGATGGGATAGTCATCACCCATACTCTCTCCGGAAGGGCATCCCCAAAGGGCAATACCTTCGCTTGAGGAGGAACTGTTCGGATGATACAGATTTTAAATCCAAGGCAAGGGACCTGAGATCTAGGTTTCTTGATAGGGGTTACCCTGACCGGGTGCTGAGGGAGGCATACCATCATGCCAGAGGACAAACCAGAAATAATCTATTGGTACCACGAGAGGGGAGGAGAGAGATTGACAAGACTATTAGAATGATCTGTGCCTTTGACAATGGGGCTCCATTGGTTAGGACGGTTCTCAAGAAACATTGGGGTATACTCGCTATGGATGATGATTTGAAGGATGTTGTGGGCACACAACCACAAATTACATACAGAAAATGCAAAACATTAGGGGATCGGTTGGTGCATAGCCATCTTACTACACCCAGCAAGACGACCTGGCTACCAAATAGACCCAAGGGGTGCTTCAGATGTGGCACTTGTTCAGCGTGTGAAAGCATACAGGTGGGCAGGGAGTTCCACAATATCCACACGCAAAAAACCTATACTATAAGAGAATTCATTAACTGCAAATCAAAAGGTGTCATATATAGAGCAGCCTGTATTTGTGGCATGACATATATTGGTAAAACCATCAGAGAACTCAGAAGAAGAGTGGGCGAGCATTTGGGGGATATCCGGAATCTGAGGGATACCCCCATTGCGAGACATGTTAACACCTGCCATGATGGAAATACCAGAGTCATGAGTTTCATGGGGATTGACAAGGTTGCCCCTCCATTGAGAGGAGGGGATTTTGATAAGATCTTGTTGCAAAAAGAAACAAGGTGGATTTTTATATTGGACACATGTCATCCTCACGGTCTAAACGATCAGCTCAACTTTAGTTGTTTCCTGTAGACTGTCCCAGCATTCTATGGTTATTCCCTCAGATCACCTTTATTGTCTATCTGGGCTTCTTCCTATATAGTATGTATTACAAGTCGGTGCTCGGTTCCTCTGTGCTAGAAACAGCCATAATAAACAAAACAATTGCAAAATGTCGCTATAGGGTCACTACCCTGTAACGGTGTACCCCTTATGATCTCCTCCTGACATCATATTTTGGGAATTTTTGTCTTTTTCTCTCTGATGGAATTTTCAGGAAGGAAGGGGTACCTTGGCCTTAAGTGGGCAATCTTTACAGCGTTTTTATTTCATGGCGTCTGTAATTGTCGCCAACTGGCGATAGCATTTTTTGCATTTAGACTAGCAGTGTCCGTTATCTCCTCCTCCGCTAGGCCTTTCCGGCCCCCTCCACTATACCTCGTTCCCTTTCTTTATCCACCATTGTCCCTATTGCACCCTAGTTTTTTCATCTGAATATTTCCAGCAGATATCTCTTTGATAATCTATATAGATCTTATTATATATGGGGATCTCATGGGTATATTATGTTGCATCAATGATTTTCCAGCTGGATTTGAATTTTATTATAGTTGGCATATACATATACTTTGCTCCTCCCTTTAAGCAATCATGGCTGGGAATTCACCTGGGAGGTTTTCTGGTCTGGACATTTCCGGCCATTATTCCCTTTTCTTTTTCTTTTATAATTTCTGGACACTTCCAGTGATTGTCAGCAGATACATATACCCTTTAATTATTACTGCTGTGAATGTACTATAGGGGTCTTCTAGTCCGGACACTTCCGGTAAGCATCCCCCTATCAATCTGCATATGGTAATGACATCTGCTGATATTATATTATGCTTTTTGTAGTGGAGCAGGCATTTTAGTGGAGGCACCGTTTGTTATTATTATTTCCCCGCTTCTACCTATCCTATATTGGTGCATTAGATATTAGGAACCAAGGTTTTTATAGGTTCTTATATACCCTTTAATTATTACTGCTGTGAATGTACTATAGGGGTCTTCTAGTCCGGACACTTCCGGGAAGCATCCCCATGATAATCTGCATATGGTAGTGACATCCGCTGATATTACATTATGCTTCTTGTAGTGGAGCAGGCATTTTAGTGGAGGCACCTTTTGTTATTACTATCTCCCCGCTTTTACCTATCCTATATTGGTGCATTAGATATAAGGAACCAGGGTTCTTATAGTCCTCTTCCCCCCCCTCTAATGATAAGTGTTACCCCGTGTACCGGCATTACTTTTAAGTGCTCTTTTGTTGGCCGTATATGGGTTAACCTTCTCCAGTCTTGTGTACGCTGGAGCGCTCTTCAGTTATGGCGCACCGCTATTCGGGTACGGATTTGAATGCTCAGGGTGGGTGTTCTGAGTAGCGCCGTATTTTGGCACTACTTTTGGGTGCGCCGAGGTCATATCCAGGCGCCCGGCGCTTGCGTTCCAGCTGTGGAGCGCAGTACACTGGTGGCGCACCGGAAGTCGGATTTTCAATATGGCGCCGACACTTCCGGCTTCGCCGTTCTGAGCGGCCCTGGCTTGTGTTCCGGCGGTGGAGCGCAGGACACCAGCGGAAGCCGGATTCTGAATATGGCGCGGACACTTCCGGTTTCGCCGTAAGTAGCGGCTTGTGGACATGGGGAAATCTGCACGTGTGCTTTATGAAGGGAGTGCGGCTGGGACCCTGTTCCAATTAGGGACTCTGTGAGAGGTTAGTGGGGGTGTCTGTTGATTATTACAGCTGGTCAGGGGGGAGGGACTTCTGGCTTATAAGGAAACAGCGGACGCCATGTGTAGCTGACTCACTCGTCCATTGCCGGCAGACAGCACACAGGTCTGCCTGTATTTGGGAAGCCATACAGCCACTGCGTATGGGCTCTGCTCGTTTGGACTATTCATTTTCCTACGGACTTGTTAGCTGTATCTGGGCCGGTTGGCCATGAAATACTCCCCTGATGAATCTCTGTGATCGGAGAAGAAACGCGTTGGGAGACGCTATTTATTACTGCAACTAACACTTTTTGGAGGGTGTCCGTAGTGGGACTGATTTGGGCCTGTCCTTGTGAGGACAGGAGTTATTACTGGGGCACGACAGTGGTTTAGGGAACAGGCCCCCCGTCCCCCCCCATCTCTCTAGCCCACAACTACTGGAACCTTATAGGGACCTTCAGCATTGGCAGTGGGACCCTTTGTCCATGATTGGTGAGATCAAACCATTTTTTTATCTGAGCACAGTTTTCGGCGTGAGCACTTGTTTATTTCTTTCTGTATAGTTTTGTCCACTTTTTAACATTATCAGTAAAAGTTATGTTTTATTCTATTGGGTTATGCTCTTCTAGCTATTTCTACTGTTTACCCTAAGAGTTGTGCAACAGTCTGGTACTTTTTGGCTGTAGCTGTCCTATTAGAGAACTCATAACGATCAGAAATCTGCCTGTCTTAGGTTGGTTTCACATTTGCGGATGGAGGGCTGCGTATACTGCCAGCACCTCCTCCGGTCAGCTCTGCCTACATCTGCATGTGGCGTGCGTACCCTATCTTTAACATTGGGTACGCAGGCCATGCCGATGTATGCGGATGCCTTCACATGCGTCGTCTTGAGGGTGCGTTGACCAGCGCCTAACCCAACAAGTTGCAATTTGGTGCAGTCGTCGCACCATTAAAAAGACGCATGCGGAGGCATCCACATACATCCGCGTGGCCTGCGCACCCAATGTTAAAGATAGAGTACGCAGGACTCATGCAGCCGTAGGCGGAGCTGAATGAAGAGGCACGGCAGTGGGCGGGGCTTCACAGAGGAAGTCTGCAGCCCTGCCGAATGCTAGTGTGAAACTAGCCTTAATGTGCCTTAAAGCAATATGGGTCTCCAGGGTAAATACAGTATTGACCAGGGGTTCAAGTCTCTAAAAATAAGAAAAATGCATTATACTCACTTACGATCAGCCCGATGGATCTAGTATACAGTCATCTGTAGCCTTTACCGGCATTGGAAGTGTTGACACAGTCACTTGTTACAGGACTGCTGCTTGTGATCGGCTGCAGTAGTAAGGTGACTCAAATACATATCAGAGTAGTATCTGCACTGACCAAGTTATTTAATTGGTCAAGTTATTCGCCTGCTGCAGCCAATCACTCAGCGGTACTGTGACAGCTAAATGATTATTTCACCTGTAATCGCTTCAAGTGCTTGCACAGACTGCAGAATGACCTGTGCTGGATCCACAAGGGTATGGCACACTTTGTTATTTTCAGAGAATTCAAGTCCCAAGTCAACTTTATATTCAGCCCAGAAAACCCTTTAACCCCTTTCTGACCTCGGACGGGATAGTACGTCCGAGGTCAGATCCCCTGCTTTGATGCAGGGCTCCGCGGTGAGCCCGCATCAAAGCCGGGACATGTCAGCTGTTTTGAACAGCTGACATGTGCCCGTAATAGGCGCGGGCAGAATCGCGATCTGCCCGCACCTATTAACTAGTTAAATGCCGCTGTCAAACGCAGACAGTGGCATTTAACTACCACTTCCGGCCGGGCGGCCGGAAATGACATCATCGCCGACCCCCGTCACATGATCGGGGGTCGGCGATGCGTCAGGATGGTAACCATAGAGGTCCTAGAGACCTCTATGGTTACTGATCACCGGTGGCTGTGAGCGCCACCCTGTGGTCGGCGCTCACAGCACACCTCCATTTCTGCTACATAACAGCGATCAGCAGATCGCTGCTATGTAGCAGAGGCGATCGAGTTGTGCCTGCTTCTAACCTCCCATGGAGGCTATTAAAGCATGGCAAAAGTAAAAAAAAAAAGTTAAAAAAATGTGAAAAAAATAAAAAAAAATATAAAAGTTTAAATCACCCCCCTTTCGCCCCAATCAAAATAAATCAATAAAAAAAAATCAAATCTACACATATTTGGTATCGCCGCGCTCAGAATCGCCCGATCTATCAATTAAAAAAAAGCATTAACCTGATCGCTAAACGGCGTAGCGAGAAAAAAATTCAAAACGCCAGAATTACGTTTTTTAGGTCGCCGCGACATTGCATTAAAATGCAATAACGGGCGATCAAAAGAACGTATCTGCACCAAAATGCTATAATTAAAAACGTCATCTCGGCACGCAAAAAATAAGCCTTCAACCGACCCCAGATCACGAAAAATGGAGACGCTACGAGTATCGGAAAATGGCGCAATTTTTTTTTTTTTTTTAGCAAAGTTTGGAATTTTTTTTCACCACTTAGATAAAAAATAACCTAGTCATGTTAGGTGTCTATGAACTCGTACTGACCTGGAGAATCATAATGTCAGGTCAGTTTTAGCATTTAGTGAACCTAGCAAAAAGCCAAACAAAAAACAAGTGTGGGATTGCACTTTTTTTGCAATTTCACCGCACTTGGAATTTTTTTCCCGTTTTCTAGTACACGACATGCTGAAACCAATGATGTTGTTCAAAAGTACAACTCGTCCCGCAAAAAATAAGCTCTCACATGGCCAAATTGACGGAAAAATAAAAAAGTTATGGCTCTGGGAAGGAGGGGAGTGAAAAACGAACACGGAAAAACGAAAAATCCCAAGGTCATGAAGGGGTTAAAGCACCCAGCAGACCTTACAGTATTCAGTTATTTGGACAAAGATAATAGCTTGAGAAGTAAGAGAAATTCTGCTTTTGCCATATTTGGATTTTATTCTGATAGTAGAATCTACTAGCTCATTGTCCCTCCAATTACTGTATATACAGTAATGTATATACAGTATATATACATTTACTTTTTTCATTCTTTTGCAGTCTCCGCTCATATGTAAACTGGAAAAAAATTCAGTTTCATTCCTTCCAGCAGTAAATTTGCATGATTTTTTTTTATATTTAGAAGCAGAGACGTCTTTCACTAGAGAAAGTATGAATGCTCAGAGAGGCAATGTCACTTTTTAGCCTGATGATGTCTTGCATCCTACCTTGGGCTCATCGCGTTTAACCCAATCTTTGAAAATCTTAACAATGCTGGAAAGAAATGGAAACGTTTCAGCAGAGTCCTAGAAGGACTGTGTTATTTGAAGATGACATGAAAACAGGTTCTTATTTTAGATTTATTTAAAAAAAATAGTTTGATATCTTTTTTTAAATCTTCATATTGCTATCTATATCAAATAAAATTTGTGAGAATGGAATCCACTATAAGGCTTCTTTCACACTTCCGTCGGTACGGGGCCGTCACAAAGCGTCGGCGCGACATACCGACGGACGTTGTTAAAATTCGGCACAACGTGGGCAGCGGATGCAGTTTTTCAACGCATCTGCTGCCCATTCTAAAGTCCTGGGGAGGAGCTAGAGATCTCGCCCGGGCATGCGAACTCCAAAGTGCAGGATTCGACGTATGAAAAAACGTTCCCTTGAACGTTTTTTTCGTGACGACGGTCCGCCAAAACACGACGCATCCAGTGCATGACGGACGCGACGTATGGCCATACGTGGTGATCCGTCGACAATACAAGTCTATTGGAAAAAAACGCATCCTGCAGGCACATTTGCAGGATGCATTTTTTTCCCAAAACGATGCATTGTGACAGATCTAAAAAGACGGAAGTGTGAAAGAAGCTTTAGAAAAGCGCAAAACAGATGTTTTTATTTTTATTATTATTTTTACTTGACAATCATGGTTGCCAACTTGGCAATTTATTTTTTCTGGACAGCTCATAAAAAAATTATGGACAGGCAATATTTTTACCGACACATGTAAAACCATAATAAATTATTATGATTATCAGTGATCCATAATTCTGATATAAAGACATCAGCTGTAGTGAAAAGCGAGTGTGCTCGTTACTCGAGTTTTCCGAGCATGCTCGGTGTTCTCCTAGTATTTTGGGTGTGCTCGTATACTATGTTTGAGTCCCCACAGCTGCATGATTTGCGACTGCTAGACAGCCTGAATACATGTGGGGACTCCCTAACAAACGGGCATGTTTTTAGGTTGTCTAACAGTCGCAAATCATGCAGCTGCGGGGACTCAAACATAATATACAAGCACGCCCAAAATACTCGGAGACCACCCAAGCATGCTTGGAAAACTTGAGTAACGAGCACACTCGCTCATCACTAATCAGCTGTAGTCACTGTAAACTATAAAAGATAATTATAGCCAGAATAATCTGTATAAGTTTCTTCAGCTATGAAATGATGTACAATAACAAATTGTATTGTGGTACCGCGTTAGCCAGAAAAATCAATGTTAATACTTTTCTGCCCAATGATGACAGAAGTATTCTAGGAGTAATACCACCTTTATTGGCTAACCAGAAAATAATATGTTTGCAAGCTTTCAGAGCACAGTGGCTCCTTCTTTAGGCAAGATTACAAATAGATTAGGAAACAGAAAAATCAGAGCAGAAAACATTACTATAACATCCTAAATATAATTACAAATAGATTAATAAGAAAAAAGCACAACATTTAAGGAATACTACAGAGGGACATTTGTTCAGGGGGTGGTAGGTGTGATGCCTCCTAAAGGTAAGCCAAGGAAATCAAATTAAGCATTTCTTACAAATGGAGAGGCAGTGGGAATTATGTTCTTAGTTATCTGGAGTCTGTCTGGTGAGGGTGTGAATGGTATCCATGTAGTGACTCATAAATCCAGGTGTTAAATTGAGTCCTAGTGTCAAAGAATTGAACATCTTCATTAGTTTGAGTTCCCAATTTTTTCTTTCTCTGTCATTCTTAAAATGAACTTTTAGTATTAAGACTTTTAAATCTGTCATACTGTGTCCAGGTCTAGAGAAATGTTTTCCCACAGGCGTGTTCATTTCTTTCCTGATTGTGTGTCTGTGTAGATCCATCCTAGTTTGTAGTTTTTGCATGGTTTCCCCAATATAGATACTTCCAGGGCACTTCGTACATTGTATTATGTACACCACGTTGGAGGATGTACATAAAAAGGAACCAGGACCTTATAGTCCTGATTTGTGTTTGGAACAGGGACTATATTTGTCGGTAATATGTGAGTACAAGTTTTGCATTTTTTATTGTTACATCAATCTGCCAGTCACTGATGGTAATGAGAGGACACTTCTGACAACGAGATTCCTTAAGTTAGGAGGCTGTTTATAGGAGAGCAGTCACAGTTCTGGGAATATGTCTTTCAATTTATGGTCTCTGTGGAATATGGGTTGGAGATCAGCACCAATTTTCCTTAGGATGCTCATGTGGGGGGTTTGTATGTGACCACAAGAGGTACCCTGTTGTTATCCTCTCTCAGTTTGTAATCCAGGAGGCTGTTTCAGCTATGAAAAAAATCATGGACGCCTTTACATTTTTTCTATGGACAGAGCAAAAAAGTGCCGTACATGTCCAATTATAATCCGAGTGTCAGATCAAAATCAGCAATTCAAGTTTATGTGTGGGTTCATGAAAAAAATCGGACCACAACTAAATGGTATCCAAATACGATCCAATTTTCACAGACCGATAAAATGGAGATGGTGGAGGAACTTTTTTTTTCTGTCCAAGTCTGAGAAAAACTGAAACTCTGATTTGAATAATCGGACTGTTCTTTTTGGATGTGGAGAAAATGGTGGTATGATTCTACCCTTAGGTTAATACTACACTATAAAAAATACACCCCTATATCCGTAGCTGATGGTGTTGTGACTAGAGGAGTGGTGTCACAATGACAACGTGCATCGCTGCTCTAGTCAGCCAGGCCCTGAGCTCAGTGTTGTGTGCCATTAACCTCTACATGAGCACTGAGCTCAGTGACCGGCTGACTAGAGTAGTGACGCATTGACGTGACCAATCTAGTCACAACAGCGGGACTGCAGCGGCAGCAGGAAGCTGGTCCTGGACACTGGTGGGTGTGGGGGAGTACCTGATGAGTTTATTTTAAGAAATTTTTACACTTTGGGTACTGCTTTACTGAAAGTGGACATTCCCGTTAAAATAATGGGCTGAGGGCTATTCATTGGCTACATGGGCTGCTTATCTGAGAGAGAGGCAGCCACAAATCCCTCAGTTCTCCCTCTGAGCTCCTCATGCTCATACTATGTGCAGACACAGGAGGGACATAAGTAATCCTCTCTCAGAAGTGATGGTGGAGGAGGGGGAACCTGTGCTGTGTCCATTGCAGTAGCAAGGAGGAGGAGGCAGCCTTATCCTCTATCTGGCTCCTCCTCCTCCTCTCGTACTTCTTCCTGCTCCTGGTTGTCTGCTTGACACTGCACTAACATGCTGATGAAGCAGACAGCGTGAGCCACACAGCAGGGCCCCGCGAGCCATCGGCTGGGGATTCCTGGTCTAGAGTGTTAAAAATAAGTTAACGAGTATCCTGTAAACTTAAAAAAAAATTCTGACAACCAGAGCTGAACAATATCAGACTCATATAAACATTATCCAAACTTCTACATCACAAGGCAGATTTAATACTAGAGTTTAAAAAGAATTTATCCCAGTACTTCCATGTTTCTTTTCGGATTTAAACACACTAGGCACAAAAATCATTGTACTATGTGTCCTGAAATAATTGTACTATTCCATGTTTGCCATGATTGGCTTTGTATTTTTAATAAGTGTACAAAACCTGCACAGATTTTTTCAGTGCTGTATATTTGGCAAATAATGAAATGGCAAATGTAGTCATATGGAACTCCTGTGTTAGGTGTTGTGGTTTTAAGCAGTGCATGACTGCAGACTCAGTGTCATCCCACGACTAGGCTTATTTCACTGCAAAAGATTATTCATTACTCTGTGACTTCTCATTTTGTCTAGACAGTGGTTAATGCTAAAAAGTTAGTGCCAAAATTTGTACCATATCCTGTCTTGAAACGAACCTGTAATCAGGCTTTTGCAAAATAAACTACAGGCACTGGCAGGATAGCGCTGTTATACTGTTTAAAATGATACCTTGGTGGATGAAATCCATCTTGTGGTTCTTTTTTAATATGTGTTTGAAGTTTTGAGTTAATGAGATTCTCATTTTGGTGCTCTAGCCTTATCATCATTCTGGGCGTAAATGACAAGGCTCTGAACCTTTAGTAAACCCCATATGTTCTCCCCGTGTTTGTGTAGGTTTCCTCCTGGCACTCCAGTTTCCTCCCACATTCCAAAGACATACTGATAGGGAATTTAGATTGTGAGCCCCATCAGGGACAGCGATGATAATGTGTGCAAACTGTAAAGCGCTGTGGAATATGTTAGCGCTATATAAAAATAAAGATTATTATTTATTATTATATTAAATACTGTACCTGATCATTTAATACTAGATGGTAGCCTGATTCTAATGCATTGGGTATTCTAGAATATGTATGTAGTTTATTTATGAAGATTTAGAATAATACATTGGATACACAGGATTCGGCCGGCCGCGACCAATTAGCGAAGCGTGGTTCAAATCCCACGCCAATTCGCGGATGGACTGCGCCTGTCACTGATTGTTCGCGGCCGGCCACGTAGTATATAGCACAGCCACATAGTTTATTGCACAGCCACGTAGTATATAGCACAGCCATGTAGTATATAGCACAGCCCATGGAGTATATAGCACAGCCCACGGAGTATATAGCACAGCCCACGGAGTATATAGCACAGCCCACGGAGTATATTGCACAGCCCGCATAGTATATTGCACAGCCCGTGTAGTATATTGCATAGCCCGTGCAGTACCACGCACGCAGTATATAACACAGGCCACGTAATGTATAACACAGGCCACGTAGTGTATAGCACAGCCCACGCAGTATATTGCACAATCCGCGTAGTACATTGCACAGCCCGCGTAGTACATTGCACAGCCCGCGTACTATATTGCACAGCCCGCGTACTATATTGGACAGCCCGCGTACTATATTGCACAGCCCACAAAGTACATTGCACAGCCAGCGCAGTACATTGCACAGCGTATATTGCACAGCCCACGTAGTATATAGCACAGCCCACGTAGTATATAGCACAGCCCACGCAGTATATAGCACAGCCCCCGTAGTATATTGCCCAGCCCACGTAATATATTGCACAGCCCACGCAGTATATAGCAATGTGGGCACCATATCCCTGTTAAAAAAAAGAATTAAAATAAAAAATAGTGATATACTCACCCTCCGTTGGCCCCCAGATCGAAGCGGTTACCGACGCTCCTCGCACGCTCCAGTCTGAAGAGTGCATTGCGGTCTCGCGAGATGATGACGTAGCGGTCTTGCGAGATCGCAATGCATGGAGCAGTCACCGGGGCGTCGCGAGGAGCGGGAAAAGCCTCTGATCCGGGGGGCCGACGGACGGTGAGTATATAGCGATTTTTTATTTTTTTAATTATTTTTAACATTAGATCTTTTTACTATTGATGCTGCATAGGCAGCATGAATAGTAAAAAGTTGGTCACACAGGGTTAATAGCAGCGTTAACCGAGTGCGTTACACCGTGGTCAACTCTGCCATTAACTCTATGTGAGTGCTGACCGGAGGGGAGTACGTAGCGGGCACTGACTGCGGAGAGGAAGGAGCGGCCATGTTGCTGCCGGACTGTGCCCGTCGCTGACTGGTCGTGGCTATTTTTCCACGAGCAATCAGCGACTTGGATTTCCATGATAGACAGAGGCCGTGACCAATGCTCTCAATCTGCGCATGTGCCCACTGTGTTCCAAGGACTAGTGTGGGAACACACACAAAAAGAGGAAATCATCACTGCCGAACATAGCAACGCTCCTGCA
Source organism: Ranitomeya imitator (assembly GCF_032444005.1). NCBI lineage: Eukaryota > Metazoa > Chordata > Amphibia > Anura > Dendrobatidae > Ranitomeya > Ranitomeya imitator. The sequence goes on along the minus strand of NC_091287.1, from coordinate 108,070,854 downwards.
CTGGTTCCCCAGAAGTTAAGGTGGTACTCAGGTGGCACTGGGATTATTGCAAGGCATTTCCGAATAGATGTGCATTCAAGTTGCATCTGAACACTCTAAATCAGAGGTCCCCAACTCCAGTCCTCAAGGCCCACCAACATGTCATGTTTTCAGGATTTCCTTAGTCTTGCCCAGGTAATAATTGCATCACCTGTGCAATGCAAAGGAAATCCTGAAAACATGACCTGTTGGTGGGCCTTGAGGACTGGAGTTGGGGACCTCTGCTCTAAATGTGGGAGACAGTTAGACATGTTGAGGCTTGGGGATGTTCAGGAACAATTTTGGAGACGATTGGGTGAAGGGACTTACAAGAGTGTAGAAGAGAAAGAGATCCTGTGAGGACCGGATAATATGTGTGAGCAGATGTCGGGAGATTAGTTTGTAGATATATGGAGAAGAATCTTGTATGATGTAGTATATAACACTGGCCACATAGTATATAGCAGCCACGCTGTATATAACGCAGCCCACGCGCTATATAACACTGCCCACGTAGTATATAACACTGCCTACGTAGTATATAGCAGTGTGGGCACATATCCATGTTAAAAAAAGTTAATTAAAATAAAAAATAGTTATATACTCACCCACCGGGATCCAGCGAAGCTGTCCCTATTCGTGCAGCTGCCGCCATCTTCCGTTCCCAGGATTCATTGCGAAATTACCCAGATGACTTAGCGGTCTTATGAGACCGCTAAGTCTTCTGGGTAATTTCGCAAAGCATCTCTGGGTACGGAAGCTCGCGGCAGCCGCGATTGCATTGTCAGACTACGGAAGGTGAGCATAGCAGGTTTTTTTTTATTTTTTATTTTTAACATTAGATCTTTTTACTATTGATGCTGCATAGGCAGCATCAATAGTAAAGACTTGGTCACACAGGATTAATAGCGGCGGTAACGGGCTGAGTTACCCGTGGCATAACGCGGTCCGTTACCGCTGGCATTAACCCTGTGTGAGCAGTGGCTGCAGGGGAGCATGGAGCGGACGCCAGGCACTGACTGCGGGGAGTATGGAGCGGGCGCCGGGCACTGACTGCAGGGGAGTAGGGAGGGACTAATCGGACTGTGGCTGTCGCTGATTGGTCACGGCAGCCATGACAGGCAGCTGGCGAGACCAATCAGCGACTTTCATTTCCATGACAGAGGCCGCGACCAATTAATATCCATGACAGACAGACAGAAGGACAGACGGAAGTGACCTTTAGACAATTATATAGTAGATTAGTAATTTTGGTTAGTGCAGTTTCAGTTGAGTGGTAGGGATGGATGTGCTGTTAGAAGAGTTTGGAGGTGAACAGAAGTAGAGGAGTTTGGAGGTGAACAAGAGTAGAGATATGGGGCGATAGCTGACTGTAGAGGTTGGGTAAAGGGATGGATTCTTCAGGACAGGCATTATTGTGTTTGAAAGCAGAAAGGAAAGCAAAAGAGGTTAATGAAAAGTTTGAAGAGGTGTATTAGAGCTGGCATAAGCAGGGTAGTGAACTTGAGGAGGAGGTGAAATGCGATAGGGTCAAATACACATGTAGGGAGGTGTGACTTGGAGAGGAAATGACCAAGCTTTTCTTCAGTATTGGGGGAAAAAAGGTTGTAAGGTAAGGGCATTGGTCTGTTCTGCATAGGGAGTGTGGTGGTTGAATTGTCTGTTGTAATAAGTTGTGTTTATGAAGTTTTAAGACAAAGTTTTCTACATAAATGGTTGAGATATTAGGAGTCAGCGGTGGATGGAAAAAAATGGATGGCGCATTTTTTTCCAGTGCCGCTCTGCATCCCTGGATGTTTGTTGTAGCGTTTTTGTTTTTTTCCCCAAAACTGCATGACAAGCGAGTCAATAGCTGATGCAAATGTGGCATTGAAACAAATGGTGTCTGTGTCATGAAGTGAAGATATGATAGACATCGGTAGAAGAACGTAAAAGAGTATGATAATATCTAGATGTGAGAGGTTTCAGGGACGATGTGATAATTGCTGTACTTGGGAGGTAAGTTGAAAACGACTTGGATGAGACTATAAGTAGGTGATGGGCAGTTATCGGTAGAGAGGAGTTTGTTAGGTTAGAGAGGGAACAGAGAAGATGAGGTTTTGGATATTTCTGTCTTTACTGGTGGTTGTGCAGAACTATTGTAATAAGACGGAAGGATGAAGTGAGTGACAAGAGTCTATAATGTTTAATGTAAGTTTAAAATGTTTAATTTTAACGTGACTAGAAAAATCTATCTTTGAGCTACTGAAATGCTTTTATGTACCATTGCTTATTTATGAACCTTTATCCCGCAGTTGAAGTTATATGTTTTGTGAAACCCACTGAAGCAGAAAACCAAGCTTCAGACTTGTTTATCTTTTTTAGAATGGAAAAAACGCAACTAACTAAATATTTGAAGGACTTACTAAATATACTACAGGCATGCTCCTTTTTACATTGCCCTAAAGAATTGTCATACCCTTGCAGCACCCTTTTCATAATGGCCTAATGAATTGTCGTACTGTTGCAATCACAATGCTAATTTCACAGCTATTTGCTTTAATCTCTATGAACCTCGCTCTAAGGCTATGTTCACATGCTGCGGATTTTGCTGCGGATCCGCAGCGTTTCCGCAACTGCGGGTCCACAGCGGTTTCCCATGCATTTACAGTACAATGTAAACCTATGGGAAACGCAATCCGCAGTGCACATGCTGCGGAAAAAAACGCATGGAAACGCAGCGGTTTACATTCCGCAGCATGTCAATTCTTTGTGCGGATTCCGCAGCGGTTTTACACATGCTCCATAATAGAAAATGCAGGTGTAAAACCGCAGTGGAATCTGCACAAAAACCACGGTAAATCTGCTGTAAATCCACGATAAATCCGCAGGAAAAAAACGCAGTGTTTTTGCCCTGCGGATTTATCAAATCCGCTGCGGAAAAATCCACGGTGGACCATTCTACGTGTGCACATACCCTAAACCTCCCCATCCTATAAACCTGCTCACCATTGTTCTAAATGTTGTGGACATGTCAGGAACAATATAATAAACTCCAGTCCACACGTGTTTCATCTCCAGCATAATGACACAATCCCCTTGTCTCTCAATTAACCTTTGACAGACCCAATGATCTTTTTTTACCATCTTATATTACTAATTATAAGGAATGTATACTCCATTATACTATATAACCTTTTTATGTCCTCATTCTAAAAATATGTTTGACTATTTATTCCCCCTAAGTTAAAACATTAATAGCAAATCGAATGTTTATCCTGTTTAAATTATGTAAAAAAAGAAAAGAATGTATTCGTTTTTCATCTCCTCATAGCCATATTGTGCAAGTATGCAATTATTTTGTCTTGCTGATTTTGTGCAAGTATGGAGTCAGTCCAGATTTAGGGTAATACTACATTTATGGTGTCTGTTTAAAATCAATGGTTTCTTACCTTGTGGTTTAGATTTTGTAGGATGAATTTTACCTTTAGATGGAATAAGACTTTTAATCAGTGTCATAATAGTAAAGTTACACCTGTTAAAGTTACTGACCCAAGTAGTAAGTGACCCACAAGTCAACATATTAGTTGCTTCACTTTTTAGCCTCTCTTACTACTACACCGAGTTCCAAATTAATATGCAGATTGGATTTAAGTGTCATAAAGCTGTAATTTTTTGTTTTTCAAATAAGCTCATTGAAGTATTGTATCTCAGGGCTCTTTGGATCACTGAACTCAAACATCTGTGATAATCATATTGCCAGGAGAGTCCAAATATAAGAAAACTACTTAAAAAGAATGTTCCACATTATTAAGCAGTCACAAGTTTCAAGCAATGTGGGAAAGAGAAAGGATCATCCTGCTGCCAAATAGCATCAAATAGTGCAATGCCTTGGACAAGGTATGAAAACATTAGATATGTCACGAAAACTTAAGCGGGATCATTGTACTGTCAAGAGATTTGTGGCTGATACATAGCACAGATTGGTTCATGCGTTTAAAAGCATAATGAGGAAGGTTTCTGCTAGACAAATTCATCAAATTAGCAGTTGCTAAAATGCCATTATAAGCAGAAAACAGGTATTTGAAGCTTCTGGTGCCCCTGGAATCCCGGGAACCTCAACTTGTAGAATTCTCCAGAGGCTTGCAGTTGTGCATAAACTTACTATTCAGCTACCCCTAAACAGTGCTCACAAGCAGAAACCATTGCAGTTGGTCCAAACGTACAAGACGGTAATGGTTTTGTTTACTAATGAGTGTCGATCAACCCTGGATGGTCAAGATGGATGGAGTAGTGAATGGTTGTTGGATGGCCACCATGTCCCAACAAGGCTGCGACTTCAGCAAGGAGGTAGTGAAGTCATGTTTTGGGCTGGAATAGTGGAGAGGCCTCTTAAGGATCCTTGAAGGTGTGAAAATTACCTCAGCAAATTATATAGTGTTTCTCATGAACCATCTACTTGCATGGTGAAAAAGAAGAAGTTATGCTGTCACCACCATCCTCCCTTAATGTCAACCATATTGAGAACCACTGAACTGTCCTCAAGCTAAAGATCTATGAGGGTGGGAGCAGTTCACATCAAAGCAGCAGCTCTGGGAGGCTTTTCTGATATCGTGCAAAGAAATTCAAGGAGAAACTATCCAAAAACTCACATTTTCACTATATGCAAGAATTGGGAAGATTATATCAAAGAATGGGTCCTATGTTAACATGTAGCTTGGCCTGAGCTTTTGAGTTAATGTGACCTCTTGATTCTGCAAATTCAACAAATGACCATTTTCAGTTCTTTACAACCTTGAATACGTTTGGAAACTCTGTTGTGCATAATAATAATTTGGAACAGTACATTGTGAATTATTTTAGTTTTGAAAAAAATCCTGTTATCATTAGGAGGTTTCTCCAATAAAATGTAATTTATTCTATTGATGATTTGAACATTATACTGACTTATCTGCATCGACCATTTAGGAAAATCAGAGAAAAGAGCATTTGCATAATAATTTGCAATGCGGTGCTGATCTATTTAGGTTTTATGGCCTATTCGTGTGATATATTGTAGAGATGAACAAATCCTTCCAAATCTAATTGTAGTTTTTTTTTTTAAATATGCCAGAAATTGAATCTGATTTTTTGGCGTTTCGCTTCACACAAAAAAATGTAAATACTTACCTCTCCTTTCGCTTGTCCTGCCCCCGTGTACCTCCATCCAGTCTTCAACGCTTTCTCTTTGACTGGTCTGTCATTTTGACTCAGCTCTGGAGTTGTGGCACCAAATTGGTTTCAGTAGCCACGATATGCATCTTGACATCATGACGTCATGGCAAGCGTTGCCTGAGGCCCAGTGAGTGCTTCAGTTGCTGTGCGTCGTGACGTCACAATGTTTCAGGCTGCATGAGGTGTTGACAAAACCTGGCCAAATTAGAGCCAACTGCTGAACCAAAATTTTCACTGATCACTAGTAAATTACAACTATCACAAATCTTTGGTGTTTAGCTGCCATTTTGCAAAACTATGGTAAGAAAAAAACAGTCTAACTGCATCAGGTGAATAAACCTTTACGAGAAAATTTAGTCTCACTGGAGGACTGTGTGGTCATAGACTTTACAGTAAAGCTCCATCCTTGATTATCACTGATCAAATAGCATAGGTATAATATGTCCTTCTCGTATGAGAAATACATGCTGTCGAAGTCTGATCAAAATAATCGGTCAGTTTTTCTCGTACATGAAAAAAAAATGGATGTCTGAATGATTGCTTAGACATATGTCAGGTACCCGCTCTAATTAGCACGTCAGAGACTAAGCCAAAGTATAAATGTGTGCACAGTTCTTATGACCCCATTCATTGTTAATTGGGGAATGTGAGATAGATCAGTAAAATTAAACAAAATAATTATTGTTTCTATGAAACCTCATTCGTAAATAAATGTAAAATGAGTAATCCCCATCACTCCTTTAAAGTGAATCTATCACCCGTTTTTTTGCCACACCATCTGAGTGCAGCATTTTATCGGGGCAGACACTCCACTTCCAGGGATGTGTTACTTACTGCTGCAGTTTTGATAAAATCAGTTTTCTATGCTGCAGATCTAGCAGCTCTCTGATTGCTGAGCTCTGCATAACCCCGCTCACACCACTGAGGCCGGCTTCACACTTGCGAGTTTTACGGACGTAAGAGCGCAGAAACTACGTCCGTAAAACTCGCAAAAAATACGGCACAATTATTCTCTATGCCCCTGCTCCTATCTGCCGTATTTTACTGATCAGTATTATACGGCTTTCTATGGCCGTACAAAATCGCAGCATGCTGCGTTTGTCACCGTACTGCGCAAGAAATACGCCAATGAAAGTCTATGGAAGCGTGAAAAATACGGATTACACACGGACAAGCAGTGTGACTTGCGAGAAATACGCAGCGCTGTTAGAGAGAAAAGCCGGTAATTCAGTGCGGTGTACAGTAAAATCACACTGACAGCTTACAGTAGAATAGGTAGAATAAATGTGCACACATAGAATAGGTACCGTATATATATATATATGTCAGTGAGACACATATATGTATATATATTAATATTTATTCCAGCGCTATACAGCTTGAAAGCCGGTAATTCAATTACCGGCTTTTTCTTTCTCCTTCCTAAAACCCGACATGATTTGAGACATGGTTTACATACAGTAAACCATGTCTTCTCCCCATTTTTTTTGCAGATTCCACACTACTAATGTCAGTAGTGTGTATCTGCAAAATTTGGCCGTTCTAGCTCTTAAAATAAAGGGTTAAATGGCGGAAAAAATTGGCGTGGGCTCCCGCGCAATTTTCTCCGCCAGAGTAGTAAAGCCAGTGACTGAGGGCAGATATTAATAGCCTGGAAAGGGTCCATGGTTATTGGCCCCCCCCGGCTAAAAATATCTGCCCCCAGCCACCCCAGAAAAGGCACATCTGGAAGATGCGCCTATTCTGGCACTTGGCCACTCTCTTCCCATTCCCGTGTAGCGGTGGGATATGGGGTAATGAAGGGTTAATGCCACCTTGCTATTGTAAGGTGACATTAAGCCTAATTAATAATGGAGAGGCGTCAATTATGACACCTATCCATTATTAATCCAATTGTAGTAAAGGGTTAAATAAAACACAAACACATTATTTAAAATTATTTTAATGAAATAAAAACAATGGTTGTTGGAGTATTTTATTCTACGCCCAATCCAGTCACTGAAGACCCTCGTTCTGTGAAAGAAAAAACATAATAAACCAACAATATACTTACCCTCCGCAGATCTGTAACGTCCAACGATGTAAATCCTTCTGAAGGGGTTAAAACCTTTTGCAGCAAGGAGCTTTGCTAATGCAATGCTACTCCTCGCTGCAAAACCCCGGGGAATGAGTCTAAATATAGATCAATGAGCTATATTTAGCTTCATTTGCGGTGAGGCGCCCTCTGCTGGATGTTCATAGATCGTGGGAAATTACCTAGAAAGCCTGGGAGCTTTCTAGGAAAGTTCCCACGATCTATGAACATCCAGCAGAGGGCGCCTCACCGCAAATGAAGCTAAATATAGCTCATTGATCTATATTTAGACTCATTCCCCGGGGTTTTGCAGCGAGGAGTAGCATTGCATTAGCAAAGCTCCTTGCTGCAAAAGGTTTTAACCCCTTCAGAAGGATTTACATCGTTGGACGTTACAGATCTGCGGAGGGTAAGTATATTGTTGGTTTATTATGTTTTTTCTTTCACAGAACGAGGGTCTTCAGTGACTGGATTGGGCGTAGAATAAAATACTCCAACAACCATTGTTTTTATTTCATTAAAATAATTTTAAATAATGTGTTTGTGTTTTATTTAACCCTTTACTACAATTGGATTAATAATGGATAGGTGTCATAATTGACGCCTCTCCATTATTAATTAGGCTTAATGTCACCTTACACTAGCAAGGTGGCATTAACCCTTCATTACCCCATATCCCACCGCTACACGGGAATGGGAAGAGAGTGGCCAAGTGCCAGAATAGGCGCATCTTCCAGATGTGCCTTTTCTGGGGTGGCTGGGGGCAGATATTTTTAGCCAGGGGGGGGCCAATAACCGGCTCTCCAGGCTATTAATATCTGCCCTCAGTCACTGGCTTTACTACTCTGGCGGAGAAAATTGTGCGGGAGCCCACGCCAATTTTTCCCGCCATTTAACCCTTTATTTTAAGCTAGAACGGCCAAATTTTGCAGATACACACTACTGACATTAGTAGTGTGGAATCTGCAAAAAAAATGGAGAGAAGACATGGTTTACTGTATGTAAACCATGTCTCAAATCATGTCGGGTTTTAGGAAGGAGAAAGAAAAAGCCGGTAATTGAATTACCGGCTTTCAAGCTGTATAGCGCTGGAAAAAATATTAATATATATACATATATGTGTCTAATGACATATATATATATATATATATATATATATATATATATATACAGTGGGGCAAAAAAGTATTTAGTCAGTCAGCAATAGTGCAAGTTCCACCACTTAAAAAGATGAGAGGCGTCTGTAATTTACATCATAGGTAGACCTCAACTATGGGAGACAAACTGAGAAAAAAAAATCCAGAAAATCACATTGTCTGTTTTTTTAACAATTTATTTGCATATTATGGTGGAAAATAAGTATTTGGTCAGAAACAAACAATCAAGATTTCTGGCTCTCACAGACCTGTAACTTCTTCTTTAAGAGTCTCCTCTTTCCTCCACTCATTACCTGTAGTAATGGCACCTGTTTAAACTTGTTATCAGTATAAAAAGACACCTGTGCACACCCTCAAACAGTCTGACTCCAAACTCCACTATGATGAAGACCAAAGAGCTGTCAAAGGACACCAGAAACAAAATTGTAGCCCTGCACCAGGCTGGGAAGACTGAATCTGCAATAGCCAACCAGCTTGGAGTGAAGAAATCAACAGTGGGAGCAATAATTAGAAAATGGAAGACATACAAGACCACTGATAATCTCCCTCGATCTGGGGCTCCACGCAAAGTCCCACCCCGTGGGGTCAGAATGATCACAAGAACGGTGAGCAAAAATCCCAGAACCACGCGGGGGGACCTAGTGAATGAACTGCAGAGAGCTGGGACCAATGTAACAAGGCCTACCATAAGTAACACACTACGCCACCATGGACTCAGATCCTGCAGTGCCAGACGTGTCCCACTGCTTAAGCCAGTACATGTCCGGGCCCGTCTGAAGTTTGCTAGAGAGCATTTGGATGATCCAAAGGAGTTTTGGGAGAATGTCCTATGGTCTGATGAAACCAAACTGGAACTGTTTGGTAGAAACACAACTTGTCGTGTTTGGAGGAAAAAGAATACTGAGTTGCATCCATCAAACACCATACCTACTGTAAAGCATGGTGGTGGAAACATCATGCTTTGGGGCTGTTTCTCTGCAAAGGGGCCAGGACGACTGATCCGGGTACATGAAAGAATGAATGGGGCCATGTATCGTGAGATTTTGAGTGCAAACCTCCTTCCATCAGCAAGGGCATTGAAGATGAAACGTGGCTGGGTCTTTCAACATTACAATGATCCAAAGCACACCGTCAGGGCAACGAAGGGGTGGCTTCGTAAGTAGCATTTCAAGGTCCTGGAGTGGCCTAGCCAGTCTCCAGATCTCAACCCTATAGAAAACCTTTGGAGGGAGTTGAAAGTCCGTGTTGCCAAGCGAAAAGCCAAAAACATCACTGCTCTAGAGGAGATCTGCATGGAGGAATGGGCCAACATACCAACAATAGTGTGTGGCAACCTTGTGAAGACTTACAGAAAACGTTTGACCTCTGTCATTGCCAACAAAGGATATATTACAAAGTATTGAGATGAAATTTTGTTTCTGACCAAATACTTATTTTCCACCATAATATGCAAATAAATTGTTAAAAAAACAGACAATGTGATTTTCTGGATTTTTTTTTCTCAGTTTGTCTCCCATAGTTAAGGTCTACCTATGATGTAAATTACAGACGCCTCTCATCTTTTTAAGTGGTGGAAATGGAACTATTGCTGACTGACTAAATACTTTTTTGCCCCACTGTATATATATATATATATATATATATATAGACAGTATATATATATTTTTTTTTTTCTTTTTGGGACACATGGATCATTTCTATAGCGGTATGTTGGTTTTGCAAGCCTGCGAGAAAACCACGCAGTACGGATGCCATACGGATTACATACGGAGGATGCCATGCGCAAAAAACGCTGACACACCCTGCCTACGGAGGAGCTACGGACCACTATTTTCGGGACATTTCAGCGTATTACGGCCGTAATATACGGACCGTATTTTCATATGCTGAGTGTGAAGCCGGCCTGATTGGCAGCTTTCTGTGTCTGCTGTGCAAAGGCAGAAAGCTACCAATCAGTGGTTGGGTGGGGGTTATACAGAGCTCATGGCTGCAGGTTTATTAGTCCTCTAGTGATAATCTCCTGCTGATAAAAATAAAGAAAATAATGATTTATCAAAACTATAGGAAGCAGCCCAGTAAGTAACACACTTCTGAAATTAGGGTCTTTTTCTGTACACGATGCTGCTCTTAGATTAATTGTCAAAATCCTGGTGACAGATTCTTTTCAAATGTACTATAACAGCAATTTGGCTTGAGTAATGTAATAAATAATTGTCTGTTTCCCAGAGCTCCCTGCAGATTTTTTTTTTTCGTTTTCATACACAGGAACTGTACAGATGATGTCATGAAAAGCTGACCCTGTTGTGGTTGCAAGTATTTCTTATATGTGGTAGCCTCAGGTGGCATTTTACTTCTCAGGTAGAAGATTAATGTCTCAGGACACTGTTCTCTGCACTGGATGCCAGGCACACTCATCATGAGAAGATGCTACAGGTCATGGCACCTTTGCTGCAACCAAAATAAATTAGGTATATACAGTACATGACATGATACATATGATTCATGTGTTTGACCATCATACACAAGTCCTAATAATAATAATCTTTATTTTTATATAGCGCTATCTTATTCCGCAGCAATTTACAGATTGCACACATTATCATCACTGTCACCATTGGGGGTCACAATCTAAATTCCATATCAGTATGTCTTTGGAATGTGCGAGGAAACCGGAGAACCCGGAGGAAACCCACGCAAACACGGGGAGAACATACAAACTCTGTGCAGATGTTGACTTAGATTGAGATTTCAGATTGAAGGTCTCACTGACCAATCTGAGTAGATTCATTTCATGTACAATATTGTGCAGTGTGTTGTCTGTATGAAAATATTGGGACATAAATCAAATATCAGATTAGACATATAAGAGAACCAATGAGAAATGTCTTCTAGCTGTTTGATCTTGTTTAAGTAAGTCTCTAGTCTGTAAATGTGATCTAGTGGTTTTGTTTAAAGTGAAAGAGACCACACATGATTTAATTTACCTGGCATGTCAATATACAGTTGTGCTCAAAAGTTCACATACCCCGGCAGAATTTTTGCTTTTGTGGCCTTTTTCCAGAGAATATGAATGATAACACCAAAACTTTTTCTCCACTTGTGGTTAGTGTTTGGGTGAAGCCATTTATTGCACTACTGTGCTTTCTCTTTTTAAAACATGATGTACATATATCACGTCCCTGATTTTGATGCTCCGCCTGCGGCTCTAAGCCTGTTAGGGTGTGTTTCCACGTTCAGGAAACGCTGCGTGTTTGACGCTGCGTAGAGCTGCAGCGTCAAACACGCAGCGTCCAGATGTTACAGCATAGTGGAGGGGATTTCATGAAATCCCATCTCCACTATGCATTAAAAGACGCATGCGGCATACCCGCAAAAACGGACATGCGGCGCGTCTTTTAAGAACGCAGCATGTCCTTACAATGCTGAAACAACGCAAGGAAAACGCAGGTGACCTGCCAGTGACCTCAGGTGCAGATTTGGTCAGGATTTTACCTGAGTAAAATCCTGACCAAATCCTGATGCAATCCTGAATGTGGACACATACCCTTAGATCTCACCGTCAGTCTCTGACAGCGGGATTTAACATGCGCCGATGACATGTCACCACGACCCTCCTTTGACTGCCCACTATGGCCGGTGTCCATAGGAGATCGTGATTTCTGCTATACATAGCAGTGCTCAAACCCTGCTATGTATAGCACAAGCTATCGAACAAATGAAATAACACCCACCTGGACTTTAATCATTTAATTATTAACCCCTTTCCGACATTTTCTGTTTTTGCTAAATTTTCTTTTATCTTTCCCTCTACTTAGAAGTATGAGGGTTTGGATTTTTACGAGATGAGTTGCAGCTTTGAATGGCAGAATCAATTTTATAATGTGATGTACTGGAAAGTAGGAAAACAATTCCAAATGCGCCAAAAGTGCAATTCCACAGTAGTATATACCTATGTGTCGTCTCCTACTGTATATAGTATATAGCTGTATGTCAAATCCCCTGTATATAGTATATACCTGTATGTCATCTCTGTTGTATATACAGGTATATACTATATACAGGGGAGATGACATACAGGTATATACTATATACAGGAAGAGAGATGACATACAGGTATATACTATATAAAGGAGCAGATGACACACAGGTTTATACTATATACAGGAGGAGATGACATACAGGTATATACTATATACAGGGGAGATGATATACAGGTATATACTATATACAGGAGGAGATGACACACAGGTATATACTATTTACAGGGTAGATGACATACAGGTATATCCTATATGCAGGAGCCGATGACACACAGCTATATACTATATACAGGAGGAGATGACACACAGGTATATACTATATAAAGGAGGAGATGACACACAGGTTTATACTATATACAGAAGGAGATGACATATACAGGGGGGATGACATACAGGTATATACTATATACAGGAGCAGATGACACACAGGTATATATTGTATACAGGAGGAGATGACATACAGGTATATACTATGTATAGGACTAGATGACATTCAGATATATCATATATACAGGAGGAGATTACATACAGGTATATACTATATACAGGAGGAGATGACACACAGATATATACTATTTACAGGAGCAGATGACACGCAGGTAAATACTATATACAGGAGGAGATGACATACAGGTATATACTATATACAGGGGAGATGGCATACAGGTATATCCTATATACAGGAGCAGATGACACACAGCTATATACTGTATACAGAAGGAGATGACACACAGGTATATACTATATACAAGAGGAGATGACATACAGGTATATACTATATACAGGGTAGATGACATACAGGTATATACTATATACATGGGAGATGACATACAGGTATATACTATATACAGAAGGAGATGACACACAGGTATATACTATATACAAGAGCAGATGACACACCGGTTTATGCTTTATACAGGAGGAGATGACATACAGGTATATAATATTTACAGGAGCAGATGACACACAGGTATATACTTTATACAGGAGGAGATGACATACAGGTATATACTATAGGAGGAGATGACATACAGATACATAGTATATACAGGAGGAGATGACATGCAGGTATATACTATATACAGAAGGAGATGACACACAGGTATATACTATATACAGGAAGAGATGACACAGGTCATATACTATATACAGGGGAGATGACATACAGGTACAGTATATGCTATATATAGTATATACATGTATGTCATTTCTCCTGTATATAGTATATACCTGTATGTCATCTCCCCTGTATATAGTATATACCTGTATGTTATCTCCTCCTGTATATAGTTTATACATGTGTCATCTCTTCCTGTATATAGTATATACCTGTATGTCATCTCCTCCTGTATATAGTATATATCTGTATGTCATCTACCCTGTATATAGTATTATTATTATTATTTATTGTTATAGCGCCATTTATTCCATGACGCTTTATATGTGAGGAGGGGTATACATAATAAAAACAAGTACAATAATCTTAAACAATATAGTATATATCTGTATGTCATCTACCCTGTATATAGTATATACCTGTGTGTCATCTGCTTCTGTATATAGTATATAGCTGTATGTCATCTCCCCTGTATGTAATATGTACCTGTATGTCATCAACCTCCTGTATATAGTATATACCTGTGTGTCATGTCCTCCTGTTTTAGACCTCGTTCACACATTATTTGGTCAGTATTTTTACCTCAGTATTTGTAAGCTAAAACTTGGAGTTAAACCAGCAGAGGAAAAGTATATTAGAAGCACGTCACCACTTCTGTATTTTTCTCCCACCCAAACCCACTTGTGGTTTTGGCTTATAAATACTGAGGTAAAATACTGACCAAATACTGAACGTGTGAATGTGGCCTTATACACAGCCTCCACCTGCAGCGCCTCACTCTTCTCTATACACAGCCTCATACTGCAGCAGCACCTCACTTTTCTCATTTTCCCCCTGATATCTCTCATTTCCCCCCCTCACATCTCTATCCATGAGGCTCCTCCCTTTCCCTTGATGTCTTGCCTCACAGGAGCAACTCCATTCTAGACATGACGGAGCTAGATGTGGCCTGTGCCTGCTATGTAAAGTGGGCGTGGCTCGATACACACACACACATACATACATACTTACATACCTACACTCAACTTTATATATATATATATATATATATATATATATATATATATATATACTAGATTGTGGCCCGATTCTAACGCATCGGGTATTCTATAATATGCATGTCCCCGTAGTATATGGACAATGATGATTCCAGAATTCGCGGCAGACTGTGCCCGTCGCTGATTGGTCGAGGCAACCTTTATGACATCATCGTCACCTTGGCAACCATTATGACATCTACGTCGATACTGTGCCCGTCGCTGATTGGTCGAGGCGAATTCGCGGCAGACTGTGCCCGTCACTGATTAGTCGAGGCAATCTGTATGACATCATCGTCGCCATGCTGTGCCCATCGCTGATTGTGACGCGGGATTTCCAAGACAGACAGACAGACCCTTAGACAATTATATATATAGATATGTATTAGTTAGTTAATTATTGTATGGCCTTGGTACAGGGTTCTTGAACTGATCGCCTTTTCTCGGGGTCAAGAAGGAATTTTTTCTTTGTGGCACAAATTCGCCGAAAGTGTCCAGGTTTTTTGCCTTCTTCTGGATCAATGGCTTTAGGTAGAGGTAGGTTTTGTATTTAATAAAAATATGTTTAATCATCAATGATCTGTTTCCTCCTCATTTCTTTACATTATATAGCACTCAGCTAGTTGTATATATTGGTTCTCAGTTATATGACTCATGGCTGCCACAACAAGCCAAACCAAAACACAAGGTTGCTGTCTGATGGGCAAGTGGTTCAACTTTGTCTGTACCTTCTATAGGACCAAATAGAGAACAACTATGTGACAGGTTCACTGAAATTTTATCAAATGTCATCAATCATTGGCTTTTACCCTATATTTTCTTTAATACTTATGTATAGATATAGCAAATATTAACTTGAATGTCATACATGGCCAGTCTTGCCATGTGCATTCAGAAAACACCTCAAAACACCACAAGGCAGTCATGAAATCCAACAACATTTTATTAAAGTCACAATCAACAGTAAAAGTATAACAGACAAACAGATACAATGGGGCTAAAAGAGATGACAAGGAGCTCATCAGCATCAAGCAAAGCCCAAGGTAGCGCACATCCCTGAGAGCGGTAATTGTATGCAGAAAATCCGCATATTGCCAAGTGCAAAAAGTACAAAACTGATAGCAACCACTGACACACAGCTATGCCAAACATATAATCAGTCAATGGATAGTCCAATACAAGCTTCCCACAGCTTGTGCATTCAGTGCGGTGGCACAGGGTACCAGACATCAGAGGGGGCGCCACAGGGAGACAGCACGTCATTTAATTTGCCGCTCCTGCATCCCTCACTGTTCAGTAAGGCTACTTTCACACATCAGGTTGTTTCAGGCTAAATCTGGCGAATGTTGGAAAAACTGGATCTGGCGCAGATTGTGAAAAACTGATGCGACGGATCCATTTTTTTGACGGATCCGGCTAGCCTATCTAGATTATTGGATAAAAAAAATGGAGCATGCTCAGTTTGAAAAACCGGATCAGGCTGCCGGATCCGCCATTTTCTGCATCCGGCACCTTCCGGCTCCCATATGTTTCCATCCTAGCAAACAGCCGGGAGCGCCGGATCCGTCGCTTCAGGCTTTTTTGCCAGAGACAAAAAACGTTACAGTAGACATTTTTTCCAGACGCCGGAATCGAGTGTACGCCGGATCCGGCATCAAACCTGAAGAAACGCTGAGCCATCCGGCACAATCTGGCGCTAATACAAATCAATAGGGGAAAAACCGGATCCGGTTTTTATTTTTTCCGGTTCCGTTTATTCTCCTGAGAGCCGGATTTAGCCTGAAACAAAAAACCTCATGTGTGAAAGCAGCCTTATGTGTAAGGTCTGCAGGGGCATGGGGGAGGGACGTGAGGGGTGTAGAAGGGTAGAAGTAACAAGATGTCCAGTTGTTACTAAGGGGGAAAATAACTGCATATTCTTATATATGAAGTGGGGAGAGAGGGGCAATATACTTCAAGGGGTGGATTATGTTCCCCATTGTTGGGGGGCTTAATTTTACTGCAAGGGATGTGTATGTATCACATACAAAGGATCCACATAGCAGTATAGGAGCAAAAAAGGGGAGAAGCCAGCGCAGCCTAAGGTTAAGACGCAATACATAAAGTGCAAATGCACATATTAATTTCTAACTGTATTATCAAAATGAGACATTTAGCAAACAATTGATCAATTCTTTGAGCCACCCCGCCTCTTCACGGCAATCTCATATTGGGGCAGTCCTACACTACGTTTTTTATATTCTCTGTGCCATAAGGGCCTCCTAAATGAACTAAAAGCAAGACCACATTAAAAGCATTCTGTACCTGGAGCATATACTGAGTCACCCCCATGGCGCCAGAGTAGGCAACAGAGGATAAAGGTTGACCAGGTCCAGACAGACATTTCGGATCCAACCTCCACACTGCCCATCCAGAACCACAGATAAAGAATGAGACAGGCTGAGACACAGGTGCATAATTAAACAAAGCCTGAGGCAGGGCAGGGCTGCTATGTGTGTGTACAGCAGCCCTGGCTCCATGGGGGTGACTCAGTAATGGTCCAGGTACAGCATGCTTTTAATGTGGTCTTGCTTTTAGTTCATTTAGGAGGCCTTTATGGCACAGCGAATATAAAAAACGTAGCTCAAAGAACTGATCAATTGTTTGCTAAATGTTTCATTTTGAAAATACAGTTAGAAATTAATATGTGCATTTGCACTTTATGTATTGCGTCTTAACCTTAGGCTGCGCTGGCTTCTCCCCTTTTTTTGCTCTGTTATTGGTAAGTGGCTGACCACCACTGTTGCCGTGCGCCGCACCTGGTTATGTGCGCCATTCTTTCTGTGTCTCAGTGATTGATAGGCTGCTGTCCACACACAGCAGCCCTGCCCTGCCTCAGGCTTTGTTTAATTATGCATCTGTGCCTCAGCCTGTTTCACTCTTCATCTGTGGCTCTGGATGGGCAGTGTGGAGGTTGGATCCGAAATGTCTGTCTGGACCTGGTCAACCTTTATCCTCGCTTGCCTACTCTGGCGCCATGGGGGTGACTCAGTATATGCTCCAGGTACAGCATGTTTTTAATGTGGTCTTGCATTTAGTTCATTTAGGAGGCCTTTATGGCACAGCGAATATAAAAAACGTAGCTCAAAGAATTGATCAATTGTTTGCTAAATGTCTCATTTTGAAAATACAGTTAGAAATTAATATGTGCATTTGCACTTTATGTATTGCGTCTTAACCTTAGGCTGCGCTGGCTTCTCCCCCTTTTTTGCTCACATAGCAGTATAATCGCATACACACATTGTTGTAAAGTAACACACCCCTTAACCCCTTCACGATATATGACGTACATTTATGTTATATGTTGTGTCCCTGACTTTCATGCGGGCTCACACACTGAGCCCGCATCTTTCTCTGCACATGACAGCTGATTTAATCAGCTTTTGTCTGCCTTCAACAGTCACAGGTGGATTGATGCTCCGCCTGAGGCTCTAAGACTGGTAGATCTCGCTGTCAGTCTCTGACAGCGGGATTTAACACACGCCGACTGGGCGCACATTTTTCCACGTTCCCTGAATTGAAATTTTTATTTTTGACATTTTTGTAATGATTTTAGGCCTTGATCGCTTCTTGTTTCATTTTTTCCAGTGTTTGGGTGAATGAAAAACCGCACTTTTGACATTTTTTTTTCTCTCATTATGCCATTTCCTGACTGGGTTCATTAATTTCATATTTTGATGCATTGGACTTTTTACAGACATAGCAATATTACATGTGCATTTTTTGTTATCTTAATTTTTTATTTTAACCCCTTCCGCACAGGGCGATTTATGATTTATTTATTTTATATTTTGATTGCTCAGACTTTTACAAACACAGAGATGCCAAATATGTGTATTTTTTGTTATTTTTGTTTATTTCTTTATTTTTAATGGGAGAGAAAGGGAGTAATTTGAACTTATTTAAAAAAAATGTTTTCACTTTCTTTATTTGTTAGTTTCTTTAGGGGATTTGAATCGGTGATCATCTGATCTCTTGTACTATACACAGCAATACCATAATATTGCTATGTATAGGCAAAATCACTATCTCCTATGAACACCAGCTGCAGGCTCGTTTTCACAGTAGTACCATCATGACAGGCACAGGGGTCTTCAGCAGACCCCCGGCTGTCATAACAACCTATTGGTGCTCTGCGATCCCGTTGCACAGGGCACTGTTCTAACCACCCATCGATGCCCTGTCATGCGCTGTAAATGCCACTTGCACAGATGACAGCAGCATTTAACTGGCTAACATCCTCTGGCTCCACTCATGGCTGTTGAAGACAGATGATGGCTGAATAACACAGCCATCTTCTGCTGTCAAAGATGTGGGCTCAGTTCTCCTGGAGTATAATTATTTATACCACTTACATTAAAATTATGCCCCTCTGTAATGTAATGTAAGGCGTTTTGCCTTGTTGAGTGTCATTTACTCACAGCTATCAGTTTTGCTATACATGTTGGATCCATGAAAGATGTCATAGTACTATGGTACGCAATATGTAAATATATGGTTATTCGTGGCAATTTGTTTTTTTACTTGATACTCCAGACCTTTTGTTGAGTGTCATTCTGTCATTCACTGACAGCTATCAGATTTTCTATATATATTTTTTCTATATACCATTCTGGTATATATGTTCCGCATCCTGTGCCCATCCTGGTATATAAGTTTCCCATCCTGGTATATATGTTGCTCGTCCTGGTATATATGTTGCCCATCCTCATAAATATGTTCCCCATCCTGGTATGTATGTTCTTCATTTTGGGCTCATCCTGGTATATACTGTTTGTTAACCATCTTGCCATGTCACTGCCATGCATCCCCAGTCATGTACACGCCGACATTAGCTGCTGGCCTCTCATTGTTCGGCAGCTGTGCTCTGCAATTCACTTCACCTGAATGTGCGTCCTATAACTCAGCCCCCCATGCATGCGGTTCGACCTCTGCCACTGCGATCATTATGCCACTGTCAAAAGGCACAGTCACTAATCAGTGATCATAGAGGGATAATCAATTAGTTAGATATTGATGTTGTTACCTTATTCTTTGGATATGTCACCAGTATCAGACTATTCCTCGGTCTTACACCTATCACAATGCATGTTTAGCTGTGCGCAGGTCTTGGAGCCACCAACAGTGTAGCAGACCATGTACAGATCATGTATAAACAAAGCCCACTCGTGTTCTGACAAAAACATGAGGTTTGGGCACTTTGGGCGCTGGGGTCACGTGTAACAACAACCCCAGGGAGAGCGAGTGCCGACACGTGGGAACGGCACCAGTATGGGAGGTTAGTAAAGGCTTTTTTATTTTATTAAGGCCAAGGATAGGGTATGATAAGAATTTGTTCAAGTGGACAACTTCTTTAACTCTTCCATAGGTTGGAACAAGGCAGACTGGCCTTTCTTTTCTTTTTTCCGCTCATCCAATGAGTAAGGGTGCCCATTATTCTGTCACTGGCTCACTTTTTATAGGTACTAACCACTGCATCCCATGAACTTTTTGAAGACTTCCCATCTTGGAGATGACCCAGTTTTCAAGTTATTAAAATTTTCAAGAAAAGAAAAATAAACCAGCTCACCCGTGATGCATTATTTGAACTTCAGGAGCACGGACCCGCTGTGTCCAAATGTGTAAAGTCTAAAAAAAAAAAAGAAAAAGGAATGTCCAGCTCCACCGAATCCGTGAAGATAAAATTTACATCATACAATTAGGTTCTGTAGAAGGACGTAGATCTGGGGATTTATTATGATGGAATATAGGCTGAACTGGATGGACAAATGTCTTTTTTCGGCCTTACTAACTATGTTACTATGTATTTCTTTATTCACAAACTTGTAGCATAGAGGATACAAACTTCAGCACAAACCATATGGGTGTGAACCTCAACACGTTTCTGGAGACTAAGCTCCCTTAATCATGACATGAGTAAGGGGGCTTAGTCTCCAGAAACGCATTGAGATTCACAACCATATGGTTTGTGCTGAAGTTTGTATCCTCTATGCTACAAGTTTGTGAATAAAGAAATTTTATTTTCACGGATTCGGTGGAGCTGGAAATTCATTTTTTTAAATTTTCCCCTTGTTAGAGCGTTGTCTTTCACTTTTTCTTCCTTCCAACTTATATTCTTCAAGAATATATTGTATACACATATACAGTGGGGAAAATAAGTATTTAGTCAGCCACCAATTGTGCAAGTTTTCCCACTTAAAAAGATGAGAGAGGCTTATAATTTACATCATAGGTAGACCACAACCATGAGAGTCAAAATAAGAAAACAAATCCAGAAAATCACCTTGTCTGATTTGGCAAGATTTATTTTGCAAAATATGGTGGAAAATAAGTATTTAGTCACCTGAAAACATGGAAGATTTTTAGCTCTCACTGACCTGTAACTTCTTCTTTAAGAGGCTCCTCTGTCCTCCACTAATTACCTGTAGTAATGGCACCTGTTTGAACTTGTTATCAGTATAAAAGACACCTGTCCAAAACCTGAAACAGTCACACTCCAAACTGCTCTTTGATGAAGACCATAGCGCTGTTGAAGGACACCAGAAACAAAATTGTAGCCCTGCACCAGGCTGAGAAGACTGAATCTGTAATAGGAAAGCAGCTTGGTGTGATGAAATCAACTGTGGGAGCAATAATAAGAAAATGGAAGACATATAAGACCACTGATAATCTCTTTTGATCTAGAGCTCCACGCAAGATCTCACCCCGTGGGGTCAAAATGATCACTGGAACGGTGAGCAAAAATCTCAGAACCACACGGGGGACCTAGTGAATGACCTGCATAGAGCTGGGACCATCGTAATTAAGGCTACCATCAGTAACACACTACGCCTCCAGGGACTCAGATCCTTCAGTGCCAGACATATCCCCCTGCTTAAGCCAGTACATGTCTGGGCCTGTCTGAAGTTTGATAGAGAGCATTTGGATTATCCATAAGAGTATTGGGAGAATGTCATATGGTCTGATGAAACCAAAGTAGAACTGTTTGGTGGAAACAAAACTCGTTGTGTTTGGAGGAGACAGAATGCTGAGTTGCATCCAAAGAACACCATACCTACTGTGAGGCATGAGGGTGGCAACATCATGCTTTGGGGCTGTTTCTCTGCAAAGGGACCAGGATGACTGAATGGTGCCATGTATGATGATATTTTGAGTGCAAACCTCCTTCCATCAGCAAGGGCATTGAAGATGAAATGTGGATGGGTCTTTCAGCATGATAATGATCCCAAGCACACTGCCAGGACAATGAAGGAGTGGCTTTGTAAGAAGCATATGAAGGTCCTGGAGTAGCCTAGCCAGTTTCCATATCTCAACCCCATAGAAAACCTTTGGAGGGAGTTGAAAGTCAGTGTTGCCCAGCAACAGGCCCAAAACATCACTGCTGTAGAGGAGATCTGCATTGAGGAATGGACCAACATACCACAAACAGTGTGTGCCAACCTTGTGAAGACTTAACAGAAAGCATTTGACCACTGTCATTGCCAACGAAGGATATATAACAAATTATTGAGATGAACTTTTGTTAATGACCAAATACTTATCTTCCACCATAATTTGCAAAATAAATCCTGCCAAATCAGACAAGGTGATTTTCTGGATTTGTTTTCTCATTTTGACTCTCATAGTTGTGGTCTACCCATGATGTCAATTACAGGCCTCTCTCATCTTTTTAAGTGGGAGAACTTGCACAATTGGTGGTTGACTAAATACTCTTTTCCCCACTGTACATATATGTATGTGTTTATGTGTGTGTGTGTGTGTGTGTGTGTGTATGTATATATATATATATATATAAATATATATATATATATACAGTACAGACCAAAAGTTTGGACACACCTCATTTAAAGATTTTTCTGTATTTTCACTACTATGAAAATTGTACATTCACGCTGAAGGCATCACAACTATGAATTAACACATGGGGAATTATATACTTAGCGAAAAAGTGTGAAACAACTGAAATTATGTGTTATATTCTAGGTTCTTCAAAGTAGCCACCTTTTGCTTTGATGACTGCTTTACACACTCTTTGCATTCTCTTGATGAGCTTCAAGAGTTAGTCACCGGGAATGGTCTTCTAACAATCTTGAAGGAGTTCCCAGACATGCTTAGCACTTGTTGGCTCTTTTGCCTTCACTCTGCGGTCCAGCTCACCCCAAACCATCTCGATTGGGTTCAGGTCTGGTGCCCATCAAGCCAAACCAACTTGTGGGAGGGGCATCTGGAAGCATGGGGTGAAATTTCTCCAGATTACCTCAGCAAATTAACTGCTAGAATACCAAAGGTCTGCAATGCTGTAATTGGTGCAAAAGGACTATTATTTGACAAAAGCAAAGTTTGTAGGAGAAAATTATTATTTCACAAAAAAATCTTTTTTTTTAACCTTGCCAATGTCTGGACTAGATTTTCTATTCATTTGGTAAATCGTTTGATTAACAAAAGTATGAGTTTTCATGGAAAACACAAAATTGGGTGACACTAAACTTTTGAACGGTAGTGTATTTATAATATACTGTATGTATATAAATATATATATATATATATATATATATATACAGTGAGGCAAAAAAGTATTTAGTCAGTCAGCAATAGTGCAAGTTCCACCACTTAAAAAGATGAGAGGCGTCTGTAATTTACATCATAGGTAGACCTCAACTATGGGAGACAAACTGAGAAAAAAAAATCCAGAAAATCACATTGTCTGTTTTTTTAACATTTTATTTGCATATTATGGTGGAAAATAAGTATTTGGTCAGAAACAAAATTTCATCTCAATACTTTGTAATATATCCTTTGTTGGCAATGACAGAGGTCAAACGTTTTCTGTAAGTCTTCACAAGGTTGCCACACACTGTTGTTGGTATGTTGGCCCATTCCTCCATGCAGATCTCCTCTAGAGCAGTGATGTTTTTGGCTTTTCGCTTGGCAACACGGACTTTCAACTCCCTCCAAAGGTTTTCTATAGGGTTGAGATCTGGAGACTGGCTAGGCCACTCCAGGACCTTGAAATGCTTCTTACGAAGCCACTCCTTCGTTGCCCTGGCGGTGTGCTTTGGATCATTGTCATGTTGAAAGACCCAGCCACGTTTCATCTTCAATGCTCTTGCTGATGGAAGGAGGTTTGCACTCAAAATCTCACGATACATGGCCCCATTCATTCTTTCATGTACCCGGATCAGTCGTCCTGGCCCCTTTGCAGACAAACAGCCCCAAAGCATGATGTTTCCACCACCATGCTTTACAGTAGGTATGGTGTTTGATGGATGCAACTCAGTATTCTTTTTCCTCCAAACACGACAAGTTGTGTTTCTACCAAACAGTTCCAGTTTGGTTTCATCAGACCATAGGACATTCTCCCAAAACTCCTCTGGATCATCCAAATGCTCTCTAGCAAACTTCAGACGGGCCCGGACATGTACTGGCTTAAGCAGTGGGACACGTCTGGCACTGCAGGATCTGAGTCCATGGTGGCGTAGTGTGTTACTTATGGTAGGCCTTGTTACATTGGTCCCAGCTCTCTGCAGTCCATTCACTAGGTCCCCCCGCGTGGTTCTGGGATTTTTGCTCACCGTTCTTGTGATCATTCTGACCCCACGGGGTGGGATTTTGCGTGGAGCCCCAGATCGAGGGAGATTATCAGTGGTCTTGTATGTCTTCCATTTTCTAATTATTGCTCCCACTGTTGATTTCTTCACTCCAAGCTGGTTGGCTATTGCAGATTCAGTCTTCCTAGCCTGGTGCAGGGCTACAATTTTGTTTCTGGTGTCCTTTGACAGCTCTTTGGTCTTCACCATAGTGGAGTTTGGAGTCAGACTGTTTGAGGGTGTGCACAGGTGTCTCTTTATACTGATAACAAGTTTAAACAGGTGCCATTACTACAGGTAATGAGTGGAGGAAAGAGGAGACTCTTAAAGAAGAAGTTACAGGTCTGTGAGAGCCAGAAATCTTGATTGTTTGTTTCTGACCAAATACTTATTTTCCACCATAATATGCAAATAAAATGTTAAAAAAACAGACAATGTGATTTTCTGGATTTTTTTTTTCTCAGTTTGTCTCCCATAGTTGAGGTCTACCTATGATGTAAATTACAGACGCCTCTCATCTTTTTAAGTGGTGGAACTTGCACTATTGCTGACTGACTAAATACTTTTTTGCCCCACTGTATATATATTTACACTACACACTACATATGATTGTTCTAAGCAGAAGAATACTTGTCATAAGTTTAAGAATTATTTTGTAAATTATAAATGTCTTGTGTATTTTTCCATGACTTCACTAGGTGTCTTTAACAACAGGAGCTGAAAACCTTATGAGAGACAATGGAAACATTTATCAAAGAACATGCTGTTCTAAACATGCTTACATTATATTGTTTGCATCACTTTTATGTTTTGTCTATGTGTCAAATACATTTCCTCCAGATTTAAAGAGTTTGCACAGTAGAATAAGAAGTTATTGGCATACATCCCATAGCTACTTTCGCAATGTGTTAATATGCAATGCTAGTTGGTAGCTGTATATTATTATATTATATAATTATTATACACTAGATGGCAGCCCGATTCTAAAGAATCGGGAGTCTAGAATCCATATATACTTTATTTATTCAAATGTAAGAATAATACAATTAATAAATAATAGTAAGAAAGAACAAAAAATGGCTGCACTCACCAGCTCTTGACAATTCTTGTTATTTAAGGTACAGTTACACAGGATCCATGAACATGCTTATGAGGGGAGGGATGAAAGACATCAGACGATCACTGAGGAGTTGGAAGGTGTATCGTGGTCAGAGTTTATTAATATGGAGGTGCAAGCGGTTTTTTTGCGCCATTCACGGCGTGCACCAGCTGCATTTGGTAATGGTTTGTTTGTTGCCTTAGAAGAGTCAGGTGTGAAGCATGTCTTATAAGCAGACTTAACAGTGTGCAGGCGACGGCGTTTATCATTTGGAGTGTAAGTAGGACAGTGTTTGCGCTTACGTGCAGATTTACCAACGGTTAAAGGAGCTTCAAGCTGCACACATTCTATGAATGGAGAAAAAGAAGCTGTATTGTGGGCAGAATCTATGACTGAGGACGTGGAAATATTATGTTTGCAACGTTGAGAGCGTGCAGCAGCAGCTTTATTACTTAATCGATTAGTTTTGTCCTCAAAAGACTCATTAGTAATGCGTTTATTGCAAGCAGCATTAACAGTGTCCAGGCGCTTATGTCTGTCCTCTGTAGTCTCGTTAGCACGCTGTTTGTGCTTACGTGCGGCATCGGCGGCTTTTCGCTCAGCGTCATTGGTATACTTATTATCAGACCTGATGTTACGTGCGCCATCAGCAGCTTTGGGCTCTGTGTCATTAGTATACTTAACAGTGTCCAGGCGCTTGCATCTCTCCTCTGTACTCTTGTTAGCACGCTGTTTGCGCTTACGTGCGGCATCGGCGGCTTTTCGCTCTGCATCATTACCATACTTTATATCAGACCTGATCTTACGTGCGCCATCAGCAGCTTTGGACTCTGTGTCATTAGTATACTTAACAGTATCCAGGCGCTTGCATCTATCCTCTGTACTCTTGTTAACACGCTGTTTGCGCTTACGTCCGGCATCGACGGCTTTTCGCTCTGCATTATTACCATACTTTATATCAGACCTGATCTTACGTGCGCCATCATAAGCTTTGGACTCTGTGTCATTAGTATACTTAACAGTGTCCATGCGCTTGCATCTATCCTCTGTACTCTTGTTAGCACGCTGTTTGTGCTTACGTGCGGCATCGGCGTCTTTTTGCTCTGCATTATTAGTATACTTTCTATCAGACCTAATCTTACGTGCGCCATCAGCAGCTTTGGGCTCTGTGTCATTAGTATCCTTACTATTAGAGCTCATGTTGGCTAAGCTAAACAGCTTTAAGCGTGGTGGTGGCAAACAACAGGTTAATAAGAGGCAGTGTCAGGTAGTAGGAAAATAGCCAGTTAATAATAGGCAATAGTTCTTTGCAGGAATGCAGATATTAATAAATAGGCAGTTTATATTGCAGAGAAATTGCTGGGCAATAATGGACAATGTCCTTATGTGGCAAATAATAGAGCAATATACCCAATGTGGCAAAGAAGAGGTTAATAAACGGCAGTCTCTCAGTATAACAGTCAGTGAATAATAGGCAGTATATGGAGAAAACACCAAACAAAAGTTCAAAATTGGTGTGAAAATGTCACTGAACCACTTCACAACTATATATATATAGTTTTGGTAAATGGTATTATAATTTTTTTGACGAAATTCGGCAGGAGCTTGAAGAGCAACGTCACTGGGCCCGCCTCCACGCAGTAGAAACTTGCTGTGAGGTAAAAATTCAAAAATCACACCAAAATGGCGGGCGGAGTGTGTCACAGTACGGCACGTTTCTGATTGGTCGCTCGCAGCAGGCGGCAACCAATCAGACACTGGACACTGTTGACGTCACTTATCTCCGGACATTAGCTCCGGACATTAGCTCCGGACATTAGCTCCGGACATTAGCTCCGGACAAAGCCACGGAAGTTGGCACAAATTGCAGGAAGTAGTATTCTAGGCAATTATATATTAGATATTGTTTCCATCTATTATATACACAGACTATTACAGTGTGGAGTATTTTTGGACTTTAATTTTATTCTGTAGGGTGAGATTCAATATATTTTAAAAGCAATAAAAAATGATGCACCCTGAATATAAATATAATAAGTTGTCACTTAGAGCATACATAGTGGTGACAGGCGTTAGGTTTCTATGTCTGGATAAAAATACATTACTGTTCAGTAAAAATGGTGAGATCACTAGTCTTAATCCTTGCACTTGCCGCAAGCATGGATATTTTCATATGCGATACTCCTATTCACCTATTTAGACAAGTGGCTTGTATGTAAGTTCAACCCCTATAAATAGAAAGATATACCAATCAGACGTACATTACAGACTGTGAGTGTTGAAAAATGTTTTTCGTCATCACAATGCAATGAACATTAGGAATTGTAGGGTTGTGAAGTCGGTAAGCCAAGGTTCCAAATCTTCTATTTTTTTACACTCTGTCTCCCCGGACAGGATAGAGGGTCTCAAAGGCACAGCACAGTAGGAAACCAAAAACAACAGATAAGTGTCAGGACTAGAGTAAATACAGTTGTTTTGTTTTTATAAATAACTAGATGGCAGCCCGATTCTAAAGAATCGGGAGTCTAGAATCCATATATACTTTATTTATTCAAATGTAAGAATAATACAATTAATAAATAATAGTAAGAAAGAACAAAAAATGGCTGCACTCACCAGCTCTTGACAATTCTTGTTATTTAAGGTACAGTTACACAGGATCCATGAACATGCTTATGAGGGGAGGGATGAAAGACATCAGACGACAACTTTGCGTGTTGTGGGCAGTGTCAGGTAGTAGGAAAATAGCCAGTTAATAATAGGCAATAGTTCTTTGCAGGAATGCAGATATTAATAAATAGGCAGTTTATATTGCAGAGAAATTGCTGGGCAATAATGGACAATGTCCTTATGTGGCAAATAATAGAGCAATATACCCAATGTGGCAAAGAAGAGGTTAATAAACGGCAGTCTCTCAGTATAACAGTCAGTGAATAATAGGCAGTATATGGAGAAAACACCAAACAAAAGTTCAAAATTGGTGTGAAAATATCACTGAACCACTTCACAACTAAATATATATAGTTTTGGTAAATGGTATTATCATTTTTTTGACGAAATTCGGCAGGAGCTTGAAGAGCAACGTCACTGGGCCCGCCTCCACGCAGTAGAAACTTGCTGTGAGGTAAAAATTCAAAAATCACACCAAAATGGCGGGCGGAGTGTGTCACAGTACGGCACGTTTCTGATTGGTCGCTCGCAGCAGGCGGCAACCAATCAGACACTGGACACTGTTGACGTCACTTATCTCCGGACATTAGCTCCGGACATTAGCTCCGGACATTAGCTCCGGACATTATCTCCGGACATTATCTCCGCACATTAGCTCCGGACATTATCTCCGGACATTATCTCCGCACATTAGCTCCGGACATTAGCTCCGGACATTAGCTCCGGACAAAGCCACGGAAGTTGGCACAAATTGCAGGAAGTAGTATTCTAGGCAATTATATATTAGATGATTTTTATCGATGAAATATTAACAAATATATAGGTATCCAACAAGATAGACACAAGGACGAGTTGGTGGGTGAGCCAGTAAGGGAGCTCATAAAATAAGAAGACACCAATCACAATGCAAAGCATTGAATGAAAAGAGTGTACCTGTGTAAATATGTAGGATATTATACAAATAATTAATAAGAAAGAATATCAAATATACATAATCACATAGTAATTCAGGCTGGATTACCAAATGGAGTAATTTCCCAAAATTTAATCACATAAAGCTCAAAGAGTGACTATAGTAATCAAGATATATGATACTCACTCACCAAACACCCGAAATGCATTTCACAAATGTTTAATCATTTATTTTAGTCTAAGCACATGTCAGTATTGTGTTAGACATCTTGGCAGTCAATCTTAGGTTTGAGCATGTTGTGAGTGACAGTCCTGTTGCCCAATCAGGGTTGGGGTGTTTTCGGCTTCCTACAGATGTCTTCTGTTCTGAGTGATTCCTAGGCTATTTTGCTGGCTTTTTGCCTCTATTCTCTGGCAGTTGTAGCTCTGTGTGGATTGTTCTCTGTGCCTTGATCTCTGACTTCTGATATTTTTTGTCGGACCCTGGATTTTCCTATTGACTACCCGTTTGTATTACGCCTTTGGCCTTGATGCACTCTGACCTTGGAATTCTGACTCTGGACTTTCATCTGATTATGTCTTTTTCCTTTCCCCTGTGTATATTATGAGCCCTCTTGTTATCTGACCCCAGACCTCTTGACTACCCTAGCCTCCAAGCCTGCCCGTGAATAGGGACTTACATTGCACCCTCCTGTATAAATTGTCAATAATTAGGGTGTATGCAGACTTTCCATTGCTGGTCATTTAACGATTGCATGCAAGGTAATCGGAAGATAATACCCTGATACCCTTAATATGCTGATTAAACAGGCCTACTGCATTTCCATGCTCACAGAACGATCACTAATAGATCATGCTGTGTGAATAGGCTGTCACTGTTGTCAGCAGCACATGTCCTATTTTCTCAAGACAATGTGCGGTCAAGAACAACAATTATTAAGCATAACACCATTTCACCCAATGAATGCACGTTTTACAAGTCCACTCTGCTTACACTGGCCCATTATTTGACATGATTGTTCACGATATTCCACCAGTGTACATGCACTAAGTAATAACAAATGTACTCTAGTAAAATGGTAATATCACTATGTCACTCTTTTATATATATATAGATTAAAAAAAGGAAAGCAGCACAAAAGGATTGAAAAAAAATAAGTGGACTTTAATGCCTTAATGGCATGGCAACGTTTCCGATGTCATATGCTTTCTCAAGCCGGCTTGAGAAAGGATATTACATCCGAAACGTTGCCACGCCATTCAGGCTTTAAGGTCCACTTATTTTTTTTCAATCCTTTTGTGCTGCTTTCCTTTTTGTGAATCTACCATTGGTGACCATTGTATTGCTGGTTGGGAGAGCTTTGCATGTTTTGTAAGGTAGTGTTTGATGCTGTTCCAATTTTTTTATATATATATATATATATATATATATATATATACACACTAGATGGTGGCCCGATTCTAATGCATCGAGTATTCTAGAATATGCATGTCCACGTAGTATATTGCCCAGCCACATAGTATATTGCCCAACCACGTAGTATATTGCCCAGCCACGTAGTATATTGCCCAGCCATGTAGTATATTGCCCAGTCACATACTATATTGCCCAGCTACGTAGTATATTGCCCAGTGACGTAGTATATTGCTCAGTCACGTAGTATATTGCCCAGTCACGTAGTATATTGCACGGCAACGTAGTATACAGCACAGAGCCATGTAGTATACAGCACAGACACGTAGTATACTGCCCAGCCACGCAGTATATTGGCCAGCCACGTATGTAACAGGTTAAAAAAGACTTAAAATAAAAATAAACATATACTCACCTTCCGAGGGCCCCTTGTAGTCTTGGCGGCTGTGTACGGTACACGCGGCAGCTTCCGGTCCCAGGGTTGGTATGAGCGCAGGACCTGTGATGACGTCGCAGTCACATGACCGTGATGTCATGGCAGGTCCTTCTCGCATAGCATCCTTGCCACCGGAACCTGCCACTTGCACTGCCGAGGACAGGGCGCAACATCGGAGGGTGAGAATAACGTTTTTTTTTTATTATGATTAAAAAGCATCAATAGTAAAAAGTTGGTCACACAGGGTTAATAGCTGCGTTAATGGAGTGCGTTAGTGTGAGGGCTGACTGGAGGGGAGGAAGGAGTGTCCATTTTGCCGGCGGACTGTGCCCGTCGCTGATTGGTCGTGGGCGTTTTGCCACGACCAATCAGCGACTTGGTGGATTTCCATGACAGACAGAAGCCGTGACCAATGAATATCCGCGACAGACAGAAGGACAGACGGAAGTGACCCTTAGACAATTATATAGTAGATACTGTATGTATATACAGTCATGGCCAAAAGTGAAATTGTTCTAGAAAATGAAGTATTTCTCCAAGAAAATTATTGCAATTACACATGTTTAGGTATACACATGTTATAAGTCCTCAGACAGTTCTCTTCTCCTCTTGCTGTTCTCCATGCTTAGTGTGGCATAAGCAGTCAAACAATGCACAGATTGAGTCAACTTCTCCCCTTTTTTCTGGTTTCAGATGTGATTTTCATAATGCTCACACCTGACACTTGCCATTGGTGAAATGGAACAAGCGTCCCACGTTTGAAACAAAGTTGTTTACCCACAATTTTGGAAAGGTGCCAAGAATTTTGTGCAGCTCATTTTTGGGGTTTTGCGTGATATGATGTCCATTTTGCCCTTTTTTTCTCTGTTTCTTGTTTTTTTTCCATTGCTCACAAAGAAAATAAACATTTGTATAAGAAAACATGTGCAACTGCAATAAGTTTCTGGGAGAAATACTTAAGAGTGCAAACACTTTTGGCAATAACTGCATATGAGCTTTAGATTGACAGAACATAAATTATATTTTTATCAACATTTCTAAACTTGCTTAAATTTCTATGAAAGTTAATACAGTTAATAGCATATATTCACCAATAATAATCATGGGTAATGATTTTTTGTAAAGGATTGGAAACTTTCTCTTGTTAGTGTATCTTTCCTCACAAATTGACCAGCACTTCTGTCCATTAAATGGGTACTGGTGGAGGAGCAGATCAGTCCATCACCTTTCTCCAGTAGAGAGAGCAGCTTAACCACCAGCAGCCTTTTAATAGACAAGTGTTGGTTAGTTAATGCAGAAAACTGCACTCACAAAAGAAAGTGGCCGACCTCTTTAAGGACCCGCTCAGACTGGCATATAGCCAGCGTAAAATTTGGACAAGTGCTATCTAATGTTTCATAAGCTCTGACTATAACTGTTTTGCGTTTATGAGTTAATATATGTCTACATAAGACTGGACATATTCTTGTTTTGTGAACATAAATTAATGAGTTTTATTTATGAACTGTAAACTATTCTCCTTGTTGAACAGTTAGCTATTTTCCTGTGTGTACTAGTGTTGCACAATATTTGATAAATTTAGCACAGCTTT
Source organism: Ranitomeya imitator (assembly GCF_032444005.1). Taxonomy (NCBI): domain Eukaryota; kingdom Metazoa; phylum Chordata; class Amphibia; order Anura; family Dendrobatidae; genus Ranitomeya; species Ranitomeya imitator. The sequence goes on along the minus strand of NC_091287.1, from coordinate 108,038,470 downwards.
AAAAATAATCTTTAAACAGGTTATACAGCAGAGAGAAGCCAAATGTAAAAGTCAATGTTAAAAGGAAACTTTCAGGATATTCATGCTGACCGAACCATTGACATTGACAACCATCAGACAATGATTCTATTATTGCTATCAAGTATGTTTTTGAAAAGCCAATTGGGGACTATGCATCTCTAATTACTAGTCCAAAGCAGGTCCTTTGCGGCTTTGTCCCCCAGTATCAGATTAATGATAGGGAGAGACCTGTCAGTCAAGGCAAGTGCAGTGAGAAGAAATTGCCTAGGGACTGACCTCTTAAACTCGTCATCTGAGACGCATAGACCCCAGTCTGCTTTTGATATGGTATGTTTTCTCTGAAGAGCTGCAGTTTTTCATAGTAAACCATACAGGGCTGTAATAATGCAGCCAGTGCTTGATTCATGCTGCACGTGGTTCAGGTAGCATGAATCTCCTGACAGGTTTCCCTTTAAAGCCCTAAACTATTAAGTCAATTTTGTAAGGAGGCCTTTGTACTTTTCTCCAATAGTACATGATGTAGAGGAAAATGGAATTAGCCCTCTGGCAGCAAATAATTTTATTCTCTTCACTAAAATTGGCAAAGTGTGTATGTTTAGATGGAGTCATGAGAAATAGCTTTTGGAGCTTTCGGCTGACAGCTTCTGTATTTCCAGTGAATAGGCAGCTATTCAGTTCATTAAAAAAGTTTGGAGCAATGAACTTTTCATGTACAGAACTGCTTTGTAGCCTGTTCCCCAGAATAGTATTAGTATTAGGCTGATATATGATATTGATTCTTATCTTAATGTAATAGAAAATGAAATTCCCTCATATAATAACTCACTTCCTGACCGGAGCTTAATTTTAAGGCCGTGGGCGTGTATTTGTAAGTCCGACTGATTTTAAAGAAGTATCTTAGCTAATATAAACTAGCCCCAGATAATATTTATGCTACCCACTGTAGATATATAAAGGATTCTAATGTTTGTGAGGGCAGAAGGTTCTCTTCTCTAATAAATTGTTTATTTAGAGTTTTACAAGGTTAAACTTGTCTTATTTACACGTAGCGACCCTAGATTGGAAACATAATGAGTTGCTGAAGTGACTATATTAATATACATGAGAACTCTAGAAGTGCATACAGTTGTACATAAAAGTTTGGGCACCCCTGGTCAAAAGTACTGTTGTTGTGAACTGTTAAGCAAGTTGAAGATTAAATGATCTCTAAAAAGACAAAAGTTAAAGATGACACAATTCCTTTGTATTTTAGGCAAAAGAATGTCATTTTTTTACATTTTAAAAATTACATAAAGGATAATGGTCCAATGCAAAAGTTTGGGAACCCTTGGAGATTTGTGTACTCAAATAATTTTGACCAAGGTTTGAGACCTTAGTTAGCCTGTTAGGGTTATGGCTTGTTGACTATCATCATTAGGAAAGGTCAGGTGATGCAAATTTCCCAGCTTTATAAAAACCCAGTTTCCTCTAACCTTGTGCCAAAAAACAGCAGACATGGGTTCTTCAAAGTAGCTGCCTAGCACTCTGAAAATGACAATGGTGGAGGCCCACAAAGCAGGAGAAGGCTATAAGAAGATAGCAAAGTGTTTTTAAGTTGACCTTTCCTCAGACCAAAATGTAATTAAGAAATGGCAGTTAACTTGAACAGTGGAAGATAAGATAATGTCTTGAAGACCAAGCAAAATTTCAATGAGAGCTGCTCATAGGATTGCTTTAGAGGCAAATCAGAACCCCCGCTTGATTGCAAAAGACCTTGCGAAAGATTTAGCAGACTCTGAATTCTGTACAAATATGGCCTTCATGGAAAAGTCATCAGAAGAAAATCTCTCCTGCATCCTCATCATCAAATTTGGCATCAGAATTATGCAAAAAAAATCTAAACAAGCCTGATGCATTTTGGAAACAAGTCATTTGGACCGATGAGGTTAGAATAGAACTATTTGGCCACAGTGCTTTAAGGTATGTGTGGAGAAAAAAAAGGCACAGAATTTCAGGAAAAGAACATCTTGCCAACCATTAAGTAAGGGGGTTGATCAATCATGCATTAGGGTTGCTTTGCAACCAATGGCACGGGGAACATTAGATAGGGAAGAATGGGTTTCAATGAAATTTCAGCAAATTCTTGATGCAAACCTAACACCATCTGTTAAAAAAGCTGACATTGAAAAGAGGATACCTTAGCTTTCCACCAGCTTCTGGAAGCGTTCCTGTGGAATCTTAGCCCATTCCTCATGGGCAATGACCTCCAGTTCACTAAAAATATTATGCTGTCAAGAGAGTAGTCCAAAACATTAAGAGTAATTGTCTTACTCTAACATGGAAAAGGAAACCAAAAGATAGTAAAGGTATTGAATGTTCCTGTACTTATCTAATCATAGTTTGCAATTTCAAATTTAAAGAAATTCTGACTATATGATCTGGATATGGCAAAAAAACAAAGCTATCTCCAGCTGCTACCAGATTTCTGCAGAGGCAAGTGGTCAGAACCCTTGATTGGCTGCAAAAGACCTGCAGCAAGGCATGCTGGCAACATGCACTGAGGTATCAATTTGTACAGTTTTTTTTCATACAGAACAGTTAAGGTCACCATTTCTGCTTTCCAAGATGTACTCCTCTGCTGACCCAAAAGCACCAGAAAAGCTCACTCCAGTATGCTCAAAGACGTATGAATAAGCTACACAATTTGGGGATTCTGTTCTATGGAAGGATGAAACAAACTTGGAAATTTCTGGAACTTAAGATCAATGGGATGTCTGGATGAGGAAAAATGGTGCATACTCTGAAAAGAACTCCCTACTTACAGTGAAGCATGGCTGTGGCTAGGTGATACCTAGGGGTTCTTTGCTTCATCTGGAACTGGAAGCCTGCAGCACGTGGATGGGTAAGATAGATTTAATCAAGCATAAGGAAATCTAAGAACAAATTGTCATGACTTATGTGAGGGAGCTGAAACTTGGATGTCATTGGACCTTACAACGGGACAATGATCACAAGCATTCCTCAAAGCCCACCAACGCTTGGTTTCAGAAGAAATGCTGGAAGATTCTGAAGTAGCCATCAGTTTCCTGTATTGAACCCAATATACAATTTTTGATAGGATTTCAAGAAGGAGGTTTCAGTATAAAAAAAACAAGAATATTAGTGAGCTGGAGGCCATTACAAATGATTAATGGGCTAAGATTCCTCAGGAACGCTATCAGAAGTTGGTGTCTGGCTAGCCTTCACATTAGCAGCAGGCCCTAATGGCAGAAGGTGTTCTACTAAGTTCCAAATTTTGTGTTGAAGGTGCAAAAACCAATTTCATTGTGTTGAGCTATTTAAATAGTTCTCGTTATGCCTTTTTTTTTAAACACAGACCTAAATTTAATTTACATGAAATACATATAATTTAAAAATGATTGTGTGAATGTGTGTTACCTTAGACATGGGTCCTGGTTCTCATAATTATAAACCTGACCTTATTATCCCTTTAACAGCTGTAAGCAGTGCACTGTTCTAATTTTGCTGGAAGTGAATATATCCAGCTTTTGTTTTCAACATGACAATTCTGGATTTGTGAATAGTGTCTTATTTCCATTGAAATTCCTGGACGCTGCTCTCACGGTGGCATTTTTCCAATCATGTGCAAAGTTCACATAAAAACTGCAGAGACATAAATAATACATCAGGTTTATGATAAACAGTCTGATGAAAATGTTTGCATGAAAATACTTTACAGGTACGAGGAACATCAAAAAACCAATCTAGCATTACATTAGTGTAAAATGTAAATGTAACAGTTCAATGCTGATTTTACAGTGTTTTGAACATTAATGTTAATGCCTCTTCTATTTTACATAGATCTCATTACTATTCTTTATTGTTTCTGTGGAAAGATCATTACATCAAGATTTTATACTAAAAGTTATTTTATATCATAAAAGTAAATAATTCAGACTTCGGCTATGGACATGTTTGACATAGAAAAAAGACTTACATATGTTCGTTATTACCGTTAAGAAATTTACAATCCTACAATGCCCGAGTTTGTGTCTGAAATGAATACTTTGCTTCAAATGCAGAAATATGTCCTTATAAATGTAGACCCTGCTAACATGTTTGAAACCCTATGGGCCCCTTAGCTCGATACACCCGGTCATACGGCTATATCTCTGACCTGGACCAGATTTGTAACTGCTGACTTACTTAGCTTAGTCGTCCTGATGACTTTCGGCTGCTGATTCTTCCTCAGAGTTCTATGTTGTGCTATATATGAACAAACCTGTACATTCTGTACTATGCACCTTCCTAATTACCATATGACTGTAGCTTATACATAGAGGTCTCTCAGCCTCCTATATTTACAGAATAACATTGACTTGTTTTCCTCATACATACCCAGGCTCGGACTGGCCCATAGGGTAACAGGGGAATCCCCCGGTGGGCTCCTGTGCAGATCTGGGCCCCCAACACCACTGTATGGGCAGTACTTGGCATAATTCACTTGATTCACTCTCTACCGAAAAAAAGAAGTATCTCATCATTCATTAACCAAACTACCCAGTTTATTACATAGAGGTATAGGTAAATTTGTGAATGTGGGTAGTGTAATATGCAGGTGAAAAGTGGGAACCACAAAGTCTTTATTACTGGTGGACCCTTGGCACCCAAGTCCAACACGGTACATACCTGACATTTTCCTCCTATCTTGTTTCACATTACAGGATAGATGGAGACTAAGGTCCTGATTCATCAAAACTACCAATTTTCTCACCAGTTTTGATGAGGTGACATGCAGGAGTCAGATGCTCATGATTCATGTAGAGTCACGCAACAATTAACGAATCAGTAGCGTTTCACAAGTAGCATTTGACAGTCTACAGCTGGAGTTAGATTTCTGGCGTAGACATGCTGTGGCTTCACGCCCCCGCCGCGCCAACATCCCACCACAGTTCTGTCCATTTTTGCAAAGCTCGGACAAACTGCTCTGAAAATGCCAAAATTCACAACATGTTTGTTCAACTCCCCAGTTGTACAAAAATGTTGACTTTTCAAAGAATTCTTTCAGGAGTGCTTTGATGAATCGAGGCCTTATTGTACCATAGATTATCGAAATCCCTGTGGTCTATGGTATAATGTGAACTATTGTTTGGAGGATTGGATGTGATATGGGGCAAGGGGATCTTTGGGGTTTCTTTTATTGTTATGTTTTTTGGAAAATACAATAAAAAAAAACAATCACACTAAGTCTACAATCATTTTCAGACCCCTAATATAAAAATCCAGAAATGTTACTCCAGATTGTATGAATCATACTGAGTGGCATTAATGGGTAACGTCACCTAAATATTATTAGATATGGATGGAAACAAGTTGATATTTAGAACAAGGCAAGAATCTCCGCCCCTCTCTACTTTGGTGAGAGGAAGTGTTAACCAGTCTGGGCAGCATTTCCTTGGCTTATGTTTAGACTCCTTGGCAAATGCTCAGGAAAGAGTCCACTGGGCTGTAGGAGCTTTTTGTCTTGAGGATTATTTACAGTGAATTTCTGCAAAGTTCTTCAAATGGAAATGTGAATATAACCTTGTGCAAACAGTTCCCTACATCCTAGTGATAAGGGGATTAGTTATATGTTAGGGGTTTTTCATTTGCATTGGAACCATAGATACACTGATATTCCTGATATGTGCAATTTTGCATGTTTCATAACTAAAATATACCTCTCAGCATATCATAGCAATTTATTAAGTGAAATTAAATCTGTCAGTAAGATGAACCAAACAAATGGCATACATGAGCATGCAGGTCTTTAAAAGCTAAATACATTGACACCTTTATATCTTCTATTTGTTGCTGCATTCCCCCCAAAAATAGCGTTTTAATTCAAATGCAAATAAAGCATTAAGTGCTCTGGGCAGAACAGAGATCTTGCCAAGCCTCTGCCTCCCAAGGTTGTTTTCCTGGCACCAACCTCTTTAGCTTGATTAATAGCTCACAGTCTGATTTCAATAGCTCACTGTCTGATTTCCTTGCCTGGCGTCTGATGTCACACCGACATTGAGCTATCAATCAGGCTAAAGAGTCTGTTTCTAAGTGGACAAACAACATCTGTACAGAGAGGCTCCAGTAGTGCTCGGTCTTGTCCAAAGCACTTAACACCTCATCTGCATTTGGACTAAAATGATTATTTCTTGGGAATGCAGCAACAGATAGAAGGTATGAAAGTATTTATGGATTTACCTTTCAAATACTTGAATGGTCATATATGAAGGAGGTTTGGGAGTTTGTTCTTACTGACAGATTCATTTTAATCTTAGTAACATGTTAAGTGTTTTAATATTGGTTTATAAAACCCATCATCAGATTAGTCCCATAGAAATAATCCACAGATTATATCACAAATATATTACTGTGGTCATTTTTACAAAAAGTAACATTTTAAGATTGCAGTTAACTAGCAGGAAATGGTTCAGAGGTCCAATTTATTGTGCAGCTGTAAAAATACAATACAAAACATATCCCACAATTGTTCTCTATTCATTCAGCAAAGTCATTACTTGGGCATGAGTGATCTGTGCAATGTGTGTATTGTGATCAGGCTTTAAACATTTGGTTATTTGTTTAGGTTTGCCCGTTGGTTGTTTATCTAGCATTAAATAGTCCACTAGAGGGCACAGCAGAGCATTGGTATATATTACCCCTGCTTTGGTAAAAATTCCCCAATGGCTCTCTACTTTCTAGCCATTCTCCTGCGCTCTGTTCTTGCCATATGGAGGAGAGGGAACTAGCAGACTTTGCCATGATCAGCTGTATTGTGAAGTTTAATCAAGCAAGAGATCTGGCAATATGATGATAAGCATAAACTAGTGACAAATATTACATATGTGACTTATGCTGTATAGCAGAGATGTCTTGGCTGGGAGCTGTGTTTCCCAAATGTCATATGTACTCTTCTACTGTGAAGCACTATTAACAGTTCACTTTTGAGACTTTTAGTTTGTACCTCCATTTATATATGATTATGTGTTTTTTACACTTTGATCTGCTAATATGTAATAAATTAATCTAGAAAAGTGTATTTGAACGTTTAAGAGCAGCCATGGCCATGCGTGATAAATATCACTAATGTGCTAATTTCTGTTTCATTCTTATCAAAAAGGAAATAGATGAGATTTTCAGTCCCAGGAAATCGTCTGAAACCACACTGATGACAATACACAATTCTGAGATAAATCTGTGCGCTATCAGCGTGAATGGAGCCTTTTGAACTCGCATCACATCAGATTAATCTATCATTTCATGGAATATGCGTGACTGTGCCACAAGCCTGGGAAATAAAGCTGCCGAGTGCTAAGCTCAGGCACCTTGCTGGGCACAAGACCGTTTCTCTGTAAGGAACAGGAACTCTCATGCCTATATGGTGTGATATTTGGAGGGAAAAAGGGAGACACAAAGCGCAAATAGGGTCTTATCTCACAAAAAGAATGGAGGAATCACCAAGAAAATCGCTCACCTGGTGAAGCTGAAAGCAGGCATATAAAGATTTCGGCTGCCGCAGATCCACAAGCCGGTCACTGACCATATGAAGCAGTATACTATAGGAAGTGTTGATTAAATACGCGCTGCCGCAATAATTATGAAGTTTCAGAGCCTTGAAACGCGTTGAATAAACCACTGTTTTAAGTCTACTATCAACTGAGACCTCATCATTATATGGTGTGATGACAAACCCGACCACTTATGTTAAATCCTGATTTCCACTATTAATCAGTCATTTTGAAAATTAGTTTGTGCTTAAAGCTTTGCGTTACTTTGCATATACTGTATATACTCGAGTATAAGCCGAGAATTTCAGCCCATTTTTTTAGGCTAAAATTGCCCCCCTCGGCTTATACTTGAGTCATTCCCAGGGGTTGGCACGGGAGGGAGACCGGCAGCTGTCTAATAATACTCACCTGCTCCTGGCGCGGTCCCCGGACGTCCCTGGTTCCCCGGCACCGGCAGCTTCTTCCTGTAGTGAGCCGTCACATGGTACCGCTCATTACAGTAATGAATATGCGGCTCCAACCCTATGGGCGTGAAGTCGGGTCCATATTCATTACTGTAATGAGCGGTACCATGTGACCGCTGAACACAGGAAGAAGCTGCTTGGGAACCAGGGACCTTGCCAGGAGTAGGTGAGTATAACGCAGTGTGCGATATTCACCTGCTCCCCATTCCACCACCACCAGCAGCCGCTGCGTTTTTCTCGTCCTCTGCACTGACGCGCAGGTCAGAGGGCGCGATGACGCGATTAATGTACGCGCCACCCTCTGCCTGAACAGTCAGTGCAGAGGACGGGGAAGACGCAGGGGCTGCCAGTGCTGGAACAGGGAGCAGGTGAATATAGCAAGTGCCGGGGGCCTGAGCGATGAGAGGTGAGTATGTGATTTTGTTTTATTTTTTTTTATCGCAGCAACAGCATATGGGGCAAATGTCTACATGGAGCATCTTATGGGGCATAATCAATGTTTGTGCAGCATTATATGGGGCAAATGTCCACATGGAGCATCTTAGGGTATGTGCACACGTTGCAGTTTTTGCTGCGAATCTGCAGCGGTTTTGACGCTGCAGATCCGCAGCAGTTTTCCATGCGGTGTACAGTACAATGTTAACCTATGGAAAACAAAAACCGCTGTGCACATGCTGCGGAAAAAAACGTCCATAGGCGCACTGTTTAATGATACATCATGACTGATTACCTAGACCAGTAATGATATTGTATATATAGAAGAACTATATTGGTCAACAATAAACACATTTTTTCAATTATTATTGATTCTGGGGAATATTTGTCACGACCGCTCAGACATGATCAAATTGTATTGACCCTTGTTATGTGTCACGATCACGAGGCCTTTTTTATCATGTCATCTACAAACATGACCCAGCAGGAGGCATTTGCTTCTTCTAGTATATGACATTTCGGTGCTTACCTGACCTATAGCTGTCTGTAGACTAGACTGAGATTTTGGATTTTGCATTCTGGAATTAATTTTCAATGAACTATGCTGTCTATAACTGAAATGAAAAAAAAAGCACATTTATCAGAATTAATAGATTTCTAGGATTTTAATTCTGACATTATGAGAAACAAATAAGTGAAACCATCCAGAGAAATAATAACATGAGCTTGGATAATGATGATCTGCAGCAGTTTCTAAAGTGTAAGAAATATGTTTCCGTCTCCCATAAAAGAATAAAGCGCTATGAAATGATTTATTAATAAATCTAATGCATTTTTCCTTTCTAATTTGCAGATTTCACACATCTTCTACAGAGGAGACAACACCATCTTTCAAATGAGGTACAGATCCATCCCTGCTGTTACCTGTTATTACATTTGGAATCTCTGCCCTCGAGGTTCTGCTCGCTCTCCAAAGAATTCCAATACAAGCTGCCATTATTTCTTCTTTTTTTGTCTTATGATGTACAGTGGTAATTTATGGAGTTGGTGTTATAGTGATGCTCTAGTTTGGAACCACTTTACCTATTAAATGAGTCTATTTTCAGCGATATCCTAACATATTGCTATATTCATAGTGACAGATTATACTCACTATTTTATTATACAGTCAAGAAACAGATATTTTTAACTAAAACTAAAAAAAGGCAGCACTCTGATTCTTCCAATGGGGAAAAAAGGTGATCACTTGTAGGCACAACATTTGAAGGGGCTGTCCATAACAATCTTTCATTTTTCATTTGAGCTTAGACTTGTAGACATACAAAATAACATACCAATACTCGCCCTCAGGAGGTCCAATGTCGCTGCTCTGGTATTTGTTGGCAGCCTGCAAGGATTGTCTGGGGCTTGGGCTTTTATATTGAAGGCCTATCCTTAAGATAATCATCAATATCTGATGGGTGGGGGTGCGACATCTGGCACATCGGCGAATCAGCTATTCCTGATGCCAGTTGTGATGTGTTATGGGGCTGCATGGCTCCATCATCTGTATAGTGGCCATAGCTGGGTACTGCACATGCGTCCGCTATTCGAATCAATAGAGGCAGATGTGCAGTACCTGCGGCGGCCATTGTACAGTTGAACGAGCTGTGTAGTTACACTTCGCAACTGAGCACATCTGCCTGACACTTGGAACAGCTGATCAGCAGGGGTGTCAGGTGTCACCTATAACACCTAAGGATAGGCCATCAATATAAAAATCCCGGACAACCCCTTTAAGGACAAGGGTATGTCTGAAACATGTTGGTTAATGCAATGATTTCTTTCTGTGACACTCACTATATGGATTATGTTTTCTAATGTTTTTATCCATATCGGCTGGACTCTTTGCATTTTTATGTGCCAATTTCATTGATCTTCATGAATTTGGTGCATCTTCCTCCATTAGGCACTAGATCATGACTGGTATATAAAATAACAGTCTTGATAAATTTCCCACTGTGTTTTATCTGAAGCTCCGCTTTATTCACTGAAAAAAAAAATTGCCTGCCGCTGTTCTTTGCCGCTCGTGGTTAGGGAAACTTGAATCGGGGTTCATTTTCAGCTTTGTCTACAGATGCGTGGCCACTGCGCTCTACAGGGAGGGAACACGGAATGCAACATATTAAGATTTAGGTGGGAAACCCATGAATTCATATGAAACCAAGTTCTAAATGATTTGGCCAGCTAATGTAAGCAATATCAATAATAGCACTGAAACATTTCCACAGTAGACGTAATTAGCCCGCACTTTGATGTAATATATCTGAAGACACGATTAGATCCAAGTAGCAATTAAGCACATTTTACTTTTAATGTTTCTTTTGCATTAATTGGCATATACGTAATATGATACATGATATGACAAGTTGTAATATGTTATTTAATGAGCTCATCATTTTCACATTAATCCTAATCATTTTGAAGGGTCAACTAAAACTTAATTACACCCAAATTAGGCACTAGCTTTTTAGCACATTATTTTGCTATATGGAGTGATGAAGCAGTACATTGTGCAGTTATTATAACACTAGAGTCTTCTAATTGACATACTATGATTAGCTTTACCTAATTACAGGATTTTGAGCATCTTTCATGAGCAATGCCTCCATTGGCTAATGGCTAAAACATAGGGTAATTTAATATTTTAGAGCAACAGAATTTGAAGACCTTGTAACTAGAGATGAGCGGATCAAGTAAAATTTGAATTGGCCGGTCCTCGTAGATTTTCTCTTGAAATTTGATTCACAGAGAAGTTATTCTCCATCTGGGGGAAGAAGGCACACGCAGCCGAAACGTGCGGCGGGGCCGTGGCACCATCAGACCAGAGGTAGCTATTACCAACTTATACTTACCGTTACCATGCCACCTGCTTATTAGTCCTTGTGTGGCTTTTATATAGCGATTTTGTCCTTCATGGCATTGCTTATCAATTGGCCACAGGGTGTATTTATTTGTGGTGGTACGGTCTATATCTTCTGGACATAACCTTCCTCTGGTCTGTGGTGCCTTTTTCAATTGGTACTGTTGACCATTTATTGATAATGTCTATGATTTTAATTGTTATTATTCAATAAAATTACTCTTTTTTTTATTCTAGTTCTGATGTGCAAAATTTTTCTATAGGGTATTATACTCACCTCTCCAGCCCCTCGTCTCCTCATCATCATCCTGTGAAAGCCACCGGCTACTCTTTTTCGTGTTGAATTCCCATGATCTTGCATGTACATACACAAAGTCCTCCCAGGTTTATTCAAACCTGAAAGCCCCGACCCAGTGTGATAAGCCATGAAAATTCAATGCGAACTAAAAATGTTACCAGGACAAGATGGGTGATGGTAAGGAGTGGAAGGACCTTAGAGGGGAGTGGTTCGGTGAGTGTAAGAATTTTTAAAAAATTTTGATAGACTTTTATGGTTCTGAAAAATGGTGGCCATAAGATATCGATCACTATACATTTTAATGACATCACTTCAACAGATACATCATAAATCGGTCAGTAGAATCAACCCTCCTAAGCCATCTATATGGATATGCGAGTCACAGGAAGCGGAATACATTGATACCTTGGTATCTGTGATCTGATGTCTTATTGCAGAAATGACCATGTTTTTCTGACTATATAAATAAGCTGTTAAGATCTATGGGCTGGGGATAGATCTCCTTAAGAATCTGCCTCCAGAGCTTATTTTACATGAAAGGAGACATTATCAATGTGAGATGTAAGTCAAGAGAGCGGACTGCCAGTCATGACATGTCTCACACTGGTAATGCATAATTTCATTTAAAATTATCTCTGAAGACAGATTCTAAGGGAGATCGGTGACCGGCCCATAGATCTTAATGGATCATTTACATATTAAGAAAAGTGTTGATATCTCTGGAATAAGGCATTGGATCACAGATACAGTGAAATAAATAATTATTTGATCCCTTGCTAGTTTTGTAAGTTTACCCACTGACCAAGACATGAACAGTCTATAATTTTAAGGCTAGGTTAATTTTAACATTGAGAGATAGAAATTCAAAAATGAAATCCAGAAAATCACATTGTATAAATTATATAAATTTATTTGCATTTTGCAGTGAGAAATAGGTATTTGATCCCTCTGGCAAACAAGACTTAATACTTGGTGGCAAAACCCTTGTTAGCAAGCACAGCAGTCAGACGATTTTTGTAGTTGATGATGAGGTTTGCGCACATGTCAGGAGGAATTTTGGTCCACTCCTCTTTGCAGATCATCTCTAAATCATTAAGATTTTGAGGCTGTCCCTTAGCAACTCGGAACTTCAACTCCATCCATAAGTTATCAAGGTATCATTTTATTCTACTTTCTATGACCCGCTTGTCCATATAGACGGCTTAGGAGGGTTGATCCTACTGACAGATTCCCTTTAAAAAAAACTCATTACTTATATGTTTAATAGATACCTTTATAATAAATGAAATGTGGATTACATCCGCGCTGCTGCGACAAATAATAGATCCAGATATACTGTTAGGGTGTTCGGGTGGTTTATTCAACGCGTTTCGAAGCTCAAAGGCTTCTTCTTCAGGAAGTTTCCACACAAAGATAACTGCTATCTTTGTGTGGAAACTTCCTGAAGAAGAAGACTTTGAGCTTCGAAACGCGTTGAATAAACCACCCGAACACCCTAACAGTATATCTGGATCTATTATTTGTCGCAGCGCGGATGTAATCCACATTTCATTTATTATAACGGTTCTGAGAGGTTGCAACGCCGACCTGTGGATCTGCAGCAGCTGACAACTACACGCTTGTACTGTGTACCACCAGGTGAGCAGTTCTCTCACAATTGATTAAGAACAATCCTGGGGATAAGACCCTATTTGCGCTTTTTTTGTCTCCTATCTTTCAAGACTAGTAATAGATACCTTTGACAGATGCCATACAGTGGCATCCATCACACACAGACTACACATAGTGGCATTTAGTGGCTTCCCACCAAGCGTTCCCACTTTGTTATGAGCAGACCGTGTAGATAAAGTCACAAATAGTCTTTCGATTCCAATCTGTGAAAGCGTTTGGTGTCAGGTAATGTTTGTCACATTGATGGAGCATGCTAGGAGTAGTGATTGTAGTCAGAAATCTGTCAGCTCTTCCTTTGTTTCTTAAAGATTCATGTGTTTTATCATGATGGAAAAAAGTTACTTGGGCACTTTATTGGCCGGGCTCTTTACAATAACATTTATATGATGCTTACATTGCACAGGAATTTGCATGTAGCGAGCCAAATGTTGATTGAGAATGACCTTGAATATCTCTTAGACATATTACCATTTCAAACAGTTTTCTCTAAGCAAACAGAATGTAAATGTTCAACATATGATCTGCAGGCAGATTGTCATATCATTTCATGTGAAATGCTCATGGCCCGCTACCAGGTGGTTTTAGATTGTCACAGCAGACCTCAGGCATGAAATGATGAGGATGTAACGTGGAGGTCAATGTTAAGGTTTTTTATGCAAACCATCTAGCATTGTATGTGTTATATTGGGCATTTTGGTGTTACTGGATAGAATCTGTTATAGATATTCCACAATAGCATAAATTGTGTTTCTCACACCAAAAAAATATTGTACAGGTATGTTTTACAATTTTCTCCTAAAAATACTTGTCCACCATATTTCCCTTTAAATGTCCCCAAGTTGTACAATATGCTGATAGTATAAAAGAGTAAACATGTTTTAATGGCTCATGCACCAAATACTAATAAGTCAAATGTCTGCTGGGGGTTTACAAACTTGAGAAGTGTCCAGGATTCTATTGTAAATCATCCCAATACGCTGCTGTCAATTGACAGATCCAGTGGGCTTTAGTATCATACTAGGTCCTCAGCAGATGAAGACCCTTGTAGCTATAAACCAGTAGATGCAAGGATGTGCCCTGGACACCTCCCAGATTGATGAACACCTAGTGCACACTTAAAAAATAAATACATTTTTGCTGTGAAGTACACAGCTTTGGAGGCAGAAGAGCGCAATTCCTGCTTGAGCGAGCACCCAGAGTGGAGTACAGATTCAATAGAAAATCATAAGCTTTTATTGAAACCATACTCCACTTTGCTGGACAAAAGTTTAGTTCCTTTTTAGCTTATCAATAATTCATTAATAGACAGCATTTGGGTCATTAAAATTCTATTTTCTCATTTGATTAACAACATGGGATGTTTAAACATGTTTCTGTCACTACTGCAGTGATGTTAGAAGTCTGAAGGGCTCTAAACTGCCAAGACTCCCTTCTTAACCCCTTTACCCCAAGGGTGGTTTGCACGTTAGGGACTAGGCCAGTTTTTACAATTCTGACCACTGTCCCTTTATGAGGTTATAACTCTGGAACGCTTCAACGGATCCTGGTGATTCTGGCACTGTTTTCTCGAGACATATTGTACTTCATGATAGTGGTAAAATCTCTTTGATATTAACTGTGTTTATTTGTGAAAAAAGGAAATTTGGCAAAAATTTAGAAAATTTCGCAATTTTTATGAAATTAAATCACAGAGATATGTCACACAAAATACTTAATAAGTAACATTTCCCACATGTCTACTTTACATCAGCACAATTTTGGAACCAAAATTTTTTTTTGTTAGGGAATTATAAGGGTTAAAAGTTGACCAGCAATTTCTCATTTTTACAGCACCATTTTATTTAGGGACCGCATCTCATTTGAAGTCATTTTGAGTGGTCTATATGATAGAAAATAACCAAGTGTGACACCATTCTAAAAACTGCACCCCTCAAGGTGCTCAAAACCACATTCAAGAAGTTTATTAACCCTTCAGGTGTTTCACAGGAATTTTTGGAATGTTTAAAAAAAAAATGAAAATTTAACTTTTTTCCACAAAAAATTTACTTAAGCTCCAATTTGTTTTATTTTACCAAGGGTAACAGGACAAAATGGACCCCAAAAGTTGTTGTACAATTTGTGAGTACGCCGATACCCCATATGGGGGTAAACCACTGTTTGGGTGCATGGCAGACCTCGGAAGCAAAGCAGCGCCATTTGACTTTTCAATGCAAAATTGACTGGAATTGAGATGGGACGCCATGTTGCGTTTGGAGAGCCCCTGATTTGCCTAAACATTGAAACCCCTCACAAGTGACACCATTTTGGAATGTAGACTGTTGTGAATTCTGTGGCAGAGCTCCCTCCTGTGGTCACAAGTGGTACTTCGGCTGATTCTCTCTGTGAGCTTCCGTTGGTGGAGGAAAGTGGTACTGCGGCTTCTGAGTTTCCTTCCTCAGGTGATGTGGTGAAGTCGTTAGGTGCTGCTCTATTTAACTCCACCTAGTGCTTTGATCCTGGCCTCCAGTCAATGTTCTAGTATTGGACCTGTTTCCTCCTGGATCGTTCCTGTGGCCTGCTGCTCTGCATAGCTAAGTTCTGCTTTGCTATTTTGTTTGCTGTTTTTTCTGTCCAGCTTGTCTATTTGTTTTTTCCTTCTTGCTGGAAGCTCTGGGACGCAGAGGGTGTACCTCCATGCCGTTAGTTCGGTACGGAGGGTCTTTTTGCCCCCTTTGCGTGGTTTTTGTAGGGTTTTGTGTTGACCGCAAAGTTACCTTTCCTATCCTCGCTCTGTTCAGAAAGTCGGGCCTCACTTTGCTAAATCTATTTCATCTCTACGTTTGTCTTTTCATCTTAACTCACAGTCATTATATGTGGGGGCTGCCTTTTCCTTTGGGGTATTTCTCTGAGGCAAGGTAGGCTTATTTTCTATCTTCAGGCTAGCTAATTTCTCAGGCTGTGCCGAGTTGCATAGGGAGCATTAGGCGCAATCCACGGCTGCCTCTAGTGTGGTTGGAGAGGATTAGGGATTGCGGTCAGCAGAGTTCCCACGTCTCAGAGCTCGTTCAATGTTTTTGGGTTATTGTCAGGTCACTGTATGTGCTCTGACCTCTATGTCCATTGTGGTACTGAATTACCTTATCATAACAGTACTGGAGGCCCAAAGTACTAATGATTCTCAATAGAGGGAAAAAAGAAGTTCTGAGACCTTTTTTTTTTTTCTGCACTGTGTTTTGCCTTTTTTTCCCCCTAGACATTTGGGTGGTTCAGGACACAGGTGTAGCGATGGACATTAAAGGTCTGTCTTCATGTGTGGATCAGCTCACGGCAAGAGTGCAAAATATTCAAGACTTTGTGGTTCAGAATTCTATGTTAGAACCGAGAATTCCTATTCCTGATTTGTTTTTTGGAGATAGAACTAAATTTCTGAGTTTCAAAAATAATTGTAAACTATTTCTAGCATTGAAACCTCGCTCCTCTGGTGACCCAGTTCAACAAGTTAGGATCATTATTTCCTTTTTACGTGGCGACCCTCAGGACTGGGCATTTTCTCTTGCGTCAGGAGATCCTGCATTAAGTAATATCGATGCGTTTTTCCTGGCTCTCGGATTGCTGTACGATGAACCTAATTCAGTGGATCAGGCAGAGAAAAATTTGCTGGCTCTGTGTCAGGGTCAGGATGAGATAGAGGTATATTGTCAGGAATTTAGAAAGTGGTCCGTACTCACTCAATGGAATGAAGGTGCGCTCGCAGCTATTTTCAGAAAGGGTCTCTCTGAAGCCCTTAAGGATGTCATGGTGGGATTTCCTATGCCTGCTGGTCTGAATGAGTCTATGTCTTTGGCCATTCAGATCGGTCGACGCTTGCGTGAGCGTAAATCTGTGCACCATTTGGCGGTATTACCTGAGCTTAAACCTGAGCCTATGCAGTGCGATAGGACTTTGACCAGAGTTGAACGGCAAGAACACAGACGTCTGAATGGGCTGTGTTTCTACTGTGGTGATTCCACTCATGCTATCTCTGATTGTCCTAAGCGCACTAAGCGGTTCGCTAGGTCTGCCACCATTGGTACGGTACAGTCAAAATTTCTTCTGTCCGTTACCTTGATCTGCTCTTTGTCATCGTATTCTGTCATGGCATTTGTGGATTCAGGCGCTGCCCTGAATTTGATGGACTTGGAGTATGCTAGGCGTTGTGGGTTTTTCTTGGAGCCCTTGCAGTGTCCTATTCCATTGAGAGGAATTGATGCTACGCCTTTGGCCAAGAATAAGCCTCAGTACTGGACCCAGCTGACCATGTGCATGGCTCCTGCACATCAGGAGGTTATTCGCTTTCTGGTGTTGCATAATCTGCATGATGTGGTCATGTTGGGGTTGCCATGGCTACAAGTCCATAATCCAGTATTAGATTGGAAATCCATGTCTGTGTCCAGCTGGGGTTGTCAGGGGGTACATGGTGATGTCCCATTTCTGACTATTTCGTCATCCACCCCTTCTGAGGTTCCAGAGTTCTTGTCTGATTACCGGGATGTATTTGATAAGCCCAAGTCCGATACCCTACCTCCGCATAGGGATTGTGATTGTGCTATCGATTTGATTCCTGGTAGTAAATTCCCAAAAGGTCGACTATTTAATTTATCTGTGCCTGAGCACGCCGCTATGCGGAGTTATGTGAAGGAGTCTTTGGAGAAGGGGCATATTCGGCCGTCATCGTCGCCATTAGGAGCAGGGTTCTTTTTTGTAGCCAAGAAGGATGGTTCGCTGAGACCTTGTATAGATTACCGCCTTCTAAATAAGATCACGGTTAAATTTCAGTACCCCTTGCCGTTGTTATCTGATTTGTTTGCTCGGATTAAGGGGGCTAGTTGGTTCACCAAGATAGATCTTCGTGGTGCGTATAATCTTGTGCGTATTAAGCGAGGCGATGAATGGAAAACTGCATTTAATACGCCCGAGGGCCATTTTGAGTATCTAGTAATGCCATTTGGACTTGCCAATGCTCCATCAGTGTTTCAGTCCTTTATGCATGACATCTTCCGAGAGTACCTGGATAAATTCCTGATTGTGTACTTGGATGACATTTTGATCTTCTTGGATGATTGGGAGTCTCATGTGAAGCAGGTCAGAACGGTGTTTCAGGTCCTGCGTGCTAATTTTTTGTTTGTGAAGGGATCAAAGTGTCTCTTTGGTGTTCAGAAGGTTTCATTTTTGGGGTTCATCTTTTCCCCTTCTACTATCGAGATGGACCCTGTTAAAGTTCAGGCCATTTATGATTGGACTCAGCCGACATCTCTGAAGAGTCTGCAAAAGTTCCTGGGCTTTGCTAATTTTTATCGTCGCTTCATCAGTAATTTTTCTAGTATTGCTAAACCGTTGACTGATTTAACCAAGAAGGGTGCTGATGTGGTCAATTGGTCTTCTGCTGCTGTGGAAGCTTTTCAGGAGTTGAAGCGTCGTTTTTCTTCTGCCCCTGTGTTGTGCCAGCCAGATGTTTCGCTCCCGTTCCAGGTCGAGGTTGATGCTTCTGAGATTGGAGCAGGGGCTGTTTTGTCGCAAAGAAGTTCTGATGCCTCGGTGATGAAACCATGTGCCTTCTTTTCCAGGAAGTTTTCGCCTGCTGAGCGAAATTATGATGTGGGCAATCGAGAGTTGCTGGCCATGAAGTGGGCATTCGAGGAGTGGCGTCATTGGCTTGAAGGAGCTAAGCATCGCGTGGTGGTCTTGACTGATCATAAGAACTTGACTTATCTCGAGTCTGCCAAGCGGTTGAATCCTAGACAGGCTCGTTGGTCGCTGTTTTTTGCCCGTTTTGACTTTGTGATTTCGTACCTTCCGGGCTCTAAAAATGTGAAGGCGGATGCTCTGTCTAGGAGTTTTGTGCCCGACTCTCCGGGTTTATCTGAGCCGGCGGGTATCCTCAAAGAGGGAGTAATTGTGTCTGCCATCTCCCCTGATTTGCGGCGGGTGCTGCAAAAATTTCAGGCTAATAAACCTGATCGTTGCCCAGCGGAGAAACTGTTTGTCCCTGATAGGTGGACGAATAAAGTTATCTCTGAGGTTCATTGTTCGGTGTTGGCTGGTCATCCTGGAATCTTTGGTACCAGAGAGTTAGTGGCTCGATCCTTTTGGTGGCCATCTCTGTTGCGGGATGTGCGTTCTTTTGTGCAGTCCTGTGGGATTTGTGCTCGGGCTAAGCCCTGCTGTTCTCGTGCCAGTGGGTTGCTTTTGCCCTTGCCGGTCCCAAAGAGGCCTTGGACACATATCTCTATGGATTTTATTTCAGATCTTCCCGTCTCTCAAAAGA
Source organism: Ranitomeya imitator (assembly GCF_032444005.1). Taxonomy (NCBI): domain Eukaryota; kingdom Metazoa; phylum Chordata; class Amphibia; order Anura; family Dendrobatidae; genus Ranitomeya; species Ranitomeya imitator. Next base: position 108,018,870 of record NC_091287.1, on the reverse strand, counting down.
TGTCAGTCATTTGGGTGGTCTGTGATCGCTTCTCTAAGATGGTCCATTTGGTACCCTTGTCTAAATTACCTTCCTCCTCTGATTTGGTGCCATTGTTCTTCCAGCATGTGGTTCGTTTACATGGCATTCCAGAGAATATCGTTTCTGACAGAGGTTCCTAGTTTGTTTCGAGGTTTTGGCGAGCCTTTTGTGGTAGGATGGGCATTGACTTGTCTTTTTCCTCGGCTTTCCATCCTCAGACTAATGGCCAGACCGAACGAACCAATCAGACCTTGGAAACATATCTGAGATGCTTTGTTTCTGCTGATTAGGATGACTGGGTGTCCTTTTTGCCTTTGGCTGAGTTTGCCCTTAATAATCGGGCCAGCTCGGCTACCTTGGTTTCGCCGTTTTTCTGCAACTCTGGGTTCCATCCTCGTTTCTCTTCAGGGCAGGTTGAGTCTTCGGACTGTCCTGGTGTGGATACTGTGGTGGACAGGTTGCAGCAGATTTGGACTCATGTCGTGGACAATTTGACCTTGTCCCAGGAGAAGGCTCAACGTTTCGCTAATCGCAGACGCTGTGTGGGTCCCCGACTTCGTGTTGGGGATTTGGTTTGGTTATCTTCTCGTCATATTCCTATGAAGGTTTCCTCTCCTAAGTTTAAACCTCGTTTCATTGGTCTGTATAGGATTTCTGAGGTTCTTAATCCTGTGTCTTTTCGTCTGACTCTTCCAGATTCTTTTTCCATACATAACGTATTCCATAGGTCATTGTTGCGGAGATACGTGGCATCTATGGTTCCATCTGTTGATCCTCCTGCCCCGGTTTTGGTGGAGGGGGAGTTGGAGTATATTGTGGAGAAGATTTTGGATTCTCGTGTTTCAAGACGGAAACTCCAGTATCTGGTTAAGTGGAAGGGTTATGCTCAGGAAGATAATTCCTGGGTCTTTGCCTCTGATGTCCATGCGCCCGATCTTGTTCGTGCCTTTCATATGGCTCATCCTGGTCGTCCTGGGGGCTCTGGTGAGGGTTCGGTGACCCCTCCTCAAGGGGGGGGTACTGTTGTGAATTCTGTGGCAGAGCTCCCTCCTGTGGTCACAAGTGGTACTTCGGCTGATTCTCTCTGTGAGCTTCCGTTGGTGGAGGAAAGTGGTACTGCGGCTTCTGAGTTTCCTTTCTCAGGTGATGTGGTGAAGTCGTTAGGTGGTGCTCTATTTAACTCCACCTAGTGCTTTGATCCTGGCCTCCAGTCAATGTTCTAGTATTGGACCTGTTTCCTCCTGGATCGTTCCTGTGGCCTGCTGCTCTGCATAGCTAAGTTCTGCTTTGCTATTTTGTTTGCTGTTTTTTCTGTCCAGCTTGTCTATTTGTTTTTTCCTTCTTGCTGGAAGTTCTGGGACGCAGAGGGTGTACCTCCGTGCCGTTAGTTCGGTACGGAGGGTCTTTTTGCCCCCTTTGCGTGGTTTTTGTAGGGTTTTGTGTTGACCGCAAAGTTACCTTTCCTATCCTCGCTCTGTTCAGAAAGTCGGGCCTCACTTTGCTAAATCTATTTCATCTCTACGTTTGTCTTTTCATCTTAACTCACAGTCATTATATGTGGGGGCTGCCTTTTCCTTTGGGGTATTTCTCTGAGGCAAGGTAGGCTTATTTTCTATCTTCAGGCTAGCTAGTTTCTCAGGCTGTGCCGAGTTGCATAGGGAGCGTTAGGCGCAATCCACGGCTGCCTCTAGTGTGGTTGGAGAGGATTAGGGATTGCGGTCAGCAGAGTTCCCACGTCTCAGAGCTCGTTCAATGTTTTTGGGTTATTGTCAGGTCACTGTATGTGCTCTGACCTCTATGTCCATTGTGGCACTGAATTACCTTATCATAACAGTAGACCCCCTAAGGAACTTATCTAGATGTGTGGTGAGCACTTTGACCCATTAAGTGATTCACAGAAGTTTATAATGCAGAGCCGTAAAAATAAAAAATCATATTTTTTCACAAAAATGATCTTTTCGCCCCCCAATTTTTTATTTTCCCATGGGTAAGAGAAGAAATTGGACCACAAATGTTGTTGTACAATTTGTCCTGAGTACGCTGATACCCCATATGTGGGGGTATACCACTTTTTGGGCGCATGGGAGAGCTTGGAAGGGAAGGAGCGCCGTTTGACTTTTCAATGCAAAATTGTCAGGAATTGAGATGGGACGCTGTTGTAAATTCTGTTATCGAACTCCCTCCTGTGGTCATGAATGGTACTTCGGCGAGTTCTGTCCATGGACTCCCTCTGGTGGCTGTGAGTGGAGCTGCTGGTTCTGAGGTTCCTTCCACAGGTGACTTAGTTTATTCTTTGGCTGGCTGCTCTATTTAACTCCACTCAGATCGTTACTCCATGCCAGCTGTCAATGTTCTTGTACTGGTTCAGTTCGCTCTTGGATCTTTCTGGTGACCTGTCTACTCCAGCAGAAGCTAAGTCCCTGCTAGTTAATTATTTGTTCATTGTTTTCTTGTCCAGCTTGCTATCATGATTTTGCCTTGCTAGCTGGAAGCTCTGGGGTGCAGAGTGGCACCTCCGCACCGTGAGTCGGTGCGGGGGTGTTTTTGCACACTCTGCGTGGTCTTTTTGTAGTTTTTGTGCTGACCGCAAAGATACCTTTCCTATCCTCAGTCTGTTTAGTAAGTCTGGCCTCCTTTGCTGAAACCTGTTTCATTTCTGCGTTTGTGACTTTCATCTTAACTCACAGTCAATATATGTGGGGGGCTGCCTTTTCCTTTGGGGAATTTCTCTGAGGCAAGGTAGGCTTTATTTTCTATCTCTAGGGCTAGTTAGCTCTTAGGCTGTGAAGAGGCATCTAGGCAGAGTTAAGTACGCTCCACGGCTATTTCTAGTGTGTGTGATAGGATTAGGGGTTGCGGTCAGCAGAGCTCCCACTTCCCAGAGCTTGTCCTGTGTTAGTTTAACCATCAGGTCGTTCCGGGTGCTCCTAACCACCAGGTCCATAACAGGATGCCATGTTGCGTTTGTAGAGCCACTGATGTGCCTAAACATTGAAACCCGCCACAAATGACACCATTTTGGAAAGTAGACCCCCCAAGGAACTTATCTAGATGTGTTGTGAGAACTTTGAACCCCCAAGTGTTCCACTACAGTTTATAACGCAGAGCCGTGAAAATAAAAAATCTTTTTTTTATCACAAAATTTTTTTTTTAGCCCCCAGTTTTGTATTTTTCCAAAGGTAACAGTTGAAATTGGACCCCAAAAGTTGTTGTCCAATTTGTCCTGAGTACGCTGATATCCCATATGTGGGGGGGAACCACAGTTTGGGCGCATGGCAGAGCTCGGAAGGGAAGGGGCGCCATTTGGAATGCAGACGTAGATGGATTGGTCTGCAGGCATCACATTGCGTTTTCAGAGCCCCTAATGTACCTAAACAGTAGAAACCCCCCACAAGTGACCCCATATTGGAAACTAGACCGCCCATGGAACTTATCTAGATGTGTTGTGAGATCTTTAAACCCCCAAGTGTTTCACTACAGTTTATAACGCACAACAATTATTTTTTAGCCCCCAGTTTTCTATTTTCCCAAGGGTAACAGGAGAAATTGGACCCCAAAAGTTGTTGTCCAATTTGTCCTGAGTATGCTGATACCCCATATGTAGAGGTAAACCCCTGTTTGGGCGCACGGGAGAGCTCGAAAGGGAAGGAGCACTGTTTTACTTTTTCAACGCAGAATTGGCTGGAATTGAGATCGGACGCCATGTCGCGTTTGGAGAGCCCTGATGTGCCTAAACAGTGGAAACCCCAATTATAACTGAAATCCTAATCCAAACACACCCCTAACCCTAATCCCAATGATAACCCTAACCACACCCCTAACCCTGACACACCCCTAACCCTAATCCCAACCCTATTCCCAACCGTAAATGTAATCCAAACCCTAACCCTAACTTTAGCCCTAACCCTAACCCTAACTTTAGCCCCAACCCTAACTGTAGCCTTAACCCTAGCCCTAACCCTAGCCCTAACCTTAACCCTAGCCCTAACCCTAGCCCTAACCCTGGCCCTAACCTTAACCCTAGCCCCAACCCTAATGGGAAAATGGAAATAAATACTTTTTTTAATTTTTTAATTTTTCCCTAACTAAGGGGATGATGAAGGGGGGTTTGATTTACTTTTATAGTGGTTTTTTAGCGGATTTTTATGATTGGCAGCTGTCACACACTGAAAGACGCTTTTTATTGCAAAAAAATATTTTTTGCGTTACCACATTTTGAGAGCTATAATTTTTCCATATTTTGGTCCACAGAGTCATGTGAGGTCTTGTTTTTTGCGGGACGAGTTGATGTTTTTATTGGTAACATTTTCGGGCACATGACATTTTTTAATTGCTTTTTATTCCGATTTTTGTGAGGCAGAATGACAGCTATTCATGAATTTCTTTTGGGGGGGGGGGCGTTTATACCATTCTGCATTTGGTAAAATGGATAAAGCAGTTTTATTCTTTGGGCCAGTACGATAACAGCGATACTTCATTTATATCATTTTTTATGTTTTAGCGCTTTTATACGATAAAAACTATTTTATAGAAAAAATAATTATTTTTGCATCGCTTTATTCTGAGGACTATAACTTTTTTATTTTTTTCGCTGATGATGCTGTATGGCGGCTCGTATTTTGCGGGACAAGATGACGTTTTCAGCGGTACCATGGTATATTTATATCCGTCTTTATGATCGCGTGTCATTCCACTTTTTGTTTGGAGGTATGATAATAAAGCATTGTTTTTTGAGTTGTTGTTTTTTTTACGGTGTTCACTGAAGGGGTTAACTAGTGGGACAGTTTTACAGGTCGGGTCGTTACGGACACGGCGATACTAAATATGTGTACTTTTATTGTATTTTTAATTTAGATAAAGAATTGTTTTTATGGAAACAATATATATATATATTTTTTTTATTTAGGAATTTTTTTAAATTGTTTTTTACACATCTGAATATTTTTTTTTACACTATAACATTGCCCCCGGAGGGGCATCATGTTATAGTGTTAGATCGCTGATCTGACACTTTGCTGTGCACTGTGTCAGATGAGCGATCTGACGTGCACTCCTGCAGGCTTACCAGCGCTTGCTCTGAGCAGGCTCTGGTAAGCCACCTCCCTGCAGGACCCGAATGCAGTCCCACGGGCATTTTGGATCTGCGGCCTGCAGGAAGGAGGAGTTAGGAGACCTTTGGAACAACACGATCACATTGCGTTGCTCCGGGGGTCTCAGGGAAGCACACAGGGTGCCCCCTCCCTGTGCAATGCTTCCCTATACCGCCGGAACACTGCAATCATGTTTGATCGCAGTGTGCTGGGGGTTAATGTTCCGGGGGTGGTCCGTTACCGCTCCTGGCACATAGTGCCGGATGTCAGCTGCGATAGCTGACACCCGGCCACGATCGGCCGCGCTCCCCCCGTGAGCGCGGCCGATCGCTATCCCATCGGTGGGCATACGGGCCCACCCCACCTCGACGGGATAATGCGTCTAGTGTCAGAAAGGGGTTAATCACATGTCAAAGTGAGGAAACGGCAACTTGAAAACTGTTTGCTAACTTCTTATAGCCTTCTCCTGCTTTGTGGGCTTCCACCTTTTTCATTTACAATGTGCTAGGCAGCTGCTTAGTAAAACCCATGACTGCTGTTTTTTGGCACAAGGTTAGAAAAGGCAGAGTTTTTATGAAGCTGGGAAATTTGCATCACCTGACCTTTCCCAACGACGATAGCGAACCAGTCATAACACTAACAGGATATATAAGGTCTGAAACCTTGGTCAAAGTTATCTGAGCACAAAAATCTGCACGGGTGCTCAAACCTTTGCATCGGCCCATTTTACTTTTTGTAGTTTTGAAAATGTAAAAATTACAATCTTTTTTTTCCCCTAAAATACAAAGAAAACGTGTCATCTTTAACTTTAGGCCTTTTAGAGATCATTTCATATTCAACTTGTTTAACTGCTCACAATAACAATAATTTCCATGGGTGCCCAAACTTTTACATTCCACTGTACTGGTACGTCAAAGATTGTGTCGAGTCTTTAAAATGTGGGCCTTGATGCTGAGCCCTCATCTTTCCCCAGACTTGATGGCTGTTAGCCTGTGAAATCCAGCTATCAATCACAGGATTTAACACGCGCCAGCCAGAAGCGCATCATAAATCCCCCCATCGGGCACCCCTGTTATGTGATTGCGGGGTGCCAATGGGTTGCGTTGACAGCCGGGGGTCTGCAGAAGACCAATGTCTGTCATTGTGAATCTTCAATGAACACTGGCTTGTGGATATAACATTTTTAATAATAATTACCAGAATCAGATATCTTTTGCTTGAACATTATGGTATCAGAAAAAAACTGTAATTTTTTGTAAAAATGTGTTGCAAGATACAGGTTCTCAATAATGTTGCCATTTATACCTTCATAGACATGGTACTAGCGCTGTATATCCCTTAATATGCCTATTACCTAAATACTAGACCGGTTTATTTATTTATGTATTTACTAGATGGTGGCCCGATTCTAACGCATCGGGTATTCTAGAATATGCATGTCCACGTAGTATATTGCCCAGCCACGTAGTATTTTGCCCAGTCACGTATTATAATGCTCCATGCAGTTATGGCCCCATAGAGGCCGGCTGGCCTTGACCAATCAGCAAGGCGGGATTTCCGAGACAGACAGACAATTAGACCCTTAGACAACACAATGGCGGCACTTGACAGCAGTGGAGGACAAAGATGATTCCAGAATTCGCGGCAGACTGTGCCCGTCGCTGATTGGTCGAGGCCGGCTGGCCTCGACCAATCAGAGACTGTGCCCGTCGCTGATTGGTCGAGGCCTGGTGGCCTCGACCAATCAGCGACGTGGGATTTCCAGGACAGACAGCGGCAGACTGTGCCCGTCGCTGATTGGTCGAGGCCGGCTGGCCTCGACCAATCAGAGACTGTGCCCCTCGACCAATCAGCGACGCGGGATTTCCAGGACAGACAATTAAACCCTTAGACAATTATATATATAGATTTATTTATCTCACTTACATAGCGCCATTAATTCCACAGCGCTTTACAGACATTATCATCACTGTCCCTGATGGGGCTCACAATCTAGATTCTCTATCAGTATGTCTTTGGAGTGCGGGAGGAAACCAGAGAACCCGAAGGAAACCCACCCCACGCAAACATGGAGAGAACATACAAACTCCTTGTAGATGTTGTCCTTGGTGGGATTTGAATCCAGGACCCCACTGCTGCAAGGCTGCGGTTGCTAACCACTGCGCCACCATGCTGCCAGTTTACCTGTAATAATTTAGATTATGTTCCCACAATGTATTTGGTGAGTTTTTTTATATTGTATCTTTTCTGCAGCATTTCTTCACCTATTAGAATTAGGTTACTTTTTTGATAAGGTTAAGTGAGGATTATATGTGTTTCCAGTCATTAAAAATTGATATGCATTTTTTACCTGTGAATCTTACTCATCTAATGCAATTCTATAGTGAAAATCTGCACATAATACTCAGTTTACCCGTAAGAGAAATTGATATGTTGCTGATTTCAAAAACACACCATAGGTCAGATTAGGTTTAGGTGTAAAAAAAATCAGCGTGGACATGAGATTTCTATAAATCCCATCCACTTTGCTGGAACTGTAAGACACAGCATTTTTTCTACAGGGAAAATACGCAGCTTCAAAAACTCATTGTTGGAACGTAAAATAGTTGTCTGAATCACAAATTAATTTTCATCTTGTTTCCCTATCTATTTATCATAATCTAATCTATTTTCTAATATACTTTAATTAAAAAGTCCCTACTGTTCCCTCCCTACACTATCTAATGCTTTATTTATTTATTTATTTTCCTACTTCCTTTTTGATGATGCTTAGTTTGAGTATCACCAGTACATGCTGGCATAGTGAAACAAAGCATCATCCGGGCAGAGGCTGCGGTCACGGTGGTAGCCTTTGCCACCGCCATGAAACAACGCCTCATCAGTAACCTGTGTATCAGCGGCTGGGCTAGTCCCTGCTTTACTGAGCATGCATAGGTTGTCCATTCCGACAGGTGCTAAGTAGATTCTTGACACCGCAATACGCACAGTGACAGTGCGCTCTCTCGCCAGAAGTAACGAGCTAGCAGAAGTAACTGAGCTTCATGTGAGTTTCCCAGCATGCACTGTGATTCTCAAATGAAGTCTCATTAAAAAGGAAATAGTAAAAAATAATAATAATAAAGCAGTTATATACCATAATGAGGGAACGGTAGGGAGTTTTTAATTAAAATATATTAGAAAATAGATTAGATTATGGCATTAAACAGATAGGAATTTAGAATGAAAATTAATTTGTGTTTCGGACCACCCCTTTAACCTACCATAGCAGATGCAATACTTCTTTTTGGCTACCTGTAATACCTTACAGAGTTTTCAGTAGAATTATAAATTGCTGATATGTTTATAGATATTGGATTAGGAGAGGAGCCTAATTCTTTTAGCAGAATCTCTGACTTTTGTTGGTTTATGTGGAATATCTTATGTTTGATACTTTGCCAAGGTCGACTCTGCATCTCACTTTTTCTCTGTCGAATTATTTATTGCCTTTCAATAACGTTTGGACATATTTATGGTTTGCTAAATCATGATTGTTATTTTTATATTAAGCAACCTAACAGAAATCGCATATGTGGAGCATACTTGTGTTTATTTTATAGTCCTTAAAAGATAGACATTCCACACTTTATATTCATTTTGGGGTTTTTGTTTTGTTGAATTTATACACAAGATGGAACTGAGGCTTTTTCTAAAAATGTTATCCATATGTTACTATTATGTGTTTGTGGGGGAGTTATTGCACACTCGATATGCAATGAAGAATTAGCTTTTGTGGCCAGGTCTGTAGTTAACATTGATGCTTCCCCAGACATTGAGAGTGAACACACCCTAAGTAGATTCCAGTGGCTGGAGGGAGTTTCTCTATAAGCTCCAGCTGAAAGTGGAATGCAATAAGGGATTTACTTTCATTTCATTTCTTGTTTCTTTGGGAAGGAAAATATATTTCAGATTTGAGTTTAAAAAAAGGGTTAGTGTGAAACTTTACCTCCAATGGTGCCTGTATGCCAACAGCCATTTTTTGTTCAAATCCCCACAAACACACACTTGATCGACTCGGGCAAGTGTTCGCCTCTGCCAGCATTTCATATAGGGAGACATTGCTCATATGGAGTCTCCATATATGAGTCTAGCCATCTCACTCATTGATTTGATTAATTCAACCCTGCCTGATGAAGGACACTTAGCATGGTGGAAACGTTGCTGTTTTGGCTAATAATACTTGACGGAGAAAATTAAAGCTTTTAAGAGCCAAAAAAAATGAATGTAGTCATTCCTATTGGAATATGCCCTAGGAATAAGCTGCTGTCAGACATGTTGTGAATTCTGTGGCAGAGCTCCCTCCTGTGGTCACAAGTGGTACTTCGGCTGATTCTCTCTGTGAGCTTCTGTTGGTGGAGGGAAGTGGTACTGCGGCTTCTGAGTTTCCTCCCTCAGGTGATCTGGTGAGGTCGTTAGGTGCTTCTCTACTTAACTCCACCTAATGCTTTGATCCTGGCTTCCTGTCAATGTTCCAGTGTTGGACTTGCTTTTCCCTGGATCATTCCTGTGGCCTGCTGCTCTGCATAGCTAAGTTCTTCTTTGCTATTTGTTTGCTATTTTTTCTGTCCAGCTTGTCTAATTTGTTGCTGGAAGCTCTGGGACGCAAAGGGTGTACCTCCGTGCCGTTAGTTCGGTACGGAGGGTCTTTTTGCCCCCTTTGCGTGGTTTTCTTTAGGGTTTTGTGTAGACCGCAAAGTTACCTTTTCTATCCTCGATCTGTTAAGAAAGTCGGGCCTCACTTTGCTGAATCTATTTCATCTCTACGTTTGTCTTTTCATCTTAACTCACAGTCATTATATGTGGGGGGCTGCCTTTTCCTTTGGGGTATTTCTCTGAGGCAAGGTAGGCTTATTTTCTGTCTTCAGGCTAGTTAGTTTCTCAGGCTGTGCCGAGTTGCATATGCAGAGTTAGGCGCAATCCACGGCTGCCTCTAGTGTTGTTTGGAGAGGATTAGGGATTGCGGTCTGCAGAGTTCCCACGTCTCAGAGCTCGTTCTATGATTTTGGGTTATTGTCAGATCACTGTATGTGCTCTGACCGCTATGTCCATTGTAGTACTGAATTGCCTTTAATAACAGTACAGGAAGCCAAAAGTACTAATGATTCTCAATAGAGGGAAAAAAGAAGTTCTGGGACCATTTTTTTTTCTTTGCACTGTGTTTTGCCTTTTTTTCCCCCTAGACATTTGGGTGGTTCAGTACACAGGTGTAGCGATGGACATTAGAAGTCTGTCTTCATTTGTGGATCAGCTCTCGGCAAGAGTACAAAAGATTCAAGACACTATTGATCAGAAAGCTATGTTGGAACCAAGAATTCCTATTCCTGATTTGTTTTTTGGAGATAGAACTAAGTTTCTGAGTTTCAAAAATAATTGTAAATTATTTCTGGCCTTGAAACCTCGCTCCTCTGGTGATCCAGTTCAACAGGTTTTGATTGTTATTTCTTTTTTGCGCGGCGACCCTCAGGACTGGGCATTTTCTCTTGCGCCAGGAGATCCTGCATTGAGTAATATCGATGCGTTTTTCCTGGCGCTTGGATTGCTGTACGATGAACCTAATTCAGTGGATCAGGCAGAGAAAAATTTGCTGGCTTTTTGTCAGGGTCAGGATGAGATAGAGGTATATTGTCAGAAATTTAGAAAGTGGTCCGTGCTCACTCAATGGAATGAATCTGCGCTGGCAGCTATGTTCAGAAAGGGTCTCTCTGAAGCCCTTAAGGATGTCATGGTGGGATTTCCTATGCCTGCTGGTTTGAATGAGTCTATGTCTTTGGCTATTCAGATCGGTCGACGCTTGCGTGAGCGTAAATCTGTGCACCATTTGGCGGTATTACCTGAGCTTAAACCTGGGCCTATGCAGTGCGATAGGACTTTGACCAGAGTTAAACGGCAAGAACACAGACGTCTGAATGGGCTGTGTTTCTACTGTGGTGATTCCACTCATGCTATCTCTGATTGTCCTAAGCGCACTAAGCGGTTCGCTAGGTCTGCCACCATTGGTACGGTACAGTCAAAATTTCTTCTGTCCGTTACCTTGATCTGCTCTTTGTCATCGTATTCTGTCATGGCATTTGTGGATTCAGGCGCTGCCCTGAATTTGATGGACTTGGAGTATGCTAAGCGTTGTGGGTTTCTCTTAGAGCCCTTGCAGTGTCCTATTCCATTGAGAGGAATTGATGCCACGCCTTTGGCCAAGAATAAGCCTCAATACTGGACCCAGCTGACCATGTGCATGGCTCCTGCACATCAGGAGGTTATTCGCTTTCTGGTGTTGCATAATCTGCATGATGTGGTCGTGTTGGGGTTGCCATGGCTACAAGCCCATAATCCAGTATTAGATTGGAAATCCATGTCGGTGTCCAGCTGGGGTTGTCAGGGGGTAGATGGTGATGTTCCATTTCTGTCAATTTCGTCATCCACCCCTTCTGAGGTTCCAGAGTTCTTGTCTGATTACCGGGATGTATTTGATGAGCCCAAGTCCGATGCCCTACCTCCGCATAGGGATTGTGATTGTGCTATCAATTTGATTCCTGGTAGTAAATTCCCAAAAGGTCGACTGTTTAATTTATCCGTGCCTGAGCACGCCGATATGCGCAGTTATGTGAAGGAATCCCTGGAGAAGGGGCATATTCGCCCGTCATCGTCACCATTAGGAGCAGGGTTCTTTTTTGTAGCCAAGAAGGATGGTTCGCTGAGACCTTGTATAGATTACCGCCTTCTAAATAAGATCACGGTTAAATTTCAGTACCCCTTGCCATTGTTATCTGATTTGTTTGCTCGGATTAAGGGGGCTAGTTGGTTCACCAAGATAGATCTTCGTGGTGCGTATAATCTGGTGCGAATCAGGCGAGGAGATGAATGGAAAACTGCATTTAATACGCCCGAGGGTCATTTTGAGTATCTAGTGATGCCATTCGGACTTGCCAATGCTCCATCAGTGTTTCAGTCCTTTATGCATGACATCTTCCGAGAGTACCTGGATAAATTCCTGATTGTGGACTTGGATGACATTTTGATCTTCTCGGATGATTGGGAGTCTCATGTGAAGCAGGTCAGAACAGTTTTTCAGGTCCTGCGTGCTAATTCTTTGTTTGTGAAGGGATCAAAGTGTCTCTTTGGTGTGCAGAAGGTTTCATTTTTGGGGTTCATCTTTTCCCCTTCTACTATCGAGATGGATCCTGTTAAGGTCCAAGCCATCCATGATTGGACTCAGCCGACATCTCTGAAAAGTCTGCAAAAGTTCCTGGGCTTTGCTAATTTTTATCGTCGCTTCATCTGCAATTTTTCTAGTATTGCCAAACCATTGACCGATTTGACCAAGAAGGGTGCTGATTTGGTCAATTGGTCTTCTGCTGCTGTGGAAGCTTTTCAAGACTTGAAGCGTCGTTTTTCTTCTGCCCCTGTGTTGTGTCAACCAGATGTTTCTCTTCCGTTCCAGGTCGAGGTTGATGCGTCTGAGATTGGAGCAGGGGCTGTTTTGTCGCAGAGAGGTTCTGATTGCTCAGTGATGAAACCATGCGCTTTTTTTTCCAGGAAGTTTTCGCCTGCTGAGCGAAATTATGATGTGGGCAACCGAGAGTTGCTGGCCGTGAAGTGGGCATTCGAGGAGTGGCGTCATTGGCTTGAAGGAGCTAAGCATCGCGTGGTGGTATTGACTGATCATAAGAACTTGACTTATCTTGAGTCTGCTAAGCGGTTGAATCCTAGACAGGCTCGTTGGTCGCTGTTTTTTGCCCGTTTTGACTTTGTGATTTCGTACCTTCCGGGCTCTAAAAATGTGAAGGCGGATGCTCTGTCTAGGAGTTTTGTGCCCGACTCTCCGGGTTTGTCTGAGCCGGCGGGTATCCTCAAGGAAGGAGTAATTGTGTCTGCCATCTCCCCTGATTTGCGGCGGGTGCTGCAAAAATTTCAGGCTAATAAACCTGATCGTTGTCCAGCGGAGAGACTGTTTGTCCCTGATAGGTGGACCAATAAAGTTATCTCTGAGGTTCATTGTTCGGTGTTGGCTGGTCATCCTGGAATCTTTGGTACCAGAGAGTTGGTGGCTAGATCCTTTTGGTGGCCGTCTCTGTCGCGGGATGTGCCTGTTTTTGTGCAGTCCTGTGGGATTTGTGCTCGGGCTAAGCCCTGCTGTTCTCGTGCCAGTGGGTTGCTTTTGCCCTTGCCGGTCCCGAAGAGGCCTTGGACACATATCTCTATGGATTTTATTTCTGATCTTCCCATTTCTCAAAAGATGTCAGTCAATTGGGTGGTCTGTGATCGCTTTTCTAAGATGGTCCATCTGGTACCCTTGTCTAAATTGCCTTCCTCCTCTGATTTGGTGCCATTGTTCTTCCAGCATGTGGTTCGTTTACATGGCTTTCCAGAGAATATCGTTTCTGACAGAGGTTCCCAGTTTGTTTCAAGGTTTTGGGGAGCCTTTTGTGGTAGGATGGGCATTGACTTGTCTTTTTCCTCGGCTTTCCATCCTCAGACTAATGGCCAGACCGAACGAACCAATCAGACCTTGGAAACATATCTGAGATGCTTTGTTTCTGCCGATCAGGATGACTGGGTGTCCTTTTTGCCTTTGGCTGAGTTCGCCCTTAATAATCGGGCCAGCTCGGCTACCTTGGTTTCGCCATTTTTCTGCAATTCTGGGTTCCATCCTCGTTTCTCTTCAGGACAGGTTGAGTCTTCGGACTCTCCTGGTGTGGATGCTGTGGTGGACAGGTTGCAGCAGATTTGGACTCATGTAGTGGACAATTTGACCTTGTCCCAGGAGAAGGCTCAACGTTTCGCTAATCGCAGACGCCGTGTGGGTCCCCGACTTCGTGTTGGGGATCTGGTTTGGTTATCTTCTCGTCATATTCCTATGAAGGTTTCCTCTCCTAAGTTTAAACCTCGTTTCATTGGTCTGTATAGGATTTCTGAGGTTCTTAATCCTGTGTCTTTTCGTCTGACCCTTCCAGATTCTTTTTCCATACATAACGTATTCCATAGGTCATTGTTGCGGAGATACGTGGCGCCTATGGTTCCATCTGTTGATCCTCCTGCCCCGGTTTTGGTGGAGGGGGAATTGGAGTATATTGTGGAGAAGATTTTGGATTCTCGTGTTTCTAGACGGAATCTCCAGTATCTGGTTAAATGGAAGGGTTATGCTCAGGAAGATAATTCCTGGGTTTTTGCCTCTGATGTCCATGCTCCCGATCTTGTTCGTGCCTTTCATGTGGCTCATCCTGGTCGGCCTGGGGGCTCTGGTGAGGGTTCAGTGACCCCTCCTCAAGGGGGGGGTACTGTTGTGAATTCTGTGGCAGAGCTCCCTCCTGTGGTCACAAGTGGTACTTCGGCTGATTCTCTCTGTGAGCTTCTGTTGGTGGAGGGAAGTGGTACTGCGGCTTCTGAGTTTCCTCCCTCAGGTGATCTGGTGAGGTCGTTAGGTGCTTCTCTACTTAACTCCACCTAATGCTTTGATCCTGGCTTCCTGTCAGTGTTCCAGTGTTGGACTTGCTTTTCCCTGGATCATTCCTGTGGCCTGCTGCTCTGCATAGCTAAGTTCTTCTTTGCTATTTGTTTGCTATTTTTTCTGTCCAGCTTGTCTAATTTGTTGCTGGAAGCTCTGGGACGCAAAGGGTGTACCTCCGTGCCGTTAGTTCGGTACGGAGGGTCTTTTTGCCCCCTTTGCGTGGTTTTCTTTAGGGTTTTGTGTAGACCGCAAAGTTACCTTTTCTATCCTCGATCTGTTAAGAAAGTCGGGCCTCACTTTGCTGAATCTATTTCATCTCTACGTTTGTCTTTTCATCTTAACTCACAGTCATTATATGTGGGGGGCTGCCTTTTCCTTTGGGGTATTTCTCTGAGGCAAGGTAGGTTTATTTTCTGTCTTCAGGCGAGTTAGTTTCTCAGTCTGTGCCGAGTTGCATAGGCAGAGTTAGGCGCAATCCACGGCTGCCTCTAGTGTTGTTTGGAGAGGATTAGGGATTGCGGTCTGCAGAGTTCCCACGTCTCAGAGCTCGTTCTATGATTTTGGGTTATTGTCAGATCACTGTATGTGCTCTGACCGCTATGTCCATTGTAGTACTGAATTGCCTTTCATAACACAGACACCTCTGCCAGCAGCTTACCTCTTTTGAGTACATTTAAATGCACATCCAGCCTTCTTCTTTCCCCCACTATCTGTTGAAGGAGGAGGTCGGGGCACCACCATAAAACATTAGATTCTTGATTGGCTTCACCAAAATCAGCTGGTTCTGTGGACATTCTTCTAATGTGTATGGTCGACCTAAGTAATATTTGAGTAGCAGTACACAGTATGGGTATACTTTATGTGTGCTAAATAAAAATTATCCTAAGCTGTTTAGAAGATCATTTTTGTAGTGTAATGGATAAGCAGACCCAGAAATGGGTGAGTTCATGATAACATCACCACTTAGTTATGTGGATTGGACATAAAATTGTTTAATTGCAGAGGACAGAATTTTGGATCCTAAAATAGCTGCCCTTGACTGAATACCAGTGAAAGTGCCAACCCCGTCTAATTCTCAGTTCTAATTAACAGAGCTTTGATTTATGTGGAGTATGTTATTTTATGTAACATTTGAAAATTAACTCTCAAAACTTGCTAAATATTTTGCTATGTCTGAGTGATTCATGATTAAGGCCCCAGAATGTTCAGTTTATGATGAAAATTTACAAGGCGTTTTATGCCAGTTGCCCAGTGGGTTACTTTAGAAATGATGACAAATTAATGTAGAATGCTGTCTTTGTCTGAAGGAGGGCAGATGTGCAATTGCATAGTAAAATCACTTGGAAACTGTATCATTTTCCATAAAAACAAACTTTTATTTTATTTTAATCACCTGGAGGAAACATTATTACATTTAGAAAAGATATGTCTTGCAGAGGTTTCTCTCATGAGAAGTGTTTGAATCTTACAGAGTGAACATTCATGATCTCCATTGATTATATCCATGATTTGCTCATCTCTTATACTATCCATAGAATCAGTTGGAGTGAAAACTTGTAAGCTTTGGTGAAAATCTGTCAGCATGTTATAAAGACATTTTTGCTTCACATGCTTTATTTTCAGGCCGTTTCATCATCATAGCTTTGAATACAGAAATGCTAAATTTAAGAGATGAGCAGATCATTTGCAATTCTAATTCCTCAACCTTGCTGAATTTTCGCCCAAAATTTGTTTTGCAGTGAATAAATGTGTGTGAATCTCAATACTGGAAAGCTTGTAATTATTCGGAAAATACACATTGGTTAGAGGAGACAAGGTAGCTAAGAAAGATAACTTTGCTCTCTCAGGGCAGAGAGAGGGCCCCGCTGATCATAGGAGTTTACACTCTACAGGTGACAAAGAGATGACCTTGCCGACCATAAGAGCTTATACTCTACAGGAGAGAGATAGAGAACCCCATTGACCATAAGAGCTTATACTGTGCAAAAGAGAGAGAAACTTACTTAGTGACTCTAGAGATGGAAAATAACTCAGCCGTTTAAACTGTGCTATGCTAGGAACCACTGATCTGTGATGGAACAGGTACTGACCACCACTGTAAAAGGTATTATTATTATTTATTATTATTATTTATTTATATAGCACCATTAATTCCATGGTGCTGTACATGAGAAGGTACGATAAGGTATGATAATCCGTAAGATATCATAGGTGTAGGGCATTATGGTAATGCCCACACAGCAACGTAAAAGCACATTAACTCTCTCTCCGATTTTTCAACAGTGTGGGAAATAGTGCCTAACATGTTTGTTGATTTTTTATGGACTGCAAATCGAATGTCAGAATGTTCGAATTTGGGTGAAACCGTGAATTTCAGGAAATTCGACTTGAACTTGATCCTCCTCAAATCGATATTCTCATCCCAGCCTAGCATGTTTGGAGGTTAATAACTACATCACAGCTGAGCGCATCATATTATATATCATACTTTTATTTTTGAACCTGCCAACCATTGGAAAAAGTCTTTAAAGTGAACCTGTCAGCAGGTTTTCCTAAGCAAGCTACAGACACTTTCAGGTTGCCACTGTTATACTGATTAGAATGATACCTGGGGTGAAGAAATCTGTCTTGTGGTTCTTGTGTAATCAGTGTTAGAGGTTTTCAGTTAATGAGATGCTTGTGCTCCTGGGTAGGACTTAAGCAGAGTCTTATCTTCCTGCTCTAAGCCAGAGAAACCAGGGAAAGACCTGCCCACAGGCCCACAGAACAGAAATCAGAAAAAAAAATGTTTTTTCTTAAATTCAATCCATGTGTGCTGATTACTGATTATATTACATCAAGGGAAAGAAGGGATGGTGCCTCATTTGTGAGCATAACTGTCATCCATATCTTGTATGCACAGACTAGGACCCTTGAAGGAGCATAGGTCTCTAATATCTTGTTTGTCATCAAATGAGACACTTAGTTTTGCTTCATTTTTGTAAAACTTTACTTCCCTTTTTTTCAGTCAAGCCAATCTCGTCTCATCAACTATCTGGAATTTCATCTCCTCTGTTTTATTTATGTATTAAGATGATATAAATATAACTCTCGCAGTGCCCTTCATCTATGTCACTTTCACACAGACATTCATTTATTTATTATTCAACACATCAATACACTTCTTTTTCACAAGTTTTTTTTTCTCCTTAACTCAAACAGATGTTGACATTCACACTTCAGTACACATTATTAATTTTAATCAATTTTCTCACTTTGCAGGAACTGATGTTTTTACACTAAATATGCATATCATATTTTTCATATTTTATATCTTGTATTTTGTATGTTTTTTTTTACTAATGATTGTAATTTTATATACCCTCATCACTTTCCTTTTCATTTTGTATCATTTGTACTTCTTCATAAATATTCATTATTGCATGTATATTTATTCATAGCCAATTTATTCACATTTGATTCATCATCTCTTAATTTGAAATTTTAATTTATATTTATTCACTTTCATTACATTTACTTTTTACCATAATACCATGGCTGATCAGTTTATCATTATTATTCTATTAAATTCTTGGCATTAATTTCTTGTGCTCTAATCTTGTTTTTATTACAGCATTTATTACCCTCTAGACCTTTCTTCACCGCTGACTGCTCATCCTCCCAATGCACATTATTATTATTATTGTTATTTATTATTATAGCTTTACATGTGAGGAAGGGTATACATAATAAAAACAAGTACAATAATCTTAAACAATACAAGCCACGACTGGTACAGTAGGAGACAGTCTGGTACAATCTACAAGTGACAGTCCCCGTTGGCTGGCTGCATTGTCTGACACTTAATGTGTCTACTTCTGCTCTCGGCCCAGATTACCTGAAGAATGTGCTGTAAAGAACACACGCGTGGCCAGAACTTCGCTTCTATGTATCTGTGCCGTGATATTTGATGGCACAGTGAGGGATGTGCCCTCCAAATATGGTGACCAGTTTTTGTTCCATCAGACCCACATGGCTCCTACTACTATATTCTAGGATTGGGGCCACATTCACACCTTCAGTATTTGATCAATATTTCACATCAGCATTTGTAAGCCAAAACCAGGAGTGGTTGATAAATACAGAAGTGGTGTTGTGTTCCTATTATACTTTTGCTCTGATTGTTTCACTCCTGATTTTGGCTTACAAATACTGATGTAAAATACTGACCAAATATTGATAGTGTTAATGTGGTCTTAGGAGATATATCACTAATAGTAAGGCCACAGTCAAACATTTTTCTCCCACTCGTGGTTATGGCTTACAAATACTTATGTAAAATATTGACCAAATACTGAACGTGTGAACGTGGCCTAAGAAGAAGCAATGAGAGGGAGAGTAGGTAGGAGAAGGAAAGTCCAAGGCTGGTTTTGTGTTATGAAAGAAGGGATCTTAGGTTTACACGCTGGTCAGGTGAGCAGGTAAAAGGGACGGAAGGCTAAATATTTGTATGCAGGTTGTTGGCGATAAAGAAGAAGATTAAGTATTATAGGAGTAATAACTGTGAGGGAATTTGCAAATATGATGAAATCGTGTAATTGTGGCATAATAAAAAGTGGAGGAGCAGTTAGTAATAGGTTGTTGTTCATACTTTTTGTTCACTGCTAGTATATTTTTGGTATATTTCTAATGTGCACTTAGTTGCACGCAAAGTAGACATATTGTTAAAACTCCACTCATCACTTTATATACACAGATACCTTCATGCAATTTTGGATCAAAATATATATATTTTTTTGAATGCATAAAAATTTATATTGGTGGCTTAATGTGTGAACTAAATAGAATATTAGATCACCATAACATTTAAAGATAGAATTTTAACACCTGCAGGTCCATATATGCCACCTACGCCTATCTCTACATTTTATATGTTTATAAAATCATCGGTACAGCAGAGACAAAAAATCTGGTTTTAACCTGGAAAATTCCAATTTGCCATGTGTTGTATCAATAAGGTTGGAATGCCTTTACTTATCCCGTTGGTTCTGAGATTGTTTTTTTCAGAACACAGTATTGTTTTTTTGGGTTTTGCTTTTATGGTGTTCAAAGTGTGATATAAATGATAACTTTATTCCATTGGTCATTGCAGTTGCAGCAATACCAAATGTTTGTCTTTAGTTCTGTTTTACTTCTTCTGGGCAATTGCATTGGTACCACTGTGGGGTATATAGGACTTGTTGATTAACTTGTATCCCAATTTTTGAGGGTGTGTTAAAAAACTGAAATTCTGCCATTTTTTATGATGTTGACATTACAGAATAAATGGCTTACTGTTTTTATTTTAGATTGTTGCGGTTGCTGTATATTTATTTAATTTTCTTTTTCATAATACTGCATCTTGTAAGTTTTTTAAATTCTTTCTTGGAAGTATTTTTTTCATATTTACAGTTGAGACCAGAGGTTTACATACACTATATAAAAAACACATATGCATATTTTTCTCAATATTTGACAAGAAATCAGAATAAACCTTTCCTGTTTTAGGTAAATTAGGATTACCATAAATATTAATATTTGCCAAATGCTAGAATAATGAGAGATAGAGAATGTTTTAAGGCATTTTTTATTACTCTTCTAATGCACACCTGAAAAACACTGTTTCTTTGTGTAGCATCATGGTAAGTTCTAAAGAAATCAGTCAAGATATCGGGAAGAGAATTGTGGACTTGCACAAGTCTGGCTTATCCTTGGGTACAATTTCAATATTCCTGAACAAACAAGATGGGAATGTCCAGCTATTAAACCGCTCAGGAAGAAGACGGGTTCTGTGTCCCAGAGATGAATGTGCTTTGATCCAACATGTGCAAATCAACCCAAGGACAAAAGCAAAAGACCTTGTGAAGATGATGACGGAAGCTGGTAAGATTGTGTCAATATTCACAGTGAAACGAGTACTGTATCAACATGGGCTGAAAGGCCACTTTGCCAGGAAAAAGCAATTACTCCAAAAGAAACATAAAAAAAAGAAAAATGTTTCCAAATGCACAAAGGAACAAAGACTTTAATTTTTGGAAACATGTCCCGTGGTGTGACGAAGCTAAAATTGAAATTTTTGGACGTAATAACCATCGTTACATTTAGAGGGAAAAAAAAAGCAGCTTGGAAGCCTAAGAACACCAACCAAACTGTGAAGTACGGGGTTGGCAGCATCATTTTGTGGGGTTATTTTGCTGCAGGAAGGACTCGTGCACCTCACAAAATAGATTGCAGCATGAGAAAAGAATACTGAAGCAACATCTCAAAACACAAGACAGGAAGTTAAAGCTTGGGCGGAAATGGGTTTTCCAAATTGACAATGACCTGAAGCATACTGCCAAAATTGTAACAAAGTGGCTTAAGTATATCAAAGTCAATGTTTTGCGGTGGCCACCACATAGCCCTAATCTCAATCCTACTGAAAATGTATGGGCAAAGCTGAAAAGGCAGATGTGAGCAAGGCGACCTGTATGAGTTACACCAGTTTTGTTGGGAGGAATAGGCCAAAATTCCAACCAACTATTGTGAGAAGCTTGTGGAAGGATATCCCAAACGTTTGACCCAAGTCATTCAGTTTAAGGACAGTGGTACCAAATACTAATGAAATGTAAAAAAACTTTTGACTTTGCAGTAAGTAATAAAAATTCCTTAAAACATTTGCTCTCTCTCATTATTTTGCCATTTGGCAAATATTAACCCCTTAAGCCCCAAGGGTCGTTGGCACGTTAATGACCAGGCCAATTTTTACCATTCTAACCACTGTCCCTTTATGAGGTTATAACTCTGGAACGCTTCAATGTAACCAGATGATTCTGACAATGTTTTCTTGAGACATATTGTCCTTCATGGTAGTGGTAATATTTCTTCGATAAGAATTGCGTTTATTTGTGAAAAAAAATTGAAATTTGGCGAAAATTTAGAAAATTTTGCAATTTTCTAACTTTGAATTTTTATGCCCTTAAATAACAGAGATATGTCACACAAAATAGTTAATAAGTAACATTTCCCACATGTCTACTTTACATCAGCACAATTTTGGAACCAAAATTTTTTTTGTTCGGGAGTTATAAGGGTTAAAAGTTGACCAGCAATTTCTCATTCTTACAACACCATTTTTTTTTAGGGACCACATCTCATTTGAAGTAATTTTGAGGGGTCTATATGATAGAAAATAACCAAGTGTGACACCATTCTAAAAACTGCACCCCTCAAGGTGCTCAAAACCACATTCAAGAAGTTTATTAACCCTTCAGGTGTTTCACAAGAATTTTTGGAATGTTTAAATAAAAATGAACATTTAACTTTTTTTCACACAAAATTTAATTCAGCTCCAATTTGATTTATTTTACCAAGGGTAACAGGAGAAAATGTACCCCAAAAGTTGTTGTAAAATTTATCCTGAGTATGCCGATACCCCATATGTGGGAGTAAACCACTGTTTGGGCGCATGGCAGAGCTCGGAAGGGAAGGAGTGCTGTTTGACTTTTCAATGCAAAATTGACAGGTATTGAGATGGAACGCCATGTTGCGTTTGGAGAGCCACTGATGTGCCTAAACATTGAAACTCCCCACAAGTGACACCATTTTGGAAAGTAGACCCCCTAAGGAACTTATCTAGATGTGTTATGAGCATTTTGACACATCAAGTGCTTCACAGAAGTTTATAATGCAGAGCCATAAAATAAAAATCATATTTCTTCACAAAAATGATATTTTCGCCCCCAATTTTTTATTTTCCCAAGGGTAAGAAGAAATTGGACCTCAAAAGTTGTTGTGCAATTTGTCCTGAGTACGCTGATACCCCATATGTGAGGGTAAACCACTATTTGGGTGCATGGCAGAGCTCGGAAGGGAAGGAGCGCTGTTTGACTTTTGAATGCAAAATTGACAGGTATTGAGATGGAGAGCCACTGATGTGCCTAAACATTGAAACTCCCCACAAGTGACACCATTTTGGAAAGTAGACCCCCTAAGGAACTTATCTAGATGTGTGGTGAGCACTTTGACCCATCAAGTGCTTCACAGAAGTTTATAATGCAGAGCCGTAAAAATAAAAAATCATATTTTTTCACAAAAATGATCTTTTTGCCCCCAATTTTTTATTTTTCCAAGGGTAAGAGAAGAAATTGGACCTCAAAAGTTTTTGTGCAATTTGTCCTGAGTACGCTGATACCACACATGTGGGGGTAAACCACTGTTTGGGCGCATAGCAGAGCTCAGAAGAGAAGGAGTGACGTTTGATTTTTCAATGCAAAATTTACCTGATTTGAGATGGGATGCCATGTTGCGTTTGGAGAGCCACTGATGTGCCTAAACATTGAAACCCCCCAAAAGTGACACAATTTTGGAAACTAGACCCCCTAAGGAACTTATCTAGATGTATTGTGAGAGCTTTGAACCCCCAAATGTTTCACTAGAGTTTATAACGCAGAGCTGTGAAAATAAAAATTATTTTTTTTCCCAGAAAAATTATTTTTTAGTCCCCAGTTTTGTATTTTTCCAAGTGTAACAAGAGAAATTGGACCCCAAAAGTTGTTGTCCAATTTTTCCTGAGTACGCTGATATCCCATATGTGGGGGGAACCACCGTTTGGGCGCATGGCAGAGCTCAGAAGGGAAGGAGCACCATTTGGAATACAGACTTAGATGGAATGGTCTGCAGGCATCACATTGCATTTGCAGAGCCCCTAATGTACCTAAACAGTAGAAACCCCCCACAAGTGACCCCATATTGGAAACTAGACCCCCAAAGGAACTTATCTAGATGTGTTGTGAGAACCCTAAACCCCCAAGTGTTTCCCTACAGTTTATAACGCAGAGCCGTGAAAATAGAAAATCATTTTTTTCCCACAAAAATGTTTTTTTAGCCCCCCCCCCCCCCAAAATTTTTATTTTCCCAAGGGTAACAAAAGAAATTGGACCCCAAAAGTTGTTGTCCAATTTGTCCTGAGCACGCTGATACCCCATATGTTGGGGTAAACTCCTGTTTGGGCGCACAGGAGAGCTTAGAAGGGAAGGAGCACTGTTTTACTTTTTCAACGCAGAATTGGCTGGAATTGAGATGGGATGCCATGTCACGTTTGGAGAGCCCTGATGTGCCTAAACAGTGGAAATCCCCAATTCTAACTGAAACCCTAACCCTAGCCCCAACCCTAACCCTAGCCCCAACCCTAGCCCTAACCCTAGCCCTAACTAACCCTAGCCTTAACCCTACCCCCTAACCCTAGCCTTAATCCTAACCCTACCCTTATCCCTAATCCTAACCCTAGCCCTAAACCTAGCCCCAACCCTAGCCCTAACCCTAGCCCTAACCCTAATAGGAAAATGGAAATAAATACATTTTTTTAATTTTATTATTTTTCCCTAACTAAGGGGGTGGTGAAGGGAGGTTTGATTTACTATTTATAGCGGGTTTTTTAGCGGATTTTTATGATTGACAGCCGTCACAGACTAAAAGACACTTTTTATTGCAAAAAATAGTTTTTGCGTCTCCACATTTTGAGAACTATAATTTTTCCATATTTTGGTCCACAGAGTCATGTGAGGTCCTGTTTTTTGCGGGACGAGTTGACGTTTTTATTGGTAATATATTCGGGCACGTGACTTTTTTTATCGTTTTTTATTCCGATTTTTGTGAGGCAGAATGACAAGAAACCAGCTATTCATGCATTTCTTTTTGGGGGGCGTATATACCGTTCCACGTTTGGTAAAATTGATAAAGCAGTTTTATTCTTTGGGTCAGTACGATTACAGTGATACCTCATTTATATCTTTTTTTATGTTTTGGCGCTTTTATACGATAAAAGCTATTTTAAAGAAAAAATAATTATTTTTGCATCGCTTTATTCTGAGGACTATAACTTTTTTATTTTTTCACTGATAATGCTGTATGGTGGCTCGTTTTTTGCGGGACAAGATGACGTTTTCAGCGGTATCATGGTTATTTATATCCGTCATTTTGATCGCGTGTTATTCCACTTTTTGTTCGGCGGTATGATAATAAAGCATTGTTTTTAGTCTTTTTTTTTTGTTTTGTTTTTACCGCGTTCACTGAAGGGGTTAACTAGCGGGACAGTTTTATAGGTGGGGTCTTTACGGACATGGCGATACTAAATATGTGTACTTTTATTTTTTTTCATTATTTGGATAAAGAAATGTATTTATGGGAGCAATATATGTATATATTTTTCTTTATGTAGGAATTTTTTTTTTTTTTTACACGTGTGAATATTATTTTTTTTTACTTTATAACATTGCCCCGGGGGGGGGGGGGGGAGGGCATCATGTTATAGTGACAGATCGCTGATCTGACACTTTGCACAGCACTGTGTCAGATCAGCGATCTGACATGTAGGGCTGCAGGCTTACCAGTGCTTGCTCTGAGCAGGCGCTGGTAAGCCACCTCCCTGCAGGACCCAGATGTAGCCCAATGGCCATTTTGGATCCGGGGCCTGCAGGGAGAAGGAGGTAGGAGCTCCGAGGGTCTTAGGGAAGCACGCAGGGAGCCCCCTCCCTTTGCGATGCTTCCCTATGCCGCCGGAACACTGCGATCATGTTTGATCGCGGTGTGCCGGGCGTTAATGTGCCAGGGGTGGTCCGTGACCGCTCCTGGCACATAGTGCCGGATGTCAGCTGCGATAGTGAGCTGACACCCGGCCCGATCGACCGTGCTGCCCCCGTGAGCGCGGCCGATCGCATGTGACGTACTATTCCGTCACTGGGAATTAAGTCCTAGGTCACCTTGACGGGATAGTATGTCATATGGGATTAAGGGGTTAATAATTATGGTAATCGTATTTGACCTAAAATGGGAAAGGTTTATTCTGATTTCA
The DNA here is from genome assembly GCF_032444005.1 of Ranitomeya imitator. Taxonomy (NCBI): domain Eukaryota; kingdom Metazoa; phylum Chordata; class Amphibia; order Anura; family Dendrobatidae; genus Ranitomeya; species Ranitomeya imitator. The sequence goes on along the minus strand of NC_091287.1, from coordinate 107,993,432 downwards.
TGTCAGATATTGAGAAAAACATGCATATGTGTTTTATATAGCTTACGTAAACTTCTGGTTTCAACTGTACTTTATGTAATTTCTTATGATACACTTCTGTTTTCTAGTGTGGTTTGCCATTATTATAACTCTTTCCCAGTAGTATTTTGGATGGCATTTTGCACAAGTATTTGTAAGGCAAAATTAACCCCTTTTCCTCGGGCGATACTCTGTTATTGTGTTTTGTTCTTTCCTCCCCTTCTTCCAAGAGTCATAAGTTTTTTACTTTTTCCGCTGTATAGCCATTTTTGTGGGACCAGTTATACTTTTGAATTAAATCATTCATTCTGCCACATAGTGTACTGGAAAATGGAAAAAAAATCTAAATGCAATAATATTGCAAAAAAAAAGTTTTTTTTTGTTTTTTTTTTATTTACCATGCTTGATATATGGGAAAACTAACCTGGCAATATGATTTTCCAGGTAAGTTCTAGTACACAGATACCAAACATGTATAGGTTCTTTTTTATTTAAGTGGTGAAAGAAAATTCAGCAATTTGACCCCCAACCCTCCCCCACCCCCAAAATTTAGTTTTTGTTGCCATTTACTGAGACCTGGTACGTTCTCATTTTTCAGGGTCTGGGCTGGGTAATGGCTTATTTTTTGTGCCCTTAGCTTACGTTTTTACTGATACCATTTTCAGGTAGATACAATGTTTTGATCACCTTTTATTGCATTTTATTGCAATGGTGCAGCAACCATAAAAAACGTAATTCTGGCATTTATACTTCTTTTTTCTCATTACGTCATTTACCGATTTCATGTTTTGATAGATTGAACATTTCTGAATGCAGCAATATCAAATATGTGTATTTTTTTATTGTTTTGTTTTTAATTAATCAAGGGGGTAATTTGAACTTTTGTGTTTTTTTATTTTTTTAAACTTTTTTATTTTTTGCTGCATTTAATATTCCCTTTAAACGACTTGAAGCTGTGATCGTCTGATTGCCTGTGCTATACATATCGGTGTTTCATTGCACATCCCCTCCTCAACATTGAAATTATAACACCAAGAAGGAAAACTCATGGATGTATGAAAATTATGTTCCTGTTAAATGCTGCCAACAATATAGCTCGTCCAGTAACTGACTTCGGTTCTGATAGAGCATGCAGAGATGTGTTTTTGTAGTAAAGGGGTTTTGTGTGCAGAGAGGAGCATATATAAGCCTCTGTCAGTTTCACTTATAATACTACCCAGTGATCAATAATGGGCACAGATCTCTACCCCGATTCTGCTGCTGCTTTGGGCTGGTATCATTAAAGATTAACTAGTTGGACCTTATCTGGTTGAAGATAGACTCAAAATCACCCCCCAAACCTACTGACACTTTTTAGAAGATCCTTTCTTCAAGCACTGGTATAGGAAAAGTATGAATCTTTGTTATCCAGTCAACTATATCTGAGTGCCCGCCTCCAGTAGGCATGCACTCCTGAAAATAATGCACAACAGAGCACATGTTGACTACGTCAGCACCATTATAGTCAATGGCAATCTTGGTGAAAACATCCCATTTTGTGGGGTGGATGTGGGGATTTCGAACGTAAGACCCGACTGGACCGATGAGCGTAAGACTAAAGCGCAGTGTAAAAGCGCCCTTACTAATAATTGTGCACATAGTGTAATTTTTTTATGAACTTGTAAACAGAATGCATACACAATAATAGTCAAACCCTTTTTATTATATTCAAATGATGAAAAAATTAAGGCAATTTTTTTTTTCAAAACATCACAATATATTTAGTATCAAGTATCAGTGCCATGCGCAGACATATACACACTTACACATCTTGACATGCTATCAGTGAGGCAATGAGGTTATTACTGTTTGTCTGAGGAATGTTCTTCCTTGCTGAATGCACATAAATCATCAAAATCTGCTTCCTGCAGCTCTCTATTTCCAATTGCCGACAATGATGTCTCAGATGTGTTTCATGGGACACAAATCCAGAAACACAGCATGCCTAGGTAACGGAAAGACTGCCCACTGCCCGGAGTGTTGAAAATGGTTCCTGGGATGCATAATGTGCATGGCACATGTGCTCTCCAGACCGATCACAGACTACCATTGTATCCAAGATGAAAGCAGAACTCATTGCTGAAGAGGAAAGACCTCCATTCCAGCCTCCATTGCTGTCTTGTGCACCATGATAGCCTTTGAGAGCAGTAGCATCAGGTCAATGGAACACCTGTAGCTGTGCATCTGGCATGTAAACCAATATCCTGCAAACTCCTTTTGATGATTGGTTTGTAGACACTCTTTGACATCTTAGGCTTGGTATCTGACACCTAATTTTATTTGCAGTACAAAATGGATTGTTACGCTCCATTCTTCAAATCTTGCAAAATGGAAATGGCACTCTGGTCCTACTCCCTATATGTGAGGGGTATTGTGCGGAAGCCGTACTCCACTAATCTTCATTCCAGGTACCCTAACAGCTCAGTGTTTCATTGCTCTGGTCATGGAACCTGTGGTATGACCATCTTTTCAAAGTGTCCTAAGAGACGTTTTTTGAACACAATAATTTCAGGCCACATGTTGCTGATGCTACTGTGTTCAGCCTACTTGGCTTATACATGTTACTATGGCTTCCAGCATCTCTGGATTCTCCCATATCTGGAACATCATTGGTTGGCAATTACAAAGGAAGCTGTCAGCAGAGGATCTTGATTATTTGCAGAACCAAGTGCATTCAGCATGGTATAACATTCCACAGAAAACCATTAAAAACCTCAGTAATAGCATGCAATTTGTTCATGTAGTGTAAGTAAGTGTATTTTTGCTAGTGGCGCTCACATTTGATACTGAATAAATTGAGATGTTTTGAAAATTTTGCTTCCATTTTTCATAATTTGTATATCATTAGCATATCTATCGTTCATGTGAATGTCAAAATTCCACGACTTTTTCCTCTTGGCTTTGCAATTTCAATGCTGAAGACTGCATAAATCCAAAAATAGCTGCACAGCCTTATTGGGGGAAAAACTCATCGGAGACTAACATATCCTATCCCACAGACAAAAAATAAATAAAATAAGGCATCATGTCCAATATGGTTAACACAAGTGTGCAGATTATTGCACTCTGAAACTCTTTTTTTGTTACACACATAGATCTTCCCTTTCTGCTGACACAATCACTAATGAACTGTCAGAACTAAAACGCTGTATAGTTGTCATTATGATTGTCGATAACACTCTTTACGCGAGTTCTGCTATTCAATACGTTTACTATCCTTTTTTTCTCAATTTGTTTCTCAAGTTTTTACTGTTATCTTCATGTATAAAGAGGAGTACAGATACACAGAACGCTCACGTGTACATTGATGAGTTGCAATTTAGGCAGCTGTAATTTTGACATCTAACATTTTCCCTTTTGAAAAGTATAATTTAAAGGATACATGTGGAGGTTATATTTTATAGATCATGTATTTTTGCATCTCTTCCAAAACATATTATGAATTTGGCCCTTGGGAATGATATTAAATATTTGTTTATTTTCTTTCTGAAAATATAATGTTCCTGTTCCAGCACAATTTTATCATAAATACTGTATATTTATGTGTGATTTGAGATTTCTTGATCAGTTTTCCAAATACTTTACTATCTCTTTTGTTTTTTTTTTACTTGTGTGGGTTGTTGGTCAGCCTTATAGGTTTTAGCTATTACTAAATCCACTTACAGCTTCCTTTATGGAAGGTATCCCATTTTATGACTATTGTTTGTATGATTTATCAACTTTTTGTTATCTTATATTTACTTTTTGTTAGAGCATTAGTAAGTAAGGAGCTTAAAATACTATTATGAGATCAAGTAATAGTAAATTGCGATATAACAGGAAATTGAAAGTCCCAAGATTTAATATAAATGCTATATAAAATCATGAAACTGGAAAGCACACTAATTGTACAAATTAAAGAAAAATCTGTCAGCAGGTTTTTCTACCTCATCTGAGAGCAGCATAATATAGGCAAAGATAAGCTGAATCCAACCATGTATTACTCAGTTTACTGGGAGCAGCCATTCTGACACAATCATAGATTTTATATTCAGCAATAAAGCAGAGGTGAGGAAGTTATAATAATTATTGAAAATAAACAATACCACAAAGTTTAATAAGAGAGGCATTGATTAAATCTGTGTTTTAACCCCTACAGCATGCTGTATCAGATTACATAGCAAAAACCTACTGATAGATTCCCTTTAAAAGTCCTTATGTAAGCACAAGACTAACTGTGCATCAAACAAAGGTCACATGTGTGGTGCGAGTGTATGCTGCATGCTCAGCCCACCACACGGAGAGGGTGTCGGCTGTGTTATACAGCTGACATTGACAGTAAATGAACAGATTTGAAATGACTCTATTGTGACAGTTCAAACCATTAGATGTTGTAGTCAATAGAGATTATGGCACCCAAGTAGTTAGACATGTCCCTACTTGGTGCCAGTAAATCATATTTACTGGTCAGGGCCAGGCGAGGCTTGACATTACAATATATTACTATAAAAAAGTATTGCAGTAAATTTTATTAATGATTGAATGATTGGAAGCCTGTGTCACTTAGTGGGACAAAAATACATTTCAAAAGTATAAATATTAATATTAGTCTTGAGATCAATTATTTTGAATCTTTTGAACAGCAAGACTCTGGCATGTGACACGCAGAAAGCTACATTCAAAAAGATAAATGCGATACTTGTGTTTTTATAATTGACATAATGACTAGTCTGGAACTACACTACCGTTCAAAAATTTAGGGTCACTTAAAAATTTCCTTATTTTTGAAAGAAAAGCACAGTTTTTACAATGAAACTAACATTAAATAATTCAGAAATACACTCTATACATTGTTAATGTGGAAAATTTCTATTTTAGCTGCAAATGTCTGGTTTGTAATGCAATATCTTCATAGGTGTATAGAGGCCCATTTCCAACAACCATCACACAGTGTTCTTATGGTACTTTGTGTTTGCTAACTGTGTAAGAAGGCTAATGGATAGTTAGAATACCCTTGTGCAAGTATGTTAGCACAGCTGAAATCAGTTTGGCTGATTAGAGAACCTATAAATCTAACCTTCCTTTGAGCTAGTTGAGAATCTGGAGCATTACATTTGTTGGTTCCATTAAACTCTCAAAATGTCCAGAAAAAAAGAACTTTCATATGAAACTCGACAGTCTATTCTTGTTCTTAGAAATGAAGGCTATTCCATGCGAGAGATTGCCAAGAAACTGAAGATTTCCTACAACGGTGTTTACTACTCCCTTCAGAGGAGAGCACAAACAGGCTCTAACCAGAGTAGAAAGAGAAGTGGGAGGCCCCGCTGCACAAATGAGCAACAAGACAAGTACATTAGAGTCTGCAGTTTGAGAAATCGACACCTCACAGGTCCTCAACTGGCAGCTTCATTAAATAGTACATGCAAATCGCCAGTATCAACGTCTACAGTGAAGAGGCGACTTCGGGATGCTGGCCTTCAGGGCAGAGTGGCAAAGAAAAAGCCATATTTGAGACTGGCCAATAAAAGGGCAAAAGAACACAGACATTGGACAGAGGAAGATTGGAAAAAAGTGTTATGGACAGACGAATCCAAGTTTGAGGTATTTGGATCACACAGAAGAACCTTCTTGAGACGCAGAACAACTGAAAAAGCATTGGAAGAGTGCCTCACGCCATCTGTCAAGCATGGTGGAGGTAATGTGATGGTGTGGGGTTGCTTTGGTGCTGGTAAAGTGGGAGATTTGTACAAGGTAAAAGGGATATAGAGTAAGGAAGGCTATCACTCCATTTTACAACGCCATGCCATACCCTGTTGACAGCGCTTGATTGGAGCCAATTTCATCCTACAACAGGACAATGACCCAAAGCACACCTCCAAATTATGCAAGAACTATTTAGGGAAGAAGTAGGCAGCTGGTATTCTATCTGTAATGGAGTGGCCAAAGTAGTCACCAGATCTCAACCCCATTGAGCTGTTGTGGGAGCAGCTTGACCGTATGTTAAGCAAAAAGTGCCCATCGAGCCAAACCAACTTGTGGGAGGGGCACCTGGAAGCATGGGGTGAAATTTCTCCAGATTACCTCAGCAAATTAACTGCTAGAATGCCAAAGGTCTGCAATGCTGTAATTGCTGCAAAGGGAGCATTCTTTGACAAAAGCAAAGTTTGAAGGAGAAAATTAATATTTCACATAAAAATCTTTTTTTCGAACCTTGTCAATGTCTAGACCAGATTTTCAATTCATTTTGCAACTCATTTGACTAATAAAAGTATGAGTTTTCATGGAAAACACAAAATTGTCTGGGTGACCCTAAACTTTTAAATGGTAGTGTATGTATTACATATCATCACTAAATATTCAAATTGGATAATTTGTCATGAGGATTAGTATATGATGGGATTGACATGTTGAAAAGAGAATGGAAGGGGAATATTACTCTAGGTCACCAAAAGCGAGGTCCTATTTGATTTCTGTTGTCTCTTCTATTTGGCTTTTTCCTGATAAAGACTTTAGTTCAAAGTCAAAAACGTGTATGGCTTAATAATAATTTTTAATAAATAATATTTTACTTTATTGAATTCTTTTGTTTTTAGTTTTTGTAAGTAATAAATAAGCTAACTTGAGAAATGAGTCAAGTTCTACGCCGCATTCTGTTAATACAAGCTCCAGAACCTTATTTTTCTACGGTTGGAATTAATCTGCTGTAGCCATGGTATCCCAACCAGGGAGACCCCGATAAAGAGACAGTCAGCAAGTAGAGAATTATGTTATCTTTTTTTGCAAAGCTCATGAGGTGAGCACTGAGTAATACATCTATTTTTTAATCCTATTGTTATCGCCTCCTTATCTCTCCTATCTTTTACATACAATATTCTTCTTGCAATGAGTACAAATTACTTTAATTGATCCATGGTATATCAAGTAGATTATGCAAAAAGAATTGTCTAATTGGGGGTAACATCTTTTAAGATCCATCTAATGCCAGTTCACTGCATATTGTGTTAAAAAATAGTCTTTATCATAGTGTACTGTCTCTATAGTAATAAACCAACGGATGACATGTAACATCATCCCCAGGGTTCATAAAGTAATTTACCATGGAAATATGTCTCAAAATCATTGTGTTTATGTGTACACATGCCTGTTTTATTCTGCTGGAGGCATATTTTGAGGATCAATGTGTAATAACCGGCCCATAAACTCTTATATAAAACCCACTGTCAGCTTACTTGACAGCTCTGTTCTCCTGCCTGGCAATCACAGTGTTTTCCTTCTCTAAACAATGGTCATCATTGTCGAGCGATCACTACATCTGTAGTTGTCTGGCACAGCATTCATTCTTTTCTGTGCTCGGTGTTTACCACGGTTTAAGGCTAGACAGAGAGTGTTAGGCACACAACTGTTTTCCTATTACAAATCTTTGCCATTTCAGTAAGGCCTTTCTTCCAAACTCCACCTCTGTTTCCTTACCTTGTCATTTCATATGACGCACATGCTGCCTTAACATCCCAAGTGATGACCTAAGAGCTGATATAGATTACCATGTTACAAAGCCATAAGTACGGTAGGTTGTTGGAGTCTTAGTACTTGGTTCATACAAGTCGATGGTCTACTGTACCTTCATATGCCAAAAATTATTTACAGAGTCATATAGAGTTTTTTTAGTCAGCATGTGCAAAACTTCAATTACTATGTGATGTAGCGCCATACAGACACACCATATGGCTGCACACTTCAGCATGTACATTTGATCTTAACTCAATGGTAGATATTTAGAAGTACATTTATGAAGAAGATATGACCAGTACAAAAGTTGTTCTTGTTCTTTTTTTTCTTTAAATGGGTTGTCCAGTCCAAATTGATAAGACTGCAGTCACTCTTTGTGACTGCAGAGTTGTGAATCCCACCAGTGCACCCACTGTATGCTACAGGGATTTGCTGGTTTCTGAGCTGGGACCGGAGGGTATGTATGCGTTATACATACTCCCGGCCACAGCTCATCTAAGCGTATGGAGTGAGGCCGTGCCCTCTAGTCGTCCATGCTCACCGGATAGTCACATCATTAGTCAGGGTGCGGCCTCGCTCAATGCAAGTGTATGGAGCTAGGCCCGCGCCTTCTAGACAGGCTCTGGTTGGGAGTACATATAACTCATACATACCCTCCGGCTGAGAAACCGATGAATCTCCAATTTGGACGTGACAACCCCTTTAATTCACTTTAGTAAAAGGTATCCTGTTGATAAAGAATGGCAGTAGATTAAATTGTAAGACTTTTCTCAAATACATCATTAGCAAATGATTTCCGTCAGTATTGTAGGGTAGCAGATTTCATTTTACCAAATCTGGTGAGATTTTCTTCTTTCCGACAGATTAAGGGTTAGGGAGGAACAGATTCTATACAATATCTGTTTAATAAAGTGGAGCTTTGTCCTCAGGTCTGGCAGGCTTTGGTCTGTTTCACCTGCTTTATCTGACTCTATGGTACATAAAATATAATAGAATAATGTATTTTATCATAATTTCACCAAAGTGAAATGCCATTCAGGCTAAAATTTGTCTCACCTCCAACCTGGAGCCAAAACTTTACCTCAAACTGAATATTGTTATCTGTCAGCCATGTAATAAGAAGCTTCTGTGTATAATGCAGAAAAACAAGTAATTGGCAGGTTGTAAAGGATTACTCTGAGTCTCTGACTACATACTTTACACAGGCGGGACACAATCACAGCACACTGTAGAGAAGCTTTGACAGGATTGCAGTTGTTTTTAACATTCTTCTCTTCCTGCTGCACCATAGCACACAGGAATCCATCTTACATCTCTGCTTACCTCACTACATTCAGAATGAAATTAACAGCACCTCTCTTGTGTATGAATATAACAGCACTTCTCCTCTGTATTTGAAGATAACGACTCTTCCCCGTATATGAAGATATTGCCCTCTCCCTTGTGTATGATGATAACTGCACCTCCCCTGTGTCTGATGATAACTGCACATCCCCGTGTAAGAAAACTGGAAATAGTTTTTGAAACTTTATTTGATATTTTAATTGGAAAATGAATTTAAAGTAGCTATCAAAGAGGCTGAGTACCTAATGAACTGTTCATAGCATTAAAGGCATTTTCTCATATTATAAAAGGAAAGGCTCATCAGTAGTAAATGCCACCAATTGATAATCGGTCGGGGTTTGAATGCAAACCATTTTTAGAAATAAGGGAATGCAGCAATGTCTTAGCACCTCATCTTTTTACCTTTTTTTCTCTCCACTGCTGCACTCGTGCCAATTGTAGGGCAGTGAACTCTAGCGCTGCACCAACTGTGATTCCTGTTATGCTGTAATGTCTATTGTCTGTATAAGTCCCCTCTATAATTTGTAAAGCGCTGCGGAATATGTTGGCGCTATATAAATAAAATTATTATTATTATTTAAGGAAATTGGCCATTGCTTTTTTATTGTTGGCCAATCCTTAGGATGGAGATGGATTTGCGGTACGCACCGGCAGTAACTATGAAAATGGCAGAGCTGTTTCAGCAGCATCTGAGAACTTCCGTCTGGAGCCGGTAACAGTTGATCAGTAGGGGTGCCAGATCTCGCACCCCCGCCAATCAGATATTTTTTCCCAATCATTCTCAGGATCAATGGGAGAATTCCAACCCTCATTGGTCATTTTTACACCATTTAAAACAATTGAAACTCCCTTTAATGATATGTCTGTGGAGAAAAATATAATTTTGAAAACATTACCAGTGTAATGTAAAGTTAGTGATTCTCATCCTACTAAGTTCACTTTAAGTGCTCAGTCATGATATAATATCTACTTTAGATGATTGGAAACGAATACAACAGTACTAAAGGAAGGCTTCTACTGAGGTCACAACTGATATGTGACTGATGTAACTCATCCTGACATAGGTCTAAGTAGGTTGCATTTTATGGTAATAAGCAAGAAATCTGACATCATTTACTTAAAATTTCTTCAGAAATCAGGGCACAGTTGAACTGTAACTTTGCAATCATGCTGTTAGACTGCCGGCTCGGCTTTTTATATTATTCGGAATGTTTTCTTGGACGTAGAACAAACAGAATCTGGATTGCAGCATCATCGCATGAGTTCTGCAGTTTACCCGGAGTCGGGCACAAGGAGGCTGCTGATTAACTTACATTGATTACTGTTGTTTTTACTATTTATGAAGGAATTAAATATGGAATCTTGTTTTTCTTAATTGTTAGCGTACAAAGATATGCAGACATCACAAGGATTAATTGCTGATCACTGTGTAAGACAAGCCATATTTCATCTGCAAGTTCTTTCGCAGCTATTAAAGAATTTATGTATTTGACTGGTTGCCAAATCCTCATTTCGCTATAGAACCAGTGCCCACAAGTTGTCTTACAGTAATTCTCTGTGGGAACAGAACCAGCCAAACCAGTTATCGCCTATAAGCATTTTTTTTTTATTAAACTATCCCTTGTCATGAATGGATTTGGCAAATTCACACACAACTCTAAGAATGATATATGGAAAAGCTTTCATTTCTGCAACTTGATAGTTCAGAACTGAGTAGCAAGGCTTGAGTAAGCTGTACCCATTCTGTGGATGGCATGGATGCTCTAAGGTAGGTCTTTGACTCAATCATATATTATTTAAAGGTTTTTTTGCTATTGATTTTAGGAGGATTCATTGCTGATTGTAAGAATAGATAGTGAAATACATAGTGGCATTATAGTATTGTGTACTAATGTCAGGGTGTAGGAAGAAGTTTGCTTTTAATGAAAAATATTGGAGGATTCTAAAAAATATGTAAAAAGTTTACTTTTTAAGTGATTTTTTTTTCAGTTGATCTGTATCTATAGTGAAATCTGATGCGCAATGTCCAGCACAGGAGGCAGGTTTTCTTGGTCTTCACCCTTGTACTGTCCTATATTTTTACTTATTCCTTGAAGCATCCTACTCTCCTAAAGAGCAGTCCTACTGAGGGTGAAGAGTGATGATACAGGGCAGTTGAGATCAGCACCCAATGAATGGAGTTAATAAAACACATGGCACTATTATTGGAAACCCATGTTCCTACATTTTATTTTTAACTACAGTATATTTTGAATGTTATTCCTCCTGTTTATCCTATATTAGCTGACTTCATTAAAGCAGATGGCCAGCATTTTCATTGACATATGAAAAGCATTATAATTTGTTACTATGAATATATGTGTATAGTGAAGCCTAACCATATGACCACCACTTTGAGAAGACCTCTCTGGATCTAGACTTAACAGGGTTTTCCAGCATAACATTTATTTGCACATAGGCTTGTCATGGGAGCAGTGTTTGTGACAGCTGTTAGTAGGGCTTCCATGGATAGTCTAAGGCTACTTTCACACATCAATTTTTTGCCATCAGGCACAATCCGGCAAATTCTGAAAAAAACGGATCTGGCGCAAATTGTGAAAAACTGATGCAACGGATCCGTTTTTTTTTTTTTTTTGCTGGATCCGTTTTTTTGTTTTTTTTTAAACGCGGGGATAGAGTTTGGACTTCCTGTTCTGCGGAGGAGAGAGAGATACCAGAATGGAAAGTGCATGATTTGTATAAAAAAACTGATTTGGTCACCGGATTCGGTCATTTCCCCTCACGTTTCATGCGTTTTCCGCCGGATACATCGCTGGCCGTTATTTCACTGGACAGAAAAAGCATTCCTATGTACGTTTTCTCCGGAAAACAAATTTTAGACGGATCCGGCAAAACCGGATGAAACGTGAGGCCATCCGTCGTAATCCGGCGCTAATACAAGTCTATGAGAAAAAAATGGATCCAGTGGCAAATTTTGACGGATCCTTTTTTTTTTTTTAAATTTCGCCGGATTGTGCCTGACGGCAAAAAACTGATGTGTGAAAGTAGCCTTAGTGCAAGCCCTGCCCTTCATCCTTTAACCACCATAAAAGAAACTGTACTTACACAGGGGAACCTGGGTTGGGGCGAAGGAGTCGCCTGCTGGCCAGTGGAACAAGCTAATGGTAAGAAGAGTCATCACGCAAGGCTGATACCGGGAGATCAAAGTTAGAGGCAGAATCTTTAGTCAGGGGAATTGACAAAAAATGGTCAGAAGAAGATGAATACAAGTAAAGAACGAGCAAACAAACTGCCGATAAACAGAGTATTATTTGCTATAACTGGCATTGGAAACTGACTCTCAGCAGTTTAAATAGATAGCTGCTCCACCCAGAGATAACAGCAGGGAGAAATACTGATCAGCCAGGAATTAACCCAGAAGCTTCTTGGCTGGGTGAAATATCAAGTCCCAGGAGTCACCCGACAACCAAAGCGGACACTGTCACTGTCATGGATGTCAAACTCAATCTCCCCAGGTCCTGCACTAGCTCTCTACTGATCATGACTACAGTGGACAGTACCACTGCATTCAATCTCTGAGTTTCATGGCCCTGCCGACGTAGAAGCTCACATAATAGTTTAAAAGTTTATCCTAGAAACCGACTTTAACCTTGGGGATTGACAGTATATAATGCTTTCACATTACCTGTATATCTTTTTCAGTAATTCCTTTTCATAATAAGCACATTGTAGTGGTCTCTTGACATGAGCGAGAACTGTAAAGTTTGGGGTTCGTATTGGACACCTAGTGTCTGGTGCTGAATTCTGAATACGGACTTCTTCCGGAATTCAGTTTCAGTGTTTGGACGCATTAGAGAGAGGAGCTATTTCAGCCCCCTAGAACTTGCTATGATCATTTTACAGCACTAAAGTTGAGGTCCCCATTGACTTCTGTTGGGTTCGGGTACAGTTCTGGTATCTATACTGAACTTTGGACTAAAGTTCACTCGAACCCGAACTTCCTCCGGTCCACTCATCCCTAGTGGTCTCATTTATTATTAGCATGCAACGTATAATTTGTAATTTGGGAATTGGCTGGGAGAATGTACACACAATTCACTATAGAAAGACACACACGGATATTAGAGAAACCAATGCAACCTCAATTATTGCCCATGTACGAGTCCCCATTTGCACTAATAGATAAAAAGCAACACACCACATTAGTGCAGGACTAAAATGACATTCTATAGTTTATAAAGCTTTTATTTGATCCAGATTAAAACATTGTATACATCAAAGTACCATAAAATCTATACATAGGGTTACAGAGTAATCTGGAAGGGATGGAATGAAAGAGGGAGCTTAGATTGTATGATCAAGAGGAAATAATCCCATACAATGTACCTTAGCAGAATAGAGTGCAATATAATATGAATGCAGTCACTGTACAAATAAGTAAAGGCCATAGAGAACCCCTATAGAAAAATACACACCACGATATATATAGGACATTACTAAAAAGACCCAATGAAGCAATAAAGACAAAGACGTCATACCCTGAACACATACTGGAGGCAGCCATCCCCACCCAACACGTGTTTCTCGTTGCAGCTTTGGATGGTCTGGATTACTCTTTACCCTGTTGGGTAGATTTTATGGCACAATGCTGTATGTAATGTTGTTAATCTGGATCAATCAAAAGCTTTATAAACTATGGCATGTCCTTTTAGTCTGGCACTTAATAATGTGGCAATAATTGTGGAGGGGACAAAAGGGAAATTGATTAATAATACCTTGTAGTGTTGAAAATGCTGCAGAAAAATATAGTAGTCTAGTCCTCATTTATACTCTGCTGCCATCTTACACTTTAAAGCACTACAACCCCCAGCACTATAATAAGTTGTGGCTCTGCATTACTGTATTTGGATGTACACATCTTATTCCAACATCTGTTTACAATCCTCATCATTTGGATGCTGTCCCAGACATACTCGATGGAGACAGGAAGATATAGACCACTAAGCATGGTCATAACAAGCGTTGCCATCCATCCAGTAAAACTCCGACATGTCCTATCTTTGAGGCATAAATCCCGGAATAAGGCATATTTCCATATGTGTCTGCCTGCCTCAATTACCTTTACAATACACATGAAATACTGGTCACCACAAATGGGTGCTGGACAACACGCCATCCTGTAGGTATAGTCTACAAGTTATTTTGAGGCCATGGCAGATCTGAGGCATATTACATATTTGAGATGGAAGAAGCTGAAGATCTGATTCACTGTGCTTTATACAGGGAGATGATATCCATTACATTAGTGTTTATATACTGTATTCATTTTAATATATCACATACAGATGGAGCAGATTTGACACATTTGTTGGATAAGGCTCTGTTCCCAATTTTTCATAGGCAACTGTGGTTTGTTCATCTGTGTGATGAGTTACTGTATACTGGACCCGAGGCCGCGGCGTGTATATTATAGTGAGTATGCGTTGTGACATGTGGTTAATCAGTAGGAGTCTGGAGGGATTAATTTGTAGTTAGCTGTAATTGGAAGAGATGTAGATATGGTAGTTCAGCTATGATATAATATTTGTAGTGTGTTAGAGAGAAGGGGCCCCATTCATCTTTTGCAATTTATTGAAGTCACTTTTCTTTTTCTATCTTATGATATTTGCTGACATATTTTGTGCCATATTTGTCAAAATGGCACATGCTGATCATGAATTTGTCGTAAAATCAAAAATGTTCTTTTTTTGTCCCGTTTTGTGTGATTTTTCAGCACCAAAAGTCACAAATCCTTTAAAAAGATGCACATTTGTCTAAAAAAGCATCAAATGTCTAAAAGCTTGTCAACGCTACCAGTCCTTACTCCTGACATGTCTAAAAGCATGTCACCTCTACCAGTCCTTACTCCTGGCATGTCAAAAAGCGTGTCACCTCTACCAGTCCTTACTCCTGGCATGTCTAAAAGCGTGTCAACTCTACCAGTCCTTACTCCTGGCATGTCTAAAAGCATGTCACCTCTACCAGTCCTTACTCCTGGCATGTCTAAAAGCGTGTCAACTCTCCCAGTCCTTACTCCTGGCATGTCTAAAAGCGTGTCAACTCTACCAGTCCTTACTCCTGGCATGGCTAAAAGTGTGTCAACTCTACCAGTCCTTACTCCTGGCATGTCAAAAAGCGTGTCACCTCTACCAGTCCTTACTCCTGGCATGTCTAAAAGCATGTCAACTCTACCAGTCCTTACTCCTGGCATGTCTAAAAGCATGTCACCTCTACCAGTCCTTACTCCTGGCATGTCTAAAAGCGTGTCAACTCTCCCAGTCCTTACTTCTGGCATGTCTAAAAGCGTGTCAACTCTACCAGTCCTTACTCCTGGCATGGCTAAAAGTGTGTCAACTCTACCAGTCCTTACTCCTGGCATGTCTAAAAGCGTGTCACCTCTACCAGTCCTTACTCCTGGCATGTCTAAAAGCGTGTCAACTCTACCAGTCCTTACTCCTAGCATGTCTAAAAGCGTGTCACCTCTACCAGTCCTTACTCCTGGTATGTCTAAAAGCGTGTCAACTCTACCAGTCCTTACTCCTGGCATGTCTAAAAGTGTGTCAACTCTACCAGTCCTTACTCCTGGCATGTCTAAAAGCATGTCACCTCTACCAGTCCTTACTCCTGGCATGTCTAAAAGCGTGTCAACTCTACCAGTCCTTACTCCTGGCATGTCTAAAAGCGTGTCAACTCTACCAGTCCTTACTCCTGGCATGGCTAAAAGCATGTCACCTCTACCAGTCCTTACTCCTGGCATGTCTAAAAGTGTGTCAACTCTACCAGTCCTTACTCCTGGCATGTCTAAAAGCGTGTCACCTCTACCAGTCCTTACTCCTGGCATGTCTAAAAGCGTGTCAACTCTACCAGTCCTTACTCCTAGCATGTCTAAAAGCGTGTCAACTCTACCAGTCCTTATGCCTGGCATGTCTAAAAGCATGTCACCTCTACCAGTCCTTACTCCTGGCATGTCTAAAAGCGTGTCAACTCTACCAGTCCTTTCTCCTGGCATGTCTAAAAGCATGTCAACTCTACCAGTCCTTACTCCTGGCATGGCTAAAATCATGTCACCTCTACCAGTCCTTACTCCTGGCATGTCTAAAAGTGTGTCAACTCTACCAGTCCTTACTCCTGGCATGTCTAAAAGCGTGTCACCTCTACCAGTCCTTACTCCTGGCAAGTGCTGGAGTCAGATGCAGTAAAAAACTGCAACATTTGGTAAAAGTCACATTTCATGAATCTGACTAAAACATCTGAATAAGCAAAGTTGTTAATGAAAAATCAAAAAGACTCAAAAACTTTAGAAGCTGGAAAAACAAATATGCCTGACTTATAAAAGCATTTGCACCAGTATTCTGGTGTGAAAAGCTTTGCGAAATTGCATAATTTGGAAGCTGCACTAACATTTTGCAACTTTTGATGCTCTGACGCAATTTTTGCCAGCTCTGTAAAAGTGGCGATAATGGGGAGGGACGGAGGCATGGTGACCGCTTCATGGCCAACAGCTGCATTCACTACACCAGAAATCTTACTCCAGCAGGGACTGGAGTAGGATTTTGTGTCTGACTCCAGCACGTCTCCTCCTCAAGAATAATGTGAACAACGTCTGTTGTATTGAATTGGGTGCATAGAGAAAAAGGAGCAAATCCCAAAGCCACTGAAAAGGAGCAAACTACTCCAGACAACTGGAGAGCAATGATGAATCGGGGCCATGGACTATAGATCGGATTGACATTTACCTTGCATCATCAAGCAATTTATTTTGCCTGCAGTGATTGTAGAACAATAAGTGCAAATATATAGGATCTTGCTATCTTTTAGGTGATGGTTTATGGGGCAAATACTGCTATTAAATATCTGGGTTTTCATATTAGCAACTAAGGGTTTTCCACCATAGATTGGACGAGATACACGTCATATTAACAGCTGTTACATAACTAGCTATTGTTGTATCACAGGAATTTTTAGATCCCGAAATAGTTTGACTACAATGGGAATTGTGTGCATTTTATGTGATTTTGAGTCTTTTGTATCTCAGATTTATAGTCTAACATTTTAGTGAAATTTTATCAGCATATCTTTTTGGAGAATGAATGCTGTTAAACTGTACCCAGGCCGCTTCTCCAAAAACTGCCAGCTCATCACCCTCTCAGATCATGTCCTCCCATTGATTTAAAACCATCTCTACAGTAATTGTATGAAAAGTCAGCTTTATTTAGGATTACTAAGTAAAGAACCCACAAAAATGATCTTACCTGTTTGGGAAAAGATCTTATTTCACACTGTGCTGCTTTCTATACCTTATATAGCAATTTGACTCTTTACGACATTTTTATGAATATTGAATAAATATTGCTTCTGTGTTTTACACACAGATCTGAAGGAGTTGAGTCTGAATTTCTAGGAAAGTAGCTTTCATCATGCCCAGCAGCATGCTGTGTAAATCGGCAAATCTGGTTTCTCTTTGTAAGATCTAAAGGCTATGATTAAAGATTTTGATGCATATAGTATTTATATAGTGCTATATTAGTGAGCATTAAAATGCAGTACATTGCAGTCTTAGTCATCTTCATGTCCTCCAATCTCTTCCAGCTCAGTCCTTTGAGGTTGAGTGCACAGAACCAGTATACTGCCAGAAAGCTTGGAGGGCAGGATGTATACCGTAACGATCCTCACAACCACTTACCTGCAAACTCTGCATTCAGGCTTCAATATTCCTCTTGAATAGCTGTGATGAACAAATGGTGATGTGTTTTGGTTACAAGATATTTGCAAATATCTCAAATCCATTCTAGAATCGTACATAAGTGCATTTTTGTATTTTAGATAGATCTCCTTCTTATTATTTAGTAAACATTTTGCCATGACAACCACATGAAGTGCAATTGTAAATTCTTTCTCTTCCCTTTTAAGCAACATTTTAATTGGACCATCTAAATCCTACATCTGAAAGTGACATTGATTTAATGGAGCATTCATTGTAGGATCAACTTTGATCCTACAAGTTACAGTCCTGCTTGAAAGTATGTGAATCCTTCAGACTCCTTCTACCCTGAAAGTAGACCCAAACAAAACAAATAAGTTAAAATGTTATACTTTATCAGCTTTTTTACTGAGAAAAAAATCTGATATGGTAAAAATGTGAACCTTTGGGATTAACAGATAGTTTGGAGATGAAATTCGAATCCGGTGTTTTGCTCAATGGTATAACAATCAGATATAAGTGGACAGCCCAATTTATTTAAAGAATATGAATATATCAGAGTCTGATCTTCCTAACATGTGTTTGTAAAAATATATCATGGCACAAACAAATGGAGACAAGTTGTTGATGCTCATCAAGTTGGAAAAGGTTACAAAACCATCTCTAAAGAATTTCAAACCAACAATTCACAGTCAGACACATTGTGTACAAATGGAGGAAATTCAATGAACAGCATTACTTAACCCAGTAGTGATTGACCAACAAAGATCACTGCAAAAGCAAGGTGTATAATAGTCCACATGATCACAAAGGATCCCAAGGTAACCATTCTAAGCATCTAAAGGCCTTTCCCACATTAACTAATGTTAATGTTCATATGTCCACCATCAGGAAGACAGTGAACAACAATGGACGGCATATCAGGATTGCAAGGAAAGACCAACTGCTCTCCAAAAAGAACATCCCTGCTTGTGTGCAGTTTGTTAAAGATTACCTGAACAAATCAGAAGGCTATCAAAACAATGATAACAGATGGAAGAATGCATTACAACATAAAAAGCTCACATTATCTGTGAAACATGGTGGTGGTAGTATCATAATTTGGACCTTTTTTGGTGCAAGGTCTGCTTGGCATCATTGATAAAATCATTATAAATTTTGTTAGCATTGCGAAAATGTTAGGACATCTATCCATGAGCGGAATCACAAGATAATGTGGGTCATGCAGCAAGACAGTGGCACACAAGTCATACTTCAAAAGATTGGTTAATGAAGAATAAATTAAAGCACCACTCCAGCATATTTTTCATTTTCACTGAAGTGGTGTCGCTAATCTAACTTCACTGCTCCTACAAATATACTTACCATCCGCCAACTTCATCTGTTGTCGGCGCTGTTAAGATCGTTTTCTGCAGGTTGTGACCTGCCAAATCGCTCCAGTGTTTGCTGGGCAAGCTAGAAGTCACTGCTCAAGTTTAATCTATGAGAGCCAGAACAAGACTATCATAGACTTTCATTAAGAACTTAGGGCATTACCTCTGATTTCTCGTCAGACTGAAGTTGCGGTCACAAAATGACGGATCGGGAATGAAAAGGTGCCAAGAACATGGTGATGGTACATATATTGCCAGGGTCAGGAAACTTATGTTAGTAGCACCACTCCAGCACTGAAATAAAATGCTAGGTAGAATAGTGCTTTAAAGTTTTGTAATGTGTAAATCTAGAAGTGGGTTACAGTGCACAATAGGGTGAATCCCTATGGAGGGAGAGTAGAAGAGTGCTGCTAATGCTCACCTGATGGAGTTGTGACAGGCACAAGAACTGTGCAGGCATGAAGAAAAACAGCTGCTGCCCCGTGGCTGTTGGATAAATCCTCCAAGTGATATTGGATCCAGTTTAATGAACAGTAGGTGGGCTACACTACAAGAGTAAATCAATTCTTCAGAACTGATGATGAGGAAAGGGCTTTATATTCATAACACGTTTCAGAGCCGTACTAGTGTCTTTTTGAATAGAAAATTTTTGAAGAGTTGAGTTACTCCAGCAGCAGACCCCACCTACATGTCATCCAACTGGATCCAAAGTTTTGGAATGGACACATCAAAGTCCTGACCATAATGCTATAGGAATGTTCTGGAAGGACCTGACACGAGCAGTTCATGAGAGATAACCCTCCATCATAACAGATGTAAAACTGTTTTGTAGGGAGTAATGAGCTAAAACTCCTCCAAGCCGATATGCAGGATTAATGAACAAATACTGGAAACGTTTAGATGCAGTTACAGCTGCACAAGGGGTCACACCAGGTACTGAAAGCAAAGGTTCACATACTTTTGCTGCTTACAGACACGTGATATTAAATCATTTTCCTTTAAAAAGAAATGAAAGTTTAATATTTTTTTTTAATCATTTCATTAATTTGGTTCTCTTTGTCTACCCTTAGCACTTAGGTGAAAATCTGATGGTTTTACATAAAATTTAAGCAGAAATATGAAAAACTCTGAAAGAGTCACAATCTTTCAAACACTGTATAACAAGGTCAACCATCAGCACTCAGACAGGGGATGCACGCTCCAAAATCCAAGGATCCAATCGGACAAAAACGCATATAAAGAAGAAAGAGCAGCATCCATACCAGGTGATGTTAATCCAAAAAAGTTCTTTATTCCGCCATGATAAAAATACAACGTTTCGGCCTGGTTGGCCTTTGTCAAGTATACTTGACAAAGGCCAACCAGGCCGAAACGTTGTATTTTTATCATGGCGGAATAAAGAACTTTTTTGGATTAACATCACCTGGTATGGATGCTGCTCTTTCTTCTTTATAATCTTTCAAACACTGTCCTCCATGCTTTTTAGAGCTATATTTTTTTAGGCTCGAGAAAGGCCAATTATGGCCAAAACATTGCCCGCTTTGTCCTTCTGTTTTAACTAATTTAGAATAAAGATCAAGTTTTTATCAAGAACCTCCTGTTTTGGTGACTTGGCTTCTCTACGTTGTTTTTGCTCCATTCACCATACTCAGACAGGGGAATTCCATGTTCTGATTGATTATTGTTTAGACTTTGCAGCAGTCAAAAGCAGCTCCTAAAGGAGCATGAAATTGGAATTGAAACAGCACTGCTGCATAGTGATTGGTAGACATGGAAGCAAAATATAGTAATTAAATATTTTACAAAAAATTATAGCACTACAATGCCTAGATGATACTGAAATTTAAAAATAGCTATTCTTAAAGCTTTGGTTACGTAAGGTGTTGTTTACTTCTACATCAGAATTTCCATCCTAAATTGTGACCATGTTGCAGCTCTGAATTTTACACATGACAGGCAAAAATGACTCCATTGAATTATTGGGTCAAAAAGTTCTGCAGCAGTGTCAGTTGTTTTGTAGGAAAGTGTAGGTATGAACAAGATCTAGCCACTGCAATGTAGGTATGGACAGGATAAATAACCACTGCAATGTAGGTATGGACAGGATATATAACCACTGCAATGTACGTATGATCAGGATATATAACCACTGCAATGTACGTATGATCAGGATATATAACCACTGCAATGTACGTATGATCAGGATATATAACCACTGCAATGTAGGTATGATCAGGATATATAACCACTGCAATGTACGTATGATCAGGATATATAACCACTGCAATGTAGGTATGATCAGGATATATAACCACTGCAATGTACGTATGATCAGGATATATAACCACTGCAATGTAGGTATGATCAGGATATATAACCACTGCAATGTACGTATGATCAGGATATATAACCACTGCAATGTAGGTATGATCAGGATATATAACCACTGCAATGTAGGTATGATCAGGATATATAACCACTGCAATGTAGGTATGATCAGGATATATAACCACTGCAATGTACGTATGATCAGGATATATAACCACTGCAATGTAGGTATGATCAGGATATATAACCACTGCAATGTAGGTATGGACAGGATATATAACCACTGCAATGTACGTATGATCAGGATATATAACCACTGCAATGTAGGTATGATCAGGATATATAACCACTGCAATGTAGGTATGATCAGGATATATAACCACTGCAATGTAGGTATGATCAGGATATATAACCACTGCAATGTACGTATGATCAGGAAATATAACCACTGCAATGTACGTATGATCAGGATATATAACCACTGCAATGTAGGTATGATCAGGATATATAACCACTGCAATGTACGTATGATCAGGATATATAACCACTGCAATGTAGGTATGATCAGGATATATAACCACTGCAATGTAGGTATGATCAGGATATATAACCACTGCAATGTACGTATGATCAGGATATATAACCACTGCAATGTAGGTATGATCAGGATATATAACCACTGCAATGTACGTATGATCAGGATATATAACCACTGCAATGTACGTATGATCAGGATATATAACCACTGCAATGTAGGTATGATCAGGATATATAACCACTGCAATGTACGTATGATCAGGATATATAACCACTGCAATGTACGTATGATCAGGATATATAACCACTGCAATGTAGGTATGATCAGGATATATAACCACTGCAATGTAGGTATGGACAGGATATATAACCACTGCAATGTACGTATGATCAGGATATATAACCACTGCAATGTAGGTATGATCAGGATATATAACCACTGCAATGTAGGTATGATCAGGATATATAACCACTGCAATGTAGGTATGATCAGGATATATAACCACTGCAATGTACGTATGATCATGATATATAACCACTGCAATGTAGGTATGATCAGGATATATAACCACTGCAATGTAGGTATGATCAGGATATATAACCACTGCAATGTAGGTATGATCAGGATATATAACCACTGCAATGTAGGTATGATCAGGATATATAACCACTGCAATGTAGGTATGATCAGGATATATAACCACTGCAATGTACGTATGATCAGGATATATAACCACTGCAATGTACGTATGATCAGGATATATAACCACTGCAATGTAGGTATGATCAGGATATATAACCACTGCAATGTAGGTATGATCAGGATATATAACCACTGCAATGTAGGTATGATCAGGATATATAACCACTGCAATGTAGGTATGATCAGGATATATAACCACTGCAATGTACGTATGATCAGGATATATAACCACTGCAATGTAGGTATGATCAGGATATATAACCACTGCAATGTACGTATGATCAGGATATATAACCACTGCAATGTACGTATGATCAGGATATATAACCACTGCAATGTAGGTATGATCAGGATATATAACCACTGCAATGTAGGTATGGACAGGATATATAACCACTGCAATGTACGTATGATCAGGATATATAACCACTGCAATGTAGGTATGATCAGGATATATAACCACTGCAATGTAGGTATGATCAGGATATATAACCACTGCAATGTAGGTATGATCAGGATATATAACCACTGCAATGTACGTATGATCAGGATATATAACCACTGCAATGTAGGTATGATCAGGATATATAACCACTGCAATGTAGGTATGATCAGGATATATAACCACTGCAATGTAGGTATGATCAGGATATATAACCACTGCAATGTAGGTATGATCAGGATATATAACCACTGCAATGTAGGTATGATCAGGATATATAACCACTGCAATGTACGTATGATCAGGATATATAACCACTGCAATGTACGTATGATCAGGATATATAACCACTGCAATGTAGGTATGATCAGGATATATAACCACTGCAATGTAGGTATGATCAGGATATATAACCACTGCAATGTAGGTATGATCAGGATATATAACCACTGCAATGTAGGTATGATCAGGATATATAACCACTGCAATGTACGTATGAACAGGATCTAACCACTGCTATGTGATTTTCAATGTGATTTTTGCCTTGCGATTTTAACAGGTTAAAAACATTTATAAACATTCTATACCTTGTATTTTAAATCAAATGAAGCTGAAAATGCAACCAAATAATTTAGGCGACCGTACTGTCACTGCACACTTGTGCTTGCACCATGATTACCAAAACCACCAGACGTGACATTATTTTATTTTTTTGATAGTTCTATACTTTGGCCATTAGCATTGTTTTCGGAAGTTGTGTGTAAATTAGGTAAGGGTTAAAATACATCAAAGTACTTTTTTTGTACACAGATCTTTTTCTCAGGAAATGATCCATGTAGATGACGCACTTACAAAGACATTTTTTAATGAGATAATGTAAAAAATACCTGAATCATATTCATAGTCTATCTGCGAACCACAGCTGCAAAAGGCTTTAAAGTTTACCCTGACTCTCTGTATGCTAGAGTACGTTCACACAGAGCTGTCTCCAAGTCTGATGCAGACCTTGCACGGCCGGGGGTCCGAACATGGATTAATGATTGATCTCAATTATTGAAGTGGTTTTCAAAACAAAGACATAAAATGTGTGGCCATATTAACTGCAATTCAGATTTCTCATAATCAGTAGAAGGCATTTTTTGCCCAGTTGTCTACTAATTTTGATGCAGAATATTCCTCCATGTGAGCGCATCATTACTAAGTAGAGGGTAGGGAGATTTTTCACAAGCAGATGATAGATGCCAATTAGGTTTATCAGGGACTAATGATATGCAGCAGCTTACATATTCTGCTTATTTAAAGGCTGTCTGTTACATGCAGTAGCTATTCATCACTGTAAATCATGCCTAAATTTACATATAAATGTACATCACACATGTATGTGTACATAAATGTACATAACTGTACATATACAGTATTTTTTGTCTATAAATGTCCTGATTTTACAAAGTATATACTGCCTACTCTTCTGGCTGCGCTGGGGGCATGCCACGGCAAGGACAATAGCTACATGTTGATTAATATATAATGTAACTATCTGTAAGTAATGCCTCTGTTAAGTCTTGCTATCTTACAGTGGCATGTAAAAGTTTAGGCACCCCTGGTCAAAAGTACTGTTATTGTGAACAGTTAAGCAAGTTGAATATAAAATAACATCTAAAAGGGCTAAAGTTAAAGATGACATGTTTCATTTGTATTTTAGGCCAAAAAATATATACCGTATATACTTGAGTATAAGCCGACCCGAGTATAAGCCGAGGCACCTACTTTTGTCATGAAAAACTGGGTAGTTGTCACGAGTATAAGCCGGGCATGCATTGTCCCCTCATCCCTATCGTGGTATGCGTGGCTCCCCAGTCCCTGTCATTGTATGCATGGCTCCCCAATCCCTGTCCTGGTGTGCATGGCTCCCTAGTCCCTGTCCTGGTGTAAATGGTACCCCAGTCCCTGTCCTGGTGTGCATGGTTCCCCTGTCCCTGTCCTGGTGAGCATGGCTCCCCAGTCCCTGCCATTGTATGCATGGCTCTACAGTCCCTTTCCTGCTGTGCATGGCTCCCCAGTCCCTGTCCTGGTGTGCATGGCTCCCCAGTCCCTGTCCTGGTGTGCATGGCTCCCCAGTCCCTGTCATTGTATGCATGGCTCTCCAGTCCGTGTCCTGGTGTGCATGGCTCCCCAGTCCCTGTCCTGTTGAGCATGGCTCCCCAGTCCCTGTCCTGGTGTGCATGGCTCCCCAGTCCCTGTCCTGGTGTGCATGGCTCCCCAGTCCCTGTCCTGGTGTGCATGGTTCCCCAGTCCCTGTCCTGGTGTGCATGGCTCCCCAGTCCCTGTCCTGGTGTGCATGGTTCCCCAGTCCCTGTCCTGGTGAGTATGGCTCCCCAGTCCCTGTCATTGTATGAATGGCTCCCCAGTCCCTGTCATTGTATGAATGGCTCCCCAGTCCCTGTCCTGATATGCATGGCTCCTTATCCCCTTATCCCTATGTATGATTCCTGTAAAAAAAACAAAAAAACATCCTATTTACCTGCCTGCGCTCCCTCGGTGGCAATGCATCTTGTTCCGGCTTCCAGCAGCTCTTCCTGCCGAGCGATCGCGTGGCCCCGCTCATTAAGGTAATGAATATGCGGACCACGCCTATTGGAGTGGAGAGGCGTGCACATTCATTACCTTAATGAGCAGTGCCAAGTGATCGCTCAGCTGGAACAGCTGCAGGCCATGGCGGCCAGAACGAGATACAGTGCCGGCACCGAGGGCATTCTGGTAGGTAAGTATAATGAGTGCTGGAAGCCTGCGGCTGGCACTGTGTGCTATGACAGCAGCGGCACAGGCTTAAGCCACCGACTCCGACCCGCTGCTCCCTTCGCCCCACCTGCTTTCTGGGACCGTGACTCGTGTATAAGCCGAGGGGGACGTTTTCAGCACACAAAAAAACATGCTAAAAAACTCGGTTTTTACACGATTATATATGGTATATATAGTCATTTTTTACATTTTAAAAATTGCCAAAAGGATAATGGCCAATTGAAAACATTGGGCCCCCTCATGGTTAGTGCCTAGTAACACCCCCTTTCGCAAGTATCACATCTCATAAACGCTTTTTGTAGCCAGACCAGAGTCCTTCAATTCTTGTTTGAGGGGTTTTCGACTATTGTTCTTTGGAAAACTCAGTTCTGTGAAATTTCTGGATCGTCTTGCATGCACTTCTATTTTGAGGTCTAGCTACAGATTTTCAAAGATGTTCAGGTCAGGGGACTGTGAGGGCCATTATAAAATCTTCAGCTTGCACCTTTTGACGTGGTGTATTGTGGATTTTGACGTGTTTTTCAGATTACTAACCCCTTAACCATCGGAGCTTTTTTCGGTTTTGCATTTTTGTTTTTCATTCTCCTCCTTCCCAGAGCCATAACTTTTTTATTTTTCTGTCAATATGGCCATGTGAGGGCTTAATTTTTGCGGGAGGAGTTGTACTTTGGAATGACACCACTGGTTTTACCATGTCTTGTACTAGAAAATGGGAAAAAAATTCCAAGTGCGGTGAAATTGAACGTGGTGTGCATAATTGGAGTGGTACTGTTCTCGTTTGTCATTTAGTTTTGCCACTCACTTGTACCCCTTACTCTAATATTCATATTCATATTATGGTAGTGCGCTTGGTTTACTTATTTTCAAAACTTGTTTTTTGTTTGACTTTTTTGCTAGGTTCATTAAATGCTAAAACTGACCTGCCATTATGATTCTCCAGGTCATTATGAGTTCATAGACACAAAATATGTCTAGGTTCTTTTTTTTATCTAAGTAGTGAAAAAAAATTCCAAACTTTGCTAAAAAAAAAAAAAAATTGTGCAATTTTCCGTTACCCGTAGCATCTCCATTTTTCGTGATCTCAAGTTGGGTGAGGGCTTATTTTTTGTATGCCGAGCTGATGTTTTTAATTATGCCATTTTGGTGCAGATACGTTCTTTTG
This sequence comes from Ranitomeya imitator, assembly GCF_032444005.1. Lineage (NCBI taxonomy): Eukaryota > Metazoa > Chordata > Amphibia > Anura > Dendrobatidae > Ranitomeya > Ranitomeya imitator. The sequence goes on along the minus strand of NC_091287.1, from coordinate 107,966,462 downwards.
ATTGCCTGTTATTGCATTTTAATGCAATGTCACAGTGACCAAAAAAATGTAATTCTGGTGTTTTGACTTTTTTTCTCACTATGCTGTTTAGTGATCAGGTTAATCCTTTTTTTATTGATAGATTGGGCGATTCTGAATGCTGCTATACCAAATATGTGTAGGTTTGATTTTTTTGTTGTATTGTTTTATTTTGAATGGGGCGAAAGGGGGTGATTTAAACTTTTATATTTTTTTATTTTTTTCATATTTTTAAAAACTTTTTTTTAAAATTTTGGCATTCTAGAAGCTGCCTTAACTTAATTGCCTCTGCTACATAGAGGTAATGCTCAGATCACCTCTATATAACAGAATTACAGCATTGCTATAAGCACCGACCACAGAGTGGCGCTCATAGCAGTCTGGCATCAACATCCATAGAGGTCTCAAGGAGACCTCTGGTTGTCATGCTGATGCACCGATGACACCCGATCACGTGACAGGGTCACAGGTGCGAGCATTTCCGTCCGGATGGCCAGAAACGCTTGGTAAATGCCGCTGTCAGAGTTTGACAGTGGCATTTAACTAGTTAATAGGCATGGGTGGATCGCGATTTCACCCGCGCTTATTGTGGGCACATGTCAGCTGTTCAAAACTGCTGACATGTCTTGGCTTTGATCCGGGCTCATCGCCGAAGCCCGGATCAAAGCGGGGGTTCTGCCATCGGATGTACTATTGCATTCGATGGCAGAAAGGGGTTAACCACTTGTAGAATCTTTTCAACTTCAGCTTTTTTTTACAGATGGTGTAATATTTGCATCAAGAATTTGTTTAAATTTCATTGAACCCATTCTTCCCTCTGTCTGGGAAATGTTCCCAGTGCCATTGGCTGCAACACAATCCCTCATGTGTCCACCCTCATGCTTAACCCCTTTCTGACATTAGACGTACTATCGCGTCGAGGTGGGGTGGGTCCGTATGCCCACCGACGGGATAGTACATTATAGCGATCGGCCGCGCTCACGGGGAGATCGGGGCTGGGTGTCAGCTGACTATCGCAGCTGACATCCGGCACTATGTGCCAGGAGCGGTCACGGACCAAACATGATCGCAGTGTTCTGGGGGCATAGGGAAGCATCGCGCAGGGAGGGGGCTCCCTGCGGGCTTCCCTGAGACCCTCGGTACAACGCGATGTGCTCGCGTTGTACCGAGCGTCTCCTTCCTGCATTCCCCGGATCCAGAATGGCTGCGGGGCTGCATCCGGGTCCTGCAGGGAGGTGGCTTTCCAACTGTCCCACTAGTTAACCCCTTCAGTGAACACCGAAAAAAAAAGACGAGGCAAAAAACAACGCTTTGTTATCATATCGCCGAACAAAAAGTGGAATAACACGCGATCAAAAAGACGGATATAAATAACCATGGTACCACTGAAAAACGCAAAAAAACGAGCTGCCATACAGCATCATCAGCGAAAAAATAAAAAATTTATAGTCCTCAGAATAAAGCGATGCAAAAATAATTATTTTTTCTATAAAATAGTTTTTATCGTATAAAAGCGCCAAAACATAAAAAATGGTATAAATGAGGTATCGCTGTAATCGTACTGAACCGAAGAATAAAACTGCTTTATCCATTTTACCAAACGCAGAACGGTATAAACGCCCCCGGAATAAAATGCGATCAAAAAATGTCACGTGCCTGAAAACGTTACCAATAAAAACTTCAACTCGTCCCGCAAAAAACAAGACCTCACATGACTCTGTGGACCAAAATATGGAAAAATTATAGCTCTCAAAATGTGGTAACGCAAAAAATATTTTTTTGCAATAAAAAGCGTCTTTCAGTGTGTGACGGCTGCCAATCATAAAAATCCGCTAGAAAACCCGCTATAAATAGTAAATCAAACCCTCCTTCATCACCCCCTTGGGGAAAAATTAAAAAATTTAAAAAAAGTATTTATTTCCATTTTCCCATTAGGATTAGGGCTAGGGTTAGGGTTAGTGCTAGGGTTAGGGCTAGGGTTGGGGCTAGGGTTAGGATTAGGGTTAGGGCTAGGGTTAGGGCTAGGGTTAAGGTACCGTCACACATAACGATATCGTTAACGATATCGTTGCTTTTTGTGATGTAGCAACGATATCGTTAACAAAATCGTTATGTGTGACAGCGACCAACGATCAGGCCCCTGCTGGGAGATCGTTGGTCGCTGGGGAAAGTCCAGCACTTTATTTTGTCGCTGGATCTCCCGCTCACATCGCTGAATCGGCGTGTGTGACGCCGATTCAGCGATGTCCTCACTGGTAACCAGGGTAAACATCGGGTTACTAAGCGCAGGGCCGCGCTTAGTAACCCGATGTTTACCCTGGTTACTGTTGTAAATGTAAAAAAACAAACACTACATACTTACATTCCCAGTGTCTGGTCAGGTCCCTCGCCGTCAGCTTCCCGCACTGACTGGTGAGCGCCGGCCAGCCGTAAAGCACAGCACAGCGGTGACATCACTGCTGTACTTTACGGCCAGCGCTCAGTCAGTCCGGGAAGCTGAAGGCGAGGGACATGACCAGACACCGGAATGTAAGTATGTAGTATTTGTTTTTTACATTTACAACCGTAACCAGGGTAAACATCGGGTTACTAAGCGCGGCCCTGCGCTTAGTAACCCGATGTTTACCCTGGTTACCCGGGGACTTCGGGATCGTTGGTCGCTGGAGAGCTGTCTGTGTGACAGCTCTCCAGCGACCAAACAGCGACGCTGCAGCGATCGACATCGTTGTCGGTATCGCTGCAGCGTCGCTTAGTGTGACGGTACCTTTAGGGTTGGGGCTAGGGTTAGGGTTGGGGCTAGGGTTAGGGTTTGGATTACATTTATTGTTGGGATTAGGGTTAGGGGTGTGTCAGGGTTAGGGGTGTGGTTAGGGTTATGGTTGGGGTTAGGGGTGTGGTTAGGGTTGGGATTAGGGTTAAGGGTGTGTTTGGGATTAGGGTTAGGGGTGTTTTTAGGTTAGGGTTTCAGTTAGAATTGGGGATTTCCATTGTTTAGGCACATCAGAGGCTCTCCAAATGCAACATTTTGTCTCATCTCAATTCCAGTCAATTTTGCATTGAAAATTAAAACGGCGCTCCTTCCCTTCCGAGCTCTGCCATGCGTCCAAACAGTGATTTACCCCCACATATGGGGTATCCGCGTACTCAGGACAACTTGCACAACAACTTTTGCGGTCCAATTTCTTCTCTTACCCTTTGGAAAATAAAAAATTGGGGGCGAAAAGATCATTTTTGTGAAAAAATATGATTTTTTTTATTTTTACAGCTCTGCATTATAAACTGCTGTGAAGCACTTGGTGGGTCAAAGTACTCACCACACATCTAGATAAGTTCCTTAGGGGGTCTACTTTCCAAAATGGTGTCACTTGTGGGGGGTTTCAATGTTTAGGCACATCAGGGGCTCTCCAAACGAAACATGGTGTCCCATCTCAATTCCAGTCAAGTTTGCATTGAAAAGTCAAATGGCGCTCCTTCGCTTCCGAGCTCTGCCATGCGCCCAAACAGTGGTTTACCCCCACATGTGGGGTATTGTCGTGCTCAGAACAAATTGTACAACAATGTTTGGGGTCTATTTTCTCCTGTTACCCTTGGTAAAATTAAACAAATTGGAGCTGAATTAAATTTTTTGTGAAAAAAAGTTAAATGTTCATTTTTATTTAAACATTCAAAAAATTCCTGTGAAGCACTAGAAGGGTTAATAAACTTCTTGAATGTGGTTTTGAGCACCTTGAGGGGTGTAGTTTTTAGAATGGTGTCACACTTGGGTATTTTCTATCATATAGACCCCTCAAAATGACTTCAAATGAGATGTGGTCCCTAAAATAAAATGGTGTTGTAGAAATGAGAAATTGCTGGTCAACTTTTAACCCTTATAACTCCCTAAAAAAAAATTTTGGTTCCAAAATTGTGCTGATGTAAAGTAGACATGTGGGAAATGTTACTTATTAAGTATTTTGTGTGACATATCTCTGTGATTTAATTGCATAAAAATTCAAAGTTGGAAAATTGCGAAATTTTCAAAATTTTCGCCATATTTCCGTTTTTTTCACAAATAAACGCAGGTAATATCAAAGAAATTTTACCATTGTCATGAAGAACAATATGTCACGAGAAAACAATGTCAGAATCACTGGGATCCGTTGAAGCGTTCCAGAGTTATAACCTCACAAAGGGACAGTGGTCAGAATTGTAAAAATTGGCCCGGTCATTAACGTGCAAACCACCCTTGGGGGTAAAGGGGTTAAAAGCAAAACATAATTTTGTGATACTCTATCACAAGGTGTTTCTGCTATATGTGTGCGTGTCTGGCCACCAAGTAGATGTGATGTAGGCTGCTATGTTTTTCTCAGATGTCTCAATGTTGCTTTGATTAACTTTCATGAGAACCTTTCAAGACACAAGAAAGCTATATATATTTATTTTTTAATTTTTTTTTGGAGGGGGGGGGGGGAATCAGAATGAAGAAAGAGACCAGAATAGGTAAATTATAGTAGAACAGATGTCAACAAATCTGCGCGCTGACTTTCTTCTACTGTATATCAGCAGCCATGTGTGCAAGGAAATGAAAGAACTTCAAAGAGCGACACATAAATACAATCCATGTTTTATACTGCTCCGTGCATATGCCTAGGTTGTCTGAGTCACAAGACGCCTGGGCAAATTTTGCACAAGGACACGTCATGGAAACATGTTTACTCTGAAATAAAATACTTCATTTGTGCAGTCCTGAACATATTTAAAGCTTCATCAAATGTTTGCTGGAACCGCTCGGTGACGTGTTACATTCTTGTTAGCCTGCAGATGTGCGGTGATGTGGTAGTGCATGACCCAGAATAGGGACATATTTGACTGCTGTGAGCCCCAAAAGCAGTTTTACCTGCTTGTGGTGGTGAGGGCAGCAAGTCCATGCTTTTATAGGATTTGTGTAAAAAGACAAATACCTTCTAAATTGTGTCCGAATTATAGACCATAAAATGTAGCTATGCCATTAACCATTACAAATTAAAATACAGGAAGTGTCGGATTGGGATGTCAAGAACCCACCAGTAAGGCTGGAATCACACGCTAACGACCCTTGGCTCCAGCTCTGCTGGGAGCGTGAGCCGATTGTCAGTGCGCTGTGCTCCGATCCTCTCATAGGTGCAGAGGAGATGGAGAAAGTACTTTCTCCATCTCCTCCATTGCTTGTTTCAGCAATATAGTAAAATACCGGGCCGAGTGCTATCCTATAGAGCATGGGATAGCACTCGGCCATGTTATACGCTAGTGTGACCCCAGACTACCACTGACTCTGGGGGTCTACTCTTCAGTCACATGCAAATATTACATTGCCATCATTCACAAATTTACCAATGCTTCAATACAATATTAAACTGGGTAGTTTTTTTTTTAATGAATCATTACATGTTGCCTTTTTCTGTACACAATAAATCATGTGTATTGTACCAACAACTGCACATATAGGGTGTTGGGGATCCCACTGCTGCACAGTGGCCCACCGGGGGATTCACCAGTTCTCCTATGGGCCAGTCCAAACTGAAGATGGGTACATAAAATAATAACGTTGCAGCTATCACAGCAACAAACCATTGAAACTAGTAAAATGTACTCAGAAGGAGGTAGCACCACCATTATGTTTAGGATTTATAAACCCCAGGGATATGCACACAGCAGCTGATTGATAGATTATTCCCTATTACTGTGTATAGGGAGAAGGCTGTCAATCAGCGGCTGTAGGGTGGGGAGAGTGTGCATATCAATTCATCAGACTCTTACTGCACAGAGCGGACCACGGTGATGCTAGAGTTAGACCGACGTCACACTCAGCGTAAGGAAATACGGTCCGTTTATTACAGGCGTAATACGCAGAAATGATCCCAAAACAGTGATCTGTATGTCATCTGTAGGCAAGGTGTGGCTGCGTATTTTACGCATGTAAACCTCCGTATGTAATCCGTATGGCATCCGTACAGCGAGATTTTCTTGCAAGCTTGCAAAGTGGACATAGAATGGATCCATGGGCTCAAGTATTCTTGAAAACATATATACAGTCATATATATATATATATATATATATATATACATATATATGTCAGTCAGGCACATATATATGTATATATTTATATTTCATACAGCGCTAGATAGCTTAAAAGCCGGTAATTCAATTGCCGGCTTTTGCTATCTCCTTATCAAACCCGACAGGATATGAGACATGGTTGGTACATACAGTAAACCATTTCATATCCCTTATTTTTTTTACACTTTTAGTAGAGTGTGTATGCAAAATTTGGGATGTTTTTAGCCAGGGGGGGCCAATAACCATTGTCCCTCTCTAGGCTATTAATATCTGCCCTCAGTCACTGGCTTTCCCACTCTGGTGGAGAAAATTGCGTAGGTGCCCACGCCAGTTTTTTCCGTGATTTAACCCTTCATTTTAACAGCTAGAGCCCCCAATTTTTGCTCACACACTCTACTAACATCATTAGTGAGGGATATGTAAAAAAATAAGGGATATGAAATGGTTTACTGTATGTATGGTGTACTGTATGCGTGGCTTTAGGACAATCATTTTCAGAAAGAAATTGAGTATTATCTGACAGAATTGCAGGGGTGTCAATACTTTTGGCCACAACTGTATATATATATATATATATATATATATATATATACATATATATTATATATACACTATGTGTAGACATTTATTTTAGCTATTCTATTCTAACCTGAATTACCGGCTTTTCTATAGAACACCGCTGCGTATTTCTCGCAAGTCACACTGATGGTCTGTGTGTAATCTGTATTTTTCTCACCCCCATAGACTTTCATTGGCGGATTTTTTTGCGCAATACGCTGACAAACGCAGCATGCTGCGATTTTCTACGCATGTAAAAGACAGCTGCAAAATATACGGCAGATAGGAGCTGCCCCATAGAGAATCATTGGTCAGTGTGCAATGCGTAGTTTTTGCACCTCTCATACATCCGTAAAATTCTCTAGTGTGACGCCAGCCTTAAAGCGGGAGTCTGGACCCCATAATCATTTACAACACACACTATCCACGACCCTTGCCGCTACCTCATGCTGCTGTCAGAGAAGGGGCATGAAGCAGCCAACAGGTTCCCTTTAAAGTGTTGTTTTTCTTGTCTAAATGTATTCTGCAGATGTAGCTCGTATACATGATATGAATGGTGCCTTATTCTCATGTAAAGGTGAGCTTTGTTTTCTTTTCCCGTCTTCATAGTGACCCCTCCAGCAATGGCTGAATTAAATAACTTTGTGCTTTTCTTTTGAGATCTTTATGCGGCATGATCAGAGTCAGAATCTAAATTATTACCAGTCTTTGTGTCCCTATTTACTTTCTGTGTGCAAACTAAATGAGTACATTCTGTCCTGAAATTAAATGAAGAATAAATGTGCATTTATTTATTTATTTCAAAATGCCAAGAATGTTTTTCTTACCCGCTTCATTTCCTTGGCTGTATCCTAACAGAACAGTACAATAAAAAGGAGAAATAAAAAGACTTTATGCATTGTAAACCGGTGGAATGATGTGAAATTGAGTGATTTTATGTAGGGGAACACGGACAGGACAGTTGGGATGATCCCACAATTGTGGAACCCACACCAGAGCTTAAAGCACAAGGACTGTATGGGTTCTTTTATTTTTTAATTATATTTGTATGCCACCATTTTTTTTTCTATTTTTTCTCATTTTATAAATATTATACGCATGTCCTTCCGCTATTTTGGGGTCAGCCATATTTTCTAAACTGTATTTTGGAGCTGTTAGCAGCTTTTTTAGGCATTTCTTTATAGCAACCACAAGAACATAAGTAAAATTGCATCTCATTAACTTCTCTGTGTAATTGTGATCTTGCTCAGTGACATACAGAGGTCAGCGTGCAGGAGGGATGAGATGAGCTGTCGTAATTACCTGTCTGAGGGATGTTCCGGTCTTACCTGCTGCCTATGATAAGAATAAGATGATCTCTGCAGAAAAGTAAGGGTCATCCTATTGTTTGGGCTTAGTGGCCAATGTAAAAACTTCTGAAATTACCACCATTTTTAATGTAAAAATTTGATTGAAATCACCTATCTGCTTCTGACTATATATTTCCCCCCAAAAAAAGGTTAATTTTTAAAAATATTTTGGTAGTTTCTGTCTTCTTAGCAAAGGACCAAAATAAGTTATCTACTCTCTTAATCTTGACGCAACGGGAAATAGGTTCTACACTGAAATGTAACCTTGTGACCAAGTCCCTTTGGTCTTTTTTCCCTTTATCAGGTACTGTTTACTGTGGAGGAACCAATCCTCTTCCACTATTCTTCTTCCATCCCCTGTTGACTTCATCACATAAAAATATGACCCCAGGATTCTACACCTATAGCTGAAATAAATGAACTACATTGTATAGATTCAAAAACGCTGCGATCATGTGACTATGGGATGCACCTAGTGGTGGGTGGAACAAGAATAATACGGAGAAGACTGCCTCTCTATATTGAACAGAACTGTTTCCTCTCAAGTTACTACTAATGAATCTAGAGAGCTAAATTACAAAGAATACTTTTTTAATAAATGTCCCTTTTAGATACATTTTGGATCATCCCATTAATGGGCAGCATGGAATGCTTTTTTTCCTTTACAGTTGCACTATATGGAAATTATACACTTCTGGGTTCAGTATGGTTAAATAGGTTGTCCCAGGAACAAAAGCTCATTTTAATAAATAGATCTTGGAATCATAATAATTTCCACAATTGGATGCGTTTAGATAAAATGTTTCTGTGCTGAGATAATCTTATAAATGTGCCTCTGCTGTGTACTGTGTAATGTCTGTGTCTGACCGTACAGGAACATGATCTGATCATACCACATCTCCTAGGCCTGGATGGAAGCAAAATAGAGTATACACACATTACAGTATGGGATCACAGCTGATTATTTTTGTGAGGTAAAACATTTCCCTGCCTGTTTTTAAACAATGTTTTACCTCAAAGAAAGAATCAACTGTGATCCCGTGCTGTAATGTCTGTATACTCTTTTGCGTCCTCTCCTACTCGGGAGATGTGGTATGATCAGACCATGTTGATGTACGGTCAGACACAGACATTACACAGTACACAGTAGAGGCACATTTATAAGATTATCTCAGCACAGGAACATTTTATTTAAACACATCCAATTGTGAAAATTATTATTATTCCAAGATCTATTGATTATAATTAACTTTTGTTTGAGGGAAAACTCCTTAAAGTATAAATGATCTTCACATATGTTTTTGCATTACTTTGTTCCATAAAGAACTGAAGCAAATCAAACCTTGTTGCCATATTGTCAAATAATGTTATCATAGGAGAATTGTACCTTACATATACTATACGTTTTGTGGTGAGTGCTTCAGGAGAGTCACACTTTAGGTGACATGATACGTCATTTGTCATCATAGTAACAGTGAAATCACAATGGTACTAATGAGTGATAGCATATTGCTGAAAAATGGAATGGACATATATTTGTAAAGTATTTCTCACGGTGCAGGGTCGGAGGCTTGACATCTCCAGTTCAGATTATTATTAAATTAATACTTTACAAGGTTTGTGTGTTCTGCACTTGCCAAATGTGAGAGCATACGTTTCTTTTGTAAATATTTTTTTCTTTAGGGTTGTTTAACCCCTTCCCGACCCATGACGCCACGTAGGCGTCATGAAAGTCGGTGCCAATCCGACCCATGACGCCTATGTGGCGTCATGGAAAGATCACGTCCCTGCAGATCGGGTGAAAGGGTTAACTCCCATTTCACCCGATCTGCAGGGACAGGGGGAGTGGTAGTTTAGCCCAGGGGGGGTGGCTTCACCCCCTCGTGGCTACGATCGCTCTGATTGGCTGTTGAAAGTGAAACTGCCAATCAGAGCGATTTGTAATATTTCACCTATTATAACTGGTGAAATATTACAATCCAGCCATGGCCGATGCTGAAATATCATCGGCCATGGCTGGAAATACTAATGTGCCCCCACCCCACCCCACCGATCGCCCCCCCAGCCCCCCGATCTGGCCGGTACACTGCTCCGGCTCCCCTCCGTCCAGTGCTCCGCTCCCCCCCATGCTCTTGTCCGCTCCCCCCGTGCTCCAATCACCCCCCCGTGCTCCAATCACCCCCCCTGCACTCCGATCCACACCCCCCGGTGCTCCGTTCCACCCCCCCGTGCTCCATTCCAGCCCCCCCGTGCTCCGTTCCACGCCCCCATGCTCCGATTCCCCCCCCCCGTGCTCCGATCCCCCCTCCGTGGTCCCCCCCCATCATACTTACCGATCCAGCCGGGGTCCCGTCCGTCTTCTCCCTGGGCGCCGCCATCTTCCAAAATGGCGGGCGCATGCACAGTGCGCCCGCCGAATCTGCCGGCCGGCAGATTCGTTCCAAAGTGCATTTTGATCACTGAGATATAATCTATCTCAGTGATCAAAATAAAAAAAATAATAAATGACCCCCCCCCTTTGTCACCCCCATAGGTAGGGACAATAAAAAAAAAAAGAATTTTTTTTTTTCCACTAATGTTAGAATAGGGTTAGGGGTAGGGTTAGGGGTAGGGGTAGGGTTAGGGTTAGGGGTAGGGTTAGGGTTAGGGGTAGGGCTAGGGTTAGGGGTAGGGTTAGGGGTAGGGGTAGGGTTAGGGGTAGGGTTAGGGTTTCGGTATGTGCACACGTATTCTGGTCGTCTGCGGATTTGATAAATCCGCAGTGCTAAACCGCTGCGGATTTATGGCGGATTTACCGCGTTTTTTCTACACATTTCACTGCGGTTTTACAATTGCGATTTTCTATTGGAGCAGTTGTAAAACCGCTGCGGAATCCGCACAAAGAAGTGACATGCTGCGGAATGTAAACCGCTGCGTTTCCGTGCAGTTTTTCCGCAGCATGTGTACAGCGATTTTTGTTTCCCGTAGGTTTACATTGAACTGTAAACTCATGGGAAACTGCTGCGGATCCGCAGCGTTTTCCGGAGCGTGTGCACATACCTTTAGAATTAGGCTATGTGCACACTGTGCGGATTTTGCTGCGGATCTGCAGCGGATTGGCCGCTGCGGATTCGCAGCAGTGTTCCATCAGGTTTACAGTACCATGTAAACATATGAAAAACCAAATCCACCGTGCCCATGGTGCGGAAAATACCGCGCGGAAACGCTGCGTTGTATTTTCCGCAGCATGTCAATTCTTTGTGCGGATTCCACAGCGTTTTCCACCTGTTCCTCAATAGGAATCCGCAGGTGAAATCCGCACAAAAAACACTGGAAATCCGCGGAAAATCCGCAGGTAAAACGCAGTGCCTATTACCCGCGGATTTTTCAAAAATGGTGCGGAAATATCTCACACGAATCCGCAACGTGGGCACATAGCCTTAGGGTTAGGGTTGGAATTAGGGTTGTGGTTAGGGTTGTGATTAGGGTTATGGCTACAGTTGGTATTAAGGTTAGGGGTGTGGGGGGGTTAGTGTTGGAGTTAGAATTGAGGGGTTACCACTGTTTAGGCACATCAGGGGTCTCCAAACGCAACATGGCGCCACCATTGATTCCAGCCAATCTCGTATTCAAAAAGTCAAATGGTGCTCCCTCACTTCCGAGCCCTGACGTGTGCCCAAACAGTGGTTTACCCCCACATATGGGGTACCAGCATACTCAGGAGAAACTGCGCAACAATTACTGGGGTCCAATTTCTCCTGTTACCCTTGTGAATCTAAAAAAATGCTTGCTAAAACATAATTTTTGAGGAAAGAAAAATGATTTTTTATTTTCACGGCTCTGCGTTGTAAACGTCTGTGAAGCACTTGGGGGTTCAAAGTGCTCACCACATATCTAGATAAGTTCCTTGGGGGGTCTAGTTTCTAAAATGGGGTCACTTGTGGGGGTTTCTACTGTTTAGGCACACCAGGGGCTCTGCAAACGCAACGTGACACCCGCAGACCATTCCATCAAAGTCTGCATTTCAAAAGTCACTACTTCCCTTCTGAGCCCCGACGTGTGCCCAAACAGTGGTTTACCCCCACTCATGGGGTATCAGCGTAGTCAGAAGAAACTGGACAACAACTTTTGGGGTCCAATTTCTCCTGTAACCCTTGGGAAAATAAAAAATTCTGGGCTAAATAATTATTTTTGAGGAAAGAAAACGTATTTATTATTTTCACGGCTTTGCATTATAAACTTCTATGAAGCACTTGGGGGTTCAAAGTGCTCACCACACATCTAGATAAGTTCCTTTCGGGGTCTAGTTTCCAAAATGGGGTCACTTGTGGGGGGTTTCTACTGTTTAGGCACATCAGGGGCTCTGCAAACGCAACGTGACGCCCGCAGAGCATTCCATCAAAGTCTGCATTTCAAAACGTCACTACTTCAATTCCAAGCCCCGGCATGTGCCCAAACAGTAGTTTACCCCCACATATGGGGTATCACCATACTCAGGAGAAACTGGACAACAAATATTGGGGTCAAATTTCTCCTGTTACCCTTGGGAAAATTAAAAAATTCTGGGCTAAATAATTATTTTTGAGGAAAGAAAACGTATTTATTATTTTCACGGCTCTGCATTATAAGCTTCTATGAAGCACTTGGGGGTTCAAAGTGCTCACCACACATCTAGATAAGTTCCTTTGGGGGTCTAGTTTCCAAAATGGGGTCACTTGTGGGGGGTTTCTACTGTTAAGCCACATCAGGGGCTCTGCAAACGCAACGTGACTCCCACAGAGCATTCCATCAAAGTCTGCATTTCAAAATGTCACTACTTCACTTCCGAGCCCCGGCATGTGCCCAAACAGTGATTTACCCCCACATATGGGATATCAGCGTACTCAGGAGAAACTGGACAACAACTTTTGGGGTCAAATTTCTCCTGTTACCCTTGGGAAAATAAAAAATTGCAGGCTAAAAGATCATTTTTGAGAAAATAATTTTTATTTTTTATTTTCATGGCTCTGCGTTATAAACTTCTGTGAAGCACTTGGGGGTTCAAAGTCCTCACCACACATCTAGATTAGTTCCTTTGGGGGTCTAGTTTCCAAAATGGTGTCATTTCTGGGGGATCTCCAATGTTTAGGCACACAGGGGCTCTCCAAACGTGACATGGTGTCCGCTAATGATTGGAGCTAATTTTCCATTTAAAAAGCCAAATGGCGTGCCTTCCCTTCCGAGCCCTGCCGTGCGCCCAAACAGTGGTTTACCCCCACATATGGGGTATCAGCGTACTCAGGACAAACTGGACAACAATATTTGGGGTCCAATTTCTCCTATTATCCTTGGCAAAATAGGAAATTCCAGGCTAAAAAATCATTTTTGAGGAAAGAAAAATTATTTTTTATTTTCATGGCTCTGCGTTATAAACTTCTGTGAAGCACCTGTGGGTTTAAAGTGCTCAATATGCATCTAGATAAGTTCCTTGGGGGGTCTAGTTTCCAAAATGGGGTCACTTGTGGGGGAGCTCCAATGCATAGGCACACAGGGGCTCTCCAAACGCGACATGGTGTCCGCTAACAATTGGAGCTAATTTTCCATTCAAAAAGTCAAATGGCGCGCCTTCCCTTCCGAGCCCTGCCGAGTGCCCAAACAGTGGTTTACCCCCACATATGAGGTATCGACGTACTCGGGAGAAATTGCCCAACAAATTTTATGATCCATTTTATCCTACTGCCCATGTGAAAATGAAAAAATTGAGGCGAAAAGATTTTTTTTGTGAAAAAAAAGTACTTTTTCATTTTTACAGATCAATTTGTGAAGCACCTGAGGGTTTAAAGTGCTCACTAGGCATCTAAATAAGTTCCTTGGGGGTCTAGTTTCCAAAATGGGGTCACTTGTGGGGGAGCGCCAATGTTTAGGCACACAGGAGCTATCCAAACGCGACATGGTGTCCGCTAACGATGGAAATAATTTTTCATTCAAAAAGTCAAATGGCGCTCCTTCCCTTCCGAGCCTTACCATGTGCCCAAACAGTGGTTTACCCCCACATGTGAGGTATTGGTGTACTCAGGAGAAATTGCCCAACACATTTTAGGATCCATTTTATCCTGTTGCCCATGTGAAAATGAAAAAATTGAGGCTAAAAGAATTTTTTTGTGAAAAAAAAGTACTTTTTCATTTTTACGGATCAATTTATGAAGCACCTGGGGGTTCAAAGTGCTCACTATGCATCTAGATAAGTTCCTTGGGGCGTCTAGTTTCCAAAATGGGGTCACTTGTGGGGGAGCTCCAATTTTTAGGCACACGGGGGCTCTCCAAACGTGACATGGTGTCCGCTAAAGAGTGGAGCCAATTTTTAATTCAAAAAGTCAAATGGCGCTCCTTCCCTTCCAAGCCCTGCCGTGCGCCCAAACAGTGGTTTACCCCCACATATGAGGTATCAGCGTACTCAGGACAAATTGGACAACAACTTTCGTGGTTCAGTTTCTCCTTTTACCATTGGGAAAATAAAAAAATTGTTGCTAAAAGATAATTTTTGTGACTAAAAAGTTAAATGTTCATTTTTTCCTTCCATGTTGCTTCTGCTGCTGTGAAGCACCTGAAGGGTTAATAAACTTCTTGAATGTGGTTTTGAGTACCTTGAGGGGTGCAGTTTTTAGAATGGTGTCACTTTTGGGTATTTTCAGCCATATAGACCCCTCAAACTGACTTCAAATGTGAGGTGGTCCCTAAAAAAAATGGTTTTGTAAATTTCGTTGTAAAAATGACAAATCGCTGGTCAAATTTTAACCCTTATAACTTCCTAACAAAAAAAAAATTTGTTTCCAAAATTGTGCTGATGTAAAGTAAACATGTGGGAAATGTTATTTATTAACTATTTTGTGTCACATATCTCTCTGGTTTAACAGAATAAGAATTCAAAATGTGAAAATTGCGAAATTTTCAAAATTTTCGCCAAATTTCCGTTTTTATCACAAATAAACGCAGAATTTATTGACCTAAATTTACCACTAACATGAAGCCCAATATGTCACGAAAAAACAATCTCAGAACCGCTAGGATCCGTTGAAGCGTTCCTGAGTTATTACCTCATAAAGGGACACTGGTCAGAATTGCAAAAAACGGCAAGGTCTTTAAGGTCAAAATAGGCTGGGTCATGAAGGGGTTAATAAATTAAATATCTGATTTCTCCAGTGCCTCTTCTTTTGGCACAATCTACAAGAACGTCTCCCCTTTTCGTCTCTCTCGTTGGCATCGTGTTTGGACAGAATGGGCACTGTGCTATTTCTGCAAACACTTCCACTGTTTAGTTAAATTATTAAAATACGTTCTTTGTTCTCTTACTATAGTATGATTTCTTTTCTTGCCCTTGTTTGTTTTTTATTTCAAAAGCATCTCAGGAACGAGTGATGTTTTCCTTTGAACATGGCTTTCCAGTTGTTTAAAATGTTCTCTATGGAATCCATTTACCGTGCAAAGTTGGCAACAATTACGTTTCTGGCTACCATCTAGAAATGGTAAATCTCAGAAGTGATCTGAACACCATGAGGTTTCAGATGACTTTTGTTAGGAAGTTTACATTTAAATGGGACTAGATGGTTTGCACCTACTGGGTTCGGATAGGAGCATGGCTGTGGTCAGTCTGTGATTTCAACCTTAATGTAAAGTAACTTCTGTGTGCGTTCAGGACTGTAATAAAGGACGACTTCAGATGAGTGTATGAAAACTCATCCAATTTTCATCCAGAAAAAAGCAGATGATTTTCATAAATGCTGTCTTCCTTGCCCCATCCATGTATCATCCATGTATCTACTATTCACATCTACATAACATTTGTATGGCATTCATTTTTATACATCAAGAATTTAAAAAAATGTACAAGACAAAATTCAGTTTTCTGTGTTAAGAATTGCAATTTACCCATAAAAATCAGTATTTTTCAGATAATCTGTGCGTGATCCAATTTATTTTTTATGCGTACCTATAGACTTCAGTGAGTGAGACTCATCTGAAATAAACAAATGAACAGTGCATGCTTCCTTTATCTTCACACGAACACTCGGACCATGTGGAAAAACTCAACTGACCAGCCTAATTAAATTACATTGACCCGTGTGCTGTCCATGCACTATCCAATTTTTAAATGGACAGCACACGTACAGTACATATAATATTTTCATCTGAACGAGACCTGGAGGGACTATATTGATGCAGATAGCAGCTCAGCCATCTGATACCAACTCACAGAAACTGTTAAATGGCAGGGCTGCTAATTACATTTGTACAAGACTCATGCCACATAGGAAAACCACTGTTGTAACAATTGTACATTGAGATGACAAGTAAAGTCTCAAGACATATGGTAATTTACCTTAATTTTCAGCCATGCCTCTCTCAACCCATAGATTACAATTGAATATTGCATTAGTACCAGTGAGTAGAGACCATTTTTATTTGCATTGTCACATGCCTGATGTGTCCCAAAACACAAAATTCATGCTATTACATTAGCACAACATTATGCATCTCAAGTCAGTCAGTTAATTGAAGTCAATTAGATTTAACTGAGAGCTGCCAAATGCATAGTTTCACTATGGCAAAATAGAAGTTATATTAAAAAAAATCATAAAACATTAATTTTTTATTAGTATTTATCACGTTTAAAACAAGTTAAAACCAGAAAAGGTGCAGGATTAAATGAGGGACTAAACTCTAATAAAATACAAGTGAACAACAAACAAGTGAACAATTAAAGACTAGTTCAATAATCTTCATCTAGACTTACAGTATTAGGAATAGTTAATCAAAGGAGAAAATACAGAACCGATATAGTAAGTTCTCCTGACTAGCAGCATACAAAAGTGACACAGTGTATGGAATATTAACCCCTTCACGCCGCAGCCCATTCTTTGCATTTCTGTTTTTTGTTCCCCTGCTTCCCAGAGCCATAATTTTTTTTTTAATTTTTCCGTCAATATGGCCAAGTAAGGGCTTGTTTTTTGCAGAACGAGTTGCACTTTTGATCAACACTATTGATCAACACTATTGGTTTTACCATACCATGTACTGGAAAAGGGGAAAAAAATTCCAAGTGCGGTGAAATTGCAAAAAAGTGCAATACCACAACTGTTTTGTTTTTTTACTAAGTTCACTAAATGCTAAAATTGACATGACATCATGATTCTCCAGGTGCAGCTGATAGGGGCACATGTCAGCTGTTCAAAACTGTTGACATGTGCCGGGAAAGATGTGGGCTCATCACCAGAGCCCACATCAAATGGAGAGACACGACATGCGCAGTACGCGAGGGCCCAATCATTGCTGTTATGAACTGGTGATTTAGAACCACAATGGACCTGGTGGTTAAGAGTACTGAAAATGACCTGATAGTTACTAATAACATAGGACGAGCTCTGAGACGTGGGAACTCTGCTGACCGCAATCCCTAATCCTATCACACCACACTAGAGGTAGCCGTGGAGCGCTCCTGACCAGACCTAGGCGCCTCGGGCACAGCCTGAGAAACTAGCTAGCCCTGAAGATAGAAAAATAAGCCTACCTTGCCTCAGAGAAATTCCCCAAAGGAAAAGGCAGCCCCCCACATATAATGACTGTGAGTAAAGATGAAAATACAAACACAGAGATGAAATAGATTTTAGCAAAGTGAGGCCCGACTTACTGAATAGACCGAGGATAGGAAAGATAGCTTTGCGGTCAGCACAAAAACCTACAAACAAAGACGCAGAGGGCGCAAAAAGACCCTCCGCACCGACTAACGGTACGGAGGTGCTTCCTCTGCGTCCCAGAGCTTCCAGCAAGCAAAACAAACCAATATAGCAAGCTGGACAGAAAAAATAGCAAACAAAAGTAACACAAGCAGAACTTAGCTTATGCAGGGCAGACAGGCCACAAGAACGATCCAGGAGAGAGCAAGACCAATACTGGAACATTGACTGGAGGCCAGGAACAAAGAACTAGGTGGAGTTAAATAGAGCAGCACCTAACGACTTAACCTCGTCACCTGAGGAAGGAAACTCAGAAGCCGCAGCCCCATTCACATCCACCAAAGGAAGCCCATGGACAGAACCAGCCGAAGTACCACTCATGACCACAGGAGGGAGCCTGACCACAGAATTCACAACAGTACCCCCCCCTTGAGGAGGGGTCACCGAACCCTCACCAGAGCCCCCAGGCTGACCAGGATGAGCCAAATGAAAGGCACGAACCAGATCGGCAGCATGAACATCAGAGGCAAAGACCCAGGAATTATCTTCCTGACCATAACCCTTCCACTTAACCAGGTACTGGAGTTTCCGTCTCGAAATACGAGAATCCAAAATCTTCTCCACTATATACTCCAACTCCCCCTCAACCAAAACCGGGGCAGGAGGATCAACGGATGGAACCACATGTGCCACGTATCTCCGCAACAATGACCTATGGAATACGTTATGGATGGAAAAAGAAGCTGGGAGGGTCAAACGAAAAGACACAGGATTAAGAACCTCAGAAATCCTATACAGACCAATGAAACGAGGCTTAAACTTAGGAGAGGAAACTTTCATAGGAATATAACGAGACGACAACCAAACCAAATCCCCAACATGAAGTCGGGGACCCACACTGTGCCTGCGGTTAGCGAAACTGTGCCTGCGGTTAGCCTTCTCCTGGGACAATGTCAAATTGTCCACTACATGAGTCCAAATCTGCTGCAACCTATCCACCACAGTATCCACACCAGGACAGTCCAAAGACTCAACCTGCCCTGAAGAGAAACGAGGATGGAAACCAGAATTGCAGAAAAACGGCGAAACCAAAGTAGCCGAGCTGGCCCGATTATTAAGGGCGAACTCAGCCAAAGGCAGAAAGGACACCCAATCATCCTGATCAGCAGAAACAAAACATCTCAGATATGTTTCCAAGGTCTGATTGGTTCGTTCAGTTTGGCCATTTGTCTGAGGATGGAAAGCCGAGGAAAAAGACAAATCAATGCCCATCCTAGCACAAAAGGCTCGCCAAAACCTCGAAACAAACTAGGAACCTCTGTCAGAAACGATGTTCTCCGGAATGCCATGTAAATGAACCACATGCTGGAAAAACAATGGCACCAAATCAGAGGAGGAAGGCAATTTAGACAAGGGTACCAAATGGACCATCTTAGAGAAGCGATCACAAACCACCCAGATGACCGACATCTTTTGAGAGACGGGGAGATCCGAAATAAAATCCATAGAGTTATGTGTCCAGGGCCTCTTCGGGACCGGCAAGTGCAAAAGCAACCCACTGGCACGAGAACAGCAGGGCTTAGCACGAGCACAAATCCCACAGGACTGCACAAACGAACGCACATCCCGCGACAGAGACGGCCACCAAAAGGATCTAGCCACCAAATCTCTGGTACCAAAGATTCCAGGATGACCAGCCAACACCGAAAAATGAACCTCAGAGATAACTCTACTCGTCCATTTATCAGGGACAAACATTTTCTCCGCTGGGCAACGGTCAGGTTTATCAGCCTGAAATTTTTGCAGCACCCGCCGCAAATCAGGGGAGATGGCAGACAAAATTACCCCCTCTTTGAGAATACCCGCCGGCTCAGGCAAACCCGGAGAGTCGGGCACAAAACTCCTAGACAGGGCATCCGCCTTCACATTCTTAGAGCCCGGAAGGTACGAAACCACAATGTCAAAACGGGAGAAAAACAGCGACCAACGAGCCTGTCTAGGATTCAACCGTTTGGCAGACTCGAGATAAGTCAAGTTCTTGTGATCAGTCAAGACCACCACGCGATGCTTAGCTCCTTCAAGCCAATGACGCCACTCCTCGAATGCCCACTTCATGGCCAGCAACTCTCGATTGCCAACATCATAATTACGCTCAGCAGGCGAAAACTTCCTGAAAAAGAAGGCACATGGTTTCATCACTGAGGCATCAGAACTTCTTTGCGACAAAACAGCCCCTGCTCCAATCTCAGAAGCATCAACCTCGACCTGGAACGGGAGCGAAACATCTGGCTGGCACAACACAGGGGCAGAAGAAAAACGACGCTTCAACTCCTGAAAAGCTTCCACAGCAGCAGAAGACCAATTGACCACATCAGCACCCTTCTTGGTTAAATCAGTCAACGGTTTAGCAATACTAGAAAAATTACTGATGAAGCGACGATAAAAATTAGCAAAGCCCAGGAACTTTTGCAGACTCTTCAGAGATGTCGGCTGAGTCCAATCATAAATGGCCTGAACTTTAACAGGGTCCATCTCGATAGTAGAAGGGGAAAAAATGAACCCCAAAAATGAAACCTTCTGAACTCCAAAGAGACACTTTGACCCCTTCACAAACAAAGAATTCGCACGCAGGACCTGGAACACCATTCTAACCTGCTTCACGTGAGATTCCCAATCATCCGAGAAGACCAAAATATCATCCAAGTATACAATCAGGAATTTATCCAGGTACTCTCGGAAGATGTCATGCATAAAGGACTGAAATACTGATGGAGCATTGGAAAGCCCGAATGGCATAACCAGGTACTCAAAATGGCCCTCGGGCGTATTAAATGCTGTTTTCCATTCATCTCCCCGTTTAATACGCACAAGATTATACGCACCACAAAGATCTATCTAGGTGAACCAACTAGCCCCCTTAATCCGAGCAAACAAATCAGACAGCAGCGGCAAGGGGTACTGAAATTTGACTGTGATTTTATTTAGAAGGCGGTAATCAATACAAGGTCTCAACGAACCATCCTTCTTGGCCACAAAAAAGAACCCTGCTCCCAATGGCGACGACGACGGGCGAATATGACCCTTCTCCAAGGATTCCTTTACGTAACTCCGCAAAGCGGCGTGCTCAGGCACAGACAAATTAAACAGTCGACCTTTAGGAAATTTACTACCAGGAATCAAATCGATAGCACAATCGCAATCCCTATGCGGAGGTGGGGCACTGGACTTGGGCTCATCAAATACATCCCGGTAATCTGACAAGAACTCTGGGACCTCAGAAGGGGTGGATGATGAAATAGACAGAAATGGAACATCACCATGTACCCCCTGACAACCCCAGCTGGACACAGACATAGATTTCCAATCCAATACTGGGTTATGGACTTGTAACCATGGCAACCCCAACACAACCACATCATGCAGATTATGCAACACCAAAAAGCGAATATCCTCCTGATGCGCAGGAGCCATGCACATGGTCAGTTGGGTCCAGTACTGAGGCTTATTCTTGGCCAAAGGCGTAGCATCAATTCCTCTCAATGGAATAGGATACTGCAAAGGCTCCAAGAAAAACCCACAGCGCCTAGCATACTCCAAGTCCATCAAATTCAGGGCAGCGCCTGAATCCACAAATGCCATGAGAGAATAGGATGACAAAGAGCAGATCAAAGTAACGGACAAAAGAAATTTCGACTGTACCGTACCAATGGTGGCAGACCTAGCGAACCGCTTAGTGCGCTTAGGACAATCGGAGATAGCATGAGTGGAATCACCACAGTAAAAACACAGCCCATTCCGACGTCTGTGTTCTTGCCGTTCAGCTCTGGTCAAAGTCCTATCACATTGCATAGGCTCAAGTTTATGCTCAGATAATACCGCCAAATGGTGCACAGTCTTACGCTCACGTAAGCGTCGATCGATCTGAATGGCCAAAGACATAGAATCCTTCAGACCAGCAGGCATAGGAAATCCCACCATGACATCCTTAAGGGCTTCAGAGAGACCCTTTCTGAAAATTGCTGCCAGCGCACATTCATTCCATTGAGTGAGCACAGACCACTTCCTAAACTTCTGACACTATATCTCTACCTCATCCTGACCCTGACACAGAGC
This sequence comes from Ranitomeya imitator, assembly GCF_032444005.1. NCBI lineage: Eukaryota > Metazoa > Chordata > Amphibia > Anura > Dendrobatidae > Ranitomeya > Ranitomeya imitator. The sequence continues at coordinate 107,944,659 of NC_091287.1, read as the reverse complement.
CAGCAAATTTTTCTCTGCCTGATCCACTGAATTAGGTTCATCATACAGCAATCCGAGCGCCAGAAAAAACGCATCAATATCACATAATGCAGGATCTCCTGGCACAAGGTTAAATGCCCAGTCTTGAGGGTCGCCACGTAATAAAGAAATAATGATCTTAACTTGTTGAACTGGGTCACCAGAGGAGCGGGATTTCAAAGCCAGAAATAGTTTACAATTATTTTTAAAACTCAGAAACTTAGCTCTATCTCCAGAAAACAAATCAGGAATAGGAATTTTAGGTTCTAACATAGAATTCTGAGCCACAAAGTCTTGAATATTTTGTACTCTTGCAGTGAGATGATCCACACAAGAAGACAGGCCTTTAATGTCCATCACTACACCTGTGTCCTGAACCACCCAAATGTCTAGGGGAAAAGAAAGACAAAACACAGTGCAGAGAAAAAAAAATGGTCTCAGAACTTCTCTTTTCCTTCTATTGAGAAGCATTAGTACTTTGGGCCTCCAGAACTGTTATGAACTGGTGATTTAGAACCACAATGGACCTGGTGGTTAAGAGTACTGAAAATGACCTGATAGTTACTAATAACATAGGACGAGCTCTGAGACGTGGGAACTCTGCTGACCGCAATCCCTAATCCTATCACACCACACTAGAGGTAGCCATGGAGCGCTCCTGACCAGACCTAGGCGCCTCGGGCACAGCCTGAGAAACTAGCTAGCCCTGAAGATAGAAAAATAAGCCTACCTTGCCTCAGAGAAATTCCCCAAAGGAAAAGGCAGCCCCCACATATAATAACTGTGAGTAAAGATGAAAATACAAACACAGAGATGAAATAGATTTTAGCAAAGTGAGGCCCGACTTACTGAATAGACCGAGGATAGGAAAGATAGCTTTGCGGTCAGCACAAAAACCTACAAACAACCACGCAGAGGGCGCAAAAAGACCCTCCGCACCGACTAACGGTACGGAGGTGCTTCCTCTGTGTCCCAGAGCTTCCAGCAAGCAAAACAAACCAATATAGCAAGCTGGACAGAAAAAATAGCAAACAAAAGTAACACAAGCAGAACTTAGCTTATGCAGGGCAGACAGGCCACAAGAACGATCCAGGAGAGAGCAAGACCAATACTGGAACATTGACTGGAGGCCAGGAACAAAGAACTAGGTGGAGTTAAATAGAGCAGCACCTAACGACTTAACCTCGTCACCTGAGGAAGGAAACTCAGAAGCCGCAGCCCCACTCACAACCACCAAAGGAAGCCCATGGACAGAACCAGCCGAAGTACCACTCATGACCACAGGAGGGAGCCTGACCACAGAATTCACAACACATTGCCATGTCATCATGACAACATCCAAGTCACCAGAGCTAGCAAACTTGCTACATCATGCTCACAGCATGATGTAGCAAGTTTGTTTGTCAGTGCAGGTCCTGCTTTGCTTTGCTTTACAAGCAATCAGACTGCAAAAAGTGAAAGTTCCAAGGTGGAGCAAAGTAAAAAAGTTTTAAAAAGTGAAAAAAAATTGTAAAAATGTTTTTTAAACAAATAAAAAAAAATTAAAAATACATATATTGTACCCATAAATATTTTTATGAATAATAACAATAATAATAATTTTATTTATATAGCGCCAACATATTCCGCAGCGCATTATAAATTATGGAGGGGATTTGTACAGACAATAGACATTACAGCATAACACTAATCACAGTTCCAAATAGATTCCAAGAGGAGTGAGGGCACTGCTCACAAGCTTACAAACTATGAGGAAAAAGGGAGACAAGAGAAGTGGATGGTAACAATTGTTTTCATTGTTTGGACCAGCCATAGTGTAAGGATCGGGTGTTAATGTAAAGCTGCCTGAAACAGTACAGACACAGAGGGCTATAAACTGCATAAAGTGTATGAGAACATGATGCGAGGAACCTGATTATGGTTTAAGTTTTTTTGAATGGGCCAAACAGGGATAGTTAGGTTAATGCATTGAGGCGGTAGGCCAGTCTGAACAACAAATGCATTTTTAGGGCAAAACGATGGGTAGTGCATTCCAAAGAATTGGCAAAGCTTGTGAAAAGTTTTGGAGACAGGAGTGGGAGGTTCTGATTATTGAGGATGCTAACCTTAGGTCATTAGCAGAATGGAGGGCATGGATAGGGTGGTAGGCTGAGACCAGGGAGGAGATGTAGGGTAATGCTGAGCCATGGAGTGCTTTATGGATGAGGGTAATAGTTTTGTACTGGATTCTGGAGTGGATGGGTAACCAGTGTAATGACCGGCACAAGGTAGAGGCATTGGTAACATAGTAACATAGTAACATAGTTAGTAAGGCCGAAAAAAGACATTTGTCCATCCAGTTCAGCCTATATTCCATCATAATAAATCCCCAGATCTACGTCCTTCTACAGAACCTAATAATTGTATGATACAATATTGTTCTGCTCCAGGAAGACATCCAGGCCTCTCTTGAACCCCTCGACTGAGTTCGCCATCACCACCTCCTCAGGCAAGCAATTCCAGATTCTCACTGCCCTAACAGTAAAGAATCCTCTTCTATGTTGGTGGAAAAACCTTCTCTCCTCCAGACGCAAAGAATGCCCCCTTGTGCCCGTCACCTTCCTTGGTATAAACAGATCCTCAGCGAGATATTTGTATTGTCCCCTTATATACTTATACATGGTTATTAGATCGCCCCTCAGTCATCTTTTTTCTAGACTAAATAATCCTAATTTCGCTAATCTATCTGGGTATTGTAGTTCTCCCATCCCCTTTATTAATTTTGTTGCCCTCCTTTGTACTCTCTCTAGTTCCATTATATCCTTCATGAGCACCGGTGCCCAAAACTGGACACAGTACTCCATGTGCGGTCTAACTAGGGATTTGTACAGAGGCAGTATAATGCTCTTATCATGTGTATCCAGACCTCTTTTAATGCACCCCATGATCCTGTTTGCCTTGGCAGCTGCTGCCTGGCTGCTCCAGGTAAGTTTATCATTAACTAGGATCCCCAAGTCCTTCTCCCTGTCAGATTTACCCAGTGGTTTCCCATTCAGTGTGTAATGGTGATATTGATTCCTTCTTCCCATGTGTATAACCTTACATTTATCATTGTTAAACCTCATCTGCCACCTTTCAGCCCAAGTTTCCAACTTATCCAGATCCATCTGTAGCAGAATACTATCTTCTCTTGTATTAACTACTTTACATAGTTTTGTATCATCTGCAAATATCGATATTTTACTGTGTAAACCTTCTACCAGATCATTAATGAATATGTTGAAGAGAACAGGTCCCAATACTGACCCCTGCGGTACCCCACAGGTCACAGCGACCCAGTTAGAGACTATACCATTTATAACAACCCTCTGCTTTCTATCACTAAGTCAGTTACTAACCCATTTACACACATTTTCCCCCAGACCAAGCATTCTCATTTTGTGTACCAACCTCTTGTGCGGCACGGTATCAAACGCTTTGGAAAAATCGAGATATACCACGTCCAATGACTCACCGTGGTCCAGCCTATAGCTTACCTCTTCATAAAAACTGATTAGATTGGTTTGACAGGAGCGATTTCTCATAAACCCATGCTGATATGGAGTTAAACAGTTATTCTCATTGAGATAATCCAGAATAACATCCCTCAGAAACCCTTCAAATATTTTACCAACAATAGAGGTTAGACTTACTGGCCTATAATTTCCAGGTTCACTTTTAGAGCCCTTTTTGAATATTGGCACCACATTTGCTATGCGCCAGTCCTGCGGAACAGATCCTGTCGCTATAGAGTCCCTAAAAATAAGAAATAATGGTTTATCTATTACATTACTTAGTTCCCTTAGTACTCGTGGGTGTATGCCATCCGGACCCGGAGATTTATCTATTTTAATCTTATTTAGCCGATTTCGCACCTCTTCTTGGGTTAGATTGGTGACCCTTAATATAGGGTTTTCATTGTTTCTTGGGATTTCACCTAGCATTTCATTTTCCACCGTGAATACTGTGGAGAAGAAGGTGTTTAATATGTTAGCTTTTTCCTCGTCATCTACAACCATTCTTTCCTCACTATTTTTTAAGGGGCCTACATTTTCAGTTTTTATTCTTTTACTATTGATATAGTTGAAGAACAGTTTGGGATTAGTTTTACTCTCCTTAGCAATGTGCTTCTCTGTTTCCTTTTTGGCAGCTTTAATTAGTTTTTTAGATAAAGTATTTTTCTCCCTATAGTTTTTTAGAGCTTCAATGGTGCCATCCTGCTTTAGTAGTGCAAATGCTTTCTTTTTACTGTTAATTGCCTGTCTTACTTCTTTGTTTAGCCACATTGGGTTTTTCCTATTTCTAGTCCTTTTATTCCCACAAGGTATAAACCGCTTACACTGCCTATTTAGGATGTTCTTAAACATTTCCCATTTATTATCTGTATTCTTATTTCTGAGGATATTGTCCCAGTCTACCAGATTAAGGGCATCTCTAAGCTGGTCAAACTTTGCCTTCCTAAAGTTCAGTGTTTTTGTGACTCCCTGACAAGTGCCCCTAGTGAAAGACAGGTGAAACTGTACAATATTGTGGTCGCTATTTCCTAGATGCCCAACCACCTGCAGATTTGTTATTCTGTCAGGTCTATTAGATAGTATTAGGTCTAAAAGTGCTGCTCCTCTGGTTGGATTCTGCACCAATTGTGAAAGATAATTTTTCTTGGTTATTAGCAGAAACCTGTTGCCTTTATGGGTTTCACAGGTTTCACTTTCCCAGTTAATATCCGGGTAGTTAAAGTCCCCCATAACCAGGACCTCATTATGGGTTGCAGCTTCATCTATCTGCTTTAGAAGTAGACTTTCCATGGTTTCTGTTATATTTGGGGGTTTGTAACAGACCCCAATGAGAATTTTGTTACCATTTTTCCCTCCAGGAATTTCGACCCATATGGACTCGACATCCTCATTTCCTTCGCTAATATCCTCCCTTAAAGTGGACTTTAGACAAGACTTTACATAGAGACAAACCCCTCCTCCTCTCCGATTTTTACGATCCTTTCTAAACAGACTGTAACCCTGTAAGTTAACTGCCCAGTCATAGCTTTCATCTAACCATGTCTCGGTTATTCCCACTATGTCAAAGTTACCTGTAGATATTTCTGCTTCTAGTTCTTCCATCTTGTTTGTCAGGCTTCTGGCGTTTGCGAGCATGCAGTTTAGAGGATTTTGTTTTGTTCCAATCTCCTCGCTGTGGATTGCTTTAGAAATGTTCTTACCTCCCATCTGAGTATGTTTTCCTGGGTCTTCTTTGTTCAAGTCTAATGTTTTTCTTCCCGTCCCCTCTTCTTCTAGTTTAACGCCCTCCTGATGAGTGTAGCGAGTCTTCTGGCGAATGTGTGTTTCCCAGGTTTGTTGAGGTGTAGTCCATCTCTGGCGAGGAGTCCATCGTACCAGTAATTCACACCGTGGTCCAGGAATCCGAATCCTTGTTGTCTGCACCATTGTCTTAGCCAGCTGTTTGCATCAAGGATCCTGTTCCATCTCCTGGTGCCATGCCCGTCTACTGGAAGGATAGAAGAAAAAACTACCTGTGCATCCAGTTCCTTTACTTTCTTCCCCAACTCTTCAAAGTCTTTGCAGATTGTCAGTAGGTCTTTCCTTGCTGTGTCATTGGTGCCAACATGTATCAGAAGAAATGGGTGGACGTCCTTGGAGCTGAAGAGCTTTGGTATCCTATCGGTCACATCCTTGATCATCGCACCTGGAAGGCAGCATACTTCTCTTGCAGTTATGTCCGGTCTGCAGATGGCTGCTTCTGTGCCTCTCAGTAGTGAGTCTCCCACCACCACCACTCTTCGTTGCTTCTTGGCTGTACTTTTTGCTGTCACTTGTTGCTGTGTGCCCTTTTCTTTTTTGCTTGCTGGTATTGCTTCATCCTTAGGTGTGCCATCTTCATCCTCTACAAAGATTTGATATCGGTTCTTCAGTTGTGTGGTTGGTGATTTCTCCATGGTCTTCTTGCTTCTTTTGGTCACATGCTTCCACTCATCTGCTTTTGGAGGTTCTCTGACACTTTTTTCACCTTCTGTGACCAGTAGAGATGCTTCTGTTCTGTCTAGAAAGTCTTCATTCTCTTTGATGAGTTTCAAAGTTGCTATTCTTTCTTCCAGACCCCGCACCTTTTCTTCTAAAAGGGCCACTAGTCTACACTTCTGACAGGTGAAATTTGATTCTTCTTCTGGTCGGTCTGTGAACATGTAGCACATGCTGCAGCTCACCATGTAGGTTGTCACATCTGCCATGTTGCTCCTAGATCCTGCTGACTTGCTGTGTGTTTTCCTTCTTGTGTAACCTACGCAGCCAAGCTCTCTTGCAATAATATCCTACAGGCAAAAATTTGGCGATGCTTTCTAAGCAGCTGGTCCCGGCTGTACCCAACGATCTTCTAGCTTAGGGAGACTTTGCTTTTCCCAGAAGGCACCTGGAATATGCAAATTAGCCTCCTCAAGCTTGAATCCCTGGTTTGGCGATGCTTTCCAAGCAGCTGGTCCCGGCTGTACCCAACGATCTTCTAGCTTAGGGAGACTTCGCTTTTCCCAGAAGGCACCTGGAATATGCAAATTAGCCTCCTCAAGCTTGAATCTCTGGTTTGGCGATGCTTTCCAAGCAGCTGGTCCCGGCTGTACCCAACGATCTTCTAGCTTAGGGAGACTTCGCTTTTCCCAGAAGGCACCTGGAATATGCAAATTAGCCTCCTCAAGCTTGAATCCCTGGTTTGGCGATGCTTTCCAAGCAGCTGGTCCCGGCTGTACCCAACGATCTTCTAGCTTAGGGAGACTTCGCTTTTCCCAGAAGGCACCTGGAATATGCAAATTAGCCTCCTCAAGCTTGAATCCCTGGTTTGGCGATGCTTTCCAAGCAGCTGGTCCCGGCTGTACCCAACGATCTTCTAGCTTAGGGAGACTTCGCTTTTCCCAGAAGGCACCTGGAATATGCAAATTAGCCTCCTCAAGCTTGAATCCCTGGTTTGGCGATGCTTTCCAAGCAGCTGGTCCCGGCTGTACCCAACGATCTTCTAGCTTAGGGAGACTTCGCTTTTCCCAGAAGGCACCTGGAATATGCAAATTAGCCTCCTCAAGCTTGAATCCCTGGTTTGGCGATGCTTTCCAAGCAGCTGGTCCCGGCTGTACCCAACGATCTTCTAGCTTAGGTAGACTTCGCTTTTCCCAGAAGGCACCTGGAATATGCAAATTAGCCTCCTCAAGCTTGAATCCCTGGTTTGGCGATGCTTTCCAAGCAGCTGGTCCCGGCTGTACCCAACGATCTTCTAGCTTAGGGAGACTTCGCTTTTCCCAGAAGGCACCTGGAATATGCAAATTAGCCTCCTCAAGCTTGAATCCCTGGTTTGGCGATGCTTTCCAAGCAGCTGGTCCCGGCTGTACCCAACGATCTTCTAGCTTAGGGAGACTTCGCTTTTCCCAGAAGGCACCTGGAATATGCAAATTAGCCTCCTCAAGCTTGAATCCCTGGTTTGGCGATGCCTTCCAAGCAGCTGGTCCCGGCTGTACCCAACGATCTTCTAGCTTAGGGAGACTTCGCTTTTCCCAGAAGGCACCTGGAATATGCAAATTAGCCTCCTCAAGCTTGAATCCCTGGTTTGGCGATGCCTTCCAAGCAGCTGGTCCCGGCTGTACCCAACGATCTTCTAGCTTAGGGAGACTTCGCTTTTCCCAGAAGGCACCTGGAATATGCAAATTAGCCTCCTCAAGCTTGAATCCCTGGTTTGGCGATGCTTTCCAAGCAGCTGGTCCCGGCTGTACCCAACGATCTTCTAGCTTAGGGAGACTTCGCTTTTCCCAGAAGGCACCTGGAATATGCAAATTAGCCTCCTCAAGCTTGAATCCCTGGTTTGGCGATGCTTTCCAAGCAGCTGGTCCCGGCTGTACCCAACGATCTTCTAGCTTAGGGAGACTTCGTATTCCCAGAAGGCACCTGGAATATGCAAATTAGCATCCTCAAGCTTGAATCCCTGGTTTGGCGATGCTTTCCAAGCAGCTGGTCCCGGCTGTACCCAACGATCTTCTAGCTTAGGGAGACTTCGCTTTTCCCAGAAGGCACCTGGAATATGCAAATTAGCCTCCTCAAGCTTGAATCCCTGGTTTGGCGATGCTTTCCAAGCAGCTGGTCCCGGCTGTACCCAACGATCTTCTAGCTTAGGGAGACTTCGCTTTTCCCAGAAGGCACCTGGAATATGCAAATTAGCCTCCTCAAGCTTGAATCCCTGGTTTGGCGATGCTTTCCAAGCAGCTGGTCCCGGCTGTACCCAACGATCTTCTAGCTTAGGGAGACTTCGCTTTTCCCAGAAGGCACCTGGAATATGCAAATTAGCCTCCTCAAGCTTGAATCCCTGGTTTGGCGATGCTTTCCAAGCAGCTGGTCCCGGCTGTACCCAACGATCTTCTAGCTTAGGGAGACTTCGCTTTTCCCAGAAGGCACCTGGAATATGCAAATTAGCCTCCTCAAGCTTGAATCCCTGGTTTGGCGATGCCTTCCAAGCAGCTGGTCCCGGCTGTACCCAACGATCTTCTAGCTTAGGGAGACTTCGCTTTTCCCAGAAGGCACCTGGAATATGCAAATTAGCCTCCTCAAGCTTGAATCCCTGGTTTGGCGATGCCTTCCAAGCAGCTGGTCCCGGCTGTACCCAACGATCTTCTAGCTTAGGGAGACTTCGCTTTTCCCAGAAGGCACCTGGAATATGCAAATTAGCCTCCTCAAGCTTGAATCCCTGGTTTGGCGATGCTTTCCAAGCAGCTGGTCCCGGCTGTACCCAACGATCTTCTAGCTTAGGGAGACTTCGCTTTTCCCAGAAGGCACCTGGAATATGCAAATTAGCCTCCTCAAGCTTGAATCCCTGGTTTGGCGATGCTTTCCAAGCAGCTGGTCCCGGCTGTACCCAACGATCTTCTAGCTTAGGGAGACTTCGTATTCCCAGAAGGCACCTGGAATATGCAAATTAGCATCCTCAAGCTTGAATCCCTGGTTTGGCGATGCTTTCCAAGCAGCTGGTCCCGGCTGTACCCAACGATCTTCTAGCTTAGGGAGACTTCGCTTTTCCCAGAAGGCACCTGGAATATGCAAATTAGCCTCCTCAAGCTTGAATCCCTGGTTTGGCGATGCTTTCCAAGCAGCTGGTCCCGGCTGTACCCAACGATCTTCTAGCTTAGGGAGACTTCGCTTTTCCCAGAAGGCACCTGGAATATGCAAATTAGCCTCCTCAAGCTTGAATCCCTGGTTTGGCGATGCTTTCCAAGCAGCTGGTCCCGGCTGTACCCAACGATCTTCTAGCTTAGGGAGACTTCGCTTTTCCCAGAAGGCACCTGGAATATGCAAATTAGCCTCCTCAAGCTTGAATCCCTGGTTTGGCGATGCTTTCCAAGCAGCTGGTCCCGGCTGTACCCAACGATCTTCTAGCTTAGGGAGACTTCGCTTTTCCCAGAAGGCACCTGGAATATGCAAATTAGCCTCCTCAAGCTTGAATCCCTGGTTTGGCGATGCTTTCCAAGCAGCTGGTCCCGGCTGTACCCAACGATCTTCTAGCTTAGTGAGACTTCGCCTTTCCCAGAAGGCACCTGGAATATGCAAATTAGCCTCCTCAAGCTTGAATCCCTGGTTTAACGGTTGGTGAGAAAAATGATCCTGGCTGCAGCATTCAGGACCGATTGGAGCGGGGAGAATTTGGTAAGAGGGAGGCCAATTAGTAGACAGTTACAATAGTCCAGATGAGAATGAATAAGAGAAACAGTAAGAGTTTTTGCAGAGTCGAAAGTAAAAAAAGGGCGAATTCTAGAAATTTTTTTGACATGCAGACAAGAGCGAGTCAGTGATCGAATGTAGGGGTTGAATGAATGAAAAATAAATAAACAAAAAAAGTACATGTATTTGGTATCCTAACGTCCAGAACGACCTGACCTATAAAACTGTCCCATTAGTTAACCTCTTTAGTGAATACTGCAAAAAAAAGAGTCAAAAAACATGCTCCATAATCATACCGCTGACCAAAAAATGGAATAAAACGCAATAAAAAAGATGAATGTAAATAAAAGTGGTATCACTGAAAACGACATCCAGTCTCGCAAAAACACAAGCTGCATACAGCTCAATCAGCAGAAAAATAAAAAAGTTATAGCTCTCAGAATAAAGCGATGCAAAAATAATTATTTTTTCTATAAAATAGTTTTTATTTTGTAAAAGCCTCAAAACATTAAAAAAAGATAATCATACTGACCCGAAGAATAAAGCTGAAAAAAAAAAGGATATCGCTGAACACAGTTAAACTCTGCTGCCTCATTATAGTGAGTGGGTCCTTCAGGGTTTCATCTGAGTCATGTCACTCGGAGATTTAGATGGAAACCCCAGAGTAAGTGCTCAACCTAGAGCACAGGATAAATGTGACCCCAAACATAGTGTAAAATATTCCCAATAAAAGCTTCAACTCAATCCCCCAAAAAAGTCGTCTGTCATCTGTCAAAGGAAATTTAGGGGCTTCCACATTATTTTTAGTACAAAGGCTCTGGAAAAGTTAAATGGCTCCTCTCCCCCCAAAAGAAATTCAGCAAATTCCACGCTCCCAAATCTAAATGCACCTCTCCCTCCTGAGCCGGACATTTAGCGTCCACATGTTTGGCATTTCTGTAATGATGAGAGCCCACCTTATTTACAAGTACATGTCTCCAGAAGCATGAGCTGGGTACAATGCACTGGTTACTACAACGTACTGGTCACTGCAACGTACTGGTAACTACAACATAGTGGTCACTACAACGGCAATTTTTACTCAGCAATATCCTCTACTGTTCACACCCATGGAGTGAAAATTGTCACTACACCTGCAGATACTGTAAATTTCCAAAGGGAATTGCCAAAATAAGATCACTTGAGGTGGAATTCTGCTCTTATAGCACTTAGGGGCTTTGTATATGGACTTCACAAACTATTCTAGGACTTTCTCGCTGGATGGCTAAGCAGCACTGTACAACAATATATATATGGTATTTCTACATTCAACTTAAATTGTGGGACAAATTTTGGTACAATTTTTCCCTTGTTCCAGTATGAAAATATAAAATCTGGGGCTAAAGCAAAAATTTGGTGGTAAAAATATATTTATTTTTTTCTTCACTGCCTAGTGGTATAAAATTCTGTGACCCACCTGTGGTGTCAATATAATCGCTACACCTCTAGATGAATTCATTGAGAGGTGTAGTTTTTAAAATATGATATCTCTTATGGGGGTCCTGCTGTTCTGGTGCCTCAGGGTCTCTGCCAATGAACAAGGCACCCTTAAATCAGTTCAACAAAATCTGAACTCCAATATTGTCCTTCCTTCCTTCTGAGCTTTGGACTGTGCCTTATATGTAGTTTTTGACCACATATGGGGTATGGGTGTACTCAGGAGAAGTACATTTTGGGGTCCATTTTCTCCTGTTAACCTTGTAAAAATGAAAAATTGGGGCTAAAATAACATTTGTGTGGGAATAATGTAATTCTTTTTATGTTCACGGCTTCTCTGAAGCACCTGGGGGTTCAAGGTGCTCACCACACATCTAGATACATTCCTTGAGGTATCTAGTTTCTAAAATGGGGTCACTTGGGGCTTTCATCAGGGGCTCTCCAAACAAGACATGACACCTGCAGACCATTGCATCAAAATCTGAGTTACAAAATGTCACTCCTTCCTTTCTAAGCCCTGCCATGCTCCCAAACAGTAGGGTTTTTTTTTTACCACATATGAGGTATCTACATACTCAGGAGAAATTGCACAAGACATTTTGGGTTCAATTTTCTTGCTGTTACCTTGTGAAAATAAAAAAAATTGGAAGTAAAAAATGTTTTGTGGGAAAAATTAGATTTTTTTTATATTCACGACTCTACATTATAAACTTCTGCGAAGCACCTGGTGTTTTAGGTGCTCACCACACATCTAGATAAGTTCCGTGAGGGATCTAGTTTCCAAAATGGTGTCACTTTTGTTTTTTTTTTCACTGCTTAGGTACATTCAGGCCTCTCCAAACGTGACATGGCACCCATTAATTATTCCAGTAAACTTTGCATTCAAAAAGTCAAATGGCACTCTTTTTCTTCAAAGCCCTGCTGTACACCCAAACATTAGTTTTCCTTCACATATTAGGTATTGGCGTACTCAGGAAAAATTGCACAACAAATTGTATGTTGCAATTTCTCCTGGTACCCCTATGAAATTGCAAATTTTGGGTCTAAAAAATATTTTTGTGGGAAAAATGTGATTTTTTTTTTATTTTCGTGTCTCAGTGTTATTAACTTTTGAAGAGCACTTTGGGGTACAGGGTGCTCACCACACATCTAGATAAGTTCCCTGAAGAGTCTAGTTTCCAAAATGATGTCACTTGTCAGGGGTTTTCACTGTTTAGGCACATCACGAGTTCTCTAAACGCGGTGTCCGCTAATTATTCCAGCAAATTTTGTATTCAAAAAGTCAAATGGCTCGCCTTCCCATCCGTGCCCTGCCATGCGCCCAAACAGTAGTTTTCCCCCACATATGGAGTATTGACGTACTCAGGAGAAATTACACAGCAAATTGACCTGTGCAATTTCTCCTGTTACCCTTGAGAAAATGTAAAAAATTTGGGCAAAAAACATTTTGTAGGAAAAATTTTATCTTTTTATTTTCTCTGCTCAGTGTTATAAACTTCTGTGAAGCGCTTGGGGGTTCAAGGAGCTCACCACTCATCTAGATACATTATTTGAGGGACACAAGAGTATATGCTGAATGAATCAAATCATATATATCAACTGAAGACTAATGATAGATGTAGTAATAAGATAGTGATATATATTTGTTTGGACAATAAATGGCAGACCATTCGGATAGAGTAGAGAAAAATTAAAGGAAAACACCGAATATAAGACCGAAAAAAGGGATCTAGAACACATATTAGTGAGGATGCAACAACTTTATTTAACAGTCATGGTGGATGGTGGCACTACTTGAGAGAAATGTCAGCACTTACATACAACCATTGTAGAACATGATAAAAAATATTAAATTATTAAATGGATCAGGGATCACACAGGTAAAGGCAATGAGTACTTTACATTAGGTGTCTGTTTATATTAGGATCCAAGAAGTATAATTTCTCCTTGCGGAGAGTGACATGCTAAGCATGTCGAGATGAGGAGACTTAAGCCCGCAATGCTCCTGTTAGAATCTGTTTTGTTTTGACCATCCTCCATCTTGTTGTAGTTTTCTGGCTGCTGGTCTTTTCCCCTGGTGCTGGGTTGTCTTGGTCAGGTGATTGTATCACCCTTTATTAACCAGCACCTGCCTCCCAGTCCTTGCTGGACAACAGTGTTAATCTGCTAGAGTTCTAGCTGGGTGCTTAGACAGCTTTCTGTGTTTGATATTTTGCAGTTCTGGTATCTCTGGTTCTGCTATCTTTTGTTTCTGTTTTCAGTTTGTTTCTGCAGCCTTCTCTGTGTTTGCTATTAGGAGGTGACCTGTTTTTTGTACCCAGTCCTTAGATCTTTTAGGGACCTCCTTCCCCGTATCTATAGGTCTTCGCTGAGTTTAGACTAGGATCGGCGGTGGGTCTGTTCGCAAGGAATGGGTCGCCCACTCCATCGTAGGGTTTCAGCCTAGTCTTAGTGCAGGGTCAGCTTTTCCCCATCTCTCCTAGTTGTGTGCTGCAGTTTTGTAACAGCTCCTCTGGAAAATATGAAAATTGTCTCTTCAGAAAGGAAGAGGACTAGAGCTCTAGTGCCACCTATTGGAAGTAGCAATCCTAAAAGTCAATGTCGACCCTTTAACGAGGCTTAGGATTGCTACTTCCAATAGATGGCACTAGAGTCCTATTCCTTTTCCTCTCTGAAGAGACAATTTGTTTATATTAGGTGTCTGTTATATAAATGTGTTGTATTCTCACTAATACATGTTTCAGATCCCCTTTCTTTGGCCTCATATTTGGTGTTTTATTTCAGGTTTTCTCCACATTCCTTGAGGGCTCTAATTTTCAAAATGGTGTCACTTCTTGGAGTTTCCACTGTTTAGACACATCAGGGGCTCTCCAAACGTGACAGTCATCAGCTAATTATTGCAGCAAATTTTGCATTCAAAAAGTCAAATGGCGCGCCTTCCTTTCTGAGCCCTGCAATATACTACATGGCTGGGCAATATACTGCGTGGCTGGGCAATATACTACATGGCTGGGCAATATACTACGTGGACTGGGCAATATACTACGTGGGCTGGGCAATATACTACATGGCCATGCATATTCTAGAATACCTGATGCGTTAGAATCAGGACACCATCTAGTATACTCATATCCGGTGTCCAGTGGGTTACTCACCACTCCAGGCTTAAATTGAACCTGTCATGTAAAAAAAACTCTATTACATTGCAGGCTGCGCCTCTATTACTGAAAGTTAAGTTTATGACATCCCGGCGGCTAGGCTTTCAGTGCGGCGGCACACGGCTTTAAAGTGCTACTAACCTGCAAATTAACACCATATTTGCAGGTTAATATCATATTTTGCCCTGGAGTGGTGAGTAAACCACTGGACACCAGATATGATGCTACAGTTACTCTGACCACTTCTCTGCCTTAGGGCGCATTCGAACGTCAGTGATTTTTCTACTATGCCAAAAACAGTGTGAGGTTCATCAGTGTTTTTGATCAGTGTTACCATTGTTTGGTCAGTGTGATGTTAGTTTTTACTATCAGAATTTGTTCACCATTTCATCAGTTTTAATCGGATGAATAAAAATGGTGGAGGTCTTTCACGCGTCTCCTATAAAACAGGCCATGAAAAGCAGACAGCACACTGATGGCATCTGAGAGCTGTCCAGTTTTCTCACAGATCCATAGACTTGCTTTGGCCAGTTTTATCTGACACTCGGATCAATGTCAGACAAGTCTCCGTGTTTTTGTGCAGACATCTGTCTGTGAAAAACACGGATAGCACCTGTATGAGAAAAACTTACATCTGAATGAGCCATTATATTACCAGGGATGTAGGTATTTACCCCTATCTTGCTATAGACCACCATGATTTCAGAGATTGAACATTCTCCTTTTCAGACCACCATGACTCTTACCACAAAACCCTTTGCTACCATAGACCATCAGGGAGGTTGGCCCACCAATGTTACAGGCATAGACATTATAAAATATTGATCTAGATGCTGTATTTTTCTAGATAATATGTTCTGAGCTTTTCGCGTCTATATAGCTATTTTTTGGGGGTCTACAGTGCCTACAAGTAGTATTCAACCCCCTGCAGATTTAGCAGGTTTACACATTTGGAATTAACTTGGCATTGTGACATTTGGACTGTAGATCAGCCTGGAAGTGTGAAATGCACTGCAGCAAAAAAGAATGTTATTTCTTTGTTTATTTTTTTTTTAAATTGTGAAAAGTCTTTTCAGAGGGTCATTTATTATTCAACCCCTCAACCCACCAGAATTCTGTTTGGTTCCCCTAAAGTATTAAGAAGTAGTTCAGGCACAAAGAACAGTGAGCTTCACATGTTTGGATTAATTATCTCTTTTTCCAGCCTTTTCTGACTATTTAAGACCCTCCCCAAACTTGTGAACAGCACTCATACATAGTCAACATGGGAAAGACAAAGGAGCATTCCAAAGGCCATCAGAGACAAGATCGTGGAGGGTCACAAGGCTGGCAAGGGGTACAAAACCCTTTCCAATGAGTTGGGTCTACCTGTCTCCACTGTTGGGAGCATCATCCGGAAATGGAAGGCTTATGGAACTACTGTTAGCCTTCCATGGCCTGGACAGCCTTTGAAAGTTTCCTCCCGTGCCTAGGCCAGGCTTGTCTGAAGAGTCAAGGCCAACCCAAGGACAACAAGGAAGGAGCTCCGGGAAGATCTCATGGCAGTGGGGACATTGGTTTCAGTCAATACCATAAGTAACGTACTCCACCGCAATGGTCTCCGTTCCAGACGAGCCCGTAAGGTACCTTTACTTTCAAAGCGTCATGTCAAGGCTTGTCTACAGTTTGCTCATGATCACTTGGAGGACTCTGAGACTGACTGGTTCAAGGTTCTTTGGTCTGATGAGACCAAGATCGAGATCTTTGGTGCCAACCACACACGTGACGTTTGGAGACTGGATGGCACTGCATAGGACCCCAAGAATACCATCCCTACAGTCAAGCATGGTGGTGGCAGCATCATGCTGTGGGGCTGTTTCTCAGCCAAAGGGCCTGGCCATCTGGTCCGCATCCATGGGAAGATGGATAGCACGGCCTACCTGGAGATTTTGGCCAAGAACCTCCACTCCATCAAGGATCTTAAGATGGGTCGTCATTTCATCTTCCAACAAGACAACGACCCAAAGCACACAGCCAAGAAAACCAAGGCCTGGCAAAAAATCAAGGTGTTGCAGTGGCCTAGTCAGTCTCCTGACCTTAACCCAATTGAAAACTTGTGGAAGGAGCTCAAGATTAAAGTCCACATGAGACACCCAAAGAACCTAGATAACTTGGAGAAGATCTGCATGGAGGAGTGGGCCAAGATAACTCCAGAGACCTGTGCCGCCTGATCAGGTCTTATAAAAGACGATTATTAGCTGTAATTGCAAACAAAGGTTATTCCACAAAATATTAAACCTAGGGGTTGAATAATAATTGACCCACACTTTTATGTTTAAAATTTATAAAAATTTAACTGAGCAACAAAACTTTTTGGTTTGTAAGATTTATGCATCTGTTACTAAATCCTGCTCTTGTTTGAAGTTTGAAGGCTCTAACTTATTTGCATTTTATTAAACCTGCTAAATCTGCAGGGGGTTGAATACTACTTGTAGGCATTGTATATAACTATATTTATTTTATGTTCCAAGACCTGACTCCGCCGCTCACAGTGACAAAGAAGGGAACATTAGGGTTATCCTGATAGTTTTAGGCATTGGACCAAGCATTACAACATGACTTAATATGCCTGGTATCAAGGACAGAGTATACAATTTTTCGATTTGCAAAACCTGGATGATGTGTAAGAGGCATTATGGTGAAGGTAAATATAAATATTTGTTTCTTTTTATTATAACTCTTGCTGCTTAACGTCACTAGTCCCTTGGCTTTTAGAATTACAGACAGTGTCTATGTAATGAAATAACATATTGGGATGATGTTTGCTGTGATTAGTGCGGCAAAAGGTTGTACCGTGATTACTGCAGCAATGGTAAACTGTAATGTTAGCTCCTGTGTGCACCTAGCTAACCTGTCATCCTGAGGACAGGTGGTTCCCTGCTCACCATCAGTCATTGTCTATGTACATCCTAATACAAATTGTATGGAACTCAGGAATTATTCATTGCCAAGGTAGCACAGGTTGCTATGACAGTCTGTGCTATAAAGAGAAATAACAAAGACGGAGACAGTTCGAGGTCAAAATAAGGTTACGCGGGCTGTCGATACCGCTGTGTCACTTTACCGTCTGATCTGCTACTCACTGGAAACACTCATATTTTGGAATATAGCCACATATATTCCTCACCTATCTCATTGTTTTCCCTTTTAGAGAAAATTAAAAGGATTTCAACTTAAGATGTGAAAATGGACAAAAATGAACAAATTGGAAGCTCAAACAAGACCCAATGTCTGATAATTGTGTTCAAGGCCTAATTCAAAGTCTGTTTCTCACGTATATGTCCTGTGTTCTTTATGGATAAAACAAGTACCTTTCATAGTCTATGCGTTCACATTGTCATATATATGCAAAAAAAATAAAAAAAATTAAAAAAGTCAGTTTTTATCTGAGGCACGGATTAAACTCAATTGTTCAGATCAATAGGTTTGTGAAAAAACTGGATGTCCAAGTGATGTTTGTTTTCTAATGGTTAGGAAAAGCTTGAATTTTTTTTTAATTTTGCAAACAAGAACATGGATGTCACAATAAAGGTAAGAACGGATATCGTGAACAAACACTGAGGAAAACCTGAACCTGCACACCGATGGAATACAGTCAGCATTTGTCATGAATAAAAAAAGACTTCTGAATGAGGCCAAGCTTACAAAGATATTGCTCCTTTTGTAAGGCCACATTTACAAGTTCAGTATTTGTAATCCAAAATCAGAAGTGGAACAATCACAGGAAAGTATAATAGAAACACATCACCACTAGAGATGAGCAAACATCGTCGGCTCCCTCCTTATTTAGCAAGCTATATTGCTTACTGAAGAAGCTGGAACCCGGATACTTGGAGCACTCCTGATAACAGCTGTTTGGCGCCACAGTGGCATGTGTCGCTGCTGTGTGACAGTCACAACACATGCATGGATAGCCTGTGTGCTGGGCTGTCCATGCATGTGTTGTGACTGTCACACAGCCGCTGGTGTATGTGGCGGCCTCAGGAGCTGAGCCTGCACAAGGCAGGTGTCAGCTGTGTTATACTCCAAAATAGTAGACAGCAATAAATCTATAGCTAGGCACAAAAAAGCCCTCACCCTACTCCATCAATGGAAGGATTAAAAAAAAAAGGTTATAGGTCTCAGAAAATTGAGACACAAACCAATTTTTTATTTTTTTACGAATTTCTGATTTTTACCACTAAAGTATAAAAACTATACAAGATTGGTATCTCGGTAATGCTACTGACCTGGAGAATCATGCTGCTATGTCATTTTTACTGAACAATAAGTGGCGTAAAAATGAAACCAAGAAAACAACAGTGGAACTGTAAGGTTTTTTTCTGCCATTACACCCCACTTTTTACTCGTTTTTCCATTACACTAGATGATAAAGTGTGAGCAAAATACACTCATCTTCTATGCCTTTTGAACTCCAATTTAATAAGATTTGTTTTATTTGTGCTCGGGAAATGAATACAGCACAGCCTTGTATGGTGTACTAATGATATCTGCTTTATTAGCACTTCAAACCTACTTAAATATAGTGCCACAGACAAAGGAAAAGATCAATCCGATACATGAGAGAATAGGAACTTTAGGGGCGTGAATAGAAATGTGAAACTTCCCTGCTGTCATGCTCACGCCCTGACTGGTGGGCGTGAGCTCGGGGGGTTTGTGGCTCCACTGTACCACAAACCAGACTACCCTGGAAGGGGCGTGACTATGACAGCTGCCTGGGTTTTCACTGGAGCCTCTGATGGTGAATTCAGACTTGTGCAGCAGGCAGCTGCCAGGTGCTACTCCAGGGTGGTGTCTGGCTGTGGCTGCTGATCCCACTTGGAGAACAGGAACACTAGGACAGGTGCGGGCATCAGGCAGGACTGGCAGAAGAGCATGTCTGAAACTCGGACGAGTAGGCTGGCACGGCTGAGACACAGGGCTGGCAGAGACATGGCAGAGAACACTGGGCTGGCAGGCACGGCAGAGAACACTGGGCTGGCAGGCACGGCAGAGAACACAGGGCTGGCAGGCACAGCAGAGAACACAAGGCTGGCAGGCACGGCAGAGAACACAGGGCTGGTTGGTGTATGAAGGAACAGGTAGGGACCTATTGAAAACTATAACTCATTCAGCAACAAACAAGCTGTCATGCAGTTATGTTGATGGCAAAATAAAAAAAACTTATGGCTTTTGGAAGAAAAAGAAAAGGAAAAAACAAAAGTGCAAAAACAAAAATTGTCTGTGTCCTTAAAAGAGCGATCGAAGAAAGACAGTCTCTATCCGTATACTCTATTGGGGTTTCCGGATGATATATAGGGGACTTGAAACAGTTTTGAGAGTATCAACATTGTGTATTGTGTATAGTGATTGCTTATGTCATTGCCTATAGCAACAGATCAGATTCCTATTCAGTTGGCATGTACATTAAACAATGTGATCCCCAGTTACTCGGTTGCTATCAGAAACTTTCTTCTGCAATCGAATTCTCATAAAAACCTGCCAATATTTTCCTATTACGTTACTCAATGGTGATATTTCAAAGAAGTTGTTTTTTCTCTGGTCAGAAAATGATATGAAGCCTGTTTTCCTCTGTTTCTAAGACGAGAGCCAGTAACACACTGCTCATTTCCCTACTGAATGCCAAAACAAACTGAAAACAAAGTATGTTGAAACTCTGACAGCATTACAGTATCACAATGGTATCTGCAGGCCGCTCCAACAATGACCCTGCCAGTGCTCAATGTTATGAAGCAGAATTGCTCTCACATGTGGCCGTTCTATCACACATTATTGAATATTAAGTATTGTGAAGCGCGGTGTGGGAGGGGGCACTGCCTTTCTTTTTCTATATTAAGTCTTGACTAAATAACCAATGCCTATTTTTAGTTTTAGAACTTAACCATATCCAGAACAATTACATTTTCCGCAGGATATGCCTTATTCCTAGGTGCAAAACTTCCTCAATGTGAATGCCCTCCTTTTAAAGGGAATTTGTCAGCAGGATCAACCCTCCTAAGCTGTCTAAATGGGCATGTAGGTCATAGAAAGTTGAATTAAATGATACCTTGATTTTTGCAATCAGATGTCTTATTCCAGAGAAATCCATGTTTTTTCTTAATATGTAAATGAGCTGTTAAGATCTATGCGCTGGACATAGATCTCCCCAAGAATCTGCCGCAAGAGGTTATTATAAATGAAAAGGGACATTACCAGTGTGAGACATGTAGGAAAAGATGGTCAGTCATTACATGTCTCACATTGATAATGTCTCCTTTCATGTAAAATAAGCTCTGAAGGCAGATTCTCGGGAAGCTCTATATCCGACCCATAGATCATTACAGTTCATTTACATATTAAGTAAAGCGTGGATTTCTCTGGAATAACACATCGGATCACAGATACCAAGGCATTATTTTATTCAACGTTCTATGACCTACATGCCCACATAGATTGCTCAGGAGGGTTGATCCTAGTGACAGATTCCCCTTAACCCCTTAAGCCCCGAGGGTGGTTTGCACGTTAATGACTGGCCAATTTTTACAATTCTGACCACTGTCCCTTTATCAGGTTATAACTCTGTAACGCTTCAACGGATCTTGGCAAATCTGAGAGTGTTTCCTCGTGACATATTGTACTTCATGATAGTGGTAAAATTTCTTTGATATAACTTGCGTTTATTTGTGTAAAAAATGGAAATTTGGCGAAAATTTGGAAAACTTTGCAATTTTTAAACTTTGAATTTTTGTGCCCTTAAAACAGAGAAATATGTCACACAATATAGTTAGTAAATAACATTTCCCACAAGTCTACTTTACATCAGAACAATTTTAAAAACAATTTTTTTTTTTGTTAGGGAGTTATAAGGGTTAAAAGTTGATCAGCGATTTCTCATTTTTACAACAAAATTTACAAAACCATTTTTTTTTAGGGACCACCTCACATTTGAAGTCACATTTAGGGGTCTATATAGCAAAAAATACCCAAAAATGACACCATTCTAAAAACTGCACCCCTCAAGCTGATCAAAACCACATTCAAGAAGTTTATTAACCCTTCAGGTGCTTCACAGGAGCAGAAGCAATGTGGAAGGAAAAAATGAAAATTGAACTTTTTAGTCACGAAAACGATCTTTTAGCAACAATTTTTTTTATTTTCCAAAGGGTAAAAGGAGAAATTGGACCACGAAAGTTGTTGTCCAATTTGTCCTGAGTACGCTGATACCCCATATGTGAGGGGGAACCACTGTTTGGGCGCATGTGACATGGCGTCACGTTTGACGAGCCCCAGATGTGCCTAAACAGTGGAAACCCCCCACAAGTGACTCCATATTGGAAACTAGACCCCCTGAGGAACTTATCTAGATGTGTGATGAGCACATTGAACCCCCAGGGGCTTCACAGAAGTTTATAACGCCCGGGCGTGAAAATAAAAAATCATATTAACATGGCTCCCCAAAGCATCACTGAGTGTGGAATCTTCACACTAGACCTCAAGCAGCTTGGATTGTGTGCCTCTCCACTCTTCCTCCAGACTCTGGAACCTTGATTTCCAGATGAAATGCAAAATTAACTTTCATCTGAAGACAACACCTTGGACCACTTAGCAACAGTCCAGTTCTTTTTCTCCTTGGCCCAGGTAAGACGCTTCTGGCGTTGTCTACTGGTCATGAGTGGCTTGACAGAAGGAATGTGACACTTGTAGCCCATGTCCTGGATATGTCTGTGTGCGGTGGCTCTTGAAGCAATGACTCCAGTAGCAGTCCACTCCTTGTGAATCTCCCCAAAATTTGTGAATGGCTTTTTCTGAGCAATCCTTTCAAGGCTGCGGTTATCCTGGTTACTTGTGCATCTTTTTCTACCACACTTTTTCCTTCCACTCAACTCTGTGACCAGCCAGCTTCTTTTGCAATGACCTTTTGTGGCTTACTCTCCTTGTGGAGTGTGTCAATGACTGCCTTCTGGACATCTGTCAAGTTAGCAGTCTTCCCCATGATTGAGGAGACTTCTGAAACAGACTTTTGGAACTTTATAAAGGCTTATGAAGTCTTTGTAGGTGTTTTTTGCTAATTATTCTAATTTACTCAGATAATGACTTCATCAACATTAACAGAAATAAACAGTTAAAATAGATCACTCTGTTTGTACTGACTTTATCTACTATATAATTGTCTAACGGTCACTTCCGTCTGTCTGTCTGTCTGTCTTTCTGTCACAGATATTCATTGGTCGTGGCCTCTGTCTGTCATGGAAATCCAAGTCACTGATTGGTCGTGGCAAAACAGCCACGACCAATCAGCGATGGGCACAGTCCGGAAGAAAATGGCCGCTCCTTACTCCCCGCAGTCAGTACCCGGCGCCCGCATACTCCCCTCCAGTCAGCGCTCACAGGGTTAATGGCAGCGTTACGCAACGCACTCGGTTAACACTGCTATTAACCCTGTGTGACCAACTTTTTACTATTCATGCTGCCAATGCAGCATGAATAGTAAAAATATCTAATGTTAAAAATAATACAAAAAATAAAAAATAGTTACATACTCACCCTCCGTTGGCCCCGGATCGAAGCACGCGGTTACTGATGCTCCACGCGACGCCCCGGTGACCGCTCCATGCATTGCGGTCTCGCGAGATGATGACGTGCGGTCTTGCAAGACCGCTACGTCATCATCTCGCGAGACCGCAATGCACTCTTCAGACCGGAGCGCGCGAGGAGCATCGGTAACCGGCCGCTTCGATCCGGAGGGTGAGTATGTAACTATTTTTTATTTTAATTCTTTTTTTTATCAGGGATATGGTGCATACTACGTGACTGGCCAATATACTACGTGACTGGGCAGCATACTACATGTCTGTGCTGTATACTACGTGGCTCTGTGCTGTATACTACGTGAATGGGCAATATACTATATGGCTGGGCAATATACTATGTGGCTGGGCAATATTCTATGTGGCTGGGCAATATACTATGTGGCTGGGCAATATACTACGTGGCTGGGCAATATACTACGTGGCTGGGCAATATACTACGTGGCTGGGCAATATACTACGTGGCTGGGCAATATACTACGTGGCTGGGCAGTATACTGTGTGTCTGTGCAATATACTACGTGGCTCTGCTGTATACTACATGACTGGGCAATATACTATGTGGCTGGGAAATATACTATGTGGCTGGGCAATACACTACGTGGCTGGGCAATATACTATGTTGCTCTGTGCTGTATACTACGTCACTGGGCAATATACTACCTGGCTGGGCAATATAATAATAATAATCTTTATATAGTGCTAACATATTCCGCAGTGCTTTACAGTTTTGCACACATTATCATCACTGTCCCCATTGGGGCTCACAAGAGTACCCGGAGGAAACCCACGCAAACTCTTTGCAGATGTTGTCCTGGGTGGGATTAGAACCCAGGACCCCAGCGCTGCAAGGCTGCTTTGCTAACCACTGCGCCACCGTGCTGCCCACATATACTATGTGGCTGGGCAATATACTACGTGGCTGGGCAACATACCACGTGGCTGGGCAACATACTACGTGGCTGGGCAATATACTATGTGGCTGGGCAATATACTACGTGGTTAGGCAACATACGTGAACATGCATATTCTACAATACCCGATGCGTTAGAATCGGGCCACCATCTAGTTTAATATGAGTTTCCTTTTTGTATTGAAGAAATTTTATCAACTAGTTTTTAATGATATTGTAATTTAGTGAGAAGCATTTGTAGCTCTCAAAAATCCCAACTGAATTGAGCCTTGTTCTCTATAGGACTGCTAGAGATAACTGAGTGCTGTTCTCAGCTGTCTCAAGTAGTCCCATAGAAAGTGAATGGAGCTTTTTAGAGCTCTGTTCGTAGGACCAAAAATGTAAACAATTCAGGCGTGAGTGAAGATAAACCTTATTCAGTGATCCATGAATCATGTATGCATTATATCCTTGTTTTTTACGGATCATACACATTCCTAAATGTTCATGGGTTTTTTTGCTGACTGGTCCAGAAAAATAGAAACATGTCCGTTCTTGATCCAAATCTTTGATCAAGTCTATGGGCAAGCGAAAACTCACTGATAGTATACACTGTTGTTTATGTGATGTCAGTGATGAATATTGTAAAGGATAGGAGAAGCTTTGCAAATTATTTATATATTTTTCCATTTAGGAAAATCACTGATGGCAAAATCTGAAACACTGACCAAACACTGATAAAAATCGGATCAGAAACACTGATAAAAATTGTACCTTTTTGTGAATAGGAGCAAAATTGCAAATGTCTGAATGAGACCTATTATACACATATGCATCCTCAGTATGGGTAGGTCCACACAAGCATATTTTTGGTCTGATAGTTGTCTAGTTGGCACTAGGAGAAATGTTATTCGTTTGAACTGTTTAGATGACCATATTTTTTCAAGGTCCAAATTTCAGCGTGAATAAAAAAAATTACAGCATGCACTAGTTTCTTCTATTTGTTGGATAAGACTCCTCTATACAAATCATGTGTAGGACGGAGAACACATATCCCATGCAGAGTATCTTTACAGCATTGGTTTTTAATGGATACATTGCAATTCTTAACCAAAGAAACTGTATCTGTTCTTGTAACTGTTAACCCCTTCACGACATGCGCCGTACATCTACTGCGCATGCCGTGAATCCCCCTTTGATGTGGGCTCCGGCGGTGAGCCCACATCAAAGTCGCGACATGTCAGCTGTTTTGTACAGCTGACATGTGCGCGCAATAGCGGCGGGTGAAATCGCTATTCACCCGCCGCTATTAACCTGTTAAATGCCGCTGTCAAACACAGACAGCGGCATTTAACTACCGCATCCGGCCGGGCGGCCGGATATGACGTCATCGCCGACCCCCGTCACATGATCGGGGGTCGGCGATGCATCAGGAAGGTAACCATAGAGGTCCTTGAGACCTCTATGGTTACTGATGCAGGTCTGCTGTGAGCGCCCTCCTGTGGTCGGCGCTCACAGCACACCTGCATTTCTGCTACATAGCAGCGATCTGATGATCGCTGCTATGTAGCAGAGCCGATCAGGCTATGCCAGCTTCTAGCCTCCCATGGAGGCTATTGAAGCATGGCACAAGTAAAAAAAAAAATGTTTTTAAAAATATGAAAAAAATATAAAAAATATAAAAGTTTAAATCACCCCCCTTTCACCCCATCCTAAATAAAACAATAAAAAAAAAAAAAACCTACACGTATTTGGTATCGCCGTGTTCAGAATCGCCCGATCTATCAAATAAAAAAAAGCATTAACCTGATCGCTAAACGGCGTAGCGAGAAAAAAATCCGAAACGCCAGAATTACGTTTTTTTGGTCGCTGTGACATTGCATTAAAATGCAATAACGGGCGATCAAAAGAATGTATCTGCGCAAAAATGGTATCATTAAAAACATCAGCTCGGCACGCAAAAAATAAGCCCTCACCCGACCCCAGATCACGAAAAATGGAGACGCTACGGGTATCGGAAAATGGCCCCTTTTTTTTTTTTTTTTTTAGCAAAGTTTGGAATTTTTTTTCACCACTTAGATAAAAAATAACCTAGTCATGTTAGGTGTCTATGAACTCGTAATGACCTAGAGAATCATAATGGCAGGTCAGTTTTAGCATTTAGTGAACCTAGCAAAAAAGCCAAACAAAAAACAAGTGTGGGATTGCACTTTTTTTGCAATTTCAGCGCACTTGGAATTTTTTTCCCGTTTTCTAGTAAAAGACATGGTAAAACCAATGGTGTCGTTCAAAAGTACAACTTGTCCCGCAAAAAATAAGCCCTCACATGACCATATTGACGGAAAAATAAAAAAGTTATGGCTCTGGGAACGAGGGAAGCGAAAAACGAACACGCAAAAATGAAAAAGGGCCGCGACTTGAAGGGGTTAATAACTGCAGATGTTGAAAACTGATGTCATATGGATTGCATACTCACCAAAAGATTGCATGCTTGCAAAAGAGAAGACAGAGAGGAGACTTAATAGCTGTCTACAAATATCTGAAGGGATGTCACAGTTTAGAGGGATCATCATTAGGGTTGAGCGACTTTTACTTTTATAGGATCGGGTCGGGTTTCACGAAACCCGACTTTCTCAAAAGTCGGGTCGTGTGAAATCGGCCGATCCTATAGAAAAGTCGGGGTCGGGGTCGGCCGAAACACGAAACCCAATGCAGTGCAATGGGATACTATGGTTCCCAGGGTCTGAAGGAGAGGAAACTCTCCTTCAGGCCTTGGGATCCATATTTAAGTGTAAAATAAAGAATTAAAATAAAAAATATTGCTATACTTACCCTCTGACGCGCCCTGGTACTAACCGGCAGCCTTCCTTCCTTAGAATTAGCGTGTGAAGGACCTTAGATGACGTTGTGGCTTGTGATTGGTCGTGCGACCGCCCATGTGACCGCTCACGCGACCAATCACAAGCCGCGACGTCACCGATGATCCTTCAAGCGCTGATTCTTAGGAAGGAAGGCTGCCGGAACGAAGCAGGGTGCGTCCGAGGGTGAGTATATACCTAATAGGAATATACTCACCCTCGGACGCGCCCTGCTTCTTTCCGGCAGCCTTCCTTCCTAAGAATCAGCGCTTGAAGGACCTTCGGTGACGTCACGGCTTGTGATTGGTCGCGTGAGCGGTCACATGGGCGGTCGCACGACCAATCACAAGCCGCGACGTCATCTAAGGTCCTTCACGCGCTGATTCTAAGGAAGGAAGGAAGGCTGCCGGTTAGTACCAGGGCGCGTCAGAGGGTAAGTATAGCAATATTTTTTATTTTAATTCTTTATTTTACACTTAAATATGGATTCCGATACCGATTTCCGATATTGCAAACATATCGGAACTCGGTATCGGAATTCCGATACCAGATTCAGAAGATCGCCGACCTCATGGCCGACCCCACACAGGGGTCGGGTCGGGTTTCATGAAACCCGACTTTGCCAAAAGTCGGCGACTTCTGAAAATGGCCGACCCGTTTCGCTCAACCCTAATCATCATCGTTCTCATTTTCACATGGAAACACAATAAGCAATGGAGTGAAAATAAAAGGGAGAAGATACAGATTAGATATTAGAAAAAACTTTTTGAAAGTGAGGGTGATTAATGAGTGAAACAGGCTGCCACGAGAGGTGGGGAGTTCTCCTTCAATGGAAGTCTTGAAATAGAGGCTGGACAGACATCTGTCTGAGATTAATTAGTGAATCCTGCATTGAGCAGGGGGTTGGACACAGGTACGGACTGGGGCTGAAATTTAGTCCTGGCGTTTGAAGTCACACAGGCCCATGTTGTCCCCGTCCCCATGAACTAGATGGGATATATTACTAATATTACCCTGGATGGAGGAAAGGAAGATTTTCTACAAAGCCAATATTTCTAATAATACCAGAAGCCTGCAGGAATAAGTGACTTTTTGCTCCGTCACAACTCTTAACAATATGGATGTCTTGAGGACACCGATTCTGTTAACAACATAGCAGAGAAGGCAGCCCATGACCAGACAGGCCCTTCTGGCATTTGCCAGAATTGCCAGATGGCCAGTCCGGCCCTGGTTGGACACAATGACCCTGAAGGTCCCTTCCAACTCTAGCATTCTATAATTCTACCATATGGATGAGAATCATTCTGTTTTTTCTGGATGAAAATTGGATGATTTTTTTAGAAGCACATGTGAACTCGTTCTACGTGTGTCTAGAAAGAGGTGATATGAGGAAAAATCTGGAAGGACAAAAGACCCTTATTGAGGTAGATGTTTTGGAAACAGATATACACTATCGTTCTCACCTGATCGGGTTGTGTGCACACAACCACTGAAAGCACCTTAGGCTGCTGGAGACCCATGAGGAAGGAATGAAGGCACTGGAAACAAAATGGATTAAACTGCTCTGCCGCCGAAGAATGATGAAGAGACAGGAATCAATGTCTACAGTTTTGTTGGTCAATGCGCTTCGAAGTTTCAAACTTCTTCATCACCACAAAATCAGAACTGTGGTTTTGTCCTGATGAAGAATTCTGAAAGTTGGAAACACGTTGACCAATTAACTGTACACACTGATTCCTGTCTCTTCATCATCCTTCGACGGCAGCGCTGTTTAACCCATTTTTATTTACAGTGCTTAGAAAAAGGTGATATGGCAGATGTGTGCAGAGTCTTCAAATTGGAGAGCACTGTCCATATGACTGCAGAACTTTGAGAGAAGCGGCAGCCACTACTTTATAATTTTTCCTGATTTACAAAATGATGGCTCTATAATCAAAATTAGTCTTTCAGCCATTGTCATGTAGAGCTATTACCTGTTAACCAATCAGTTGAGTATTTTATTACTACTACTAATGTTCCTGCACTACGTGCCCAATACTCCCCACTGGACTTCATTGACCTTCGCAGGGCCAGTGGTTGCACAGTAAAAGAATGTCTTGCAAGTTCCATCTATGGTAGACTGCTACTGCCCAAGGACATAGGAAGTGTCTGTAGTGTCACCTACCTATATATAATCATTAGCTCATGTGAATATTATTTATTAAATATATCATTGGAAAATCATTACAATATTATTCTCAGAATAAGTCCCTTTAAGCATAGCCAAAAATACAAAAGAAGGGTAGAAGTAAATATCAAATGTCCTGCCTTTGACCTACAAATCTGTCAGTCAAACACAGGCTGCCAGAAACCAGCCAGTGGTCAGGATGCTGGACCTTGAATTCTTCTTGCTGCACCACTGCAGAAGCGGAGTGCTCCAGATCCGAAAATCACACGACTCTGAGGAATTGGTGGAACCGCTGAGGACAGCACGGAGCTCAATGACTCTTAGAGCTCCTCCACAGTTCATCGTCCTGCACTCTCACACTTGTGCTTAGCATAAAGTCATCCATAGTTATTTACCGTAACTTGTTTGCTAACATATTACTTGCAAGATTTAGCGCCTGGGTGTGATAACATACCCTGCGACGGTGAGCACACGGCTGATGAAGTGTTTGCCAGAAGTAACTTGTTGCTGAGCATTTGATAAACTAATCGTTAATGAATGGAATTATTTCACACATTCTTGACGGATTTTTTTTTTTGTTTACTTTTTGTTTTTATTTCCTTTTAAGTGTAAGGAAAACAATTCTTGAAAAATGTCATACCTGGAGCGCGCTGCCTGTAGTAAAAAGGCAACAATTGTAAAATGAACATATGCTACAGAAAAATGTAGAACAAAATCACCCCAGGGCCAATTTAGCAATACTGTCTAGTTTTTATTGCTTGTTTACATGTAGCGTAAGTACTTCACTTTTTCTGTTGCTTTTTACCTTCATGTTTTCTGCAGGGGTCTTTGCCAAACTATGTAATAACAGTCGTTTGGGGGTATTTTCTTTGTTGTTGTTTTCTTTTAAGTGTTTTCCCATTTTGTTGCGTTTCTGGGGCAGATTTGAAGCAGCATTTTCATTTTTTTTATAGTGCAGAAAAGCTTTGATTCTGCACTTAAAAACACAACTTTTATTTTACATTAGATTAGCATAAACTGTCCAAAATACCTATGAAGCCAGCACTCCAAGACAACATAGTAACCACCTTTCTGATGAAGGTAAACACTAGAAACACGAAGAGATCCAGAGTATGTAAAATATCACATTTTTATTAATGATTGATTAAAACAATATCATCAAAGGAAATAAAAAGGCAGAAATGTCTCACGGTGAGAGACGCCACAAAGTCCACTGAAGGAATTAGCAGTACATCAATGAGAGTATCTGAATATAGTCAGGTATAACATCAGTATCATTGCCACATAAATAATGGAACCCACAAGACACAGTGCAATCCCCAAATAGTGCTGAGCAGAAAAAAGAATTTCTTTAAAATGAAGGTGAAACAAACTGCAGTAAAAAGAAATTTGGGGAAAAATAAGAGAAAAATATTTAAACCTTAACATAATCACCCAAAAGAAAAACAAATAAATTGCTATTTTTCAGTTACTGAACGTTCCACAAAAATGCAATAAAACAATATCAAGCTTCATATGCACCCCAAAATGGTTTCACTTAAAGGGAATTGTTACAAGATATTTGCTACCTCATCTGGGATCAGCATAATGTAGGGAAAGAGACTCTGATTCCAGCAAGGTATCACTTAGTGTATTGGGTGCAGGAATTGTGCAGCAATATGAGTCTTCTCTCCTGTAGATGTAGCAGTGCTCAGAAAGCTGCCCCTGCCACACCACTGATTGTCAGCTTTCTGTGTACATTGTATCGACAGTAAACTGCTAATCTGTGCTGAGGGCATGGTGGACTAGGAGGCACGGGGACAGCTAGTCCGGCAGTGATAATGTCCTGCTGATAAAGCACTGATAATATTGAAACAGCAGCACACAGCCAGTTAGTGACACATTACTGAAATCAGTGTCCTAACCCTAAAGGTACCTTCACACTCAGCGACGCTGCAGCGATACCGACAACGATGTCGATCGCTGCAGCGTCGCTGTTTGGTCGCTGGAGAGCTGTCACACAGACCGCTCTCCAGCGACCAACGATGCCGGTAACCAGGGTAAACATTGGGTTACTAAGAGCAGGGCCGCGCTTAGTAACCCGATGTTTACCCTGGTTACCATCGTAATAGTAAAAAAACAAACACTTCATACTTACCTTCCGGTGTCTGTCGCCGGCGCTGTGCTTTCCTGCACTGACTGTGAGCGCAGCGGCCGGAAAGCAGAGCGGTGACGTCACCGCTCTGCTTTCCGGCTGGCCGGCGCTCACAGCCATTGCAGAGAAGCACAGCGAGGGACAGACAGCGGAAGGTAAGTATGAAGTGTTTGTTTTTTTTACTTTTACGATGGTAACCAGGGTAAACATCGGGTTACTAAGCGCGGCCCTGCCCTTAGTAACCCGATGTTTACCCTGGTTACCAGTGAAGACATAGCTGAATCGGCGTCACACACGCCGATTCAGCGATGTCTGCAGGGAGATCCAGTGACGAAATAAAGTTCTGGACTTTCTGCAGCGACCAACGATCTCCCAGCAGGGGCCTGATCGCTGCTGTCTGTCAAACTGAACGATATCGCTAGCCAGGACGCTGCAACATCACGGATCGCTAGCGATATCGTCTAGTGTGACGGTACCTTTACTTCATAGTGTTCTCAGATTACATAAAGACCTGCTGACCCGTTAAAGCAGCAGCTCAAGGTGCAAAAAAACAAGCCCTTATGCAGCTCCAGCAATTGTTTTTTTTTTTAAATGTAGAATTTTTTTTCCAACTCTAACATAATTTTTTAAAAAACAAGACAATTGCAGTAGCATCATAGTTACACCGACCAGGAACCATATTGCCAGGTCATTTTTACCACACAATGATTGCTGTGAAGATAAGACTCATTTATTCACATTTTACAGAACATCGTATGGAAAAATGATGTCCTTGAAAACTACAACTTGTTCTGCCAAAATATATCTACTCATATGGTTATGTTAATGAAAAAATAACAGTTAATGCTCTTGGGGGGAAAAGGAGAGAAGAAAATAAAAGCACAAAGATGAAAGAAAAAGAGTCATAAAGGGGTTAGGTTTAATTTCTCAAAGCATTTTCTGCATGTAAATATAGAATATTCAGGGGGTGTTTTATTAATCTATTTTTACATGAAATAAAGTCATAAATGTAAAGCAGTCTATTATAGTTTACATGTTGTACTGATTTTTTTCAGATTGCGGTAGATAATGTGCAGTCCAATAGATATTTTCATGGTAAAATAATTCTATTTCATATTTAGAACAATCAGTGAGAAACGTTCGATATTGCCACTAGGTGGAGCAGTTTGTATATATCTTTTCTGCTTCTTTTCCATGAACATAGGAATCACATGCTGTATAAGCCAGGATGTCAGATAGGCAGGCAGCACATTATTTATTATAAAAATGTCAATATATACACAAAGAGAGAAAGGAATGGAAATGAGAAACATACAATTATTATAACCATAATAAGACATTAATAATACTATTGTTGTTTACATACGTAAATCAGGTATATGCCTTATATATAAATACTACTGTCATACACTCTGTGCATAAATAATTACTTCATATACACACATAATGCACCACTTAATAATGGACAGTGACACACATATAATGCCGATAAATACTGTACACACATCAACAACGTATAACCATTAAAGGAGTTTTCCCACAAATAAAAGTGCATTATAATCAATAGATCTTGGAATTATAATAATTTCCACAATTGGATGTGTTTAAATAAATTGTTCCTGTGCTGAGATAATCTTATAAATGTGCCCCTGCTGTGACTGTGTAATGGCTGTGTCTGACTGTACAGGAGCATGGTCTGATCATACCACATCTCCTTGCCAGGGGGGAGGAGCAGGGCTGCCACTAGAAATTTCAGGGCCCCATACTGGCAAAATTTTCGGGGCCCCCTTGAGACTCCGCCCAGGCTCCACCCCCGCCCCGCCTCCACGCTCCACCCCTCAAACTGGCCACAGTTCCACCACTCTTTCTTGGAAAAACTCCACTTCTCACCTATAACACATTAACAGTTCCCATCACCAGATCACACATATAGCCGGCAGCTTTTGTTTTGGCCAAAAGATTTTTTAAGCCACCAAAATGACAAGGTAGACACTTTTGGCCAGGCCCTACTCTACTGTAACCTATTAAATATTTGTTAAAATATGCTATATTTAGGTATATTTTTATTTATTTTTCAATTTTTAAAATGACCTATAATACCACATACAAGGAACAAATACCACAGCACCATGACCAGACGCCATATCACCACAGTGACCTATAATACTATCTACAAGGCACAAATACCGCCACACCATGACCAGATGACATATTACCACCACAGTGATCGAATAATATCAAATACAAGGAACAAATACCACAACATCATGACCAGACCACATATTACCACCACATAGTGACTGAATACTACAATACTGATCAATAATTAAAAAAAACAACACAATACTATCACCATCAGTACCATTATACACAGGAGATCTGTACTTAGTATGCAGTGTCTGTGTACAGGTAATACAGTGATCACCAGTGACATTATACAGAGGAGCTCTGTATATACTGTATAGGTAATCCAGTGATCACTGGTGACATTATACCCAGGACCTCTGTATATAGTATACAGTGTATAGTGTCAGTGTATAGGTAACACACTGACTCACCAGTGATGTCTCTAGGTGAAGTCCTTCATCTTTCATCCAGCACAGACCGCCATCACTTCATCCAGCCAGGACTCGTCTCTGCAGGAAATAACACCGTTATCTCGAGTTCCACTTGCAGAACACATTACTTAATTTTCCCAACTTCTACATTACACCACATGAAGAAGGCGACATAGTATCACTCTACACAGTAATAGGACCGCCCCCCCAGTTAGAAAAGTATACTCAAAAAATAAAATAAATACATCACTGCAGTAATAATATCCCTTAATTAGCCCCTATGGTAATAATATTCACCATCCTAGCCCTTGTGTGTCTCATTCCTGGCATCAGCCATATGTTCTCCCATCCTGCCCTAATGAGTATCCATCCTGCCCCATCTGTCTCCATCGTATCCATCCTGCCCCATGATCCTGTCCCATCTGTCTCCAATCCTGCCTCCAGTGTCTCCAATCATGCCCGTATCACCATTCTGCCCTGTCTCCAATTATGCCCCCTATGTCTCAATTCTGCCCCATCTGTCTCCCGTCATGCCCCAGTGTCTCCAGTCATGCCGCCATGTCTGTCACCCTGCCCCCTGTGTCTCCAATCATGCCCCGTTTCTCCATTCTGCCCCTGTGTCCAGCAATCTGCCCCTGTGTCCAGCAATCTGCCCCTGTGTCCAGCAATCTGCCCCTGTGCCCAGCAATCTGCCCCTGTGCCCAGCTTTCTGCCCGTATCCAGCTTTCTGCCCCTGTGCGCAGCA
Source organism: Ranitomeya imitator (assembly GCF_032444005.1). Taxonomy (NCBI): domain Eukaryota; kingdom Metazoa; phylum Chordata; class Amphibia; order Anura; family Dendrobatidae; genus Ranitomeya; species Ranitomeya imitator. The sequence goes on along the minus strand of NC_091287.1, from coordinate 107,910,337 downwards.
TTCTGTCCCTGTGCCCAGCTTTCTGCCCCTGTGCCCAGCTTTCTGCCCCCCCTGTGTCCAGCTTTCTGCCCCCCCGTGTCCAGCTTTCTGCCCGTCTCCAGCTTTCTGCCCCTGTGTGCAGCTTTCTGCCCGTGTCCAGCGTTCTGCTCGTGTCCAGCGTTCTGCCCCTGTGCGCAGCTTTCTGCCCCTGTGCCCAGCTTTCTGCCCCTGTGCCCGGCTTTCTGCCCGTGTCCAGCTTTCTGCCCGTGTCCAGCTTTCTGCCCCTGTGCGCAGCATTCTGCCCCTGTGCCCAGCTTTCTGCCCCCCTTTGTCCAGCTTTCTGCCCCTGTGCCCAGCTTTCTGCCCCCCCGTGTCCAGCTTTCTGCCCCCCCTGTGTCCAGCTTTCTGCCCCCCTGTGTCCAGCAATCTTCCCCTGTGTCCAGCTTTCTGCCCCTGTGTCCAGCTTTCTGCCCGTGTCCAGCTTTCTGCCCGTCTCCAGCTTTCTGCCCCTGTGTGCAGCTTTCTGCCCGTGTCCAGCGTTCTGCCCGTGTCCAGCGTTCTGCCCCTGTGCGCAGCTTTCTGCCCCTGTGCCCAGCTTTCTGCCCCCCCGTGTCCAGCTTTCTGCCCCCCCTGTGTCCAGCTTTCTGCCCCCCGTGTCCAGCTTTCTGCCCCCCCGTGTCCAGCTTTCTGCCCCCCCGTGTCCAGCTTTCTGCCCCCCCTGTGTCCAGCTTTCTGCCCCCCGTGTCCAGCTCTCTGCCCCCCTGTGTCCAGCTCTCTGCCCCCCTGTGTCCAGCTTTCTGCCCCCCTGTGTCCAGCTTTCTGCCCCCCCTGTGTCCAGCTTTCTGCCCCCCCCTGTGTCCAGCTTTCTGCCCCCCCTGTGTCCAGCTTTCTGCCCCCCCCTGTGTCCAGCTTTCCGCCCCCCTGTGTCCAGCCTTCTGCCCCCCCCTGTGTCCAGCTTCCTGCCCCCCCCCCGTGTCCAGCTCTCTGCCCTCCCTGTGTCCAGATTTACTGCCCTGGGCCCCCCCGGATCGCCGCTGTCAATAAAAAAAAAAAGTTCTGCTTACCTGCCGCGCTCCTGCTCTTACCTGCGATGCGGGCCCCCTCTGCTCACCGGGCCCCATGCGCCAGTCACGGCTGTAATGCCCTGATGGCGGCCCTGGGGAGGAGTATACAGATATTACAGTATGGCATCACAGCTGATTCTTTTTGTGAGATAAAACATTTCTCTGCCTATTTTTAAACAATGTTTTACTTCAAAGAAAGAATCATTTATGATCCTGTGCTGTAATGTCTGTATACTCTCTTTTTTGGCCTCCCCTGCCCAGGAGCTGTGGCATGATCAGAGCATGTCTCTGCAGGGTCAGACACTACCATTACACAGCAGGGGCACATTTATAAGATTATCACAGCACAGGAACATTTTATTTAAACACATCCAACTGTGGAAATTATTATTATTCCAAGATCTATTGATAAAAATGAACTTTTGTTTGTAGGAAAACCCCTGTAAATACAGTACTCACATGCAATAGAGCTGTATAACGTACACACATATAATATGGCCATATATTTTACAAACATATATTAGCACACAGCAGGGGCCTTCACGTCCTGCCCCTTCCCAAGAAAACTGCAGAAAATCATCTAAAGAAGTCACTAGTCAGTAATCAGAAGAGCGAGAAAGACTGCAGAGCTGGAGATAAAGCGAAGTTTCCTTGTCTAAATTGACTTTGTGATTTGGGTAAAGGCTCTGCCCCCATTTTCTCTCCGCCTGCCTCTGGCAATAACAGTGGGTGATGTTTGGTATGCCAAGGCAGGCTGTGGAGAAGAAATGTGTTCCTACCATAGTACGGGATGGAGATTATGTTGCTGAGGGGCGCTGGCTGCAACGGTAACATGTGGACACTTTATATTGGCAGGGGGATGATTCGTCCAGTGTAACATAGTAACATAGTAACATAGTTAGTAAGGCCGAAAAAAGACATTTGTCCATCCAGTTCAGCCTATATTCCATTATAATAAATACCCAGATCTACGTCCTTCTACAGAACCTAATAATTGTATGATACAATATTGTTCTGCTCCAGGAAGACATCCAGGCCTCTCTTGAACCCCTCGACTGAGTTCGCCATCACCACCTCCTCAGGCAAGCAATTCCAGATTCTCACTGCCCTAACAGTAAAGAATCCTCTTCTATGTTGGTGGAAAAACCTTCTCTCCTCCAGACGCAAAGAATGCCCCCTTGTGCCCGTCACCTTCCTTGGTATAAACAGATCCTCAGCGAGATATTTGTATTGTCCCCTTATATACTTATACATGGTTATTAGATCGCCCCTCAGTCGTCTTTTTTCTAGACTAAATAATCCTAATTTCGCTAATCTATCTGGGTATTGTAGTTCTCCCATCCCCTTTATTAATTTTGTTGCCCTCCTTTGTACTCTCTCTAGTTCCATTATATCCTTCCTGAGCACCGGTGCCCAAAACTGGACACAGTGTAGCTGCACAGGTCACACAACCCTATGGCGTCTTTAGAAATACTGATTACATACTATCAGCTAACGGACAGAGAAATTACAGGGCCCCATAGCAAAAGATCTAAATGAGCCCACCTTCCTCATACCCCAAAAAATATTTAGCGAAGTAGGCAGGGTCATACCTTACAAGTTTTAAAAACAGGGAGGGACATGTATTGTGACACATACACAACAATTATGCCCCTATTGAAGCTCCTTAGTGTTCTCACCTACTACGATACCCCATGATAGAATTTGATGATCTCAAAAATGCCCCCCACACACAATCAATGTCAATTCCCCCGACAAGTTCACACCACAGTCCCCCCACACTTACAATGACTCATCAGTTCCTCTAGCAAAGTTCGATGACCCCACAGTGCCCTAACACAGTATGATATTGCCACAGTGACCCCCAACACAGTGTAATAATCTCCAAAGCATGAAGCCCCAAATGTTCTCCACACCCAGTATGATGTCCCTATGGTTTCTCCACAGGCAATATCATGACTCCCACATTCCCTGACTCCCCACCCAGTATGATATCCAGCACAGTCCCCAACTCAGTATGATGGCCCCAATTCAGGATGATTCCCTACACATTATGATCGCTGCCAGAGTCCTCCTCTCAGTGTGATGGCCTCACAGTCTTGAACTCTGCATGATGGCTCCCACAATCTCCACAGTCGGTATGATGGTCCACAGTTCAGTATAATGGCCCCCTCCCAGTTTGATGCCCCAATAAGTTGTGAAATTTAGAAATAAAAAAATTAATAAACACTACTCACCTACCTGCGTTCCCCCAGCACCTTGCTCCAATCTGCACAGCATGGGAACTGAGGCTCGATCCTGTGACCCTAGGCCTCCTGACTCATGGGCACCATAGCGGTCCTGGGGTCTGCTGCCATGGACAGTACGCCCCTGCATATTGTTTATATATTGGTAACCAACAAATGCAAATATCATCTGTAATATGTCTGTATTGCAGAACTACACTGTGTGCAGAATTATTAGGCAAGTTGTATTTTAGAGGATTATTTTTATTATTGATTAACAACTATGTTCTCAATCAACCCAAAAGACTCATAAATATCAAAGCTTAATATTTTTGGAAGTTGGAGTGGTTTTTTTTTTAGATTTGGCTATCTTAGGAGGATATCTGTTTCTGCAGGTAACTATTACTGTGCAGAATTATTAGGCAACTTAATAAAAACCAAATACAATCCCATCTCACTTGTTTATTTTCACCAGGTAAACCAATATAACTGCACAAAATTTAGAAATAAACATTTCTGACATGCAAAAAAAAAAACAAAATTAGTGACCAATATAGCCACCTTTCTTTATGATGACACTCAACAGCCTTCCATCCATAGATTCTGTCAGTTGCTTGATCTGTTTATGATCAACATTGCGTGCAGCAGCCACCACAGCCTCCCAGACACTGTTCCGAGAGGTGTACTGTTTTCCCTCCCTGTAGATCTCACATTTTATGAGGGACCACAGGTTCTCTATGGGCTTCAGTTCAGGTGAACAAGGGGGCCATGTCATTATTTTTCCTTCTTTGAGACGTTTACTGGCCAGCCATGCTGTGGAGTAGTTGGAGGCATGTGATGGAGCATTGTCCTGCATGAAAATCATGTTTTTCTTGAATGACACCGACTTCTTCCTGTACCACTGCTTGAAGAAGTTGTCTTCCAGAAACTGGCAGTAGGTCTGGGAGTTGAGCTTCACTCCATCCTCAACCCGAAAAGGTCCCACAAGTTCATCTTTGATGATACCTGCCCATACCAGTAGCCCACCTCCAACTTGCTGGCATCTGAGTTGGAGTGGAGATCTCTGTCCTTTACTGATCCAGCCTCTGGCCCATCCATCTGGCCCATCAAGAGTCACTCTCATTTCATCAGTCCATGAAACCTTTGAAAAGTTAGTCTTAAGATATTTCTTGGCCCAGTCTTGACGTTTTATCTTATGTTTCTTGTTCAAAGGTGGTCATTTTTCAGCCTTCCTTACATTGGCCATGTCCCTGAGTGTCGCACACCTAGTGATTTTTGTTACTCCAGTAACGTTGCAGTTCTGAAATATGGCAAAACTGGTGGCAAATGGCATCTTGGCATCTTCACGCTAGATTTTCCTCAATTAATGGGCAGTTATTTTGCGCCTTTTTTGCCCAACACGCTTCTTGCAACCTTGTTGGCTATTTGCCACGAAACGCTTGATTGTTCGGTGATCACGCTTCAAAAGTTTGGCAATTTCAAGACTGCTGCATCCCTCTGCAAGACATCTCACAATTTTGGACTTTTCACAGCCCGTCAAATCTCTCTTCTGACCCATTTTGCCAAAGGAAAGGAAGTTGCCTAATAATTAAGTACACCTTATATAGGGTTTTGATGTCATTAGACAACACTACTCCTCATTACAGAGATGCACATCACCTGATTTACTTAATTGGTAGTTGGCTCTCAAGCCTGAACAGCTTGGAGTAGGACAACATGTATAAAAAGTATCATGTGATCAAAATACAACTTGCCTAATAGTTCTGCACACAGTGTATATTATGCATGATTTCATGTACATTTGCCTGAAACACATCATAGTCTGAACGTATGTATCATTACCTAATATTTTCCCTATGTGTCTCTCACTTCCTGCCTAACTGTGGTGGCCCTATTCATCAATTTGAATAGGAAAACTGATGTAGAACTGTTAAAAATGCATAAAAATTTTTGCTCAACTCGTCTTTCTGCAAAAATGTTGCAACTTTTCTCATTTTTACACAAGCTCCACCAACCGTTTTAAAGGTAAGGAGAGATTAGCCAGTTGGGCATGGCCTTGAACGGCCCAATCAGTTCATTGTAATTTATACCACGAAAGTGTCAGAAAATATAGCAGAACTGAATAGAGTACATTTCTGTACATTTGCGCACAGCAGATGAAAGCACATGTCTTAGGCACAACTTATTCAGACGGAGTCTGCATCAAGACTGGAATTCAAAACGCCAGTCTTTAGTTTTTCCTTTAGCTTTCCAATGATGAAAGGGAAAGGCATTGCTTTGGCCAACCCATTTTTATATATATTATTGGGTGATTGGACATCAAAAATGAATTGTTATTCGAGACGGCCTCTTTTGGCCAGAGACAAGAGCAGCAGTTGCCAGGACCACGTGTCGATCTGGAGAAAGTATTACTTGACCATTTGCTGGTTTCACTGGCCATGTACAGTATAGTAGGAGTATTATATAGTCCCCACAGCTTCATGGCAGCCATGTACAGGTAGGTCCATAAATGTTTGATAGAATCTACATGATTTGGGCTCTGCACGCCATTTGGATTTAAAATGAAATAACTGAGATCCAATTGACTTGTAGCTTTTAGGTTTAATTAACGGGTTGAACAAAAGTATATTGTGAAACGTTTAGGAGTTGTAACCATTTTTCCACAAAACCTCCTCATTTCAGGGGCTCAGAAGTAATTGGCGAATTAACTTTCCCTTAAATAAAATGTTCATTTTTAATACTTGGTAGAGAATCTTTTTCAGCCAATGACTGCCTGAAGTCTGCAAGCCATGGATGTCACCAAACTCTGGGTTTCCTCCTTTGTGATACTTTGCCAGGTCTTTACTGCCACTGACTTCAGTTGCTGCTTGTTTGTGTTTCTGTCTGCCTTCAGTTTTGCCTTAAGAATGGGAACTACATGCTCGATGGGGTTGAGATCTTCTGATTCACTTGGCAATGGCAATATATTCCACTTTGTTGCCTTAAAAAACTTATGTGTTGCTTTTGCAGTATATTTGGGGTCATTGTCCATCTATAATGTAAAGCGCCGTAAAAATAACCTTACTGTATTTGTTTGATTCTGAGCAGAAAGTATCACCCTGTACACTTCAGAATTCATCGGCTGCTGCTGTCATCAATCACATTATCAATAAACATTAGTGACCCAGTGCCATTGGAGGCCATTCATGCCCATGCCATCACACTGCCTCCACCATGTTTTACAGAGGATGTGCTATACTTTGAATCATGAGCTGTTCCAAGCCTTCTCCATAGTGTCTTCTACCCATCATTCTGGTATGTTATTCTTGTTTCATCTGTCCAAGCAATGCTTTTCCAGAACTGGGTTGGCTTCTTTAGATAATTTTTGGTAAAGTGTAATCTTGCCTTTCAATTTTTAAGGCTGAGATATGATTTGCACTTTGTTGTGAAACCTCTGTGTTTGCTCTCATGAAGTCTTCTCATTATGGTAGACTTAGATACTTAAACACCTATTTAGTGGAGAGTATTCTTCACTTGGGTAAATGCTGAGAAGGGCTTTTTCTTCACCACCACTGCTGTCTTCCATGGATATCCAGGCTTTTTTGAGTTCCGAATCTAACCAGTGCACTCTTTTTTTCCAGAATGTACCAAAGTGTTGATTTGGCCACTTCTAACATTTGTGCCATCTTTTTGATGGATTTCTTCCATTGAAAGCTCCATTGACAGCAGGTTGTGGGTTCACAGCACCAGCTTCCAAATGCAAATGTCACACAGGGAATCAGCTCCGGACCTTTTAGCTACTTAAATGATGATGAATTAGCAAGGAAATAGCCCATGCAGCCCATTAAAGAGCTTTTGAGATAATTGTCCAATTACTTTTGGTTTCCTGAAAAAAGAGACAACCACATATTGACGAGCTGTAATTCCTAAGCCTTTTCTCTTATTAAGATGTGAATACCCTCAAATGAAAGCAGATCATCTGCACTTCAAGCCCATATTGACTATATAACTGTATCTTGAATATGTTTTAGTAAACAGCTATATTGCCAAAAGTTGTGTCACTGTCTAAGTATTTCTGGACCTAACTATATCTACTATATAATTTTCTAAGGGTCACTTCCATCTTTCTGTCTGTCTGTCCTTCTGTCTGTCACGGATATTCATTGGTCGCGGCCTCTGTCTGTCATGGAATCCAAATCGCTGATTGGTCTCGCCAGCTGCCTGTCGTGGCTGCCGTGACCAATCAGCGACGGCAACAGTCCGATTAGTCCCTCCCCTGCAGTCAGCGCCCGGCGCCCGCTCCATGCTCCCCGCAGTCACCGCTCACACAGGGTTAATGCCAGCGGTAATGGACTGCGTTATGCCGCGGGTAACTCACTCTGTTACCGCCGCTATTAACCCTGTGTGACCAAGTTTTTATTATTGATGCTGCCTATGCAGCGTCAATAGTAAAAACATCTAATGTTAAAAATAATTTTAAAAAAATAAATCATTATATACTCACCTTTCGCGATGCTCCAGTGACCGCTCCATGCAAGCAGCAGGTTCCAGTGCCCAGGATGGTATCTGAGAAGGACCTGCCATGACGTCATGGTCATGTGACCGCGACGTCATCACAGGCCCTGCGCGCCTGTGTGAGAAGGACCTGTCATGACATCACGGTCATGTGACCGCGACATCATCACAGGTCCTGCACGAGGACCTGCCATGATGTCACAGTCATGTGACCTCGACGTCATCACAGGTCCTGCGCGAGAAGAAGCCTGCCATGACATCACGGTCATGTGACCGAACTACAAGGGGCCCTCGGAAGGTGAGTATATGTTTATTTTTATTTTTTAGCCTGTGACATACGTGGCTGGGCAATATACTGCGTAACTGGGCAATATACTACGTGACTGGCCAATATACTACGTGGCTGGGCAATATACTACGTGGCTCTGTGCTGTATAATACGTCGCTGTGCAATATACTACGTGGCTCTGTGCTGTATACTATGTCACTGGGCAATATACTACGTCACTGGGCAATATACTACGTCACTGGGCAATATACTACGTCACTGGGCAATATACTACGCCACTGGGCAATATACTACGTAACTGTGCAATATACTACGTGCCTGGGCAATATACTATGTTACTGGGCAATATACTACGTGGCTGGGCAATATACTACGTGGCTGGGCAATATACTACGTGACTGGGCAATATACTACGTGACTGGGCAATATACTACGTGGCTGGGCAATATACTACATGACTGGGCAATATACTACGTGGTTGGGCAATATACTACGTGGCTGGGCAATATACTACGTGGCTGGGCAGTATACTATGTGACTGGGCAATATACTACGTGGCTGGGCGATATACTATGTGGCTGGGCAATATACTACGTGGCTGGGCAATATACTACGTGGCTGGGCAATATACTACGTGGGCTGGGCAATATACTACGTGGGCTGTGCAATATACTACGTGGACATGCATATTCTAGAATACCCGATGCGTTAGAATTGGGCCCCCATCTAGTCTTAAAAGGGTTTTTGTTTATGTATACTAGGTACCTGACCTTAAATTTGATTTAATATCCGAAATCCCCTTTACATTTTTAAGCCCTTTTTATCCTTAAGAAAATCGTAATAATGCATGTAAAGGCATGTAAAAGCGTAATAATTTATGTGCATTCTTATAGCCAAGATTTCAGTCTATACACTTTGTCTCGCAGACAAACAGGAGGCAATTTGAATCGTTAGACGGAGTGTTTTTCCCTACAGTTACTCTATTGTATATAGTTTTTGCCTTGAAAATGTTTCAATCAAGTTTGAAGTTCCCTTTTTGCTCTGTAATTGTAAGATGTCAGTTCTGAGGTGAAATGTTGACAGTTGCGGTTAAACTATTCAAAAATACTACTAAAATCCATCAAGTTAGAAAAATCAAATACTACAGACACATTGTGTTAATAGTAACTCTGAAATGGTAAAAATCTACTGCAACTAAAATAACAAAAATCAAAAACTCAAATTTAAGGAAAGTTTTAAAATACTCACTTTAGAGATTAAGCTGGTTCCCATGTTCTATGTGTAACATGGACAGTTTGTCGCCACTGAAGTTTTAGGGGGTCATCGATTACAGGATAGCTGTAAAATGTTCCTTTACAAGTGCTGAACCCCTCTATTGATTTTGAATTATATTTTGCGTGCAATTTACCTTCTTTGTCAAAGGAGTTTCACCATTCTTTAAAGTTATGGCGTGCTGCTACAATATGTCATCACCTTATGATCGGTGAGGGTTGGGACAACTACCAATCCTGAGAATGAAGTCAGTGAAGCACTGTTGTAGCGCTATCACTTTCACTGTTCACCCCCTGAGTTAGTGGCGCCTCAACTTCCCACTTGACAGGGACCTGGAGGGTTATTCCATTCAAGTGAATGAAACTGACTGCAGGATAGCAAATTGGCTGGTAGCATCTCTCTACAGAAAAAACTAACCATATATTATTAGGATTGGTGGAGTACCATAGGTCAGACCCAAACCAAGTGATGGCATATTATATAATGAGGTCCATTAGGTTCCTTCAAGGTGTCCATCAATTTCATGGGAAATAAAGCGCTGCATGGTACAACTGGGACAGAGTATTCTTGGGATGCCTCCTACACATATATAGGCGGAGCTAACAACTTATTTTTCTTGTCTGAAAGCCCCAATACACATTATAAAGCTGTTAACCGATAGTCTAATGCAGGGGTGGGAAATCAATTTTCCCAAGGGGCCACATGAGAAACCTTGACTGTTGTAGAGGGCCAAACCAATTGATTGAAATTATTTCTGCTCAATATTATTATTACCATATTAATTATTATAATTATTTTATATTAATATTAATTGCATCACTTATTATTGAGCAGAATTAAGTATACTAACATCCCCATATATGCCTTATGAGCCAACTCACAGCCCCCTATATACCGCAAGAGCCCACACAAAGCCCCCTCCATAAAGATATGAGCCCACACATAATCCCTCTATATATAATATGAGTCCTCACATAGCCCCATTTATACAGTATGAACCCCCACATAGCCTCTTGTATACAGTATGAGCCCCCACATAGCCTCTCTATATACAGAATGAGACACCACATAGCCTTTCTATATATAGTATGAGCCCCCACATAGCCTCCTGTAATCAGTATGAGCCACAGATAGCCTCTCTATATACAGTATGAGACCCAAACATGGCCTCTCTATGTGCAGTATGAGAACCACATAGCCTCTCTGTATACAATATGAGCCCTCACAAAGCCCCCTGTATAAAGTATGAGCAGCCCCACATAGCTTCCTATATACAGTATGATTCCCCCTATAGGCCCTTATACAGTTATATGCAAAAGTTTGGGCACCCCTATTAATCTTAAGCTTAATGTTTTATAAAAAAATGTTTTTTTTGCAACAGCTATTTCAGTTTCATATATCTAATAACTGTTGGACACAGTAATGTTTCTGCCTTGAAATGAGGTTTATTGTACTAACAGAAAATGTGCAATCTGCATTCAAACAAAATTTGACAGGTGCATAAGTATGGGCACCCTTATCATTTTCTTGTTTTAAATACTCCTACCTACTTTTTACTGACTTACTAAAGCACTTTTTTTGCTTTTCTAACCTCATTGAGCTTTGAACTTCATAGCCAGGTGTATGCAATCATGAGAAAAGCTACTTAAAGTGGCCACTTGCAAGTTGTTCTCCTGTTTGAATCTCCTCTGAAGAGTGGCATCATGGGCTCCTCAAAACAACTGTCTAATGATCTGAAAACAAAGATTATTCAACATAGTTGTTCAGGGGAAGGATACAAAAAGCTGTCTCAGAGATTTAACCTGTCAATTTCCACTGTGAGGAACATGGTAAGGAAATGGAAGAACACAGGTACAGTTCTTGTTAAGGCCAGAAGTGGCAGGCCAAGAAAAACATCAGAAAGGCAGAGAAGAAGAATGGTGAGATCAGTCAAGGACAATCCTCAGACCACCTCCAGAGAGCTGCAGCATCATCTTGCTGCAGATGGTGTCACTGTGCATCGGTCAACTATACAACGCACTTTGCACAAGGAGAAGCTGTATGGGAGAGTGATGCGAAAGAAGCTGTTTCTGCAAGCACGCCACAAACAGAGTTGGCTGAGGTATGCAAAAGCACATTTGGAGAAGCCAATTTCTTTTTGGAAGAAGGTCCTGTGGACTGATGAAACCAAGATTGAGTTGTTTGGTCATACAAAAAGCCGTTATGCATGGTGGCCAAAAAACACAGCATTCCAAGAAAAACACTTGCTACCCACAGTAAAATTTGGTGGAGGTTCCATCATGCTTTGGGGCTGTGTGGCTAATGCCGGCATCGGGAATCTTGTTAATGTTGAGGTACGCATGGATTCTTCTCATTATCAGCAGATTCTTGACAATAATGTTCATGAATCAGTGACAAAGTTGAAGTTACGCAGGGGATGGATCTTTCAGCAAGACAATGATCCAAAACACCGCTCCAAATCTACTCAGGCATTCATGCAGAGGAACAATTACACTGTTCTGGAATGGCCATCCCAGTCCCCAGACCTGAATATCATTGAACATCTGTGGGATCATTTGAAGAGGGCTGTCCATGCTCGGCGACCATCAAACTTAACTGAACTGGAATTGTTTTGTAAAGAGGAATGGTCAAAAATACCTTCATCCAGGATCCAGGAACTCATTAAAAGCTACAGGAAGCAACTAGAGGCTGTTATTTTTGCAAAAGGAGGATCTACTATATATTAATGTCACTTTTCTGGTGGGGTGCCCATACTTATGCACCTGTCAAATTTTGTTTGAATGCAGATTGCACATTTTCTGTTAGTACAAAAAACCTCATTTCAAGGCAGAAACATTACTGTGTCCAACAGTTATTAGATATATGAAACTGAAATAGCTGTTGCAAAAAAAGAAATTTTTATAAAATATTAAGCTTAAGATTAATAGGGGTGCCCAAACTTTTTCATATAACTGTATATAGTATGAGCCCCAACCTAGCCAACTGTATACATTATGAACCCTACATAGCCCCTAATATATACAATGAAACCCAATACAGCATCTCTATATACAATATGAGACCTCATATAGCCCCCCTGTATACAGTATGAGTCCCCACATAGCTTTATATATGCAGTATGAGCCCCCAAACAGCCACTTTTATACAGTTTGAGCCCCCAAATAGCCTCTCTATATATAAAATGAGCCCTCACATAGCACCGTATATACAGTATGAGCCACACATAGCCACTCTATATATAAAATGAGCCCTCACATAGTGCCATATATACAATATGAGCCCCCACATAGCCTCCTGTATACAGAATGAGCACCCACATAGCCACCTGTATACAGTGTGAGCCCCCACATAGCCTCTCTATATATAGTATAAGCCCTCACATAACCCCCTATATACAGTATGAGCCTCCACATAGTCACCTGTATATAGTATGCGCCCCCATATAGCCCCTCTATGTATACAACATTAGCCCCTACATAGCCACTGGTATACAGTATGAGCCCCCACATAGCCTCTCTGTATATACAGTATGAGCCCCCACATGCAAACATCCCATACACATATGAAAAAATAAAACAACATATACTCACCCTCGCTCCTTGCTTTGGTCTTTGGTGCACTGACTCTCCGCACAGCAGATGTGATGAAGTGATGTAATTGTGGCTGCTGTCTCAGTTGTACATGCTGATTAAATATACAAAAAAGAGGAAAGTCGGCTCACCTTCACAGAAGCCCCCACCTAAGGAAACCTGCAGTGCTGCCATCCAAGAACCATATGAGAAAATGAAAAAGATCCAGCGTGATTGTCTTCAGTAAAATTAGAAGTCTTTATTAGCAATCCTTAAAAGTCACAACAGTAGGCATGGGTCTGAAAAAATGTGCAAATAGAGCAAACGCGTTTTGGAATTCAATCCTTTACGTGATTTGCACATTTTTTCACACCCATACACTCTGTAGCCACTTCTAAGGATTAAAGATTAATAAAGACTTTTAATTTTATTGAAGACAATTACGCTGGATCTTTTTCATTTTCTCATATGGTACATGCTGATTGGTGAAAGAAGGAGCCAGCGGCACAGCCTTCACCAAAGTATTCACCTCTATTTGCATCTTGAGGAGGCGGATAGCAGTCACAGTGAGCGAGGACACGGAGCAGCGCCTGAAAGCTCTTGGAACAGACAGAGGGTCCGATTGTGGTGTATTGTGTTTTTGGGCCTCCTGACTTCTCTCCTACAGATGTGTTCATCTGTATGAAATATGGAGCGCCCCCAGACGCAGGGCCGTGGGTTACTCGGTACCGGTCCTCTGCTGGCTCAGTTCTGGGGATGTCACGGTGGCTGGACCCGGTCCGTGACCCTGCTAAGGGGCGTCCAATGAAAGGTGATACGAGTCTGTCAAGGTTTTGTGACGCCACCTGTGGTATTCGGTCAGGGTGACCGACGCTGCTTGGGGTCCACTGGGGTGATGTGATGGCAGCTAGATGGTTTACCTTCCCACAGGTGAGGTGAGTCCCCAGGGCTTCCCAGTAGTGTAGGTGGTGATGATGTGAGGTGCAGACAATAATAAGGACACAGGGTTGCAGTCTCTTTACCTCTTTACTGGTGACTTCAGGATCCTCAATCCAGAGCACAGTTAACAGGGCTGTCTGAGACCGGCCAGTCCGAAGGCACATCCAGAGTCCCCTTTGCAGGTGGAAATCGTTGCCTACCACTAGCGCCTGTGTGTTGTAGTGCTTCCCTGCTGAGCATTCGGGATAGTCCTCACAACTTCTATTCTCGTTCGTTCCAGTTCTTTCTAGTTTTTTGTATTCTCCGTCCCCCAGGTTTGTTATGGCTAGGACGCACCCGTTTGATGGGTAGGCTCGGAGCTCTTCCGGGACCCTAGAGACGCCCCTCTCCACGCGTTGCCCCCTATGTCTGCTTAGGTGATGTAAGGTAGACAGCCAACCTATAATTAACTGTCCTGCGGTATTTGAAGTAAGGCATAAAGTCAGTTACTTCTTCGGTGTTCCGGGCACCGGCTACGCGCCTCAGTAGGATGTTGCCATTCTCCGGGCACGACTCCTGCTGGCTCTCATTTGTGCTTGATCTCGTTTCTCACTGTCCACAATATCCTTTGCTTTGTGTCCTCTCTAAGGATACTGCCGCAAGGTAGTGCAGGCACGGTTCCTTTCGTTCTGCTCTTGTCGCTAGGTACCTGCCAGGTTCCCACGCCTGACAGGGACCCCCCTGAATCTTTCCCCGCAACACCCCCTGCCACGGGATGTTGCCTGGACAAAACCCAGTCAGCTTCTGAACTAACTTCCTATCCAACCCTTAGTTTTACCAGTGTGAGGAGTGGCCTAATAAATAGAACCTTTTGCTCCCCCTAGTGGCCGGAGTGTGAAGTGTAATGTGTGCTTGTGATACCTGGTCAGATGAACTCCTTTAGTGCCATCAGACGTACCATCACTCCCCTTAGTGGCAGAGCGACGTTACTGCAACGACCAGGTCTCTGGGGCGCTGCACTCCCCCCCGGTTAAATCCAGTACTCCTGGACTGGGAAGAAGAACAACAATATATGTTAGCAAAAGACATGCAAATTTTGAAATGCAAGGAACAAGTAAATTTAATAATGCTTCCCTTTATGGGAGGTGAGGACACTTGAACGTTACAAACGAAAACAAGGTTAAATATTTTAAATAACACTCTGACTATAAATAACTTCTGGTACCCTGCCAGGTATTCTACTAAGTGCAAATTCTGAACAATAATTTAACTTCTCCTTTAAGGGCGTATAGGCTGAACCCACTAAAGGCTTACTATAAAGTACTTTAATGGAAACTCAACTTTTTCTTTATTTTCTAACTTCAGAAATGCAGGACTGCCTAGCTCCTTGGCTGGGCCTACTGTCATTGTCGCAATCAACTATCTTTCTATGGTTCTCAGGAGGACTCTCTAACCCCTATGGGTTCACTATGTTGGAATTCGGCTTTCAACTTTTCCTGTCCTCAATCTCTAGTAACATTATCAACAGTTCCTAAATCTCAACATCATTACAATTTTTACTTTCCTAAGGCAACATTATACTTAAGTGCAACATGTGAACATTCCCTTTAAGAGGGAACCAAGTCTCTTTGAGATAGTGCAGATTCTCTCTATCTGTAAGTCCATTAGAAAGCAAGACCTTCTACCTTCTGTGCTGTATTCAAAAACAGTCTCTTCACAAAGCCTTCTTTCTTTGTAAAACCAGTAGAGGGCACCTTTAATAAGGTGCAAACTATTTACAATGCAGTTTGTGAATCATTCACCGTCCATGATTCGGCAGTTCTTTAAAACACTGATGGCAAACAAACAAGCCAAAAACAAGAGGGATCCCGAGTAAATGAAGGGATCCCTTAAGAGTTAACCCTAAACGAGGATGAGCAGCAAAATAGCAGGAAGACAAACAGTTAAATAACTATATACAAGTTCAGGTCTTCGAGGTTTATTTCGATTTTGGTGGTTGTAGCTCCGCAGGCAGCAGTGGGTGGGGCCATCCACCCGGATACCTGCAGCCACCAGGTGTGGTCCCAGGAGCTCCAGGCAGGGGTCTGAGTGGCTACAGTTCTGGAGCCCGAAATGGCCTGGGTACTATCCACCACTGAGGCCGATCCTTCGGCTACCACTATGGTAGTGGTATCCACAGTGCAGGTGGTGGTCTTGACGATGGTGCACGTCGGGGTAACCACCGTAGTCTTGGTGACAGTGGTAGACCGGTCACAAGGGGGCGCCTTTGCTATGGGGGACGGCTTCTCCAACGCTTTAGGCGATATCTCACGGGGCTTCGCCGCTTGTGGACGTTCAGGGCGAACCACACCCTTTCCCCAAAGTGCCGGGTGTAGATGACCTCATCCCCCGGGTAGAGATCCCGGTCCGGGTGGCCCTCTCTGAGATGGGACTCCACATCCCTCCGGTTCACAAAGACCTCCGCATACAGGTCTGGCTCTTTAATAAAACCCCATCCCCCACGGAGTTTGAAGTTGACGACGGTGCCCTGCCTGCGCGGGGCCTGGTTGGTGGTGCGATCTTTGCGGGCCCAGTCCTTCACCGCGAGGTCCCGCTGGTAGTGGGCCTCTCGCCCGGCCTGGTACTCCCTCTCCTTCTTCTCCCACTGTCGGTCTAGCTGGGCCTGATATTCTTCCCAGCTGAGGGCCTCCACCATCTCCCCTTCCTGTGTCTTCACCCCGGGGAACCCCATGAAGTCTGATCCCGGGTTCACCCAGCGACACACTGTGCGCTCCGCATAGACCTCGCCTGGCATGGTGATCGGTGAGATCGGGGCCTTCAGGAAGTGCTCCATGCCCGTGGCCCGATCCCAGTGCGGAAGGCGCTGGAGCGTATGGGTCCCAGGGAGAGGGGGTGCTGCGACGAGGCCTATCAACAGGTCCTCCGCCAGCAGGACGGGGTCGGTGGACTCACCGGCCAGTACGGCTTCCTCCATCGCAGCTGGCTCCGGTGGCAGCAAAGGAACCGATGTCTGGGGGTCCTCTGCCGGCGCCTCCTGGCATGAGGCCTTGGTCTCCAGCCGCAACTGGAGGAGCTGCTCCATCAGATCCTCCATCTCAACCTGCAGGAGACCGGTCCCAACCGTGGAGATCTGGCTGCTGCTCTCGTCCGGGTAGCTGGGGGAGCCCTCTGCTTCAACCCCGCATTCTGGATCGGAGCGACTGGCCATGGCGTCCTCCACGTGGGTCACTTCCTGGTCTCTTTCCCGCTCTCTCCTTCATGGGCGGTTCCGTTTTCTTTTGTCTCTGCCCTCCATTGAGAATCAGGAGGCGGATCTCGGCCGCTGACGGACACGTCCTCAAGGTACAGAAATATTTAGACTGGGCGGTCATGGCTTTTCGCGCTTCTCAGTTCTTCCACGCCCTTCTTCTTCTCCTGCGCTCCTCGTGGCGCTATAATGGCGGTGGTTTTGGCAGGAATCTTTGCGGCAATCAGCAATGCACAGTCTTTGCAACAAGTCACAGTTCAAGCACAATTCAATCACAGTTCCAAGGCACACATGACCTGCTCCTCAGGTTTAAGTAGATCCTGTTCGTGACGCCAAGTTGGAGCGCCCCCAGACGCAGGGCTGCGGGTTACTTGGTACCAGTCCTCTGCTGGCTCAGTTCTGAGGGTTTCCTCACAACTTCTATTCTCATTCGTTCCAGTTCTTTCTAGTTCTTTCTATTCTCCGTCCCCCAGGTTTGTTATGGCTAGGACGCACCCGTTTGATTGGTAGGCTTGGAGCTCTTCCGGGACCCTAGAGATGCCCCTCTCCACGCGTTGCTCCCTATGTCTGCTTAGGTGATGTAAGGTAGACAGCCAACCTATAATTAACTGTCCTGCGGTATTTGAAGTAAGGCATAAAGTCAGTTACTTCCTCGGTGTTCCGGGCACCGGCTACGCGCCTCAGTAGGATGTTATAGTTCTCCAGGCACGACTCCTACTGGCTCTCCTTTGTGCTTGATCTCGTTTCTCACTGTCCACAATATCCTTCGATTCGTGTCCTTTCTAAGGATACCGCCGCAAGGTAGTGCAGGCGCGGTTCCTTTCGTTCTGTTCTTGTCGCTAGGTACCTGCCAGGTTCCCATGCCTGACAGGGACCCCCCTGATTCTTCCCCCACAACACCCCCTGCCACGGGATGTTGCCTGGACAGAACCCAGTCAGCTTCTGAACTCACTTCCTACCCAACCCCTAGTTTTACCAGTGTGAGGAGTGGCCTAATAAATAGAACCTTTTGCTCCCCCTAGTGGCCGGAGTGTAAAGTGTAGTGTGTGCTTGTGATACCTGGTCAGATGAACTCCTTTAGTGCCATCAGACGTACCATCACTCCCCTTAGTGGCAGAGCGACGTTACTGCAACGACCAGGTCTCTGGGGCGCTGCAAATAGTCGGGCGAAATAGCTGGGAAAACTGGACTGCATGTAGAGATAACAATATCAAGCTGATAATCCTATGTGAGGTCGTCTTTAAATTTAGAATTATGCTAGCCTATTCTTATGGCCCAAGTCACTTGAGCGTTTAATTCTATTTTGGAACTATAACATCAGAAATACTGTCATGAAACCAGAAAAATAATGTCAAACAGGTAAATTATGAGAAACTCTAAGGGGAATTTATTAAAATGTTGGCACCAGTTTTCTGGTTTAAAAAGTCAACATTTTTGTTTAAAAAATAAAATTTGACTTTGAAAAAGTGAGTGAACACTGCCCACGGTTAGCCATGCAAAAGGTCTAATGACATTAATGACCAGTGATATTGATTTTGGGGGCTCACTGTTCAGCTATATAGAATATTTTTTCACCATTTTTAAGAAATTTGTCTGATTGTACATAATACCATAATAAACTGGGTATTTTGTTAAATGAATGATGACATGCTGCTTTTGCCTGTACATGTTGCATTAAAGGGATACTCTCAAGTTGTCTCTTGAGCAGTTTACTACAATTCAATTTCGTTACAGTCTTCTTACCTCCTGGTCTCTGGCAGGACGAGCTCTCCACCACTGAGTGACCGCTCTGGTGAATAGAGCTGTAGCATTAGTAGAACTATAAAGCTCAGCACAAGTTCTGCTGTAACACATACAGCTATTAGTGGTTTGTTCTGAGTCTACACTGCTATTGCTGCATATACACATAGAGTATTTATACATTTTAGTCCAAAAAATCAAGAACACATTCCTATGTACAGATATACAACAAAAGACCTATAGACTATAAAAATCAGGTCCCAGAATGCTAAAGTTCACAAAATAGAAATTTATTATTGACACACAGAATAAAATATTACTTTCATCATTTATAAAGACGTGCCTCCAATCCAATAAACGGCTTTACATGACATGCGGATATATCACAATAAAAGGTATAATAGTTTTACAAGGTAACACTTATCATGATTACTTTACCTTAATCTTATAACTGATGGTTCTATATATGTACCATGAGGGGCCACTAGTGTGTATAGGGGGATCAGTTTGTACCACAGTAAATCATATATACGTAAATCAACTGAAGTTTTTGAACAGTAACCATTAGCCAAAAATCCTAATCCAAATAAACTTCCCCCATGTAGCACCTAAGTGATGCATAAGCCCAATTATGTAAGAATAGGCAACTATGGCTAACCCTCCAGCCCCCAGACGAAGATCTATATCGAAACGCGCGTAGGGGTTACCGGCTTTCTGTGACACATGTGCGGAGGTAATTATGATTTGTGAGCAGGGTCACTGATGGTCCTTGTCCATGATTATGCATACTATTTGTATTTTACCTTCCGGATGTTATAGATATTAGGGCATGTAGTCACGCTGTGATAGACATGTCTATGTTTGCTTTAGGCTTTGTTGCCATTTGATATGTCTTGGAGGGTTAGCCATAGTTGCCTATTCTTACATAATTGGGCTTATGCATCACTTAGGTGCTACATGGGGGAAGTTTATTTGGATTAGGATTTTTGGCTAATGGTTACTGTTCAAAAACTTCAGTTGATTTACGTATATATGATTTACTGTGGTACAAACTGATCCCCCTATACACACTAGTGGCCCCTCATGGTACATATATAGAACCATCAGTTATAAGATTAAGGTAAAGTAATCATGATAAGTGTTACCTTGTAAAACTATTATACCTTTTATTGTGATATATCCGCATGTCATGTAAAGCCGTTTATTGGATTGGAGGCACGTCTTTATAAATGATGAAAGTAATATTTTATTCTGTGTGTCAATAATAAATTTCTATTTTGTGAACTTTAGCATTCTGGGACCTGATTTTTATAGTCTATAGGTCTTTTGTTGTATATACACATAGAGGTAACATGGCATTTGAACAAGCACACAGGTCCAGACAGCAAGAGCAGAGAGCCTTGATGAGGGTGCTTTCACACTGCGTTCATGCATCCATTCGTTGGCTCTGTCCGGGCTTACGTCCAAACCCCCTGTAAAATGGGGCTCGGACGCAAGCCCAGACAAGGCCACCGAACGGGTGCCTGAACACAGTTTGAAAGCACCTTTAGTAGACCTGCTGTGAATGCTCCTGTGCCCTCTCGGCCAGGAACTAGAAGTCAGGCTCCCTGGAAATGAGCAGTATGCTATAAAAGATAAAATCTCTCATTGCAGGAGAACGACACCAGATAAAGAAAAGCAAGTCAAATGCAAACGTGCTTATTTTCATTGTCTAACTAATTAAAGCAAGTTAAAGAAGTTGTCCACTACTTGGACAACTTCTTGTCATACCCTTCGCTTGGCCACAATAAAATAATAAAGTTTATACTCACCTCATGCTGGTGCCATTCCCGCAGTGTTGGCACTCCCTCTCCCGGGACTCCTCTGCTGTTGTTGTGACATGTTATGTCGGTGCTCAAATAGCGCATGTGTCACTGTCCCCACCTCCTGTCGAATTGAGAATAAAGAGGAAGTCCGAGATAAGCTGCAGCCCAGACTTCCTCTTCATGTTTGATTTGTCCAAAGACGGGGACAGTGATGCCAGTGCTGATTGGGCACTGGCGTCATGTGTCACAACAACCTCATGGGAGCTGCGGGAGACCGAGTGCCGACACAGCGGGAACATCATTGTCACGGGAGGTGAGTATAGGCTTTACTATTTTATGGGGTCAAATATTTTGATCAAGAAAGGGTTGTCCACTGCTAAGACAACCCCTTCTTGATCAAAATATTTGGCCCCCATAAGAACTTTAGAACACTCCATTAAGTGTAATTTGTCAATTATTGCACATCTTGGGAAATTGGGAGGCCCACTCCACCAGTGGAGCCCCCAAGGGAATTCACTTGTCCCCCTGTGGGCCAGTCCGAGGCTGGATAGAATTAAAGATGAATGAAACTTGGCACTCAATTTTTGAGAAGAAAAGCTTCTTAGTTTATTGATGCATCCAGACAAACAAAACCGCTAAACGTTTTCGGTCCACACCGGACCTTCGTCAGAGCGTTTCTTAGACATTGACTGGATGAGGAAGCTAATGAGCCTGAATGAGCGTCAGCCAGAGCACGGGATATAGGAGCTGCAGTCTGCTGCAGGATCACAAAGGAAGGTGAAGCGCCAGAGGAGAGGCACAAAGCCTGGGGGGAGTAACGGCGCTGGATCCTGAGCGCTAGTAGTGCAGAGCAGAGGATTACTATATTACTATATCTACCATGATCGAAATTTATCAAACATTGAGTCAAAAATCGACAATGCAGCCACAAGCAAAGCAAATTTTAAAAAATCCTCTCATGATGAATTTCACCTTCTATATTTAGTTAAAATACACGACAATTAGTAGAACATTTTTTCTAATGAATTTTTTTTCTGTCCTCAGGTTACTTGTGATGCTTAGAAGAATGCACAGATCCACCTATCCATAATGCCTAGCAGCATGTCAGGTAAGTTCACAGCTTTCCCAATGGTTACATAGTAGTCTTGAGAAAACAGATTCTCAGGTCCCTAACTAGAAGGTCCAGTTATAATTTCGGTGTGACGCATGGACAACATTGTCCAGGGGTTCACTTATCAGAAGAAGCACAAGGGATTCTGGCATGTAGAAGGGGCTTGGCCGGGCTCATGAGTCATGACCGTACTCACTCACATCCTGCAAATCTTTTTGCTCTACTCTGCTACATTACATAGCTACTGTATCATTAATAACTAGGATACATGTGCCTTCATTTTTCTACTTAGAACAAGTCTTGTTTTTGAGAATATAATATTCCTATTATTAATAAAGAAGTACCGTAGCTTCAAGTAAAAAATAATAATTTTACCTTAAAAAGGAGCTTCAATTACGGTCTGTTGTTATAGATGAGGAAATTAAGAATTTTACCTTTCACTTGAATTTACTGAATTTCAGATTTGTCATTAAAATACTAGGAGAATCTATTTGCTAACTATTTTCTTACATTTTCCTAAAACACGTCTCAGACTAACAAATTATTTTATCAGTGTATTATGCCAATAGTCTAGAAATTACTCACTGATTCAAAGTTTAGACATGAATTTGTCAAAGATGTCTTGTCTTCTGCTATTCATTCTTTAGCTCCACATTGTATATGTTTTGTGCTCCCTTCACTTACTGTTTTCTATATTGTAGCAGTTACAGTTTTGACATTCATTTTCTCATAACAAAAAATTTACCATATTTCACACAAATATCAGTGAGGAGGTACAGACAATCATAAAATGTGCTATACTATGCCCTACCTATTAATTGCACATTTCCATGACTATGCTTTCTGTTCCCTTTGGCTTGTTCTAAGTACAATAATAAAGACTTCAGATCCAGGGATGCCTCATCGATGTTACTTTGATGATAGGCTGTAGTGACATCACAGCTACGGAACAAGTTACTGGTGTAGCTAAGCACTGGGGTCAGCACTCTTGTGCTAACTTCATCGGCATCACATTGAGCCAAGTGATTGGCTGCAGCGTTCACATTCAGCAGCCAATCACACTAAGCCAAGTGATTGGCAGCAATGTTTACATGCTGCAGCCTGACATCAAAGACAGAACAGCAGCAGAGAGGTGTCACTGGAGCAGTGGAAAGTGGGAATAGCTCATTTTTTTAATTTATTACAAGAACATTTCGATGGGAATACTAAACGTATTCACAGACAACCACAATTCCTCTGCATCAGAAATTATGGCCAAAGTGTAAAAAACTTTAAATTCTAATAAAACAGAGACATTCTGCAATCCTTTAATTTCAGTGCTAGTTGCACTAAATGTATCAGTATGGGGCACATTATATAACAGATTTGCTGTTTTCTGAGTAAGCTGTTCCATAGCCCAACTTATGGCTGTAATATATGCATACCAGTATTCTCTCCCTAAAAGGAATTGATGGGAACCTGACAGGTGATACATGCTGCTTGACCACTTGCAGCAGGTACAGTATAAGACACTGGTTGTATGATATCAGCTACGTATGTTTGTGGCATTTCCGAGAATAGCATACATTTAAAAGCGACCATGGACAGAGCGTCACAGATTAGAAGTACAGGTGGGTCCCCGGCGGCTTCTGCCCCTCCATTGCAGTGGCACACAGGTCTTTCCCTATACACATGCATGCAGGGAGAGACCAGTCACTCTAGTGGAGTGGGGGGACGCCGCTAAGTCCCTCCTGTCTCACTAGTCTCACGTGCAACTTGGTCCCCTGCGACTTTTAAACTAGGTATGCTTTTCTTTGAATCACCGCAGCATTTCAGAGTCAAACCTACCTGGCTGAAATCATGCAGCAAATGCTTGATACATGCTACCTGTAGGTCGGACAGCATATATCAGCTGTCAGGCTCCCTTTAATACAAATCAGATGCTATCATATAGCTACTAGGATTACAAAAGAACTACAACTTGGTCCTAAAATAGCAGTTTCGTGCAGCCACTGTAAAAATAGAAACCTTTGGCTGCTGGACTGGAATAAAAAAAAATCTGTTCTTGTTCTCCGGGCCATAAATGGTGAAGACTTTGAGTTATAAAGGTATTCTTTGTTTTGTGAAAATTATGTAATTTATGTTGTTCTGACCTCGGGACTCATGTCTTGCTGTCACTATGTAGATATTCTGACGTACTCTACAGTAAGCCGATAAGGAGCCCATTTAGCAGCGGATCCCCATTCTCATCAGCTTTTCAATGTGATGAAACTAGAAATCCATAAGATGCACTGTTTGTGTATTCAGCCTAAAATATTTTTTCTTCGTATTTAACAATGTACATGTTAACAGGTACACAGATGCAACAGCGCAGAAAATGAGGAGACAGTGGTACTTAAAAAACTATTTATTTAGCTAACGCGAATATCTATACACTAGATGGTGGCCCTATTCTAACGTATCGGGTATTCTAGAATATGTAGGCAGTAATAGCACAGGCTATGTAATATATTGCACAGTGACGTAGTATATAACACAATCGACGTAGTATATAACAGAGCTACGTAGTATGTAACACAGTGTACGTAGTATATAGCAGAGCTACATAGTATATAACACAGCCACGTGGTATATAACATTGCCACGTAGTGTATTGCACAGCTACGTAGTGTATTGCACAGGCACGCAGTATATTGGTCAGCCACGTAGTATATAGCAGAGCCACGTAGTATTTAACATAGCCACGTCGTATATCGTAGTATATTGCACTGCCACGTAGTATATAACAGAGCCACAGAGTATATTGCACAGTCGATGTAG
Organism: Ranitomeya imitator; assembly: GCF_032444005.1. Lineage (NCBI taxonomy): Eukaryota > Metazoa > Chordata > Amphibia > Anura > Dendrobatidae > Ranitomeya > Ranitomeya imitator. The sequence continues at coordinate 107,885,825 of NC_091287.1, read as the reverse complement.
TATATAACAACCGACACAGCCACATAGTATATTGCACAGCTACGTAGTATATAGCACAGAACACATACAGTGCCTACAAGTAGTATTCAACCCCCTGCAGATTTAGCAGGTTTAATAAGATGCAAATAAGTTAGAGCCTTCAAACTTCAAACAAGAGCAGGATTTATTAACAGATGCATAAATCTTACAAACCAAAAAGTTTTGTTGCTCAGTTAAATTTTTATAAATTTTAAACATAAAAGTGTGGGTCAATTATTATTCAACCCCTAGGTTTAATATTTTGTGGAATAGCCTTTGTTTGCAATTACAGCTAATAATCATCTTTTATAAGACCTGATCAGGCCGGCACAGGTCTCTGGAGTTATCTTGGCCCACTCCTCCATGCAGATCTTCTCCAAGTTATCTAGGTTCTTTGGGTGTCTCATGTGGACTTTAATCTTGAGCTCCTTCCACAAGTTTTCAATTGGATTAAGGTCAGGAGACTGACTAGGCCACTGCAACACCTTGATTTTTTGCCTCTTGAACCAGGCCTTGGTTTTCTTGGCTGTGTGCTTTGGGTCGTTGTCTTGTTGGAAGATGAAATGACGACCCATCTTAAGATCCTTGATGGAGGAGCGGAGGTTCTTGGCCAAAATCTCCAGGTAGGCCGTGCTATCCATCTTCCCATGGATGCGGACCAGATGGCCAGGCCCCTTGGCTGAGAAACAGCCCCACAGCATGATGCTGCCACCACCATGCTTGACTGTAGGGATGGTATTCTTGGGGTCGTATGCAGTGCCATCCAGTCTCCAAACGTCACGTGTGTGGTTGGCACCAAAGATCTCGATCTTGGTCTCATCAGACCAGAGAACCTTGAACCAGTCAGTCTGAGTCCTCCAAGTGATCATGAGCAAACTGTAGACGAGCCTTGACATGACGCTTTGAAAGTAAAGGTACCTTACGGGCTCGTCTGGAACGGAGACCATTGCGGTGGAGTACGTTACTTATGGTATTGACTGAAACCAATGTCCCCACTGCCATGAGATCTTCCCAGAGCTCCTTCCTTGTTGTCCTTGGGTTAGCCTTGACTCTTCGGACAAGCCTGGCCTCGGCACGGGAGGAAACTTTCAAAGGCTGTCTAGGCCGTGGAAGGCTAACAGTAGTTCCATAAGCCTTCCACTTCCGGATGATGCTCCCAACAGTGGAGACAGGTAGGCCCAACTCCTTGGAAAGGGTTTTGTACCCCTTGCCAGCCTTGTGACCCTCCACGATCTTGTCTCTGATGGCCTTGGAATGCTTCTTTGTCTTTCCCATGTTGACCATGTATAAGTGCTGTTCACAAGTTTGGGGAGGGTCTTAAATAGTCAGAAAAGGCTGGAAAAAGAGATAATTAATCCAAACATGTGAAGCTCATTGTTCTTTGTGCCTGAACTACTTCTTAATACTTTAGGGGAACCAAACAGAATTCTGGTGGGTTGAGGGGTTGAATAATAAATGACCCTCTGAAAAGACTTTTCACAATTTTATAAAAAAATTAAACAAAGAAATAACATTCTTTTTTGCTGCAGTGCATTTCACACTTCCAGGCTGATCTACAGTCCAAATGTCACAATGCCAAGTTAATTCCAAATATGTAAACCTGCTAAATCTGCAGGGGGTTGAATACTACTTGTAGGCACTGTAGTATATTGCACAGTCTTGTAGTATATTGGACAGGTACCTTGCATATTGCACACTCTCATTGTATTTTGCCCAGCTACATAGTATATAGCACAGAGATGTAGTATATAACAGAGCCCACGCAGTATGTAACACAGCCCACGTAGTATATAGCAATGTGGGCACTATATGCGTGGTTAAAAAATAAACATATACTCACCTTCCGAAGGCCCCTTGAAGTCCTGGCGCCTGTGTGCGGTGCACGCGGCAGCTTCCGGTCCCAGGGTTGGTATGAGCGCAGGACCTGTGATGACGTCGCGGTCACATGACCGTGATGTCATGGCAGGTCCTTCTCGCATAGCATCCTTGGCACCGGAACCTGCCACTTGCACTGCCGAGGACAGCAGGCGATGTCGGAGGGTGAGAATAACCTTTTTTTTATTATTATTATTATTATTATTTGTAACATTAGATCGTTTTACTATTGATGCTGCATACTGCTTTTTCTCATCTTTCAGGTTACATCGGGGGCTTATATACAACATTCCAGAATGCTGTAGATAAACCCCTGATGCTGGTGGGCTTAGCTCATCTTCCATTTTGGGGGTGACAGGTTCCCTTTAATAACTAATAACACAATCATATGTCAAATGCAAAAATGTTGGAAATACAAGGTAGATTGAATACATCGCCTGGTGGTGCCCAGCCATTACACTCTGGAAAGAAGTTCTAAGGAACTTGACACTTTCTAGCAATCTATATTACTAGCTATTGAACCCGCTCTAGGCCTGGTGGCGAGCATTTATATTGGTATATGGTCTCCATCCTGGTATGTGCTGCTCCATCCTGCGTCCCCTTCCTGTCATGTGCTGCTCCATCCTGCTTCCCCATCCTGTCATGAGCTGCTCCATCCTGCGCCCCCATCCTGTCATGTGCTGCTCCATCCTGCGTCCCCATCCTGTCATGTGCTGCTCCATCCTGCGTCCCCATCCTGTCATGTGCTGCACCCATCCTGCGCCCCCATTCTGTCATGTGCTGCTCCCATCCTGCGCACCCATTCTGACATGTGCTGCTCCCATCCTGCGCCCCCATTCTGACATGTGCTGCACCCATCCTGCGCCTCCATCCTGTCATGTGCTGCACCCATCCGGCGCCTCCATCCTGTCATGTGCTGCTCCCATCCTGCGCTCCCGTTCTGTCATGTGCTGCTTCCATCCTGCACCCCCGTTCTGTCATTTGCTGCTCCCATCCTGCGCCCCCGTTCTGTCATGTGCTGCTCCCATCCATATGCCCCATACGCTGCTCCATAAAGGTTTATGGCCCCCCATAAGATGCTCCATACAATATTCCCCGTACACTGCTCCATAAAGGTTTATGGCCCCCATAAGATGCTCCATAATATATGCCCTGTACACTGCTCCATAAATGATGGCCCCCATAAGATGCTCCATAGTATATGCCCTCGTACACTGCTCCATTATGGTTGATGGCCCCATAAGATGCTCCATAGTGTATGCCCCTTACGCTGTTCCATAAAGGTTTATGGCCCCCATAAGATGCTCCATAGTATATGCTCCCGTACACTGCTCCATTATGGTTGATGGCCCCATAAGATGCTCCATAGTGTATGCCCCGTATGCTGCTGCGATATATAAAAAAAAAATACCATACTCACCTATCGTCGCTGGGCGCCGAGTGCTGGGGGGCCTGAGCAGGTGGGGACACCGGCGCGCTGTGGGGGTCAGGTGCCGGAGTCGCCGCTAGCTCAGGCCCCCGACACTTGCTATATTCACCTGGCCCTGATCCAGCGCTGCGTCCGCTCCGTGTTCTGGCTCCTCTGGCTGTGACTGTTCAGTCAGAGGGCGGCGCGCATTAAGCGCGTCATCGCACCCTCTGAACTGTGAGCGTCACAGGCAGAGGACCCGGAACACGGAGCCGCATGCAGCGCTGGAACGGGGGACAGGTGAATATCGCTTATACTTACCCTCCTGGCGCGTCCCTGCTTCTCCGTTGGAGATCGCGGTGTGCGTTCAGTGTTTACGCATACCGTGATCTCCTGGGATCGTCACTCTGTGGGGTCCAGACTGCGCCGGCGCTTGCGCAGTCTATAAAGGCTTTGGACAGAGTGACGCTCCCAGCGTTATATTATAGATTATAGTGCGCCCCTTTATCAACTGAGCCCCGTGACATACCCAGGTTGCATATATGATCTGTTTATCTCTGCTTTAAACATTATGTACAGTTTTTACTAACCAAACATTAAGTATCTGATCAGCTGAACTCTGGACAATGTAAATAGTGAATACTGTTTCACTTCCACTATTTTTATTCCATCACTTTACACGGCAAATAAATAAAACCGCGGCATCATGAACATCATTGAAAAAATGAATATACAGTATCTACATATAATAGTCTCTATATATTTGACACATCATTAATTTAAGATTCACTTCCTTTTTTATGCTTTTCTTTTTTTGTTTTTTAGTTTGTCTCTTCAGTTTCCTGTTGGAACTTTGGCCTCAGTATAGAAATGAGAGGCGAGAGACGTATTCAGCAGAGTTCTGCTGGTGTTAAAAAATACAATTCAGTGCTTTGGGGAGAGGATAGAAAAGGCCACTATATCACCTTTCTAATTCTGCTGTACAATTATCATTAAAAATCAAGATATCAATATTTTAAAGATTCTTCCGCTGTATGAGACTTAATACTTTGGATGCAATTAAGTAGGTTATGGAGAGAAATCTTCTACATTAAAAGTGGGGAACCTTTCTAAACACGTTTCATTACTGGTACGTGTCCTGATTTACAACCTGTATTATCCTATCCTAGCATTGACAATTCTGCTATTTCCTATTGGAAATAGATGTTGGAACATCTTTATTAATAGACAGTCAAAACTTAGATGAGACATTTCTAGCATGTGCTACATTTATCATAGTGGTTCATGGTGTTTGATAAATTTGGTGCATCTTTAGACTTTTGTATCTAAGTTTTCACCACCTAGTAATTGGCTAATCTGTGAATAAAAGATCACCTGGTTAGGCGTATTGCCAGACACAACCATAGCATCTTAGGGCTTGTGCACACCACTGTAAAACAAGTGTTATCCAACGTTTTGACAGATCGCACGTGACCCCATGTTATTCTATGGGGCTGTGCACATGTCTAATATTTTTCTCAGATCGACCTGATCCAAGGAAAAGAATTGCAGGATGCACAAGTTGAATCCGATTATCTGATTGCACGTAACTATTCATGCCTCATCCGCTCAAACATCAGAGCGTGGTCCAATTTTCACGGACTGACAGAATGGAGAAGATTGAGGTTTTCCTTAATTCTCCAGATCCTAGAAGTGATTAGCAAATTCGGACCGGTTTTCTCAGATGAGAGAAAATCGGTCATTGACCCTAGCCTTAGACAGAGTAAAAGCTCTGTCCGGCCCATGGAAACAGTGCCAGGTGCATGTAAGACATTTTTTAGGCTAGAGCTATATGGTGATTTTGGTCGAGCAACAGCAATTTTCAGACAGATCTCGCAACTAAAACATTTGTGCTGTTTGTCTGCAGCATGTAGAGCTGTACTGGGCCCTTTTGGGGGACAGTTTAGTTGCAGGTCACAATATGACCTTATTGGCAATCATGAGCTGGTACGTCACTGTCACGACTCCTTCTGCGGCCGTGCCTGCTGCTGGGACCATTGCCGCTCCCCCTGCTCATACTTACCCGCTGCGGCGTGCTCCTCCTGCAGGCGCGCTTCCTCCTTCATTATTCTCCGCTCCCTCGTTCTCGTCGGGTGTACGTGCGCACCGCCCACTCCAGCACTTCCTCTTTCTTATTTACAGGCTCTGTATCTCCTCTCTGTGATCCTGGAGGACCGTGACCCGGAAGTCCTTCAGCACTCCATTTATTTAAGGGGATTCCTTCCTCTGCTCCTTGCCTGTCTGTCATTTGTGCTTCTGTGACTCAGGTCCACCTTTGTCTTTGCACTGCCTGTTCTGAGTCTCTGCTCTGTCCAGCCAGTTCAGCTTCTCAGCCTTTCCCAGGCTTCCTCGTCTCCTCGTCCAGTCCAGCTTTCCAAGTGTCCGCTCCGTACTCTGCTAGTCTGGTGTCTCTGTCCTGTCCTGCTTCCTTTGTGTCTTCCCCTTCCCAATGCTCCTTTGGTCTCGCCTGTACTCAGCTCTTACCAAACTGTACTTCATCTTACCCCGCTCTGTCCGTCCTACGCTCAGCTTCTCTATTTTGTACCTCCTACTACCTGTCTCTGGCTTCTGCGGCAATAGTCTCCCTTGGGTCTGCCCCTAACGATCCCTGTATAGGGGGTGGTCTACCTGGTCAGCTCACCCTTGGGAGGTTTGTTGTCGTGGATCTGCGGGTCCACTCCAGGTGTTCCAAAAGATCTCACAGTCACAATGCAATGGCACAACCTTCATCTTTCAATATATTAATAGGAGAGTTTTCTAAACAACAGATATTTGTTTTATTTGCATCAACATTTGCCACAATCTATACATCAGTATATCTGTATAGTTCACAAAATGAAGTAGCAGCCAAATAAGTCAGAAAAGTTTGCCTTCTAAAAAGAGAGAGTTGTATAAAGCTTATATTTGTCATAATGATAGAAGAAGCAGAGGTTGGAGTCGCCCACAGCCCCTGAAGGATGAGGTGCCCAAGGGTGTCCTTTCCCCACATGACAAGACCAATACTATTAAACGTGCATGATTGGTTGGACCCCGTTGTTAATTTTGCATTGATGCCCAGAAGACTCAAGTTACTCCACTGGTATCAGAATAAAAGTATTATGCAACTAATCAATACATCATATTGCTGCAAAACAGCAAGTAATATGTTACTGGGAAAATGTACCCCCTAAACTGAATAAAACTGAAAAAGCTTTAGAGCTCACCAGTCAGAAATACTTCTCCTGCATGAGCAAATTGTGTCAATGGAAAGTCTCTGGGTCGGTACACCGCTGCGCGCATGCTCATGCTGGCGCTGAGTGCGCTTCTGCCTGCTGAGCCAAGCACTTCTGCACAGTCATTTCATTATTGGTGGGGGTCTCAAGTAGAGATGAGCGAATATGTTCGGAATTGGTCGCAAATCTGAATTTGCCATATTTGTCCTATATTGGTACTCTATTCTTGCCAAATTTATGTTTGATGATTGGTTCCGAACATATTTGTTCATTTCTAGGCCCAATGACTCCAATGACATTCGGCTGTGTTTGGCAAATATGCCAAAAACATTATTCAGCGCCAAACATAATAAGAACCGAATTTTTAAAAATTTGCTCAACTATAGTCTAAAGGCCCAACACCCAACCAGTCAAAGTTAAGGGGCTCCATCATGTAAACATTTATAAAGGTTTAGTTACATTTTAAGACAAGAAAGCCATACAGTTTTTTCTTAGTACTTTCCCCATGGATCTCTGTATGAGAAAAATAAAGGATCAAAAAATATAAACATAAAAATATAAACAACAAAAAGAAACACAAAAAAATTAAAACCGAACAAACATTTTGAAAAATACAGGTGAAATTCATGACTTATTTTCACAGGCTACAAAAATTGACAAGAATACATGATTTAGAGCTAGGTCTCTGGTGGCTGAGACAGAGAGTGTTCTATACATATACAGTATACAGTGGGGCAAAAAAGTATTTAGTCAGTCAGCAATAGTGCAAGTTCCACCACTTAAAAAGATGAGAGGCGTCTGTAATTTACATCATAGGTAGACCTCAACTATGGGAGACAAACTGAGAAAAAAAAATCCAGAAAATAACATTGTCTGTTTTTTTAACAATTTATTTGCATATTAGGGTGGAAAATAAGTATTTGGTCAGAAACAAAATTTCATCTCAATACTTTGTAATATATCCTTTGTTGGCAATGACAGAGGTCAAACATTTTCTGTAAGTCTTCACAAGGTTGCCACACACTGTTGTTGGTATGTTGGCCCATTCCTCCATGCAGATCTCCTCTAGAGCAGTGATGTTTTTGGCTTTTCGCTTGGCAACACGGACTTTCAACTCCCTCCAAAGGTTTTCTATAGGGTTGAGATCTGGAGACTGGCTAGGCCACTCCAGGACCTTGAAATGCTTCTTACGAAGCCACTCCTTCGTTGCTCTGGCGGTGTGCTTTGGATCATTGTCATGTTGAAAGACCCAGCCACGTTTCATCTTCAATGCCCTTGCTGATGGAAGGAGGTTTGCACTCAAAATCTCACGATACATGGCCCCATTCATTCTTTCATGTACCCGGATCAGTCATCCTGGCCCCTTTGCAGAGCAACAGCCCCAAAGCTTGATGTTTCCACCACCATGCTTTACAGTAGGTATGGTGTTTGATGGATGCAACTCAGTATTCTTTTTCCTCCAAACATGACAAGTTGTGTTTCTACCAAACAGTTCCAGTTTGGTTTCATCAGACCATAGGACATTCTCCCAAAACTCCTCTGGATCATCCAAATGCTCTCTAGCAAACTTCAGACAGGCCCGGACATGTACTGGCTTAAGCAGTGGGACACGTCTGGCACTGCAGGATCTGAGTCCATGGTGGAGTAGTGTGTTACTTATGGTAGGCCTTGTTACATTGGTCCCAGCTCTCTGCAGTTCATTCACTAGGTCCCCCTGCGTGGTTCTGGGATTTTTGCTCACCGTTCTTGTGATCATTCTGACCCCACGGGGTGGGATTTTGCGTGGAGCCCCAGATCGAGGGAGATTATCAGTGGTCTTGTATGTCTTCCATTTTCTAATTATTGCTCCCACTGTTGATTTCTTCACTCCAAGCTGGTTGGCTATTGCAGATTCAGTCTTCCCAGCCTGGTGCAGGGCTACAATTTTGTTTCTGGTGTCCAGTGACAGCTCTTTGGTCTTCACCATAGTGGAGTTTGGAGTCAGACTGTTTGAGGGTGTGCACAGGTGTCTTTTTATTCTGATAACAAGTTTAAACAGGTGCCATTACTACAGGTAATGAGTGGAGGAAAGAGGAGACTCTTAAAGAAGAAGTTACAGGTCTGTGAGAGCCAGAAATCTTGATTGTTTGTTTCTGACCAAATACTTATTTTCCACCATAATATGCAAATAAATTGTTAAAAAAACAGACAATGTGATTTTCTGGATTTTTTTTTCTCAGTTTGTCTCCCATACTTGAGGTCTACCTATGATGTAAATTACAGACGCCTCTCATCTTTTTAAGTGGTGGAACTTGCACTATTGCTGACTGACTAAATACTTTTTTGCCCCACTGTATATTGATATACAGTTATATGCATAGATATAGATAGAGAACACTTTCCATCCTAGACCTAGCCATCGGAGACACCATACTAGATCATGGATGTTTGGTAACTTTTTTAGCTTGTAAAATAAAAGTCCATGTGATTTGCCTTCTCCTCCAGTTTTATGACCATAGAAATCTGGCATTGCCAATATTGGGCCACATCTTTGTGGCCTGAACACACTTGTATTTACTTCTATATTTGTTGGTAACTTATTTGTCCTTTGGGTCCAGTGCAAAAGGTTTATAAATCCCACATTGATTGCCCTATAACAGACAGAATCATAATAAATTGTTAGTTGGGTTAGTGTACGTAGGACATAGAGGGCCGTATTTGCCAGTGTTGGGACTATTTTAGATATTTTGTGGTACTGTTACTATGAGGTCTGCAGAACTAACGCAGACCTCATCCTTGCTATCCACATTCATTCTTTCTATGGTGTTTTGGAAGTTTTGGAAACTTTTGACCTTAGTATGAGTTTATTAGGAGTAAAGTAGCACAGTATGTGCAGAACTGTTTGCCAATTAAAAGTTTGTTGTTTCCAATGTCTCTTTCTGCTGAGGCTCAATATTATGCTAATTATTTACGCCATCTGGATGCTTTTGATAGCATACTATTAATTCCAGGTCCGCTTTCATATGATTACACTAGCACCTAATCCAGAAAGATTCTGGTCACGTAAGGTGAGATGTGAATGTTAGCATACCATCAGAATACTGCATGGAAGATTTATTGAAGTAGCGCATCCCGGTAATGTGCTGTTATCTGTTACATATTGCTAATATGTCTGTTGTTTAGGAAAGCATTAACTGTACTGCTTGCTGTCATTTGATGAAGGGAAACAGATTCACCTTTCCTTTATTGAATGCAGTTTCTAAAGAAAATATTACAGGCTACGAACTGTTATTACCTTTAAACCAGATCTGTCCCCAGATTCCCAATACACACCAAATCGATTAGTAAGTAGATCTCTTACACCTGATGAGACTATTGTACTTACTTTGAAAATCCATGTTAAAGTGACGGTACAGTCCTGAAATAAAACTCAGCAATTGCATAAGTCTACCGTGAGCCAGACTCCTGCTGTGCTCAAATTACTATACAGCTATTATGAACTTTAATTTCAAAGTAACTACAACAGACTCATCAGGTCAAAGAGATCTATTTTATCATGCATGCAGTAGAATGTGCTAAGAAATTTGCTTTCCATTCTATAGGAAAGCATTCACATACTGTAATATCTAGATTAAATCATATAAAAATATCAACTGGATAATATATACAATAAGAAGCTATGACCCCGACATATCTCAGGTCCCCAAAATTATGAATCAATATGTATGTCATTAATTTTTAATGCTATGTAAGTGCAACAACTACTACTTTTACAACCCTACTTCCCGTTTACACATCAGTTTGTTGGATGTCTTAAAGGGAAACTATTGGCAGGAAATTACTTGTTGTTTACATCAAGTTTTGATGTTAAGTATGTTTTTTTTTAAATTTGTAATTATATCACAATCTGTATTAAAAAATAGTAATCTTGCAATTTTCGCACTTTACTCGTGCTTAGACACTTGTTGTGACGTGAGGGGAAGCAGGGTCCACTGTGACGTCACCTCTTGTGAATATCAGCTGTGTATAAAGGGGCTTCTGCTGATAAGGAAACGGCTGCAAACTGTTCCTGGTAGTACAGGATGTATAGTCTAAAATAGCCTCAGGACTTTTTATCAAAAAAAATTGTAAACAATACATGCAACACAAAAACCTGTTTTAACCAGTAGGTCATTTACTGTTGGTAGCTTCTCTTTAAGTGGTGTGTCCATTTTTGCTACTGTTAATTTTTTTTATATATATAAAGTAACTTACCATAATTTTGCCTAATGAAAATTAAAAATGAAACACCTTTGTAAAAAAACCACTATGATGACTGAGCCTGTGCCCAGATATTTATCAGCATCTCACATAATATGAAATGTTTTATAGCAAGTATTGTCCTTATTACAATTACTTATATAAAAACATATAATTTTTCTTAGTAAACCAGCTTAAAAAAAGCTATTAAAATCCAAATATTGTGCTGAATAGAAACAAGGACCTGTGCTCAAAATATGATAATAGTGAACAGGCAGAAAAGAGTTCAAAGGTCAGGCTATGAATCACAGGAAAAATAAACAAATTACCATATAATAATCTATTACATGCTCTGAGTCATAAATACAGATTGAAATCGAGATGCATAGTGTCTAAACAATTATACTAAAAAAAACATACATTTTAAATAGAGAAAGCTAGTAGCCATTTTTGCTGGGTTTCAAATCTCTGAATGTAAAGTGCAAGGTGCAAAAGTGCATATAATCGTACTAAACAAGCTGGTAAAAGCCTTTCAGGTTTCTTCTATTGATGACATAAGAAAGAAAAGATGCAGTCACCAGGAGAATAGGAAGTATAACTAATGCTATTTTACCTATGCAGTAAATCGCTGTGTGTCACGCTCCCTGAAGAAGCAGGGCGAAACATGCACGTCGGACCTGACTGCAAGAGCTCCCAACATTTTTACATAGCGATTTACTGCACAGGTAAAATAGCATTGTCCTCATCAACATCTGCAATTTATAATTTATAGGGTGTGATAAAGAGATGATCATTAGCACTAATTGTATAGTGGCACCTTGCACTTTAGTTGTCATGTAACAGATCACTTTTATTTATGGCTTTATCTCCTAGTGTTTGTCACACCAGCTAATTTTATGATTCACAGCATGTAATCGTCTATTACATGTTCATTTTTCTGGGATTCATAGCCTGACCTGTGAACTCTTTTCTACCTGTTCACTATTATAATATTTTGAGCTCAGGTTCTTGTTTCAATTCAGCACAATATTTGGATTTTAATTGTTTTTTAAGCCAGTTTACTAATAAAAATTCACGTTTCTTAAATGAGTTATGCTTCTAATTTCTGCCATGGTGAAACAGTGCACTTGGTTGGTCACAATATGAAATGTGCAAGGAGCTAAAGACTAAGTCATCAGACTGGACAAGTCCACTACTGACATGGGCTGCTGAAGAACAGAGACCTCTCTTTCTAAGCCAAGAAGGAGCAACGCTGTGACAATAAACCTTTAGGATGTAGTGCCAGGTCATTCTGTGTTCAAGCTCCTTGTCTAAAGGCCGGAATACCTCTGTAAGGAGTTTTATTTCCAATCGAAGTACATCTTCAGGATTATTGAAGAGGCGGACATCATTATTCCCATCTAAGTCGCCTAAGTGCTAGCGTTTTTTTTCATACCGCGTCCTGTGTATCTTTATTGTCTGCCTTATGGCACATTAGCATTACTGCTGTCATATAAGAAGCAGAATAGGAGCCTGGTCAGAACGGTGCTACGTGAGCGCCCTGTAATATACAATAACTGATCAGAAGCTGTAAGGTTAGTAAAGGAAGATGACCGCAGCTAAGTGCTTTCAGAATGTTATGTAATATTCAAGCAATAACAGGATGAATAGCTTTAAAATGCAGAGATATTGAGCTCAACAACAATGATATTGGCATCAGGTGAACTAGACAGATGTTTTTAGAATGCATCTGCAGTCCTCTCCAAAGATATGTTCAGTTAGCGGAGATTATTCTTCAACAGAGAATGTTTATAATTTCCCCACTTTTTGTGGTTCTATCCTTTTAAATGTGGGTAGATTACCAGATCGGATAGTCACTAAATAGTTGGCAATTAAAGCCATGCTGGGCATCTCAGTGGCTCAGTGTTTAGCCCTGTTGCTGGGAAGTCTTAGAAAACATGACTACTTTCTTCAAGAAACAGCATCACATCTGTCCACATTTCAGCTTAACTCAATAAATTGTGGAATGAGCATATTTAAAGTGTTAATGGTATTATAATTAAAGGGCCTGTCTGGGAATAAACAATTGATGACCTTTCCATTGAATAATATCAGTTAGGATTCAACACATACATCCCCATGGATCAATAGAAATCTGTAAGCCTTTTTTGGGGCGGAACATGGACGTTGTTTAATGGTTGCTGATAGGTACTACACCTTATTCACTTGAATACAAGATAAGGTGTCATACCCCACAGTAGATTCCAATCAATGTAGGGAGCAGCTCTGTTTTGCCCTATATATTGTTAACCCCTTTACCCCCAAGGGTGATTTGCACGTCAATGACCAGGCCAATTTTTACAATTCTGACCACTGTCCCTTTATGAGGTTATAACTCTGGAATGCTTCAACCAATCCCAGTGATTCTGACATTGTTTTCTCATGACATATTGTATCTCATGATAGTGGTAAAATTTCTTTGATATTACCTGCGTTTATTTATGAAAAAAATGGAAATTTGGCGAAAATTTTGCAATTTTCCAACTTTCAATTTTCATGCAATTAAATCACAGAGATATGTCACACAAAATACTTAATAAGTAACATTTCCCACATGTCTACTTTACATCAGCACAATTTTGGAACCAAAATTTTTTTTTCTTAGGGAGTTATAAGGGTTAAAAGTTGACCAGCAATTTCTCATTTTTACAACACCATTTTTTTTTAGGGACCACATCTCATTTGAAGTCATTTTGAGGGGTCTATATGATAGAAAATAACCAAGTGTGACACCATTCTAAAAACTGCACCCCTCAAGGTGCTCAAAACCACATTCAAGAAGTTTATTAACCCTTCAGGTGTTTCAAAGGAATTTTTAGAATGTTTAAATAAAAATGAACATTTAACTTTTTTTCACAAAAAATTTAATTCAGCTCCAATTTGTTTTAGCAAAAAAGGGGAGAAGCCAGCGCTGCCTATGGTCAGAACGCAATACATAAAGTGCAAATGCACATATTGATTTCTATCTGTATTTCAAATTGAGACATTTAGCAAACAATTGATCAATTCTTTGAGCTACCCCGCCACTTCACAGCAATCTCATAATGGGGCAGTCCTACATTACGTTTTTTATTTGTTTTATTTTACCAAGGGTAACAGGAGAAAATGGACCCCAAAGGTTGTTGTACAATTTGTCCTGAGTACGCTGATACCCCACATGTGGAGGTAAACCACTGTTTGGGTGCATGGAAGAGCTCGGAAGGGAAGGAGCGCCATTTGACTTTTCAATGCAAAATTGACTGGAATTGAGATGGGACGCCATGTTGCGTTTGGAGAGCCCCTGATGTGCCTAAACATTGAAACCCCCCACAAGTGACACCATTTTGGAAAGTAGACCCCCTAAGGAACTTATCCAGATGTGTGGTGAGCACTTTGACCCACCAAGTGCTTCACAGAAGTTTATAACGCAGAGCCGTAAAAATAAAAATAAAAATTTCCCACAAAAATTATTTTTTAGCCCCCAGTTTTGTATTTTCCCAAGGGTCCTGGATAGAGTTGAGCGACCTTGACCTTTTTAGAGTCGAGCCGGGTTTTGCGAAACCCGACTATGTCCAAAGTCGGGTCGAGTGAAATCGGCCGATTATGACGTAAAGTCGGGATCGACCGAAACACGAAACCCAATGCAAGTCAATGGGGCAGCATAGTCGGCAGTGAGTGGGGGCCAGGAAAACACCTAGAGTGCCCATTTTAATGTCAAAACCATCCATTCTTCTTAATGAAGCTTGTCAAGCGTAATTTACCTTATAATAATTGGAAGGCATTTGAAATTGGGGGTCATTTGGCTAAAGTTGTGGGGGGTAGGGCTGGTTCAAGTAATTAGTGGGCCCAGGAAATCTGGACCACGTCACGGCAGTGGAGCAGGGAGAGGTAAGTATTTCAACTTTGCAAGTGCTGTGAACCTGAGCAAGCAGGGGGGGCCCACTCGTTGGCATTGGCACTGGCACAGGGCCCCTCAAAGTACAGCGGTGTGTTTGCACGGCGGGGGCGCCTCCCACCGGCAGCAACACTTTTGCGTACTATGAGAGGCCCTGTGCCAGTGACGTCGCCAACTAGTATTCCTCCCCCCACCTGATGAAGGAACCTGCACTTTCATCTGCACCTTCCTCTTTGTCCCCGTGTAAGGTGGTATGGTATGCGGGAAGAGCAACCTGACTTTCAGCAGGGTCACAATGTTGTTGTGTAGCGTGCACGGGGAATGTTGCGTTATGGGTCAATGTACCAGCAGACTCATCTATCACTGGCTGGGCAATGGGCACGATGAAGTGGAAACACAGATATAGGCCCAAAGAAGAAAGTGGGCTAAATGCAGTTCAAAATTGGTAACACAGGAATAACCAGGGGGCATTGCAGTGGAGGACAACTGGAATGAGAGGCTGACACAGAGAGTAGGGCCAAATCAGTAAGTAGTCGAAATGCAGTTCAAAATTGGCAACCGTAGTAAACAGGCGGCACAGCTTTGTTCAGTGGAGGAGAACAGCAAGGAGTGGCAGACACCGATAGTAGGCCCCAAACCAACTAGTACGCCAAATGCAGTTGTTCCATTTAACCACAATTTAATGAGAGCCTGAAGATAGAAGCTCAGGAAAGGCAACCTGGGGAACACCTTGGAGTGTAACACACCATCTCTCTCCACCCCATACCCATTTTGTATGGCCTAATGCAGTGTACTTTTCTACAACTACTAAACGAGAGTCGGAAGACCGAAGCAATGGCAAGGAAACCTGGGGAACACCTTAGAGTGTAACACACCCTCTCTCTACACCCCATACCCAATTTGAAGGTCTAATGCAGTGTAGTTTCCAAGAACTACTAAACGAGAGCCGGAAGATCGAAGCTCAGGAAAGGCAACCTGGGGAACACCTTGGAGTGTAACACACCCTCTCGCTACACCCCATACCCAATTTGAAGGCCTAATGCAGCGTAGTTTCCAACAACTACTAAACGAGAGCCGGAAGATCGAAGCTCAGGAAAGGCAACCTGGGGAACACCTTGGAGTGTAACAAACCCTCTCTCTACACCCCATACCCAATTTGTAGGCCTAATGCAGCGTAGTTTCCGACAACTACTAAACGAGAGCCGGAATATCGAAGCTCAGGAAAGGCAACCTGGGGAACACCTTGGAGTGTAACACACCCTCTCTCTACACCCCATACCCAATTTGTAGGCCTAATGCAGCGTAGTTTCCGATAACTACTAAACGAGAGCCGGAATATCGAAGCTCAGGAAAGGCAACCTGGGGAACACCTTGGAGTGTAACACACCCTCTCTCTACACCCCATACCCAATTTGAAGGCCTAATGCAGTGTAGTTTCCAAGAACTACTAAACGAGAGCCGGAAGATCGAAGCTCAGGAAAGGCAACCTGGGGAACACCTTGGAGTGGAACACACCATCTCTCTACACCCCATACCCAATTTGAAGGCCTAATGCAGCGTAGTATCCAACAACTACTAAACGAGAGCCGGTAGATCGAAGCTCAGGAAAGGCAACCTGGGGAACACCTTGGAGTGTAACACAACGTCTCTCTACACCACGGAAGGGATGATTCTTAGGAAGGAAGGCTGTTGGAAATAAGCATTGCGCGTCCGAGGGTGATTAGATTCTTATTAGGTATATACTCACCCTCGGACGCGCCCTGCTTCTTTATTTGGAATGAATGTTTATTTGCAATGTGGTGTTGACTTTCTCTATTATTTTGGTAATTAATGATTTTATTATTTTCATTATTTTGCATCTTCTCGGCAATAATATAAAGAAGACGCGACAGGACAACACTCGGTGGATGCCATATGTGTGTTTTCAATTTAAAAAACCTTTCAGTTAACTACTTGCAGGAGAAAGTAATTGTAGCTGGTGGCCATTTTTAGTACTGTACCAGATTTTAGCTGTTTGTTTGTTTTTAATGTCAAAATGTCTGCATTTGATATCTCACCAGTATTTTCTTTTTTATAAGCAAAATCCTTTTTTTTTTATTTTATGATGTTGGTTCAAGGGGTACACGGGCAGCAGTAGACAGGTCAGTGGAGGCCTAGTGGAAGGAGGGACCGCAGACAGGCTTCGAAGCCCTAACATAATAAATTGGGCTGCCTGTAGGCAATTTAAAATTGGTTCCAGGGGAACACGGGCAGCAGTAGACAGGTCAGTGGAGGCCTAGAGGAAGGAGGGACCGCAGATGCGCCAATGTTTCCCCCATACCAAATTTGTAGGCCTAATGCAGTGTAGTTTCCAACAACTACTAAACGAGAGCCGGAATTTCGAAGCTCAGGAAAGGCAACCTGGGGAACACCTTGGAGTGTAACACACCCTCTCTCTACACCCCATACCCAATTTGAAGGCCTAATGCAGTGTAGTTTCCAACAACTACTAAACGAGAGCCGGAATATCGAAGCTCAGGAAAGGCAACCTGGGGAACACCTTGGAGTGTAACACACCCTCTCTCTACACCCCATACCCAATTTGAAGGCCTAATGCAGTGTAGTTTCCAAGAACTACTAAACGAGAGCCGGAAGATCGAAGCTCAGGAAAGGCAACCTGGGGAACACCTTGGAGTGTAACACAACGTCTCTCTACACGACGGAAGGGCTGATTCTTAGGAAGGAAGGCTGTTGGAAATAAGCATTGTGCGTCCGAGGGTGATTAGATTCTTATTAGGTATATACTCACCCTCGGACGCGCCCTGCTTCTTTATTTGGAATGAATGTTTATTTGCAATGTGGTGTTGACTTTCTCTATTATTTTGGTAATTAATGATTTTATTATTTTCATTATTTTGCATCTTCTCGGCAATAATATAAAGAAGACGCGACAGGACAACACTCGGTGGATGCCATATGTGTGTTTTCAATTTAAAAAAACTTTCAGTTAACTACTTGCAGGAGAAAGTAATTGTAGCTGGTGGCCATTTTTAGTACTGTACCAGATTTTAGTTGTGTGTTTGTTTTTAATGTTAAAATGTCTGCATTTGATATCTCACCAGTATTTTCTTTTTTATAAGCAAAATACTTATTTTTATATTTTCTGATGTTGGTTCCAGGGGTACACGGCCAGCAGTGCCCTGGTCAGTGTAGTAGTAGTTGAAAGAATGGACCGCAGACAGGCATCGAAGGCCTAAAATAAAAACACATGGCTGTAGGCAATTTTAAATTGGTTCCAGGGGTACACGGACAGCAGTGGTGTGGTCAGTGGAGGCCTAGTGGAAGGAGTGACCGCAGACAGGCATCGAAGGCCTAAAATAATAACACATGGCTGTAGGCAATTTTAAATTGGTTCCAGGGGTACACGGGCAGCAGTGACCTGGTCAGTGTAGTAGTAGTTGAAAGAATGGACCGCAGACAGGCATCGAAGGCCTAAAATAAAAAAATTGGGCTGGCTGTAGGCAATTTTAAATTGGTTCCAGGGGTACACGGGCAGCAGTGGTGTGGTCAGTGGAGGCCTAGTGGAAGGAGTGACCGCAGACAGGCATCGAAGGCCTAAAATAATAACACATGGCTGTAGGCAATTTTAAATTGGTTCCAGGGGTACACGGACAGCAGTGGTGTGGTCAGTGGAGGCCTAGTGGAAGGAGTGACCGCAGACAGGCATCGAAGGCCTAAAATAATAACACATGGCTGTAGGCAATTTTAAATTGGTTCCAGGGGTACACGGACAGCAGTGGTGTGGTCAGTGGAAGTCTAGTGGAAGGAGTGACCGCAGACAGGCTTCCAAGGCCTAACATAACAAACTTGGGCTGGCTGTAGGCACTTTTAAATTGGTTCCAGGGGTACACGGGCAGCAGTGACCTGGTCAGTGTAGTAGTAGTTGAAAGAATGGACCGCAGACAGGCTTCGAAGGCCTAACATAACAAACTTGGGCTGGCTGTAGGCACTTTTAAATTGGTTCCAGGGGTACACGGGCAGCAGTGGTCTGGTCAGTGGAAGTCTAGTGGAAGGAGTGACCGCAGACAGGCTTCCAAGGCCTAACATAACAAACTTGGGCTGGCTGTAGGCACTTTTAAATTGGTTCCAGGGGTACACGGGCAGCAGTGGTCTGGTCAGTGGAAGTCTAGTGGAAGGAGTGACCGCAGACAGGCTTCGAAGGCCTAACATAACAAAATTGGGCTGGCTGTAGGCACTTTAAATTGGTTCCAGGGGTACATGGGCAGCAGTGTATGGTCAGTGGAAGTCTAGTGGAAGGAGTGACGGCAGACAGTCTTCGAAGGCCTAACATAACAAAATTGGGCTGACTGTAGGCACTTTTAAATTGGTTCCAGGGTAACACGGCCAGCAGTGCCCTGGTCAGTGTAGTAGTAGTTGAAAGAATGGACCGCAGACAGGCATCGAAGGCCTAAAATAAAAACACATGGCTGTAGGCAATTTTAAATTGGTTCCAGGGGTACACGGACAGCAGTGGTGTGGTCAGTGGAGGCCTAGTGGAAGGAGTGACCGCAGACAGGCTTCCAAGGCCTAACATAACAAAATTGGGCTGACTGTAGGCACTTTTAAATTGGTTCCAGGGTAACACGGCCAGCAGTGCCCTGGTCAGTGTAGTAGTAGTTGAAAGAATGGACCGCAGACAGGCATCGAAGGCCTAAAATAAAAACACATGGCTGTAGGCAATTTTAAATTGGTTCCAGGGGTACACGGACAGCAGTGGTGTGGTCAGTGGAGGCCTAGTGGAAGGAGTGACCGCAGACAGGCATCGAAGGCCTAAAATAATAACACATGGCTGTAGGCAATTTTAAATTGGTTCCAGGGGTACACGGGCAGCAGTGACCTGGTCAGTGTAGTAGTAGTTGAAAGAATGGACCGCAGACAGGCATCGAAGGCCTAAAATAAAAAAATTGGGCTGGCTGTAGGCAATTTTAAATTGGTTCCAGGGGTACACGGGCAGCAGTGGTGTGGTCAGTGGAGGCCTAGTGGAAGGAGTGACCGCAGACAGGCATCGAAGGCCTAAAATAATAACACATGGCTGTAGGCAATTTTAAATTGGTTCCAGGGGTACACGGGCAGCAGTGACCTGGTCAGTGTAGTAGTAGTTGAAAGAATGGACCGCAGACAGGCATCGAAGGCCTAAAATAAAAAAATTGGGCTGGCTGTAGGCAATTTTAAATTGGTTCCAGGGGTACACGGACAGCAGTGGTGTGGTCAGTGGAGGCCTAGTGGAAGGAGTGACCGCAGACAGGCATCGAAGGCCTAAAATAATAACACTTGGCTGTAGGCAATTTTAAATTGGTTCCAGGGGTACACGGACAGCAGTGGTGTGGTCAGTGGAGGCCTAGTGGAAGGAGTGACCGCAGACAGGCTTCCAAGGCCTAACATAACAAACTTGGGCTGGCTGTAGGCACTTTTAAATTGGTTCCAGGGGTACACGGGCAGCAGTGGTCTGGTCAGTGGAAGTCTAGTGGAAGGAGTGACCGCAGACAGGCTTCCAAGGCCTAACATAACAAAATTGGGCTGGCTGTAGGCACTTTAAATTGGTTCCAGGGGTACATGGGCAGCAGTGTATGGTCAGTGGAAGTCTAGTGGAAGGAGTGACGGCAGACAGTCTTCGAAGGCCTAACATAACAAAATTGGGCTGACTGTAGGCACTTTTAAATTGGTTCCAGGGTAACACGGCCAGCAGTGCCCTGGTCAGTGTAGTAGTAGTTGAAAGAATGGACCGCAGACAGGCATCGAAGGCCTAAAATAAAAACACATGGCTGTAGGCAATTATAAATTGGTTCCAGGGGTACACGGACAGCAGTGGTGTGGTCAGTGGAGGCCTAGTGGAAGGAGTGACCGCAGACAGGCATCGAAGGCCTAAAATAATAACACATGGCTGTAGGCAATTTTAAATTGGTTCCAGGGGTACACGGACAGCAGTGGTGTGGTCAGTGGAGGCCTAGTGGAAGGAGTGACCGCAGACAGGCTTCCAAGGCCTAACATAACAAAATTGGGCTGACTGTAGGCACTTTTAAATTGGTTCCAGGGTAACACGGCCAGCAGTGCCCTGGTCAGTGTAGTAGTAGTTGAAAGAATGGACCGCAGACAGGCATCGAAGGCCTAAAATAAAAACACATGGCTGTAGGCAATTTTAAATTGGTTCCAGGGGTACACGGACAGCAGTGGTGTGGTCAGTGGAGGCCTAGTGGAAGGAGTGACCGCAGACAGGCATCGAAGGCCTAAAATAATAACACATGGCTGTAGGCAATTTTAAATTGGTTCCAGGGGTACACGGACAGCAGTGGTGTGGTCAGTGGAGGCCTAGTGGAAGGAGTGACCGCAGACAGGCTTCCAAGGCCTAACATAACAAAATTGGGCTGACTGTAGGCACTTTTAAATTGGTTCCAGGGTAACACGGCCAGCAGTGCCCTGGTCAGTGTAGTAGTAGTTGAAAGAATGGACCGCAGACAGGCATCGAAGGCCTAAAATAAAAACACATGGCTGTAGGCAATTTTAAATTGGTTCCAGGGGTACACGGACAGCAGTGGTGTGGTCAGTGGAGGCCTAGTGGAAGGAGTGACCGCAGACAGGCATCGAAGGCCTAAAATAATAACACATGGCTGTAGGCAATTTTAAATTGGTTCCAGGGGTACACGGACAGCAGTGGTGTGGTCAGTGGAGGCCTAGTGGAAGGAGTGACCGCAGACAGGCTTCCAAGGCCTAACATAACAAAATTGGGCTGACTGTAGGCACTTTTAAATTGGTTCCAGGGTAACACGGCCAGCAGTGCCCTGGTCAGTGTAGTAGTAGTTGAAAGAATGGACCGCAGACAGGCATCGAAGGCCTAAAATAAAAACACATGGCTGTAGGCAATTTTAAATTGGTTCCAGGGGTACACGGACAGCAGTGGTGTGGTCAGTGGAGGCCTAGTGGAAGGAGTGACCGCAGACAGGCATCGAAGGCCTAAAATAATAACACATGGCTGTAGGCAATTTTAAATTGGTTCCAGGGGTACACGGGCAGCAGTGACCTGGTCAGTGTAGTAGTAGTTGAAAGAATGGACCGCAGACAGGCATCGAAGGCCTAAAATAAAAAAATTGGGCTGGCTGTAGGCAATTTTAAATTGGTTCCAGGGGTACACGGGCAGCAGTGGTGTGGTCAGTGGAGGCCTAGTGGAAGGAGTGACCGCAGACAGGCATCGAAGGCCTAAAATAATAACACATGGCTGTAGGCAATTTTAAATTGGTTCCAGGGGTACACGGGCAGCAGTGACCTGGTCAGTGTAGTAGTAGTTGAAAGAATGGACCGCAGACAGGCATCGAAGGCCTAAAATAAAAAAATTGGGCTGGCTGTAGGCAATTTTAAATTGGTTCCAGGGGTACACGGACAGCAGTGGTGTGGTCAGTGGAGGCCTAGTGGAAGGAGTGACCGCAGACAGGCATCGAAGGCCTAAAATAATAACACATGGCTGTAGGCAATTTTAAATTGGTTCCAGGGGTACACGGACAGCAGTGGTGTGGTCAGTGGAGGCCTAGTGGAAGGAGTGACCGCAGACAGGCTTCCAAGGCCTAACATAACAAACTTGGGCTGGCTGTAGGCACTTTTAAATTGGTTCCAGGGGTACACGGGCAGCAGTGGTCTGGTCAGTGGAAGTCTAGTGGAAGGAGTGACCGCAGACAGGCTTCCAAGGCCTAACATAACAAAATTGGGCTGGCTGTAGGCACTTTAAATTGGTTCCAGGGGTACACGGGCAGCAGTGGTCTGGTCAGTGGAAGTCTAGTGGAAGGAGTGACGGCAGACAGTCTTCGAAGGCCTAACATAACAAAATTGGGCTGACTGTAGGCACTTTTAAATTGGTTCCAGGGTAACACGGCCAGCAGTGGCCTGGTCAGTGTAGTAGTTGTAGAAAGAAGGGACCGCAGACAGGCTTCGAAGGCCTAACATAACAAAAATGTCAAAACAATGGTATTGTCAGTGCCAGGCATTGAAGGATGTCAGTGCCTAGACTACACATTGGTGAAGCTGTGAGAGATAATTTTGCTAGTGGTAGAGCACTGTTTGAGCTGGGGGGGGGAACTGTCTTGTGGCCGGCGTTACAGGCACAGGGCCCCTCATATTACAACGGTGTGTCTGACGTTGGGTGCGCACCACCACCGCCAGAGACACTTTATTGTACTATGAGGGACCCAGTGGCAGTGCCGTCGACCAAAAGCGGCCACACCCACCTCTTCAGACAAACAGCACTCTCAAGGGTCCAAGCGCAAAGTGGCGATAGCACGGCCCCGTGTGGGGAGTTTGGCCATTTCGTGAGGTGGAAACATGTCGTATGCTGGACAATCAGGTGAAGAAAATTACGAGATTGGAAAAGTCATTCAGAATAGTCCACAGGCAAGACCTTTTCATAGGAAAGCTAGGTGTCAGCCGGGCAGGGTGGGGCAAAAGATTTTGAAATCCAGTTGTGGTTCATTTTAATGAAGGTTAGATCATCTACATTTTGGGTAGCCAGACGAGTCCTTTTTTCTGTTAGTATTGAACCTGCAGCACTGAATACTCTTTCTGATAGGACACTAGCTGCCGGGCAAGCAAGCTCCTGCAATGCATATTCTGCCAATTCTGGCCAGGTGTCTAATTTGGATGCCCAGTAATCAAATGGGAATGACGGTTGAGGGAGAACGTCGATAAGGGATGAAAAATAGTTTGTAACCATACTGGACAAATGTTGTCTCCTGTCACTTTGAATTGATGCTGCAGTACCTGTCCTGTCTGCGGTCATAGAAAAATCACTCCACAACCTGGTCAGAAAACCCCTCTGGCCAACGCCACTTCTGATTTCTGCCCCTCTAACACCTCTGGTCTGCTGGCCCCTGGAGCTCGTGTGAGAACGATCACGGGCGCTGTGTGCAGGGAATGCCAGAAGCAAACGGTCAACAAGAGTTGATTGTTTTGTTGCTAATATTAGTTCCAAGTTCTCATGTGGCATAATATTTTGCAATTTGCCTTTATAGCGAGGATCAAGGAGGCAGGCCAACCAGTAATCGTCATCGTTCATCATTTTTGTAATGCGTGTGTCCCTTTTGAGGATACGCAAGGCATAATCCGCCATGTGGGCCAAAGTTCCCGTTGTCAAATCTGCGGTTGTGCTTGGTTGAGGGGCAGTTGCAGGCAAATCTACGTCACTTGTGTCCCTCAAAAAACCAGAACCCGGCCTTGCCACGCCACCAATTTCCCGTGCCCCCGGGAAAGCTTCCTCATTAAAAATATACTCATCCCCATCATCCTCCTCATCCTCCACCTCCTCTTCGCCCGGTACCTCGTCATGTACACTGCCCTGACCAGACAATCGCTGACTGTCATCAAGGCTTTCCTCTTCCTCTGGTGCAGACGCCTGATCCTTTATGTGCGTCAAACTTTGCATCAGCAGACGCATTAGGGGGATGCTCATGCTTATTATGGCGTTGTCTGCACTAACCAGCCGTGTGCATTCCTCAAAACACTGAAGGACTTGACACATGTCTTGAATCTTCGACCACTGCACACCTGACAACTCCATGTCTGCCATCCTACTGCCTGCCCGTGTATGTGTATCCTCCCACAAAAACATAACAGCCCGCCTCTGTTCGCACAGTCTCTGAAGCATGTGCAGTGTTGAGTTCCACCTTGTTGCAACGTCTATGATTAGGCGATGCTGGGGAAGGTTCAAAGAACGCTGATAGGTCTGCATACGGCTGGAGTGTACAGGCGAACGGCGGATATGTGCGCAAAGTCCACGCACTTTGAGGAGCAGGTCGGATAACCCCGGATAACTTTTCAGGAAGCACTGCACCACCAGGTTTAAGGTGTGAGCCAGGCAAGGAATGTGTTTCAGTTGGGAAAGGGAGATGGCAGCCATGAAATTCCTTCCGTTATCACTCACTACCTTGCCTGCCTCAAGATCTACAGTGCCCAGCCACGACTGCGTTTCTTGCTGCAAGAACTCGGACAGAACTTCCGCGGTGTGTCTATTGTCGCCCAAACACTTCATAGCCAATACAGCCTGCTGACGTATGCCAGTAGCTGCCCCATAATGGGAGACCTGGTGTGCAACAGTGGCAGGTGCGGATGGAGTGTTTGTGCGACTGCGGTCTGTGGACGAGCTCTTGCTTCTGCAGGAGGACGAGGAGGAGGAGGAGGAGGGGGTGCGACAACTGTTTACTAGACCGTGGGCTAGGCAGAACTGTCCCAAACTTGCTGTCCCCTGTGGACCCTGAATCCACCACATTTACCCAGTGTGCCGTGATGGACACGTAACGTCCCTGGCCATGCCTACTGGTCCATGCATCTGTTGTCAGGTGCACCTTTGTGCTCACAGATTGCCTGAGTGCATGGACGATGCGCTCTTTAACATGCTGGTGGAGGGCTGGGATGGCTTTTCTGGAAAAAAAGTGTCGACTGGGTAGCTCGTAGCGTGGTACAGCGTAGTCCATCAGGTCTTTGAAAGCTTCGCTTTCAACTAACCGGTAGGGCATCATCTCTAACGAGATTAGTCTAGCTATGTGGGAGTTCAAACCCTGTGTACGCGGATGCGAGGCTAAGTATTTCCTTTTTCTAACCATAGTCTCATGTAGGGTGAGCTGGACTGGAGAGCTGGAGATCGTGGAACTAGCGGGGGTGCCGGTGGACATGGCAGACTGAGAGACGGTGGGAGATGGTATTGTTGCCGCCGGTGCCCTAGATGCAGTGTTTCCTACTACGAAACTGGTGATTCCCTGACCCTGACTGCTTTGGCCTGGCAAAGATACCTGCACAGATACAGCAGGTGGTGCGCTAAATGGTGGTCCTACACTGCCGGAAGGGATGTTGTGTTGATGACTAGCTTCATTGGCCGAGGGTGCAACAACCTTAAGGGACGTTTGGTAGTTAGTCCAAGCTTTCAAATGCATGGTGGTTAAATGTCTATGCATGCAACTAGTATTGAGACTTTTCAGATTCTGACCTCTGCTTAAGGAAGTAGAACATTTTTGACAGATGACTTTGCGCTGATCAATTGGATGTTGTTTAAAAAAATGCCAGACTGCACTCTTTCTAGCATCGGATACCTTTTCAGGCATTGCAGACTGAGCTTTAACCGGATGGCCACGCTGTCCTCCACCAGGTTTTGGCTTTGCCACGCGTTTTGGGCAAGATACGGGCCCGGCAGATGGAACCTGTGGCGATGTTGATGCCTGCTGCGGCCCCTCCTCCTCCTCTGCTTCAGAACTGCTGCCGCCTGCACCCTGTTCCCCCAATGGCTGCCAATCGGGGTCAAGAACTGGGTCATCTAATAACTCTTCTTGTACCTCCTGCGCAACTTCGTCTGTGTCACCGTGTCGTTCGGTGGTATAGCGTTCGTGATGGGGCAACATAGTCTCATCAGGGTCTGATTCTTGATCAGCACCCTGCGAGGGCAATGTTGTGGTCTGAGTCAAAGGACCAGCATAGTAGTCTGGCTGTGGCTGTGCGTCAGTGCACTCCATGTCAGATTCAATTTGTAATGGGCATGGACTGTTAACTGCTTCACTTTCTAAGCCAGGGACGGTATGTGTAAAGAGCTCCATGGAGTAACCCGTTGTGTCGCCTGCTGCATTCTTCTCTGTTGTTGTTTTTGCTGAAGAGGACAAGGAAGTGACTTGTCCCTGACCGTGAACATCCACTAACGACGCGCTGCTTTTACTTTTACCAGTTTCACGAGATGAGGCAAAAGAGCTAGAGGCTGAGTCAGCAAGATAAGCCAAAACTTGCTCTTGCTGCTCCGGCTTTAAAAGCGGTTTTCCTAATCCCAGAAAAGGGAGCGTTCGAGGCCTTGTGTAGCCGGACGACGAACCTGGCTCCACAGCTCCAGACTTAGGTGCAATATTTTTTCCCCCACGACCACCTGATGCTCCACCACTACCACTACCCTCATTACCAGCTGACAATGAACGCCCCCGGCCACGACCTCTTCCACTAGACTTCCTCATTGTTTTAAAAACGTAACCAAACTAACGTTATTTGTTGCAGTCACACAACTTACACGGTGAGCTATAACTTCAGTATGATTTAGCTACCCCTTTACAGGTTGGTGAGACCACAGCGAAAATCAGGCCCAATGTTACACACTCTTTTTTTGGTGGCTGCAAATTAGAGAGATGCCCCACACGCAGGACTGTCACTGAAGCACAAATGTTAATATTAATGTCACACTATTATTTTTTTTTTATTTTTATTTTTTTCAGGAACACTTTAGAAACCCCCCCAAAAAAAAAAAAAAGATTTTTGCAGGGAGAATTTAGAAAACAAATGTAACAAACTATATGCTTTCTATGGGCCACTGAGTGAGAGATGACGCACACAGGAATCAGGAGTGGCACACAAGCCCAGAGGCCAATATTTTTCTACCAATGATTGATGGAGTTATTTTCTCTGGTAGATTTTGGAACCCAAATCAAGGAAAAAAAATGTAGGCTTTCTATGGACCACAATTGGAGAGAGAGAGAGAGAGAGAGAGAGAGATGGCACACCCAGGAGTCAAGACTGGCACACAAGCAGAAAGGCCAATATTAATCTCCCACTGTTTTTTTTTTTTTTTTTTTTTTTTTTCAGGGAGACTTTAGAAAAAAAAATAATAAAAAAAATATGATTTTATCAGGAAGAATTTAGAAACCAAATAAAATAAAATGATTTTTTCAGGGAGAATTTATAAAACAAATAAAAACAAAAATAGGCGTTCTATGGCCCACTGACTGAGAGATGACGCACACAGGAGTCAGGAGTGGCACACAAACCCAGAGGCCAATATTTTTCTACCAATGATTGATGTAGTTATTTTCTCTGGTAGATTTTAGAACCCAAATCAAGGAAAAAAAATATAGGCTTTCTATGGACCACAATTGGAGAGAGAGAGAGAGAGAGAGAGAGAGAGAGAGATGGCACACCCAGGAGTCAAGACTGGCACACAAGCAGAAAGGCCAATATTAATCTCCCACTGTTTTTTTTGGTTGTTTTTTTTTTTTTTTTTTCAGGGAGACTTTAGAAAAAAAAATAATAAAAAAAATATGATTTTATCAGGAAGAATTTAGAAACCAAATAAAATAAAATGATTTTTTCTGGGAGAATTTATAAAACAAATAAAACCAAAAATAGGCGTTCTATGGCCCACTGACTGAGAGATGACGCACCCAGGAGTCAAGACTGGCACACAAGCAGAAAGGCCAATATTAATCTCCCACTGTTTTTTTTTTTTTTTTTCAGGGAGACTTTAGAAAAAAAAATAATAAAAAAAATGTGATTTTATCAGGAAGAATTTAGAAACCAAATAAAATAAAATGATTTTTTCAGGGAGAATTTAGAAAACAAATAAAACCAAAAATAGGCGTTCTATGGCCCACTGACTGAGAGATGACGCACCCAGGAGTCAAGACTGGCACACAAGCAGAAAGGCCAATATTAATCTCCCACTGTTTTTTTTTTTTTTTTTCAGGGAGACTTTAGAAAAAAAAATAATAAAAAAAATGTGATTTTATCAGGAAGAATTTAGAAACCAAATAAAATAAAATGATTTTTTCTGGGAGAATTTATAAAACAAATAAAACCAAAAATAGGCGTTCTATGGCCCACTGACTGAGAGATGACGCACCCAGGAGTCAAGACTGGCACACAAGCAGAAAGGCCAATATTAATCTCCCACTGTTTTTTTTTTTTTTTTTCAGGGAGACTTTAGAAAAAAAAATAATAAAAAAAATGTGATTTTATCAGGAAGAATTTAGAAACCAAATAAAATAAAATGATTTTTTCAGGGAGAATTTAGAAAACAAATAAAACCAAAAATAGGCGTTCTATGGCCCACTGACTGAGAGAGAGAGAGAGAGAGATGGAACGCTTAGTACTGGCACACAAGCCCAAAGGGCAATATTAATCTCCCTTTTTTTTTCCAGGGAGAATTTCTAAAACCCAAAAAAAAAAAAAAATAGGCTTTCTATGGCCCACTATTTGTGAGAGAGATGGGACGCTCAGGACTGGCACAGATGGCACGCTCAGGACTGGCACAGAAGCCCAGAGGCCAATATTAATCTCCCTTTTTTTCTGGTAGAATTTATAAAACCAAAAAAAAATTTAAATAGGCTTTCTATGGCCCACTATTTGTGAGAGAGATGGCACGCTCAGGACTGGCACAGATGGCACGCTCACAACTGGCACACAAGCCCAGAGGCCAATATTAATCTCCCTTTTTTCAGGGAAAATTTATAAAACAAAAAAAAAAAATAAATAGGCTTTCTATGGCCCACTATTTGTGAGAGAGATGGCACGCTCAGGGCTGGCACAGATGGCACGCTCAGGACTGGCACACAAGCCCAGAGGCCAATATTAATCTCCCTTTTTTTCAGGGAGAATTTATAAAACCCCCAAAAAAAATAAAATAGGCTTTCTATGGCCCACTATTTGTGAGAGAGATGGGACGCTCAGGACTGGCACAGATGGCACGCTCAGGACTGGCACAGAAGCCCAGAGGCCAATATTAATCTCCCTTTTTTTCTGGGAGAATTTATAAAACCAAAAAAAAATTTAAATAGGCTTTCTATGGCCCACTATTTGTGAGAGAGATGGCACGCTCAGGACTGGCACAGATGGCACGCTCACAACTGGCACACAAGCCCAGAGGCCAATATTAATCTCCCTTTTTTCAGGGAAAATTTATAAAACAAAAAAAAAAAATAAATAGGCTTTCTATGGCCCACTATTTGTGAGAGAGATGGCACGCTCAGGGCTGGCACAGATGGCACGCTCAGGACTGGCACACAAGCCCAGAGGCCAATATTAATCTCCCTTTTTTTCAGGGAGAATTTATAAAACCCCCCAAAAAAATAAAATAGGCTTTCTATGGCCCACTATTTGTGAGAGAGATGGGACGCTCAGGACTGGCACAGATGGCACGCTCAGGACTGGCACAGAAGCCCAGAGGCCAATATTAATCTCCCTTTTTTTCTGGGAGAATTTATAAAACCAAAAAAAAATTTAAATAGGCTTTCTATGGCCCACTATTTGTGAGAGAGATGGCACGCTCAGGACTGGCACAGATGGCACGCTCACAACTGGCACACAAGCCCAGAGGCCAATATTAATCTCCCTTTTTTCAGGGAAAATTTATAAAACAAAAAAAAAAATTAAATAGGCTTTCTATGGCCCACTATTTGTGAGAGAGATGGCACGCTCAGGGCTGGCACAGATGGCACGCTCAGGACTGGCACACAAGCCCAGAGGCCAATATTAATCTCCCTTTTTTTCAGGGAGAATTTATAAAACCAAAAAAAAAAATAAATAGGCTTTCTATGGCCCACTATTTGTGAGAGAGATGGCACGCTCAGGGCTGGCACAGATGGCACGCTCAGGACTGGCACACAAGCCCAGAGGCCAATATTAATCTCCCTTTTTTTCAGGGAGAATTTATAAAACCCCAAAAAAAATAAAATAGGCTTTCTATGGCCCACTATTTGTGAGAGAGATGGCACACTCAGGACTGGCACACAAGCCCAAAGGCCAATATTAATCTCCCACTGTATTTTTATCAGGGAGAATTTATACACCCCACAAAAAAAAATACAGAAAAATGAAAAGGCTTTCTATGGCCCACTATGTGAGAGAGATGGCACACACAGGGATGGCACTCTAGCAGAAATGCCAAATTGCCAATCTTAATCTCCCACCAAAAAAAAAACAAAAAAAAAAACAGGGAATGTCCTACAATTACTATCTCCCTGCCTGCAGTAATCTCAGCCAGGTATGGCAGGCAGCTACTATCTCCCTGCCTGCAGTAATCTCAGCCAGGTATGGCAGGCAGCAATAAGGAGTGGACTGATGCACAAATGAAATAAAAAGTGTGGACAAACAAAAAAGATAGCTGTGCAGAAAGGAAGGAACAAGAGGATTTGTGCTTTGAAAAAAGCAGTTGGTTTGCACAGCGGCGTACACACAGCAATGCAGCTATCAGGGAGCCTTCTAGGGCAGCCCAATGAGCTACAGCGCTGAGGGGAAAAAAAAAAAAAAAAAAACTTCCACTGTCCCTGCACACCGAGGGTGGTGTTGGACAGTGCAAATCGCTGCAGCACAAGCGGTTTTGTGGTTAATGGACCCTGCCTAACGCTATCCCTGCTTCTGACAAAGCGGCAGCAACCTCTCCCTAAGCTCAGATCAGCAGCAGTAAGATGGCGGTCGGCGGGAACGCCTCTTTATAGCCCCTGTGACGTCGCAGACAGCAAGCCAATCACTGCAATGCCCTTCTCTACTTCTCTAAGATGGTGGGGACCAGGACCTATGTCATCACGCTGCCCACACTCTGCGTTTACCTTCATTGGCTGAGAAATGGCGCTTTTCGCGTCATTGAAACGCGACTTTGGCGCGAAAGTCGCGTACCGCATGGCCGACCCCGCACAGGGGTCGGATCGGGTTTCATGAAACCCCGACTTAGCCAAAAGTCGGCGACTTTTGAAAATGTTCGACCCGTTTCGCTCAACCCTAGTCCTGGAGAAATAGGACCCCAAAACTTGTTGTCCAATTTGTCCTGAGTACACTGATACCCCATATGTGGGGGAGGACCACCGTTTTGGCGCATGGGAGAGCTTGGAAGGGAAGGAGCGCCATTTGGAATGCAGACTTAGATGGAATGGTCTGCAGGCATCACATTGCGTTTGCAGAGCCCCTAATGTACCTATACAGTAGAAACTCCCCACAAGTGACCCCATATTGGAAACTAGACCCCCTAAGGAACTTATCTAGATGTGTTGTGAGAACTTTGAACCCCCAAGTGTTTCACTACAGTTTATAATGCAGAGCCGTGAAAATAAAAAATCGTTTTTTTCCCACAAAAATTATTTTTTAGCCCCCAGTTTTGTATTTTCCCACCGGTAACAGGAGAAATTGGACCCCAAAAGTTGTTGTCCAATGTGTCCTGAGTACG
Source organism: Ranitomeya imitator (assembly GCF_032444005.1). Lineage (NCBI taxonomy): Eukaryota > Metazoa > Chordata > Amphibia > Anura > Dendrobatidae > Ranitomeya > Ranitomeya imitator. Next base: position 107,854,173 of record NC_091287.1, on the reverse strand, counting down.
CTGATACCCCATATGTTGGGGTAAACCCCTGTGTGGGCACACGGGAAAGCTCGGAAGGGAAGGAGCACTGTTTTACTTTTTCAACGCAGAATTAGCTGGATTTGAGATCGGACGCCATGTCCCGTTTGGAGAGCCCCTGATGTGCCTAAACAGTGGAAACCCCCCAATTATAACTAAAACCCTAATCAAAACACACCCCTAACCCTAATCTCAACGGTAACTCTAAACACACCCCTGACCTTAATCCCAACCCTATTCCCAACCGTAAATGTAATCCAAACCCTAACCCTAACTTTAGCCCCAACCTTAACGTTAGCTCCAACCCTAACTTTAGCCCCAACTCTAACTGTAGCCTTAACCCTAACCTTAGCCCTAACCCTAGCCCTAACCTAATGGGAAAATGGAAATAATTACATTTTTTTAAAAAATTTTATTTTTCCCTAACTAAGGGGGTGATGAAGGGGGGTTTGATTTACTTTTATAGTGGGTTATTTAGCGGATTTTTATGATTGGCAACCGTCACACACTGAAAGACGCTTTTTATTGCAAAAAATAGTTTTTGCGTTACCACATTTTGAGAGCTATAATTTTTCCATATTTGAGTCCACAGAGTCATGTGAGGTCTTGTTTTTTGCGGGACGAGTTGACGTTTTTATTGGTAACATTTTCGGGCACGTGACAATTTTTGATCGCTTTTTATTCCGATTTGTGTGAGGCAGAATGACCAAAAACCAGCTATTCATGAATTTCTTTTGGGGGAGGCGTTTATACCGTTCCGCGTTTGGTAAAATTGATGAAGCAGTTTTATTCTTCGGGTCAGTACAATTACAGCGATACCTCATTTATATCATTTTTTTATGTTTTGGCGCTTTTATACGATAAAAACTATTTTATAGAAAAAATAATTATTTTTGCATCGCTTTATTCTGAGGACTATAACTTTTTTTTTTTTTTTTGCTGATGATGCTGTATGGCAGCTCGTTTTTTGCGGGACAAGATGATGTTTTCAACGGTACCATGGTTATTTATTTCGGTATTTTTGATCGCGTGTTATTCCACTTTTTATTTGGCGGTATGATAATAAAGAGTTGTTTTTTGCCTCGTTTTTTTTGTTTTTGTTTACCGCGTTCACTAAAGGGGTTAACTAGCGGGACCATTTTATAGGTGGGGTCATTACAGACATGGCGATACTAAATATGTGTACTTTTATTAATTTTTTTTTATTTAGATAAAGAAATGTATTTATAGGGACAATATTTTTTTTTTGGGGGGGGGATTTTGGGGGGAATTTTTTTTTAATTTTTGACACATGTGAAAATTTTTTTTTACACTATAACATTGCCCCGAGGGGGGCATCATGTTATAGTGTAAGATCGCTGATCTGACACTTTGCTGTGCACTGTGTCATATCAGCGATCTGACATGCACAGCTGCAGTCTTCACAGTGCCTGCTCTAAGCAGGCGTTGTGAAGCCACCTCCCTCCTTGCAGGACCCGGATGCCGCAGCTATCTTGGGTCCGGGCCTGCAAGGAGAAGGAGGAGGTAAGAGACCCTCGCAGCAACGCGATCACATCGCGTTGCTGTGGGGGTCTCAGGGAAGCCCGCAGGGAGCCCCCTCCCTGCACGATGCTTCCCTATACCGCCGGCACACCGCTATCATGTTTGATCGCGGTGTGCCGGGGGTTAATGTGCCGGCTGCGATAGTCAGATGACACCCGGCCGCGATCGGCCGCGCTCCCCCCGTGAGCGCGGCCAATCGCTATGACGTACACGTACTATCCCATCGAGGGTCAGATAGGCCCAGGTCACCTCGATGGGAAAGTACGTCTAAGGTCAGTGAGGGGTTAATATCCAGCAACTGGAACAGATACAGTGGGTACGGGAAGTATTCAGACCCTTTAAATTTTTCACTCTTTGTTTCATTGCAGCCATTTGGTAAATTCAAAAAAGTTCATTTTTTTCACATTAGTGTACACTCTGCACCCCATCTTGACTGAAAAAAAAACAGAAATGTAGAAATTTGGCATATTTATTAAAAAAGAAAGGCTGAAATATTGCATGGTCATAAGTATTCAGACCGTTTGCTCAGATACTCATATTTACCGTAATTTTTCGGACTATAAGATGCACCGGACTATAAGACGCACCCAAGTTTTAGAGGTGGAAAAATATATTTGAAGCAAAAAATGTGGTAAAATATTTAATAACATAAATAACATACTATATTATATGTGGTGTTATTATATATAATAGTATGTTATTATGTTGGAAGCTACAGGTAGAGGATGGTGCTGCGGGACCAGTGTGGGGTCTGTAAAGTACTATGTGAAGAAGCTGGAGGGTGAGTATAAGAATGGGGGCACAGGGCTTATATTTAAAGCACCACTCCAGCACTGAAAAATAACGCTGGAGTACTGCTTTAAGATCTCATGGGAGAACTATAACTCTCAGAATGTCCTGCAGATCCTATGGCATGCTGGGAGTTATAGTTCACCACAGGAGTGGCAGAGTGCTTTTTTATGTGCTGTAATTACTAACCTTTTAATAAATTCTTTCTTGTACAGGCTGTGCTCAGTGCAGGCCCTGCAGCCAGCCATAACCGCACAGTGCCCTCCCTATTATGACCTCACCACAGATCATGTAAGACGAAGCTGCACTGTTTGTACAAAAAGACTCCAACTAAACATGACTCAAAGTAATGCATTTATTTGCAAATAGGACCCAAGAAAAAATGGAGTAGAGTGGACTCAAAAAACTAAGTAAAAAATGCAGGAGAAGATGAGTCAAAGCTACAAAAAATCTCAATTTTCTTTAAATACAGAAAGACACAATGTGGAACAAGCAACATCATAATGAAGTAAGATCAGATATATAAAAGAAGGAGGTGATACAATGACACAGTTGCCAAAAGATAAAAAATGTTGGCCGGTAAGCACAAAAACAGGTATCAATGGGGGTAATGAATATAAAAAAGATCTAACCAAATAACTGCCTCTATATTAAAACATCATTTGTTTCAATCAAAAATACACTACCATGTAAAAGTTTAGGGTCACTTGGAAATTTCCTTATTTTTGAAAAAAAGCACAGTTTTTTCCAATGAAGCTAACATTAAATGATTCAGAAATACACTCTATACATTGTTAATGTGGTAAATGATTATTCTAGCTGCAAACGTCTGGTTTGTAATGCAATATGTTCATAGGTGTATAGAGGCCCATTTCCAACAACCATGACTCCAGTGTTCTTATGCTACTTTGTGTTTGCTGTGTTAGAAGGCTAATGGATGGTTAGAATAGCCTTGAAAACCCTTGTGCAAGTATGTTAGCACAGCTGAAAACAGTTTGGCTGATTAGAAAACCTATAAAGATGACCTTCCTTTGAGCTAGTTGAGAATCTGGAGCATTACATTTGTTGGTTCCATTAAACTCTCAAAATGGCCAGAAAAAAAATAACTTTCATGTGAAACTCGACAGTCTATTCTTGTTCTTAGAAATGAAGACTATTACAGGCGAGAAATTGCCAAGAAACTGAAGGTTTCCTACAACGGTGTGTACTACTCCCTTCAGAGGAGAGCGCAAATAGGCTATAACCAGAGTAGAAAGAGAAGTGGGAGACCCCACTACACAACTGAGCAACAAGACAAGTACATTAGAGTAGTTTGAGAAATCGATGCCTCACAGGTCCTCAACTGGCAGCTTCATTAAATAGTACATGCAAAACGCCAGTGTCAACATCTACAGTGAAGAGGCGACTCTGGGATGCTGGCCTTCAGGGCAGAGTGGCAAAGAAAAAGCCATATCTGAAACTGGCTAATAAAAGGAAAAGATTAGGGGGGCATGGCTTGCTGAGGGAAAGGAGCAGTCGCATTTTACAGGAGCTCCTGCTATTCCCTTTAAAAAAGCAGCTAAAAGCTTACTAAAAGTGGAAATATTGGTCTTATCTACGACCAAATCATGACCGGACCTAACCCCAAGCAGAATAAAGCAACCCTGGGGAAGAAAAACCCCTCTCCCGGCCGTGAGAAGACCAGGGCGCACAGCGGTGGCATGCAGGCAGCGGAGAAAGTCCGGATTAAGCCTGTACTATGAGACGTGGCTCTTAGCCAGCTCCAAGCCAAGCGGAGATCACCCCAAACCGAGCTGTTACACCAGGCGAGGAGCGGCCAGGGATCTCGGCTTCCAGATGCCCCTGAAGCTGCAGGGACGGCTGGAGACCGGAGATCTACAGAGGATCAGCGCGACAGCAGCCAGCGAGGAGGAGCTGCAGTCAGAGCGGCGGCTACAGAGAGAGGAATGCCCACCGGCAGAAAACTGCAGCCTGCAGGATCCCGGGGAGCGGCGGTGAGCAATCGCAGGGCTGCGGTGGACACATCCATACGCACAGACACCTGCAACCGGCGGGAGGGACACCCAGCTAAAGCACCGCTCACAGTGAAGCGAGTGCCTGCCGGTAAACAGGAAAGACATGCCGGGTCCCCGGGAGCTGCGTGTGACGCGACGAGCGGGAGCCGAGGATCAACAGCGGCTACTACCACCAGCGGACGGCGGAGTGGAAACGAGGAGGAAGCAGCGGTGACACAGGGACAAGCGCCCATGAGGACTACCGCAGCTGTATTACGACAGCAAGGAGGACTGAACTATAACGCACAGGTATTTGTGCCGAGGTCGCATGGGATGCAGGAATCTGGGGCATTGGGAGAGACAGGTGAGGAGAGGGAGATCCCCTTGCTGGAGCAGCATAACTCCACTAAACTAAGCCCCCACCAGGCTGAGGGAAGTGTTCAGCTAGCAGCAGCACAAAATGACAGAGAACAAAAACATGTGCAAAAAAACAGTGAAGCAGTATTGACACCGGCCCTGGAAAATATATTACAGCTAAACTGTGAGGCTCCTCACATCACATCTAACAATGCTGACATTGTTTATAACAATCAAGATCACATTAATCACTCCAACTCTGGGGAAACCGGGGACAGATCGATGTTTAAAGGATCAGGACATCCAAAATTCCCTCGGTGTGCCTCACCTCTTGCTGACCAAAATCTGGGGGCCAGGTGGGAAAATGGCGCAATCAAAAAATTAACCCCAAATGAGCCTCTGAATCTCTCCAGGGACACATCTAGTACTCCCTCTACAATAGATACAGAATTAAGGCAACTGTGCTTTGATTACCTTAGGGAGATTAACTCCCAACATACAAGTAATGACCGAAGCGCCCCTGTTGATATCAGGGAGAACGAGACTTTAGCAGACAACTCTGGTACTTCTATGACATCATCAGACAGTTTGGAAAGCGTACATTCTGAACAATTCTGCGGATTTACAGACTTTTCCCAATCCGGAGAAAGCGACTTTTCTGACTCATCCCCATCCACCTATTCATCCACAAAGAAGGAAGCCATATATGCTGACTCTATTTCAACTGGAAAGCTTATTGACAGGGGGTCACCCTCCTATCTACTACAGATTGACAACATTCCTGCATCCGACAACCACCCTACAGTAGGATTTATGGTTAACATACTTAAAGCCCTTCTAGCCTCAGTTAAACACATGGGAAAGCAGGTCTTTAGTGAAGGCGAAAATGATCTTTTGATAAGTCTTGAGACTCAATTCTCGGAACAAGAGGGATGCAATAATACGATTGCTTCAGAATCCTTTATTAAAAGTCTTTTTAGAGACTCATTATCAAAAATGGCTGATGTCACTCATTCAATATCTTCTGGAGTCTCGGCTGATTCGGCTTCGGATTCTGACTCGCCAAATGCTTTCAAAAAAGACCTCAACCTCAACGTTGTTCAAACTATACCACCAATTTCTGATCCACTAGACAAAATCAAAAAAGATATGGCTTATCTCAGAACCAGCTTACTTGATTATGAAGATTATAAGAGAAAGAACAATGTAAAAATCAGGGGGATCCCTGAGTCAGTTCAGACTCATCAACTAAAAGGATATATCTTCTCTATGGTTACTTTGTTTTTCCCTAATATTGACGAGAACTGTCTGATTGAAAAAGCTTTCAGGGTGCGTAGACCACCCTCCCTACCACAAGATATAGCAAGGGATGTTATCGTTTCATTCTACCCAAATTGGATTAAAAACGCACTCTTCGGACTATCAAATGACCCAGAGTTCCTTGCATCCCCATACGGCGGCTTAGTCTTCTTTAAGGACTTATCAAAAGACACGTTAAAAAAAGGAAAGCTCTTGCCCAATTTACTTCTGATCTCCGACGAGCTGGGATTTCCTACATCTGGACTAGATCCTCGACTCTCCGAGTCAAATATGCGACAAATCTCTTTTATATCTCTTCTCAAGAAGAAGGAAACAACTTCCTTGAATACACCGGACTAAAATTCAAAGGCCTCTCTTGAGGTATCTTCCTCACAATGCTGGTCTGTTGACCTACCCAACAAAATGTAAAAAATCTTTCTCAATATTTCATAACCGCAGGTTAGGGCGGTTAAAATTTCATTTCTATTTCCACTGTAATAGCATTTTTTTTTTGATTGAGCCGAACTTTTACCCCACGAACACTGGATTTCTAAGACTCTTCCAGTGGAAGGTCTGGGATCACTTAAGGGAGACCCCAGGCAAGGCAGATTTACACTTACTAACATAACGCCTATATATAGCGTTGTTCAAGCCTTTGACATTTCTTTAGATTTCTTAGATTTGAATATACAGCATATTTTAAGCTTTTCAGATGTTTTATAGAGGGTATAGTATGCTACTGATTCGTCTTGTTTTCCTCAGCAAAATTTGGTGTGTGCATATATGTTTATCTGCCTTTAGGTATGGACCCTAAGCAACCGACACTTGTCTAAATATGCTTTAAAATGACTACATACATACCTATTTTATTTATCTTACCTTCCCCGCACCCTTTTCATTCCCCTCCCTCCCTCTTCCTTTCCCTAATTTTCTAAAATGCGAAATATACTACAAGCTACCGAAAAAATGTACGGTAAGTGTTTTAAAATGTTAATAAAAATATTTTAAAAAATAAATAAATAAAAGGAAAAGATTAATATGGGCAAAAGAACGCAGACATTGGACAGAGGACGATTGGAAAATTGTGTTATGGACAGACAAATTCAATTTTGAGGTGTTTGGATCACACAGATGAATATTTGTGAGACGCAGAACAACTAAATAGATGCTGGAAGAGTGCCTGATGCCATCTGTCAAGCATGGTGGAGGTAATGTGATGGTCTGGGGTTGCTTTGGTGCTGGTAAAGTGGGAGATTTATACAAGGTAAAATGGATATTGAATAAGGAAGGCTATCACTTCATTTTGCAACGCCATGGCATACCCTGTGGACAGCGCTTGATTGGAGCCAATTTCATCCTACAACAGGACAATGACCCACAGCACACCTCCAAGTTATGCAAGAACTATTTAGGGAAGAAGCAGGCAGCTGGTATTCTATATGTAATGGAGTGGCCAGCGCAGTCACCAGATCTCAACCCCATTGAACTGTTGTGGGAGCAGCTTGATCGTATGGTACCCAAAAAGTGCCCATCAAGCCAAACCAACTTGTGGGAGTGGCTTCTGGAATCATGGGGTGAAATTTCTCCAGATTACCTCAGCAAATTAACTAGAATGGCTAGAATGCCAAAGGTCTGCAATGCTGTAATTGCTGCAAAGGGATCATTCTTTGACTAAAGCAAAGTTTAAAGGAGAAAATTATTATTTAAAAAAAAATCTTTTTTCGAACCTCGTCAATGTCTGGACTAGATTTTCAATTCATTTGGCAACTCATTTGATTAATGAAAGTATGAGTTTTCATGGAAAACACAAAATTGTCTGGTGACCCCAAAATTTGGAACTGTATTGTATATTTGTTGTTAAGAGCAGATATTGGGGTGAATTAGCCTTGCAACAATGCTAGTACAGAAAAAAAAAAAATTTGATTAATATCAGCTGACCACTAGTGTGGGTTGTAATCGTGCTGCAAAGACCTTGCCTCCATCACTCAAAAGTTTGGCCACCAAGGTATAGGTAAAGCAGAAGGAAGTGTGTAAATACGCTCAGTGGTTAAGAGAGAAGTTAGATGCAGGTTGCAATGAAGAAATAACCCACATGGTTAATGGATCATAGAAATAAATACCCATGATCATTGATGTAGTGGTGCGCCTGCCAGCAGACCTCGATGTATGTCCCACAAGCAGGTTGCTTCCTCAGGGGGCGTGGCTAAGGATGTCAAAGGTGCCTCTATATGTATGAGGCTTCTCCGATCACATGATCAGTTGGAGCCAATCACCAATGGCATAGTAACGCATGCACACTAACCCCAAGACAACTACTTCCGCCAACCGCCAACTAGCATGACGCGATCACATGGGACAGCTGGCTCTTAGCCGTCACCAAGGAAACGCCTCCACACCAGCGATGGTGAACAGAGCAGTACGTCCAACGGGTGGGGGGAGAAAGAGGGAAAAGGGGTGTAGAGACAGATAGGGAAGGCGCATATGCGCATATTAACAAAACAAAACAAAAAATAGGAATCACAATACTAAACGGTACTATTTAAGGATCTGGTCATGAAACTAATATAACTACACATATTACATTAACAAATAAGATAAATCTATTGAAACAAAAAAAAGGTAGACTTAATCATATGCCATTGAAAAACAGACAAAAGAGCATTGTGCATCAAAAACAGTATCAAGATTACCAATAATCCATGTAAATAGTAAGTGACACAAATTAGTTGTCAAAGAATAGTGTATCCCAGCAGAGTCCTGAAAGGTATGCATCAAAGACAGGAGAAGTCCATATGAAGCCCAGGCTGGCAAGTTTTCATAGGATATGATCTACAGATCTCATGATATGCAGTAATACAGTGGACATTCCAGGGTACTTGGCAAAATAGATGCTGCTGAACCATACACTAAAGGCAAAAAAAGAAGGCACGAATAAATGCTCACAATAAAAGCAGGGAAAATAAAAACTGTACAAATTTAAAGGAGGCAGCAGAGCAGGAAAAAAACAAATTCTATAAACACCACAAATATCTAATTAGAGAAAGGAAGCAAATCCCAAGGACTCATTTAGGCCATTGTTCCCAAAATAGTAATCCACTTCCTTTCACTCTGTGCAAGTAATCGCTTGATGTCCCCTCAGCAGCACCGTTTGTAGTGAGGTGTCTGCAGGATCTGTGATGACATCAAGAAGAGGCAGGGCTTTGTGCGGTCATGTGATGCTCCTGCCCGCCCTCTTCATGACCTCAGCACATGTCCTCCATAGAACATTCAGCATTGCATCAGTGCTGTCAGGTATGCGGCATCCCTCCCTCCTGTTGAACTCTACTCCTGCCCCCTCCTCCACCAGACACAGATCTCCCCAGCTGCTGCAGGAATCCGGCAGAGAAACCATGTGTGTCCGCTGTTTGAGTGAAGGAATATTCATTTGGTGCTCCCCACTCACTGCTCAGAGCTGATCGGTGGGCGGGAAAACGGCTAATGAATATTCACCTCACTTTAAGTATCAGGACCATGTGGATTCCCCAGTGCCGGATTCTTGCAGCGGCGATACTTTCCTCCCTCCTGAGATACCACTCCACCACTGCCCCCTCCTCACATGCTATATTCCGACCATAAGACGCACCCACACTTTCCTCCCAAATTTGGAGGAAAAAAGTGCGTCTTATTGTCTGAAAAATAAGGTAAGTCACATGCTGTTCAATTCCTTGTGATCCTCCTTGAGATGGTTCTATTCCTTCATTGGAGTCCAGCTGTGTTTAATTAAACTTATAGGACTTGATTTGGAAAGGCACACACCTGGCTGTCTATATAAGACCTCACAGTTCATGTCAGACCAAATGAGAATCATGAGGTCAAAGGAACTGGCCAAGGAGCTCAGAGACAGAATTGTGACAAGGCACCGATCTGGCCAAGGTTACAAAATAATTTATGCAGTACTCAAGGTTCCTAAGAGCAAATTGACCTCCATAATCCTTAAATGGAAGAAGTTTGGGACCACCAGAAGTCTCCCTAGACCTCCGCTTCCTAGATCTGAGCAATCGTGGGAGAAGAGCCTTGGTGAGAGAGGTAAAGAAGAACCCCAAGATCACTGTGGCTGAACTCCAGAGATGCAGTAGGGAGACATGGAAGAAAGTTCCACAAAGTCAACTATCACTGCAGCCCTCCACCAGTCGGGCCTTTATGGCAGAGTGGCCTGATGGAAGCATCTCCTCAGTGCAAGACATATGAAAGCTCGCATAGAGCTTGCTAAAAAGCACATGAAGGACTCCCAGACTATGCAATATAAGATTCTCTGGTCTGATGAGATGAAGATAGACCTTTTTGGTGATAATTCTAAGCGGTATGTGTGGAGAAAACAAGGCACTGCTCATCACCTGCCCAATACAATCCCAAAAGTGAAACATGGTGGTGGCAGCATCATGCTATGGGAGTGTTTTTCAACTGCAGGGACAGGATGACTGATTGTTATTGAAGGAACATGAATGCGGCCAAGTACAGAGATATCCTGGATGAAAATCTCTTCCAGAGTGCCCTGGACTTCAGACTTGGCCGAAGGTTCACCTTCCAACAAGACAATGACCCTAAGCACACAGCTAAAATAACAGAGGAGTGGCTTCAGAACAACTCTGTGACCATTCTAGACTGGCCCAGCCAGAGCCCTGATGTAAACCCAATTGAGCATCTCTGGAAAGACCTGAAAATGGCTGTCCACCAACGATCAGCATCCAACCTGGCAGAACTGGAGAGAATCTGCAAGGAAGAATGGCAGATGATCCCCCAAATCCAGGTGTGAAAACTTGTTGCATCATTCCCAAGAAGACTCATGGCTGTACTAGATCAAAAGGGTGCTTCTACTCAATACTGAACAAAGGGTCTAAGTACTTATGACCATGGGATATTTCAGTTTTTCTTTTTTAATAAATTTGTGAAAATTTCTACATTTCTGTTTTTTTCCAGTCAAGATTGGGTGCAGAGTGTACATTAATGAGACAAAAAAATTAACCTTTTTGAATTTACCAAATGGCTGCAATGAAACTAAGAGTGAAAAATTTAAAGGGGCCTGAATACTTTTTCTACCCACTGTATCAGCTGATCATTTCCGGTTATCAAGCACTAAGCAATCTCATACTGATGACTATTAATGATTATTAATGTATGGGGTAGAGAACAGTTTTATAATGGTCAAATCCATATGTGGCATCGTAATTTATATATACCATCTAAGTAAGCAGAAGGTAGTCCGCTACAACAAATGAAGTTGTCTTAATATATTGTTTGTATTAATAAATAAAAAAGTATAATATATTTTATTTCACCCTACTTGAGCCGTCCATACACATTAGATTAATGTCAGCTTAATCTGTCTATTTTGGTGGGAGTGGCAGACCATGTAATGTGTAGGGTGGTGTACTAGGTCTTCCTCAACCGGAGATATTGAGGGTAAAAAATCCAACATGCTCTACATTTTGTTTTCAGAGGAGATAAGCTGCTACTTGAGATGACTGGCTGTGGCTTATTCCTGTCTCTCCATCAAGAACACGTATGCTCAGCCAAGCTGATCTTGCATGTGTATAGGGGATGGTTGGAATTGCCGTTAGCCAATGCGTGTTCAGCCAACACCTCTGGTTTAAGGATAAAATGTACTACCATGTGGATGTCAATCACGGTGTGTGATAAGTGGTAATAAAGTAGTACTTGCTCCATATAGTGTATGTTAGGGGTATACATTTCTATATGAAGAAAGGAAGCAAATGGATGTAACAAATTATAAGCTTTCTATTTGGAAACATATGCCCGATTTTGCTGTATTGCTAAAAGTATTACAGCGGCTGAGCAGAAACTTCATGGGCAGATGTTTCCAGCTGTGTCGTACACAGTGGCATATGCTCGGCTGTATATTGGCAAGCAAAAATGTAAAAAAAAGAACTAAGAACTTTAAAAAAATCATAATTAGATTAAGAAGAAACATGAGTTTGTGTAGTTCAACCCAGGCAAGGGATTGCTTAACTTTATCTTTAGGATGACTACTTTGAGATTTAGTTTTTAGTGATTTTGTTCATTAGTATGTTTAACGTTAAGCATTAATCTAGCGTTCTTAGGTCAGTATTAAAATGTCAGGTATAGCTTTTGTTTTTTTACTTTTTACAACAAATTTAAGTCTAGTTTATAGTATTTTCTTTGTGGGAAACCTGAAATTTTATATGCGTGCTAGCGGATAGTCACCAGTAAAAAGTAATTATGTGCAAATCAGAAAGAGCTGATGGCTCAGTCAGTTGCCAAGAATGTCACACTTAGGTGAAGGAGGTGTGAGCCAGGTCACTATCTGGTAAGAACAGTCATACCAGGCTGAATCCTCAATGTTTTAAGATCTCAGAGCCTAAATGTTATTCACGACCAGCCCCGACCTGAGAGACCTTACATGATCATAGTGTAAAAGCGCATATATTGCTGCTGCATGCCTTCAAAATCTCTTTCTCCTGAAGACAACTGTGATGAGAACTTGTAGGTGAGCAGAGCAGAATATGAACCTATTCATGTCAGGGTGATTGGGATGGACAATTGGTAATGGAAGAGAATAACAAACTTTTTTAAGGCGTCATAAATATCACAATTGAGCATTTTTTTAAACATGACAACATGTCCCAAAATATCGCTCAGTACAGCTGAAGAACAATTGGCAAAATGGGACTTGAAGATGAAGTTCATCCAAAATTCCCTTTTGAGAGATTTATGGAAGACAAAACAATTTGCTGGGAGTACTGGGAATCAATGAACTTAAAACCTAAGAGAAAGTGCCATACAATGCATCTGGATCATACGTAAATTAAACAAGCTTTCAATTAAGGCAGATGGAAATTAATAGGCCGACTGATACTCATAGCATTGGCTGTGTAGTGGAAGACAAGAAAGGTAACTGAATTCATTGTGGTGTTTTCAGAATCATGCCGTCCGTAATGAATTGCAGGAAATACTCCTTTTGTCTACTATGACAAAGAGGCATTGTTTTTTATGGATGTGTATTCTTAAGTGAGGAAAGCTTCAATTTCTAAAGCAATGATTTTTATTTTAAAAGTATTAACTTTAACTTTAGGATATGAAAAAACACAGATTTTAGATCATATTTAAGACTTTAAGAAAAAAATAAAAACACATAATTATAGACAATATGTGTAATTCTTGAATTGAAATTGAAATCACAAAATTTATAATATAAAAAACATTAAACCCCCTGAGGAAGTGTTCATTGCGAAACACAAATTGGAGTCCCAGTAAGATTTCACCTGTTTGGTTAAATTTTTAGATTTTATTATTATGGATATGTGGTGTTTAGCACTAGGTGTGCTATATTTGTGTACATGTGGACCGGGTATTATTTAGTACACTATGTACTCTATTGCAAACTTTTTGCCTGTGCTCAACATTGACCAATAAATAGTTAATAGTGCAATGTTAACGCCATTGACAAACAGATTTTATGATTAGCAATCAGTCATTTTCACATTTGCTTAGATATATATGCTGTACTTGTATCTATTGACCATCTGTAACTGGAATTCAATTATTGACTTGACACTTAGATCTGTAGAACTACATTCTTAAGATTTTCTTACTGTTTCATTCAGCTTGGATTATAATTTCTGCTCTTTGTTAATTAATAGTAATTATGCTAAACTTTTATTATTGTTTTTCGCAGTTGCACTACTGTCTAGATTTCTGAGCCACATGTATTTTCCTGTTTCTACACAGCCCATATGGATTGCATAAATCTCAGTTTATTGTGTGTGCTTCTCACTTACAATGTATAGAAATTAACCTGTTCCGATGGACTTTTTCCTGTAAAATTACATATGTGTACTTTCCGAGCAAGAATAATGTTTCAGAAAGCATGCATTGCCCTTTTCAGAAGGAACTTATCAGCAGGTGCAACAGACGTAGCTTATTTGCATCTGAGGACACTCAAGGAGGGATTAAGTATTTTGGATGGCTGTCACCTCATAAAAAGTTAAACTGGTTTTAAGCGCTGTGCTTCTTTAGAATTAGCTGTTATTTACCTCAGAATGCCTTCTTCTGACAGATGCTCCCTGATTACAGCCTTAAACTCAGCCTCAGCCTCAGGCAACAAGGGGCTCCATTACGATATATTAATTCTTGTTGTGTGCTAGGCTACAAAACAAATAATATTATCCATGAATTTCCATATTTCTTATATTTCTTTTACTGTCCCATTGCAAATACATTGATGGCTACCATATATACTATTAAAGGCGCGCTGTATGAATTATAAAAATCAAGTTTAACTTTTATTAATGTTCTAAGTATGATGTGGAAATATGTGGAATTCTACTGCTTTGTCCGATGTTTCATGAACAAGGATGCTAGAAACACTGGGGTTCAATGGTTTTAGGTTAGACGTTTTCCAGAATACAGGGACAACAAGACCTGTTATTTTACACTAGAGAAGGCAATCTAATCTCAGCCTACTCAACGATGGCAAAGCAATCAACATATCAGTCAAATTACGGTAATGGGCTTGGATGGTCCAATGGTTTACCCTCCCACACATCCAACTTCTTTGAAGCAGAAATGGGAATGGAGGCTTCCTGGAGAGGGAAACATTTTTCATTAGTTTTCCTATAGTAATAAGTTTGGCCTAGACATTGATAAGCTGTGGTGAGTAGGTGGTAGGTAACACCCAGGAAGGGGAAATTTTACTTACGCTTTCCATATATTGAAAAGTATTAGGAATTATTGCTATACCATATAATGGTCTTTTTAAAGCCGTCTGTAGAAAGGCAAGGACGAGAATCCTTTTTGAAGGTGAACGTACCAAAACCTACATTTTGTTTACCTCCATTGTTCGAAATACCAACAGATATGAGCTTTCCTGGTCTTCTGTTCTCTAGTTCCCCTCTCATAACCAGTTGGTTTACAATATATACATGTTTTGTAGTTTTGACAATATGGGTTGAACATATCTCTAACAGTCTATATAACTGATTTTATGTAATCTGGCATCACTCAGTCCCCAGAAGTCAATAAGTCATTACCTCTCAGCTTTAGTTACTTCCAACTAAATAGTCTCTACTGGTACTGTGCTCTCACACTTCGCATTTGCTTCCTTAAAATGCTAGACCACATGCTGATTCCAGATTAAAATGATGTTTTGGTCCAATGTGGGTGTCTGCTGGACAACTGGGCTGTCATTTACTGTTTGTAATCTTTTTGTAGATTTACAATCCATGAAAGGAGGTATCCATTTCCATTCTGGGTGTAGGTGTCATATAAACGAAGGAGAGGAATGAACGATCATGGAATGTAATCTACTGGAATGGGAGCCACTCATTTAGAGATTTTTTCTTCTGTTTCATAAAGGGGTTCCAAGTAGGGGATAAGTGCAAGTAGGGAACCCATCCTCTTTGATGACCATATGGGCTAATAGGATATACTGACCGGCTCTATAAGATAACCCATTTATAACACACATATAATTTCTCACGAGATGTACATTTTATAATTATTTCTGATGAAATTTATTTAACAAAATTTTGTCTATAGAGTTATTAAAAAAATACTGACTGTCCAAATTTCTCCCCTGACAAGCTAAAACAATTCAGGTACTAGAGAAGAATAGTTGTGAGGCGATCACATCTTTTATGTCCCTTCAACCAGGAATGAAGATACCAGCAGAGAAGGACTATGCAATATGCCAGTGATGGCCCCTCTCCATTCTCTGGACACAGTTGAAATGATACAAGAACTTTGATTTCCCTTTGTCAGTGTATCCCAATTACAAGAATTGCAGCACTTGTAAGTGGAGTGCTTTGCTTGGGACATGGAGGGAGCGGTGATGGCTGGCAATACATTTATAGTCCTGTACAAAGCAGCAATTGCACAATAACTGACTGACCCCCTGCTGTGTCTTTCAGGTAATGAAAAATGTGATAAGATGTTTGCTTGAGACGTAATAAACCTGCTGACTTAAAATTCTGTCCAAAATGTTTGCTCCTCATCTAGTGTAGCAATCTGATATTTGCAAGGTCTTATTTGTTTCCAAGGAAACCACTGTTCCCGATCCTTGTAGTACAAATATATATTTTTTTGCACAGCAAACCAAAAACTATTTTAGTAGCCAACAAGCACTTCTCAAAAACTGCATGGTCGTGATCTTGTACATGTAGTACACGTCTTGAGACATGTTTTAAGTCGTGAGCTCCTTTATGGTATATATGACCTATTGCATGACTGGATTGGTTGTATTTAGTGATGAATAACATCTTATCTGAGCATGCTCTGGTGTTATCCGAGTATCTGGGCGTACTCGTATATTATGTTCGAGTCCCCGCAGCTCTATGATTTGCAGCTGTTTGACAGCCTCAACACATGTGGGGATTCCCTAACAAACAGGCAATCACTGTGTTATGTCTGTCTAACAGCCGCAAATTATGCAGCCGCGGGGACTCAAACATAATATACGAGTACGCCCAGATACTCAGATAACACCCGAGCATGCTTGGATAAGTCGTTATCTGAGCACGTTTGCTCATCACTAGTTGTATTCTTTAGTGGCAGATCTGACCTAAAATAGAATTGGATTGGTTGTATTTTAACACATTTGATTCTTTGTTCCTCTTGGAGAGATGACAGATAGCCAATCTTATTTTTAATGAAAAAACAACCTGAGTTTGCTTAATAAGTAGATTGTGTTTGTTCAAGAATTATATAATCACCATCATTACTGTATAACAAAGCATAAAAGATTAGCAGTAATCAGATTATGGATAACACAATACACTGGCTGAAATTGTTTTCAGCCAATTTTGCAATATAATTTCTGCCAGTGCCTGCGGTTTAGAATGCATTTTCATGCAGACAGGTTCCCTTTATCTTCCCCAACAATCATCTATCTGGGGTTCCCACACACATTAGACTGTTGGTTGTAGCCGTTGATTTAGGCGGGTTTGGCCAACATTAGTCTGATGTGTATGTAGAAGCTTAAAAATCAGAAATCTTGAACTATAACCTGAACTCACGTATTTATGCACAACATTTATTTCAAAAAACACCTCTGACTGTTTAGAATATAGGATGCAGGTCTTTCAAAATGAGGGTTCACTTTGCCTCTCTCCTCTCATCAAGTATACAAAATATGGGATTTCTCCAGTCCAAGTGGTTTATTGATTCTACAGACAATAAGCATTATTGTCTGTGCAATAAGCATTTTTTAATATGCCTGCATTCTGTGCTTACAATGGGCCAGTGCAGAATTCAGAAGAAAGGTGCTTGCAGCACCTCTTACACTGTAGAAGCTCTTAGGGTGTTGTGTTGTTTACACAACACCACAAGCTGAGCAAGAAAAGCTAAATACCTACCTGCTTTTATTGATGGTGTTGCCCAATGAAGTGCCTTGTCCTGGATTTTTAGATCACTTAATTGGATACAACTTTCCAATATCTTTTATGTACCAATTCTTCATTTTTTTTCTATTGCTTCCCACTGTTGTTCAGATATTTATTTTTATTACTTGCATCCAGGGACGGACTGGCCATCTGGCAATTCTGGCACATGCCCCAGTCCATACCTGCTTACATCCACAGGATAAATATCTGACCCAGTCTTGGGATGTAGCCACATCTGTCCAGCTCATTACAAGACAACGCTGCAATAACTGTTGTGTAACTGTGATTAGTCCTGTACCTGGGTGGATATCACTGACCAGGACAGATTAATCTAATATTTAAAGCTGAATGTGTGTGTGTACAGTATATGTGTATGTATGTGTGTATGTCCATGATTGGCATCTGCACCGTCGCAGCTACAGCCACAAAATTTTGCAGTCACACGTCTGGACCCCGAGAGCGTCATAGGCTATGTTGTGAGGTGAAATTTTAACCCCGCGATTTCCAATTCACCAAACAGTTTTGCCCCTATCTACATAATGGGGAAAAAAGTGAAAGAAAAAGTGTTGGAGGCAAATTGACAGCTGCCAGATGTGAACAAGGGGGACTTAAAGAGTGAGAGTGATGGCACCAAAGAGTATATACCGTACAGTTGCTAAGGTGTGGCCCCGACATGGGATACTCACCACGCAAGGGGATATGAACACACACACAAAATGCGCCACACACTACCACGTGCTTGAACACATATACCACCCTCAGCACACATTTCACCACACATGCACCAACCTCGCCACACAAAAGTCAAAACACAAAAGTCGCCACTCAAAACTCACCATGCGCAAAATTTGCCACATGCAAAACTCACCACATACAAAACTAGGCTCATGCAAAACTCGCCTCACGTGCAAAACTCACCTCATGGAAAACTCACCACACGCAAAACTTGCACACGCGGAAAAATTGCCACATGCACAAAAGTTCCAACACATGCAAAAGTTGCCTCACACAAAACTAGCACATACTCAAAATGCACCACACATAAAACTCGCCATGCGCAAAACTCGCCATGCACAATACTTGCTGCACACAACTTGCTACACTAACCTGTCACATGCAACTCGACACACAAAAAGTTGCTACACGCATGTTGCCACACAAAACTCATCTCACAAAAGTCGCTACATGCATGTCGCCACACGCAACTCAACACACACAACTTGACACATGAAATTCGCCCTAAAACACACACAAGTCTGGTATTATCCTTCATGAATAAAAATCTGATTAATAAGCAGACAAACTACAAGAGCAACAAATGTACCATATAGGAAATACGGCAGCTGTCAGTCACATGACCTGTCTATTATGTGTATGTGTGAGCTAATATATACTGCCAGGGGGGAGGGCTTCCTGTTGGCTGGGGATTTATCAATCTGCCAATTTAGCTTACAAATACTGAGGTAAAAATACTGACCAAATAACGTGTGAACGAGGTCTAATACAGGAGGAGATGACACACCGATATATACTATATACAGGAGGAGATGACACACAGGTATATACTATATACAGGAGGAGATGACATACACATATATACTATATACAGGAGGTGATGACATACAGGTACATACTATATACAGGGGGAGATGACACACAGGTATATACTATATACAGGAGCAGATGACACACAGGTATATACTATATACAGGAGGAGATGACTTACAGGTATATACTATATATATGAGGAGATGACACACAGGTATATAGTATATACAGGAGGAGATGATACACAGGTATATACTATATACAGGAGGAGATGACATACAGGTATAAACTATTTAAAAGAGATGACACATAGGTATATACAGGAGGAGATTACATACAGCAGGTATATACCATATACAGGGGAGATGACATACAGGTATATACTATATACAGGAGATGACATATAGGTATGCACTATATATAGGAGAAGATGACATACAGGTATATACTATATACAGAAGAGATGACATACAGGTTATACTATATGTAAGGGAGATGACAAACATGTATATACTGAGAGGAAAATTAAAGGTGTGAGGTGAAAATGAGAGGTGTGAGGTGAAAATGAGAGGTGTGAGGTGAAAATGAAAAGGTGTGAGTGCAAAATGAGAGTGAGGGAAAATAGTGGAGTGATCGGAAAATGACAGATGTAAGGTCCAAATGACAAGTGTTAGGGGGGAATGAGAGGAGTGAGGGGGAAAATAAGAGTGATGTGGGAAAGTGATAGGTGTGAGGGAGAAAAATGAAAGAGGTGAGGGGAAAATGAGAGGCGTGATGGGAAAATGAGAGAAGTGAGGTGCTAAATGAGAAGCGTGATGGGAAAATAAGAGAAGTGAGGTGCTATAACTAACCACAGATATTTACTATGCCCAGGCAACGCTGGGCTCTTCAGTTAGTGTAACATAAAAGACAAATAACATAATTGTATATGTAAAGATGAACTGTAGTTGGAAACCTGACAGCTCTTAGTATGGCTTCCATGTAAAGACGTTGTGAAGGCTTCTCCATTTAGCAGGTCCCAGAGGTATTCTTTAAAGGGAACCTGTCACCCCCAAAATGGAAGTTGAGCTCAGCCCACTGCCGTCAGGGGCTTATCTACAGCATTCTGGAATGCTGTAGATAAGCCCCCGATGTAACCTGAAAGATGAGATAAAGAGCTTAGATTATACTCACCTGGGTGGGCGGTCCGATCCGATGGGCGTCGCGATCCAGTCCGGGGCCTCCCATCTTCTTGCAATGACATCCTCTTCTTGTCTTCATGCTTCAGGCGTACTTTGTCTGCCCTGTTGAGGGCAGAGCAAAGTACTGCAGTGCGCAGGTGCCGGGAAAGGTCAGAGAGGACGACAAGAAGAGGACGTCATCCTATGAAGATGGGAGGCCCCGGACGGGACCGTGACACCCATCAGACCGGACTGCAGCGGGAACGCCCCTGGGTGAGTATAATCTAACCTCTTTTTCTCATCTTTCAGGATACATCGGGGGATTATCTACAGCATTACAGAATGCTGTCGATAAGCCCCTGATGCTGGTGGGCTTAGCTCAACTTCCATTTTGGGGGTGACAGGTTCCTTTTGACCTCTGCAAAGTCTGTACTTAAAAAAGGGACTCTTGGGTTGCATCCATGGAGTAGCCACTAGCCATTGGAACACTTTGGATCAAACTTAAATAAGGAACAAACCAGGCAAAATCAGGTGAGAGGGATGAGGTTAGTGAGATAGCCAAGGTCACAACCCAGAGAATAGAGTCAAAGGCAGAATAATTAGGTGGACAGAAGCATAAGTCAGTTCAAGATCAGCAGGATCAGGTGACAGAAGGCCCGTATACACTTATAATCTTCTTTATTTTTTTCTTATATAGCGCTAACATACAGTGGGGCAAAAAAGTATTTAGTCAGTCAGCAATAGTGCAAGTTCCACCACTTAAAAAGATGAGAGGCGTCTGTAATTTACATCATAGGTAGACCTCAACTATGGGAGACAAACTGAGAAAAAAAAATCCCGAAAATCACATTGTCTGTTTTTTTAACATTTTATTTGCATATTATGGTGGAAAATAAGTATTTGGTCAGAAACAAAATTTCATCTCAATACTTTGTAATATATCCTTTGTTGGCAATGACAGAGGTCAAACGTTTTCTGTAAGTCTTCACAAGGTTGCCACACACTGTTGTTGGTATGTTGGCCCATTCCTCCATGCAGATCTCCTCTAGAGCAGTGATGTTTTTGGCTTTTCGCTTGGCAACACGGACTTTCAACTCCCTACAAAGGTTTTCTATAGGGTTGAGATCTGGAGACTGGCTAGGCCACTCCAGGACCTTGAAATGCTTCTTACGAAGCCACTCCTTCGTTGCCCTGGCGGTGTGCTTTGGATCATTGTTATGTTGAAAGACCCAGCCACGTTTCATCTTCAATGCCCTTGCTGATGGAAGGAGGTTTGCACTCAAAATCTCACGATACATGGCCCCATTCATTCTTTCATGTACCCGGATCAGTCGTCCTGGCCCCTTTGCAGAGAAACAGCCCCAAAGCATGATGTTTCCACCACCATGCTTTACAGTAGGTATGGTTTTGATGGATGCAACTCAGTATTCTTTTTCCTCCAAACACGACAAGTTGTGTTTCTACCAAACCGTTCCAGTTTGGTTTCATCAGACCATAGGACATTCTCCCAAAACTCCTCTGGATCATCCAAATGCTCTCTAGCAAACTTCAGACGGGCCCGGACATGTACTGGCTTAAGCAGTGGGACACGTCTGGCACTGCAGGATCTGAGTCCATGGTGGCGTAGTGTGTTACTTATGGTAAGCCTTGTTACATTGGTCCCAGCTCTCTGCAGTTCATTCACTAGGTCCCCCCGCGTGGTTCTGGGATTTTTTCTCACCGTTCTTGTGATCATTCTGACCCCACAGGGTGGGATTTTGCGTGGAGCCCAGATCGAGGGAGATTATCAGTGGTCTTGTATGTCTTCCATTTTCTAATTATTGCTCCCACTGTTGATTTCTTCACTCCAAGCTGGTTGGCTATTGCAGATTCAGTCTTCCCAGCCTGGTGCAGGGCTACAATTTTGTTTCTGGTGTCCTTTGACAGTTCTTTGGTCTTCACCATAGTGGAGTTTGGAGTCAGCCTGTTTGAGGGTGTGCACATGTGTCTTTTTATACTGATAACAAGTTTAAACAGGTGCCATTACTACAGGTAATGAGTGGAGGAAAGAGGAGACTCTTAAAGAAGAAGTTACAGGTCTGTGAGAGCCAGAAATCTTGATTGTTTGTTTCAGACCAAACACTTATTTTCCACCATAATATGCAAAAAAAATTATAAAAAAACAGACAATGTGATTTTCTGGATTTTTTTTTCTCAGTTTGTCTCCCATAGTTGAGGTCTACCTATGATGTAAATTACAGACGCCTCTCATCTTTTTAAGTGGTGGAACTTGCACTATTGCTGACTGACTAAATACTTTTTTGCCCCACTGTATTCCGCAGCGCTTTACAGTTTGCATACATTATCATCGCTGTCTTCGATGGGGCTCACAATCTAAATTCCCTATCAGTATGTCTTTGAAATGTGGGAGGAAACCAGAGAACACCCACGCAAAGACGGGGAGAACTTACAAACTCCTTGCAGATGTCGTCCTTGGTGGGATTTGAACCCAGGACTCCAGTGCTGCAAGGCTGCAGTGCTATCCACTGAGCCACAGTGCTGCACTTATAACCCCTTCACCACCTTGTTATTTTCCATCATTGCCTTTTCATTTTTTTGCTCCCTTTCTTCCCAGAGATAATTATTATTTTTCCATCAATATGGCCATGTGAGGGCTTGTTTTTGTGAGACAAGTTGTACTTTTGAAGAACACCATTGGTTTTACCATATAGTGTACCATAAAACAGCAAAAAAAAACCTCCATGTGCGGTGAAATTGCAAAAAAATGCAATTCCACAATTATTATTACTATTTTTTTACCATGTTCAGTAATTGCTAAATCTGACCTGCCATTATGATTCTCCATTTCATTGCGAGTGCGCAGATACCAATCATGCATAGGTTGTTTTTTTATTTAAGTGGTGAAAAAAAATCCAATGATTGAAGAAAAAAAGAAAAAAATGGTGCCATTTTCCAAAACCTGTATCATCTCCATTTTTGGGGGGTTTGGGGCTAGGTGAGGGCTTATGTTTTGCATGCCAAGCTGATGTTTTTAATGATACCATTTTGGAGTAGATACGATCTATTGATTGCCCGTTATGGCATTTTATTGCAATGTTGCGGCAGCGACCCACAAAACATAATTTTGTCTTCTTGATTTTTTTCTCATTACGCCATTTACCGGATTATTTTTATACTTTGATAGATGGGAAATTTCTTAATGCAGCGATACCAAATACAATACAGACCAAAAGTTTGGACACAACTTCTCATTTAAAGATTTTTCTGTATATTCAGGACTATGAAAATTGTACATTCACACTGAAGGCATCAAAACTATGAATTAACACATGTGGAATTACCGTATATACTCGAGTATAAGCTGAGATTTTCAGCCCAAATTTTTGGGCTGAAAGTGCCCCTCTCGGCTTATACTTGAGTCATGGTCGGCGGCGGGTGAGGGGGAGAGAGGTCTGTCGCATACTTACCTGCTTCCGGGGCTCCTGGCGCTGTCCCTGCCTGTCCCATGGTCTTCGGGTGCCACAGCTCTTCCCCTGTTCAGCGGTCACGTGGTACTGCTCATTAAAGTTATGAGTATAGACTCCACACCCATAGGGGTGGAGCCGCATATTCATTCCTGTAATGAGCGGTAACGGTGACCGCTGACAGTGGAAGTGGCAGCAGTGCCCGGAGACCATATGTCCGGGATAAGGAGCCAGGGACACCGGGAGCAGGTAAGTATGTCATATTTACCTGTCCGCGTTCCACATGCCGGGCGCCGCTCAGTCTTCCCGTCCTCTTGGTCTAACTGTTCAGGTCAGAGGGCGCGATGACGTATTAGTGTGCGCGCCGCCCTCTGCCTGAACAGTCAGTGCGGAGAGACGGGAAGCTGAGGAGCTGCGGGCAGCAAGAGAGGTGAGTATGTCGTTTTTTTTTTTATTGCAGCAGCATTTCATATGGGGCACAGCTTTATATGGAGCATCTAATGGGGCAATAATGAATGGTACAGAGCATTGTATATGGGGCACAGCTTTATATGGAACATCTTATGGGGCAATAATGAATGGTACAGAGCATTGTATGTGGGGCACAGCTTTATATGGAGCATCTTATGGGGCAATAATGAATGGTACAGAGCATTATATATGGGGCACAGCTTTATATGGAGCATCTTATGGGGCAATAATGAATGGTACAGAGCATTATATATGGCACAACTTTATATGGAGTGTTGTGAATTCTGCTTTTGGGCTCCCTCCGGTGGTTGTAGAGGGTAATGCAGTTGTGCCTGGATTGCAGGAGTGGACATGTGTATCTACTAATTGGCTACTTTGGTTTCGCCTTTTTTTTGTAATTTTGGTTTTCATCCTCGTTTTTCTTCTGGGCAGGTTGAGCCTTCTGACCTTCCTGGTGTGGATTCTGTGGTCGACAGGTTGCAGCAGATTTGGGCTTATGTGGTGGACAATTTGGTGCTGTCTCAGGAGGGGGCTCAACATTTTGCTAATCGTCGTCGGTGTGTTGGTTCCCGGCTTTGGATTGGGGATCTGGTTTGGTTGTCTTCCCGTCATGTTCCTATGAAGGTTTCTTCCCCTAAGTTTAAGCCTCGATTTATTGGTCCTTATAGGATTTCTGAGATTATTAATCCGGTGTCCTTTCGCCTGGCGCTTCCGGCCTCGTTTGCTATTCATAATATCTTCCATAAATCTTTGTTGCGGAAATATTTGTGGAGCCCGTTGTTCCCTCTGTTGATCCTCCGGCCCCTGTATTGGTCGATGGGGAGTTGGAATATGTTGTTGAGAAGATTTTGGATTCTCGTTTTTCGAGGCGGAAGCTTCAGGACCTTGTCAAGTGGAAGGGTTATGGCCAGGAGGATAATTCTTGGGTTTCTGCCTCTGATGTCCATGCCGTTGATTTGGTTCGTGCCTTTCATCGGGCTCATCCTGATCGGCCTGGGGGCTCTGGTGAGGGTT
This sequence comes from Ranitomeya imitator, assembly GCF_032444005.1. Taxonomy (NCBI): domain Eukaryota; kingdom Metazoa; phylum Chordata; class Amphibia; order Anura; family Dendrobatidae; genus Ranitomeya; species Ranitomeya imitator. Next base: position 107,829,121 of record NC_091287.1, on the reverse strand, counting down.
CGGTGACCCCTCCTCAAGGGGGGGTACTGTTGTGAATTCTGCTTTTGGGCTCCCTCCGGTGGTTGTAGAGGGTAATGCAGTTGTGCCTGGATTGCAGGAGTGGACATGTGTATCTACTAATTGCAGGACTGACTGGGGTATATAGCTTTGCAGGATCCTTTAGTCAGTGCCAGTTGTTCATTGTTCTTGCAGGATTCACTTCCCTGCTGGTCTCTCCAGTTTGCTGTGCTTTTCTACAAAGATAAGTCCTGGCTTTGTTTTTGCTGTCCACCTGCTGTGGACCTTAATAGTTCTGTGCATGTTTATGTTTTTGCCTTGTCCAGTTTTGTCTGTGAAGGATTTTTTGCAGCCTGGCTATTTCTCTGGAGATGCAGATATACCCCCCATGTCTTTAGTCAGATGTGGTGATTCGTATCTTCTGTGGTGGATATTTTGTAGCGTTTTAATACTGACCGCATAGTACTCTGTTCTTTTCTTTCCTTTTAGCTAGTATAGCCTCCTATGCTAAAATCTGATTTCATATCTGCGTATGTTATTTTCCTCTCCTCTCACAGTCAATATTTGTGGGGGGGCTATCTATCCTTTGGTGGATTTTCTCTGAGGCAAGATAGGTTTCCTGTTTCTGTCTTTAGGGGTAGTTAGATCTTAGGCTGTGCCGAGTGGTCTAGGGAGTGTTAGGTACCCCCAACGGCTACTTTTAGTTGCGCTGCTAGGTTCAGGGTTTGCGGTCAGTACAGGGACCACCTTCTCCAGAGTCCGTCTCATGCTGCTCCTAGGCCACCAGACCATAACAATGGAGCATTTATGGGGCAATAATGAACAGTATGAAGCATTATATGTGGCACAGCTTTATATGGAGCATCTATGGGGCAATAATGAACAGTATGGAGCAATATATGTGGCACAGCTTTATATGGAGCATCTATGGGGCAATAATGAACGGTATGGAGCATTATGTGTGGCACCGTTTTATATGGAGCATCTTATGGGGCCAACATCTGAAAATATGTCTTATATTCTAGGTTCTTCAAAGTAGCCACCTTTTGCTTTGATGACTGCTTTGCACGCTCTTGGCATTCTCTTGATGAGCTTCAAGAGGTAGTCACCAGGAATGCTCTTCCAACAATCTTGAATGAGTTCCCAGAGATGCTTAGCACTTGTTGGCCCTTTTCCCTTCACTCTGCAGTCCAGCTCACCCCAAACCATCTCGATTGGGTTCAGGTCTGGTGACTGTGGAGGCCAGGTCATCTGGCGTAGCACCCCATCACTCTCCTTCTTGGTCAAATAGCCCTTACACAGCCACTGCAAAATGCATAGCATGCCAGTGCAAGATGCTGTGGTAGCAATGCAGGTTCAGTATGCCTTCAATTTTGAATAAATCCCCAACAGTGTCACCAGCAAAGCACCCACACAACATCACACCTCCTCCTCCATGCTTCACGGTGGGAACCAGGCATGTAGAGTCCATCCGTTCACCTTTTCTGCGTTGCACAAAGACACGGTGGTTGGAACCAAAGATCTCAAATTTGGACTCATCAGACCAAAGCACAGATTTACACTGGTCTAATGTCCGTTCCTTGTGTTCTTTAGCCCAAACAAGTCTCTTCTGCTTGTTGCCTGTCTTTAGCAATGGTTTCCTAGCAGCTATTTTACCATGAAGGCCTGCTGCACAAAGTCTCCTCTTAACAGTTGTGGTAGACATATGTCTGCTGCTAGAACTCTGTGTGGCATTGACCTGGTCTCTAATCTGAGCTGCTGTTAACCTGCGATTTCTGAGGCTGGTGACTCGGATAAACTTATCCTCAGAAGCAGAGGTGACTCTTGGTCTTCCTTTCCTGGGGCAGTCCTCATGCGAGCCAGTTTCTTTGTAGCGCTTGATGGTTTTTGCCAATGCACTTGGGGACACTTTCAAAGTTTTCCCAATTTTTTGGACTGACTGACCTTCATTTGATTCCTTCCGTGGCTATTAGGGGAACATGACAGCTGATCAAATCAAAGGAGGGGAGGCAGCTATGTCATAAGTCGTAAAGGGGATAACTGACAATTCCCAGCATGATGCTGGGAGTTTAAATAGGGTGTGGTTCTGTCAGATAGGTCACAGAAGGGTCCTAATTACACTTGCTGATTAGCTGTTCTGCAGAACATGCGCTCACCATGGTTGGAGCAGCACCTTTAATTTAAGCCACACCAATACACTTGGCTAAATTCCACCTGCATTTCACAGTATTGTTAGCAACACCTCCATTGTCATCATCATAGACAGAGCAAGTGTGGCACTGCCTGGCAACAGAGGTAGAGATTGTTGGAGCAGAACCAGACATGGATTTAGCAGTATGATATTTTATTGTACAAAGAGAATAGCATTTTTCTTTTTTACACAATAACTTGATTTGAGTGTCCTGTTGGAATTTGTAGCTGCTATATAATGGCATAAATTTATCACTGTCATAAATTTGGCTAAGTCTACGTTCACATTTGCGTTGTTGGGCGGAGCGTCGGCGACGCGACACAACCAACAACACATGTGCACAACGCTGCGTTTTGCGATGCATGCATTGTCATAAGAAAGCACAGAGCAGGAATTTCGGCACAGGAAAAATGCTACAAGTAGCGTCCTCTGCGCCCTGTCTGTGCGTCTATATGACGCATGCATCGTAAAATGCAATACAACGCATACCGGCGCATGTCCATGCGCCCCCATGTTAAAAATAGGGGCGCATGACGCATGCGTCGGTATGCGTCGACGACGCTGCGCCCAAAGGCGCAAATGTGAACGTAGCCTAACCTGTATTAAAAAGCATAGTCAACAGTGTATACAGTTTTCTGAGAACCAAAAGCTCATGTATTAATTTTTGTAAATATAAAGTTAAAAATATCTGGGATAAACAATTAGAGGTTCTTTTAAAATGGTTCTGAGAAGCCTAAAAGCTAATAATGATGTGAACCAGGCACCGTGGCACTTTGAAAATTTCTAGTTGATCATGAGTCAGCTTGAGCTTATTTAGCATCGGAAAAGACACTACACTTGAATTTAATATTAATTATTTTAAAGGTAATATTATCATCTAAAATGACAAGTTGTTTTTTTGTAGCACAACCCTTGTAGTCATTCATTTTTTTATTCTAACCCACTGAATTTTGTTGGACAATGATGGGATCTCAGATTAAAGGGGACTTGTCAAAATATTTTCACTACTGAAACAAATGGAATGAAGTGTAACGGCATTCCCCTAATATACTTCCAGGTCATAGCACCACTCCAGCATATGTTTTTATTTCACCGGTGGTATCACTAATGTAAGTTCCCTGTGACCTAGTAATATACCGTATATACTTGAGTATAATTTTGCCACAAAAAACTTTTTGACTCGAGTATAAGCCTAGGGTGGGAAATGCAGCAGTTACTGGTAAAATTCAAAAATAAAAATAGATACCAATAAAAGTAAAATTAATTGAGACATCAGTCTTTGAATATCCATATTGAATCAGGAGCCCCATATAATGCTCCACAAAGTTCATGATGTCCCATATAATGTTGCACAAAGGTTAATAATGGCCCCATAAGATGCTCCATTTTAAAATATGCCCCATTTAAAATATGCCCCATATAATGCTGCACAAAGGTTAATAATGGCCCCTTAAGATGCTCCATATTAAAATATGCCCCATAAAATGCTGCACAAAGGTTAAAGGAGGCCCCATAAGATGCTCCATATTAAAATATGCCACATATGCTACTCCATAAAGGTTGATGGCCCCATAAGATGCTCCATAGAATAATGTGCCCCATATGCTGCTGCGATTTAAAAAAAAAAAAAAACATACTCACCTCTTGTCGCTGGGGGCCAGGTGCCGATGTCCTGAGCAGGCGGGGACACCGGCGTGCTATGGGGGCCAGGTGCCGGTTTCACCTCTGGCTCAGGCCCCTGGCACTTGCGATATTCACATGTCCTTGTTCCACTGCCACAAGGCACTCTGTCTTCCGGCTCTATGCAGTGACTGTTCAGGCAGAGGGTGCGCACTAAACACATCATCGCGCCCTCTGACCTGAACGTCACAGCCAGAGGACGCGGAAGACACAGCGGCGCGCGGCGGTGAAATGGGGACAGGTTTATATCGCATGGCTCCCCCCATCCTCTCCATCATACTCGCCCCCTCGTGGCTCGGTCTCTCCACTTTCTGCTTCTCCATCGTCCCGGGGCCGGCAGCTCCTTCCAGTGTTCAGCGGTCACATGGTATCGCTCATTAAAGTAATGAATATGCGCTTCACGCCTATGGGAGTGGAGTCGCGTGCATATTCATTACTTTAATGAGCAGTACCACGTGACCGCTGTACACAGGAAGAGCTGCCAGCGCCGGAGACCATCTGAGAAGCAGTGAAGTGCAGAGATCGCGCCAGGAGGGGGTGAGTATGATCTGACAGCTTTTGGCTCCTGCCGCTCCCCCTCCTCCACCTACCCCCTGGGACAATGACTTGAGTATTAGCCGAGAGGGGAACTTTCAGCCTAAAAAATGGGCTGAAAATCTCGGCTTATACTCAAGTATATATCGTACTCACCAGCTGCCATCTTCTTCTGTTCTTGGCACCGCTCGTCTTTGTGACCTGCTGGATTACTCCAGTGTTTCCAGGGCGACAGCCAGAACAAGCCTCTGATAGACTTACAATGATAGCTTGTCACCTCTGACTTATGTTCACTCCGAAGTTTTGGTCACGAGATGGTGGAGCAGGATCAGATCAGCGCTGGGAAGAGTAGAAGATGGCAACTGGTAAGTATATTACTAGGGGTAGGGAACATGGATTATTGATGCCACACCAGCACTGAAATAAAAAAAAAAGTAAAGTGGTGCTTTAATTTACATGTTGCTTCAAAGTGTGATTTATAAGTATAAAGAAATTATCATTTTTGATTGTTTTACGACTTACACAGCCTAGTTTCAGTGGTAAAATCATGCTGAGAGGTTCACTTCATGGAAATTAGATGTTGTTGAAATGATATGAGATGTTGTACTATAAAATCACTTTCTGAGCTGCAAAATGACTGTTATGAAACATGATAGAAACCAGAATCAGAATCAATGGAATTGCATTATTCAATTGAAATGTTCTGCTATATATTTTAACTATAAGCTTTTGTTTCCATATAATTAATTCTGATTGTGTAATCAAGCTAAATATTTGAACGCTGCATTTGGGTCATTTGTGTTCATTTGTAGCCAGATACTGTACATGGTGGTTTCTTTTCAGAATTATTGTACTTGTGAGAATGCATGGGCTGATGATATCTTAATGCATGGCTTGCGGGCTGATAATATAATAGTAAATGGCTTGTGATGAAAGTCCTTTAAAACTGCTGAAAGCTCTATGTTATAAGTACTAAGCACAATCAAATTGACATTACTGATGAGCGAACATGCTCATAACATTATCCTTTCATATGTACTCATTACACTGAACATCTGTATTTGGCTGCACAGTTATTCTCGGGCTTCTGTTTTTGTCCTTTACAGTTTTTATACAGTGTGTCCTTAAAGTCATGGTGCACTTTGACCAGTACTGGAAAGCAAAAGAAAAACTCTCCCAGTTTCATCACCTTATCATGTTTCAGGCCACACCACACATTCACTTTAGGGGTGTTACGTTCGTACTCAAAGTAGGCATGAGGATGTTCAGCAGCCCATTTTCGGACGTTATGACGATAAACATGTGCACAGATATGGAAGGTGGCCTCATCACTAGCACAATCTTCTGCAAAAATCTTGCATCATTGTCAATTTCATGAAGCATATCTGTAGCACACACTCATTGTTTGTGTCTATTCGCCGGTTTGATAGCATGCAACAGCTGCAATTTGTACAACGTGAAACAGAAAGTTTTTTAACACCTTATGAACTGTAGTCTTGCTTAGGTGTAATTGCCGAGCACAGGCACGCACAGATTTTTTAGGGCTCTTTAGGTAGCTATCACGTATAGCCTCTACAGACTTGTTACTGACTGATGGCCTACTAGAACAGGGTTTCCCACCAAACTAACGGTTTCTTTCAACTGCTTATCCCACCAAGTAATGTTATTCCTATGTGGTGGCGCTTCGTTATAAACGCCTCCATATTCATGTAGTACTTTGGTCACGGATTCCAATTTAGCGAGCCACAGAACACAGTGAACGTTCCGCTGTTCTGCCCACATCTCGACTGGCATGAAAAACCACACAGCTGGCATAAGCTTGTGGTTACATGATGTCACAGACCTGGCAGTGTATTAATCAGAGTTCAGTTTATCAGGGGTTAATCTGACTGGGAGCTCAGCAACAGCTTAAATGAGTTTGTGTTGTTTGATTGGTTCTTGTTATCTCTCCTCATGAACAAGTCTGATATGATTGGGCCAGAGAAAGGGCGCCAAAATGTAAACTATGAATAGATCCTGTGACTGGTCAAAAGTGCACCATGACTTTACGGACACAATGTATAATTCTGTGGTTACCTACCTTAGGCTAACCATTTTTTATGATATAAAACCTACAAGAAACAAAATAAACAAAAAACCTTTTTATTTTTTGCTTATTTAGTTATAGCAGGGTTTTTTGTTTATTTTGTTTCTTGTAGGTTTTGTATGCTTTATGACCAATGTGAACATGCATTTATGTGCTGCATGTATACCAATTTAATCCAAGCTCAATTTTTGTCTTTTTTTTTTTCATTTTTTGTGACGTTTATATATTCTTGTGTCTATAAACTTTGATTATATTTTGGATTCCATCGCTTCTTTTTGAACTTTTTTAGGTTATAGATTCATTGTAGGAACAGATTCTAGATTTTATAAAGGATTACTATATGCTTCTGTGCTCAGATAAGGTGTTATCCGAGCATGCTTAGGTGTTAACCAAGTGTCTTTGGTGTGCTCGAATAATATGTTTGAGTTTCCGCGGCAGCATGATTCACGGCTGTTAGACAGCCGCAACCCATATGGGGATTGCTCACTGTATGCGGGCAATCCCTGCATGTATTGCGGTTGTCTAACAGATGCGAATCATACAGGTGCGGGGACTCGAACGTATTATTCAAGCACGTCAAAGACACTTGGTTAACACCTGAGCATGCTCAGATATCGCTCTATCCAAGTACCATCTCTCATCAATAATAGACATACAAACACTGTAAAGCCTCATAAGCATCATAGCTATACAAACCACTACTGCAATGAAAATTCAATGTATATCAGTTGGACCCAAAGTGCTTACATATATGGTAAATATCTATTTCTTTCAACTTCCCCTGTACATGCATGCTTATTTTGACTGTGCATCCATGTGTTCTGAAAAGGGCGATTTGAGCAACTTTTGGGGAAACAGAACCATCGTGTCAAAATCTAACATTCTCAATTATTTTTTCCCCCAACATCTGTTATCAGGAGTAGCTATGGTCCCCAGACACACTAGATAGACAGTTACCTCAAAATCGATGAGTTCAACTTCATTAGTGCTTCTCAAACTAATTTTTCAACAAGCCAAGCATATATCAGCCACTATTGACAATAGGAATTATTAGTTTGGTCCCTTGACTTATTATAAGAAGTTATGATCGAATAGTGAAATATTCAGATTCGGGAAAATCAGCATGAATAATTTCTAATATCCTTATATTAATACCAAATAACAAATCCAATCCAAGTCAATGGGAAAGCCTAATATTTTTCTGCTGGACCCAACAAACAGGTCTGGAAGCATGGGAAAAAAGCTGAAATTGATGGGAAAGAGGTAAAACTAAATGGGAACAGCATGGAGAAGATGCCAGCATTCCGTTCTGACTCACATATGGTATCTAGGAATAATGTTGTCAGAATATTGTGCTGGTTTTACGGATTTTTAAAAAGATCTACCAAACCAAAGTAAATTTATTTTAAAGGGAAAAGTGCTAAGAAACATTTTTTCCTTCATAATTACATGTATATGACGCTAAATAAAAATTAAAAAAAATTATTAGCATAAGTTCACACAGAGCGTTTTGGCTGTAGTTTTAACATTTGTGAGGGCTCTAACTCCTACATTTGAGAAGTCCCTCCCTCATGCAAAATAGTTAGCTAGATAGTGGAATACATATTCCCCAGCACTTTACAATGCCATTTCAAACATGTCCATTTGAATTTTGGGCTTTGCCCGCCACCATCACCATGTCCACCGCTGTGTCATTATGCGGCTCTCGCTTACAATTTGTCGAGTGCCAGCAGGTGCAGTGAAACCTGAGTTTGGTTAAAGCCCTCAGGTGGCCCTGTATCATACATTTGGGAGAGCTCTAACTGGTACATTTGGGATGTCCCTCCCTCATGCCAAATAATTAGCAAGATAGTGGAATACATATTGCCTATCCCTTTACAAGGCCATTTTAAACATGCCCATTTGAAGTTTGGACTTTGTCCACCACCACAAGCATGTCCACCACCATGTCATTATGCAGCCCTCGCTTTAAATTTTCAGACGGCCACAATGTGCAGTGAAACCTACCTTTTGTAAGGTCCACAGTTCATTTTTGCCATCGGATCCCAATGGAGCCATTGTCACAGCGGGTGAAGCCACTGTAAGGTGACTTTCAGAAATGTGCACTGACACAGCATACCTTGGCAAGTAGGTTAGGCAAGTCAGGGTATGTTTTTACAAACCGCTGTACAGCCAAATTCAGCATGTGGGCTTGCGAGCTTTAAAGCTGCCACCAAGTTACTCCCATTATTGAACACAATCAGACCTGGTTGGAGGTTCGGCGGGGAGAGCCACTGATTGGTCTGTTCTTTTATCCCTTTCAACACCTAGGCTGCTTTGTGAGCTTTATCACCTAAACAGATGAGTATCAGGAGAGCGTGCTGCTGCTTCGCCAAGGCAGTGCTGCAGATTTTCCAGGTGGGGAGTGATGGGGAGACTAGTTCCGCTGAGGAGGAGAGGAGACAGGAACTTTAATACGCGGAGACTGAAACCTTGATGGAAGTTGGGGCCGCTATTCTTGGTGTGGGTAAGATGTGTGATGTCCCACCCTCTGACTCTGTCCCAGACTCCACCAGGTTAACCCAGTGTACCATCAGGGAAATGTATTGTCCCTGTCCACATGAACTTGTCCAGATGTCTGTGATTAGGTGGACCTTCCCTCTAACTGCTTTGGCCAGAGCATGGCTGATATTGTGTAACACCTGCTTATGTAAGTTGGGGACAGCACACCAGGAAAATAGTGTCAGCTGGGAATCAAGTACCGTGGGGCTTCCAGCACCAAGAGGTCGCGAAAAGACTCAGTTCCCACAAGTTGAAGTGGCAACATTTCCAGGGCTAGCAATCTGGAAATGTGAGTGTTTAGCATTTGAGCTTGTGGGTGGGTGGCTGGATATTTCTGCTTTCTAGTAAATGTCTGGGGCAGGGGCAACTGAATACTGCGTTGGAATAACAAAGTGGACGTGGTTGCTGACTGATTTGTGTCTCAACTGCTGATTGTGGGCAGGAGGCATCAACGCCTGCTTCATGGTCAGCAGATTGGGAAGGCTGTAACACAGGGGAAGGGGCAGTAGTTTCACCTTCAGACACAGATTTGTACCCAGGTACCTAATGAGTGCTTAGCTGCCATGTGTTTTTGCATGCTGGTGGTGCTCAGGTTGGCAGTGTTCTTGCCTCTTCTTAGCTTGGTTTGGCAGATGCTTCAAATTACAGTTGTTTTATCTGAAGGATTTTCAGAAATACAACTGCCTTACAGGCACCCTTGGCCTGTTATCTAGCTGAGTGGGGGGGGGGGCTCTGTGGAACAGTTGACCGAGTTCTAGCTCTGGGTAAACCACTACGTTTTCTTGCCTGTTTTCTTGCTACGACCCATCCCTCTCTGTACTGCTATGCTCGCTAGGCGTGCCACCGTGCCAGGTTGGATCAGTGGGCTCATCATCGTCCATGTCGTCTTCTAATTCCTCCTTCTGAGCTGCGATTTGAGGCTGACCTGATGGCAACTGTACGATGTGACCCACAATAATAATTTGGGACACAACTTCTCCTTGTCTCTGAAAACTGCACTGAATTGTCTCTTATGAAGGATATTATATTCAAAATGTCTGACAAGGGAGGTGTGGTGGTTATAATGGATAAAGTCCTTTATGCAACTCAAATCAACAGTATGTTGGAGGATTGTTCTACTTATTACAAACTGTTATCGGATCCTACTTCGAATTATTCACAACATACTGTTGATTTGATCAACGAAGGTTTTGCTTTGAAGATTCTCACAAAAAACAGATTGACTATCTTATTGTAAAATACTCTGTTACCTCAATCTCACATGCATTTCCAAAAATCCACCACCTATGAGGCCCATTATAAATGGAATTGGCTCTGCCAATGAAATTTTGGGCGTCTGGTAGGATTCTTTATTATAACCATTAGCTCAACGTTCCCCTGGGTACTTCAAACATTCTAATGATATTCTGGAAATATTTTCTAAAATTAAGTGGTCGTCAAATTTTTTTTGAATTACGTGTGATGTAATTTCATTATACACCTCCATTCCATAACATATAGCATTGGAAGCATTGACTTTTCACCTTCATAAATGCAGTAATTACAATCCAACTGTCCAAAATTACATTATTCAAGTTACTTCATTTCTTATGTCCCATAATTATTTTTTATTTGATGGTTCTTATTATTTACATCGGGGAGTGTCAATGGGAGCTAAATTCTCCCCCTTATTAGCAAATTTCGTGATGTCTTACTGGGAGGAATCTATATATATAATTGTCTAAGGTCCACTTCCGTCTATTTGTCTGTCTGTCACAGAAATCCCGTGTCTGCCGGCCGCGACCAATCAGCGATGGGCACAGTCCGGACGCAAATTGGCCCCTCCCTACACCCCTGCAGTCAGAGGCCCCTCCATACTCCTCCCCGAGTCAGCGCCCACATAGCGTTAAACGGATTGCCTTACACCGCGGCATAATGCGGTGTAAGGCAGTCGGTTAACGCTGCCTATGCAGCATCAATAGTAAAAACATATAATGTTAAAAATAATAAAAAATCATTATACTCACCCTCCAGCAGCCCCCGGATCCAGCCAAGGCCTTTCCCGCTCCTCAGGCACTGCTCCGGACCCCAGAATGCAATGCGGCAATGACCGGAGATGATGTAGCGGTCTCGCAAAACCTCTACATCATCTCGTGTTACTGCTGCAATGCATTCTTGGGACCGGAGTGGCGTGCGAGGAGCGGGAAAGGCCTGGGCTGGATCCGGGGCCGCCAGAGGGTGAGTATATAACTATTTTTTATTTTAATTGTTTTTTTAACAGGGATATGGTGCCCACATTGCTATATACTATGTGGGCTGTGTTATATACTATTATATGCTATGTGGCTGTGTAATATGCTACATGGCTGTGTAATATACTATGTGGGCTGTGCAATATACTACGTGGCTGTGCAATATGCTACATGGGCTGTGCAATATACTACGTGGCTGTGCAATATACTACGTGGGCTGTGCAACATACTACGTGGGCTGTGCAGTATACTACGTGGCTGTGCAATATACTACGTGGGCTGTGCTACATACTATGCGGGCTGTTCTACATACTACATGGGCTGTGCAATGTACTATGTGGCTGTGCAATATACTACGTGGCTGTGCTATATACTACGTGGCTGTGTTATATACTACGTGGCTATGCAATATACTACGTGGCTGTGCTATATACTACATGGCTGTGCTATATACTACGTGGCCATGCAATATACTATGTGGCTGTGCACTATACTACGTGGGCTGTGCAATATACTACATGGCTGTGCAATATACTACGTGGGCTGTGTTATATACTACGTGGGCTGTGCTATATACTACGTGGCTGTGCAATTTACTATGTGGCTGTGCAATTTACTACGTGGCTGTGCTATATACTATGTGGCTGTGCTATATACTATGTGGGCTGTGTTATATGCTAAATGGGCTGTTATATACTATGTGGCTGTGTTATATGCTACGTGGGTTGTTATATACTACATGGCTGTTCTATATACTATGTGGCCGGCCGCGAATTGGCGCGGGATTTGAACTACGCTTCGCTAATTGGGCTGTTATATGCTACGTGGCTGTGTAATATGCTATTTGGCTGTGTAATATACTATCTGTGCTGGGTAATATACTATATGGCTGTGCAATACACTACATGGGTTGTGCAATATACTACGTGGCTGTGCAATATACTATGTGGGCTGTGCTACATACTACGCGGGCTGTGCTACATACTACGTGGGCTGTGCAATATACTATGTGGCTGTGCAATATACTACATGGCTGTGCAATATACTTTGTGGGCTGTGCTACATACTACGCGAGCTGTACTACATACTACGTGGGCTGTGCAATATACTACGTGGCTGTGCAATATACTATGTGGGCTGTGTTATATACTATGTGGGTTGTGCAATTTACTATGTGGCTGTGTGTGCAATTTACTACGTGGCTGTGCTATATACTACGTGGCTGTGCTATATACTACGTGGCCGGCCGCGAACAATCAGCGACAGGCGCATTTTGGCCGCGAATTGGTGCGGGATTTGAACCACACTTCGCTAATTGGTCACGCTGGGCCAGCCGAATCCTGTGTATTCATTGTATTATTCTAAAATCTTCAAAAATAAACTACATATATTTTCTAGAATACCCAATGCGTTAGAATCGGGCCACCATCTAGTTATTTTTATAATCTCCATCAATCCATTTTTGGAATACATTGAGTGGTATGGCAAATACATCGATGATACCCTCCTCATTTGGGGTGGCGATGTATCTGCCATACCACTCTTTGGTGAATATATAAATTCAAATGAGTTTAATCTGCAGTTTACCATTATGATCCCTCCAGGATAACCTTTTTGGATTTGGAACTCACTGGCGTGATGGATGAATTTATTGTTTCTTCCATTTTTAGAAAACCACTGGCAGGCAATACTATCTTGCAATACAAAAGTAGTCATACTAAACATGTGACTAAAGCAGTTCCTACTGGTGAACACATTCGTATCAAATGCAGCAGCCAGTTGAATTGGAAACTTGCCAAAAGGGGAAATCCCACTGGGTTTTAAAAAGAGCACAATCCATTTCAGATTTTAAAAAAAGTAGGTCTTCATTGCTTGGGCCTAAAGAGCCAAATAACAATGCTATTCCACATTTAAATAAACCATTTTTTCCACTCATTACAGCCCAGAATTTTCTAGTATTAATCAAATTGTATTAAAACACTTACCTTTACTTTTGGAAGATGACATCCATTTTTCTATTCTTAAATTTGGATGTGTTGTAGTTGCGAAAAAATCACCTTCGTTGGCAAATAGACTTTCTCGTCTTTTTTCAAGAGCCAAACCTACAGCCACCTGGCTCAATTTCAAAGGATTTTTTTGTTGTGGAGCCCGGCGATGCAGAACATGCTGTTTTGCTCAACAGTGGTCTTCTTTTTCAAATTCTGACAACAGTCAGAGTTTCAGTATTAAGCAATTCATTAATTGCAATACTGACCATGTAATTTATGCCATTAAATGTGCAGTTTGTGATAAACTGTACATTGGATGCATGTCTTGCAAACTAATAGTTCGTATCACTGAACATATCAATGATGTTATCAGTAACAATCACAACAATAGACACATATCTTCTGCATCCAAACATTTTATTAACATACTGTTAGGGCTAGCGGAACACACCGAGTAAATATAGAGGTTTTATTATAATAGATGCGTTCGCAGCCCGGGGTCCACCGTGCAGGAGAACCTGCTGCTAGTAAACAGCGGAACTGTATGGAGGTATGAGCTAACTCTGCTACTTCACAGAGTAGCCGTGAACTCAAAGCACTGCGCCCTGTTTGACTTTCACAGTGGCACAGGCTAACTACCCAACTGAGAGCAGTCAGTGGTCATGCATGCACACAAAAACTCCTCGCCGGAGGTGCCAGCATTCTAGGGGCTTATTTCAGCCAGGTCCCTGAATACATTCACACAAAATCTCCTCGCCGGAGGTGCCAGCATTCTAGGGGCTTATTTCAGCCGGGTCCCTGAACACAAACTCACATGACCACACTGGCGCAAAGCACATAACATAGAACGATACTAGCGCATGGCCGTGCGACCATGCAAGCCTTAAATAGTTGCAGAAGGACCAATGAGAGGCTGCCACAGAGCGTGAGCACCTACAGGGCCTTTCTGAAGGACCAATGGTTTTAGCTGCAGTATCTGATCATGTGACCCTCGATTTCCACTGAGAGATCTTACTCTGGGCATGCTCAGAACGAGAAAAGCAGGACTTAGTCCCAGAAGCGTCTGCTCGCCGCTGCCCAGCACTGACTTTAATGGCAGAAGCAGGAAAAGCAGCAGTAACTCTTTGTACAGAGTCAGACTGAGGCTGGTTTCACATTTGCGTTTTTTGTGCAAAAAACGCACGCGTTTTTTCCTATATTTAACATTAAAAACGCATGCGATTTTTTTGTATGCGTTTTACCGTGTTTGACGACGCATGTGTCCCGTCAGGATTCCCCTGACTGCTGCCACCAATTTGTCACGATTCACACCGTGACCGTCACCCCTACGTCACGGGTCGGGGTGACTTTAGGCCAACAGACGGCTATCACATGTGCAGAGGGGCTTATCTTAGTTATCCCTCCACTGCTAACAATGTGATGAAAAAACACCCACAAGGCTATTGACCTCTTAGTTTCCAGCAGGGGCTTATTTTAGGTATCCCACTGCTTTTCAATATACCACAAACTGCAGGGATTTATGTATATCCCGCTTACAGTTCCACTTAACACTTGCAGCTCTCTGGGCCCCCCCTTACTCTCAGGTCAGATTAGGTACTGCACCCTGGGTAATTGGTCGCCTGACAGGCTGCCTGCTATGTACTGGCTATTGGGCACGCTGCAGCGACGCGATAAACTACTCCCACTCAGGCAAGAACAATAATTATCAACGCCGCAGTCGCTACAATATAATCCAAAAGTCAGCACACTATCGCTGCCACCAGCTTCGATTAAACGGGTCCGAAGCTAACCCAACACAACAGTAGCGTATTTCCCTTCAGAAGACTTGGGGTACGGGTTTTTAGAGCATGGAAAATGAACTAACATATAATATTATATCCCATAAAAATTAGGCAGTGCTTTATCAAAAATATTTTTTATAAAGATGTTACAAATGAGAAAATTGCAAATATGTACAAGGGTAATTATGAAATAAACAGGGATTAAATGAGAAAAGGTAACACTCACATGTTCAAAGCATGGCAGGCAACCATACGTCCCAGCTCATTGGACGTGCGCAGGGCTTTTCAGAAGAAGAAGCAAGCAAGCAAGCAGGAAGAAAAAGACTGAGCTGAGAGCCTGCCACAAACTTAAGACCTGCAGCTAGTGACATCACAGAAAGGCTGGCTTATCCAGACCCTCCTCTCTCTACAGTCTGACTAAACTTTAAACTATTCTCTCTAATTTCTATAACTTCGCTACAAAACATGTCATAGTCATAACAAACCCATCATTCATCTCGGATTAACGTGGGCATTCTAATGAGATCAAATATGTCCTATCTGGGATACATATTTACAGAGAAATCCCTACTTCTTTACCAGATGGAGTTAGAAGCCCGTGGTTCGAGCGATGGGTAGGTCCACCGAGTGCGACCAAGGATATATATTTTCGTGTTCGTAATGTAAACATTGTGCATAATATCTTACAAAAACAAAACAAAGAACTTTCATGAATCCTAGAAGTTTCTAGTTCACTTATAGCTGGACAAGAGCTTACACAGCAGGAAATGCCGGTCGTAAATACCTTTGGCGAGGGGTGATGGGGGATTTGGGAGTTGAAAGTCAGGAATTTGAAGCTACAAACTGTTGCAGCATCACTCCAAGAAGGGGGGCTTAGCCCACGCAGGCTAGCAAGAAAACTAACTTATGATATACATTTTCCTCACACCCTAACCCTAACCCCTCACCTTCAAGGTGATAAAGGGATCCAAACCCTAACCCTAACCCCCCACCATCACGGTGATAAAGGGATCCTAACCCTAACCCCCCACCATCAAGGTGATAAAGGGATCCAAACCCTAATCCTAACCCCCCACCATCAAGGTGATAAAGGGATCCTAACCCTAACCCTAGGGATCCAAACCCTAACCCTAGGGATCCAAACCCTAACCCTAGCTATTTCTATTTATAGTGGGTTTTCTAGTTGATTTTGATGATTGGCAGCTGTCACACACTTCTCATCATGCGTTTCAAAAACACAAACGCAGGAAAAAATGCATGTAAACACGTCAAAATGCCACGTTTTTTTTACCGCATACGAAAACGCATGCATCTAAAAAATGCAGCGTTTGCACGCGTTTACATGCGTTTTTTTCACCACCTGCGTTTGCGTTTTTAACGCTGCGTTTTTAAACGCAAATGTGAAACTAGCCTGAGCGAGACGCTGGGACTGACGTCTCCACTGAGCAGGCTCCACTGCGGCAGGAGAAGAATGGGAGACCGCAGCGGAGATTTCCCCTGTGCAGAGGTGGGAACTCGACCCCTAACACATACACAGTTGCAATCTTTCATCTTTCAGAGTGTTTGGTTTTGAGAAAATTATTAGAGTGGCTCATGGTGGTGATATGCGAAGGCACTTATTAGTGAGAGAGACGTTCTGGATTTTTTTAATTTGGGTACTCGATTACCTTTGGATTAAATTTGAGAAACAAAATAGCTTATCATTATTAGGTTTTTTAATGTTTTTCTATGTTTTCACATTATGCTATTTATTTCTCAATTTTCCATTTTTGTTTATATTATTTTGAGATTTTAATTCATATTTGTTTTGTATATTTGATTCCTTCCCCCTTCCTTTTTTTCTTGTCAATACTACTTTTTTTTTCTTTTCACAGCATGTTATTCTTAATAGTCTAGGTTCATTAGTGGTGTAGCGCGCTGACCAAATTTTGACAGGAACTTAGAATGAGATACAGTCACCTTTGGATCTGTCACACAGCCTTGGCGGGCACCACCACATCCACGTCTCTTAACGTCACCTTATCTTGAATCTGTTATGCTTATGAAACCAAAAAACGCTGGCTTTATTTTTTCACAAGTACCCTTACAAAGGTCTTATGCACAAATTCACTATATCTAGCAACGTGTGGCTATTTTTTTGGAGATCGCAGCTTGATTATACACGGCAACAGCAGACTGATGTAAATTACAGGTAAATAGTCACATTTGTGTATCTCTGCAGACTTTGCACAAGTCGCACAACTGCTAGATAAAAAAAACGCTGTTTTTTAAAACAATAGGAAATTATGATTTGTTTTTAGACCGCCTTGCTGACACACTCCAAATGCGGAGTAATGAAGATTATTGCCCCTGCTAAATTGTCACATTAGATTATCTCTACCCGATTGGCGCCAGTCGCACAACTGCTCGACAAATATTTTAAGCAATAGACGAGAAATATTATTTAGCAATTCGATTTTAAAATGGATGTTACTATATGCTGCCACAGAGGAATATTATTTTGTGGTAAAAAACATATATATATAGGCTGCTACACAAGAATATTATGTAGCTCTCAACAAATGGTTTTCTATGTGCTGGTACTGCCTAATATTATTTCCCTCTACAAATAGCTGATTTTTATGTTTTGGTAGTTGATGAAGCCCTCCTATTTCACCCTAATCCCACAGTCTGTTCATAATACTAACTACTATGCAACACAGTGGAAATAGCAGAGATCTGCAGCATGTACTTGCAATGATGAGAAGACCAACATGCCTGCCAATCACCCTCCCTCGTATTAAATCTCTGACCATTTAAATCACCACCAAACAAATAAGTAATCTCTACACAATCTTGAGCTCTTAAGAGAGCTTTCTGGAATAAATAACTCTCACTATGACCTTCTATCACTCTCCCTATGCTCCTTTCACTTTCTCTACACTGACACTACGCTTTCCCTACTCTGTTTCCAGCTGCAATGTGCGCAAGATGGCGCCAGCAGCCTTTAAACAGTCGCTAAGATGCTGGAAAGCCAGCCAATTACAGTAATGTAACAGCAAAGAAGGCATCGGCATTACTGGCCAAGCATGTTCATTGGCTGCAAATAAAGTGCCAAACATTCTAGGCAGGTCACTCGAATATACCGAGGTGAATATCCAATTACTCGCCGAGTAACGAATAGCCCAAATCCATACTATTCGTGCGAGTAACGAATAGTGCCGAATGTATTGTCTGATCACTAATTATAAGATTTGCTGGTACTCCAGTGTGCCAGTATTATGATATGGGTATTTTTTTTAGAAAACACATCAGAAATACTATAAAGACCATACAAATAATCAAATGGGTGCACTTAATATGAAGGCACATATTTCTGGAAACTGGCAGATTGGAAAAAACAACAAAAATTCACAGAATACTTAAGGGGAAGTGGAAATAGAATAAGATTAAAAACTGGTGACAGGTTTTCTTTTCCAAACTTTTTATTGAACATTTTAAACATTTATAATAAGTGGAAGAGGGTTGGGAAAGGGTAAAAGGGGCAAAAAGGGGAAAGAAGGGAACAAGAAGGACCTGCAAGTCCTTGTATATATTTCTCTGAAAATAACTATCACAACGTTGAATAAGTAAAAAAACAGTACAATATTAAACTTGAGGAGACAATTCTATCCATCTGGACCATTTTCTGGAGTATTTTTCAAATTTGTTATCAATCAGGGCCAACTTGTGTTCATAGGAGTTATGAGTGTGGATTTTATCCATAATATCCTGAAACAAAGGGGGATCTGACCTCTTCCAATGATAAACAATAGAATTTTTAGTAATTAGCAGGATGTGAATAATAATCACAACCAAGGATGGTGAGATTGTCTGGGTGTCCAGAGACAATAAAGCTAGTTATGGAGATAATGTGATGTCTGTGGAGTGAATTTTATTGATCAAGTTCGATATATTCGTCCATAAGGGTCTAATGTAAGGGCAATGCCACAAAATATGAATCAAACTACCCCGTTGACCACATCCCCTCCAACAATCTGGTGAATGGGATTGATTAATTTTTGCTAGCCTGGCGGGAGTATAGTACCAAAGAGTTAGAATTTTATGATGGGTCTCTTGGAGAGATATAGCAATGGAGGCAAGGCATGTGGAAAAAGCCACCTCCCAATCTATAGTATTAGAATTTAACCCCTTTCTGCCATTGGACGTACTATTCTGTCCATGTGGGGTGGGCCTTAATTCCCATGGACGGAATAGTACGTCCAGCGCCAGGGTCTCCTTACCTCCCTCCCTGCAGCAGGCCCGGATCCAAGATGGCCGCGGCATCCGGGTCCTGCAGAGAGGGAGGTGGCTTACCAAGTGACTGCTCAGAGCATGCGCTTGGTGAGTGCTGTGTAAACTGTCAGATCACCAATCTGTGATGTCCCCCCTGGGACAAAGTAAAAAAGTTTAAAAAAAAATTTCCACATGTGTAAAAAAAAAAAAAAAATTCCTAAATAATGAAAAATATATATATATATATTATTCCCATAAATACATTTCTTTATCTAAATAAAAACCAAACAATAAAAGTAAACATATTTAGTATCGCCGCATCCGTAACGACCCAACCTATAAAACTGTCCCACTAGTTAACCGCTTCAGTAAACACCGTAAGAAAAAAAACGAAGCAAAAAACAACGCTTTATTATCATACCGCCGAACAAAAAGTGGAATAACATGCGATCAAAAAGACAGATATAAATAACCATGGTACCGCTGAAGCGTCATCTTGTCCCGCAAAAAACAAGCCGCCATACAGCATCATCAGCAAAAAAATAAAAAAGTTATAGTCCTCAGAATACAGCGATGCAAAAATAATTATTTTTTCTATAAAATAGTTTTTATCTTATAAAAGCTCCAAAGCATAAAAAAATGATATAAATGAAGTATCACTGTAATCGTACTGACCCGAAGAATAAAACTGCTTTATCAATTTTACCAAATGCGGAACGGTATAAACGCCTCCCTCCAAAGAAATTCATGAATAGCTGGTTTTTGGTCATTCTGCCTCACAAAAATCGGAATAAAAAGCGATCATAAAATGTCACATGCCCGAAAATGTTACCAATAAAAACGTCAACTCGTCCCGCAAAAAACAAGACCTCACATGACTCTGTGGACCAAAATATGGAAAAATTTGAGCTCTCAAAATATGGTAATGCAAAAAATATTTTTTGCAATAAAAAGCGTCTTTTAGTGTGTGACGGCTGCTAATCATAAAAATCCGCTAAAAAACCAGCTATAAAAGTAAATCAAACCCCCCTTCATCACCCCCTTAGTTAGGGAAAAATTAAAAAATTAAAAAAATGTATTTCCATTTTCCCATTACGGTTAGGGTTAGGGTTAGGGTTAGGGCTAGGGTTGGGGCTAGGGTTAGGGCTAGGGTTAGGGTTGGGGCTAGGGTTAAGGCTACAGTTAGGGTTGGGGCTAAAGTTAGGGTTAGGGTTGGGGCTAAAGTTAGGGTTTGGATTACATTTACGGTTGGGAATAGGGTTGGGATTAGGGTTAGGGGTGTGTCTGGGTTAGAGGTGTGGTTAGGTTTACCGTTGGGATTAGGGTTAGGGGTGTGTTTGGATTAGGGTTTCAGTTATAATTGGGGGGTTTCCACTGTTTAGGCACATCAGGGGCTCTCCAAACGCGACATGGCGTCCGATCTCAATTCCAGCCAATTCTGCGTTGAAAAAGTAAAACAGTGCTCCTTCCCTTCCGAGCTCTCCCGTGTGCTCAAACAGGGGTTTACCCCAACATATGGGGTATCAGCGTACTCAGGACAAACTGGACAACAACTTTTGGGGTCCAATTTCTCCTGTTACCCTTGGGAAAATACAAAACTGGGGGCTAAAAAATAATTTTTGTGGGAAAAAAAGAATTTTTTATTTTCACAGCTCTGCGTTATAAACTGTAGTGAAACACTTGGGGGTTCAAAGTTCTCACAACATATCTAGATAAGTTCCTTGGGGAGTCTAGTTTCCAATATGGGGTCACTTGTGGGGGGTTTCTACTGTTTAGGTACATTAGGGGCTCTGCAAACGCAATGGGACGCCTGCAGACCATTCCATCTAAGTCTGCATTCCAAATGGCGCTCCTTCCCTTCCGAGCCCTCCCATGCTCCCAAATGGTGGTTCCCCCCACATATGGGGTATCAGCGCACTCAGGACAAATTGGAAAACAACTTTTGGGGTCCAATTTCTCCTGTTACCCTCGGGAAAATACAAAACTGGGGGCTAAAAAATAATTTTTGTGGGAAATAATTTTTGTTTTATTTTTACGGCTCTGCATTATAAACTTCTGTGAAGCCCTTGGTGGGTCAAAGTGATCACCACACATCTGGATAAGTTCCTTAGTGGGTCTACTTTCCAAAATGGTGTCACTTGTGGGGGGTTTCAATGTTTAGGCACATCAGTGGCTCTCCAAACGCAACATGGTGTCCCATCTTAATTCCTGTCAATTTTGCATTGAAAAGTCAAACGGCGCTCCTTCCCTTCCGAGCTCTGCCATGCGCCCAAACAGTGATTTACTCCCACATATGGGGTATCAGTGTACTCAGGACAAATTGTACAACAAATTTTGGTGTCCAATTTCTTGTCTTACCCTTGGGAAAATAAAAAATTAGGGGCAAAAAGATAATTTTTGTGAAAAAAAAATGATTTTTTATTTTTACGGTTCTGCATAATAAACTTTTGTGAAGCACTTGGTGGGTCAAAGTGCTCACCACACCTCTAGATAAGTTCCTTAGGGGGTCTACTTTCCAAAATGTTGTCACTTGTGGGGGGTTTCAATGTTTAGGCACATCAGTGGCTCTCCAAACGCAACATGGCGTCGTATCTCAAATCCAGTCAATTTTTCATTGAAAAGACAAATGGCGCTCCTTCTCTTCCAAGCTCTGCCATGCGCCCAAACAGTGGTTTACCCCCAAATGTGGGGTATCGGCATACTCAGGACAAATTGTACAACAACTTTTGGGGTCCATTTTCTCCTGTTACCCTTGGTAAAATAAAACAAATTGGAACTGAAGTAATTTTTTTGTGAAAAAAAGTTAAATGTTCATTTTTATTTAAACATTCCAAAAATTCCTGTGAAACACCTGAAGGGTTAATAAACTTCTTGAATGTGGTTTTGAGCACCTTGAGGGGTGCAGTTTTTAGAATGGTGTCACACTTGGGTATTTTCTATCATATAGACCCCTCAAAATGACTTCAAATGAGATGTGGTCCCTAAAAAAAATGGTGTTGTAAAAATGAGAAATTGCTGGTCAACTTTTAACCCTTATAACTCCCTAACAAAAAAAATGCTGGTTCTAAAATTGTGCTGATGTAAAGTAGACATGTGGGAAATGTTACTTATTAAGAATTTTGTGTGACATAACTCTGTGATTTAATTGCATAAAATTTGAAAATTGCGAAATTTTCAAAATTTTCGCCAAATTTCCATTTTTTTCACAAATAAACGCAGGTAATATCAAAGAAATTTTACCACTGTCATGAAGTACAATATGTCATGAGAAAACAATGTCAGAATCACCAGGATCTGTCGAAGCGTTCCAGAGTTATAACCTCATAAAGGGACAGTGGTCAGAATTGTAAAAATTGGCCCGCTCCATAACGTCCAAACCACCCTTGGGGGTAAAGGGGTTAAGTGAAGCTCTGATTCCCATTTCATTATGTTTTGGGTCTTGATAAAATCCAAGCAATTGTTGATCCAATTATATATGTATTTCACACTCCAAAAAATACCATGGTCAATATTATTGATCAGATTGGCAGCCGATTCAGAAATGCGCGGGGCAGTTTTCAGGAACTTATTACCACTCTCTTTCAAAATCAGATAATGACAGAAAAGAGAGGAGGGAAAATTGTACTTGTTTTTAAAATAACTAAATGGTTGGCATTTGGAATCAATGAGAAGGTCTTTTAGTTTATTAATCAATATCATGCCCAAACAAAGAACATATAAGGGGTAAGGAGAAGTTATTTAAAGCGTCAAATTTATTAGTGCCTCTCTTTGGAAATGCCAATTTTTTCCTTGCTTCCAAAATTGGTTGAAAAATGGGATGTTTCGTTTTCGTTTTTTTTTAAGAAGAAGAGAGTCTAGAATTAAACCATTTGGCAATTTATTGTTATTAAAATATAGTTCAAGAACATACCAAGCCGGAATTTCTGAATGTGGCCACCAATATAAACTATTTTTTATCAAAAAGGCATAGTAGTAAGCAGAAATATTTGGGAGGCCTGCACCCCCTAGGGTTTTACTTTTATAAAGAATGTGTTTGTAGATTGTGAGCCTTCGCGGGCGGGCCTCACATGTAAAGCGCCATGGAATAAATGGCGCTATACCAATAAATAATATTCATAATAATGATGTGCTGCTATTCTCGCTCTTTTACCTCCCCAAATAAAAAGATAGATGCGAGATTGTAAACTAGTCAGTAATGAAGGAGAAATCTTTAAGGGAAGAGATCTAATGACATATAGTATCTTTGGCAATATGTAGGATTTAAAGGTCATTATTTTACCCCACCAAGAGAGTCTCCTACCCCCATAAATATTTAGGTCCATATCGATTGATTTGAAAAGTGATTCAAAATTGATTTGAATCAAAGAGTTTATATCTCTGTCGAATTTTAGACCTAGGTAAGTCAAAGTGTCTTCAGACCAATGCCATGTTGTTAATTTCCTGATACTAGCGATCTGGTTAACATCTAGGTTGAATTGTAAAATGTTAGATTTAGAGTCATTTATTTTAAAATAGGAAACCCTTGAGAAGGTCCGAAGTAGGGGTAAAATGTTAAGAATAGAGTTGTAGGGATTAGAAACTGATAGAATTATGTCATCCGCAAAAAGGCCGATTTTATGTTCCCGTTGGCCAGTTACTATGCCAGAAATATCAGGGTCTTCTCTTATTGATTGCGCCAGAGGCTCAATAGCCAAGACAAACAGTAAGGGGGATAGTGGGCAACCCTGTCTGGTACCATTGGAAATTATGAAAGGATTTGACAAATGATTACTTACATATACTCTCGCATTGGGACTGAAGTAAAGTGCCATCACATTAGTTAGAAATTGTGAGTGAAAACCTCCAAGTAGGTCCAATTCAGGCGATCAAAAGCCTTTTGTGCGTCGAGTGAGATTATTGTTGATTTGAGTTTTTTTAGATTTGATCAATTTAATAAGGTTAATAAGTTTTCTTGTTCCATCTGTCGATTGTCTGTAGCTAAAATTTTGGCATATATTTTCAAGTCTGAGTTAATAAGGGAGATTAGTCTGTAGTTAGGGATTTTATTAGAATCAGTATTGGTCTTAGGAATTAGGACTATGGTTGCTTCAGTCATGTCATTGGAAAAATTACCTATTTTGGAAGCGACATTAAATATCCTGGTAATGTGAGGGCACAGGAGATCTCCGAAAGTTTTGTAATAATCATTACCAAATCCGTCTGGGCCCGGGGATTTATGAGACGTCAGGTGTTTGATAGTTTCTAATGTTTCCTCAATATTAAAAGGTGAAGAAAGGTAATTCAAATAACTGGTGACAGGTTTTAGCAGAAAATAAGAAAGCCTTGATTATGGCCAAAATGTTGACAAAATGTTGACAAAATATTACCAACACATACCGTAGTCACTACCCTGTCCCCAATCTTTTTAATAAAGAAGATGTCAGCACCATTTTAACAAACCATGTAGTGTGGGGGTAGAAAGGAATCATGGTCCTAACTCATGGATGATTTGCAGAAAAGAAATCTGCAGCTTTCCAACTCTAATCAAATTTTATGTTGTGTAAAGCATGATAAGCTCCTGGTGCTAAAACAATCATTACAAGCAAACAAAACCACATAGCTTGATAAAAGAGACATTACAAACATCTGTTTTAACCCCTATAGTATACTGTCTTCAAATTACTTAGCAAAAATCTGCTGACAGATTCTCTTTAAGTCTCCTTGTAACACATGCACCTACCATGGAGAACAAAGCATATTTGATATTATACGCTTCCCATAAAAGTTAGATGACTGCTACTTAGAGGAACAGAAGGTCTAGACAAGCCCTGTAGCTCGAATATCCTAGATGCTTTTGTCTGTGTACAAATGCAGATCTCGTATCGTAGACAGATAAGGTTTTATTAATTTAAAGGGGATTTATTAACACAAAATGACTATCTCTTGTTTTCCAGCTATTTCCGCCCTCCTCTCCCTTGATTGACAGCTTTGACTTTACAAAGTGGAATGCAGATAGGTGTGAAGGAAACCCGATTCCTCCCATGTCACCAATCCATGACGTAACTACACAGGCACAGCTCTCCGGCACCCCCTTTGTCTCTCAGGTCAATAAGGGAACTGCACATAGAGCAAATGACCGCCGGTGAGACTGCCCTGTTACCCACGCTGGGTATTCTAAGATTCGTAATCAGAGTAAAAGGATCAGCCCAAAATTAATTTATGATTTAATTGCCTTAAGGGCGCACTAGGTAATTAAAAGAAATATACAGTCAAAATACAGTGGGGCAAAAAAGTATTTAGTCAGTCAGCAATAGTGCAAGTTCCACCACTTAAAAAGATGAGAGGCGTCTGTAATTTACATCATAGGTAGACCTCAACTATGGGAGACAAACTGAGAAAAAAAAATCCAGAAAATCACATTGCCTGTTTTTTTTAACATTTTATTTGCATATTATGGTGAAAAATAAGTATTTGGTTAGAAACAAAATTTCATCTCAATACTTTGTAATATATCCTTTGTTGGCAATGACAGAGGTCAAACGTTTTCTGTAAGTCTTCACAAGGTTGCCACACACTGTTGTTGGTATGTTGGCCCATTCCTCCATGCAGATCTCCTCTAGAGCAGTGATGTTTTTGGCTTTTCGCTTGGCAACACGGACTTTCAACTCCCTCCAAAGGTTTTCTATAGGGTTGAGATCTGGAGACTGGCTAGGCCACTCCAGGACCTTGAAATGCTTCTTATGAAGCCACTCCTTCGTTGCCCTGGCGGTGTGCTTTGGATCATTGTCATGTTGAAAGACCCAGCCACGTTTCATCTTCAATGCCCTTGCTGATGGAAGGAGGTTTGCACTCAAAATCTCACGATACATGGCCTCATTCATTCTTTCATGTACCCGGATCAGTCGTCCTGGCCCCTTTGCAGAGAAACAGCCCCAAAGTATGATGTTTCCACCACCATGCTTTACAGTAGGTATGGTGTTTGATGGATGCAACTCAGTATTCTTTTTCCTCCAAACACGACAAGTTGTGTTTCTACCAAACAGTTCCAGTTTGGTTTCATCAGACCATAGGACATTCTCCCAAAACTCCTCTGGATCATCCAAATGCTCTCTAGCAAACTTCAGACGGGCCCGGACATGTACTGGCTTAAGCAGTGGGACACGTCTGGCACTGCAGGATCTGAGTCCATGGTGGCGTAGTGTGTTACTTATGGTAGGCCTTGCTACATTGGTCCTAGCTCTCTGCAGTTCATTCACTAGGTCCCCCCGCGTGGTTCTGGGATTTTTGCTCACCGTTCTTGTGATCATTCTGACCCCACGGGGTGGGATTTTGCGTGGAGCCCCAGATCGAGGGAGATTATCAGTGGTCTTGTATGTCTTCCATTTTCTAATTATTGCTCCCACTGTTGATTTTTTCACTCCAAGCTGGTTGGCTATTGCAGATTCAGTCTTCCCAGCCTGGTGCAGGGCTACAATTTTGTTTCTGGTGTCCTTTGACAGTTCTTTGGTCTTCACCATAGTGGAGTTTGGAGTCAGACTGTTTGAGGGTGTGCACAGGTGTCTTTTTATACTGATAACAAGTTTAAACAGGTGCCATTACTACAGGTAATGAGTGGAGGAAAGAGGAGACTCTTAAAGAAGAAATTACAGGTCTGTGAGAGCCAGAAATCTTGATTGTTTGTTTCTGACCAAATACTTATTTTCCACCATAATATGCAAATAAATTGTTAAAAAAACAGACAATGTGATTTTCTGGATTTTTTTTTCTCAGTTTGTCTCCCATAGTTGAGGTCTACCTATGATGTAAATTACAGACGCCTCTCATATTTTTAAGTGGTGGAACTTGCACTATTGCTGACTGACTAAATACTTTTTTGCCCCACTGTATATCAAGAGTTACAGTCAGAGTAAAATATAACAATAATAATACAGGGCTTAAAGGCATAAAGCTGGAGGTCAATTTACCAGGTTGAAGGTTGCTTGTGGAAGCCGGGGGGATCAGCATCTGCAGGTACAAGACTTAGTTGCCGGGCAACCCCCAGAAAGCGTGTGCTTGCTCCCCTCTGGCTGGCATACCCTCTCCATTAGTTCCTTAGTTAGTCTTCTTCCTCTGTTCTGTCCCACTCTCCAAGGGTCCCAGCTATTAACCCTGTAGTGTCCCTCCCCCTGTACCTGGGCGCGCTAAGAATCTCCACCCCTCAGCTTCCCTGCAAGATCTGTATCCAATATCTAATAGATGGGATAAATTCTCTCAGGATGATCGGATCAGCACACGGGCGGTACCAGCGCACAAGGTTTGTTCTGCCGGTCGCCCAGTGACCAAACCTGGACCCATTTGGTCGCTGTGGGAGGCTGATCTCCATATCTCAGGTTCCAGAACTCCCATGGACTCGGGAGTTGCACTGTCAGATGCACAATTTCTTTAGGTCGAGGGGGATATTTTTTATGAACCTGTACCTCGGACGATGCGTCCATAATTCATGATTCCATTTTGGAGACGATTCGACTAGAAGGCCACAATGGACGTGTATCCTGTTGCCACTTGACATGCGTGCTTTAATTGAGCCCCCAGGCACCTCCTTGTCCCCTGCTGGTGTGGCTTCCTCATAGAGCCTTGAAGTACCTTCTGCCTGCTACACTGAGCTTAATTCCATTACCATGTTAAAAGGAACTTTATTCATGAGTCACGCCAATCTCTGTTAGTATGCCCGTATTCAAGATGGCGGCTGCTCCCTCATCACAATAGGCATAAAATTACGGTAGTCTTTGGGAAGGTGCACCAAACTGTTTGGTCACTTCAATGGTGCACTAAAAAAGTTGGCTTGGTTCGAACAGTCATTTTCTGCTGAAATACTCCCTTTAAACTAACAAAACCTTATGTATCGGTATAGTCTGGATCTGCAAAGAGGCATCCCGGATGCCTGAGCATGTTTTGAGCATCCTCTCCTCTTAGAAAAAGTCATCTAACTTTCTATGTGAAGTGTATAATATTGAAAATCCTTTGTCCTCTTTGGTAGCTGTATGTATACATAAGTTTTTACTAGTTTAGCCCCAGCAGCCAGTATTCACCTTACTGACCAGTACAAATTTATAGTTCTTACCGGTGTCACCTTATGAAGTCATAACTCTGGAACGCTTCAACAGATCCCAGTTATTTTGAGACTGTTTTTGTGACGCATCTTACTTTACGTTAGTGGTAAATTTAGGTCAATGAAGAAAGAAGTATTCAATTTTTCCGACTGTAATGTTGTTTTAGCTATAGATTTTAATTTTTAATAAAATGTAATTTTTATAAGGGCAAATAGGAAAAATTGGACCTTACAGGTTGTTGTGCAACTTCTCCTAAGTGCACCAGTACCCTACATGTAATCAGGGACTACCTGTCAGGCACAGTGGAGAGCTCCAAAGGGATGAGTGCCATGTTTTAGTGCAAATTTTGTGGTTACAGTTTGCAGGTTCCATGACCCACTGGAAGAGCCCCTGAGGTGCCAGAAAAGCAGAACCCCATCTAATAAACTACACCTCTCAATGAATTCATCTAAGGGTGCAGTGACAATATTGACATCATGGGTGTGTCACAGAATGTTATACCATTGGGCAGATAAGGTGAAATGATTATATTTTTACAACAAAAATTTTGATTTAACCCCAGATTTTACATTTTCACCAAGGTAAATAAATAAAAATGGCATCAAAAATTTTCACACAATTTCTGCTGAATGTAACCATACCAGATATGTAACTGTACACTACTGCTTAACCACATGGCAAAACTCGGGAGAGAAGGAGCGCTATTTGACTCTTGGAGAACAAATTATCGTACAATAGTTTACGTACTCCATGTACTGAGCCCCCAAGTGTCAGAATCCCCCCTCAAGTAACCCCATTTTGGAAATATCACCTCCCTGAGAATTTATCTACAGGTGTAGTGACGATTTTGACTCCTTGTGTGTTTTCCAGAAGCAAGCAGCAGTGGATGTTGCAGAGTGAAAATTGCAAATCTGCCAATATAGTGCCCAGTACTACATTGTAGTACTCAGTACATTATGCCCAGCTCATGCTTTTGGAGACATGGCTCCGTACATTAGGCGGGCTCTCATCGTCACAGAAATGCCAAACATGTCGATGCTAAATGTAGTTTAGGCACACTCTGGGGCTTAGAAGGGAAGGGAGCATTAGGATTTGGGAGCACAGAATTTGCTGGATTTCTTTGGGAGGGTGAGAAGCCATTGCACTTTTCCAGGTGACTTTTGCTACCAGTAACATGGAAGCCCCCTATATTTCCTTTGACAGACCTGAATGAGGACTAGCTATTTTTCCTTGATTGAGTTTAACTTTTCGTTGTTATGTTTTTTGTTTTTATTTATCCTGCGCTCTATGCCAAGCACTTATGGTGCTTTTCTACCTTACAACCTAGAATTTCTCAGCTTTTTTTGAGGGTTTTACATCAGTTCATGTAAAGAATATGCCTACAACTGTAAACATTTTGTCTTCTTTTTATTGTGATGCAAACAACAAATAGGATAAAATAACTGAAAGTTTCAGTGTATATTACTATTCACCTCACTAAATTCAGTACTTTGAAGATCCTCCTGTTGCTGCAATTACAGCTGAAAGTCACTTTGGATAAGTCTGTATGAGCTTTCCATATCTTGCCATCTTCTTCAGGTTGTATGTGAACAGCAATCTTCAAGTCTGACCACAGATTCTCAATTTGATTAAGTTCTGGGCTTTGACTAGGCCACTCCGAAACATTTATACATTTTCCCTTAAACCACTCAAGTGTTGCTTTAGCAGTATGCTTTTCGTCATTGTCTTGTTGGAAGGTAAACCTTTATCCTAGTCTCAAATCACTGACAGACTGAAACATGTTTTGCTCAAGAATATCCCTGTATTTTGCACCATCCATCTTCTCCTATATTCGGACCATTTTCCCTATCCATGCTGAAAAAAATAAATTCCCACAGCATGAAGCTGCCACCACCATATTTCACTGTGAGGATGGTGTTCGTGGGGTGATGAGCTGTGTTGGTTTGGCGCAAGCCACTGTACATCGTAGTTTCCATCTAATTCTCCGAATGACGTGATATAGAAGAAAACCTTGAGGGGTCCATTCAGGACAAGATGTTATTTTCAACAATACTACTTTTATTCCCATTCGATTTTATGATCGCATTGTATTCCACTTTTTTTTTCGACGGTATGATGAAAAAGCTTAGTTTTTTGCCACGTGTTTTTTTTTTTTGTTTTCTTTTTACTGTCTTCACTAAAGGGATTAACTAGTGTAACTAGTGTAATGGTTTTATAGGTCAGGTCATTCCGAACACAGCAATACCAAATATTTGTACTTTATTTGTTTTTATTTTTATATAAATTTATGTATTTATTGGTATAATAGTTTTTACATTTTTTTGGCATTTTGTGATATTTTTAAAACTTTTTTTTTATTTAAATGTTTAACTTTTTTTAACTTTTTACTTAGTTCATCTTTTAACTTTTATTATTCTGACCTCTGGTATAATGCATTGCAATGCACCAGCACTGCAATGCATTATTCCTGTCAGTGTACTGACAACAAAGCCTCTAGTCTCCTGGCATGGTCTAACAAGGCCTCCATAGTTGACAGACCCAGATATCGTCATGATGACCTCTGGTT
The DNA here is from genome assembly GCF_032444005.1 of Ranitomeya imitator. NCBI lineage: Eukaryota > Metazoa > Chordata > Amphibia > Anura > Dendrobatidae > Ranitomeya > Ranitomeya imitator. The sequence goes on along the minus strand of NC_091287.1, from coordinate 107,798,204 downwards.
GCCATGGCAATGATTGGACCCTCGCAATGACATTGCGGGTTGCTGATTGGAAGGGAAATGGAGTCCCCTCCCTCACACAGCCTTCTAAATGCTGCAATCATTATTGATCACTGCATTTAAGGGGTTATATGGCCTTGAGCAGTGCAGGCACCACTCATGGCCATGACAGCCGGAGCTCGGCTATCATGTAAGCTGAGCTCCCAGCGGTGATTACGCCTGTGCCCAACATGATCATCATGAAGTACCCATAAGCCAATTGTTGGGAACCCCAACCATGACATATGGGTATGTCAAAGTTTACAAAGGGGTTAAAGAGAGTCTGCCATCACAAAATGACTGTTCAAACTATGCAAAGGTGCTCGTTGTACCCTTGAAATTGGCCAAACACTTTATTGTACCTTCCCACCTACTTGTTTTCCACTTATCTGCACTCCTTTATATAAAGCCAGAGCTGTTAATCAAGGAAGAGGAGTGCAGAGATTGATGTAAAACAGTAGTTGGGAAAGATCATTGAACAGTTTGGCCACGCCAAGTTTGCACCAACAACCTGTGCTTGATTGATCGGTGACTATCTGCTGACTCCTTTTAACAGGTGAGTATTTAGGTGAGGCACTATACTATTAAAGGGACCTTAGCCCTAGTTTTAATAAATATGCACTCATAGTTTGAGGTATTTTCCTAATAGCATGGCACCTCACCTAAATAGTCAACTGTTAAAATAGAAAAATATTATATATCTGTATACACTGGAGCCACAACTGCATACAGAAGCCGGCATCCAGGTGGCACAGAGCACAGGGTGGTCTTCACTAAAGAGCATGCGCTCCTCTCAGTGGTATCTATCTAGCTTTAATGGTACATCTTTACTCTTTAATATATGCCGTAGCCTTTGATAGATGAATGCGCCATGTGGAAACATGCACAACACCAGTGTTTGTATCATGTGCCTGTAACCCACGTGTGCTTTGCACCAGTTGGACAACATGGAGTTATTAAAAGGTTTTATATTATTTAGTTCTTTCCTAATTTCCATCAAAACATGGAATTGTAATTTGTTATAAGGTTGTGGATATCTAGCGTGTATGATTGATGTAAGGTTATTTATTGGTGAGATATCTGATTGCATTATTAGCTTATTTTCTATGTTATTTTCCACAAATTTGAGCATTTCATAGTGGAGTTGTCCGCAGAAGTGGCATGGCATTAGGATAGGTTGAAAATGTGTGCAGCTGGGTCTATGCCACCTTATGATAACAAACTTGCATTAACAATCATTTCTTAGAAAATGTATGAACTGTTATTCTACACAACGCCATACCTCCTCCATGCAGAATCATTAGCACTTCATGTTAGTATTCATTATCAATAGATGTTTTTTTCTATGCTTTTTGACGGGTTGATGAAGACAGTCCATGAATGGCAATCAATACCTGCCATCATGCAGAAGGTTAATGCTGTAACGCCAAATCAATAGAACTGATTGTGGATTATGTGGTTACAATGATCACCTTTTAGAATCTGGTACGGGTCATCTAGGTTTTTCCTATTGAGTTTCTTAAAGGATAGAGTTAAAAACTTCAGCCTATTGATTTTAGGATTTTATGCAGCCCTCTGACTCACTTAGGCTTTGCTTTTTAAGTTGTCAAGAATATGTCACCCTGACGGGTCTTGAATATGACTGCTCAAAGTTACTACCCAAACTTAAATGAAGTCCGGATTGTGGTCAGCCCGCCTTGTGTTGTGGCTCTAATACCTTCTGCTACCTGTCTGTGAAGCCATCTTCCTAGGATTTAGCCGTGGCTCATAGATTAGGACCTTAAACTGTCATAAATCTCTTTTCCAACATGTTTGGCTTCTCGGTAACATCCTAGATATAAATAGGATCTCAGCACACAAGGTGCTGCTCCAAATCGTACCAGGGTGCTTCGCTTTGAGACAGACTTCAGTTTGTATTGTATATTCATCATTTTCTCCCCTCGTTCCATGTGTATGCCTGCTCGTGTGTGTGTGTGGTGCATACGTAAAGTAGAAGCTCACCCCGGATATCAAAATGAACTACTGCCTTCAGGAAATGTACGAAATGCCCCAGTGTGCATCTAACACCTTCTGCATGCAGCCCCCCGAGTACTGCACCTATATAGAAGATAGTGAGACCTACAGCTCTTGTGAGGCTTATGTCCTACACAACAATAATATATATATGGATCAGGCCTGGGCGGTGAATCAGGCTTATACTTCCAGTTACCCTGGAAACATGTTTAAAAGCGAGTACTCAGAAATGGACATGGCCCTGAATTCGTACAACCAACCCGAGTATTTCTCTGAGGAAAAAGCAACTTTTTCACAGGGGCAGTCTCCGATGTTCTCCCAGAAAAAAGGTAGGGACGCTTTTGTCTTTCCATGTTTTTAATAAGTGTTTTTCTGTTCACCTGTCTTGGATTTTTAAAGTTGCAGATTTGATTTAACACATATCCGTCCTTCCGAGCCCGTCTATAATCAGCCAAAAGACGTTGTCCGTGTTGCTAGGAGATTAAAATGTTTTTTTATTTCTCTTCCCGAGAGATTTTCTTTGCTATTTGAAATTTGTGCTATTCTTCAGACGACCCTTCATTAGTGAACACAAAGCAGTACAAAATTGGGGGGTCTCGGTGCGCCCTTCGCGATAGCTGCTACATGGGTGCTTTGTGCTGCTGAATTCCGTCACCCATATAGAAGCGGAGATGCTTGACGCTGGCTTTTTTGTTTAATTAACCCCTATATTTCACATACATATAATATTACTGACAATATGACATTTATGTAGAGAAGCGTCCGTGAACCGTTACACAGCTATACCTGGAAGCTGCTCTGTCTTACTTTCTGCTAATTACCTAGTAATTGTGTGCATGGCGCGGTCGTGATTTTCCTTCTGCAAAATAACTATGATCATACTGTTTCTTTCTCTTAATATCTCAATTAATACTGGACAATTCTGCATTTTTATATTCAGATTTATTCCATGCTTAAAAATCCAGATATAACAAGACTGTTAACGTTACACAAAATAATACAAGAAATGTATTGACCGGGGAGATGACAAACTATGTAATATAATAGTTCTCTATACGTAAAAAGAAATATAGTCGTTATCTGGCCTTTATTCCCATGGAACTTTCTGTCCAAATCTTTTTTTTTCTGTGTATTACCCAGCGACTCGCACATTTAACTAGTGAAGCAGCCGGCAGAGAAGTCCCACTAGAGGTTTCCTCTGTCCCTGTGACAATTGTATCTTCATCATTTCTAATTATGTATTCTGATTCTTCAATTTGTTTTGGATAATACTGTTTTTTGTATTAGATTTCATTCAGTCTGCTCTCTAAACTAATATCCTCACACTAAGCGATGTATTTAGTCCCGTGGTCATTAAACAATACATAATGTTACCACATTATGGAAGATGTGGACAGCATAACGGCAGAACAACTATACAAAACTGAGTCTGTGCTGGGGGGAAATATAATAGAGAATTTGCCATTTGCTTGTTTATATTCTACATTGCAATTTCTTAATTTGATAAAGCATCACAATAAATCTATTAGGCTCTACAACAAACAACATTTAGTGTTCTATATTCTTTTTCCAATATTTATTTGTTAAAATTTTCATCTAAATTTAATTTCAAATGTCTTTTCAGTACTATGCCTCCTTCCATCAAGTGACCTGTATATACGATGGGAGACTGGTTACATAGCACATTATTGTATTGATAGAGCCTGTCATGTCTCTTTAGTCTAAATATATATATTTAGCGTTAAATCAACATTATTGAATTTCTTACAAGAGGCAATTAATTCAGCGATGAGGACAGAAGGTTGCTGAAAGGACTTGCTTGTCCCTATTGATCAACATTGATTTGGATTTAATGAAGACTATAGTTACTCATTAACACAAGAGAACAGGTGTCCCCTTTCAACCTTCCCACTGGGTTTACGGGGCATCAGAAGAGTCACAGTGGAATGACTCTTAGAGAATAAGTGTTATAAAAAGACAACTCTGTGTGTAACACAACCCACTACATGTATTTATGTATCTCTCTGTTCACATCTCCCTGTACTGGAGAAAAACCTCTCCAGAGTAAAGGATCGAACAGTCACTATGGCACGTTCCAATGCTCTACATGTACAGCACCATACATATGGAATACTGAATCAGATACTGTGGCCCGGATTAGCTCTCAATATACATTCTATCTATCTATCTATCTATCTATCTATCTATCTATCTATCTATCATCTGTCTATCTACAGTATCTGTCTATCTATTATCTATCTATCTATTATCAATCCTATCTAGTATCTATTAATTTATCTATCATCTATTTATCTACAGTATCTGTCACCTATCTATCTATCTATCTATCTATCTCCAGTATCTATCTATCTACAGTATCTATCTATCTATCTATCTATCTATCTGTCTGTCTGTCTGTCTATCTATGTAGAAGAAAAAATGGAACAGCACCGTATAGAAAAACTCAGGGTGCAGGGCCCTCCAAACAAATATCCATTTCTATAAACAATAAAAAAGAAAAAAGGGGGCAGCACACAAATAAATTATTAAAAAAGTGGACTTTATTAGCCCATATGTTGTGGCAATGTTTCGGCTGTGACCAGCCTTTCTCAAGCTGGAGAAAGGCTGGTCACAGCCGAAACACCATATGGGCTAATGAAGTCCACTTTTTCCATAATTTATTGGAGTGTTGCCTCCTGTTTTCTTGTTTATCTATCAAACTATTTACAGTATCTATCTACAATATCTGTCTACAGTATCTATCTACAGTATCTATGTATCTATCTATCTACAATATTTATCTATTTATCTATCTACAGTATCTATCTATCTATCTATCTATCTATCTATCTATCTATCTACAGTATCTATTTATTTATCTATGTATCTGTCTACAGTATCTATCTATTTATCTATCTCATATCTATCTACAGTCTATCTATCTACAGTATCTATCTATCTACAGTATCTATCTATCTATCTACAATATCTATCTACAGTATCTATCTATAACTATCTATCTATCTATCTATCTATCTACAGTATCTATTTATCTATGTATCTGTCTACAGTATCTATCTATTTATTTATCTCATATCTATCTACAGTCTATCTATCTATCTACAGTATCTATCTATCTACAATATCTATCTACAGTATCTAGCTATCTACCTATGTATCTATCTACAATATCTATCTACAGTATCTATCTATCTATCTCTCTATCTACAGTATCTATCTATCCATCTATCTACAATATCTATCTATCTATTTATGTCTACAGTATCTATCTATCTATCTATCTATCTATCTATCTATCTATCTATCTACAGTATCTATTTATTTATCTATGTATCTATCTACAGTTTCTATCTATCTATCTATCTATCTATCTATCTATCTATCTATCTATCTATCTATCTATCTATCTACAGTATCTATCTGTCTATCTATCTATCTCCTATCTATCTATCTATCTATCTATCTATCTATCTATCTATCTATCTATCGCATCTATCCATCTGACACCTGTCTCTGTCTATGAGTACAGATATGTGAAGGATAATATAGGAAACAGAGTGTTTTGTCCTTTTGTATTCCACTATTTGCTTAAACATAGATTTGTAACTTTCTTTCCTATTAAATTTAACGCTTATGCATATGTTGTCCGGTGTATATATATATATATATTTATACACACACACATATATATATATATATATATACACACATAAATATATACTGTATGTATGTGCGTGTGTGTTTATATACATAAATGTGTTCTGAATCCGGCAGAACATGTATTGTACATACCGTATATACTCGAGTATAAGCCGAGATTTTCAGCCCATTTTTGGGGGCTGAAAGTCCCCCTCTCGGCTTATACTCGAGTCATACCCGGGGGTCAGCAGGGGAGGGGGAGCGGGGTCTGTCTAGTTATACTCACCTACTTCCGGCGCGGCCCCTGCAGACCCTGCTTCTTCCAGCGCATCAATTTCACATGCTTTGGTGCAAATGGAATAGACAACAGATGGAAATTATTGGCAATTATCAAGACACACTCAATGAAGGCGTGGTTCTGCAGGTGGGCACCACAAACTACATCTCAGTACCAATGCTTTCTGACTGATGTTTTGGTCACTTTTGAATGTAGGTTGTGCTTTCACACTCATGATAGCTTGAGACAGTCTCTACAACCCACACAATTGACTCAGGTAGTGCAGCTCATCCATGATGGCACTTCAATGCAAGCTGTGGTAAGAAGGTTTGCTGTGTCAGTCAGCATAGTGTCCAGAGGTTGGAGGCGCTACCAGGAGACAAGCCAGTACACTAGGAGACGTGGAAGGGGCCGTAGGAGGGCAACAACCCAGCAGCAGGACTACTACCTCAGCCTTTGTGCAACAAGGAAGAGGAGGAGCACTGCCAGAGCCCTGCAAAATGACCTCCAGCAGGCCACAAATGTGCATGTGTCTGCACAAACGGTTAGAAACCGACTCCATGAGGATAGTCTGAGTGTTAGGTGTCGAGTTCCCGCTTCTGCACAAGGGGAATCTCGAGCCATCTCCGCTGCGGTCTCCCATTCTTTTCCAGCCGCAGTGGAGTCTGCTCAGCGGAGACGTCGGTCCCAGCGTCTTGCTCAGTCTCACTCTGTACAAAGAGTTACTGCTGCTTTTCCTGCTTCTGCCATTGAAGTCAGTGTTGGGCAGCAGTGAGCAGATGCTTTTGGGACTAAGTCCTGCTTTTCTCTTTCTGAGCATGCCCAGGGCAAGATCTCCCGTTGGAGATCGAGGGTCACATGCTCAGGTACTGCAGCACATCACATTGGTCCTCCAGGAAGGTCCTGAAAGGGCAAAACTTCGGTAGCAGCTTCCCATTGGTCCTTTATTGGAAGGTCCTGAACGTGCTGCAACTATATAAGCTGCGCATGACCGCACGGCCATGCGCTAGTATAGACTTGATAATCGTGTGTGTGTTGTGAGTGAAAGTCGTTCATTAAAATCCCCTCCCTATTGGATGTCTGTTCGCGGAAGGTGGGTGATTGCTATCTAGCGCCCGACTCAGCTACCAGCACGTTACACACTATTCAGCGTCTATTGCTGTGACCGCCAGTGTGGCACCGTGTGCTTTCACAGCGCTTTCCTGACCCAAGCCTGGGTGGTTAGTGGCGTCCACCAGTGCGGCACCGCATGCACTCTCGTGCATATTTTATTATTACTTTGGTTACGCTGACACCCCATTAGCTGTGTCGAGCGCAAGTAGTCTAGTCGGACTCAGATCCCAAGTCTTGGGTCTGAGTTTGGTGACTCCTTGCTTGCGCTCTTGTGTGCGGTACCGCGGCCCTGTGACTTAACAGGGTTCGCTTCTTTCACACAGGGTGAAGTTAACCCATGTGTGTATTCACATTGTACCGCCATATAGTCCGTCATTACTTGGCAGCAGGTTCCATCTCTGCACGGTGGACCCCGGGCTGCGAATGCACCTTAATCTATCTTATTATTTGGTGCGTTCCGCTAGCCCTAACACTGAGTGCCCAATGTCCACAGATGGGGGTTTTGTTCACAGCCCAAAACCGTGCAGGATGTTTGGCATTTGCCACAGAACACCAGGATTGGCAAATTCACCACTGGCGCCCTGTGCACTTCACAGATGAAAGCAGGTTCACACTGAGGACATGTGACAGATGTGACAGAGTCTGGAGACGCTCTGCTGCCTACATCCTTCAACATGACCGGTTTGGCAGTGGGTCAGTAATGGTGCGGGGTGGCATTTCTTTGGAGGGCCGCACAGCCCTCCATGTGCTCGCCAGAGGTAGCCTGACTGCCATTAGGTACCGAGATGAGATCCTCAGACCTCTTGGGACACCATATGCTGGTGCGGTTGGCCCTGGGTTCCTTCTAATGCAGTACAGTGCCAGACCTCATGTGGCTGAAGTGTGTCAGCATTTCCTGCAAGATGAAGGCATTGAAGCTATGGACTGGCCCACCCGTTCCCCAGACCTGAATTCGATTCAGCACATCTGGGATATCATGTCTCGCACCATCCACCAACGTCACATTGTACCAAACTGTCCAAGAGTTGGCGGATACTTTCGTCCAGGTCAGGGAGGAGATCCCTCAGGAGACTATCCACCGCTTCATCAGGACTATGCCCAGGCATTATAGTGAGGTCATACAGGCACATGGAGGCCACACACAATACTGAGCATCATTTCGTTGTCTTGAGGCATTTCCACTGAAGTTGGATCAGCCTGTAACTTCATTTCTCACTTTGATTTTGAGCATCATTCCAACTCAAGACCTCCGTGGGATATTAGTTGTGATTTACGTTGGTAATTTTTAGGTTTTCTTGTTCTCAACACATTCCACTATGTAATGAATAAAGATTTACAACTAGAATATTTAATTCAGTGATATCTAGGATGTGGGATTTTAGTGTTCCCTTTATTTTTTGAACAGTGTATATTTACACATGTACAATAATATACTTACACATTTTTAGCAAAAGTGCTGCGGGTTTCAAAAAGATAAGATATATAAATGAAAACATGGAAACAATATTTATTTTCTAGTAGAGACACTATTATTTTCTAATGGAGAAAATTGAAATAGTTTCTATTATGTGAAGATATAGGCCCCGATTCATCAAAGCAATAATTCTGGAGTAAATCACTTTGAAAAAGTCAACACATTTTTGCGCAGGCCAGTTTTAATCAACACAGTTAAGATGAGTGGAGATTAGGCCAGGAAGGATGCATGATGTTACATGAGATATATTAGTGCAGTCCCTGAATGGAGTAAGATTTGAGGCAAAGTAAGTGCAAGGAGATGCACGCCACTTGTCAAACACTCCTGATTCATTAAATTTCATTTTTAAATCTGCTTTTAAATGAAGTTTACTAAATTAATGCTAAAAGTATAAAAAATGACATGTTTTAGCTATTCATTTTTTATTGTAATATTTTCAATTTTTCCAGTTGATTTGTCACTCCAGTACATTCAAAAGGGCAAAGACTAACTTGTCTTGGCCTGTCAAACACCTTTTATACACATGACAAAGTAAAATTGGCAATTTGGAGAGTAAATTGACAAACATTAATCTATAAAACCTCTTAATGTTGTATTTTGTTACTGGTGCTCTATTCTTTGAAGCCTGAAAGTTGTTAATAGGACTTTCACAGACAGGCTTAGCACAAGCAACTTCGCTTACCAGATCCAAGAGGTTGCCCTGGCCTTCAACTTTGAACCACTATATAGGGATCTGAACTTACACAGGGGCCCCTAGGCAGGGGCCACAAAGTCAGCATGCAGTGCCAATATCACAAGGTTACATCGGGAACAAAATCAGAAAGCAAGCGGGTGGTCAAAATACAAGACAAGGTCAGAAAACAGGATATACAAAATAGCACGGAAGAGCAATGGATCAGAATGACCAGGTCTTCGGTGAATTGAATAACTGGCAGCCAGAGACTATCTGCTGGGGTTTATATATTAAGGATCCCTGCCTATGGCTCCCAGCAGAGACCTAATTACATTACCAGCTTACTGCAGCCAAACACAGATGAGCAGACAAGGGACAACTAGTTTCAGCAATCTAAAATCTAATCTTCCACATGCTTCCAACGTCCAGCAGTCCCCTCGGTATTAGTGCGGGGCCACTTAGTGACCAGGGCAAGGATTGCAGCAGTATGTTCAGACATGGATGTAACATATATGTTACAATCTGTCTGTTGACTTTATTGAAGGTCAATTCGAAATACATTTTCAGGTTACTTATGTAAGTGTGAAAACCAACATAAGAAAAAGGAGTGCAAAATGAGTCTCATAAAAAATAGCATTTGATTTAAATATCATTAAAAAATATAAGAATATAATAGACATATGTAGTGCCCCGCCAGGGTCGTGGGGTACTCGGATTCGGGCCCTTATTCTGTACTCAGTAGGGATGTCACGGTGGCAGACCCAGTCCGTGGCCCTAGGGGAACGTCCGCTGTAAATTGTGGGCTAAAGGTCTTTAAAGGGATAATGTTCGTGACGCCACCTGTGGTATTCGGTCAGGGTGACCGACGCCGCTTAGGGGTCTGCGGGGGTGATGTTATGGCAGCTAGATGGTATACCTTCCCACAGGTGAAGTGTATCCCCAGGGCTTCCCAGTAAGTAGATGATGGATGGTGTGAGGCGCAGTAAATAATGAGGACACAAGGTTGCAGTCTCTTTACCTTTACTGAAGGCTTCAGCATCCACATCCAGGGTAGGGACCACAGGGTAAGCAGAGTCCGGCCGGTCTGAAGGCAAATTCAGAGTCCCCTTATCCAGGTGGAGATCAATAGCCTTCCCCTAGCGCACAGTAATACAGTAGGTCCCTACTTGCATAAGCTCCAATAAGGTCCTCTCTGTTGTTACTCCTCTCACTGTTCCCCGTGGTCGGATTGAACAAAACACGTATGACCGGTGGCCTGATGCTTTCTATAGGGACCCTAGAGACGCCCCGGCCCCCACAAGTTGCCACCGTGCCTCCTGTGTAAATGGTCGGGCAGATATCGTGGAATTAACTGTCCTGCCAGTCTCTGAAGTAACGGCATAGAGCTCTTTACTCCCTCGGTGTTCTGGCTACCGGTCCTGCGCTTCAGAGGCAGCCTGCTTCTAGTTGGTCTCCCTCTGATGTTTCACTCCTTTTGCTATGACTTCGTTGCTCACTCACTGCAACACAATTCCTTTTGTGTCCCTTCTTAGGATGCTGCTGCACGTGGGGCACGCGCAGCTCTGTATACCTTCCTTCCGTAGGCCGCAGTCTGGAGCTGGCTGGAACCCAACCCAGCCAGCCTCTGCCAAACTCTGTCAGGACCCACTGACTATCTCCTTCTCCCTCCAGTCAGCTTCTGTCCCTTTCTCTGACTAACTTCCTCCCCAACCCACCAGTTTTACCCAAGTGTGAGGAGTGCCCTAATAGATAAAAGCATGGCTCCCCCCGGTGGACTGGAGTGTGAAGTGTGTAGTGGTTGTGATACTTGGACAGAAGATCTCCATTGCCTTCAGACGTAACATCACTCCCCCTGGTGGAAGAATAACATTACTGCAACGAACCAGGACTCTGGGGCGCTGCACATATATACAGTACAAACAAAGTATTCCTCAAAACGTGGTACCAATGCACATGTACTATGTACTCAAACAATTTTCAGGGAAGTGAAGACCCTTTTATAAATACTCTTAGTCAGGGAGCATTGGGCTATGACTGTTCCTACATAATTTTAGTAAAAAAGGGAGAATAAGTGAATACTTACATCTACAGTAGGTGGTATGTAAATGCACAGGGGTAGAATACATGTGTCCTGGTCCATGAGGCCAAACACACGTTTCACCCAAGGCTTCGTCAATATGTAAGTGAAAAAAAATGTTCTTAAAGTAATTTAAGTCTTTTTCATTATTAACAAAGACCATACCCTAATCCATAACATAGTAACATAGTTAGTAAGGCCGAAAAAAGACATTTGTCCATCCAGTTCAGCCTATATTCCATCATAATAAATACCCAGATCTACGTCCTTCTACAGAACCTAATAATTGTATGATACAATATTGTTCTGCTCCAGGAAGACATCCAGGCCTCTCTTGAACCCCTCGACTGAGTTCGCCATCACCACCTCCTCAGGCAAGCAATTCCAGATTCTCACTGCCCTAACAGTAAAGAATCCTCTTCTATGTTGGTGGAAAAACCTTCTCTCCTCCAGACGCAAAGAATGCCCCCTTGTGCCCGTCACCTTCCTTGGTATAAACAGATCCTCAGCGAGATATTTGTATTGTCCCCTTATATACTTATACATGGTTATTAGATCGCCCCTCAGTCGTCTTTTTTCTAGACTAAATAATCCTAATTTCACTAATCTATCTGGGTATTGTAGTTCTCCCATCCCCTTTATTAATTTTGTTGCCCTCCTTTGTACTCTCTCTAGTTCCATTATATCCTTCCTGAGCACCGGTGCCCAAAACTGGACACAGTACTCCATGTGCGGTCTAACTAGGGATTTGTACAGAGGCAGTATAATGCTCTCATCATGTGTATCCAGACCTCTTTTAATGCACCCCATGATCCTGTTTGCCTTGGCAGCTGCTGCCTGGCACTGGCTGCTCCAGGTAAGTTTATCATTAACTAGGATCCCCAAGTCCTTCTCCCTGTCAGATTTACCCAGTGGTTTCCCGTTCAGTGTGTAATGGTGATATTGATTCCCTCTTCCCATGTGTATAACCTTACATTTATCATTGTTAAACCTCATCTGCCACCTTTCAGCCCAAGTTTCCAACTTATCCAGATCCATCTGTAGCAGAATACTATCTTCTCTTGTATTAACTGCTTTACATAGTTTTGTATCATCTGCAAATATCGATATTTTACTGTGTAAACCTTCTACCAGATCATTAATGAATATGTTGAAGAGAACAGGTCCCAATACTGACCCCTGCGGTACCCCACTGGTCACAGCGACCCAGTTAGAGACTATACCATTTATAACCACCCTCTGCTTTCTATCACTAAGCCAGTTACTAACCCATTTACACACATTTTCCCCCAGACCAAGCATTCTCATTTTGTGTACCAACCTCTTGTGCGGCACGGTATCAAACGCTTTGGAAAAATCGAGATATACCACGTCCAATGACTCACCTTGGTCCAGTCTATAGCTTACCTCTTCATAAAAACTGATTAGATTGGTTTGACAGGAGCGATTTCTCATAAACCCATGCTGATATGGAGTTAAACAGTTATTCTCATTGAGATAATCCAGAATAACATCCCTCAGAAACCCTTCAAATATTTTACCAACAATAGAGGTTAGACTTACTGGCCTATAATTTCCAGGTTCACTTTTAGAGCCCTTTTTGAATATTGGCACCACATTTGCTATGCGCCAGTCCTGCGGAACAGACCCTGTCGCTATAGAGTCACTAAAAATAAGAAATAATGGTTTATCTATTACATTACTTAGTTCTCTTAGTACTCGTGGGTGTATGCCATCCGGACCCGGAGATTTATCTATTTTAATCTTATTTAGCCGGTTTCGCACCTCTTCTTGGGTTAGATTGGTGACCCTTAATATAGGGTTTTCATTGTTTCTTGGGATTTCACCTAGCATTTCATTTTCCACCGTGAATACCGTGGAGAAGAAGGTGTTTAATATGTTAGCTTTTTCCTCGTCATCTACAACCATTCTTTCCTCACTATTTTTTAAGGGGCCTACATTTTCAGTTTTTATTCTTTTACTATTGATATAGTTGAAGAACAGTTTGGGATTAGTTTTACTCTCCTTAGCAATGTGCTTCTCTGTTTCCTTTTTGGCAGCTTTAATTAGTTTTTTAGATAAAGTATTTTTCTCCCTATAGTTTTTTAGAGCTTCAATGGTGCCATCCTGCTTTAGTAGTGCAAATGCTTTCTTTTTACTGTTAATTGCCTGTCTTACTTCTTTGTTTAGCCACATTGGGTTTTTCCTATTTCTAGTCCTTTTATTCCCACAAGGTATAAACCGCTTACACTGCCTATTTAGGATGTTCTTAAACATTTCCCATTTATTATCTGTATTCTCATTTCTGAGGATATTGTCCCAGTCTACCAGATTAAGGGCATCTCTAAGCTGTTCAAACTTTGCCTTCCTAAAGTTCAATGTTTTTGTGACTCCCTGACAAGTCCCCCTAGTGAAAGACAGGTGAAACTGCACAATATTGTGGTCGCTATTTCCTAAATGCCCAACCACCTGCAGATTTGTTATTCTGTCAGGTCTATTAGATAGTATTAGGTCTAAAAGTGCTGCTCCTCTGGTTGGATTCTGCACCAATTGTGAAAGATAATTTTTCTTGGTTATTAGCAGAAACCTGTTGCCTTTATGGGTTTCACAGGTTTCTGTTTCCCAGTTAATATCCGGGTAGTTAAAGTCCCCCATAACCAGGACTAGCATGAATATGCTTAGAAAGATTCCCATAATTTACTAGCATCACAGCTAAGCAATGGGAGCCATGGTGCCAGTAGTAGGGCACATGACTGGGAACATTGCCAAAGGAGCAGCGCTGGATCGCCAGGGGTAAGAATAGAGAGTGTTTCTTTTGTTATTTCAAAAGTTATGCAGATGTTTGTAAAGAAATTGTATAACCCCTTTAAGTCTGTTTCTAGCATAAGAAAACAGTGATAAATTCTGTACATACCGCATACATTCTATTTTAATATGGGACAATACTACTTTATTGTAACTGCTAATCAGATCCTGTGGCCATGCGTTGTACCCTTAAGTAGTTTACTGTGTGATCTTTCGCCTTAATAGTCTACCACAAAATAAGACTTGTAGAATTAGTGTCGGATATGTCGGATTATTGGGTACTATATATAAATTGTCTCTGCTTGTGAATAAAGCTAGTTATGTGCACTGATTAATTTGGAGATAAGCTGAAATTATTGCATTGGTAACACTTGTGTTTTCCTATAGGGTACATACCCAGCTACTTGGATAAAGATGAACTGTGTGTGGTGTGTGGAGATAAGGCTACAGGGTATCATTATAGATGCATCACCTGCGAAGGGTGCAAGGTAAGTGACGACATATATGCTCCACACAAAAAATGATATTAGTTTATGCAGCACCAGTGAAAAGTTTGGACATCTCTATTGAACATTGGTTTCTCTTCATTCAGTGACATTCTAGACTCTTATGGCTTGAAGTTAAGAATAAATGTTGTTGTAGGTGTTATCTGTGTATGCACACTCCTCCACATGGAAAATGCAGCATCAAAAAGGAAAAGTTGTGAAATTACGAAAATCACATGATCGACAGACATATTACTGATATGCAAATTATGAAAAAAATGAAACAAAATGTTCAAAACCTTTCGATTTATACAAATAGAGCATGAGCGCAACATGCAGAAATACTCACATGCCTTGGCTCCTATCAGTTGCTTTATTAATGTTGTCTGAGGAATGTTCTGCCACGCTGAGTGCACTTTGTTAGAGCTGGAGTGGAACCTGCTGCTAGTAAATGGCTGCACTTTATTGTGGTACTACGCCTGAATAGACATGGGTTCCGTCACCCGATCTGTATAGGAGCGAACTCTGTTGCTTGACAGAGTCGCCGGTAACGCTGTGCTCTGTTAACCTCACAGAGGATCAAAGCTCACTAATGGAGCAGGTAGCATACAGTGGTCATACAGTCAGCAACAGCACTCAAACTACTTCTCTCCGGAGGTGCCGGAATTCTAGTGGCTATACGCCAGCCCTAAATTTACACAAACTCCTCTCCGGAGGTGCCGGAATTCTAGTGGCTTACAGCCGACCCTGAGCACATGCTGACACAGACCACAAAGTAGCTAAGCTCATACACTCATGAACATAAGTTGATACTAGCGCATGACTGTGCGGCCATGCAAACCTTTTATAGCTGCAGCTCTCCAGGACCTTCCTAGTGGTTCAATAAGAACTGCTTCAGGACCTGAGCATGTGACCCCCGACCTCCAATGAGAGGTCGTCCCTTGGGCATGCTCAGTAGAGGAAAAGCAGGACTTAGTACCAGGAGCGTCTGATCGCAGCTGAACAGTGATGGTTACAATGGCTGAGCCTGGAAGATCAGCAGTAACCAAGCGCACAGTATCTGACTGAGCCAGACGCTGGGACCGACGTTTCCGCTGAGCAGGCTCCACTGCAGCTGAAGAAGAATGGGAGACCGCAGTGGAGGTGATTCGAGATTCCCCCTGAGCAGCAGCGAGAACTCGACACCTAACACACTTGACCACACAAATCATCAAGATCCGCTGCCGACAGACCCCTTTGCAATTGACGGCCGATGACATCCCAGATGTGCTAGATGGGTGATGAGCTCGGGGACGCTGCAGACCCCGGTTTAGGCTAGTACCAGCAACATGCAACTTGTCGTCATGTTGATAACAAGTCTTTAACAAGTCAAAGATTGGCTACCTCAAGGAATATAGGATAGTTTCCTGTATTTTCTTTTTTTTTCATCACTGGAGGGTTTTACTTGTATTACTTCTTACTTACAATGTCTTACTATTATTCAAAAATTAGTAAAAAAAAAAAAAGAAAAATAAAGAGAGGTAGATGTGTCCAAGTTTTTCTCTATTATTGTGTATATAAGATCTTTCAAATTGTTATGACACTGCTATGCGTATACCGCAATACCTACAGGCTTGTAAGGACATGTTCAGACACAACAGATTTATTACACAAATCTGATTCGCATAGGGGTTTTTTTCCATCATGTGCATCGATTTCTGCAGGCTCCCTGTAAATGAATTTGAAGTTTCTGCCAGAAATTAGCAGCGTGTTAACATATCAATTCCCATAATTAGTCACAGAGAGATCACATGAGAGCGAACAAGGTATCTTACGTGATTGTAGTATAAATACTGTATATCTACAGTACAGACCAAAAGTTTGGACACACCTTCTCAATCAAAGATTTTTCTGTATTTTCATGACTATGAAAATTGTACATTCACACTGAAGGCATCAAAACTATGAATTAACACATGTGGAATTATATCGGAACCTGTCACCCCGTTTTTTTCAAGAAGAGCTAAAAATAGCGTTAAATAGGGGCAGAGCGTTAAATAGGGGACTTCAAGAAAATGGCCGGGGGATGCCGCGCGTGCGCAGATGGCGAGCTCGACGGCCATTTTACTGAAGCCGAGTTCGCATCTCGGCTGCAGGAAAATGGCCGCCGCGATCTCCATCTGTGCACGCGCGGCATCTCGCGGCCATTTTCCGGAAGCCGAGAAGAACTATCTGCGCACACGCGGCCTCACAAAGATGGCCACGCCCACCGATAAACGGCTGAATAGCGCAGATTGCGCTATTTTCCTTGAAGCTGCGCAGTGGATTTGCCACTTGGACATGCGCACACCACTACGCCACCAACGGAGATCTGGGGGAGAAACAGCGCTGTCACCACGCCCATATGACCTGACCAGCGTGAGTGACAGCCCAAAACGGCGACTTTACAAAGGTATTTCGGCAGCATAGGTGGGGAATAAAGGCTCCAAAATACACTAATGTAAAGCCCAGCTCTGCCCCTATTTAATGCTATTTTTAGCTCTTCTTGAAAAAACGGGGTGACAGGTTCCCTTTAACAAAAAGTGTGAAACAAATGAAAATATGTCTTATATTCTAGATTCTTCAAAGTAGCCACCTTTTGCTTTGATTACTGCTTTGCAAACTCTTGGTATTCTCTTGATGAGCTTCAAGAGGTAGTCTTCCAACATTGATCTTCCAACAATCTTGAAGGAGTTCCCAGAGATGCTTAGCACTTGTTGGCCCTTTTGCCTTCACTCTGCAGTCCAGCTCACACCAAACCATCTCGATTGGGATCAGGTCTGGTGACTGTGGAGGCCAGGTCATCTGGCGTAGCACCCCATCACTCTCCTTCTTGGTCAGATAGCCCTTACACAGCCTGGAGGTGTGTTTCAGGTCATTGTCCTGTTGAAAAATAAGTGATGGTCCAACTAAATGCAAACCGGATGGAATAGCATGCTGCTGCAAGATGCTGTGGTAGCCATGCTGGTTCAGTATGCCTTCAATTTTGAATA
The DNA here is from genome assembly GCF_032444005.1 of Ranitomeya imitator. Lineage (NCBI taxonomy): Eukaryota > Metazoa > Chordata > Amphibia > Anura > Dendrobatidae > Ranitomeya > Ranitomeya imitator. The sequence goes on along the minus strand of NC_091287.1, from coordinate 107,780,580 downwards.
AATCCCCAACACTGTCACCAGCAAAGCACCCCCACACATCACACCTCCTCCATGCTTCATGGTGAGAACCAGGCATGTAGAGTCCATCCGTTTACCTTTTCTGCGTCGCACAAAGACACGGCCGTTGGAACCAAAGATCTCAAGTTTGGACTCATCATACCAAAGCACAGATTTCCACTGGTCTAATGTCCATTCCTTGTGTTCTTTAGCCCAAACAAGTCTCTTCTGCTTGTTACCTGTCCTTAGCAGTGGTTTCCTAGCAGCTATTTTACCATGAAGGCCTGCTGCACAAAGTCTCCTCTTAACAGTTATTGTAGAGATGTGTCTGCTGCTAGAACTCTGTGTGGCATTGATCTGGTCTCTAATCTGAGCTGCTGTTAACCTGCGATTTCTGAGGCTGGTGACTCGGATAAGCTTATCCTAAGAAGCAGAGGTGACTCTTGGTCTTCCTTTCCTGGGGCCGTCCTCATGTGAGCCAGTTTCTTTGTAGCGCTTGATGGTTTTTGCAACTGCACTTGGGGACACTTTCAAAGTTTTCCCAATTTTTCGGACTGACTGACCTTCATTTCTTAAAGTAATGATGGCCACTCGTTTTTCTTTACTTAGCTGCTTTTTTCTTGCCATAATACAAATTCTAACAGTCTATTCAGTAGGACTATCAGCTGTGTATCCAGCAGACTCCTGCACAACACAAGTGATGATGGTCCCAACCCCATTTATAAGGCAAGAAATCACATTTATTAAGCATGACAAGGCACACCTGTGAAGTGAAAACCATTTCCAGTGACTACCTCTTGAAGCTCATCAAGAGAATGCCAAGAGTGTGCAAAGCAGTAATCAAAGCAAAAGGTGGCTACTCTGAAGAACCTATTATATAAGACATATTTTCATTTGTTTCACACTTTTTTGTTAAGTATATAATTCCACATGTGTTAATTCATAGTTTTGATGCCTTCAGTGTGAAAGTACAATTTTCATAGTCATGAAAATACAGAAAAATGTTTGAGTGAGAAGGTGTGTCCAAACTTTTGGTCTGTACTGTATATTTCCAAGACATTAACTATCTTTTTAAGTAAAATTGAAGGGCTATTGCCTTCTTAGAAATGTCAGCATATCCACAGGTGCGTGTCCACCACTGTAACCTGATGTATTTCGTAAAAGAGGGTTCAAACTCAGGTTTTGTGGACACTGAACGGAAAGGTTGTTTGTATGTATTGCTTTCTGTGAACACAGCCGAAGCTCCAACCTATTAGATATTTATGGGCTATCCTTTAAGTTAATCATTAAAAACTGTAAACAAGGTGCCACGGGTGTATATCGTTCTAGAGAAGAAATCCTAAAAAAGTGACATTTCTGCAAGAAGAAATTATAATTTTCAATTTTTGAGATGGGGCAATATGCATACAGTGTTTCCCAGATGTTTAATGATGGATGGTGTTCTCTGAAGTTGGCAAAGTCACTTTTTTATAAAAGTGAGTCTTTCCCCGCTCTTTTACTGACACTTGTAAATTCTGAATAATAATCAGAGAAAAAAGGAGCTATGGTTTGCAAATGGAACATTGTGGCAATAACAGTGAGTCGTTCCTGATTTCTTTGGTACAACCCTATGTATCTGAGTAGCTCACCAAATAGGTGCCATGTTGAGGAATCTTGTAGACTGTGAGTCCTTGCGAGCAGGATCCTCTCTCCTTTTGTAGCAGTCGGTCACTTGTATTGTTTCATGATCATTTTACCTGTTTTTCACCATGCTTACTAATGATGAATGAACGTGCTCAGATAACGTCTTATTCGAGCATGTGCGGGTGTTGTCCGAGCATCTGAGAGTGCTCGTATATTATGTTCCAGTTCCCTCGGCTGCATGACTTGCGGCTGTGGTTATCGAGCATTGACATGTAGCGAACACTGTTCAATCGATATGTGATGCAGCCAAATGTATTTTTTAATTGCGGTACATTTTTATACCCTGTTAGTAGTTATATTTATAACAGCAAATGTTGGCGGGTACCACTACTAGGGCTCTCCCATTACATGCTAAGAGATAATGGACAAAACTGACTGAAAAAAAGTAGCATGCATTCAACAGGGATCTCCAAACCAAGATAACAGAAAATATATACATTTAATTAGGTAATAGTACAAACACTGCAAAAGGATTTTTAAAAACATTTAAAATTGTATGACGCAAACAAATCCACAGACCCACAATAGGGTCATGCCCTTGCCACACCCCAAATATGAAACAGCAAAATCAATATCTGTAATACCAATAATCACTCAAGAAAGCATACAGAGATGATGAAGAATCTTCCTGTGAGCATTGTGCAATTAAAGGGCCACTGTCACCCCCTCCAGCCGTTATAAACTAAAAGAGCCACCTTGTGCAGCAGCAATGCTGCATTCTAACAAGGTGGTTCTTTTAGTTTTTGGTGCATGTATTCCCAAAATAAAGCGTTTTATAACTTCTCCAAAATACCTGTCTTTCGCCAGGGAGGCAGGTCCTCACCCCCCTGCTTGAACCGCCACACTGCCCTCACTCAAATCTTCAGGGGCTCTGGGCGCCGCCTCCTTCGCGCTGTTTTCGCATGAAATCCGGCGCCTGCGCTGATGCTTCATACAGAGATCCTTTTTGGAAAGCTCCATCCACAGGCTCAGGTTGTATAGGTTTCTTTTGTCTCCTCATTTGAGGGGATTATTCCACCATTGCGGCGAAATGGCTTATATCCTTCTTTAAGGATAACCTGCTCTTTTTATATGCCTTAACAGCAGGATTATGGTTTTGTTTATTTGTCTTTATATAGCGCCTAATGTGGATTCCATGAGCATTAGGCTCAGGCTATATTTGGAGCATTTACCCATGTGCTTCTTAGCCCATAGGGCAGGGCTTTTTTGCATATATGCCTAATTTTACCATGCTGACAGGAAGATTCTTCATCATCTCTGTATGCTTTCTTGAGTGATTATTGGTATTACAGATATTGATTTTGCTGTTTCATATTTGGGGTGTGGCAAGGGCATGACCTTATTGTGGGTTTGTGTATTTGTTTGCGTCATACAATTTTAAAAGTTTTTAAAAATCCATTTGCAGTGTTTGTACTATTACCTAATAAAATGTATATATTTTCTGTTATCTTGGTTTGGTGATCCCTGTTGAATGCATGCTACTTTTTTTCAGTCTGTTTTGTCCAGTTATATTTATAAGCTTGAGGGCTGTCTGGTGAAAAACAGTTACCAGTGATTCACAGGATAAGTGATAATTTGTTAATCAGTGGGAATCTGTCGGCTGGGACCTGCACTCATCAGCAGAACAAGGGAACTGTTACCCCTGTTAGAAATGAGCGGCAATACGCATGCTCCATTCATTGCCTATTGGACTGAAGTGGCAGTCGGGTGTCCGACCTGCCGTGCCATTTTGTAATGGAAATAAAAGTTCCCCGTCAGAGATAAAAATTCCCCATCTTCTGATCGGTGCAGGTCCCAGCGGTGGAACGAGCACCAATCTGCAAGTTATCAGTCATCTAGCAGATAGGTGATAACTTGTTTTCACTAGACAATCACACTCCAAGTTTTGAGAGCACAAAAGTGACTTACTTCTCCCGCAATTATATAATAATGGCAATTCAAGGGTAATTTATGCATTGTAATGGTGATTTTTGTGATCTACAGGGCTTTTTCAGAAGAACTATTCAGAAGAACCTTCACCCCAGTTATTCATGTAAATATGAAGGAAAATGTGTGATAGACAAAGTAACGAGAAATCAGTGCCAAGAATGTCGATTCAAAAAGTGCATCGCCGTTGGCATGGCAACAGATCGTAAGTAGCTGAGACGAGATGTTTGTGGCTTACTCGCTCTTCCATACTGAATACTGTCCAATAAAGTCTCTAAAACAACAACAACGTGAATCACGTCATAACCAAGGATCACATGCAGTGTATTTTTGGCTTGATATAAGCTGATATGTTAGCTATAATTTTATATGGCACAGCACTAAAAGCAATAAATTAGACAATCACCGCACTGTGCTCCGGCCTTTACTGAAAATGTAAAAAAAAAGACGGTATCTGCATTTTATCCAAAGCAAGGCTGTGCCGATGAATGGCTCTTTTTTGTAATCTGAAAATAAAGCATTTCACTAAATAATAAACGGGTGAATTATCAGCCGTGACCCCGCTCTGCCAGTGAGAACGGCACTGTCCCGAGGAACCATTCTTTCCCAGTTTCCTGGAATACTGTACTGATGACTGGCCTGCTATTTGGTAGGACTGTATCGACGATATTGTGCACATTTATTAATACGCTCAAACCATATTCTATCTCAAATTACTGTAATTTTCCATCTTTTGGTTTTATCTTAGTGGCTCCATATGCCCTTCAGTGGCAGAATCTCCAGCTCGTTAATGTTCCCCAGCCCTTTCTTTCCAGTATAATGTGATTTATTCTCAAAAGTCAGGTCTGCAAATGTAAAATGTAAGGTTACGACCCCCAAATAGTGGCTGCAGGTCAGTCGTGGGAGCCACCACAGTTCTCAAGATTTTTGTTAGAGAGGTTATCCAGGGCTATTGCATTTTTTCTTTAACTATAGGTCTAAGAACTAAGTAATGTAAGTAACTAACTTCCTGACTGTTTTGCCTGGCCCTGATCTCTGCCAGCTCGGAGAGGTCACAGAACATTCCTGCAAAAATTCTGTGGATTTTGGTGACGTCACCTCGACAGTGCAGCGGCTCCTCTTTCACTCTCTTCTGTTGACGGGCTGTGACTGCTGAATTCATGCTGATTGACAGCTGCCTCATCGCTGCCTAACTGTCGTCAGCCGTTTGTCATTGAGCATGACGTCTGCAGTCACGCCCTGGCGACGCAACAGCCCAGGAAAAGAAGAGCTGCTCTGTTGACATCGAGCAGATAAATTGCCTGCAGTAGAGGCTGAGCCGGTATCGGGGAGAACAGGTAGTTGCCTCTGTTAGCGACTTTCTGCCTATTTGTTTTTAGGCGCGTAGTAAAAAAAAATTGTAATGGAAAACCCCTTTAAAAATATATTGTAGAGTTTCACAGATAAACCTGTAAAACTGTGTGGTTTTTAACAATTAATTATTAATGTTTAATTATTAATTTGAAAATCAGATGTGCAAACTGATGCAGTCTTCCTTCTGTGGTCACTGTGGTGTGCATATAGAAAACTGTAGAGAGCATTTATGGAGACAAACAGGTTCCTCCAGCTTTGCATTACGGATTCATAGGCACCTAGGCCCCCATTCATCTTTTTGGATTTGTTCAAAATATTGTTTTGCCTTGTTAAATTGCAACATTTGAAAGATGCTTATTTTTGGCCCTTTTGTACTTTTTCAGAGTAAAAGCCACACAATCCTCTCAATACGTATTAAAATGTTGTAAGTTAAGGCCGTTGTACACATTAGATTAATGTCGGCTGAACCTTCTGATATCAACAGGTTCGATCGACAGTTGAATGTGTATGGGGTCCACAATTCTTTCCTGACAGATGATGTCGAGGGATATAAGTATCCAACATGTCCAATGTTGGGCTGACGATTCTTTTGTTTTCTCATAGAGAACACAGGAGTGCTTGGAACCATCATTTGTCCCTCACCTATCTAAAAAGAATAGGGGGACTTTAGTCTTCAACTGTTTATACAAAACAAAAATGGACTAGGTACTGGAGTGCTACTGCACCAAAATGTTGCCACATTTCTAAAATGTTGCAGGTAAAGAATTAGGCTAAAACATCTGTATAACCAAAACCACGACCCTAAAGCCAAACAAAAGATCCACCAAAACCAAGTAAAGGTAACATCAAAAAGACATAAATTATATGATATATAAGACGCAAATAGAGAAGTCACTATTAAAATATTTTTACTTCAAAATTGAAGCTCAAAAGCAATGATGACTATTTAATGTGTTTGTATGGTGCCTCCTTTCTCCATGGAACCTTTTTTAAATGACATGCTATGGATCCTGAAATAAGGATGAACAAATACAGTGGGGCAAAAAAGTATTTAGTCAGTCAGCAATAGTGCAAGTTCCACCACTTAAAAAGATGAGAGGCGTCTGTAATTTACATCATAGGTAGACCTCAACTATGGGAGACAAACTGAGAAAAAAAAATCCAGAAAATCACATTGTCTGTTTTTTTATCATTTTTTTTGCATATTATGGTGGAAAATAAGTATTTGGTCAGAAACAAACAATCAAGATTTCTGGCTCTCACAGACCTGTAACTTCTTCTTTAAGAGTCTCCTCTTTCCTCCACTCATTACCTGTAGTAATGGCACCTGTTTAAACTTGTTATCAGTATAAAAAGACACCTGTGCACACCCTCAAACAGTCTGACTCCAAACTCCACTATGGTGAAAACCAAAGAGCTGTCAAAGGACACCAGAAACAAAATTGTAGCCCTGCACCAGCCTGGGAAGACTGAATCTGCAATTGCCAACCAGCTTGGAGTGAAGAAATCAACAGTGGGAGCAATAATTAGAAAATGGAAGACATACAAGACCACTGATAATCTCCCTCGATCTGGGGCTCCACGCAAAATCCCACCCCGTGGGGTCAGAATGATCACAAGAACGGTGAGAAAATATCCCAGAACCACGCGGGGGGACCTAGTGAATGAACTGCAGAGAGCTGGGACCAATGTAACAAGGCCTACCATAAGTAACACACTACGCCACCATGGACTCAGATCCTGCAGTGCCAGACGTGTCCCACTGCTTAAGCCAGTACATGTCCAGGCCCGTCTGAAGTTTGCTAGAGAGCATTTGGATGATCCAGAGGAGTTTTGGGGGAATGTCCTATGGTCTGATGAAACCAAACTGGAACTGTTTGGTAGAAACACAACTTGTCGTGTTTGGAGGAAAAAGAATACTGAGTTGCATCCATCAAACACCATACCTACTGTAAAGCATGGTGGTGGAAACATCATGCTTTGGGGCTTTTTCTCTGTAAAGGGGCCAGGACGACTGATCCGGGTACATGAAAGAATGAATGGGGCCATGTATCGTGAGATTTTGAGTGCAAACCTCCTTCCATCAGCAAGGGCATTGAAGATGAAACGTGGCTGGGTCTTTCAACATGACAATGATCCAAAGCACACCGCCAGGGCAACGAAGGAGTGGCTTCGTAAGAAGCATTTCAAGGTCCTGGAGTGGCCTAGCCAGTCTCCAGATCTCAACCCTATAGAAAACCTTTGGAGGGAGTTGAAAGTCCGTGTTGCCAAGCGAAAAGCCAAAAACATCACTGCTCTAGAGGAGATCTGCATGGAGGAATGGGCCAACATACCAACAACAGTGTGTGGCAACCTTGTGAAGACTTACAGAAAATGTTTGACCTCTGTCATTGCCAACAAAGGATATATTACAAAGTATTGAGATGAAATTTTGTTTCTGACCAAATACTTATTTTCCACCATAATATGCAAATAAAATGTTAAAAAAACAGACAATGTGATTTTCTGGATTTTTTTTTCTCAGTTTGTCTCCCATAGTTGAGGTCTACCTATGATGTAAATTACAGACGACTCTCATCTTTTTAAGTGGTGGAACTTGCACTATTGCTGACTGACTAAATACTTTTTTGCCCCACTGTATATAATCACTTGTTGCTCGATCTTTTTATACAGTATTTCGGGAGTTTAAGGGGAATCTGTCTGCAGAATTTCACCCCTCAAACTATTTATTTTCCCATATAAGCCCTTTCAGAGGCAAGTCCGACAGTACCTTTACATGGCCAGTCCGTTCCTCATTACTGAGAAATCAGCATTTGAATTGATATGCAAATGAGGCTGAAGTGCTATTTATTGGTCCGCTGAGCGAGGAATAGAGCTGGAGTGACATAGGCTTTAGATCCATGAATAGCACTTCATTTGCATATCAATTCAAATGCTGATTTCTCAGTATTGGAGGAATGATCTGGCCATGTAATGGTATTGCTGGACTTGAATTTGAAAGAGCTCCATGCACATACAAATAGTTTAGGGGAAGCGAGGGGGGACATCCTGCTGACTGACTAAATTCCCTTTACTGGTGTCATTAGCCCACTCTAGGTAACTAATTACATGACATAAAATCTAATTTTTTTATATTAAATTATTTTTAAAAAATCCTTTTGTGTCTATTGTGGCTAGTCATTGCTTTACATACTTGTTATACTGCCCCCTATATTTTTTGAGGCTCATAGTGGCCTTCATTTATGAACAAAAAATTGTGTAATTTGCACCAAATATTTGGTTTACTCACTTCAGCTTCACCGCTCCATATTTATTATATATTTCACCATGACAAATTTGGCACGAATTACAAATTTGCAATCATAATAGTCTACTTCCCAATGTTAGATAGGAGCGAGAGATCTGTGTGTCAATGTTGTGCCTTTATGATCATATTAAAGGGAATCTGTCACCCCCTGGACAAATTTAAGCTATTACTATGGGCATACAGTTAATAGAGAGGTTATACCAGTCTTACCTTTATGCCTCATAGCTGCGGTGTAGATGTTGAGAAAAGCAGTTATAATGTTAGAAGTTAATGATTTCTTCCAGGCTCCGGGGCGTGTGGTGCCTGGAAGAAATCTCTGCCTCCACTCTTCATTATAATGGCACCCCCTGTCCTGTGGCGTGCAGTTGCAGCGCTGTAATTCCGCCATCCACTTGCGCGGTTATGTGAAACTTTTCCGCTCTTCTATGGGAAGAGTCTTCATGGATCTTCTGCGCAGGCGCCGGCGGGTCTCTGCTCAGTAGTAGGGATGTGCCTGCGGAGAAGATCAATTATGACTGCAGTGCTGTTGTATTGAGTGAGGCCGGACCGACCAGATGGGTCATAGTCTTTTAAAATGGTTCTAAGGGATCATCTGCTGTAGTCTCCAGGGCCCAGATACAATTGCAGCCCTTGCATTTAATGTACTGTAGTTACATCTTGTGGATGGTGGAATGATTCCTGCTATTGAGCAGCCAATAGAAATCTGAGCACTAGAAGCAGCTTCTTCCTGCCAGCACTAGGGAACGATCTGAGAGGGAATCAATAAAACACCAGAGGGCGCTATAAAAGTTATAGCACCTTGGAAATATATAAATATTTTTAAATAAGCTTTTTTCAATTATTCCAATTGAAATTTGGTAGTTTTTGTGCAAATGTAATATTTAGTCATAGGACAAGCGCTTTAAAGTGCAGATAATATACTTGAAACTAAAGTATGAGGTGGTATGAATGAAAGATTTTGTGTTGTTTCCCGTTCTGCATTTATTGATACTGGTTATATCATGTATAAATGCATAGTACAAGGCCATTTTACCAGATTAAAAGTTACTGTTGTATTACGTCCAAATGTATTTTTGGGTGATACTTACTTAGCGTGACCCATGTAGTCAGCTTAAAGTAAAGCTTATGTTTGCTAAACATTGGTGTTCCGTCTCACCATCCTGCCAGTCATCCTCAGAACGATGATCCATATAGCGTCAAACAGAAAAAATAGCTTCAGGATACTTATTGATATGTATGTTCACTCTTTTTAAGTGGTTTTGGATGACGTCAAGCGTTTGGCAAAAAGAAAGCTAATACAAGAAAACAGAGAAAAGAGGCGCAAGGATGAACTGCAGAAAACATTGGTACAGAGGCCTGAGCCAACAGCAGAAGAGTGGGAGCTCATACAGGTGGTCACTGAAGCTCATGTGGCCACCAATGCACAGGGAAGTCACTGGAAACAGAAGAGAAAATTTCTGGTAAGTAAAAATGTGATATTAGCAGGTGCTGGTGATTTACTGATCGCTGGGGCAGGTGCACGCGTCTGTTTACATTGGATAAGTGCTATCCGCGGTTTTAACCTATCTTATTCTGTGGGGCTGCGCATGTGACCTATTTTTTTCATTGTACTGAGTGGGCCGAAGTAAAAAACAATGAGAAGTCCAATTTTGATCTTATTGCCAGATCAAAATCTGCAATGCGAGTCTATGGGTGAATTGAAACATCAGACCATGTTCGAATAACATCTGAGTGTGGTCTAATTTGCAATGACCGACAGAATGGACAAGGTGGAGAAATGTTTTTTTTTCTCTCCATCTCCAAAAAAAACTGATTCCATTCTGTTCAAACTCTGATCAGAGTCTGATCAGCTTAATTAATAATAATAATAATTTTATTTATATAGCGCCAACATATTTCGCAGCACTTTACAAATTATAGAGGGAACTTGTACAGACAATAGACATTACAGCATAACAGAAATCACAGTTCAAAATAGATACCAAGAGGAATGAGGGCCCTGCTCGCAAGCTTACAAACTATGAGGAAAAGGGGAGACACGAGAGGTGGATGTAACAATTGCTTTAGTTAGTCGGACCGGCCATAGTGTAAGGCTCGGGTGTTCATGTAAAGCTGCATGAACCAGTTAACTGCCTAAGTATGTAGCAGTATAGACACAGAGGGCTATTAACTGCATAAAGTGTATGAGAACATGATGCGAGGAACCCAATTATGTTTTTTTTTTTTTGAATGGGCCACACAGAGATAGTTAGGTTAATGCGCTGAGGCGGTAGGCCAATCTGAACAAATGAGTTTTTAGGGCATGCTTAAAACTGTGGGGATTGGGGATTAATCGTATTAACCAAGGTAGTGCACTCCAAAGAATCGGCACAACACGTGTAAAGTCTTGGAGACGGGAGTGGGAGGTTCTGATTATTGAGGATGCTAACCTGAGGTCATTAGCGGAGCGGAGGGCATGGGTAGGGTGGTAGACTGAGACCAGAGAGGATATGTAGGGTGGTGCTGCGCCATGGAGTGCTTTGTGGATGAGGGTAGTAGTTTTGTACTGGATTCTGGAGTGGATGGGTAACCAGTGTAATGACTGGCACAAGGTAGAGGCATCGGTGTAGCAGTTGGTGAGGAATATGATCCTGGCTGCAGCATTCAGGACAGATTGGAGCGGGGAGAGTTTGGTAAGAGGGAGGCCGATTAGTAGAGAGTTACAATAGTCCAGACGAGAATGAATAAGTGAAACAGTAAGAGTTTTTGCAGAGTCGAAAGTAAGAAAAGGGCGAATTCTAGAAATGTTTTTGAGATGCAGATAAGAAGAGCGAGCCACTGATCGGATGTGGGGGGTGAATGAAAGCTCAGAATCAAGTATGACCCCAAGGCAGCGGGCATGTTGCTTTAGAGTAATGGTGGAACCGCACACGGACATGGCAATGTCAGGCAAAGGTAGGTTAATAGAGAGAGAAAACATGAGGAGTTCAGTTTTTGACAGGTTCAGTTTCAGATAGAGGGAGGACATGATGTTAGAGACAGCGGTAAGACAATCACTGGTGTTTACTAAAAAGGTTGGCGTGATAACAGGAGAAGAAGTGTATAATTGAGTGTTGTCAGCATAGAGATGTGTTGTGAATTCTGTGGCAAAGCTCCCTCCTGTGGTCACAAGTGGTACTTCTGCTGATTCTCTCTGTGAGCTTCCGTTGGTGGAGGGAAGTGGTACTGCGGCTTCTGAGTTTCCTCCCTCAGGTGATGTGGTGAGGTCGTTAGGTGCTGCTCTACTTAACTCCACCTAGTGCTTTGATCCTGGCTTCCTGTCAATGTTCCAGTATTGGACTTGTTTTCCTCCTGGATCGTTCCTGTGGCCTGCTGCTCTGCATAGCTAAGTTTTCCTTTGCTATTTTTTTTTTTTTCTGTCCAGCTTATCTATTTGTTTGCTGGAAGCTCTGGGACGCAGAGGGTGTACCTCCGTGCCGTTAGTTCGGTACGGAGGGTCTTTTTGCCCCCTTTGCGTGGTTTTTAGGGTTTTGTGTTGACCGCAAAGTTACCTTTCCTATCCTCGCTCTGTTCAGAAAGTCGGGCCTCACTTTGCTAAATCTATTTCATCTCTACGTTTGTCTTTTCATCTTTACTCACAGTCATTATATGTGGGGGGCTGCCTTTTCCTTTGGGGTATTTCTCTGAGGCAAGGTAGGCTTATTTTCTATCTTCAGGCTAGCTAGTTTCTCAGGCTGTGCCAAGTTGCATAGGGAGCGTTAGGCGCAATCCACGGCTGCCTTTAGTGTTTGTTGGAGAGGATCAGGGATTGCGGTCAACAGAGTTCCCACGTCTCAGAGCTCGTTCTATGTTTTTGGGTTATTGTCAGATCACTGTATGTGCTCTGACCTCTATGTCCACTGTGGTACTGAATTGCCTAATCATAACAGTACAGGAAGACTAAAGTACTAATGATTCTCAATAGAGGGAAAAAAGAAATTCTGAGACCATTTTTTTTTCTCTGCACTGTGTTTTGCCTTTTTTTTCCCCTAGACATTTGGGTGGTTCAGGACACAGGTGTAGCAATGGACATTAGAAGTCTGTCTTCATGTGTGGATCAGCTCTCGGCAAGAGTACAAAAGATTCAAGACACTATTGATCAGAAATCTATGTTAGAACCAAGAATTCCTATTCCTGATTTGTTTTTTGGAGATAGAACTAAGTTTCTGAGTTTCAAAAATAATTGTAAACTATTTCTGGCCTTGAAACCTCGCTCCTCTGGTGATCCAGTTCAACAGGTTTTGATCATTATTTCTTTTTTGCGTGGTGACCCTCAGGACTGGTCATTTTCTCTTGCGCCAGGAGATCCTGCATTAAGTAATATCGATGCGTTTTTCCTGGCGCTCGGATTGCTGTACGATGAACCTAATTCAGTGGATCAGGCAGAAAAAAATTTGCTGGCTCTTTGTCAGGGTCAGGATGAGATAGAGTTATATTGTCAGAAATTTAGAAAGTGGTCCGTGCTCACTCTATGGAATGAATCTGCGCTGGCAGCTATGTTCAGAAAGGGTCTCTCTGAAGCCCTTAAGGATGTCATGGTGGGATTTCCTATGCCTGCTGGGTTGAATGAGTCTATGTCTTTGGCCATTCAGATTGGTCGACGCTTGCGTGAGCGTAAATCTGTGCACCATTTGGCGGTATTACCTGACCTTAAACCTGAGCCTATGCAGTGCGATAGGACTTTGACCAGAGTTGAACGGCAAGAACACAGACGTCTGAATGGGCTGTGTTTCTATTGTGGTGATTCCACTCATGCTATCTCTGATTGTCCTAAGCGCACTAAGCGGTTCGCTAGGTCTGCCACCATTGGTACGGTACAGTCAAAATTTCTTCTGTCCGTTACCTTGATCTGCTCTTTGTCATCGTATTCTGTCATGGCATTTGTGGATTCAGGCGCTGCCCTGAATTTGATGGACTTGGAGTATGCTAAGCGTTGTGGGTTTTTCTTGGAGCCCTTGCAGTGTCCTATTCCATTGAGAGGAATTGATGCTACGCCTTTGGCCAAGAATAAGCCTCAGTACTGGACCCAGCTGACCATGTGCATGGCTCCTGCACATCAGGAGGTTATTCGCTTTCTGGTGTTGCATAATCTGCATGATGTGGTCGTGTTGGGGTTGCCATGGCTACAAGTCCATAATCCAGTATTAGATTGGAAATCCATGTCAGTGTCCAGCTGGGGTTGTCAGGGGGTACATGGTGATGTTCCATTTCTGTCAATTGCGTCATCCACCCCTTCTGAGGTTCCACAGTTCTTGTCTGATTACCGGGATGTATTTGATGAGCCCAAGTCCGATGCCCTACCTCCGCATAGGGATTGTGATTGTGCTATCAATTTGATTCCTGGTAGTAAGTTCCCAAAAGGCCGATTGTTTAATTTATCTGTGCCTGAGCACGCCGCTATGCGCAGTTATGTGAAGGAGTCCCTGGAGAAGGGGCATATTCGCCCGTCATCGTCGCCATTAGGAGCAGGGTTCTTTTTTGTAGCCAAGAAGGATGGTTCGCTGAGACCTTGTATAGATTACCGCCTTCTAAATAAGATCACGGTTAAATTTCAGTACCCCTTGCCGTTGTTTTCTGATTTGTTTGCTCGGATTAAGGGGGCTAGTTGGTTCACCAAGATAGATCTTCGTGGTGCGTATAATCTTGTGCGAATTAAGCGAGGCGATGAATGGAAAACTGCATTTAATACGCCCGAGGGTCATTTTGAGTATCTTGTAATGCCATTCGGACTTGCCAATGCTCCATCAGTGTTTCAGTCCTTTATGCATGACATCTTCCGAGAGTACCTGGATAAATTCCTGATTGTGTACGTGGATGACATTTTGATCTTCTCGGATGATTGGGAGTCTCATGTGAAGCAGGTCAGAACGGTTTTTCAGGTCCTGCGTGCTAATTCTTTGTTTGTGAAGGGATCAAAGTGTCTCTTTGGTGTGCAGAAGGTTTCATTTTTGGGGTTCATCTTTTCCCCATCTACTATCGAGATGGATCCTGTTAAGGTCCAAGCCATCCATGATTGGACTCAGCCGACATCTCTGAAAAGTCTGCAAAAGTTCCTGGGCTTTGCTAATTTTTATCGTCGCTTCATCTGCAATTTTTCTAGTATTGCTAAACCATTGACCGATTTGACCAAGAAGGGTGCTGATGTGGTCAATTGGTCTTCTGCTGCTGTGGAAGCTTTTCAAGAGTTGAAGCGTCGTTTTTCTTCTGCCCCTGTGTTGTGTCAACCAGATGTTTCGCTTCCGTTCCAGGTCGAGGTTGATGTTTCTTAGATTGGAGCAGGGGCTGTTTTGTCGCAGAGAGGTTCTGATTGCTCAGTGATGAAACCGTGCGCCTTCTTTTCCAGGAAGTTTTCGCCTGCTGAGCGAAATTATGATGTGGGCAACCGAGAGTTGCTGGCCATGAAGTGGGCATTCGAGGAGTGGCGTCATTGGCTTGAAGGAGCTAAGCATCGCGTGGTGGTATTGACTGATCATAAGAACTTGACTTATCTCGAGTCTGCCAAGCGGTTGAATCCTAGACAGGCTCGTTGGTCGCTGTTTTTTGCCCGTTTTGACTTTGTGATTTCGTACCTTCCGGGCTCTAAAAATGTGAAGGCGGATGCTCTGTCTAGGAGTTTTGTGCCCGACTCTCCGGGTTTGTCTGAGCCGGCGGGTATCCTCAAGGAAGGAGTAATTGTGTCTGCCATCTCCCCTGATTTGTGGCGAGTGCTGCAAAAATTTCAGGCTAATAAACCTGATCGTTGTCCAGCGGAGAAACTGTTTGTCCCTGATAGGTGGACGAATAAAGTTATCTCTGAGGTTCATTGTTCGGTCTTGGCTGGTCATCCTGGAATCTTTGGTACCAGAGAGTTAGTGGCTAGATCCTTTTGGTGGCCATCTCTGTCGCGGGATGTGCGTGCTTTTGTGCAGTCCTGTGGGATTTGTGCTCGGGCTAAGCCCTGCTGTTCTCGTGCCAGTGGGTTGCTTTTGCCCTTGCCGGTCCCGAAGAGGCCTTGGACACATATCTCTATGGATTTTATTTCAGATCTCCCAGTCTCTCAAAAGATGTCAGTCATTTGGGTGGTCTGTGATCGCTTCTCTAAGATGGTCCATTTGGTACCCTTGTCTAAATTGCCTTCCTCCTCTGATTTGGTGCCATTGTTCTTCCAGCATGTGGTTCGTTTACATGGCATTCCAGAGAATATCGTTTCTGACAGAGGTTCCCAGTTTGTTTCGAGGTTTTGGCGAGCTTTTTGTGGTAGGATGGGCATTGACTTGTCTTTTTCCTCGGCTTTCCATCCTCAGACTAATGGCCAGACCGAACGAACCAATCAGACCTTGGAAACATATCTGAGATGTTTTGTTTCTGCTGATCAGGATGACTGGGTGTCCTTTTTGCCGTTGGCTGAGTTCGCCCTTAATAATCGGGCCAGCTCGGCTACCTTGGTTTCGCCATTTTTCTGCAACTGTGGGTTCCATCCTCGTTTCTCGTCAGGACAGGTTGAGTCTTCGGGCTGTCCTGGTGTGGATACTGTGGTGGACAGGTTGCAGCAGATTTGGACTCATGTAGTGGACAATTTGACATTGTCCCAGGAGAAGGCTCAACGTTTTGCTAATCGCAGACGCTGTGTGGGTCCCCGACTTCGTGTTGGGGATCTGGTTTGGTTATCTTCTCGTCATATTCCTATGAAGGTTTCCTCTCCTAAGTTTAAACCTCGTTTCATTGGTCCGTATAGGATTTCTGAGGTTCTTAATCCTATGTCTTTTCGTCTGACCCTTCCAGATTCTTTTTCCATACATAACGTATTCCATAGGTCATTGTTGCGGAGATACGTGGCACCTATGGTTCCATCTGTTGACCCTCCTGCCCCGGTTTTGGTGGAAGGGGAGTTGGCGTATATTGTGGAGAAGATTTTGGATTCTCGTGTTTCTAGACGGAAACTCCAGTATCTGGTTAAGTGGAAGGGTTATGCTCAGGAAGATAATTCCTGGGTCTTTGCCTCTGATGTCCATGCTCCCGATCTTGTTCGTGCCTTTCATGTGGCTCATCCTGGTCGCCCTGGGGGCTCTGGTGAGGGTTCGGTGACCCCTCCTCAAGGGGGGGGTACTGTTGTGAATTCTGTGGCAGAGCTCCCTCCTGTGGTCACAAGTGGTACTTCTGCTGATTCTCTCTGTGAGCTTCCGTTGGTGGAGGGAAGTGGTACTGTGGCTTCTGAGTTTCCTCCCTCAGGTGATGTGGTGAGGTCGTTAGGTGCTGCTCTACTTAACTCCACCTAGTGCTTTGATCCTGGCTTCCTGTCAATGTTCCAGTATTGGACTTGTTTTCCTCCTGGATCGTTCCTGTGGCCTGCTGCTCTGCATAGCTAAGTTTTCCTTTGCTATTTTGTTTGTTTTTTTTCTGTCCAGCTTATCTATTTGTTTGCTGGAAGCTCTGGGACGCAGAGGGTGTACCTCCGTGCCGTTAGTTCGGTACGGAGGGTCTTTTTGCCCCCTTTGCGTGGTTTTTAGGGTTTTGTGTTGACCGCAAAGTTACCTTTCCTATCCTCGCTCTGTTCAGAAAGTCGGGCCTCACTTTGCTAAATCTATTTCATCTCTACGTTTGTCTTTTCATCTTTACTCACAGTCATTATATGTGGGGGGCTGCCTTTTCCTTTGGGGTATTTCTCTGAGGCAAGGTAGGCTTATTTTCTATCTTCAGGCTAGCTAGTTTCTCAGGCTGTGCCGAGTTGCATAGGGAGCGTTAGGCGCAATCCACAGCTGCCTTTAGTGTTTGTTGGAGAGGATCAGGGATTGCGGTCAACAGAGTTCCCACGTCTCAGAGCTCGTTCTATGTTTTTGGGTTATTGTCAGATCACTGTATGTGCTCTGACCTCTATGTCCACTGTGGTACTGAATTGCCTAATCATAACAGAGATGGTACTGGAACCCAAATCTACTGATTGTTTGTCCAATAGGGGCAGTATACAAAGAGAAGAGAAGGGGGCCTAGGACTGATCCTTGAGGAACCCCAACAGTAAGGGGAAGGTGAGAGGAGGAGGAACCAGCAAAAGATACAGTGAAGGAGCGGTCAGAGAGATAGGAGGAGAACCAGGAGAGAACGGTGTCCTTGTGGCCGATGGAGCGGAGCATAGTGAGGAGGAGCTGATGATCCACAGTGTCGAATGCTGCGGAGAGATCCAAGAGGATTAGCATGGAGTAATGACCATTAGATTTAGCTGGGAGTAGGTCATTAGAGACTTTAGTGAGGGCAGTTTCAGTAGAGTGTAAAGAGCGGAAACCAGATTGAAGAGGGTCTAGAAGAGAGTTATCTGAGAGATAGCGGGTAAGACAGGAGTGGACCAGGCGCTCGAGGAGTTTAGAGATGAAGGGAAGATTAGAGACAGGTCTTAATTGGACCTTTATTCTCGGATGGAGAGAAAAACGGTTGGTGAACCTGCCCTTATACAGAGAGCATGGCACATGGCTGGTTGACGTACTTGCTCTAGTATGACATTTTAGGGAATTGTATAATTGTGGAGAGCAATAAATGTATATGAAAGTAAATATGTAAAATAGTGAATTAAATTAATAATGTACTGTATATTAGCTGTAGATGACATAACTCAAAATGCAACTACATGTATATGAAAATGAGGGTAATCTGCACCAAAGTAATAATTCATTAATCTTTAATACACATTATATAAAAACATGATATTAAAAAAACAGACCACAGAGGATGATGAAAACGACATCCACAAGGACTAGTGGAGGAGTATCAATAGATAAATCATACAATATATAAATGGTGGTAGTATTGTATTGAAAAAAGTAATATAATAAAAGGAATATACAGGTATGCACTTATGTACCGTAAGTGGATAATACCTCAATATAATGGCAATATGTGTTAGATATGAATAAGTAAAATTATAACGATGATGATAATAACAATTCAGTGTATATACTAATATAATATATGCCAAAGTAACATATAACAGATATATAAATGAATTAAGTGCATATGCTTTAGATGGACAGATAGATAGATAGATAGATAGATAGATAGATAGATAGATAGATAGATAGATAGATAGATAGATAGACAGTAGAAATGGGTGGATCAATTTGCGGAACTTCACGCCATTGGAAAGCTCAGTTGTCTCTGCTCTGGCCACTGAATAGGAGGCTAGCGAATCGATTGCCTTCCAGGATCCCCAGTACGGCTTTTAATTAGCTGGATTGATAAGATGTCATCTGTATGACACACCACAATGATGATAACCAAAAACCGCACTGATGATTCCTGAAGGTAAGAGATTTGTGAGATTCCCGTCTACTGGCCAGAAACTACTTGCATGACCAATGAACCAAAACCTAATTCTAATAAATAGCCAAAGTGCATTAATGGTATCACTTAGGATGAAGACACTTATTTCTTCCAAAGACATACTGATAGGGATTCTAGATTGTGAGCCCCATCGGGGACAGTGATGGTAATGTGTGCCAAACTGTAAAGGGCTGCGGAATATGTTAGCGCTATACAAAAATAAAGATTATTATTATTATTATTATTTCTTAGGTGTATCAAGTAAAGAAAAATAAAGTACATGAGCTGCATAACATATGTGAAAAGCACAATGCTAATAAATAATAGGCAGAAACACCACAGGTGGTAATGAAAAGTCCTTACCAGGGATAACTCCGGTCACTGTGATGACGTCGGTGCATATGAGCTCCATTTTCATATCCATGTACTACTGAAGGAAGTAGACACTTTCATCATTCTTGCGTTTCCTGATTTTCAGATGATATATCCTTTATGTGTTTTTATAGTATATGATGTCTTTATTATGTTGTGTTTCCCACCAGCCAGAAGATATTGGACAGGCTCCTATAGTTAATGCTCCAGAGGGTGGAAAAGTGGACTTAGAAGCCTTCAGTCAGTTTACAAAAATAATCACCCCTGCAATTACAAGAGTGGTGGATTTTGCCAAAAAATTACCTATGTTTTGTGAGGTGAGTATTTTTATCTGAAGCAGATATCATGATAGGCAAGAGTTATAGAGTATGGGCAGAAAATAATCATGAGCCAGAGAGGGCACAGGTCGTCAACATTAATCTGGTTGTCCCATAGACAATAAATGGAGCGTAGGTCAATGTTAGAAAAGAGAGGAAGACCAGTGTGTCAGATGTCTCACATCAGTTGCATAAATTATGACTTTTATGCATAGTAAAAATGGTTACAGCTTAAATGTAATTGTTCCATGGGGTTTATCAAGGCCAGGTTATTGGGTACTTTTGGGGATCTTTGGGGAAAGATTCATGTATAACGTTTGATTCTGAGTATATACAGTGCTGTGCAAATTAATTGGGACAAAGCATTTTTTAAGTTAAATCGTAAGTTGGTTACCAGTCTGTGTGAGTGTACAACCTTGAGTAACAAAATATGGTTTGATTGGTTTTAGTCAGAAAATTAAAAAAATGTGTTTTCTTTTTTGCTTTGTCCCAATTAATTTGCACAGCACTGTATATGTTGTGAGACACAGCCTATTACTCAGGTGGATGGTGGGCTAATAAAGAAAAGTTCCTAATATTGTCTAGGACTATGCAACAAGGTTATGGGGTTGGTTTTTAAGTTATATAGGTGGAGAGAAATGTAAATGGGGCAGTAAAGAAATATCACCCTTTCCTTCAGTATAAAATGTATTTTAATAGTTTTACTTATAGAGTATTCTAATTTCCAGCTGCCATGCGAAGACCAGATCATCCTCCTCAAAGGTTGCTGCATGGAGATCATGTCACTCCGAGCTGCAGTGAGATATGACCCAGACAGTGAGACATTAACACTGAATGGGGAGATGGCAGTCACAAGAGGACAACTGAAAAATGGAGGACTAGGGGTGGTATCTGATGCCATCTTTGATCTAGGCGTATCGCTGTCCTCATTCAGTCTTGATGATACCGAAGTCGCCTTGTTGCAGGCAGTGCTGCTTATGTCATCAGGTGGGGCTATTATATTTATCTATTACGGTATTTTTTTTTTATACTGAAATTTACTGCATGCTGTAAATGATTCTTGTCGCCTCTAAGTACGTAGTTAGTGGACCAAGTGATGTACATGTGGTTGTTGAGGGTCTCAGGGTGCATATTTTGGAGAGCGTAAATAGATAAAATGAAACATATTAGCCCGGCATTGGCTGACAGCCGCATGTGCAGGTATACAAGCACTGGCCTACTTAGGGATTAGCACCAGAGCAAACCTTATGCTAGAATAGGGTTTCTAGTGCCACGTAGTGGAGGTAGCAGTCCTAGAAGTCAATCTTCCCGACATGGCCAATTTCTGTTTTTGCATTTTTATTTTATCCTTACCTTCTTCTGAGACCCATAACTTTTTCATTTTTTCATCCATATAGATGAAAGCTAGACGAAAGGTTGGAAGCTTGGTTTTTGTGATTAAAAGGTGTACTTTTGAATGACACTATTCATTTTACCACTAAGTGCACTGGAAAATGGGAAAAAAAATTCCAAGTGTGGGGAAATTACGAAAAAAAAGCAGTGTCAGAATTGCAGGGTTTTTTGCATGATTTTTCTAGGTCAGTACAATTATGACAATATCACATTTGTTCTGTATTTTTTTATTATTTTACGGGTAAAAAAAAACCCTGGAAGTTTGTAAAAAAAAACATTATTTTTGATTGTGTCACGATTTTCTGAGACTCGTAACATTTTCATTTTTCAGTCGACAGAGCTGTGTGAGAGCATGTTTTTCAAGGAGCGAACTGATCTTTTTATTGATGCTCTGTTGAGATTACATTTTCATTTCTTCTTACTGCATTTTATTGCAGAGTTGCAGAACTAAAAAATTTGGGTGTTTCAAATTTTTGGGGGTTTACTGTGTTTACCAGTTAGGTTAATTCATTTTATATTTCAGTAGATTGGGGATTTTTCTGAATGTGGTGATAACAAATATTTATATATTTTAAAATATCTATTTTTAGTGGGCGAAAAGGAGGGATTTGAACTTTTATGTTTTTTTTCTTCCATTTTTCCATTTTTTTAAACTTTTTTTTGTATTTGTTAGTCTCCTTATGGGACTTGAACTTGCAATCATCTAATCGCTTGTAGTATATACAGTGGGGAAGTTCTCCCACTTAAAAAGATGAGAGAGGCCTGTAATTGACATCATAGGTAGACCACAAGTATGAGTGTCAAAATGAGAAAATAAATCAAGAAAATCACCTTGTCTGATTTGGCAAGATTTATTTAGCAAAATTTGGTGGAAAATAAGTATTTGGTCATTAACAGAAGTTCATCTCAATATTTTGTTATATATACTTTGTTGGCAATGACAGTGGTCAAACGTTTTCTGCTATGTTGGCCCATTCCTCCATGCAGATCTCCCCTAGAGCAGTGATATTTTGGGCCTGTCGCTGGGCAACACGGACTTTCATCTCCTCATAGGTTTTGCATGGGGTTGAGATTTGGAAACAGGCTAGGCCACTCCAGGACCTTCATATGCTTCTTACAAAGCCACTCTTTCATTGCCCTGGCATTGTGCTTAGGATCATTATCATGCTGAAAAACCCATCCATGTTTCATCTTCAATGCACTTGCTAATGGAAGGAAGGTTTGCACTTAAAATCTCACAATACATGGCCCCATTCATTATTTCATGTACACGGATCAGTCATCCTGGTCCCTTTGCGGAGAAACAGCTCCAAAGCATGATGTTGCCACCCCCATGCTTCACAGTAGGTATGGTGTTCTTTGGATGCAACTCAGCATTCGGTCTCCTCCAAGCACGAGTTTTGTTTCTACCAAACAGTTCTACTTTGGTTTCATCAGCCCATGTGAAATTCTCCCAATACTCCTCTGGATAATCCAAATGTTCTCTAGCAAACTTCAGATAGGCCCGGACATGTACTGGCTTAAGCAGGGGAACACATCTGGCACTGCAGGATCTGAGTCCCTGGCGGTGTAGTGTGTTACTGATGGTAGCCTTTGTTACTGTGGTCCCAGCTCTATCGAGGTCATTCACTAGATCCCCCCATCTGGTTCTGGGAATTTTGCTCACTGTTCTTGTGATCATTTTGACTCCACGGAGTGAGATCTTGAGTGGAGCCCCAGAACGAGGGAGATTATCAGTGGTCTTGTATGTCTACCATTTTCTTATTATTGCTCCCAAAGTTGTTTTCATCACACCAAGCTGTTTGCCAATTGCAGATTCAGTCTTCCCAGCCTGATGCATTGCTACAATTTTGTTTCTGGTGTCCTTCGACAGCTCTTTGGTCTTCACCATATTGGAGTTTGGAGTGTGACTGTTTGAGGTTGTGGGCAGGTGTCTTTTATACTGATAACAAGTTCAAACAGGTGCCATTACTACAGGTAATGAGTGGAGGACAGAGGAGCCTCTTTAAGAAGAAGATACAAGTCTGTGAGAGCCAGAAATCTTGCATGTTTTTAGGTGACCAAATACTTGTTTAACCCCTTAATGACCGCCAATACGTCTTTTAACTGACCTGAGATATAAGAGAATAGCCTCCCCATACAGATGACAATCCAGCATCTGTCGGTTGTACACTATAGCTGACAACTTGCTGTATCAGCCACGATCAGTATTTGCACCATCTAAATCTGTTTAACCCCTTAGATGCTGCTGTCAATAGTGACTACATCATTATAAATGGTTAACAGAGTGTGGGGGCTTCTTCTTTGTCACAATTGGTGCCCTCAGATCATGATTTTGTTGTCCTGATGTTTGCCATGGCAATTCATGACCAAATAGCGGCCTTAGAGTCTGACGGCTATAGTAATCTGTTTAGAAGTTAGCAACATTTAGGTGGTAAAAATACACATTTTCATTTCTGTCATACCACTTTGCATTAATTCCTGTAAAGCACCTGAAGGGTTAATAAACTACCTGACAGCAGTTTTCAATATGTTTAGGGGTGCTGTTTTTAAAATGGTATCACGTTTGTGGGTTTCCCAATATATGGGACCCCTAAAGTCACTTCAAACATGGATAAGTCCCTAAAAAAATAAATTTTGTAAATTTCTTTGAAAAAATGAAAAATTGCTGCTACATTTTTAAACCTCCTAAAATGCTAACAAAATAAAATAACATTTTACAAATGGTGCTGATGTAAAGCCGACATGTGGGAAATGTTATTTATTAATGGTTTGCTGTTGTATGACTATCTGGATTAAAGGGATAATCATTCAAATTTAGGAAATTGCTAATTTTTTAACATTTTTCTCAAATTTTTGATATTTTTTATAAATAAACACAAAAAATGTTGAACAAAATTTACCATTATCATAAAGTATAATGTGTCACGAAAAAACAGTCTCAAAATCACTGGGATTTGTTGAAGCGTTGCAGAGTTATTACCACATAAAGTGACACTGGTCAGATTTCAAAAATTTGGCTCGGTCACTAAGGGGTTAAACCGTATTTTGCAAAATAAATCTTGTCAAATCAGACAAGGTGATTTTCTGGATTTGTTTTCTCATTTTGACTCTCATAGTTGTGATCAACCTATGATGTCAATTATTATTATTATTATTTATTTATATAGCACCATTAATTCCATGGTGCTGTACATGAGAAAGGGGTTACATACAGGGTTATAGATATCGATTACAGTAAGCAGGTTTACAGTGACAGACTGGTACAGAGGGGAGAGGACCCTGTCCTTGCGGACTTACATTCTATGGGATTACAGGCCTCTCTCATCTTTTAAGTGGGAGAACTTGCACAATTGGTGGCTGACTAAATACTTTTTTCCCCACTGTACAGATAGTACAGATAATACTTTAATATTGCTGGATTTAATGAAAATAGCGGTCTACTTTGAAGCCCGACCACAGGCTTCTGGTCTTCAGCAGACCCCTGGTTGTCATAGCAAAGCATCGGTAGGATTGCGGGATGGCCAGTAGTCACATTGAATGACACCCCCATGCTGGTGCACTGCTAATGCCACTGTCACAGATTGACTGCGGAAATTATAAGGTTAACAGTGGTGTACTCTGCTCCGCTCCACCCGTGACCGTTAGAGGCAGATCTTGGCTGTGACACGACAGTATGTGTTGGACTCATCCTTGGAGCCCACTCTAT
The DNA here is from genome assembly GCF_032444005.1 of Ranitomeya imitator. NCBI lineage: Eukaryota > Metazoa > Chordata > Amphibia > Anura > Dendrobatidae > Ranitomeya > Ranitomeya imitator. The sequence continues at coordinate 107,756,219 of NC_091287.1, read as the reverse complement.
ACCACTGCTCCTTATTTGCACTGTACATGTTAGGAGATGTCAGGAAGAAGTTAAAAAACCTTACCACATAGCTTAGGATATAAAGCAAAACCACATTCTTCTCCAAACGGAAAAGTACTCCATTTGCAGACAGCTGCTTAAGAGTTTTTGACACTTGACAGTGCAAAGAAGGAGACTAGGGAAGAGGACTTTAAAATAGTATTAGAGAATAGTTTGTTCTTTATGAGAGCTGCAAGTTTGCATAGGAAGACCTAAAGGCCCTGTTCTCTCCCTCTTTGATGAAACTATTTGCATACTTTCTTCCCAGTAAGCATTGCTTTGCCTTTAACTCTCCCTACACTGACTTTGTGCTCTGATCAAGAAGAAATTTAACGCCCCAGAATGAGCCTTATCAAACACAAGCCTTAGTAAATAAGGTTGGATAGTTATAAATATTTACTCATTCAGAAAGGAAATTGCCTTATACAGATTATTTTGATCATTTTACAGTTTACAGTGAATGCCGCTGATGTCTCCATATCAGAATTATTGGCTGTAAACATGGATCACTGATAATTATAATGATTTAATATGGTTTTCTAATGTGTTCATAAAACATTTTGTCTGTCAGTAATTTTTTGACAAGCTGTCCAGAAGAAAATGAAAAGTCAAGTTGGCAAGCCTGCTGACTACTCCTTTCAATATCTAATCCAGCACCCTCTTCATTAACAGCTCATGTATAAACATAGAAGGGGGCTGGCTTAGCTATTGAAGTGAGTAATCTGGCAGCTCTGTGAGCACACAGCTCAGATGATAAACTAAGATATGCTTTTCTGTGTTCAGCAGAAGCCAAATGTTGAGCTGTGAAACCAAGACTAACTGCTGAGAATTGGGGTAGCTTTAAATATTAAACTTTTAATAAATACGTTCTTTATAATCATATTTTGAAGAAATATTTAATTTTTTTTTCTTTGGGGGGGGGGGGGGGGGAATTGGACAATCCCCTTTAAGGTTATATAAGAATTATAAACTTATTTATTTATGTATAACATTTCATAAAAATATATTTACAAACATTTTTTGTTGGCAGATCGTCCTGGTCTCTCCAGTGTGGAAAGGATAGAAAAGTGCCAAGAAGGTTTCCTCTTGGCATTTGAACACTACATTAATTACAGGAAACACAACGTTGCACACTTTTGGCCAAAACTGCTGATGAAAGTCACCGACCTCCGCATGATTGGAGCCTGCCATGCCAGCCGGTTCCTGCACATGAAAGTGGAGTGCCCCACTGAACTGTTTCCCCCACTGTTCTTGGAAGTGTTTGAGGATTAGAAGAAACTGTGCTTCTGGTTTCTTGGCACTACTGGGGTCTCCCCTTCCATTCCATTGCCTCCGTCACTTTTTTTGTTCTCGTCCGTTCTGAATAGACATGGATGAAAATGTTCCTCTAAAGCGGGTACTTGTGACTATCGTGTTTTCGTTATTCTGTCCTTTTGATGTGAAGTTTATCCGTGGAAGTTTAACCCCTTTTCTGCTGAAGTGGCCGTCAAGACATTACTCAAAAGAGCGTTTGACGGTCCTTCCAGTTCTCAAGTGGTTTTTGGAAAAGAAAAAGTACAAAAAAAACAAACAAAAAAAGAAAAAATATATATTAACCTGCATTCACCAGCACTACGGATCCTACACAGAAAAGGTATTCTCAGATGTTGTGCCTGCGGCTAAAAACCCTACTGACCATCTCCCATGGTGATCACTTACTTGTGCAATGTGGGGCAGTTCTAATCATTCACAGCTGCATAAATACACCATTTCCTCCGTGAAGAAGGCAGATATTTGATTTTATCACGAGATGATATTTTTTTAATTTATTTTTTTTAAAAACAAATGATAACGCCCCTTATTTGGCACACAGTGCGCCCATGGCTGGGGATAAATTGGTAGCATGTTTTTGAATTGGTTTGTAGAAAGAGAATTTACCCTGGTAAATAACCCTAAATAATTATACCTTTATACTGAAGAAAAGAAAATGATAATCCTGAAAGAATGTATTTTTTTACTCTAACTCCCCTTTTCCAATCTCCTTTTATTTTTTTTTATTATGGAAAGAAACAAGCTAAGCTGACCTGGATGTTAAAGTATGACTTTACATTGCTCACTCTTTTGTTATATAGTTGATGTTTATAGGATGACTGTACAGAACTAGTTCCTTGATTCTGCACATTCCCTTCTCAGGTATTTGAAAGTAAACCTCTAGGAATTCCATTAATGTCTCACCGTATTCTGATCCCCTTACTTTTGCATGACGATATGCATTGGAATAGGTCTCGTGCCACAAGTCACACGATGATCACTTGGCACTTTGGGAATTGGTAACCTCACACTGTCGTAATAATAGGCCATACCAGGATGACATTTGAACTCCTGAACTGTGATAAGTCCATATACTCAATTGTACTACCTCCTTCATTACCCATCTTCTAACAGTGCCTAGCAGAGAAGCAGTTACTTAGGTCATGTTCAGATCTGCTTCAGTGCCACATATCCTCAAACCTATTATTATGTCATATAGAAAGCAAGACTATCCACATTACATGTTCAGGGCTGTAGTTCATGCCAGATTCTATATTTTGCCAGACATATTTTTCTATTATAAAATGAACATATAAAATATAAACGGATGCAGAATAGCTCCCCAGCTACTGACAGCGAAACCAAAACCATAGTATATACAGCATGTGGAATTCAATTCTGCATGATCGTCTAGTATTTTCAGGTGAAATACTTCAAAATAAATTGTATGTATGTGTCTAAAATTCTATTTTATATTAACCTGCAGCCCCAAAGTCTGGTCAATAGCCGCCAGAGAGGACAGCCACGTGCCTTTAAGCATCACTCGTTTATCTTAACTGACCTGCAAGAAACCCACGCCAGATACAAGAATCCATATTGGTCATTCTGTAGCTAGTTTATATTTCTGGAGATACACGGAAAATAAGCAGCACCCACATTACATATCTCCCTCCTCATTCACCAGTACTAGAAGATACTTTTTTTTAACAGAGTTGAATAATGCGAGAAAAATCCTTCAGCTCGAATACAATTTATTGTAAAACATACACAAAGGATGTTACTTTTGGTTTGAAGACATTGAGATTTTATTGATGCACAGGGGGTATATGAATAGCAATGGATTTTCCATCGGTAGTTTTTGAGGATAAATTGGCTGCTTTTTTAGATCATTTGCAGATAATGTATTTAGTCTTTTAAAAAGGAGTAGTTTTTTAGACACGAAAGTAACGTCATCACAGTAAAGTACTTGTAATGATTATCACTTCCATACCTCTATATTATAGGTCTGTGTTTCCTTTGTCTCAAAATCCATCAGCTAATTTTTGTGCAGAGACTTTGCCTGCACTTACGGCTCTCTGGCCTCTCTCCCTTTTTGTCCTGGCACTGCCCTCCTACCAATGATTGACAGGTCACTTTTCTCAATGACCTGCTCCATAGGCGAACATTTTGCGCATGCACCATTATTCCTGAGGGTGGCACAAGTCCTGATGACATTGCAAGAGCTGGACTATCCCCCTGCGCATGCGGCACCCCAGCAATAACGCCTCCTGCACAAGATATCAGGTAGTGGAGAAGGCCATAGAGACTGACATCTCTGCAGATGGATCGTCCAGCTTTCGCAACGTCACCAGGACCTTACTGCGCATGCGCCACCCGCGTGAATAAAAGCAGCAGCCCAAGATGTTGGCCTGGGCACCAGGCAGATATAGTCATGTTACGCTGGTGCCTGGTCCTAAAAATGTCAGTGTTATGCATTATTATACAGACCATGGCTCTGTAAGTCTTTAATCTAGGAGATGGGTGATGCACAGAAACTTTCCCAATGATTTTAGGATTGGAAATCTACTGTGTCTTCAAGCACTGAAATCTGTTGTCAGTATCCTCCTGTGGCTCATATATACTTGTTTCTTGCAGATGTTACTACATCTTTCTGTTCCTTCTCTTGTAAATTAAACCAAATAGAAAATACTACATAAAAATTATATGTGTTATTCAAAGGGACACTTTACGAATGGGAAAAATGGTGCCCCCAGGAGTGTAAAAATATCCCAAAAAACACTTTGAACTCCTCTCAGTCTCCATACTGCACGGATGTTGAAAGGAAGCAATAACTTGGGTTATCTCAGTTACACTATGGCTCTCAGTCTGGGGTGGGGATCTGTGGCAGGTACTTTGGAATGAGGATCTCTGGTAGGGTCAAGAGTGCTATCGGGGGTTCTATGGTGCTCAGTGTAAGTTAGAGACCTGTAGCAGGCACTACGACCGAGTCATTTGGGGAGTGGTGTGGGCAGACATTCTGGCAAGGTCAGTAGCCATCATTTTAGGGGCGTGTCCGTCGCAGGCTTGTTGGGGGGTCCTTCTAAACTATCTTTAATGTTAAATGCATTTGTCATTGTCAATTTAAAAATGCTCTATAATTTGTATATTTTTACATTTGTTAAGCACAGTTAATACCATGCCGATAGTTTACATTTGCATTTATGTTTATTTTGGAGTTCTACAGAGATATTTTTTTAAATGAAGGCAGCCTAGACCCTCTGTCATGGGCTATCTGGGAACACCATTGCTCTTAATATACTGTCTCTGCTTTAGGTTGGAAACTGTTTCCATGTTGAATTGAGATGACCTAGCCCCCACATTACAATGCAGATCATATACTAAATGTATATAGGTATATATAGGTTTTCACATTAACTTGCAAGTTGAACATAAACATTATCTACCTTAGTACATCGTCAAGGACAAGCCTTCACACAGGAAACCACCCTAATATTGTCTCACTTTCTTAGTGCTGTGGGCAAACTGTAGCCTCCAGGGCTTCAACCTGCACCATGTTTAATACTTGGATTAGTGATTTATTTTTCACAAAGAGTCTTTGAACATTTGATATAAAATATCTCCATTTTATAATACCACATTACAGGAGGGATTTGCAGATGATTGTTCCAAAGTCAAATCTTATAAAGCTACCTATGCACCAGTGCTCAGATCTCCCATATGCTGACGAAGTAAGATATTATGAATTAAAAAGAGCTAAAAACAAATGTAAATTCTGGTTTTAAAAGTTCAGACTATTGTGCACAATAGTGTTTTTCACTATTTTTACACTATTGTTATTTGTGCCCCAAAAATGGGCAGTACGTTAGCCGTAAAGAACGGGTGGATAAAAACTGACACATCCCGCTGATCTTTTACTACAAATTAAAGCTAATGCCTAGAGTAAAGCAGTGTGCCAGGAGCCAACACGCTCATCACAGAGCCATAGGCGACCTGTGAGGCACTAATCTTTCTCTGAGCAGTGGGTGGACATATAGGTTCACGTGGTATCGCCCGGTAGGTAAGGATGGCCAATGTCAGCATAACAGTAGCCAGCAGCCTCCTACTGTATATTAGTCCGCATGGATGGGACTGAGCTCACTATTTTCATAGCCCACTATTACTGTTGTATTGTAAGAAATGTGAAGACTGCTCTATGGAAATCTTTACAAGAGCAAGAAGCCCTCAAATATGGCCATCCCCCCAGTAGTAATGCTATTACTGGATACTACTGCAACACATCATGTGATTGGACATATTATGTGTGACTATGCATGAATCTGTCAGAAAACCTCCATACAGGTAGCCCATTGAGGTACAATTTGGCCCCGCAGCAGGCTGTCAAGCCCATATTAGAGCTCTATCGACCATAGTATGTATTATGGCCATCTGTGTGTATAGATGACATGCACATTGTAAAAAAAAGACTGCTTGGAACCTGGATAATATATGTGTTATCTTTAGAAACAAACCAGCATTTATTTGTGAGTCTTACAAGTTGTTTTTGTATGGAGTTTGTTTGTTTTTGTTTTATTTTGGTGCAAAAAAAAAGCTAAAACGTTTTTTTGTAAATTCTAAAAATGAAAAAAACCTCGAATGTTTTCCAGGGACTGGTGAAGTGGGGTAAAAAGAACTCTAGCACTTAAAAATCTGTACAATGTACCTACCAAGTATGTGTCCTTATCTTAATATGGTAAGCTTTAGATTATTGAGTAGTGGAATAATTTGGAACTGTCAGGCAGGCAACTCAATCTCATCATTCTCATTGAACGGAAAGGGGCTTATGCACATAGTCTGCTTTTTTTAAAGCAGAAACAGCACCACTCTTGTTCAATGGCAATACTTGGTATTGCAGCTAACCAGATTCAAATGGCTGTATCAAAAAACAGGCCAGGAATGTCCAAAAAATGTGGATGTGTTTGGTTCTATGGGCAATTCCACTTGTTCATTCGTATTTTTGATGATTGCAGGAGCTGCCTTCTATATTATACATTATACTGGTCTGTAAAACAAACCAATATAGTGAATACTGCGATTTTTTTTCACGTAGAATGTGGCTCTGTGTGGTACTATGCCCATGTGCACTATCACACTGGCAAATTGGTCAGTGTGTTGTCCATCACGAACACAGTCAACACAATAATCAAAAAAATACTTTGAATGGGCTTTAAGTAGGGTTTAATATTAAACCCAGTGAATGGACAATGCTGTTTTGGGAAAATAGTAGATGATTTTTTGTATTGTTAGACATCCTCATCAACACATTAAATTTATTTATTAAAGAAGCACTATTATAAAAAATGTTATCCTCTTAATATATTGCAACCATCATATTATTTAACACTGAGTACTTACAATTGCAAATTTTTCCTTTCTACCCAGCTAATTCTTCTCTTTTCCATTAAATCAATGACATCACACATAAGTGAAAACAGATTAGCTGAATCCTTCTAAGTTGTAGGTAGAAACCGGAGGTCTATTTTCCCTGTATGAGTCATCATTGCAAAAGTACCTGACAAAGTGAGGAGCGGAATAGCTGGGTCAGGAGTTGAAGAGGGGGATGACTCACTCAGGGAAAAGAGACTTCTTGCTCGCACATAGAGCAGAGAAAAGAGAAGAATTATCTGGTAGAAAGGGAAAATGAGCAGTTGTAAATACACAGTGCTATATAATTTGATGACTACAATATATTAAGAGGATAAAAACTTTGATGAGAGTGCTTCTTTAATGCAGAAAATAGAATTACAAAGTTGTGATCATTTGACTAAATGCATTGCAAATTGGGAGAACATGAAAAACTGCTATGTACAATATACAGGGTGGGCCATTTATATGGATAGACCTGGGTGGGCCATGTGTATGGATACACCTAAATAAAATGGGAATGGTTGGTGATATCAACTTCCTATTTGTGGTACATTAGTATATGGGAGGGGGAAAACTTTTCAAGACGGGTAGTGACCATGGCGGCTATTTTGAAGTCAGCCATTTTGGATCCAAGTTTATAAATGGCCCACCCAGGTGTATCCATATAAATGCCCCACCCTGTAGTTTATCAGTGTATGTTGCCATAAAAAACAAGCCATCTGTACAGTACAACTGCTGTGTGCACAGACCTAAAGCTACATACAACACAATGCCGACACTCTCAACCACAGTCCAAACCAGAAGATCGCACTTAGAAACTAGCACTTATATTAGATATATTTGTTTCATGTGTCCAATCATTGCACAGAATATCTTTTGTATGAAAGGATTGCTACAGGGTTTTATAGACGTATATTTTAGGAAGAAGATTGTTTGCTCATGGATGACGTCCATCAAGGACTTTTTGCTAATTTCCAGATTGGGTAAATGTTATAAGGAACATCTAAAGACACAAACGATCCACCTCTGTACACTTGTTTTTCTAAAAACTTTAGTGTCAACGTGTTTCAGAGGATTTTTCCAAAATTCGAACAGTTTGTTCATATGGAGAACACATCTGTCAGTACAAGCGAAGTTAGATCTATCATTTTGGCACCATAAGCCTGTGCTCATGAATGGATTTAGGGGCAGCTCATTCCTTGCATGCATGTCTTTCTTTTGTTGGCAAGGAAATATGAATTGATGCTATATACATATCTGAAAGGGGCGAGGTTGTTGTCGAATTTTGACTAGAAAAGCTACAAAAAGTTCTGTGAAAATAATGCAGCTACTTATTGGGTTGGGTCATAGGGCACCAAAGGCTGTGTACCTCAAAGCGCCACGGCAAATCTCCAGTCCTGGTATAAGCCACATGTCTCATTTATCCTAGTAAGCGGCAATTGTCACTTCATAATTGTTGCCACCCAATGAACTTACAGTATTGGTCATTCTATCGTTGTGGCACTAATAAAGTGAATTTGTAATGTCTCTTATACTCAGTTTTCAATAACGGATTACCTGTTTTTTGTTAACGAATTTACTAGTCATTTCTTGTGAATGCCATTTATGTAAATGATTTGTATTGCAAAATGGAAAATAAAGCAATTCTTCATTATTAACTATCATGTCCTACCGGAATATCTTTACATAACCAGTTTAGAAAAAATATATATGCATTGTTCTGGAATATAAAATGCAATGTTCTAAGCCCGTACATGGAAGTCCTTGTCCTGGTGGCACTGTCAGTCGTTATCAGACAGTTTGGCGTATTTTATATATTGGCAGCCATTACCATAAACAGTGATAAGCTCAGTATAAAAAAGAAGGAAACTGGAATTGTGTTGGATTTCTGCTACCAGGGTGTATATGATATTCCGCCTCTGTTCACTCATCCGAGGTTTAGTGGCCATTTTGCATTCAAACTTGTAAATTTTGGCTGTATAGTCTATGCATATGGATTGGGGACAGAAAATGGAACCTGAACCCATGGACACGACTCAGAATAGTTTTCAATGCAATACTTTGGAGCGAGCATTGTGGCCATGTTTACTCATGCCAATGTGAATGACGTTCAGTAAAATCTTCACACACTATGACTGATTTACAGACCAAAACTGTGGATACAGTAAGTCGCACCAGCTAATTTATAAGCAGTCAGGCTAAGCTAAGCTAACAGGGTTGTAGTACATTTATTCTGTATATATGGTAGACACTTTGTACTTGTCAACTTGTCATAAGAGATAAAATAATTCACAATGCCTTTATAATATTCACTTGCCTTAAGCAGTACACCAAAAATAAAACCTATACAAACGTTCCACGTTCAGGTACACATAATAAATCTGCATACAGAATATTCCATCATTTCTATAGATATAAGCCATTTTCTATAGACAGTCCACTTTGAAATAGTTCTTGTGAATATACTTAGATGGTCGTCACTGGTCTTTATACATGTAGCATTTAGATTAATACAGTATATAAGCTAAAAAAAAGAATTATTGGTCAAGTATTTACTATAAAACATCAAGGATCTGTTATATGACATATATATTATATAAGTTGTATGTTTTATAGAGGGGTGTTTCCCCAATCATGTGATTACTGCAATCATGACACATTGCCGAACAGTTCAACCATGCTCAGGAGTTCAAATGCCACCCAATGGCCATCAATGGGCATATCTCACCCTCGGAGAACTTTATGGCTTGTACCCGCCAACAATCTGCATTTTCTTTGCTGTTATTGGCCATTGACTTTATTTTAACAAAATGTTATTTTCTCCCTGAACTAATGTTTATGGCCTCAGTGTAAAATATTATTTCTTGCACAGTACAGCTTTGGATCCCTGATGATCATACACAAATTATGAGAAGGCTGAAACGCATAATTTGGATACATAAAGCGGACTTGTCAATTTCCGTAAATTTTTATTTTTTAAAATCTGATGGACATTACCTGTTCTCTAAGAAATCCAAATGGTGATCCACTGTAGAAATAGATAATGTAGAATCGAATGACTCCCGGCACTTACGTCAATTTTAAATCTGGATTCCTTTATTCAGAACTGGACGCGTTTCGGTCCATCCAGAGCTTTTGACAACAGTGGACGGACAGAAATGCATCCAAATTCTGAATAAAAGAAGCAAGATTTAAAATCTACGTGAGATCCTGGAGGCATTTGATTCTACATGCCTCTGTTCTCCTGAGTCTGGCATTGTTTTTTTGTTCCTGCTCCTCTTCATTCCTGAGATATGGCCCTGTAGTCTTGTTAGCTAAGTGGACGTGGTCCTCATCTCTTCTCTATTGGAGTCTTCTTGAGGCCAGACCCAGTTAACTTAAAAGACTAGATTTACATACAAGGGACAGAGGGAAGTCATACCTCCGGAATGGAGAGATACAGGAACAAGAAATAATCCAGATTTAGGAGGAAAGTAACATTTACACCATATGAAAATATTATATATTTATGGCAAGTGATGGGAGCTCTTTATAAGATGAAAAATAGTCAACATTTAGCTTGAAACAGCACCACTCTTATCTATAGGCTGGGTCTGGTATTGCATCTCAGTCTTCTTAAATTGGCTAAGAGTGGAGATATTTTAGAAAAACAGACAGCAAACCCCTCTTTCGAACTTTAAAGTGAATAGATGGTGAGCGGTCCTTGTGTACAGTGTAAGGTTACCAATGTTACTTATGGGATGTAACACATATGCACAAGTGAGATAAGAGGGATGAGCCGCGCTTCATGACCCTCTGTGAGAGCCGCCTCTTGTACTGTTTATGGCTCTGCTATGTATATACATGTATTACTGTATAACCTCTACCTGCATGTTTCACCATTTCTGAGTGGCCTGGAAAGTGTGAAAGGCTAAACCTTTCTCAGTATCTTCATCAAATATTACAAGAAGAGTGTAGGTAAAAGAAAGAATGGTTTACTAAAGAGCCACGTATTATCTATCACCTCAATGTGCTCACGATAATTACTATGCAGTCACTGCTCTTTATATGATTGCCAAGAGAGAAAAAAACTAAATATCGACGCATTTCAAGTTTCACTGTATTTGCTTATAGTTTTCTAGTCTCATAGAACTTACTTTGTCTTTGCCCTTAGATTTAACATATTTTTTTCTAACAGATATAACAGATGTATTTCCATCAGTGAGAAAAACATTGGACTAAATTGCAAAACATAATAAGTAGTATGATGTCTAATTAGAATTTGCATTGATAATCAAGAGGATAAAGGGGAATCTGTCAGCTGATTCATGCTGTCACAGCATGAGTCAGAAATCGGCAGCGTTGTTGGGGCCAAGCATGTTTTAGGGTTCTTTCATACAGCGTTTTTCACCATGCTCATTGGTACTGTCAGGGCTTACGTCTGCCCTTCCCCCACAAAATGGGATTCTGGTGTATGCGCCGACGTGGCCATAGACTATAATAGTGCCGACAGAGTCAACATGTTTTTTGCTGTGTATCATTTTCGGTTGTGTACGTCTACTGGAGCAGGACACTCAAACGCAGTCTACTAAGTCTCCAGTAGTCGTACATGCCCGAAAATAATGCACAGCAAAGCATATATTGAATCTGTTGGCACCATTATAGTCTATGGCCTCCGTCGGCACATGTGCCTGAATCCCGTTTGGCGGCGATGTCCGGACATAATTCCTGATGAGACCAACAAGCCTTTACTCTGAAACCCTGCAGCATTTCAGAGAAGACATATTTGCAAAAGCCGGCTGGGGACTATGTGTCTTGGCTGGTGCTTGGTGGCTTCTGCTCCTCTAGACTAACAGGTAACTCCCTATACATACACAAAGGGAGACACCTGTCAGCCATGGGGAGAGGGGTGAGGAGAAGCTGCTGGAGACTGGCCTCAGAAAAGACATCTGAGATGTATGGTCCCCGCCATTTTTCAAAAAATGTTTTCTCTGAAACATGACAGTGTTTCAGTGTAAAACAATTACAGCTGTAATAACGGATCTAGTATCTGATTCATGCTGACCATGGTTCGGGGAGCATGAATCAGCTGACAGATTCTCTCTAACCTGCATTTTTGGTCTTCACCATGGAAGGGCATGTGCAATGGGGCAAGACTGTATTTAAGATGTCATATTGGCTTGGTAATTGTTTAAAGCAGTGCTGTCCATTGAAGGTTAATAGCTCAAATTTCTTTTTTGTCACCTTTTCATCCCACTTCTATATCTGTCAAGTCGGCTGATTCAGATGTTTGTTTTTTCCATACGACTTCTAGCCATGTTTTTCCACCGATACAACTCCTACTTACTACAGTATAAAAAAGGAGCAGCATCCCATCCAGGTGATGAAAAAATCAAAAAGACTTTTTTCTGCCATAGTCTTTGTAAAGTCTTTTTGATTTTTTATCACCTGGATGGCGATGCTGTTCCTTTTTTATACTGGACTGTTTACTCTTCAATTGGGCCATTGGACTGGATCGAGCACCCCTACATTGAAGTGCTGTCGGCTGCTATTTATTTTCTATTCTCCTACCTACTACAGCCTATGAGGCTGTTTTTCTTGGGGGGAGGGGCGGAAAAGTAGCAGAGACATGTCCGATATTGCTCCAAGTGTCAGGACAAAATCAGCAATGCAAGTCTATGGGTACGTAAAAAAAATCAGACAGCATTCGGATGCCATTCATGTGCTGTCCATTTTTCAGACGATTAGATAGGAGGCGGTTAAGAAACTTAATTTTGCTTCTCATATGATAATAATAGATGAGACTCGGACCAAATTCGGAAGAAACTTGGACAACCATGTGATGTTTATATGAAAATCTGAACAAAATCACTAATGAAACTTGGACCGGTTTTCTCATATGTGAAGAAAAAACACGACATCTGAATGAGGCCTTACAGAGACTTATTTGCAAGCTATAATGGTTAATTATGTCTGGGAAGATATTAGCTCCTTTATATCGTTGGATAGCATTGCTTTAAAATGGAAGACACTTGGCATGCCATACTTGCCTATTATTAGAGTAGTGAAGGGTATGTATACTTTTGCAACCACAATTTTGCTGCACTAATGTATCAAAAATTTAAAAAAACATTTTTAAACTTTTCTATTATTTTGTGTATACCGCTCATACTCAGACCTATATATCTACATGGAGAATCTGACTGCGCACAGGATTCGTTTGTAGTAGTTTTGCACAGAGACATAAAATGCAATTATTTTATCAAGACTATATGCAAAGTTGCTAAACGTATTTTAGGTTATAGATCATTTTGCGCAAAAAAGAATCAGATTTATCAAAAACATTTAATTCCCTCGATGGAGTTGTTCTTTATAACCTGCACCAAATCAGAGAAATTTGCACTCTCTTGACTTCAGAGAATAAGAATAGTAACATATATTGAGATTTATTTCTAGAAAACGGGACAGAATCCCGATGTGCTACCTGCTTTAAATAAAGATTTATTATATTATCAACAGATATTTATAGTCAAGAGTTTCCAAAATAGCAGAATATTTTATATTGCAGAGATTTGCCAGCACAGAACATTAGAAAAGGTTTGGAAAGTCAGTATGTTGCCATATTGTGTGTAACCTTGCCTGCTTCATTGATGGAGGACCTCATGGTGCACAGAGGATCTCATTGTATGAAGGATCTACTGACACTAGGAATTACCCAAATTAGGAGAAACATCAGATTATCAAGTAGTATTGATTAGTCTATAGTTGATGATTCGCTTGAAGCATTATTCCAAAGGCATCCATCGTATTAAGGATATCCTACTGATAACTGGGAGTCCAGCCCCTGAGACCGTCAGCGATCCAGAGGATGGTGCTAGGAAACTTGCACCAGCTTCTATCTCTGCTCCGTTTATTGTCCATGGGCCTTCTGGAAATATCTAAGCTATATTGAATAGAGTTGCGCAGCTCCGTTCAGTTTCTATACACCCAGTCGGAGCTGATAACAGCTGATTAGTGGTCGTGCAGAAGGAGGCTGTGGCTCACCTTTACTGTAACCATTATGCCTTTTAAGGGACCTACGAGCACTCAGTCTCTGGAATACAGTATTAATAATTTGAGTTTCACACATAAATGATGTCAATAAAAATAATGGACATAAAGGTAATAGAAAAACAGCAAAACAGTAAAGTTGAAAAATCAGCATTGCTGTCCTTTCTCTCTTTAAAGGGAATATGTAAGACCAAGCTCCCCAAATCACATATATGGGCATACAGATCTACAAAATTAAAATGAATTGACACCTTTATATCTTCTATCTGTTGCTGCATTCCCAATGAATTGGTGTTATCATTCAAATGCAAATTGTGTCAAGTGCTTTGGGCATGACAGAGCACTTAATTCGCTCTGCCTTTCCAGGTTGTTTCCCCATCCAGCAGCCAACCTCTTTAGCTTGATTGATAGCACAGTGATTTCGATGCCTGGAGACTAATGTCACACAGTAAAAGGCTATTAAAATAAAGAGGCTGTTGCTGGGCAGGGAAACAACCTGGGGGGGGCAGAGACTTGTTGAGTGCTCTGTTAACCCAAGAGCACTTAACACCTCATTTACATATGAATGAAAACACTAATCATTCTGCAATAGAGCAACAGAAGATATACAGGTGCCAATGGATTTACATTTCGATGACCTGCATTACCATAATATGAGGTTTTGCGGGAGTTACATTTACTGTCATTTCCCGTTAAAATAATAAGTAATTTGTATGTCTATCATCAAATTCTAATTTTTCCAAAAGGATTATTCTTAAGAAAGATGAGGTACAAAAAATATATGCATGCTTCTGAATCTCACTGATCATGTGGCTACAGTCATAGATACTGAACATTGAGTTGTGTTCTTCTAGATAAGAGTCCATATAATAAATGGTCCCATTACGTTTCTGCTTGTTATAGATCCCACCTGCAACTTGTATTCCTCCATCAGTTGTAAATAACGTGAGTAAGGTTTTTATATTGCACAGTCTATCTGCCTGGAAGCAGATTTTACAGCCTATTTTCTGCAGAAGACAATCTCAAGTTCATGGTTTTTCAGGAGCGGTTCCACGTGTCTACAGATGTGATGAGAACGACCATGTCAGCGTTGTAGGTGCTGCTCATAGCTGGGATGTAATGTGGTTGCGGGTCCCACATATTTCAGTTTGACCTGGTGGTAAATCAATCCACATGTAAGGACATGCTGTTACATTATATGCAAGCAACTAAAGTAGATACAGATATACAGGTGAAACTTTGTGAAATCAATAGAAATACAACATTGTGCAAGACAGAAAACAGGACTGGAGCCATTGGTTGATGGTTTTTGGCTGATAATTATATTTATTTAAGAGCTGTTAAAGTTTTGAAGCAAAAACTACAAATATATCAGCAATGCTTCATTTTTGAGGGTGCAAAAAGTACTGTGCAAGTTGTAAACTGTGATGTAGAAATCTATTATTATGCCAAAATTACACCATTTCGGCAAATGGCAATGGGGTCCCTTGGATTTATTTGGCGTGTTTGCCAGAGCCTTCACGGCATTAAACCAAGTGGAATTCCTGGAGCCAATGAGAACATAGTCTAAAAGAAACTTCTGCTAAATTTTCTTAGATATGTTAGATAGAAACATTTTATGTTTTGGTGGAGATAAGGTATCAGTTGCACACTATAGACTCACATAGACACACATTTTGGATTTCAGCCTAGTTATCACCAAATGCTCTTGACCCAGTTGATGATCACATAGATGAGATCTGCCAGGCAGTAATAGGCATAGGATCAGTTTGTTTGCCAGTTTACTTTGATTTGATAAAGGCCTACAGACTGGTATCACTAGCTGTGCCCATCAGATGCAGCTATTGGGCTTCTACTTCAATATATGTTTGTTAATTTTACTTTTACTACAAAGGGATTGATCATGGCAGTCATAAATACTGAGCAGCTACCGACCGACCTCAAAGACTCAGTGCAGAGTGCGATTGACCTCCAACACTCAGTGCAGAGTGCGATTGACCACCACTCAGTGCAGAGTGCGATTGACCTCGAACACTCTGTGCAGAGTGCGATTGACCTCCAACACTCAGTGCAGAGTGCGATTGACCTCCACCACTCAGTGCAGAGTGCGATTGACCTCCAACACTCAGTGCAGAGTGCGATTGACCTCTAACACTCAGTGCAGAGTGCGATTGACCTCCAACACTCAGTGCAGAGTGCGATTGACCTCCAACACTCAGTGCAGAGTGCGATTGACCTCCAACACTCAGTGCAGAGTGCGATTGACCTCCAACACTCAGTGCAGAGTGCGACTGACCTCCAACACTCAGTGCAGAGTGCGATTGACCTCCAACACTCAGTGCAGAGTGCGATTGACCTCCAACACTCAGTGCAGAGTGCGATTGACCTCCAACACTCAGTGCAGAGTGCGATTGACCTCCAACACAGTGCAGAGTGCGATTGACCTCCAACACTCAGTGCAGAGTGCGATTGACCTCCAACACTCAGTGCAGAGTGCGATTGACCTCCAACACTCAGTGCAGAGTGCGATTGACCTCCAACACTCAGTGCAGAGTGCGATTGACCTCCAACACTCAGTGCAGAGTGCGATTGACCTCCATCACTCAGTGCAGAGTGCGATTAACCTCCAACGCTCAGTGCAGAGTGCGACCGACCTTCAACACTCAGTGCAGAGTGCGACCGCCCTTCAACACTCAATGCAGAGTGATTCCATCTATACAGATGCATCTGGTTCGGAATTGTTTGGGTTTAGTGTTGACTTTTCTAGATGTAACTACTCAGACACAATGAGACTTTTTCTGTACTATATATATTACCTGCATTTTCTTCTTTGTTTGAAGCCATGTATTATGGTAACATGCAAACCTTGATGGTAACTTGTTGCTTTTGAAATTAGGAAAACGGGAAATGAAATATGTTTAATTTTCCTCCTGCCCAACAGTTATGGATCACATGCAAATAGATGGGCTATATTTTGAAAACAGTGTTAAGTTATACTGCTAAGATTGTCATTTTTGTAGCATAACAAATAAATATGAATAATTACAAATTGTGTCTTCTACTTTCTTCTATGTTCAACTTTTTCAATTTGTTTACAATGTAATACTTTTAAAAGTTTAAAAAGGGTTGTCCAGTATATACATATTAATGATGTTTTAAGTAGATATTTCTTCAATATCAAATTGATGGAGGTCCAATAACCAACACCCCCAATAATTTGCAGTTTCCACTGTGGCTGGATGTATACAATGGATGGAGCCAGAAGAGCATGGTTTCAGACATTGTTTTGTGGTCACTACAGTTCAGCTCCTATTAAGCTGCTCAATCTGATTTATTCTAAGGAAGTCCTTGACGACCCTATTAATTACTAGCCAACCTGTAATGTCTTCAGTATAAGTTACTCTTCGAGTTCTTTGTTTAATTGTTAGATGTTCAGGAGCTCAAACTGCTTAGGTGCAGCAGTCATTACTGACCACGGCATCCAAGAGGTTAGAAAATGATGATTAGAGCTAGCTCTGATCATAGTGATTGCAGGTTTCAACTACATAACAAGTTTCATGCAGGCACAGTTCATGAACCTCTCCTTGTAGTTTTACCAAAGATGTGAGATACATGTACAGTAAATGTCGGGAACAGGTTAATACAACTATTAGCAGTCTTTTAGGTATGTTTTTTATTTGTGGTAAAACTCACCGTACTAATCCCCGTCAGCTTACATTCACATAAAAAGTCCCCCACCAGTGTCTAGTCTTCATGCTGCAGTGATGATGCTGACACAGACAATGACTGCTGCAGCCAATCATGAGCTTTAGCAGTAACAGGTCAACACCAATAAGGTCTCTGCTTTGTGGATCAACATGTCCTTTGGGACACTACGCAAGTTGGTCCACACCAAATAGGCATCCAATAAATGACTATGGAAACCCCTTCAGAAAAATGACAAAAGACACACCATCAGACCTGTCATGGATGAACACAATGCTGTGATCCTTGGATCAGGTAAGTGAGTAATTGGTGGTTATGTTATAGTGATGCAGACAGAAGTCCTCGTGATATGCACACTTGGCAAATTTGTGATGTTTTATTCTATTTTACCATAAACTAAAAATCTGCAATAAGTGGATGAGGATTTAGACAATTACACAATGCAGTACACACCTCTGAGGATTTCATAATCTGCCGCATGCCCTACACCCATGGTATTGGAACGAGTGGAATTTATGACTTACTGATTTTAGGTGCAATGATTTTCTAAACTGGAGGTAATCATTGTATTACTGAATGTATTCATTCATTGTTTTGCCATAAATTACTAAGAATTTCTACAATCATTAAAAGGACAACGTTTATTTTAGACATAAAAAAGGAATGGTATACCGGCCAACCTCTGCATTGTTGATGTTTTCAGATATCACTCCCATTCTGACCCAGACTCCGAGATCTACAGATTTCAACCACTTTATCGAACTACATTATGAAAATGAAGTTCTCCAACGAAGGCCAGGCTTGGACTCAGCCTCATATTAGAGCTACAATGGAAATCACTAGAAAACATGATTAGGCCTCTGGATGCAATGGCAACAGATCAATCTCCCATGATCGCATTACTGGTGGAAATACAACAGCAACTAGACCACTTGCTCGGTCTCTCAATTGTTATATTGGGATCTGAAAGGAAAGGGAAGCATTTTGTTGCTATATATATTTATCCATACCAGCATGGAATGTGGGTGTGACTATTCAGGGTTAATCTATTTTTACTCACTCAGTCGTTCACTGTGCCCCGATCACCAACTGAGCATAATCAGCCCCTACACTGTAGATACATAGCTACCACCACCTACACCCAGTCCTGGAACACCTGTACCTAACACTGATGAAGCTAATATAAAATGTACAGTGATTTCAACACTATCACATCTTACAATAACAAAAATATGCAAATCAGTTCTAAAATAAATTGGACAAAGTAAAAAAAAAAGACCTAAACACTATCGAGGATGTCCCCAGGATACATAGTAGGTTCCAGGTTGTTGGGTTATGACCACTGGAGTCCTGTGTCCCATTTAAATGGAGCAGTGGTCAAGGAAGTGCACTCCAATCACAGTCTATAGGACTTATTTGAGCATACTGCTTGCACTTTGCTATTTTTTTAACTCCCATTGATACTAAATAGAGAGGCAGTGCTCAGGCACGACTATTGCCCCATTCACACAGGGATACAGGCCCCCCAGCTTGTTAAACAGATCAATCTGGACAAAGCAGATAATATACATCAAACCATAAACAATATATGTGAAATATATAGAGTGAAGGATAATATTGACATTTAATTGCTAGAAAATGAATGGCAGATCATTCAGAAGAATTGAAAACCCAAAAGCAAAAATACCGAACATATGGTCATAAAAGAGGTCAGAACAAGAAGAGATCTTGAAAGTTAAAAAAAAACTTTATTTATCAAACAATTGGTTGTATGGTGGCACTTTAGAAGATGGGTGCCCACACATCATTAAATCTAATGTGTATTTATTACATTAATGATGTGTGGGCACCCGTCTTCTCCAGTGCCATCATACAACCAATTGTTTGATAAATAAAGGTCTTTTACTTTTATGATTTCTTTTTGTTCTGATGTCTTTTCCCCCCTTCTTATAACGGGTCCGAGCAGTTGGATCCCCAGTGCTCAGACACTCTGAAATCCCTAAAGCTGTGGTCACTTCATGGTCTAATACCAGTACTATAAAAATATCAACCACATTTGCTAAATTTGTGTGTGTGGGGGGGTTATCCTTTTCAATAAATTAACCCTTTCTTACAGCGGCCAATTTTTACTTTCATCCCTTTGTTTTTTTCTTTCTTTCCTTCTTCCAAGAAGTGATGTAGTCACAAGAAGGCTTGTTTTTTGCTAGACAAGTTGTAGGTTTGAATGACATTATTAATTTTTTTATACAATTTTCTGGAAAAAGTACCAACTAGATGAAATGGTAACAAACATGCCATTTTGCCATGGTTTATTTTTTGCTTGTATGGTGTTTATTAAATTTGACTTGGCGGTACGATCCTCCAGGTTAGTATGATTGCGGCGATATCAATCTTGTATATATATTATATATATTTACTTTTATTTAAGTGGTGAAAAAGAATCAGAAATTTGCAAAAAAAAAATGTTATGTTTTCAGATTTATATATTTTTTTTAATTGCTCCAGCCTTGGGAAGGATTCTTTTTTGTGTGCTGAGCTGATGTTTTTACTGATACCATTTTTGGATACATACAATATGTTCATCACTTGAAGCTGCATTTAATCACTTGCTCTATATACTGCAATACAATATTTTAGACAGCACTGCATTTGGTCAGCAGACCGAGTCCCATCACCCAGAAAGAGACCCCTCTCCCAGTATCCAAGGAACAGGTTGGTGTACGACGAAGCACAGGCAGCACCCATGGCAGTCCCGCATTTTTGTAGAATTTCTTTTTTGTTAAACAAAAACATTATGAGTGAGAATGAACTGTAAAAGCTCCTCAAATAAATCACACTGATGGCCGTGCCAGTTGCCGATACCCAGGAAAAAAATGTACCACCTCCAATGCATCATGATGTCATCAGTGAAGATATTCTGAGATTCCCTGACGTGTGTTCACCATTCTGATTGCTGGATATTAATCATATTTGTTTTGGTGTGGACCACGCATGTGCTGCTCATCTGATGATCATCACAATCCTTATATGTTTGGACATCTAGAAATAGTTCCCCTCGAAAAAGCTCATAGAGAATCCAAATTGAAGACCTTTCTTGGTTTTAGCATTTACACCCCTATATGGGTAAACCATTTATGTGACTTACTGAAGTTGTGATTTACCTTTCTGGTGATATTTGACACACATAGTGTATACAACATTCATTTACCACAACAATATGTCATACATCATAATGTAGAGAGGGGTGATCAGAACTGATTTTTCTGGGATGCCTTAACCCTGATTTTTCGTCAGAGTTCTGAACACACCTAAAGGTACCATCACACTAAGCGACGCTGCAGCGATACCGACAACGATGTCGATCGCTGCAGCGTCGCTGTTTGGTCGCTGGAGAGCTGTCACACAGACAGCTCTCCAGCGACCAACGATCCCGAAGTCCCCGGGTAACCAGGGTAAACATCGGGTTACTAAGCGCAGGGCCGCGCTTAGTAACCCGATGTTTACCCTGGTTACCGTTGTAAATGTAAAAAAACAAACACTACATACTTACATTCCCGGTGTCTGGTCAGGTCCCTCGCCTTCAGCTTCCCGCACTAACTGAGCGCCGGCCGTAAAGTACAGCGGTGACGTCACCGCTGTGCTCTGCTTTATGGCTGGCCGGCGCTCACCAGTCAGTGCGGGAAGCTGACTGCGGGGGACATGACCAGACACCAGGAATGTAAGTATGTAGTGTTTGTTTTTTTACATTTACACTGGTAACCAGGGTAAACATCGGGTTACTAAGCGCGGCCCTGCGCTTAGTAACCCGATATTTACCCTGGTTACCAGTGAAGACATCGCTGAATCGGTGTCACACATGCCGATTCAGCGATGTCAGCGGGAGATCCAGCGACAAAATAAAGTTCTGGACTTTCCTCAGCGACCAACGATCACCCAGCAGGGGCCTGTCACACATAACGATTTTGTTAACGATATCGTTGCTACGTCACAAAAAGCAACGATATCGTTAACGATATCATTATGTGTGATGGTACCATTAGTAAAATTGATGTTTTTTTCTTATGCACTGTGTGTTGTGTTTCCCATAATTATATTATATATGTACCTGTTAACCTAAGATATTTTGAATTTTCTTGACCTCTTTTATTTTTGTTCTTCATTGTGTTTCATTAATAAAAAATAAAAAACACATTTTAACTACTTGTAATTGTAGTACTCCATCCGATGTGAGCAACTTTTGTAAGGTTTAACATGCCTATTATAGCAGCATGGAAGATTGTTTTGGTCAGAAAGATGCCACTAGTGCAAACTATCAATCAAGAAGGAAGCCCCAAGGCAGGGAAGTGATGCACTACTACCAAAGATCACGGAAGAACACCTTTAACTATCTGGTTACCAGTTATATATATATGTTTATTTTTCATTACTATGGTCCCCAAGTATTATAGAATTTTGTAAGTTTAGAAATATCTGTAAAGATCACTGCTCTAGAGGAGATCTGAATGGAGGAATGGGCCAACATACCACCAACAATGTGTGCCAACCTTGTGAAGACTTACAGAAAACGTTTAAATAATGCAATGGCGGCCGACAGCACTACTGCAGCATAAAATGGTTGCTCGTCCTAACTCCACAGGACCCAAGTGGAGAGGTACATACCAACGTATTGAAGTGAAGGACAGCATCCAATCCAGGTGAAGACAAGAAACACTTTATTGTGCCATATGTGCAACGTTTCAACCTCAGGGGGTCTTGCTTGACAAAGACCCCCTGAGGTTGAAACGTTGCACATATAGCACAATAAAGTGTTTCTTGTCTTCACCTGGATTGGATGCTGTCCTTCACTTCAATACGTTACAGAAAACGTTTGTCCTCTGTCATTGCCAACAAAGGATATATAACAAAATATTGAGATGAACTTTTGCTAATGACCAAATATTTATTTTCCACCATAATTAGCAAAATAAATCCTGCCAAATCAGAAAAGGTGATTTTGTGGATTTGTTTTCTCATTCTGACTCTCATAGTTATGGTCTACCTATGATGTCAGTTACAGGCCTCTCTCATCTTTTTAAGTGGGAGAACTTGCACAATTGGTGGCTGACCAAATATTTTTTTCCTCACTGTATGTCAAGTAAAATGCTGCACTGAGCAGGATCAACCAGAAGCTGTAACTATTAAAAGGTAGTTCCAATGATAACTAAAGGCGAAATAAAGTCTTGTGGACCCAGCCCCTTTTCTCAAATCTGATATGAGCAATGTTCTGGTAACTGGCTTATATTCTGCATACTTTGTCCTACCACAATTGTATTTGCATATCTGACCATTGTATATGTATAATCTTTCTGTAGTATATAATATATAGTGTATTGTCTAGTGTGCCCTTAAGGCAATTAAATGTATAATTTAACCTTGGGCTGCTTGTTTATCTCGATCCATGAATCCACATGTCCGTGTTCTCAGCTGAACTTACCATGCTCCGGAGCTGGTTTCTGACCTGATATAATCCCCCTAACAGACCGGGCTTATATCTAATGTGGAACTGGTGGCAGTCCTACCGGGTTGACCAGATGCTGTTTCACTGGTGTTCGTGAAAGGGGCCTCTTAACCTGTCAGGGTTGTGAGTGAGTGTGGTGTCATGTCAGTGACTGCGTGGGCCACATCCTCTCACTCCCCGTGCCTCCCTGGGCCCCTGTGGACAGGAGGTGTTTGTGTAATACTGTGCAAAGCTGACCTTATGTGTCCCTAGGGGGTGCAGATCGTCACATTGGTGCAGGTGAAGAGAGTGTGCCATGTGATCCCTCTGATGTAATAGTGATGTCAGGCGGGTGGCGATGTGCAGATTCTTCACATGTGGGGGGATTCTGGGTGATCTCTTCAGTGCCATCCTTCACAACATCCAATTGTGAAAAAGCTTGATTTTCCACTAAACAACACTTTTTCATGTGACAACCCTTTTAATACCGTAGTTAATTTACAACATTTTTTTTCTTTGACTATATCTGGAAAAATAATATGAGATTTACAGAAATTTGCAGTTTTCAAAAGTAATTTTCTTGCAATTAACACAGTCATGCCACACAAAATAGTTATGAGATATAATTTACCATATGTCCATTTTTCACTGGTATAATTTTTTTAAATGTTATATTATTTTTTTCAGAAGGTTGAAAACTTATGTTTAGCAGTAATTGTGAATATTTTCAAAACACTATCCGAAATGTATTTTCCAGGGACTACTTTAATTATGAAGTGGCTTTGCGGGCCCTAAATATTGGAAGCAATACAATTTTAAAGATTACATTCCTAAAAGTATATATAAACAATCTGCACTTAGGAACTTTGCTAGCCTTTCAAAGTGTATATCCTTGTGTAGATACTTTATTTTAATTCATGTTTTTTAACACACCTAGCCAGTGCCACAGAAAAGAAATGCAAATCAATAATTATTCCACCATATTTCATATGTGATCACAGTGTACAAGTTGACTCAAGTTGACTCCGTTAGATGCTACTGCGCAGGTGTGGTGACCGGCACCATTTTGGCATTGAAAAAAAATTAGGCTTCATCAAGATTGTGCCAGCAGCACCTGCACAGTAGCATCTATTGGAATGATGCTACTGTGCAGACGCCACCAGCGCCATCTTAACCCCTTAGCGACCGCCGATACGCCTTTTAACGGCGGCCGCTAAGGGTACTTAAACCACAGCGCCGTTAATTAACGGCGCTGTGGAAAAAGTGAATAGCGCCCCCCAGAGGCCGATTTTCTCCGGGGTCTCGGCTGCCGGGGGTAGCCGAGATCCCAGAGAACATGATTCGGGGGGGTTTTAACCCACCCCGCATTTGCGATCGCCGGTAATTAACCGTTTACCGGCGATCGCAAAAAAAAAAAAAAACGCGATCTCTTTTTAATTTTTCTGTCCTCCGATGTGATCGCACATCGGAGGACAGAGAAAAGGGGTCCCAGGTGGCCCCCAATACTCACCTATCTCCCCCGATGCTCCTCGTGTCTCCCGGTGCTCCTCGTGTCTCCCGGTGGGCGCCTCCATATTCAAAATGGCGGGCGCATACGCAGTGCGCCCGCCGGCCGGCACCGGGAGAATCTTTGGGGTCTCGGCTGCCGGGGGTAGCCGAGACCCCAAAGAGCATGATCGGGGTCGGTTTTACCGACCCCTGTTTTGCGATCGCCGGTAATTAACTGTTTACCGGCGACCGCAAAAAAAAAAAAAGTAAAGTGTAATTCTCTGTCCTCTGATGTGATTGCACATCAGAGGACAGAGAAATAGGGGGATTCGGGGACCCTACAATACTCACCTGTGTCCCTGGATCCTCTTGCTGCTCCTCCTGGCCGCCGGCAGAAGAAAATGGTGGGCGCATGCGCAGTGCGCCCGCCATCTGTCTCCATCTGCCGGCCGGCAGGAGAACAGCAGTTGGGGCTAAAATTAGGGTTAGGGGTAGGGTTAGAGGTAGGGTTAGGGTTAGGGGTAGGGTTAGGGTTAGGGGTAGGGTTAGGGGTAGGGTTAGGTTAGGGCTAGGGGTAGGGTTAGGGTTAGGGGTAGGGTTAGGGGTAGGGTTAGGGCTAGGGTTAGGGCTAGGGCTAGGGTTGGGGATAAATTTAGGGTTAGGGTTGGGGCTAAATTTAGGGTTAGGGTTGGGGCTAAATTTAGGGTTAGGCTTCTTTCACACTTACGTCGGTACGGGGCCGTCGCAATGCGTCGGCCCGACATACCGACGCACGTTGTGAAAATTCTGCACAACGTGGGCAGCAGCTGTAGTTTTTCAACGCATCCGCTGCCCAATCTATGTCCTGGGGAGGAGGGGGCGGAGTTACGGCCACGCATGCGCGGTCAGAAATGGCGGATGCGACGTACAAAAAAACGTTTCATTGAACTTTTTTTGTGCCGACGGTCCGCCAAAACACAACTGATCCAGTGCACGACGGACGCGACGTGTGGCCATCCGTCACGATCCGTCGGCAATACAAGTCTATGGGCAAAAAACGCATCCTGCGGGCACATTTGCAGGATCCGTTTCTTGTCCAAAACGACGGATTGCGACGGAATGCCAAACGACGCAAGTGTGAAAGTAGCCTTAGGGCTAGGGTTAGGGTTGGGGCTAAAGTTAGGGCTAGGGTTGGGGCTAAAGTTAGGGTTAGAGCTGGGATTAGGGTTAGGGTTTGGAATAGGGTTGGTATTAGGGTTAGGGTTGGCATTAGGGTTACGCTTGGGATTAGGGTTAGGTTTGGGATTAGGGTTAAGGTTAGGGTTGTGATTAGGGGTGTATTGGGATTAGGGTTAGGTTTGAGGTTAAGGTTGAGATTAGGATTAGGGGTGTGTTGGATTTAGGGTTTTGATTAGGGTTATGGTTAGGGTTGACATTAGGGTTGTTTTGGGGTAAGGGTTGTGATTATGGTTAGGGTTAGTGATTAGGATTATGGATCAGGTTGGGATTAGGGTTAGGAGTGTGTTGGGGTTAGGGTTGGAGCTAGAATTGGGGGGTTTCCACTGTTTAGGTACATCAGGGGGTCTCCAAACTTGACAGCCAATTTTGCGCTCAAAAAGTCAAATGGTGCTCCCTCCCTTCTGAGCTCTGCCGTGCGCCCAAACAGTGGGTTACCCCCAC
Source organism: Ranitomeya imitator (assembly GCF_032444005.1). Lineage (NCBI taxonomy): Eukaryota > Metazoa > Chordata > Amphibia > Anura > Dendrobatidae > Ranitomeya > Ranitomeya imitator. The sequence continues at coordinate 107,730,130 of NC_091287.1, read as the reverse complement.
ATATGGGGCATCAGCGTACTCGGGATAAATTGGACAACAACTTCTGGGGTCCAATTTCTCTTGTTACCCTTGTGAAAATAAAAACTTGGGGGCTACAATATCTTTTTTGTGAAAAAAATATATTTTTTATTTTCACGACTCTGCATTCTAAACTTCTGTGAAGCACTTGGGCATTCAAAGTTCTCACCACACATCTATATAAGTTCCTTGGGGGGTCTAGTTTCCAAAATGGGGTCACTTGTGGGGGTTACTACAGTTTAGGTACATCAGGGGCTCTGCAATCGCAACATAATGCCCACAGACCATTCTATCAAAGTCTGCATTCCAAAAAGGCGCTCCTTCCCTTCCGAGCTCTGCCGTGCGCCCAAACAGTGGTTTACCCCCACATATGGCGCATCAGCGTACTCGGGATAAATTGGACAACAACTATTGCAGTCCAATTTCTCCTGTTACCCTTGTGAAAATAAAAACTTGGGGGCTACAATATCTTTTTTGTGGAAAAAAAATATATTTTTTATTTTCACGACTCTGCATTCTAAACTTCTGTGAAGCACTTGGGCATTCAAAGTTCTCACCACACATCTAGATAAGTTCCTTGGGGGGTCTCGTTTCCAAAATGGGGTCACTTGTGGAGGGTTTCTACTGGTTAGGTACATCAGGGGCTCTGCAAACGCAACATAATACCCGCAGACCATTCTATCAAAGTCTGCATTCCAAAACGGCGCTCCTTCCTTCCGAGCTCTGCCGTGCGCCCAAACAGTGGTTTACCCCCACATATGGGGTACCAGCATACTCAGGACAAATTGGACAACAACTTTTGGGGTCCAATTTCTCTTGTTACCCTTGTGAAAATAAAAACTTGGGGGCTAAAAAATCTTTTTTGTGGGAAAAAAAAAATATTTTTTATTTTCACGGCTCTGCATTATAAACTTCTGTGAAGCACTTGGGCATTCAAGGTTCTCACCACATATCTAGATAAGTTCCATGGGGGGTCTAGTTTCCAAAATGGGGTCACTTGTGGGGGATTTCTACTGTTTAGGCACATCAGGGGCTCTCCAAACGCGACATGGCGTCCGATCTCAATTCCAGCCAATTCTACATTGAAAAAGTAAAACGGCACTCTTTCTCTTCCAAGCTCTGCGGTGCGCCCAAACAGTGGTTTATCCCCACATATTGGGTATCAGCGTACTCAGGAGAAATTGCACAACAACTTTTGTGGTCTAATTTCTCCTGTTACCCTTGTGAAAATAAGAATTTGTGGGCGAAAAGATCATTGTTGTGTAAACAAAAGCGATTTTTTATTTTCACGGCTCTACGTTATAAACTTCTGTGAAGCACTTGGGGGTTCAAAGTGCTCACCACACATCTAGATAAGTTCCTTAAGGGGTCTAGTTTCCAAAATGGTGTCACTTGTGGGGAGTTTCCACTGTTTAGGCACATCAGGGGCTCTCTAAACGTGACATGGCGTCCGATCTCAATTCCAGCCAATTCTGCATTGAAAAAGTCAAACGGTGCTCCTTCACTTCTAAGTTCTGCGGTGCGCCCAAAAAGTGGTTTACCCCCACATATGGGGTATTGGCGTATTCAGGAGAAATTGCATAACAAAATTTATGGTTACATTTCTGTTTTTACACTTGTGAAAATAAAAAAAATGGTTCTGAATTAAGATGTTTGCAAAAAAAAGTTAAATGTTCATTTTTTCCTTCCACATTGTTTCAGTTCCTGTGAAGCACATAAAGGGTTAATAAACTTCTTGAATGTGGTTTTGAGAACCTTGAGGGGTGTAGTTTTTAGAATGTTGTCACACTTCATTATTTTCTATCATATAGACCCCTCAAAATGACTTCAAATGTGATGTGGTCCCTAAAAAAAAATGGTGTTGTAAAAATGAGAAATTGCTGGTCAACTTTGAACCCTTATAACTCCCTAACAAAAAAAAATTTTGTTTCCAAAATTGTGCTGATGTAAAGTAGACATGTGGGAAATGTTATTTATTAACTATTTTTCATGACATATCTCTCTGATTTAAGGGCATAAAAATACAAAATTTGAAAATTGCAAAATTTTAAAAATTTTCGCCATATTTCATTTTTTTCCATAAATAATCGCAAGTAATATTGAAGAAATGTTACCACTAACATGAAGTACAATATGTCACGAAAAAGCAATCTCAGAATCAGCGGGATCCGTTGAAGCGTTCCAGAGTTATAACCTCATAAAGTGACAGTGGTCAGAATTGCAAAAATTGGCTCGGTCATTAAGTACCAAATTGGCTCTGTCACTAAGGGGTTAATGGAGCCTAATGTTTTCTCTCTCTGCCAAAATGGTGCAGACGGCGGCATCTGCGTAGTAGCATCTATTGCATTCCAATGGATGCTACTGCACAGGCGCTGCTGCCTGCGCCATTTTGATGAAGCCTGATTTTTTTTTCTCTCTGACAAAATGGCGCAGGCAGAACGCAATAGATGTTTTCTTAAACAAAACTATATGTTGAAATAAAACAAAAATATGCATGTCATCCCCCGTATCATGCTATAGCACATGCGCCGCTGCCACATTATATTCAGTATGTAAAATAGGGGGCAGTTCACTGAGGGATCAGTGACATGTCATAAGGCCATAAGGATGCATATGTAAGCAGAGCACCACATAAAGTCACGCCCGCAAACCCGTCCACAGACCTCCCAGGAGCACGAGCATATCATTAACTGAAAATAAAGATTAAACAACCACAAGATGGATTTCATCAACCAAGGTATCATTTTCACAAGTATAACGGCGCCGACCTGACACTGTCTGTAGTTTACTGTCCACAATCCTGCCGACAGGTTCCCTTTAACATCTAAACGTCTGTCATCTCTATTCTGCATTCTAATCCGTTACCGCTCACACGGACGGCACATGGATGACGCACACGTACACACTTTGCCACACTAATGCCAAACATGTATCGCAGGTATTTCACCATGCAGTGTTGTCACTTTAATAAAGATTTTTGTATTATGTATATGGTGATCCCCGTGTTTTGCATGATACTTTTATTCTTTTCTTGAAACTTGCATATTTCACAAGGACACGCAACACTGAAAACGGTGGTATCGGTTTTTCCACAAGATATGTGAAAAAGGTCTAATCACACCTGCACCAGTATTCCTATCTGGGCATCTCCAAAGCAATATTGGAAATACTCCACCACCAGCATCAAATGGAGAATCAATGCGGAGCAGCTTAAGGTAAAAAAAAAAAAAGGATAGTATTTTGATCCACATTTTGGTTTTATTTCAGTTCATAATATAGGAATATAGGTAAGATGCTTGCTCACATTAAAATCTCAGCATATGTCGTGAGTATTTTTGAAAAGTTAAAAAAGTTGACAAATTCAAAGGTACTGCTTATTTAAAGTAAAATGGACACAAATAGAGAAATGCATTCACTGTTTGCTAACTTTGGCAGCAACTATTAGTGGCCTGCAATCTCTTCAGATCACAGGTGGGTGCAATAGGGTTCAGAGGGAGCCCCCTCAATGTATAAATCAGCCAGATGCTGCAGTCGTTCTTGATGGCAGCATCTAAATGAAGTCAACACTTTTGGATTAGCAATTCTGTAATGCATACAGTGGCATGCAAAAGGTTTCACCACCCCCACCCCTTGGGATTTTTTGTGTTTTGCTACCATACAACCTAGAATTTCACTCGGTTTTTTTAAGGGTTTGCATCAGTTCATATAAAGAGCATGACTACATCTGTGAACATTTGGTTTTCTTTTTATTGTGAAGCAAACAACAAATAGGACAAAATAACTGAAAACTTCAGTGTGCATAACTATTCACCCCCTAAAGTCAGTACTTTGTAGAGCCTCCTTTTACAGCAATTACAGCTGCAAGTCACTTTGGATAAGCCTCTATGAGCTTTCCACATCTTACCACTGGGATGTTTGCCCATTACTCACGGCAAAACTGTTCCAGCTCCTTCAGGTTAGATGGTTTCCTCTGGTGAACAGCAATCTTCAAGTCTGACCACAGATTCTAAAGTGGATTAAGGTTTGGGCTTTGACTTGCCCACTTCAAAACATTTACATGTTTCCCCTTAAACTAGTTGAGTGTTGCTATGGCAGTATGCTTAGGGTCATTGTCTTGTTGGAAGGTGAACCTTCATTCCAGTCTCAAATCACTGACAGTCTGAAACAGGTTTTGCTCAGTAATATCCCTGTATTTTGCACATTCTATCTTCCCCTTGACTTTGATTATTGTCCCTGTTGCCCCCAAAAAATCCCCAAAGCATGATGCTGCCACCACCATGTTTCACTGTGGTGTTCTTGGGGGGATAAGCTATTTTGGTTTGGTGCCAAACATAGCGTTTACATTGTTGGCCAAAGAATTCAATTTTGATCTCATCTGATCGCAGCACCTTCTTCCATACATTTGGGGTGTCTCACATGTCTTTTGGCAAACTCAAAACGAGCAATTGTCTTTTGGCAAACTCAAGTCTTACCATATTTCTGTGTAAGTGAAGGATTTATTTCTGCCCATACTTCCATAAAGGCCACCTTTATGGAGTGTATGTCTTATTGTGGTCATATGGACAGATTACCTTTGGTTTCTGATGGTGCTCTGGGAGATCATCAGAGATTGGGATTTTTTTTATAACCCGACCCTGACTTGTACTTCTCAACAATTTTGTCCCTGACTTGTTTGGAGATCTCCTTTGCCTTCATGGTGTTGTTTCGTTAGTGGAGCCTCTTGCTTAATGGTGTTGCAGCCTCTGTGGCCTTTCAGAAAAGGTGTGTGTATACTGACAGACCATGGGACACTTAGATTACGCACAGGTAGTGTTGAGCATTCTGATACCGCAAGTATCGGGTATCGGCCGATATTTGCGGTATCGGAATTCAGATACCGAGTTCCGATATTTTTGCGGTATCGGGATGAAGATTCATGTGTAAAATAAAGAATAAAAATAAAAAATATTGATATACTCACCCTTGGACGCGCCCTGGTTGTAACCGCTGCAACCGCCATGCTTCCGTTCCTAAGAATGAGCGCGTGAAGGACCTTCGATGACGTTGCGGCTTGTGATTGGTCACGTGAGCGGTCACATGAGCGGTCACGCGACCAATCACAAGCCGCGACATCATCGAAGGTCCTTCACGCGCTCATTCTTAGGAACGGAAGCATGGCGGTTGCAGTGGTTACAACCAGGGCGCGTCCGAGGGTGAGTATATCAATATTTTTATTCTTTATTTTACACATGAATATGGATCCCAGGGCCTGAAGGAGAGTTTCCTCTCCTTCAGAGGTAGTTTCCTCTCCTTCAGACCCTGGGAACCATTACAGGATACCTTCCGATATTTGTGTCCCATTGACTTGTATTGGTGTCGGATATCGGTATCGGCGATATCTGATATTTTTCGGATATCGGCCGATACAATCCGATACCGATACTTTCAAATATCGGAAGGTATCGCTCAACACTATGCACAGGTGGATTTCGCTTCACTAAGCATGTGACTTATGAAGCAAATTGTTTGAACCAGAAATTGTTAGGGGCTTTATAGCAAAAGGTGTGAATAAGTAGGCACATGCCAATTTTTAGTTCTTTGATTGCATAAATTTAACGTATGCCTATATTTTTCTCACTTCACGAAGCTAGACTATTTGGTGGTGATGCATCACAAACAAATCAGAATATGAAAAAATTTAAACACAGATTGTAATGTAGCAAAATAGCTAAAAAGCCATGCGGGTGATTATTTTTGCAAGCCACTATACTGCGCTTGTTGCTAAGAGGTTAATACAAATTTACTCAAAATTCTCCCTATGCATATCTGTCTTGAACATACAGATTTTTGCATTGGTTTCAGTTCAGTTTTTATAAAGCCCTGAATACCATTCTAACAGGATTCTGGCTGCTGTTTGTACAAACGTCCCTGACCTTTACTCACCACTGCCCAGGAGAGTCTTAACCTGTTCCAGAACTGCCATACTTTGATTAAGTACACTCTGAGTCTATGCACTAAGCCTACACAAAACATTAGGAGCTTTTCCCGGTGTTACTGTAACGTTCTCATATGCCCCAGGTGGAGGTCAAAAGTGTGCTCTTTCTGCCTCCATATGGCCAGTATGCAAGTGAATACCATTTGTTTTACTGTATGGAATGTGGGAAAGTGCAAAAGATTTTGCTTTCACAAATTACTTCAAAAACCATATACCATGGGTCAATATGATGGATGGCTCAGCATTCATCCTGACTGTTGCCACTGTAGGGGCATACTTACTGAACTTATACACTGATAGTGGCTACAAATATAATATACAGTGGGTACGGAAAGTATTCAGACCACTTTAAATTTTTCACTCTTTGTTTCATTGCAGCCATTTGGTAAATTCAAAAAAGTTCATTTTTTTCTCATTAATGTACTCTTCACCCCATCTTGACTGAAAAAAACATAGAAATGTAGACATTTTTGCAAATTTAATAAAAATAGAAAAAACAAAATATCACATGGTCATAAGTATTCAGACCCTTTACTCAGACACTCGCATTTAAGTCACATGCTGTCCATTTACTTGTGATCATCAATGAGAGTTTTCTACTCCTTCACTGGAGTCCAGATGTGTTTAATTAAACTGATAGGACTTGATGTGGAAAGGCACACACCTGTCTATATAAGACCTCACAGCTCACAGTGCATGTCAGACCAAATGAGAATCATGAGGTCAAAGGAACTGGCCAAGGAGCTCAGAGACAGAATTGTGGCAAGGCACAGATCTGGCTAAGGTTACAACAGAATTTCTGCAGTGCTCAAGGTTCCTAAGAGCACAGTGGCCTCCATGATCCTTAAATGGAATACGTGTGTGACCACCAGAACTCTTCCTAGACCTGGCCGTCCAGCCAAACTGAGTAATCGTGGGAGAAGAGACTTGGTGAGAAAGATAAAGAAGAACCCTAAGATCACTGTGGCTGAGCTCCAGATGAAGTAGGGAGATGTGAGAAAGTTCCACAAAGTCAACTATCACTGCAGCCCTCCACCAGTCGGGCCTTTGTGGCAGCCTCTCATCAGTACAAGACATATGAAAGCCGGCGTAGAGTTTGCTAAAAACACATGAAGGACTCCCAGACTTAGAATTAAGATTCTCTGGTCTGATGAGACGAAGATAGACCTTTTTGGTGATAATTCTAAGTGGTATTTGTGGAGAAAACCAGGCACTTCTCATCACCTGCCCAATACAATCCCAACAGTGAAACATGGTGGTGGCAGCATTATGCTATGGGGGTGTTTTTCAGCTGCAGGATCAGGACGACTGGTTGTCATTGAAGGAAACATGAATGTGGCCAAGTACAGAGATATCCTGGATGAAAACCTCTTCCAGAGTGCTCTGGACCTCAGACTTGGCTGAAGGTTCACCTTCCAATAAGACAATGACCCTAAGCACACAGCTAAAATAACAAAGGAGTGGCTTCAGAACAACTCTGTGTCCATTCTTGACTGGCCCAGCCAGAGTCCTGACCTAAACCCAATTGAGCATCTCTGCAGAGACCTGAAAATGGCTGTTCACCAATGATCACCTTCCAACCTGACGGAGCTGGAGAGGATCTGCAAGGAAGAATGGCAGAGGATCCCCAAATTCAGGTGTGAAAAACCTGTTGCATCATTCCCAAGAAGACTCATGGCTGTACTAGCTCAAAAGGGTGCTTCTACTCAATACTGAGCAAAGGGTCTGAATACTTATGACCATGTAATATTACAGTTTTTCTTTTTTAACCCCTTCATGACCTTGGGATTTTTCGTTTTTCACTCCTCTCCTTCCCAGAGCCATAACTTTTTTATTTTTCAGTCAATTTGGCCATGTGAGGGCTTATTTTTGCGGGACGAGTTGTACTTTTGAACGACATCATTGGTTTTAGCATGTCGTGTACTAGAAAACAGGAAAAAAATTCACTAAATGCTAAAACTGACCTGCCATTATGATTCTCCAGGTCAGTACGAGTTCATAGACACCTAACATGACTAGATTATTTTTTACCTAAATGGTGAAAAAAAATTCCAAACTTTGCTAAAAAAAAAATTGCGCCATTTTCTGATACCCGTAGCGTCTCCATTTTTCATGATCTGGGGTCAGTTGAGGGCTTATTTTTTGCGTGCTGAGATGACGTTTTTAATGATAGCATTTTGGTGCAGATACGTTCTTTTGATCGCCCGTTATTGAATTTTAATGCAATGTCGTGGCGACCAAAAAAACGTAATTCTGGCGTTTTGAATTTTTTTCTCGCTACGCCGTTTAACGATCAGGTTAATGCTTTTTTTTATTGATAGATCGGGCGATTCTGAGCGCGGCAATACCAAATATGTGTAGATTTGATTTTTTTATTGATTTATTTTGATTGGGGCGAAAGGGGGGTGATTTAAACTTTTATATTTTTTTTATTTTTTTCACATTTTTTAAACTTTTTTTTTACTTTTGCCATGCTTCAATAGCCTCCGTGGGAGGCTAGAAGCAGGCACAGCACGATCGCCTCTGCTACATAGCAGCTATCTGCTGTTCGCTGCTATGTAGCTGAAAATCAGGTGTGCTGTGAGCGCCCACCACAGGGTGGCGCTCACAGCTGCCGGGGATCAGTAACCATAGAGGTCTCAAGGACCTCGATGGTTACAATTCTGAAGCATCGCCGACCTCCGATCATGTGACGGGGGTCGGCGATGCCGTCATTTCCGGCCACCCGGCCGGAAGCGGTAGTTAAATGCTGCTGTCTGCGTTTGACAGCGGCATTTAACTAGTTAATAGGCGCGGGCAGATCGCGATTCTGCTCGCGCCTATTACGGGCACATGTCAGCTGTTCAAAACAGCTGACATGTCCTGGCTTTGATGCGGGAGCCCGCATCAAAGCAGGGGATCTGACCTCGGACGTACTATCCCGTCCGAGGTCAGAAAGGGGTTAATAAATTTGCAAAAATTACTACATTGTTTTTTTTTCAGTCAAGATGGGGTGCAGAGTGTACATTAATGATAACAAAAATTAACTTTTTTGAATTTACCAAATGGCTGCAATGAAACAAAGAGTGAAAAATGTAAATGGGTCTGAAAACTCTCCTTACCCACTGTATATCTAAACCAGACTTTGGCAAAGTGTGGATTGCAGGACACATCTCCTTGTCTATTCCTGATGAGCTCCAGTATAGCCAAAAGTGATTAGGAAAACACAGCACTTCTGGAATTCTGGTGGTGCCCAAGTAGGATAACCAAATCCGTAAACTGCGATGTAGAAATACTTGGCTCTCATATACAGTGCCTGCAAGTAGTATTCAACCTCCTGCAGATTTAGCAGGTTTAATAAGATGCAAATAAGTTAGAGCCTTCAAATTTCAAACAAGAGCAGGATTTATTAACAGATGCATAAATCTTACAAACCAAAAAGTTTTGTTGCTCAGTTAAATTTTTATAAATTTTAAACATAAAAGTGTGGGTCAATTATTATTCAACCCCTAGGTTTAATATTTTGTGGAATAACCTTTGTTTGCAATTACAGCTAATAATCGTCTTTTATAAGACCTGATCAGGCCGGCACAGGTCTCTGGAGTTATCTTGGCCCACTCCTCCATGCAGATCTTCTCCAAGTTATCTAGGTTCTTTGGGTGTCTCATGTGGACTTTAATCTTGAGCTCCTTCCACAAGTTTTCAATTGGGATAAGGTCAGGAGACTGACTAGGCCACTGCAACACCTTGATTTTTTGCCTCTTGAACCAGGCCTTGGTTTTCTTGGCTGTGTGCTTTGGGTCGTTGTCTTGTTGGAAGATGAAATGACGACCCATCTTAAGATCCTTGATGGAGAAGCGGAGGTTCTTGGCCAAAATCTCCAGGTAGGCCGTGCTATCCATCTTCCCATGGATGTGGACCAGATGGCCAGGCCCCTTGGCTGAGAAACAGCCCCACAGCATGATGCTGCCACTACCATGCTTGACTGTAGGGATGGTATTCTTGGGGTCGTATGCAGTGCCATCCAGTCTCCAAACGTCACGTGTGTGGTTGGCACCAAAGATCTCGATCTTGGTCTCATCAGACCAGAGAACCTTGAACCAGTCAGTCTCAGAGTCCTCCAAGTGATCATGAGCAAACTGTAGACGAGCCTTGACATGACGCTTTGAAAGTAAAGGTACCTTACGGGCTCGTCTGGAACGGAGACCATTGCGGTGGAGTACGTTACTTATGGTATTGACTGAAACCAATGTCCCCACTGCCATGAGATCTTCCCAGAGCTCTTTCCTTGTTGTCCTTGGGTTAGCCTTGACTCTTCGGACAAGCCTGGCCTCGGCACGGGAGGAAACTTTCAAAGGCTGTCCAGGCCGTGGAAGGCTAACAGTAGTTCCATAAGCCTTCCACTTCCGGATGATGCCCCCAACAGTGGAGACAGGTAGGCCCAACTCCTTAGAAAGGGTTTTGTACCCCTTGCCAGCCTTGTGACCCTCCACGATCTTGTCTCTGATGGCCTTGGAATGCTCCTTTGTCTTTCCCATGTTGACCATGTATGAGTGCTGTTCACAAGTTTGGGGAGGGTCTTAAATAGTCAGAAAAGGCTGGAAAAAGAGATAATTAATCCAAACATGTGAAGCTCATTGTTCTTTGTGCCTGAACTACTTCTTAATACTTTAGGGGAACCAAACAGAATTCTGGTGGGTTGAGGGGTTGAATAATAAATGACCCTCTGAAAAGACTTTTCACAATTTAAAAAAAAAAATAAACAAAGAAATAAAATTCTTTTTTGCTGCAGTGCATTTCACACTTCCAGGCTGATCTACAGTCCAAATGGCATTGTGACAAGTTAATTCCAAATGTGTAAACCTGCTAAATCTGCAGGGGATTGAATACTACTTGTAGGCACTGTAGTTGTGTTCAAGAACTTATTTATTGAATGAAGAAATTCCAGACACAAATTCCAGACATTTCGGTCAATACCTGACCTTCATCAATCATCTGGATAGAGGAGACCTTCCAGTCTCAGCAGTGGACATTGCAGACCCTCACACAGCGCACTTCCACACAGGTCTCCTCTGTGCAGATGACTGATGAAGGTCAAGTATTGACAGAAACGTCTCTTATTTTTCTGGGATTTCTACGTTCAATAAAAAAGTTCTTGAATACACCTATATGAGTGCCTAGTACTTCTACACTGCAGTATAGCCAAAAGGCTGGAAACTGTGGGGTTTTGCATCACATGACCAAACTCCCCCCCCACACACACACACACACACACACCTAGCAGAGCAGGTGTGATGTGATGACTTCTAAAGATCGTTCCTGCAACACAGAACCTCCAGTCTCTGCGCTGCAGAGCAAATCTGGGAAACTGGGTTAGGTGAGTAGTTTATTCTTTTGTGAGTCAGTAATTGGGGAAAATTGTGGGAACATCATGCTGTATGTGGGGAACTGTGGGGGTATTCATTTTCCCCTTCTGTATGGAACCACACACTGGACAGACCGAAGCAGTATATTGAAGTAACTGGGTAAAGTGACTCATTTTATTCATTTTCTTGTCAGTTAGTACATAGTATGATGGACCTTACAGTCTCAACCTATGTGTCGGGTTGTGGGGCATCATAATGTGTGTGTGGGTGCTTTAGGGTCCATCATAGTGGATGTGGAGGGCTGGGGGCACAATAATGTATGTGGGTAGCTGTGGAGTCCATCATACTGTGTGCGGGGGCTGTAAGGTCATCATATTGTGTTTGGGGCGGTCTATGGTGACATCATACTTTATATGGGAGTGACTTGTGGCATATTGTGTGCGGAGGCATCATGACATATAGGTGGTTGTAGTGGCATTATACTGTGTGGGGGGGGCATTATACTGTATGGAGCTTTATTCTCTCTGTAGCTGCTTACAGTCACCACTAACTATACAGTGAGCCTGGCTGGTATCATCCCCCGCACGTTGATTGACAGTCTGCAGTATGTGTAGAGCAGGCTGTCAATCAATGTGACGCTGAGTGATTATGGCGTGCTCACTGTGTAGAGAGTGACTGTTAGGACTGGCGGAACGCACCAAGACAGATGATAAAGGTGCGTTCGCAGTCCGGGGTCCACCGTGCAGGTGGAGACCTGCTGCTAGTAATTGGCAGACAATATGGCAGTACACTAAAGTATACACGCGTGGGTTAAACCTCACCCAGCGTGAAGAAAGCGATCCTGTTAACTCACAGGACCGCAGTACCGCACTAGAGCGCGAGCAAGTGGTCAGCGGACTTAACCCCAGAAGGGATTGAAGCCCGATTAGACCCTTGCTGGCGTAACACCGCAACTGGGTGTGTAGAGAACCTTAGGACAAATATGTGCACAAGAGTGCGAGCGATGCCGCACTAACGGACGCCACTAACCACCCAGACTCGGGTATGGAAAGCGCAAGGCAAGCGCACGGCGCCGTACTGGCAGGCACAGCTATAGGACGCTGAGATGTGTGTATCGTGTAGATGGCAAGTCGGGCGCTAGATAGCTACCATCATCCGCGAACAGTCAACAACACTAGGAAGGGATATTTAGGAGCTTTCATCCTTCGACATACATCCATCTACACACACACATAATAACAAGACAATACTAGCGCATGGCCGTGCGGTCATGCGCAGTTTATATAAGAGCAGCACAGGAAGTGGCCACAGCACTTTTGCCCTTCTAGGACCTGCCAAGAGGACCAATGGAATGTGCTGCAGAGCCTGAGCACATGACCCTCGATCTCCAACGGGAGACCTTACGCTGGGCATGCTCAGTACATGCAGACAAGGACTTAGTCCCAGAGAAGTCCGCTCGCTGCTGACCAGTACTGACTTTAATGGCAGAGACTGGAGAAGCAGCACTAACTCTCTGAACAGAGTGAGAATGAGCAAGACGCTGGGACCGACGTCCCTGCTGAGCAGGCTCCACTGCGGCTGGACAAGAATGGGAGACCGCAGCGGAAGTGGCTCGAGATTCCCCCAGTGCAGAAGCGGGAACTCGACCCCTAACATTACCCCCCCTCCTAGGGCCCCCCCCTCCTTGGACCTCGCTACGTTCAAAGGCAGCAATGAGCTGCGGAGCCCGAATGTGCTCCACAGGCTCCCAGGTTCTATCCTCTGGACCATGACCCTTCCAATCCACCAAATAAAATTTTTTGCCACGTACCACCTTGCTTCCCACAATAGCATTCACCTCAAATTCATCCGTGGATGAACCCGATGTCCCAGCAGATGACTCAGCAAACCGAGACAAACGAACGGGCTTTAAGAGGGAAACGTGAAAGGTATCGGTGATACCAAGGCGTGGAGGAATGGCCAAACGGTAAACCACAGGGTTGACCTGTTCCAGAACTTTAAACGGGCCAATGTAGCGAGGAGCAAACTTAGTGGACTCAACTCGCAGCCTGATGTTACGGGCGGAGAGCCACACTAAGTCGCCGAGAGCAAAGACCGGAGCGGGGCGCCGGTGTGTATCAGCCGAAACCCTCATTCTCTCCTTGGAGGCCCGGATAGCATCCTGTGTGCGGTCCCAGATGTCACGTGCCTCCACCGCCCAGTCTGCCACCCTAGAATCGGTGGAGGACACGGGCATGGGCACAGGGACACGCGGATGCTGGCCGTAATTAAGGAGAAAAGGAGTTTGACCAGTGGAATCGGCTACGGCGTTGTTCAGGGCAAATTCCGCCCAAGGTAGCAAAGATGCCCAGTCATCCTGCCTAGCAGAGACGAAATGTCGCAAATATGTCACCAGAGTCTGGTTGGTTCTCTCCACCAACCCATTCGTCTCGGGATGGTAAGCAGAGGAGAGGTTTAACTCTATGCTGAGTAAACGGCAGAGCTCTCTCCAAAACCGAGATGCGAACTGGGGACCCCGATCGCTGACAATTTTATCAGGCATACCATGCAAACGGAAAACGTGTTTAACGAACAACACCGCCAAGGCCCGTGCTGAGGGTAACCGAGGAAGCGGCACCAAATGCACCATCTTAGAGAAATGGTCAGTGACAACCCAAATAATGGAGCAGCCACGCGACTTGGGTAGACCCACCACAAAGTCCATTCCGACCATCTCCCAGGGCCTGTCTGCCACCGGTAGAGGGTAAAGCAACCCAGCAGGCCGTTGCCGAGGAGACCGATTCTGGGCGCAAGAAACGCACGCCTGAATGTAGTCCCTGACATCTCGGGCCATATGCGGCCACCAGTATGTTTTCGCCAAAAGCTCTGATGTCCTCTTGGTCCCAAAATGCCCCCCCACTCTGGAGGAGTGAGCCCAAGAGAGAACCTCCGGTCGCAAGTTAGCTGGCACGAAAGTCTTGCCCGGGGGCACAGACTCTAGCGAAACCGGAGCTACAGTTCTCAGGCTCTCAGAAGGGACAATAAGCCGAGGCTCCTCCTCCTCCTCCTCAGATGACACTACGGAGCGGGAGAGAGCGTCGGCACGAACGTTCTTCTCCCCGGAGAGAAAATGGAGAGTAAAATGGAACCGGGAGAAGAACAGGGACCATCTAGCCTGGCGAGAATTCAGCCGCTGGGCCGTCTGTATATACACCAAGTTCTTGTGGTCAGTGAAGACTTGGAAGGGAAAGCGAGCTCCCTCCAAGAGGTGTCTCCACTCTGAAAAAGCCAACTTCATGGCTAGCAACTCCCTGTCCCCGATGGAATAATTCCTCTCCGCTGGTGTGAAGGTCTTGGAGAAGAAGAAGCAAGGATGCTTCCGACCTTGAGCATCCTTTTGGAAAAGGACTGCTCCAGCACCAACGGATGAGGCATCCACCTCCAAGATGAATGGTTTATCTACATCGGGGCGATGTAGGATGGGAGCGCTAGTGAAGTGTGACTTAATCGAGAGAAAGGCCTTGGAGACCTCCTCTGACCACAACTTGGGATTTGCTCCCTTCTTGGTGAGGGCGACCAAGGGAGCTACCAAAGTTGAGAAGTGTGGAATGAACTGGCGATAATAATTAATGAACCCCATAAAGCGCTGCACCGCTTTAAGAGAATGGGGTTCCTGCCAGTCCATTACAGCCTGTAGCTTGGCAGGATCCATAGCCAAACCCTGGGCAGAAATGATATATCCAAGGAAAGGCAAGGACTCCTGCTCAAACACACACTTCTCCAACTTAGCGTAGAGGGAGTTTGCCCGTAAGAGGTCGAAGACTTTGCGAACATCTCTCCGATGGGAGTCTATATCTGGAGAGTAGATGAGAATGTCATCCAGATAGACTACGACCGAGGTGGTGAGCATATCCCGAAAGATGTCGTTCACAAAGTCTTGGAAAACGGCTGGGGCATTACAGAGCCCAAAGGGCATCACTAGATATTCATAGTGCCCATCCCTGGTGTTAAAAGCCGTCTTCCATTCATCCCCCTCACGGATGCGAATCAGGTTGTAAGCACCCCGCAGATCTAACTTTGTAAATACCTTTGCTCCCCGTAGCCTATCAAAGAGCTCAGATATCAGGGGTAATGGGTACTTGTTCTTAACGGTAATGGCGTTAAGACCCCTGTAGTCTATGCATGGACGTAAGTCTCCAGTCTTCTTCTGTACGAAGAAGAACCCAGCCCCTGCCGGTGACACTGACTTCCTAATGAATCCTCTTGCCAGATTCTCCTGAATATACTGGGACATTGCCTCCGTCTCCGGGAGAGATAACGGGTAGACTCGACCCCGGGGAGGCTCAGCACCAGGCAAGAGGTCAATAGGACAGTCATAGGGGCGGTGAGGCGGAAGGGTCTCCGCAGCTCTTTTGGAGAACACGTCTGCATGGGACCAATAGTGCTTGGGGAGAGAGGAAAGATCTGCGGGTACCTGTGTAGTAGCAACCTGAACGCACTCCCTCTGACATCTACCCTCACAGGATTTACTCCATCCCAAAATTCTCCCAGAGGACCACTCAATATGAGGAGAATGGTAGCGAAGCCATGGCATCCCCAACAGGACCTCATCAATTCCCTCAGGAATGACTAATAGGGAGATTATCTCCTGATGTGATGGAGACACAGATAGGGTGAAAGGAATGGTTTGGTGGGTAATCTGTGAAGGTAGTGTTGACCCATTTACCACTCGAACGGTCACTGGCTGGGCGAGCATCACCAAGGGTATTGCGTGACGCTGGGCAAAGGCGGAGGACATAAAGTTACCCTCTGCCCCAGAATCCAAGCATAGCTCGACCGTGAGAGTGGATGGGCCTATGGTAATTGTCCCCTTGAAGGACAACTTTGAGGCAAACGTCGCCGTGTCTAGTGTACCTCCTCCAACTGCCACTAGACGCTGACGTTTCCCCGACCGCTGAGGACTCTTGGAGGCAAGACGTCCTGACTGCTGGCAAACATGACGAACCTTATGTGCACGAGCGGACTGAGACTTGGATCCCGCTCGTGTCACCTCCAAGGTCTCATGTGACTCAGATGCCTGGACTGGAGATTTCAAAGGTTTGGCGAAGGTAGGAGCCAGCCGAAACCTCTGCCTACACTGGGCTCGTTCCAACCTCCGCTCGTTAAAACGGAGGTCTATACGAGTAGAAATAGATATTAACTCCTCCAGTGTGGCAGGAATCTCCCTAGTGGCCAGAGCGTCCTTAACATGGTCAGCCAGGCCCCTCCAGAATATGGGGATAAGGGCTTTATCCGACCACTCCAGCTCGGAAGCTAAAGTACGGAATCGGACGGAAAAATGGCTGACCAAGGACTCACCCTGAGTTAATGCCAGTAGTTGGAGCGCTGTATCATGGGTGAGTTGAGGTCCTAGAAAGACCTTTTTCAGCGTGCCCAGAAACAACGGAGCACTCTGCACCACATGATCATCACGCTCCCACAGCGGCGTAGCCCACTCCAACGCCCTGCCCGACAACAGCGAGACAATAAATCCCACCTTAGCCCGCTCTGTAGGAAAACGTGCAGCCAGGAGCTCGAGATGGATAGAGCACTGGCTCACGAATCCACGACAATGTTTGCTCTCTCCAGCAAACTTGTCAGGTAGTGGGAGACGGGATAAAGTCGGAGCAGGGGTGGCAGTGGACAAACTGGCTGCGGCTACACTTGCAGCCTGCACAGCTACAGCAGTGACATCCACAGCTGAGGTTGTACGCTCAAGAGCCGCCAACCTTCCCTCCAGCTGCTGGATGTACCGCTGTAAACGCTGGTCGTCCGCCATTTTACTAGCCAGACCCTGGCGCTAGTATTCTGTTAGGACTGGCGGAACGCACCAAGACAGATGATAAAGGTGCGTTCGCAGTCCGGGGTCCACCGTGCAGGTGGAGACCTGCTGCTAGTAATTGGCAGACAATATGGCAGTACACTAAAGTATACACGCGTGGGTTAAACCTCACCCAGCGTGAAGAAAGCGATCCTGTTAACTCACAGGACCGCAGTACCGCACTAGAGCGCGAGCAAGTGGTCAGCGGACTTAACCCCAGAAGGGATTGAAGCCCGATTAGACCCTTGCTGGCGTAACACCGCAACTGGGTGTGTAGAGAACCTTAGGACAAATATGTGCACAAGAGTGCGAGCGATGCCGCACTAACGGACGCCACTAACCACCCAGACTCGGGTATGGAAAGCGCAAGGCAAGCGCACGGCGCCGTACTGGCAGGCACAGCTATAGGACGCTGAGATGTGTGTATCGTGTAGATGGCAAGTCGGGCGCTAGATAGCTACCATCATCCGCGAACAGTCAACAACACTAGGAAGGGATATTTAGGAGCTTTCATCCTTCGACATACATCCATCTACACACACACATAATAACAAGACAATACTAGCGCATGGCCGTGCGGTCATGCGCAGTTTATATAAGAGCAGCACAGGAAGTGGCCACAGCACTTTTGCCCTTCTAGGACCTGCCAAGAGGACCAATGGAATGTGCTGCAGAGCCTGAGCACATGACCCTCGATCTCCAACGGGAGACCTTACGCTGGGCATGCTCAGTACATGCAGACAAGGACTTAGTCCCAGAGAAGTCCGCTCGCTGCTGACCAGTACTGACTTTAATGGCAGAGACTGGAGAAGCAGCACTAACTCTCTGAACAGAGTGAGAATGAGCAAGACGCTGGGACCGACGTCCCTGCTGAGCAGGCTCCACTGCGGCTGGACAAGAATGGGAGACCGCAGCGGAAGTGGCTCGAGATTCCCCCAGTGCAGAAGCGGGAACTCGACCCCTAACAGTGACTGTTACGGTCTCCTGCACCGATCATTCAAAGTGAGCGGCAGCCAGAAGGATAAAACGTAATTTTCTCCTGTAGCTGTGCGTCTAGTTTCCCAGCTAACCATGGTTAACACGTTATTTACCTACAGATTACTACAGAAATGCTATTTACTACTGTAGGTCAATAGTGTTTTTGGAGAAGACCTTTAAAAATTCCCAGGTCGAGCCATGGAGAAGAACGTCAACATTGTTATTTCACCAATAATGACTTTGAACAGTCTGTAATAATGGGTCAAATCTAACATGTAGGTAAGATCACATTAATCACTTTCACAAACTTAGGAGTTGTGTTGTTAAAATGCAAAATGGGATAATTTAGGATGAAAGAGTGTAGGGGGAGATTTCTTAAAATTAAGGACTGTCTGTTCCTTTTTCCTTCAAAAGCTGAACAATTAGGGGGTATGATTAGAAGAATCAGAATAGGGGAGGAAGAGGAAGATGTTAGTTTCAGTAGAATTATCTGGAGCAGAGCGGCCTTCCATGTGATTACGATGACACAAAGCCCATGTCAACGTCAACCATGGATGTGATTATGAAATAGAAGAACTTAAGTGCTATAAAGTTTGTGGAATGATCTAGTCGTCCTGAAGAGTCAAAAAAGCAAATACTAAAAAAAATACAAAACTCATTTCAATAACATGGCCGGCTCTTAGGTATTTACACACCAGTGACCATTTAGTGTATTGCTGCTTGAAGCACTCACATAGCGACATCTTGTGGCCAAACACAGAGTTTCTTATATTACTTCATACACATATATTATAACACATGAAGGAAATATTTGCAATTATCGTGCACATCACAGTAATGTCTGTTGTGTCCAGGAGAACCTGAGACATTTATACAGGTAATAATTATAGCTCAAGCAACGTACCTGGCTAGGGCTCCTCTTCTTAGCAAACGGTCCATTTTCAGAGGTGCCTGTTACCATTATCTACTACTAAACAACGCTTTTAGAAGAAATATTAGGTGAGTTATCCATAAAGAAAAGTACACTTAAACTACATTATGGTATACAGAGGATGTATCTTGTCTTCTCACTGTTACATGAGTCTTTAGAGTCCAAATAAACGCACAAAAATTACCATTCCTCTTATAGCCATTGCTAAATACAGAACATTACCTGTATAATGTAATATAATGGGTGAAATAAGTATTGAACACGACACCAATTTTTTATGTAAATATATTTATAGGGTGCTATTGACATGAAATCCTCACCAGATGTCGGTAACAACCCATCAATCCACGCAGAAAGAAATCAAACCACAGATGTCCGTAAGTTAAGTAATGTGTAATAATGAGAAATGACACAGGGAAAAACTATTGGACATACTCACTGAAATGTATTTAATATTCCTGTATGGAGAAACTAGTCGCATGCATTGCTTAGATGTGATTTTGGCCCATTCTTCCACACAAACACTCTTCAAATCCTGAAGGCTCCATCTATGAACTCTGACATTAATTCCTTCAATAAATTTTCTATTGGATTCAGGTCAGTGATTGGCTGGCCCATTTCAGCAGCTTCTCTGAAACCAATTGAATCTTTCCTTGGCTGTGTGTTTGGGATGATTGTGTTGATTAAATGTCCACTCTCGTTTCACCTTCATCATCCTGGTAGGTGGAGGCAGATTTTCATCAAGAATGTCACAGTACATTTGCCCATTCATCCTTCCTTCAATTATAAGAAGTTTGCTAGTGCTGTATGCTGAAAAACAGCCCCAACTCCATGATGTTCCTCTCTCTAAACTTTACTTTTGGGGGTGATATGCAGTGCTTTTTAGCCTCTAAACATGGTGTGTATTATGGCATTCAAAGAGTTCAATAATGGTGTCATCTGACCACACTATATTCTCCCAATATTTTACAGGATTATCTAAATGTTGTTGAGAAAACTGTAAGTGCTAGTGTTGAACGAGCGTGAGGGGACCTCGGGCATGCTGGATTCCTTGCCCTGCATGTTTCATGGCTGTTAGACAGCCAATATACATGCATGGATTGCCTGCCATACACAGTAATGCCGTAGCAGTGTTGGCTACTGGCATTTCTGTGACTGGCCAGCCGCATTGCTTTGGTGATGTGAGCTCGGAAAGCAGGCTCCAGCACCTATAGTGCTGAGAGAGTTATTAGGCCATTCCAGGGCCAGGTTATATGAGCAGTCAAAAGAGATAGATGGGAATGACTGCTCACATATCCTCACCCCAGAGGCGTGGTTTGGCATATAAAATGGAGACTGAGTGTGTCATTCAGGGTCTGTGACTGGAGGTGTGAAGGCTGCCAGTGTATTTGCTAAAGACACTGACATGAGCGGGTGGATCCGCAGTGATATATGGACTGTTGATTTTCTGTTTCCTTTCATTTTGTGCCGGAGTAGGCTATCTTTTGTTTGCTTGTACTTAACCAGGTATTTGGAGTTAATAAACCTGACTGGACATTTTTTATTAAACCGCTTCCTGTGCCTACCTCAACCACAGCTGAGTACAAAACCCTACAATGCTTATAGTTGAGCTCAGCTTTTTGGTTTTGCTGTAACCTCTTGTACTTTTTACAAAAAGGCTGCGTGCATCCCCTTTCAGAGTTAAGTATTCAATCTGTATAGCTTCCCATGGATGGGTGTCTAAGTCTGTTGGTAGCAGTCTGGTCCCAGTGCCGCTTCGAAGCTGTGACGTCACACGATGAGTTTCCTGTTGGCCATCTTCCCCCTCGCTCGTATCCAGGGACGCCACAGGCCGTGGCTTTCCCTGGCTCTACATAGCCTCCTCACAGCTCCACTGTGCTGCAGCATTCTCAGGTTTGCCTACCTATCTATTCACCAGATGTCGGGCACCTTACTACAAGACCCGACGTGCAACCGCACCTCTGACATTGCGTCATCTATCACATTGGTGCACATACTTATATATACTATTCAACACCGTATCATATGGTAACCACATTAACTCTGAGTGGGCCTCTTATATCATTACCTATTGTGTGCCATTGTGTATTAGCAACCCTCATTGGGCTCTTTGCACCATTGCTCACTCTTTGAGAGGGGCCACATGGCTTCCAGCAGTCTTCCTGTAGATATATTATCTATACATGTGTTTTGGTATCTCTTCACGTGCTCAGGTTTCATTCCCTTATGCGCGGTTTCAGCCTTTTCTATTGCTACTAAAATTAAAAAGATATACAATCAGTAACAAAAGGGATTTCTCAAACAGGTGAAAAGCTGGGAATGAAAACAAAGGCCAGTGACAGTAATAAAGTAGCAGGAAAGACACCCAACAATCTATTGAAGGCGGACCTAGTAAATTTAAACACAGCTGTGCATATTGTCTGCAATCTATATATATATATAATTGCCTAAGGGGTACTTTCGTCTGTCTGTCGCGGAAATCCCGGGTCGTTGATTGGTCTCGGCCGCCTGGCCGCGACCAATCAGCGACAGGCACAGTCCGCCCGCGAATTGGCCCCTCCCTACTCCCCTCCAGTCAGTGCCCCCTCCATACTCCCCGCCAGTCAGCGGCCACATAGGGTTTTAGCAGTCCATTAAACGGACTACGTTACACCGCGGCATAACGCGGTGTAACGCAGTCCGTTAATGCTGCTATTAACCCTGTGTGACCAACTTTCTACTATTGATGCTGCCTATGCAGCATCAATAGTAAAAACATATAATGTTAACAATAATTAAAAAAATAAAAAAAACATTATATTCTCACCTTCCGGCGCCTTTCCCACTCCTCGCGATGCTCCGGTCCTAAGAATGCATTTCGGCAATGACCGGAGATGACGTAGCGGTTTTGCGAGGCCGCTACATCATCACATGTTATTGCCGCGATGCATTCTTGGGACCGGAGCGTCGCGAGGAGCATCGCTAAACAACTGGGCTGGATCCGGGGGCCGATGGAAGATGAGTATATAACTATTTTTTATTTTAATTATTTTTTTAACAGGAATATGGTGCCCACATTGCTATATACTACATGGGCTGTGTTATATAATGCGTGGGCTGTGTTATATACTGCGTGGGCTGTGTTATATACCGCATGGCCTGTGTTATATACTGCATGGCCTGTGTTATATACTGCATGGGATGTGTTATATACTACGTGGCTGTGCTATATACTACGTGGCTGTTATATACTATGTGGTTGTGTTATATACTACATGGGCTGTGTTATATACTACGTGGCTGGGCAATATACTACGTGGGCTGTTATATACTGCATGGCCTGTGCTATATACTACGTGGGCTGTTTTATATACTACGTGGCATGTGTTATATACTACGTAGCCTGTGCTATATAAGTGGCTGTGCAATATACTGCGTGGATGGGCAATATACTACGTGGCTGTGTTATATACTACGTGGTCTGTGTTATATACTGCGTGGGCTGTGCTATATACTATGTGGGCTGAGCTATATACTACATGTCCTGTGCGATATACTACAATACATATTTTAGAATACCCGATGCGTTAGAATCGGGCCACCATCTAGTGTAAAATAAAGTGCATCCTGCATTATATATTGCGACAGTACCCTGCATGTGCAAATAACTATGGTTACCTTATTTGTCTATAGTCAAAATATAAAGTGCATAATATAGTAACATAGTAACATAGTAACATAGTTAGTAAGGCCGAAAAAAGACATTTGTCCATCCAGTTCAGCCTATATTCCATCATAATAAATACCCAGATCTACGTCCTTCTACAGAACCTAATAATTGTATGATACAATATTGTTCTGCTCCAGGAAGACATCCAGGCCTCTCTTGAACCCCTCGACTGAGTTCGCCATCACCACCTCCTCAGGCAAGCAATTCCAGATTCTCACTGCCCTAACAGTAAAGAATCCTCTTCTATGTTGGTGGAAAAACCTTCTCTCCTCCAGACGCAAAGAATGCCCCCTTGTGCCCGTCACCTTCCTTGGTATAAACAGATCCTCAGCGAGATATTTGTATTGTCCCCTTATATACTTATACATGGTTATTAGATCGCCCCTCATTCGTCTTTTTTCTAGACTAAATAATCCTAATTTCGCTAATCTATCTGGGTATTGTAGTTCTCCCATCCCCTTTATTAATTTTGTTGCCCTCCTTTGTACTCTCTCTAGTTCCATTATATCCTTCCTGAGCACCGGTGCCCAAAACTGGACACAGTACTCCATGTGCGGTCTAACTAGGGATTTGTACAGAGGCAGTATAATGCTCTCATCATGTGTATCCAGACCTCTTTTAATGCACCCCATGATCCTGTTTGCCTTGGCAGCTGCTGCCTGGCACTGGCTGCTCCAGGTAAGTTTATCATTAACTAGGATCCCCAAGTCCTTCTCCCTGTCAGATTTACCCAGTGGTTTCCCGTTCAGTGTGTAATGGTGATATTGATTCCCTCTTCCCATGTGTATAACCTTACATTTATCATTGTTAAACCTCATCTGCCACCTTTCAGCCCAAGTTTCCAACTTATCCAGATCCATCTGTAGCAGAATACTATCTTCTCTTGTATTAACTGCTTTACATAGTTTTGTATCATCTGCAAATATCGATATTTTACTGTGTAAACCTTCTACCAGATCATTAATGAATATGTTGAAGAGAACAGGTCCCAATACCGACCCCTGCGGTACCCCACTGGTCACAGCGACCCAGTTAGAGACTATACCATTTATAACCACCCTCTGCTTTCTATCACTAAGCCAGTTACTAACCCATTTACACACATTTTCCCCCAGACCAAGCATTCTCATTTTGTGTACCAACCTCTTGTGCGGCACGGTATCAAACGCTTTGGAAAAATCGAGATATACCACGTCCAATGACTCACCGTGGTCCAGCCTATAGCTTACCTCTTCATAAAAACTGATTAGATTGGTTTGACAGGAGCGATTTCTCATAAACCCATGCTGATATGGAGTTAAACAGTTATTCTCATTGAGATAATCCAGAATAACATCCCTCAGAAACCCTTCAAATATTTTACCAACAATAGAGGTTAGACTTACTGGCCTATAATTTCCAGGTTCACTTTTAGAGCCCTTTTTGAATATTGGCACCACATTTGCTATGCGCCAGTCCTGCGGAACAGACCCTGTCGCTATAGAGTCCCTAAAAATAAGAAATAATGGTTTATCTATTACATTACTTAGTTCTCTTAGTACTCGTGGGTGTATGCCATCCGGACCCGGAGATTTATCTATTTTAATCTTATTTAGCCGGTTTCGCACCTCTTCTTGGGTTAGATTGGTGACCCTTAATATAGGGTTTTCATTGTTTCTTGGGATTTCACCTAGCATTTCATTTTCCACCGTGAATACCGTGGAGAAGAAGGTGTTTAATATGTTAGCTTTTTCCTCGTCATCTACAACCATTCTTTCCTCACTATTTTTTAAGGGGCCTACATTTTCAGTTTTTATTCTTTTACTATTGATATAGTTGAAGAACAGTTTGGGATTAGTTTTACTCTCCTTAGCAATGTGCTTCTCTGTTTCCTTTTTGGCAGCTTTAATTAGTTTTTTAGATAAAGTATTTTTCTCCCTATAGTTTTTTAGAGCTTCAATGGTGCCATCCTGCTTTAGTAGTGCAAATGCTTTCTTTTTACTGTTAATTGCCTGTCTTACTTCTTTGTTTAGCCACATTGGGTTTTTCCTATTTCTAGTCCTTTTATTCCCACAAGGTATAAACCGCTTACACTGCCTATTTAGGATGTTCTTAAACATTTCCCATTTATTATCTGTATTCTCATTTCTGAGGATATTGTCCCAGTCTACCAGATTAAGGGCATCTCTAAGCTGTTCAAACTTTGCCTTCCTAAAGTTCAATGTTTTTGTGACTCCCTGACAAGTCCCCCTAGTGAAAGACAGGTGAAACTGTACAATATTGTGGTCGCTATTTCCTAGATGCCCGACCACCTGCAGATTTGTTATTCTGTCAGGTCTATTAGATAGTATTAGGTCTAAAAGTGCTGCTCCTCTGGTTGGATTCTGCACCAATTGTGAAAGATAATTTTTCTTGGTTATTAGCAGAAACCTGTTGCCTTTATGGGTTTCACAGGTTTCTGTTTCCCAGTTAATATCCGGGTAGTTAAAGTCCCCCATAACCAGGACCTCATTATGGGTTGCAGCTTCATCTATCTGCTTTAGAAGTAGACTTTCCATGCTTTCTGTTATATTTGGGGGTTTGTAACAGACCCCAATGAGAATTTTGTTACCATTTTTCCCTCCATGAATTTCAACCCATATGGACTCGACATCCTCATTCCCTTCGCTAATATCCTCCCTTAAAGTGGACTTTAGACAAGACTTTACATAGAGACAAACCCCTCCTCCTCTCCGATTTTTACGATACTTTCTAAACAGACTGTAACCCTGTAAGTTAACTGCCCAGTCATAGCTTTCATCTAACCATGTCTCGGTTATTCCCACTATGTCAAAGTTACCTGTAGATATTTCTGCTTCTAGTTCTTCCATCTTGTTTGTCAGGCTTCTGGCGTTTGCGAGCATGCAGTTTAGAGGATTTTGTTTTGTTCCAATCTCCTCACTGTGGATTGTTTTAGAAATGTTCTTACCTCCCTTCAGAGTATGTTTTCCTGGGTCGTCTTTGTTCGAGTCTAATGTTTTTCTTCCCGTCCCCTCTTCTTCTAGTTTAACGCCCTCCTGATGAGTGTAGCGAGTCTTCTGGCGAATGTGTGTTTCCCAGGTTTGTTGAGGTGTAGTCCGTCTCTGGCGAGGAGTCCATCATACCAATAATTCACACCGTGGTCCAGGAATCCAAATCCTTGTTGTCTGCACCATCGTCTTAGCCAGTTGTTTGCATCAAGGATCCTGTTCCATCTCCTGGTGCCATGCCCGTCTACTGGAAGGATAGAAGAAAAAACTACCTGTGCATCCAGTTCCTTTACTTTCTTCCCCAACTCTTCAAAGTCCTTGCAGATTGTCGGTAGGTCCTTCCTTGCCGTGTCATTGGTGCCAACATGTATCAGAAGAAATGGGTGGACGTCCTTGGAGCTGAAGAGCTTTGGTATCCTATCGGTCACATCCTTGATCATCGCACCTGGAAGGCAGCATACTTCTCTTGCAGTTATGTCCGGTCTGCAGATGGCTGCTTCTGTGCCTCTCAGTAGTGAGTCTCCCACCACCACCACTCTTCGTTGCTTCTTGGCTGTACTTTTTGCTGTCACTTGTTGCTGTGTGCCCTTTTCTTTTTTGCTTGCTGGTATTGCTTCATTCTTAGGTGTGCCATCTTCATCCTCTACAAAGATTTGATATCGGTTCTTCAGTTGTGTGGTTGGTGATTTCTCCATGGTCTTCTTGCTTCTTTTGGTCACATGCTTCCACTCATCTGCTTTTGGAGGTTCTCTGACACTTTTTTCACCTTCTGTGACCAGTAGAGATGCTTCTGTTCTGTCTAGAAAGTCTTCATTCTCTTTGATGAGTTTCAAAGTTGCTATTCTTTCTTCCAGACCCCGCACCTTTTCTTCTAAAAGGGCCACTAGTCTACACTTCTGACAGGTGAAATTGGATTCTTCTTCTGGTCGATCTGTGAACATGTAGCACATGCTGCAGCTCACCATGTAGGTTGTCACATCTGCCATGTTGCTCCTAGATCCTGCTGACTTGCTGTGTGTTTTCCTTCTTGTGTAATCTACTCAGCCAAGCTCTCTTGCAATAATGTCCTACAGGCAAAAATTCGCGCGCCGTAAGGGGCGCGGTTTGGTGATGCTTTCGAATGCAATCAATAAACCACTGCCACCAAATTTCAAATCAATGTTACCTACATATTTGTCTCTCCTGGCCTCTGGAACACCTCAGCTGTACCCCGACAGCGCCGTTTCGCCTAATCGGCTTCCTCAATTGGGGGCAATTGAGGAAGCCGATTAGGTGAATGCCCCCAATTGAGGAAGCTGAGTTCTTCCATTGCCATTGGTGGGGCTCAGCCCACTCAGGGTTAGCAATGTTCTTTGACAAACACAGTGCACAGACAGTTTCCTGGAGTCCTTCCTCTCCATACTCTCAGCACCCAGAATGCCTCTGGAGCCCAGATATTTAAGCCCAGGCCATGTGACTAATCATATGATTGTGACATCACACAGGTCCTGTCAGCACACGGTGATGCCGTCTATGCAGGTGGAGATATTGTGGACACCCTCCCACCCACTATATGGCTGTCCACATAAAACCAGCCAATTTTTGCAACTTTAGCTTAAGCCTCACAACCCTTTATGTGATGGAGGAATATACCCTGGCTTTATATCACTGATGCCATCAAGCGCAGTGACACATATCTCCCCTCCAGTACTTTACCAGTGGTTTTGTCACAATATGTGCATAACTGCATCTGAACTGCAAATAGATGGATTTACCATCTTGTTTGTATGGTTATTCTTACTACATTAAGTTTTGCATGATTTATTAATTGTTATTTACATGATCTGATATTCTACTATACTCTTATATGTCCATCTATTTCTTTTGTATTTTCATGGCATACAATGTATATGATACAATAGGTTTTTTTTAATATTTCTAATAATGCATATTTTACTCTTTTGAAGTCTGGTACATTGTAGGATTTATGGTTTCATTGTTCGAATCTATTTATCTGTTTTGTGAATCGTTTATCAGTGTAATAAATTATCAGAGACAAAAATATCATATGTGCTATAAAATCAGATCTACAGGTAATAAATTGAAGCGCAGAATATAAGATCACTCTTTGCCACCTCATACCGTCCTCTATGGAATCACAGCCTAAAATTTTGAAATACCACTAAAAGTAGTTATATGACCCCTATTACCAGCTACATCCTCTTCATTTTATACAATAGCCAATATTTGCTAGTTGCACATTTTAGTATGTTCTGTTAATTTTGGTGATGTGGGATGAGCAATATATTTATTATGTTAATATATATATTTATAATGGTAAAGAGAATGTGTCAGCAGGGTTTTGCTATGTAATCCGAGAGCAGCATAATATAGGAACAGAGACCCTGATTCCAGCGATGTGTCCCTTAGTTTACTGGATACAGTAGTTGTGATAGAATGAGTTTTATCTGCTGGAGATAAAATGTGGAGCCCTGTGTAACCCGTTGGCAGCTTTCTTACATTGTATATTGACAGAAAGCTGCTAATCTGTGTTGGGGTGGGGTTGGACTGGGAGGCACAAGGTATTATGTCCTTTAGTGATAATCTCCTGCTGATAAAACACTGATTTTATTGAAAAAAACGCACACAGCCTAGTAAGTGATCCATTGCTCAAATCAGTGTTTACTCCTATATCATAGTGCTCTCAGATTACACAGCAAAAACCTGCAGACTTAGTGATGGGCGAGCACTAAAATGCTCGGGTGCTCATTACTCGGGTTGAGCAAATTGGAATGCTCGGGTACTCGTCCCGAGCAACGAGCCCAATGTATGTCTATGGGAAAGTCGAGCATTTTTGCTGCGGCCCCTCCCGGGGGTCTTTTTAAGGTCTAAAAACGGGGGACATCGATGGGAACAGTGCTCAAATGACACAGGAACATCATGGGGAAGACCGCTGGAAGCATTTCTTACTCCCAGGTCACTGCTGTGGACAATGTTGTCAGAGCCTTATGCCACTTTTACAGGCTCACTTAAAAACATACAAAACCAAAATGCATTTTCCTGGGACACATGTTAAGGAACATCCTTTTCAGGATAATGATTTGTATATAAGGCAAAATAAATAACCCAAAACAAAAAAGCTCCTCCACCACTTGGGCTATGTTCACACTTAGCGTTTCTGATGGGTTTTTCAACTTATAGCATTGCTTTCAACCAAGACGAATGCATTCACTGGGAAATGTGATTTTAACATTTCACAACCTTATCTGGCCGTTTGGTGTGTGGCACATCTACTATTCTTAAAGGTCCAGTAGTCGGTCCTCACTATTCTTAGAGAGCCATCAGCCAGCTATGTTTTGTTGTTCCCATTATTAAACAGTGGGTCTCCTATACTGTCATTGCCTATGCATTGAATGCAAGGCCTGCCCCAAATTTGGACACACCCCAATAACACATTGAACAGACGTCCTGGATGGCCACCTGAAACCAAAGTTCCCATTATTACTCATTTGGTACTCCCATACTGTTTGCCTGTGGATTGAATGCGAGGCCTGCCCTGCCCCAAAGGTACACGCACCCCAATAAACCTTTGAACAGACGTTCTGGATGGCCTCATGAAACCAAAGTTCCCATTATTACTCATTTGGTACTCCTATACTGTTTGCCCATGAAGTGAATGCAAGGCCTGCTCCAAATTTGGATGCACGCCAATAACCCATTGAACAGACGTCCTGGATGGCCACCTTAAACCAAAGTTCCCATTATCACTCATTTGGTACTCCCATACTGTTTGACTATGCAGTGAATTGCAGTGTTGAGGCTGAAGAACCTACATTGTTGAATTGCAGTGGTGAGTCTGAAGAATCTGCAGTGGAGCATTGCAGTGTTGAGGCTGAACACCAGGCAGTGGAGCATTTCAGTGTTGAGCCTGAAGAACCTGCATTGGTGAATTGCATTGTTGAGGCTGAAGACCCTGCAGTGGAGAATTGCATTGTTGAAGATGACCAACCCCTACAGTTCCCACTATTAGGAAGTTGGTCTCCCATACTGTTTGGCTATGCAGTGAATGCAAGGCCTGCCCAAAATTTGGACGCACCCCAATACCCCTTAGAAGAGACGTGGAGGAGAGCCTCCTAAAAATCTGTTCCCATTACAAAGGAGTGGGTCTCCTATACTTGTAATGACCATGCACTAAGTGTATGGACTGACAAACATTTCCACCAGGGAATACATCAACATACTGTATAAAACATTGGTTTACGGGCATCATAAACACCCTTTACAACACTAATGTGGGTGATGCATCACAGAGCATGGTCGCCATGGTGATCTAGCGGTGGTGTGGATGATGAGGATGAGGAGAAGGACAACAGCAAATAGCCAATATCAGGAAGCGTATACCCATGTGTGGATGTGAAGAGGTGCATGGGAATAGACCTCCCCAAAAAAGACATTGGATTTTAATTTATGTTACGCTGCTATCATTCGGTGGTGTACAGAACTCTGGCCCATTCCAGCCCTTGTTCATTTTTATAAGAGTCAGCCTATCAGCATTTTCATTTGACAAGCAGATGCGCTTATCAGTTATAATTCCCCCAGTGGCACTAAAAACCCGCTCTGACAAAACGCTAGCGGCAGGGCAGGCCAGGACCTCCAAGGTACAGAGAGCAAGTTCATGCCACATATCCAGGTTGGATACCCAACAATTATAAGGCACTGGGGAATCAAGGAGGACATTGGTACGGTCAGCAAGGTACTCCCTCAGCATCTTCCAAAATTTTGCACTCCTTGTGAGAGTACCCCGTGCCACAGGGCCAGTGCGATGGGAGGGTCTGAGAAAAGTCTCACAGAACTTTGCCAGTGTTACCCTGCCTCTGCTGGAGTGAAGTTGTGTCTCTCTCGCCTGTACTCCTTGGTTTTCCAACAAAGTGACCTCTGCCACCAGCGTTTTCAGGTGGGAATTTTCTTTAATAATTCCGCAACAAGGGCCCTCCGGTACTGCACCATTTTAGTACACCTGTCTGCCTCTGGAATAAGAGATAGAAAGTTCTCCTTGTAGCGTGGGTGTAGAAGTGTCACCAACCAGTAATGACTGTCACCCAAAATTTTGAGAATGCAAGGGTCACGGGAAAGGCAATGCAACATAAACTCAGCCATGCATGCAAGACTGCTACCAGACAAGACTTCCGTGTCCTCACCAAGAGGATGACTGATCATGCTCTCCTCCTCCTACCTGTCCTCCGGCCATCCATGCTGAACAGACGGTATAACAGTTGTGCTTGTAGTACCGCCTATAGCACATGAAAGTAGCTCCTGTTCTTCCTCCTCTTCCTCATTGTCACCCAATCCATGTTGGGATGAGATGAGGCTGGACTGAGTGTAACCACCCTGTATGGTTCCTTGCTCCGTCTCATCATGCTCTGCCTGCAATGCATCCTCTTTGATTGTGAGCAGAGTGTTTCAGAACACAGAGAAGTGGGATGGTGTCATCGCTGCTCACCATCTTGGTGGAATCCTCAAAGTTTTGGAGGATAGTACATATGTCTGACATCCATGTCCACTCCTGAGGTCTTATGTGTGGAGTCTGAACTGAATACCAACAGCCTTGTTGATGCTGGTAGTCAACAACTGCCCTCTTCTGCTCACAAATCCTTTCCAACATATACAGTGTAGAGCAGAAGCGTATCTAGTGGGGCAGCCAGGGCATGTGCCCCGGCACAGCCGGCAGGGGGCGCAGTTGGGCCACCTAATACGGAAGTCCGCAGTGCCTCCCCCGGCGGCTGCATTCTGCCACCCCCCCGCACTAGAGTCAGCTGTTCTCTGTGCTGACTGTTAAGCTGGCAGCCGGCACAGAGAATATGCAGTGTGTCGGTTCCCAGGGATCAACTGTACTCGCATCTTCAGATACGAGTACAATTGAAGCTGACTACCAGGTCAGAGCGATGCCAGCAGCATGATAAGATCATGTGATCACGCTGCTGACGTCACTCGCCAGCACTGCAGAGACACAGCTGGGTGGTAAGTGCTCCAGTGGAGCTGAAGACACCGATGATTAAGTGCACGGGGGGATTTAATGTGTGTGGCAGGGGGTACAGGAGTGGGAATGGGGGGAATTATTGAGTGTGGGGAGAATTGGAGCGGGGATGGGGGGAATTATTGTGTGTGGGGAGAATTGGAGTGGTGATGGGGGAATTATTGTGTGTGGGGAGAATTGGAGTGGGGATGGGGGATTTATTGTGTGTGGGGAGAATTTGAGTGGGGATGGGGGTGTTTAACCCTCCGTCACATACAATATTCGGACTAACGAGTTCACATACAATGTGCCTGTCAGGCGCCTGCTGGAAAAATACCTATAATATCTAATGTTTGCAATTTCAGTGCTCTAAAAGTGATCAGTGACCTTCATAGGGATGTAATAAAAGAGACTACACATAATCAGTTGCAAAAAAAAAACATTTACTTAACATAAAACTAATAACTATGAAATACAAACTTTTCAAAACTCCCGCCAAATAGTCCCCAGTTCGACTCTCTCAAAAAAATGTACAAAGAAAATTTTTGAACACAAACTTAATTTTAAGGTACCTTAAGTACTATTAAAAACATATTCAATCAGAAGTAGATGCTGAGGTTTCCCCAGAAAAGTCACACTTGCAGAGCAAATAGCAAGAATTACACACCATTTTTGCATGTGTCAGGCAAATTGCTTTATGACATTTGAGACATTCATAATTTGAAAGCCTTCTGGTTCCGCTTTCCGTTTGGCAGGTGGTGCATCTCCTTCTTTTGTGAGGTGGTGCAGATGGTGACTTTTCACCATCATCTTCTGGGCGGAACCTTTTGAGCTGAACTTGAAGGCGAGAGGGGATACCGATTGTTTTCACGCTTCTCCTGCGTAGCTCTCCAAGTACTAGTTCATGGGCCAATTTTTTCAGATACAATCGTCTACGGAGTGGTTCAAGCTTGTTTTCAAGATAAATTACTTGTGAATTTATACCACCCAAATTCAACATAGCAAAAAATATGACCATTGGCCAGCGTTTGATGTTTCTGCTGACGTTGAAAGTGGAGCACATCTGATCTGCTGTATCCACACCCCCTTTGGTGGCATTGTAAAATGTAATTATCTCCGGTTTTTTTTCTGCCCCAGTCCCAGGATCGATGGCAGCATCATCATGAAGTGTTGATAGAAGAAGTACGATTTTTTTGGCATGTGGTACATAGGAAACTAAAGCCTTTCCATTATGGAATGCAAACATACTGCTGTACTGTTGTCTCTCTTTCACACTTACAAACTGTGGCGGCAATTCCCTTTTGTTTTTTCTTACAGTTCCCACATATGACAGCTTCTGAATTTTCAGATAATCAATCAGATCACAACTTGTAAACCAATTGTCAGCTGTAATATTGCGACCCGATCCAAATAAGGGTTCAGCCAGTCTTTTTACAACATCAATGGGTTTGTTGCTCACACAGTAAGGACCTTCTGGTTGTTTTCCTGCATAAACTTCCAGGTTGTAAGTGTAAGGTCTTACTGGCATCAACAAGGGCATAAATTTTTATTCCATATTTGTTTGGCTTTGATGGAATATATTGACGAAAGGCACATCTACCACGAAAACCAGGGAGCATTTCGTCAATAGTGAGATTCTCTCCAGGGTAATAACTTTGTTTACAGTTTACAACAAATCTTTGAAATATATCACGAATTGGAGCAAGTCGGTCATGTGTTTTGCGTTCGGTTCGGGTAGTTCTGTCGTCAAACTGAAGGCAACGAATTAGAATCTTGAATCTGTTTATGGACATAACAAGGCTAAATTTTTCAACTCCATCCCCATCTTTACCCCAAAGTTCCTCCAAACTTTGTCTATTTGCCCTATAAGCTCCTGCAAGGTACAGTAATCCAAAAAAAGCATGCAGTTCTATTTCATCTGTGGGCTTGATGGTTCTGTTGCAGATGTACTTGTCCTTTATAATGTCTATATATTGGTTGGTATATGTGACAATAGAGTCCAGAATGTCATCTGTAAGGCTACGTTCACATTAGCGTCATGCGACGCAGCGTCGTCGACGCACGGCAACGCATGCGTCATGCGCCCCTATCTTTATCATTGGGGACGCATGCGTTGCGTTGTCGTGCATTTTCGGTAAAACGCACGACGCATGCGTCGTTTCACCGCACCTGGGTGGCGTCGGAGACGCTACATGTAGCATTTTTGTAGCGTCAAAAAAACGCGCGCGTCGCACTTGCGTCGCTCGTGCGTCGTCAATGCGTTATAATTTCCCATTGAAACGTATTGACGACGCACTTGTGTCGCGGGTGTGCGTTTTGCGTGCGTTGTGCGACGCATGCGTCGTTAGATAAAAAGAAACAAAAAAGTGTCTAGACAGTGTCTAGACAGTGCAAACAGTGAGAAAAACATCCCCCATATATAAAGAAAATGTTGGATTGTTTGTCACTTCTGCTGCAGGCTACACTACAGAGTACATCTACTCCTACTACAGTCTTTTCATCCGCTGTCCAGAGATGTAAGTATAGAATGATTCTCTGCATTTTCTACATGTTTTTTAAAATTATTATTGCAAGTTGTGTATTATATTCTGCACTGTGGTTAAAGATATTGTTGTATTTTTAGTCTGGTTGTGATGTATGGCGTTGTATAGGATGGCGTTTCATTGTCTGCGGCCTTGATTATTGTTCTTTCCAGGATAGATTTTTCCATTTATTGGTTTGGTGGTGTTTTTTTTAATTCAGTTGTGATGTTTTATTCTTGCGTTATATGATGACGTTTAATAGTCTCCGGCCCTGTCGGTTTTATATTAAAGTATGGTAGTATAGAATGATTCTGCGCCCTTTTATTACATTTATTAATTTTTTATTGCAAGATGTGTATTATGTTCAGCACTGTGGTTGTGTAAAGACATTGTTGTAAGTTTTCTGGTTGCGATGTATGGCGTTGTATGGCCTTTTATTGTCTCCGTCCCTGTCGGTTTTATTGTAAAGTACGGTGTGTTATTAATGTTTATGCCCTTAATTTTTGGGTGTTGTTGTTACTTACAAAAAAAATATTGTGTTTTTTGTGTTGCTCCGTTCATTCTGTACTTTTTAAAAAAAACAAAACAAAAAACCTTTTTTGTGATTACTACTAGTGTTGAGCGATACCGTCCGATACTTGAAAGTATCGGTATCGGATAGTATCGGCCGATACCCGAAAAATATCGGATATCGCCGATACCGATATCCGATACCAATACAAGTCAATGGGACATCAAGTATCGGAAGGTATTCTCATGGTTCCCAGGGTCTGAAGGAGAGGAAACTCTCCTTCAGGCCCTGGGATCCATAGGGATGTGTAAAATAAAGAATTAAAATAAAAAATATTGATATATTTACCTCTCCGGCGGCCCCTGAACTCAGCGCGGGTAACCGGCAGGCTTCGTTGTTCAAAATCAGCGCTTTTAGGACCTGAGAATCACGTCCCGGCTTCTGATTGGTCGCGGGCCGCCCATGTGACCGCCACGCGACCAATCACAAGCCGCGACGTCACCGCAAGCTATTAACGCGCTCATTTTTAAAAATGAGCGCGTTAATGACTTTCAAAGACGTAGCGGCTTGTGATTGGTCGCGGCCACGTGACCAATCACAAGCCGCGACGTCACCGCAAGCTATTAACGCGCTCATTTTTAAAAATGAGCGCGGTAATGACTTTCAAAGACGTAGCGGCTTGTGATTGGTCGCGGCCACGCGACCAATCACAAACCGCGACGTCACCGCAAGCTATTAACGCGCTCATTTTTAAAAATGAGCGCGTTAATGACTTTCAAAGACGTAGCGGCTTGTGATTGGTCGCGGCCACGCGACCAATCACAAGCCGCGACTTCACCGCAAGCTATTAACGCGCTCATTTTTAAAAATGAGCGCGGTACTGACTTTCAAAGACGTAGCGGCTTGTGATTGGTCGCGGCCACGCGACCAATCACAAGCCGCGACGTCACCGCAAGCTATTAACACGCTCATTATTAAAAATGAGCGCGTTAATGACTTTCAAGCCACTACGTCTTTGAAAGCCATTAACGCGCTCATTTTTAAAAATGAGCGCGTTAATAGCTTGCGGTGACGTCGCGGCTTGTGATTGGTCGCGTGGCCGCGACCAATCACATGCCGCTACGTCTTTGAAAGCCATTAACGCGCTCATTTTTAAAAATGAGCGCGTTAATAGCTTGCGGTGACGTCGCGGCTTGTGATTGGTCGCGTGGCCGCGACCAATCACAAGCCGCTACGTCTTTGAAAGCCATTAACGCGCTCATTTTTAAAAATGAGCGCGTTAATAGCTTGCGGTGACGTCGCGGCTTGTGATTGGTCGCGTGGCGGTCACATGGGCGGCCCGCGACCAATCAGAAGCCGGGACGTGATTCTCAGGTCCTAAAAGCGCTGATTTTGAACAACGAAGCCTGCCGGTTACCCGCGCTGAGTCCAGGGGCCGCCGGAGAGGTAAATATATCAATATTTTTTATTTTAATTCTTTATTTTACACATCTCTATGTATCCGATACCGATACCCGATACCACAAAAGTATCGGATCTCGGTATCGGAATTCCGATACCGCAAGTATCGGCCGATACCCGATACTTGCGGTATCGGAATGCTCAACACTAATTACTACATAGGGTCTGTTGTAGATTAGTTTTCTTATCTTTAGGCTTTTGTACTCTGGCATTGGGTTGTCTCTGCCATTGTTTCTTTAATCTAATCAATGTGGCAGTGTTGTTTGCTCAGCGTTAGTTCAGTTGGAGTGCAATGTTCTTTGTGGTTTAAATGACTTTTTTTTTTTTTTTTTTTATTTATTGCTGGATTGTGCATAGGAGCATAGTATCAATGTTATTTTGTTCTTTATTTCAGATTTGCATTATTAGTCATGGCCAGCGGCAGTGATTCCAGCAATACCCCACCGCTGAGGAGTCCGGTGAGTCCATGATCTACTATTGCTTACTATATTCGCTGTCATTTGTAGATGGGTCACTCAACTTTTTGGTAAACTATTTTGCAGGCTTCTTCAAGTGAGGAGGAGAACCAGGAGGAAGAGAGGGAGCAGCAGCAGGGACCACGGGGCCAAGCTGTGGTTGCAGGACGGAGCGTAAGTATTTCTTTCAAACCTATAATTTTTTTATTTTTTTATTTTTTGCGGGTATGGGGGGTGGTGGGAGGTTGTGGTGTTGTGTGTAGTAGGTGGCGGTGGAGGAGGTAGGGACAATTTTTTTTATCTTTCAAACATTAATATTTTCTAATTTTTTTTAGGTTTCACAACGGGTCCTGGATGAGCCACTTAATATCGACCTTATGGTGGCATCAATAGAAGCACGGGGCCCGTTGTGGGACAGCCGTGACCCCCAGCACGCGGACCAGGGCATATTGCGGCGTCTGTGGTTGGAGGTGGCACAATTGCTGTGGGATGGCTTCGACAGCGCTTCACCAAAGGCCAAAACTAGTTTCCGTAAGTATTTCCAAAATGCTGCTGTGACCCATCATGCCAGGATTACACAACCGTCTGTGATGTCTTCTATTGGGATTGCACACGGTTGCGTAATCGTTTTCAATATATTATCTAAAACCTTTTTTATTTTTTATTTTTAATACACAGTTAAACAATTGAAGACCAGATGGCGCTCCATGAAGGACCGCTTCCGGAGGGGCCTGAAAAAGGAGGGACAGACT
This sequence comes from Ranitomeya imitator, assembly GCF_032444005.1. Taxonomy (NCBI): domain Eukaryota; kingdom Metazoa; phylum Chordata; class Amphibia; order Anura; family Dendrobatidae; genus Ranitomeya; species Ranitomeya imitator. The sequence continues at coordinate 107,692,656 of NC_091287.1, read as the reverse complement.
CGTAGTGGTGCTGCCGCTTCAAGGACCTCGGTGTACAAGTATAACCGTATACTGCAGTTCTTGCGACCGGTCCTTGAAAGCAGAGAGTAAGTATAGTACCTATGCACACACCTAGTTTTTACAACATGCATATTCACATACTACATTCCAGCCACGTTGCTTATTGCCCAGCCATTTATTTTGGCAAGTCCCAAGTATAGAAATGAAGAAAAAAAGGCAAGTTCACCGAGGTGTGAAAAGTAAAAAATACATACTTTTATCCACTTCAATCATAAGCAGAGGATGAAACATCAGCACAATGCAATAGACACTATCTACGCGTTTCAGGTGACAGGGAACATCAGACCTGAAACGCGTAGATAGTGTTTTTATTGTATTGTGCAGATGTTTCATCCTCTGCTTTTGATTAAAGTGAATTTTGTTTTTACTTTTCACACCTCGTTGACCTTGAATTTGTAATTCATTTCTGGTCTTCTCACACTTGACACAGCGGCTCCCTTCTGGGATTACAACAATGGTGAGCTTGACTTTTAGCAATTTCACTAAAATCTGAAGTATACATAAAAATAGTAGATTGTCCAAGCCCAGCCAATATTTCATAGTGGAGTAGTATATTGCCCATCCAGGTGTATCCACGATTTTTTATACACAAAAAAGTAAAATATAATAGATACGGCATACATTCTACTGCAAGGCAGGTTATGTTCCCATGGTTGCTCAGCTCGCAGGACCTGTGATGACGTCTCGGTCACATGACCGTGACGTCATGGCAGTTCCAACGTAAGCATAATTGTCTGGCGTTGCAAACCACAACCTTGGTTGACTATTTAGAAATAAATAAATACCTTTTTTTTTAATATTGATGGTGCATATGCAGTGTCAATATTAAAAATAGTTTAATATTTATGGCGGCAATGGATACCTGGCGGTAAAGTTTAATGACGCATGTGAAATGTGATATTTTGTATACTAATGGTTTCCTTATGTTTACACAGAACACACAGCAGCACCCGCGAGACTGTCCGACCCTCTGGAGCGGTCCTTTGTGAAGCGCCATCTGAACTGTCGCAGCCATCCCACAGCGAGAGCAGGTCTGCACCAACACAATCTGGCGAACGGCAGCCGGTCCATCAGATGTTCCCCTGGCCGAGGCCTCTGGCGTTCCTTCCTTCGGGTCTTCCCGACAGCGTCAGCGGGCCTCGGACAGGGCGCCCATGTCCGAATTTTTACATCTGAGCACCGTATTTCAGAATGGTTTCAAGGCGCTGTGCGATAAAATGTGCAATATCGAACGGCGTCTTGAAAACATCGAAACGGATCTCTCGAGGCCGGCCAAACATTTTTTTACTGCCATTCACAACGGCATGGTTAAACATCTTACGCCGGAACTCCAGATTTCGTTCATGCAGGGCTGCAACAATTTATATGTCAGTGCTCTGCAGCAGGCTCGGGTCATGCAGTCAGCGACAAATATGCCCGCAGTACCATCGCTGGCTGCCATGACTCCGACTCCTGCTGCAGAGCACCACCACAGAGCTCCGCGTGCTGAGGGCCACCGCCACCGCCACCGCCACCACAGAACAGAGCCCCAAAGTTCTGAGCCTGACAGGCCTTCAAGGGGACACAGACGGGGTGCCGACCCACACCCAGAAGGAGAGAGGAGGAAAAAGAAGAAGAAGACGACGACGACAACAAGCACTACGTCCTTGGCTATGCCTGCTCCCCTAAGTACCACCAGAAAACACCCCGGGTCGACCCGGAGCACACCAAGTACCCAGGCTGGGTCTACACGGAGCACACCCAGTACCCAGCCTGGGTCAACGAGGAGCACACCATCAACACAGCCTGGGTCGACCCGGAGACGGAGTAGCCAGCCAAGGACACTGGTCGTCCCTCCTCCTCCCTCACCTCCTTCTTTGCTTATCTCACCACCATCCACTTCCTGGATTGATGTCGGCATCCCGTCTAGTGTGATAGAGTATGCTGCTTCCTCCCCCTCGTCCTCCTCCTCCTCGGTCTCCTTTACACCCCAAAAAACTGTGGGATATGAATCCCCTTTAGTTGCGGATATTGGTACCCCATAAAAATATTTTCCCCAATTTTATTTTTGTACCCTAAATAAATTTGTTATATTTTTTCAAAAAAAATTTGGTTTTTATTGTCTCAAATAAAGTTTGCACCAAATCACACCTTGCGCCGTACACACAAATCTTGTCTTTGTAACACCTGATGTGCAATGTGTGACAATATTGTATCACTTTTTTATTTCCTTTTTTTATAGGGCTGTCGCTCATTGTACTCAGATGTTACAAACACAAACAGCATTGCTCAATATGTCAAGTTTTTAACAATGTACCATCACACAACGATTTCAGTATAGATAAAGTTGGTTTCTTATGTGTAACCAACGTTATCTTTTCTGAAATCGTAAAACGATTGAGCCCCTGCTGTGAGTTTTTTGGTGTCAGCGAATGATTTGGAATTTTTTTTGGGTAACTGATCAGACGCTGTCATTGTTGGATCGGCGAGTTTAGACCGATCCAGCGATGTCTTTGTTTTAAACAAGGGAATATTGGGTTACTAGCGCACTGTTTTAAACACTCACATAAAAAGTGAACAATACCCCACAAATATAAAAAGGTGTCTACCACGTCCCTCGCCGTCATCTTTCCGCACTGACACTGTGATTAACGCCCGTAAAGCTGAGCACACCGTTGACTTAATAATAAACGCTGTGCTGTGCTTTAGGGCTGCCACAGTACGGGAAGTTGACGGCGATGGACGTTTCACACACCGGAGTGTAAGGTTTTTTTGTAATTTTTAAAATTACATTTACAATGGTAAACATCGTGAGTGTGGCAAAGCGCTTTTACCCAGATGGGACTTGCTCTTTTTTGGTCGCTGGAGAGCTGTCTGTGTGACAGCTCTCCAGCAACCACGCGACAACTAAACAACGATCTCGATCCAGTCGTATCACTGGTCGGTATCGTTGGATAATACTTTTATTAATGTACCTTAAGATTATTGGTCAGGTGAGGTGGAAGCAATGTTCACAGTGTCGCCACTATTTGACTCTGGACAAATTCTAGCATCCTGAGTACAATAGTGTTAACTCTGTAGAGTTTTGCAAACATGATCGTCTCCCTCCTTGTCAAGCCAGGTTCCCTATGCAAATAGTCTGCAGGATTAAAAATGGTTGACAAGGTGGGAGCCGATTATGTTATTATACGTCAAAACTATGGAACACACAAATTTTGTGTGACACACATTACTTTCAATATTGGATTTTACAATTCTATTATTACTATGAAAAAACGTATAGGAGATTTGTGTGGTGAAAACGGAAAGGCACAAGAACTTTATTTCAAAACACAACGCATTAGAAAATCAGGGGACATTATAACAATAACCAAACATAGGATGGTTAAATGACATGGACTCCACAGTGTTTACATGACATCATAATAACACGAAGAATTAAACCATTTGATCTTGCCATGAAACACGGCCAACATCAGAAACAAAGTATGCAGCAAATTGGTCCCTCATATGAGCAATCTCCACAGTTGTCCGCAGAGGATGAGCTTGGTAATCAGGCAATGGATTTGGTATGGGTTCATCAAGTTCCACGTTGACTCTCTCTTTATCAATAATAAAATTGTGGAGAACCACACACGCCTTCACCACCTCATCCACTGTCTCAATTTTCAAATTTATGGCGGATCCTAAGATACGCCATTTGGAGACCAGGATGCCAAAGGCGCACTCCACAGTTCTTCTGGCCCTGGACAGTCTGTAATTAAATATAGTTTTGGTGCGGTCCAACCCACGACTTGAGTAAGGTTTAAGTAGGTTGCCACTCATTTGAAAAGCCTCATCACCAACAACAACAAATGGCAGGGCCGGGCCGTCGGTGTTGGGAAGAGGTCGTGGCTGGGGGAAATTAAAATTGTTATTGTACAATCTTCGGCCCATATCAGACTCCTTAAATGTCCGTGAATCATTTGCACGACCAAAAGCTCCAATGTCCACAGCGATAAACCTGCAGTCCGCACCTGCAATTGCCATCAGCACGGTGGAAAAGTATTTTTTATAATTAAAAAAAAGAGATCCACTTCTTGAAGGCTTGGTAATCCTAATGTGCTTCCCATCCACGGCTCCAATACAGTTAGGGAAAGAACACACTTGTTCAAATTTTTGGGCGTTGGCAAGCCATATTTCTCTTGTAGGGATGGGTAAAAATTCCTCCCGGAGGTTGTCCCACAATGCGCGGCAAGTGTCGGCAATAATCCCAGACAGTGTGGAGACTCCAATCCGAAACTGGAAATGCAGTGATCTCAATGTCTCTCCGGTAGCCAGGAAACTGACAAGAAGATAAATAAATAAATATAATTAATTAAATTGGTATGAAAGAATTTTTCATTTTTAATTACAATCCCCCACCCCACAAAAACAAAACACGTTACTTTAAAAAATGGCAAGAACATATAAATCCTTCACATTCCATTACGTACCGTAGAGTCACCAGCAGACGTTCCTCAGGGGAAATCGATTTACGGAGCTGCGTGTCCTGCCTGGAAATGGTTCCTTCCACCAGACGCAGCAGATATCGGAAGCTGTCTTTTGACATCCTGGTGTATTCGAAGTATTTGTCCTGGTTCTCATTTAATTCGCCAAACAGACAATGGTAGGCTCCACGACTCTCTCGGACTTCCACTATAGGGTGTAGCCAAAAACGCCGATGAATCCTTCTCCGTAGTTTGTCTCTTCTCCTCTGTTCATGACATGCAAAAGCATAAGCTATAGCAAGGGCTAATTCCAGCTGAAAAGTGAGGTAGATACTCTCCATGGGACGATCCATCTTGATGCTCTATGGTTTGAAATAATGTATGCCGGGGTATATATACCACTATTACATTAATACCCACCCCCATCTACCCATTGGTGGCATTATCGATTGTCTAGACACTAAACCCACCCTCTTCTATTCATTGGTGGTGTTATCTAGTGTCTAGACACTAAATTGTGTGTAAAGATCTAATCAGTGTTTGACAACGCATGCGTCGTAAAACGCTGCGTTTTTTGTAAAAACGCAACAAAAACGCACCAAAAACTCTGCGTTTTACGACGCATCCGTCTGACGCTAGCGTCAAAAAAGGTACGTTTTTGCGTGCGTTTCCAATGCGTCTTGCGTTGCGTCGGCGACGCTGCGTCGCATGACGCTAATGTGAACGTAGCCTAAATATACTATTCCAGCATTCAACTGCAGTTTTTGCATTACGTGCAGTTCCTATTACTGCAGGAAGGTGAGTAATAATGTTTAAAGGTTCCCTACGTTTTTTCTGGAATGGCTTCTTGTTCCATTTAGTATTTTTATCTTTTCCAATATAATATGATCCAACTTCTTCATCCTCACCACTGTCAGCATCTTGCTCTGTTTCAGAATCCAGGACACATTCTTCCACCTCATCATGAGAATCAATCTCACTTTCCTCTCCTAAATCCTCATTCAGTGTGAGGTCTCTATCATCTAACAGCATGTTTGTTACTTCCTCAACATCAAGTTGTTTGGATAAATTGTACATTTTCCTCTCCATTTCAGCAGATAATCTGAAGCAAGAGAAGGAATGTGTTAGGGAACTACTGTATATGCCTGAGCAGCACACTTTCTTTTATAAAATCTCCCTTATTTCTATGAAATATCCTCACATTTTGTGCTATACATTCATAAAACAAGCTAAATAAACTATTGTGATGAATAAAAACATAAAATACCAACCTTACTGAATGTGACGTATTCACATACAATGAGCCTGAGAGATCTGTGCAGCTATATCCTCACCCCTGAAGCTCTGAAATCCAACTGTGATATCAGGTTTCACAGACCTTCAAGAGACAGGAGACTACCTGGAGGGAGGGGGTTTCCTCACAATCTGGTGAGGAAGGAGAAATGAAAGTAAAAGAGAAGCGCCTGTCAGATCAGTTGTATGTGACGGAGGGTTAATGTGTGTGGGGAGAATTTGACTGGGGATGGTGGTAGCTTTTGAGAAACCTTTGAACAACAAGGTTAAGCATATGGGCCAGGCACGGTATGTGTGTGAGCTCACCTCGCTTCAAAGCCGCCACAAGGTTCCGGCCATTGTAACACACGACCATGCCTGGCTGTAGGTTCAGCGGTGTCAGCCACAGATCTGTCTGCTCTTTCAGAGCTGTCCACAATTCTTCAGCATTGTGCGGTTTGTCACCTAAGCATATTACAGTAGCTTCAGTACAACCTGTTGCTGCTTGGCTGTGACAGTGCTACAGTGCTTCCAGTTTGTGACTGAAGTGGTCATTTCAGAGATGGATGCTGAAGAGGAAGAGGAAGAGGAGGAGGTGCTGGAGCTGTAGACTGTGGGGGCAATCCTGATTGATGTAGAGCCCGCAGTCCTTGGCATCGGAGGACGTGTTCTATCCCAAGGTCCGACTGGTCCCAGCTTCCACTATGTTAACCCAGTGCACCATCAGTGAGCTGTACCAGCCCTGCCCACAAGCACTTGTCCACGTGTCCGTGGTTAGGTGGACTTTCCCAGTAATTGCATTGTTGAGGGCACAGCTAATGTTGTGGGACATGTGATTGTGTAATGCGAGGATGACACATTAGGAGAAATAGTGGCAGCTGGGGACCGAGAACCAAGGGATGGCCGTCGCCATCAGGTTGCGGAAAGCTTCCGTCTCCACGAGCCATAAAGGCAACATTTTGAGCCCAAGCAGATGAGAAATATGTGAATTTAGTAGTGTGGCCTGTGGGTGTTGGCTGCATATTTGCGCTTGTGTTCCAAAGACTGGGATATGGACAACTGAATACTGCGCTGAGACAAGGATGTGGATGTGCTTGCTGATGGTGCTAGTTGAGTGTGTGCAATGACAGGTGCAGGGCAGGAGACATCTTCACATGCACCATGGACAGGGGAATGGCTTTCACGCACAACAGTGGAAGAAGCAGTGGTGTCACTCGCAGACCGTGTTCGTGGACCCTGGGGTTCGGCCTACAAAGTCTGGTGCTTTGCTGCCATGTGTCTGATCAGGCTACCACTGTTGATGCTGGCATGGCGGGTGGTGCAATTGGCCTTTTTGGGGTTATTGGCAGAGTCTTTAAAAAACAACCAGACTCGGGAAGACCAAACAATTGGACTGGCAACTTCCGTCATGTTGCTGTTACGGGGAGCAGTTGCCCACCTTCTGTCTGCAGCCACCACACTGCTTCTTCCTGCCTGTTGGGGTGCTACGCCTCAAGTCTTCCTGCCAGCTTGGGTCAGTTACTATATCATCCACCACCTTGTCCTCCACTTCCGCACCCTGGTACTCTTCCTGGCAATTGCGTCTCATCATCGTCCACCTTTTCTGACACTTTCCCACCGTCACCTTCGTGTGACCATGGCTGCTCAAATATTTTGGGCATCGCTACATGCGATCTCCTCTTGCCCCGCTTCAACTGGACCGGGCGAGAGGCCAGAATCTATAAATGGAAAAGTGAAAAGCTCTTGGGAGTGTCCAAGTGTGGGATCAGTTGTCTCCGGGCACTCAACATGGTGGGAGAAAGGAGGATCAGGGTGAGGAATATGCAGTCCAGACTCACGGCAACTAAGACTTGACCGTGTGGAAGACAGGAGGGTGGTGGTGGTGGTGGTGGTGGCGGCGGCAAAGTGACTGAAAGCATTATAAGGCTATCCAACCAACAACCTTTTGACACTACTCTGGGTTCAATAGCAGTGTGCTGCTGAGGTCCCCTAGTAATTGGGACAGGAAGGTCGGGCTAGAAGATGTGGGTATTTGTTATGGCACAATTTCAGCTTGCCCATGGCCTCGGCATGCAACATCACATCCACTTCCCGTCCCTTGTCACACACCTTGCCCATTTTAAATGGAGTACAATATTTTTCACATTCAGTACACATGGCTGAATTTGGAGCGAACTTATATGTGATCCGTGTGCAGGAAAGTAATTTTTTTTTTTTTTGCAGCAAACTGGTGTTAACCGCTTCATGACCTTGGGATTTTCCGTTTTTCCGTGTTCGTTTTTCACTCCCTTCCTTCCCAGAGCCATAGGTTTTTTATTTTTCTGTCAATATGGTTATGTGAGGGCTTATTTTTTGCGGGACGAGTTGTACTTTTGAACAACATCATTGGTTTTACCATGACATGTACTAGAAAATGGGAAAAAAATTCCAAGTGCGGTGAAATTGCAAAAAAAAAAAGTGCAATCCCATGCTTGTTTTTTGTTTGGATTATTTGCTAGGTTCACTAAATGCTAAAACTGACCTGTCATTATGATTCTCCAGGTCGTACAAGTTCATAGACACCAAACATGACTAGGTTATTATTTATCTAAGTGATAAATAAAAATTCCATACTTTGCTAAAAAAAAAAAAAGCGCCATTTTCCGATACCCGTAGAGTCTCCATTTTTCGTGATCTGGGGTCGGGTAGGGCTTATTTTTTGCATGCCGAGCTGACGTTTTTAGTGATACCATTTTGGTGTAGATATGTTCTTTTGCTTGCCCGTTATTGCATTTTAATGCAATGTCGCAGCGACCCAAAAAAAAGGAATTTTGGCGTTTCAAGTTTTTTCTCGCTACGCCGTTTAGCGATCAGGTTAATCCTTTTTTTATTGATAGATTAGGCAATTCTGAACGCGGAGATACCAAATATGTGGTATGATTTTTTTTATTGCTTTATTTTGGATGGGGAAAAAGGGGGGTGATTTAAACTTTCATTTTTTTTTCATATTTTTAAAAACATTTTTTTTTTCCTTTCGCCATGCTTCAAAAGCCTCTATGGGAGGCTAGAAGCTAGAAGCTGGCACAACTCGATCGACTCAGCTACATAGCAGCAATCATCAGATCGCTGCTATGTAGCTGAATTGCAGGTTCTCTATGAGCGCCGACCACAGGGTGGCGCTCACAGCAAACCGGCATCAGTAACCATAGAGGTCTCAAGGACCTCTATGGTTACTCTCCTGGCTCATCGCTGACCCCGATCATGTGATGGGGGTCGGCAATGAGCGCATTTCCGGCCGCGCGGCCGGATGCGGTGGTTAAATGCCGCTGTCAGCATTTGACAGCGGCATTTAACTAGTTAATAGCGGCGGGTGGATCGCGATTCCACTCACCACTATTGCGGGCACATGTCAGCTGTTCAAAACAGCTGACATGTCCCGGCTTTGATGCGGGCTCACCGCCGGAGCCCACATCAAAGCAGGGGATCTGACCTCGGACGTACTATCCCGTCCGAGGCCAGAAAGGGGTTAATAGCTAGGCTAAGGCCGGTTTTACATGTCAGTGGCTCCGGTACGTGTAATGACAGTTTTCTCATGTATCTGAGACACTGACACACGTAGACCCATTCAAATGAATGAGTTTATGCACATGCCTGCGTGTTTTCACGGACCGTGTGTCCCTGCGCAAAACACGGAGACATGTCAGTTTTTCTCCGGCAGCACGGTCCGCAAAGCGTCCCGCACACGTGAACAGTGTGCACTCTCCTCCGTGTGCACGTACCGCCGCAGGACAAACAGCGCTACAGTTAAGTGCTGTCCCCAGCGTGTGGTGCTGAAGGCGCCATTCATCTCTTGTCCCCTGCAGCGCTCGCCGGAAAGAAGAGATGAAAAATCAATTTTTTTTTGTTAAAAATAAAGTTTGGGGGTCACCTCCCGCCCCCCGTGCACCCACCCGCTTGCAGGGGAAATACTCACCCAGCTCTCGCGATGCCTCCTCTCCGCGTCGGCAGCTTGTCCGGTGTGAGCGGTCACGTGGTACCGCTCATTACAGTGATGAATATGCGGCTGCACCTCCCATAGGGCCAATTTTTACAATTCTGACCACTGTCCATTTAGGAGGTTATAACTTTGGAACGCTTCAACGGATCCTGATCATTCTGACAATGTTTTCTCGTGACATATTGTACTTCATGATAGTGGTAAAATTTCTTTGATAACTGCATTTACTTGTGAAAAAAAATTGAAATTTGGCGAAGATGTAGAACATTTCGCAATTTTTCAACTGTGAATTTTTATGCCCTTAAAATCACAGAGATCTGTCAAAAAATAAGTAACATTTCCCACATGTCTACTTTACATCAGCACAATTTTGGAACCAAACATTTTTTTGGTTAGGGAGTTATAAGGCTTAAAAGTTGACCAGCAATTTCTCATTTTTACAACACCATTTTTCTTTTTTAGGGACCACATCTCATTTGAAGTCATTTTGAGGGGTCTATATGATAGAAAATAACCAAGTGTGACACCATTCTAAAAACTGCACCCCTCAAGGTGCTCAAAACCACATTCAAGAAGTTTATTAACCCTTCAGGTGTTTCACAGGAATTTTTGGAATGTTTAAATAAAAATTAACATTTCCATTTTTTTCACAAAAAATGTATTTCAGATCCAATTTGTTTTATTTTACCAAGGGTAACAGGAGAAAATGAACCCCAAAAGCTGTTGTCCAATTTGTTCTGAGTACGCCAATACCCCATATGTGGGGGAGAACCACCGTTTGGATGCATGGCAGAGCTCGGAAGGGAATTAGCGCCATTTGGAATGCAAACTTAGATGGATTCGTCTGCAGGCGTCACATTGCGTTTGCAGAGCCCCCAATGTACCTAAACAGTAGAAACCCCCACAAGTGACCCCATATTAGAAACTAGACCCCCCCAAGGAACTTATCTAGATGTGTTGTGAGAACTTTGAACCCCCAAGTGTTTCACTACAGTTTATAACGCAGAGCCGTGAAAATAAAAAATCATTTTTCCACAAAAAATTTTTTTTAGCCCCCCCAAATTTTTATTTTCCCAAGGGTAACAAGAGAAAATGGACCCTAAAACTTGTTGTCGCATTTGTCCTGAGTACGCTGATACCCCATATGTTGGGGTAAACCCGTTTGGGCACACGGGAGAGCACGGAAGGGAAGTAGCACTGTTTTAATTTTTCAACGCAGAGCCGGCTGGAATTGAGATCGGACGCCATGTCGCGTTTGGAGAGCCCTAATGTGCCTAAACAGTGGAAACCCCCAATTCTAACCCTAACCCCAACCCTAATGGGAAAATGGAAATAAATACCGTATATACTCGAGTATAAGCCGACCCGAGTATAAGCCGACCCCCCTAATTTTGCCACAAAAAACTGGGAAAACTTATTGACTCAAGTATAAGCCTAGGGTGGAAATGCAGCATTTACCGGTGAATTTCAAAAATAAAAATAGATCATTATTTCCCCATAGCTGTGCCATATAGTGCTCTGCACCGTTCATATTGCCCCATAGATGCTGCACAGATGCCCCATACAGTGCTCTGCACCGTTCATATTGCCCCATAGATGCTGCACAGATGCCCCATACAGTGCTCTGCGCCGTTCATATTGCCCCATAGATGCTGCACAGATGCCCCATACAGTGCTCTGCGCCGTTCATATTGCCCCATAGATGCTGCACAGATGCCCCATACAGTGCTCTGCGCCGTTCATATTGCCCCATAGATGCTGCACAGATGCCCCATACAGTGCTCTGCGCCGTTCATGTTGCCCCATAGATGCTGCACAGATGCCCCATATAGTGCTGTGCGCCGTTCATATTGCCCCATAGATGCTGCACAGATGCCCCATATAGTGCTGTGTGCCGTTCATACTGCCCCATAGATGCTGCACAGATGCCCCATATAGTGCTGTGTGCCTTTCATATTGCCCCATAGATGCTGTACAGATGCCCCATATAGTGCTGTGTGCCGTTCATATTGCCCCCCAGATGCCCCATATAGTGCTGTGTGCCGTTCATATTGCCCCATAGATGCTGCACAGATGCCCCATATAGTGCTGTGTGCCGTTCATATTGCCCCATAGATGCTGCACAGATGCCCCATATAGTGCTGTGTGCCGTTCATATTGCCCCATAGATGCTGCACAGATGCCCCATATAGTGCTGTGTGCCATTCATATTGCTGCACAGATGCCCCATATAGTGCTGTGTGCCGTTCATATTGCCCCATAGATGCTGCACAGATGCCCCATATAGTGCTGTGCCGTTCATACTGCCCCATAGATGCTGCACATAAATCTGTGCCATGGCCGCCGCTGCTGCTGCAATAAAAAAAAACAAAAAAACACATACCTCTCTTGATTGCAGCTCCCAGCGTCTCGTTCCGGCGTCCGGTCCCGGCGTCTCTCCGCTCTGACTAATCAGGCAGAGGGTGCCGCGCACACTATATGCGTCATCGCGCCCTCTGACCTGAACAGTCAGAGCGCAGACGCCGGGAAGATGGAGCGGCGCCCAGCGGCTGGAACGTGGACAGGTAAATATAACATACTCACCTAGTCCCAGCGATCCTGACGCTCCCCGCCTTCCTCCCCGTCTTCTGTGCTGCAGCCTCTTCCTGTCAGCGGTCACCGGCACCGCTGATTAGAGAAATGAATAGGCGGCTCCATTCATTTCTGTAAATGAGCGGTCCCACGTGATCGCTGAAGAGGGGAAGAAGCTGCAGCACAGAAGACCGTGGGACGGCAGGGGGAGCGTCAGGATCGCCGGGACTAGGTAAGTATGCCTCAGCGCCCTCTCCCCCTCACCCGCCGACCCCACCGCTACCATGACTCGAGTATAAGCCGAGAGGGGCACTTTCAGCCCAAAAATTTGGGCTGAAAATCTCGGCTTATACTCGAGTATATACGGTA